>NC_080677.1:118128083-119612767 GCF_030445035.2 Dasypus novemcinctus | reverse complement strand
CGTATAGTAGATGCTCAATATATAGTTGCTGAACTGAATGAACAAATGAATGATTCAACAGGTAACAGGAATGGAAAAAGCCATCAAAGATGGCCAAAGGCCAACATGGGTTGGAATGAAGGCTTTGTTAAGAAAAGACTAGTGATACTTTGAGAAGGTAATTAACCTAAAGAAAATGGGCCAGCCATTTATTGCTGTATTTATTATACTCAAAGCATTATACCCCATGTCCTGGGGAATACGAAGAAACCCAGACATAGGCCTTGACTTCCTGGAGCTTGAGTGCAGTGTGTGTGATAATGCTAGAGGTAAAGCACTGAGGACCAGTGAGGGCCCTAGAGCGGGATGGTGAAGACTGGGTGGCTGCGGGCATACCTAAAAGCCGGTGGGTACATCCTCAAGGTCTCTGCAATCACCATGTCCAGATAGGGCAGGCCTTCCTGGAGGCTGCGGTACTCAGGGGCCGTCTAATGGAGGGGACATGACAAAGAAGAGTGGTGTGTTAGACCGATTTTCACAGCATTTTGTCTTTTCCATTAAATTTAAAGTTGGTGTCCTACTCTGAATTTAGGCAACATTTAACTGGAAACCTCACAAGATAAAAAGTAGGTACAACCTGAAGTGCATTAGATTAGTACTCCACATTCTCTTTTGTGCTTAAATTCCATGGTATTATATATGGTATTGAATACAAGCAGGCACAGTCTGTGACATGGGGATCTTTGCATGTAATATGGAAATGTTTGATTATGAAACAACAGCAACAGCAGTTAGCATTTATTGAAAATTGATGATGTTATAGACTAAGTATTATACATAAATTACCTCATTTAATCCTCCCAGCAAACCAGTGAGGTGGCTGGTCTCCCATTTATTAAATGAGGAAACTGAGGCTCAGAGAAGTTGTCACATGGGTGGTAATTTATACATTATAAATAAAGTAAAAGGCAAATAGTGAATGTGGTAGGTTGAATTGTGTACATTCCCCTTGCCAAAAAAAACCCATGTTCTTAACCTTAAATGACTTTCCTTTGTTTAGGTCCTTTGGATCTTTAAAAATGTTATTTTTAGTTAAGATGTGGCCAGTTGAATTAGGATGAGTCTTATGCCATATTACTGGAGATTTTATAAAGAAAAGAATCCACCACACCATGGAGCCTAGAGTGCCTACAATTGAAAGCAGGAGGATTGCATCTAGTATCCATGTGGAATCTGGGCCTCCTCTTGACATAGAGGTGCAACGGACACAACCAATCCAAGGTCCACAGAGAAAAGGTGGCATTGGAGTGGGAAAAGTGGACATGGTGGCTGATGGGTATGGGGAATGGCAGGAAGAGATGAGATGTGGAGGCGCCTTCGGGACTTGTACTTGCCCTGGATCGTGCTTCAGGGGCAATCACCAGACATTGTAAATCCTCCCAGGGCCCACAGGATAGAATGGGGGAGAGTATGGGCTATGACGTGGACCATTGACTATGAGGTGCAGAGATGCCCAGAGATGTACTTACCAAATGCAATGAATGTGTCATGATGATGGGAGTGAGGGTTGCTGGGGGGGGAGTGGTGGGGTTGAACGGGACCTCATATATATATTTTTTAATGTAATATTTTTACAAAATCAATAAAAACAAAAAAACAAAAACAACAAAAAACAAAACAAAACAAAACAAAACAAAAAGAAAAGAATCCAGAAGTCAGGAGTCAGAGAAGTCCACAGAGAAAGAAGCTGGAAGTCAGGGGAACCAGAAGAGCAAACAAGAGAGAGGGAGGGAGGGAGGGAAAGAGAGAAGGATGGAGGAAGGGAGGGAGAGAAAGATCGCCGGGTGATGGGAGGCAGGGATGCAAGCCAAGGAACCCAATGACTGTGGCAAACCAGCACCAGAATGTCACAGACTTCCTCAGAAGGAAGCTTAGCCTTGATTTTGGACTTCTAGTCTTCCAAACTGTTAGCCAATAAATTAGTTGTTAACCCATTGTGTGGTATATGTCATCACAGCCTGGTGAACGGAGACTGTGAAATAGCAAAAAAAAATAAAGTTTGCCATCTCTATAAAGAATTTAAATTATAGTAACAAAAAAATTTAAAAATCTACTATACATCAGTAAGAAAAAGACAACTCACTAGAAATATGGTCATAGGTTATGAAGAGGCAAATCACAGAAGAAGAAATACAAGTTGCCATGATAAAAAATGCAAATTAAAACTTGAGATTAATGAAATTCCTTTTTTTTTTTACTTCAGTAATTAGCAAATGTTGAAAAATACTGATAGCTATGAGGGGGTGAGGTTAAGGGGAAGCCTGGCCCTGGGACTCTGCTGGGCTACCAACATCCCCTGCAGGACTTCCACTAGCGCGACACTCTGGTCCCCGTGGCCCTCACTCTGAGCCTGAGGAGGAGTGACGTGTGCGCATGCTTGAGGGTAGGGTGGATTAGAGGGGGGCTATGGGAAGTTTCTTCATTGCTCCTTTGGTTTTCTTGAGGAAGGATTTCCCCCCAAATACTCCTGGCCTCTTACCTCAGTCGCTAAGGGGGTTGTGTGACTTAACGGGCGGGTAGGTGACAGTTTCATTTTTTGTTTTTTGTTTTTTCTTTCAATTAGGTAATGCTGATCTAGTAGGAATCCCCAGCTGGGGTTATTTTTTTTCTTTGATTCCTTCCTCTCAGCAGTAGGAGGCAGCACACCCTGGCAAGTGACTCTGTTCTGCAGACCCCAAGTTTCCAAGTCTGGCATCCATGTGGCCTGCTCCACCTGCAGGAGGAGCCACCAGAGCCCTGGAGCTGGCCACACAGCTGCTCCGCGGGGGCTTGAGACCAGTGGTTCTCAGAGTGAGCTCCCTGGACCAGCAAGCATCACCTGGGAACCTGTTAAAACACACATTGTTGGGGCCCAATACAGACCTGCCGACTCAGAAACCGTGTGCATCATCAGTCGGGGTTTTAACAAGCCTTCCAAGTGAGGGCAGCGGGAGGGAGTGCAGGCAGTAGCAAGTACACAGGCCCTGATGTGCGACGTACTTTGTTCAAGGAGGACGACGAGGCCGGTGGGCTGGAGTAGACAGCGAGCACGGGAGGGGCGGCAGGAGGTGGGGTCAGGGACCAGGTCATGGAGGCTTGTTGTCCCTGGTAAATTTTTTTTTTTAAGATTTATTTATTTTATTTTAAAAATTTATTTCTCTCCACTTCTTCTCCTGCCCCCGTTGTCTGCTGTGTCCATTTGCGTGTGTTCTTCTGTGTCTGCTTGCATTCTTAGTGGCACCGGGGATCTGTGTCTCTTTTTGTTGCATCATCTTGTTGCGTCAGCTCTCTGTGTGTGTGGTGCCACTCCTGGGCAGGCTGCACTTTTTTTGCACGGAGCAGATCTCCTTATAGAGCACCCTCCTTGTGCGTGGGGCTCCCCTACATGGGGGACACCCCTGTGTGGCACAGTATTCCTTGTGTGCATCAGCACTGCGTGTATGCCAGCTCACCACACGGGTCAGGAGGCCTTGGGCTTGAACCCTGGACCTCCCGTGTAGTAGGCGGTTGCTCTATCAGTTGAGCCAAATCCGCTTCCCCCTGGTATATCTTTTAGCTAATCTATGATGGAATAGCAATTCAATATAATGCACCCATTTAAAGATGTCCATAAAATGCTGCTGAGTAAAAAAACCAAGTTGCAGAATAAAGGGGTAGTATAATCTCATGTCTGTGCATATTTATGAATTTGGAGGGCAAGGGAGATAGTCCCACTTCATAATAAAAAATCGAAACTCTTGGCTGGTTTTTCCAATTTTCTCCCGTCTCCATTTCTGGGAACTGTTCCTTCAGAAATTTACCCCTTGACCACCTCCCACCTCCACCCTAGGCCACCAGCCCCAGCTTCATGAGCATGTGACCAGTGCGGTCACACAGCACCCCATCCTCAGGAGGGCCCCCCACGTGGTGTTTAATGCTCTGCAGTTGCTGTCTTGAAATTCTTAATAATTTTATCTTCGAATTTGTGTTTTGGAAGTAAAGTCTCATGAAATAACGGAGCAGGCAGGGGGTCTGGGGTCTCGGCTCATGCAGTCCCACCTCCCTCTGCCTGCTCTCCTGCCCTCTGGAAGCCTGGGCCCAGTCTGGTCTCTCCCTCTCTGCCCCTGCCCACAATTGCTGCTGCCCTCCACCCCTGGCAGGGGCCTGGGCACAGGCCCAGAGAGGGTTGGGGTCTGGGGCAGGCACCCAACAGAATCTTGGGGAGGGGCACGGTGATGGCCATCCTTGCCCTGGTTGGCAGCTGAAGTTGAGGCTGGCTGGAGGCTGTTTCTTGATGGAGCAAGTCTCAGCCCACCTCTGATTCAGGTACAAAGTGTCCTAACCCTTGGGGTTTAAAGCTCATTGGGGGTCATATTCTGCTGTGGCTTAGGGCAGTGGGCTCAGCTTCCTTTGACACTGCCCTGGGCTGGCTCAGTCTGGTGGCTGGCAGCCGGGAAAGGGTGAGGCCCTTGGGCAACCATGAGGGTCTGCACTTTCCCAGCCCAAAAGTGTCCCTGTACCCAAGGGGGTGCTCTCTTGGAGGTATCTGAGGGAACCCTCCCTCTTTCCAAACTAGGAGTTTGATTTGTGTTCATCTCTTCTGGCCAGCTTGAGGCACCCTCTGGTGGCAGGGGTGGGGGACAAGTCATGGAATACAAATTGTGCCATTTCAGTGATCCTGCGTATGAGTTAAGGCTCTAATATTTACATTTAAAACTGGAATTGGGAAGGAGATGTGGCTCAAGCAGTTGGCTCAAGTAGTTGAGCACTTGCTTCCCACATGCGAGGTCCCGGGTTCAGTTTGTGATGCCTCCTAAAAACAAAAAAACCCAAACAGCCAGCAAACAAAACAATCAATTCAGGGGAGCTGATGTGGCTTCCCACATACGAGGTCCCGGGTTCAATCCCTGGCCCCAGTACCTAAAAACAAACAAACAAAAAAAACCAAACAACAAAAAAACTGGTATTGCAGTAGGAATCACACTAATCATTTACAATATGACTTTTTTTTTAAAACTTAGAACAATAGTAAATGGAAAAGAAAAACACTGTGACAAGTCAAAAGAGACCAGGAGAAAAGTAATGGCACTTCCCCTTGCTTTTTAAATAAAGGGCCCTGCATTTTCATTTTGCATTGGGCCCCACAAATTATGATCGACTACAAGCACAGCGATTTTGGAAATCTGGATCTGGAGCAGAGAAAAAGGAGTTTCCAACAGGTGGACACCGAACATAAGCAACACATCATCTGTTGGTGGTCATGGTCTGCCTTGTGGGTTAATGAGCAGAAAACTCCAGTTGGCTGAGAGAAAGAAGAAATGAATCAGATGTGCAGAGAGTCTCAAAAGCAGAGGACAGAGAGAGACAGCTTTCTGGCACCTGCCACATGGTCGTCCTCTACGCCAGCTGAGTAAGCCCGTAGGGCTCTCAGGACTCTGCGAGCAAGTTCGTGCTTTTTGCCTAAATTTAGTGACAGTTGTAATCAATATCTACAACCAAGGAATCGTAATCTGTGCAGAAATGTTAAAAAATAAATAAAAATGCATGGTGCTGTGCACCAAAACACAGAACTACATCTCAAAAAGAAAAAGAAACCAGATCTGGGAGCAATGTCCCCAACCGATAAATGGTATTGGTTCCCCAAATAAAAGAGTATGGGCTGTAAGCTGTCAGGATTTGTAAAAGACAGACAATGTCTGATTTTTGTATGATAAAACCCAAGTCTGAGTTTAGTCTTTCCCTGGATGGGATTCTTCCTGTGCGTCTAAGCTTTGGGCTTAATTATACTTGGAAATATCATCCTGGTGCAGCAGTTCACGACTGGCTGCTCATTAGAACCAAGGGTGCCTTTTGATGTATAGGATACTTGGCCCCCACCTGCCCAGAGATTCTGGTTGTTGGTCTGGGCACCAGTTCATCTTGTAAAGCTCCCCCTGATGGTTCTAATGTGCAGCCAGGGGTTTGAGAACTGCCCTGTCCTTCCGTCTGAGACCTACCCTCGTGCTCTTTCACACGACAGAAGTGGCGGTGGGGTGGACAGAGGCTCGTGGGTCTACATTTTCATCTAGCCTTGGCGAGGCAAAGCAACTCAAGTCCCTAGCCCACGTACAGACCAGTCCAACCCTCCCTCCCCACCGCTTGGTTGCTTGTCTTGTTTGTAGTGCTCTCAGGAAAACGGTGACAAAGGGGTCTTGAACAAATTCTGCCAGCAGAGGGCAGCAAGTGTATGGCAAATGATGGCTCCCCAGTGAGGCTGGGCTCCTCAGAGTCCCAAGTTATGCTCTAAAGGACCTTAAAAATCATTGAATCCAAACTCTTCATTACAGAGATGAGAAAAATGAGACCTAGAGAGGAAAGCCTGGGAACCCAAAGTCACACGGATAGCAGTTGGAGTAGAAAAGCCCCACAGTCCCTCAATGAACACCTACTGTGTGCCATGAACTGGGCGCAGTGCTGGGGGTCCAAAGAGGAATGAATCTCCCCTATGGGGAAATAGACTTCCAAGGAAATCCTTATGCTTAATGTGTAAAGTGTTACAGAATGGGCTGCCGAGGAATGAGAAAACGAGCTCTGTTTTGGAGGTGATTCCTTCATTTATTTACTGACTATATATTGCATTTGTGCATACTAGAAACCAGGCTCTGTGCTAGGCACCGGGGATACAACTTTAAAGTACACCGGCCCTTACTGCCCTGTGGAGCCTACAGTCTTTCACAGAGTGCGCACAAGGGGAAGAAGATTACAAGAGTGGCAAGTACAAGGTGCTACGGGAGAACTGAGGCGGCACGTCCTTCCCATGCATTTGGGATCAAAGAAGCTGCCAGGAAGAAGACATGTCTGATCTTTATGATGAGTAAGAATTAGCTGGTGAAAAGTGGGTTTGTTTTTGTCTGGATCCTGATTCAAACAAGGCAATTAAAAAAAATTCTATGAGTCAGTCAGGGAACTTAGAGCCCAAATGGATATTTGATGCTCTCAAGGAATTATGGTTACTAGTTTTTTGTTTTTTTAGTGTGCTAAAGATACCATGGTCATGTTTTAGAAAAAGAGTCTTTATCTTTTAGAGATACATACTGACATATTCATAGAAGAAATAATGTGACGCCTGCGATTTCAAAAAAAGTAAGTGGGGGAAAGGTAGGGAAATAAACGAAACTAGTGAGGCTATAACTTGATTCTTTATGGAGCTGAATGATGGGTACAGAGGGGTTCACTCAACTGTTCTTCCAATCGGTATATTTTTAAAGTTTTCCACAATAAAAGGTTAAAATATTAAATAAAAAACTAAAAATAATCGCTAATGGAACAGCATTTGCAAAGACTCCAAGGTGCGTTTGAAGAACTAAAAATAGCTGCATAAGACTGCAGAGTGGAAGAGGCACCGTTTAGGCAAGCACCCTGGAGGATGAACGCAGTTTTCCAGGTGCAGAAGGGCAGAAACTTAACCACGTCCAGGGGCAAGCCTTTCGGTCAAGTTGGAAGGTGGGAATGACCACTCTGTGGGCAGCTGGGTTGTGGGGGGTGGCACGTGGAGGGCTGTCAAAAAATGAAACTGAAAAGATAGGTTATATGGGGCTACTGTTTTATTTTTGTATCTAGAAGAAACTAACAAATAAGTTGGGGTGGGGTGATAGAATTCATTTGAAGTGAAAAGGGAGAGGAAAGGAAGCTTGGCCAAGAAAAGTGCTTCTTCTTGGAAGAAAAGGCTGCCCGGCTTGCCCTGAATGTTGAAAATAGAAGCAGTGTTCCGGGCAGGCGGGAGGAGGGGCGCTCCCGGCTGAGCTTCCTGGCCCAGCCCGCCCGTGCCACCGCCGTTGGCATGCTCGGGCCTGCCTCCCAGTGCCACCAAGCTCCTACATCACCGACTGCCGGTGAGGGCCAAAGCGGGTCCGCTTGGCCTGAATTCTCAGGAAAACTTGGGGGATCTGAGTGGAATATTCTATTTCAAGCCAGCAAGCACTTTAAGCTTCTGTGTTTCCAAAAAGATCCTCCAGTGGCTCCCCCCTGACTCCTGTGGCAGAGGCCAACTTACTCAGAATTAGAATTGGGAGGAATCTTAAAACCCCCTTGACCTGCCTCTCGCCCAGTGAACATGTGCCTGTAGCCTCTCTCCCTGACCTTGACCATCTGACAGGGTTGTCACCAAGAGGCAAAAGAGCAACATCCGGTTCTGGATCCATCAGCCCTGGCTTGGGCCAGTTGCTGAGGCAATACTTTGTGCCACCTAAAATGGGATCATGATGTTGCCTCACCGCCTCACGGGGCAGGGTCAACGAGATGATGAAGACAAAAGGTCTCTGAAAACTTAAGTCCCAAATGAGCAGGTACTACATCTGTTTGAACATATTCAGTGGCAGGGAGCTCATGTCATCACGAGGCGGCCTGCTCTGTATTAAACTGCTTTATAAGGCTGTGTAAGGAAAGAAAGCAAGGCTGGCTTCTAAAATCCTACAGAATTCATTTCCACTGGAACATGTTTTCTAAAATAACTGTGCTCATAGACATTTGAAAATTAAATATTGGGAAAAATAGAATTTAAAAACTAAACTGAATCTTTGCTTCATGGTTTACATTCTCAATTGAGTTCCTTCATTTTCAGGGAGATGTTATTTTCATTTTTATTTGATTTTCAATGGGCAGTAATTTCTAATTTTATTTCTAAGGTTCTTGGTCTTTTAGTCTTACTGTCATATACTTTAGGATCTGAAACCAATATTTGAATGCAATAAATAAACCTGATGGTTAAGGGAATTCTATGGATAATCTATTGATAGATCCTTTAAATAGGAAATAATACTGCCTTTCCTATAGTCTTATTTTTGATATTAAAATTTTTGTGTATCAGTTTCTCTGAAAGCTAGACAGACACACACACGGTCACTTATACACCTACACACATACACCACACACCAGTTGTGTGCAGATATGAGTGGAGTACAAATGAGAAAAAGAAAATTAGAATGTCATTGATTTTCAAAGATTTTGTCTGGAGTTTTAGGGACCTAATAGAAAAATTGACATTTTCCTGTTTTGCTAAAGGAACTAGTAGTGCAGGTGGCAGCAGCAACAGTAGCCTGAAATAGAAGTTATAAGCCCTCACCCATACATTGCTGGGCTTGGTATGCACGACGTGGGCCAACTGATGCCAGTCCGTACACTCTAGAAAGAAGCAAGGTCCTCGAAATCCTTCAAGTGGGCGTTCTAACCCAGGGACAGCTTAGGCAGTGCGGCCTTGTGAAGGAGAGAGATTTCCATCCACTCTGATTCTCCAGGGAACGGAAGACTCTAGCATGAAACCCAACGGTGCCAACGGTGGTGACCTTAGCTATGTCCTTTCGACCACAAACCCAGAAGAAAATCTCTCTCTCCCCACCTGCAACCCCACTACCCTCGAGACCAGTTGCCAAACCAGCCCTGGGTTCCTCCCTGGCTCCCCACTGACAGCTGCGTGGCCTCACTGAGCCCCATTCTCTTCCCTCATTTGGGGGTGCTGAGGTCCTTTCGGCTCTAGCCTCTCAGCTTTGAGGTCACATCAACCTGTCGCCTGAGTTCAGTGGGCTCGAGCGAGTGCTTTCAGGCGTGGTGTGAGCAGCACCGAGGGTTTGGTTAGGTGACAAACTGGTAGAGTCTCTCTGACCATCACTGGCACATCTGCACACCAATGCCAGAAAGTCCCATGCGCTAGTTTAATGGATGTGGCAGACTTAGATGTAGACATGCAACCCTACCTTAAAGAAAGTCATCAGGACAGCACACGTGGCATCTATTTATATCTACTTTAAAAGCAAAGAGACAGAACCCATCTGACACAAACACACAGATTATTTTGAGTGCTCTTTGACTCTGAGGCCCAGCCATTAAGGGATTAGGTAGGAGATGTAATGAAAGGACATAACCCAGCACGTGGGGCACACGCACATGCACACACCCCACAGGGGGCAGCCCTTACCGCCGGTGGCCCTGGGTAGGACTTTATTGATGGCACTGAACCTCCACAGGAATTCCTGTCTTCAGAGATCTAGAATCATAATTAGACTTCATCTCGGGGAGTATTTATTGCTTACCAAAGGATTTTTATGTCCATCCTACCATTTGGCCCTCAGTGTGCACCGTGAGGTGGGTAGGGCAGCTTTTGTTGTTTCCTTTATATATGAGAACCAGAGATTCAGAGGTTAAGTGGCTTGTTTCAGGTCACTCGACTGGTAAGTGGCAGAGCTAGAACTGAGTCCATGTCTTCAGATTCCAAGCCCTTTCCACTAGGCTATGCTGCCTGTACCTTCTAACTTCTCTCCTTTCTTCTCTTCTTCCTTCCCTCCTCCTCTTCCTCCTCTCCTTCATTTCTGCCCTCCTCCTCCTTCCTTCCTTGTTTCCTTTTTTCTCTCCTGTCCTTTCTTCCTTCCATCCCTCTGTTTTGCACATTTATACCCCAAATGCATACCCCAAAATGCACAAACAAAAGAAAGTGTATTGCTCAATGAATTTTAACCAGTGTAACCAGTATTGAGCTCGAGAGACAAAACATTGCCAGTACCCTGACACACACACACATGCACATATACACACCACCGTGGCCCCTTCCTGTTTCAAGCCCCTGGAGTGTAACCATTGTCCCGCCTTCTCACACTACAGAGTACTTTTGCCTTTTGGTCGGAAACTTTATATAAATGGAATATCCACGGTGTAGGCCATTGCTTCTGTCTGCTTTTGCTTGATACTATGCCTGTGAAATCTACCCTGTTGTGTGGTTGTGGTGGGCTCATTCTCTTTGTGTGGTGTTCCATTGTGTGACTATTTATCCTTTCAATTGTAGATGGACATTTGGGTTGTTCCCAGTTTGGGGGCCATTACGAATTCTGGGGCTGTTAGGAACATTCTTGAATATGGCTTTTGCGGGAATGGATGTGTAAGTTGGGCACACATCTAGGAGTAGAACTGCTGGTTCCTAAGGGATGTGTATGTTCAGCTTTAGTAGATACTGCAAACAATTTTACAGATTGGTTGTGCATGCTGCCTAAAAGTTTAGCACTGAATCTGCTGAAAAGCAGATTATTGACAACCGAGTTCCCTATATTTACTCTAACTTTGGGTCCTCCCATCCCTTCCCTGACACTTTCCTTTCCCTGCCCGCTTCAATATTCTGAAATCTAACCACTATCTCTGTTCCAGGAAAAGAAAGAGATATGGTATTATTTCGGGAGCTGAGTTATTTATTACTCGTGTGTGGGGGTGGGAGCAGGAACCAATCAGAGTCATCTAATTATCTAATTTTTTAAAAACTCCCAACTATCAAACACAAGCATTCAGAAGCATAAAACACATTCTAAAATCAGCTAGATTAGACTCTTTGAGCTATTTGCTGTTTTGTTTCATTTAGGACTCTGTTCTTTCCATTAGCATGGATCATTCACAGTTAATTGTACATGATGTTTAAAGAGATAACCCTCTAAGTAAATAATAGTCAAACCACCCAGCCCACTTTCTCTGCATTGGAGAGTACGGTATTTGACTTGCAGAGAAAAAGTGTTTTTATTCACTCACATTGCAGAGAGACATTGGCTTCCTGGTATGTGCTTAGCAGAGCGTGTGTATGTGGGGAGAGGAGATCAGGCAGCCCCATTTCATACAGAACTTACAATGTATTTGGAAAACTATTTTTTGCTCATTCAAAGATTTATTATGGTAATAGGGAGCCATTGAAGGTTTTTGACAAGCAGAGGTAACATATTGAAAATGGTATTACTCTTAGTGATCTGATAATATTGAATAGGATGGTTGGAGGAAGAGTCAGAAAGCAGGGCGATAAGATAGGAGGCTATTGCACAAGTGATGAGCTCTAACTACAATGTCAGGATGGAAAAAGGGGGTGAAAGACAGAAGCAGTGATTCTCCAACTTTGCTGCTCTCTGGGGAGCTTTTAAAAAATATCGATACTCCAAGATATTTGAATTTAATTGGTCTGGATTCGGGAGTAGGAAATGGTATTGTTTTAAAATTCCCCAGGTGATTCTAACATGCACTGGATATAAGAATTATGGTTCTAAAAGAAGATTCATCAGGGCATGGTCAGTCTTTGGACCCCTTGACAAGGGACCAAGGAATGAAGAGAGGGCAAAACGATGCCTACGTTTCGTCCTGGGTGACTGAAGGAATGATGGAAACAGCACATACAAGGTGGAGGGCGCCTCCTTTGTGCGGAGCTCAGCTTTTGTGGGGTTGTGTTGGAGGCCCCAGCAGGGGACAGTTGTGGCATGTGCCTAGAAGCAGGAAGATACACAGAGGTGGCCATTGAAAACACACGCGCAGACGAGCCTCTGGGGACGATGGTGAGAAAAAACCTCCAAGGCTGGGATTGGACTTTATGGACAATCCCAGGGAGTGGTGGCAGTGTAACTGGAAAGGAAGGAACTCAGACCTCACAGACGGACATAAGGAGATTAAGGACATGGAAAGGCCATTGTATTAGCCAACTAGGGGTGAGGAGGGCAAAACGGGGGGGACCAATGGCCTTTGTGAGGGGCGGCCTAAGCTGGCATCTGTGGGGTTATAGATGCAGCAGGTGGAAAGGAGCTGGAGTGGAGGGAGTGGGGGAGACTGATGACTTCTATAAGGAACACTGGAAGAATTCGGGAAGCAGAGTAAACAAGGGGGAAATGAGAGCATTGTCACATGTCTGAGGGGCAGGCATGAGACAAAGGAAAAATCTGCTCTATTCCGTGGAGTTGCTGAGGGTGGAACCAGGCCCAATGGCTGTAAGTCCCAGAGAGACAGATTTTGACTCAATATAAGAAGGACTTTCAAATGACTAAGGACTCAGCAAGGCCCATGGCTGCTTGAGGTTTCTGGAGGTGGCTATTGGGCCTCTGATGAGACTGCCGTGGGAGATTAAGAGGTCCTCCATCGGGTAAGGGTTGATGTGGGTGATCTCTAAGTGCCCTCCTGCTCTAGGCCTGATTTGACACATCATGGCTGGATCCCCGTCCATCCAGGGCCAGCGGCAACATTAACAGAGCCTAGGTCACTCTGCCAGGCAGAGTAAATGTCCCGTGGAGGCAGAGTGATAAACTTGCTCCAGTCATCTCCCAGCCCTGCCCCCCAGGACCTCCCATCCCTCGTTTCTCTGTGTCTCTCCTTGATAATTCAGTCTGAAAGTCTGAGCACAGGTCACTTACTGTTTGGGGAAATGGTCAACAAAGATAAGCCCTGGAATTTATTTTTTATCCCCTCGACCTAAAAGCAACTGCACGTTAAATTTAGAAAGCTGGCTTGCAGACCCCTCCCCGGCCCTTCTGTTTCCTGCCCACTCTTTACAACCAAGCTCAGAACAGGGTCGGGGCTGATGGTGGAATATGAAATGTGTTTTAAAGCCCGAGAGCCTGCTCGCCTGGATGTTTATAAAATGTATCATCTGAGAGTCTGGGAGAAAGGGGCCATTTCCTCTGGTCGCCGGCTCTGCGCATCATTCCACCAACAGCCACCTCTACCCAAATATTTACCCAAACGCCCTCCCCAGCCAGACCTGTGTGCTTCTGCCTCACAGTGTCATTAGGTAGGACGGGACCCAAGGGGAACAAGCGCATTTTCAGCAGACCGTCTTACAATTTATTTACAAAGGTCTTCCTCACAGCCCGAGAATCTATAATTGAACAGCTCTCTTTTCTATGTAGGTTAAATCCCTTTGCAACCAACTGCAAGAACCTGTAGAAAGCTTTTTGTTGGCCTGGAATTCTGTTATATTGAATATTGTTTGCAATAAATGAACCATTGTCTGGGCTCAGAATTTTCTGGTTAGATAGAGATCTCTACTGTGATGCGATTTATTGTAGCAAGATTTTTTTTTTTTTTTTTTCCAGTTCGTCTTAGATTCCCTGTTGCCTGCTCAGTCCATTTCACATTTCAGGGTAGACCTGGAGAAGGCTAAGCCCAAGCTGAAAATGAAAAGCACAAACAAACCAAACAAATAACTCATTTGCCTAAGAAGCCTAAATGGTGCCTGGTATCAGATTTTAACCATTGCCAGAAAGTGAGGTGCCTCGGTGAAGCCGTGGAGTAACAGAGAGAGGGACCAGTGCTCCCAGCTGGCAGGCGGCAGGGGGCTCCATCCTAGCATAGGAAGAGTGGGGCAGAGGAGACCAAGAGGAAAAACCTGGGGCTGACCCTCCCATTTCACGGATGAGGAAGTACAGCCCAGAGAAGTAAAGTGGCTTGCCCTCGTCTCACAGTGAGCTGAGCAGAATTAGAACTCAGGCCTCTGGACATGGGCCCAAAGCTGCTCTCTCTGGGATGTGCAACAGGGATGGTTTTAACCCAGAAATGAGTAAACCAAGATAAGAAACCAAGGGCTACCATAGCCAGATGATATTTCCTGTGCTCAATTTGTAAGAAACTGTGGCGTATGCTTCTTGGGTCACCTTGTGAAATCTAGAGGAAAACGAAGGTCTTGTGGGAGAGCGGGGTCCTTTCCACACCAGGCAGCAGGGCTGACAGGATCAGGAGACGATTACATTAAGCTTTCACGCTTCCTAATACCCTGTGTTCAGTGACGGGCGCCTCCATCCGCCCAGCCGCAGGGTGGTGTAGGGTCATCAAACGAAATACAGAACACCCAGCTAAATATGAATTTCATATAAACTATATGCAACTTTTTACTATACGTATGTCCCAAATATTTTATGGGACATACTTAAAAAAAAAATCAGCTGCTGTTTATCTGAAATTCGAATTGACCTGCACATTCTGTATTTTTGTTGGCTAAATCTGGCCGTTTTAGGGTGGCGGTACTATTCAGGCTGAAATAGAAAGAGAGGCGGTGAGAATCAGAACTTCCCACTTTTGATTCCTTTTTAAATAATTCCATTAAATCAGCTAGGCTTCAAAATATATCCCACTCTAGTTGAGGCTTCATTTTTGAAGTTAACAAAGAGTTTAAGGAGACATTCACCGTTTTTCATATAATTAACTCTAGAAATTTTGAAATTCTTAATTGGCAGTCAGACTTGCAAATGAAAGAGCAGAGATTTGGACTCAGACAAATCGAGCTGGAAGACGGCAGGCAAGATATTAAGCCTCGCCAAGATTCAATTTGCTCGTCTGTAAAAGGGGAGAAGTTATATCTCAAAGGGTTGCAGTGAGGATTGCTCATAAAGAGTCTTACGGAGGTTCTCTTAAAAAGCCACTTGTAATTCTTCTGCTTTGGGACATGAGGAGAGGAGCACAAATATCTAATCTGTTTATTTCTAAAATTCTATTTAAAGCGCTCATGAGTCCCTGGTCGCTGCCAACCTTGTGTCATCCTAGGACAGACAGAAGCAATGATGCCAGTGGAAATTAAGCCCTGGCTTCAGGTGGGAAGAGATGGCTGAAGAGAAAGCCTCACATCTGTCCTCCAAGGAGGGAGGACATTTCTAGAAGAGGAACCCTAAATCAGGCTGGGGCTGCAGCTCAGCTGCAGCTGGTCCTGAGACCTGCTTGGCTCCTGCGGCAAGAATGAGGTCAGGGCCACCGGACACAGCCAGGCCAGGGCCCCAGGGGGCACCCGACACTGTGGCACCTATCCCACCACTGCTGGCCCAGGCATAGCTTTGCCTGGACCCAGGGTATGTGGGTGGGTGGCGGGGCAGAGGGCTCCCCTGCATCACCCAGTGCATCGCAGTGAGTGGGCTCCTGCAGATCAGGAAGGCAGGAGCAGCCAATCTGTTAGTTGCGGGTCAGGTCCCGGGCCTGAGCTGCATCCCCAGGGGAGCCAGGGACACCCGAGCCACCAGAATGCAGGCACGCTGGGGCTCCTGAGGCCGCGAGCCACCTGCGTTAGGGCACAGGGTTCCGAGCGTGCCTGGGGCCTGGGCTGGCAGCACATGGGCAAGCGCTGGAGGACAGGAGGCTGCTCCAGTGTGTGGGGGCGCACGTCTCCTGACGGCCCTCCAGGCACAGAAGCCCCTCCTTCGGACCCGAGGAGTGGAACCTGGTCATCAGACACTCATCATGTGCTGTTCTGCCCACGCCTCCTTGCTCTCTAATCCGGGACTTCCTTTACACCCTGAGACAGATGTCTGTAGCAATCTCTCCACCTCACATGGCTGCGTGTCAAAGCCTCGGGGTTTCTGCAGAGCTAATAACTCCTCTGTGCTGAGGTCGAAGCTGAGTGTTTTCCCAGGTCATGTTTAAGCCTCCTGAGCTCCCCATCTTGCCCGTGAGGAGGGGAGGCTTACAGCAGGGAGCTAACCTGCCCAAAGCCGCGCAGCCACTGAGTGGGAGAGCTGGGGTTCCAACCAGGTCTTCTATACCCCAGAGCCACCTCTTGGTCTCTACAGTCACTGCCCCCCACCTCTTCAACTTGAGGCGATTTTAGCGCTTTTCAGTTTTCTGCAACTGATAGCTTTTAGTGAAAACGGTCTTGTCCAGTGTGGCTTGACTTAGGGGCAGACCTAAGTGAAAATGGGTTCTGGAGCAATGGCTACCAGGAACTTCCCCCTCACGCTGTGTTCTTACACACAATGAAATCGTTCCCCCCTCTCCTTGGAGTTGGAGGAGTGGGTTTGGATAAATAAGGATGAAGTTCCTGGGGAGGGGAAGTTTTGTTTTTCTTTAATTGAATTTGGAGGTGGGAGGAACTTAACTAAAGAGTGGTCAGCATATGCCTCATCTTTTTTTTAAAATCTATAATGAATAAATTTATTGTCTTACAAAAATCATTGTCTAGAAATAAGGGAATACAAGAAAAGATAGATGCAGTCAGGTGTCTGATGGTCAACAGCCAGTACAATTCCTAGAGGGGGAAAAATCAAAGATTTCAAACCCACATGACAAATTCTTCCTAACAGATGTTAAAGCTTTTAACCCAAAATGTCTGTTTTCAAGCACATTGCAGAGGATTGAGGATTTATAATTAACCCTGATTCACTGTCACTGAATGTTTATAATACCACTTTGACTAGAGAGGTACATGATATGAAGCGCAGTCAAAACCTAATACATTAAATTGTTCTAGAGGCAAATAATATATTTAACACTGTCTTAGTACTGTAGTGTCTAAGATGTGCCTCATCTTGATAACTGGTCTCTCACGTTCCTTAGGCCTGGAGCTTCCACAGGTACGCAAAGGGGCTGACCTGCAGAACTCAGGCCTAGCCCTTTGGCCTAAGGGCAGAGGCTGGGGACCTAAGTGACCGTCCCGAGGTCAAGGCTAGCATCCCTGCCCCGGACTAAGGCGCCTGCCAGCTGGCCTGCAGGTGCCCACCAGCACCCTCAGGTGTGCCCTGGAGGGCCCTCCCACCAATAACCCATTGCCTGAACAAACCCCGGGGGTCAGGGCGTGGGGAGGAGATATGGGCTACTCCAGTCCCTCCTTCCCTTGCCACCTGTGTCCCCACCAAGCCACTGCAGGGGAGGGGAGAGAGGGTGGCAGGGGGCTTCCCTGGAAGTGAGACCCACACGCTCCATCTCGTGGAATGGGAAGGGCCTTCCCTCTGGGTCCTGGGCTGGAGCCTGAGTGCTCCTGGCCTCCTGCCACCTCCCAGGCAAATTGGGGTCTGCAGAGTCCAGGTGTCTCCCGTTGGCGGGCAGCCTTTCATCTGGAGGCGCTGCCCAGAGCTCCAGGGGCTTCAACCCAGTCTCGGCCCCAGGCCCAGCCCCGTTCACCGTCTTGGTGCTCCTTCTCTGCTCCTGGGCTGTTCTAATGTGGGACAAAGCCCAGAGGGGCGGCCTGGCCACTGGAGGGCAAGTCCCTGCCTTCCCGCAAGAAGAGTCTCAGTTTAGGTTTATGCTTAACTGTATTTCCATTCCTTTTCTCTTTTTCCTTTCTTATCCTTTTCTTTTCTTCTTTTCTCCGTCCTCCCTCCCTTCCTTCCTATCTTTCTTACAGAAATCAATTCTCCTCCTTTCCAACAAGAAGCCCACTTGTCCTCCAAGGGCCCCCTTAGCAGCCTACGTGGCTCTCTTGATGTTTACGAACCGCCTCATGCCATGGCCTCAGCAATCACCTGCTGGGCTGTTTGTAGGCTAGTGCCGACTGTATACCCAGCGCTGTTCTACTGTATACCTGGCACTATTCTAGGGACAGGCGGACAGTCTCTGGAGACAGAGGCCCAGTGGATGCCCCAGTCCCGAGCACTCTTGGAGGCCCATGTGGAGCCCCGGGTGCACCGTGGGGCCATGGAAACTGCCTGGGGTAGGGATCATGCGATCGGAAAGACTTCCCAGAGAAGGTGAGGCTTATGCCGAAGCAATTTTCAAAAAGCATTTGTGTTCTTTCATACAGAAACAATAAAAGCACTTAAACAAGGTTTTGGAACAAAATTGAAACGAGTTCCATCACAGGCGCACCATTTATTGCCGTTTTATTGGAGTTCGCACTCTCTGCGGTTCGTGCCTCTCTGTCTCGCTGCCACCACGTCTCAGGCATTGTGGCAGTGGCACGTGTTAATTACGGCAATTTGTTTTGGCCGTGCAGCTTAAGGACTCATTTGTTTCTTTTGTCTTCAGCATCTGCTGCTCCCTGCGCTGTGGGGTGCTCACACTCTCCTCCGCCTTGTTCTTCTCCCCCCTTCCTGGCTTGGCCACGGGACTTAACCTTAGGTTGGGGACACACGGGGTCCCTCCAGGGTCACACCAGGGAGCGCACAGGGGCACAGGCAGGGGTGAGGACGACCCTGAGGGCCGAACCAGTTGGCTGGAGGCAGCAGGGGCTCAGGCCTGCAAAGAGTGGGAGAAGGAAGGTAGGGGTTGAGTCCACGGGTGGGGCTGACCAGGTGGGGTTCTGGGGGCAGGGAGGGAAGCGCAGCACCTGTGGGTGGGGCGGAGAAGCCCCCAGAGCAGCCTGGGGTGGGCACGGCTGACCCCAGGATGTGGGCAGATGGCAAGACGGTAGGGTGACCTCTCAGCAGAGAGAAGGAGGCTGGACCCCAGCGGATGGGAAGGTCACCAAGCGGGACACGGGTCAGGGAGGCTGGAGGCCCAGCACAGCCGAGCAAAGCAGCACCTCCTACTCCACAGCACCCAGCGGTGACTTCCTCCAGGGGACGCTGCTGGAGGGCTCCACGGTGGAGGGTGTGAGTTTACACATGAGGAAAGTGGTGGCGGAACAAAGGGGGGCCCTCGTGCCCCCAGACACCAGCTGCTGCCTGCCGACTCCGCTCGCCCTGGCAGATGGTCTCTGCGGCTCCCTCAAAACCCAGGGCGGGGAAGAAGCTGCAGGGTGGGGAGCTGGGAGGGCAAGGTGGGGACCAGTGGCGAGAGGGAGCCGGCCCTGGGTGAGGGGCAGGGAGCAGAACCCACGACAGGATTTATTAAGATGGGAACGCTCCAGGCCAGCTTGGTATTTATTGACCTTGTCCTGTGGGCCAGGCACAGGGTGAGCCCCATTTGTATAAATTCATTGAGTTTTTATTTTACAGATGAGGAAACTGAGGCTCCAAGAGGGTTGTTCTTAAGGTCAGCAGGCTGGTAAGTGGCAGAGTCTGGGATAAATCGGGGCACATAGTGTTGAGGGAATAAAAATCCAAGTCTGTCTGATTCCAAAGCTTGTCACAGGAACAACAAAAGAGGCACAGGGAAGGAATAATTTTCTCCTCCTTATTCAAGCAGGACGTGCTAGGAAGCGCTCAGCGTCTGATTGCTACCTTACCCGGCATCGGAGGGGCTGCGGGAACAATCAGAGGGCAGGTGTTTCGTGAGGCTGCTCGGAAACCGCGAGTGCGTAAAAGGGTCCTGCTTGGGACCAGGGGATTCAGGCGCAGGGGGTTTGGGGGTGCGGTTGGAGGGGATGAGCTTCCGGGGTCTGGATGCCCATGAGCCCAGGACAGGGGAGGTGGCTGTGGGGCTCAGCCAAGCTGACCTGGGAGAAGCTGTCGCTCCTACCTCGCAGTCCTGCCTCTCCCTGGCCAAGGGTGTGGCATGGACGGCTCTGGCCCGTGGGGAGCAACCTCATCCCAGATGGGAAAAAGCAGAGGGCAGCTCCTTAGGAGGGCGAGGAGGCCACCTGCGAACGCTCCGGCACCTCCTCACAGTGCGGCTAGCTAGGAGGGTTTCAGCCTCCTCGTTTCCCTAGCCTTGCCCCTGTCACCGTCCCTGAGCCTCGGGGAGGTTCTCTGGAGCCTGTGTGGGCAGTGGCTGTCCCTAGGCCTGCTGTCTTCGCATCTGACTTAGAAGTGGTGGCTGCTGGCCCAGGTCGCCTACGCCTTCTCTCTTGGACCGCAGCCAGCCCCCATGCTCAAGGGGTCATCCCGAGGGTCATGGCCAGACTTGATTGGTGTATTTAGGAAGCTTTCAAACTAGAGCATGGTACCCGGCTGTTCTTAATTTCTGCTACAGACGGGGCAGGTGGATGGACTAAAACTAATGCGGGAGGAGGGACACCAGCAGGGCCTTCTAAAGGTTTGTTACCCCCACAGTGTGCCATCTCCTTCCCTGGAGGGTGTTGACAGCCCTTCTGCTGGGTGGGCTCCGGTGGTTTCCCTGCCTCCCTATACCGCCAGCCAGCCCAGCCCCGAATCCCACCGAGGGCCCACAGCAAACCACCCTGAGTGAGGTGGAGGTGTCGGTGCCCAGCTCCTGCCAATGCAGAACTCCTGTGAAGTCTCATCTCAGTTGGTGGAGACTTGTGTCTAGGCTGGTGAACTGGGGGTCTGGGGTCTGGAGGTGAATGGCAGTGTCCCTGGGGCTCACTGCTTTGTAGACCGCACCCAGGTACGCAGAGGACATAGCCTGGGAGTAAACACAGCCTGTGCTCAAGGTCCAGAGAAGCTTCAGGGGGTTCTGCGTTGGGGCAAGAAGAGGTAGCCGGTGCAGCAGTGTGGGAAGGCTGGAAAGAGGAACCGGTAAGAGGAGCAACTCTGGGAGTCCTGGGGCAGGACCACGTCAAAAGACAGAATCAAGGGGGTGGGATGTGATAAAGGGTTCAAGGGGAATGCTCGGTTGGGTGATGGGATCAAGGAGCTCCACTGTAGAGCTCAGACGGATGTCGGAAACTCAGATGCCTGCCGTGGGGCCAGCTGGTCAGAAAAGCACCCGTGCCTGAGAACAACTGCATCTGGGCCTTCGGGCGGGCCTGGCCAAGCCTGGGGTCAGCTGGGGGGCCTGGGCTCTGGTGATTGTGCTCAGGGAGGCCTGAGCTTCCATTTTTCCAAGAAAAGCTAGATTTTTTAATGGAATTTCCCGCATTTTTAAATATTGGCAATTCATTCAAATGAAGAAACAGAAACACCCCCCGTGGCTGCCCTGGGCTGGTGGGCGGTCTCTTTCTGACCCCTGCCCCTTGGCATCCTGCCTGGACAGGCCTCTTTGGGCTGACCAGCTCCCTGCAAATTTACTTTGATGTCTGCTCACTTGGGCCCAGCCATGGCAGGCTGTAATTTTCCAATGATCTAAGAAAAGAGGGTCCTTTCCAAAAATGTAGAGCAGGCAGGGTTTGGATTTCTAGTTTGGCACTTAATTTTGTAAAACTGGTCATCTGCCTGATGAAAAACCATGATCCCTTTGTAGCTGTGCCGCTGCCCTCTAAGCTCTGGGAGATCCCTGTGACCCCCAAAGTCTATGTGGACCAAGGAAAGCGTGGCATGGTCAACCTGCTCTGATCCTTGCGACCCTCCAAATTGCTTAGTTTCCTAATTTATTTCTTTTTAAAAGTTAAATTAAAAATAGGGACAGTCTTCCGATGGCTTTAATGTGAAAACGTTCTGGAACTAATTTCAGAAAGTTCTTAATATCCCTGTGAATCACCTCTATTTCTGATGAGTAAGTAGTCTTAGTGGAAGGATCAGACTCTAATCAAACATGTGTTTGATAATCAGGGAACAGTTCTAGGCTCAGGGGCACTAAAAACTGAATTGTGGGGAGTGAGGAAGGGGAGAGAGTCGACACGGAGCGCAGGAGGAGGCTTCAGTCCTGATGGTTCCCCTAGGAATCATGACCAGCAGAGCTGAAAAGAACGGGGCACAGGTCAGCAAAAAAGTTGCATCCTGTCTCTGCCCTGGGCTAGCACAAGTGTTTTGGTTAGTCTTAGCCAGGGCCCTCTGGCCTGACCCATTCTGGTCTCTGTCGAGGACAGGTGGATTTGAAACTCCAGAGTTGGTGGAGGAGTGAAAGTGAAACTCCTGCCTCTGTGCTTTCCCGGGTCTCCTGCTCTGTCGTGAAAAGGTAAAGGAAGAGCAGTTTCCTCTTCCTTTTTGATGCAGAGGTTCTCAACCTAGCTGCACCCTGGATTCACCGGGGGAAGCTCGTAGATATTCCAAGGCTCAGACCAACCCTAGGCCAGGGTTTCATGGAGACCCCAGGCATCACTAATTTTTTTAAACTCCCCTGTACGATTCCAGGGGGCAGCCAAGGTTGAGAACCTCTACAGAGACACAAGCTGAGCGCTGGCATGCACCAAGCCCAGCGCTTCCGGAACCTCCTACCAAGTCTAGCTCTGTATGGGCAGCCTGGGGATCTCCTCCAGCCTGTGCCTCCTGCTTTCTGCTTTCAAACTCCCGCCCTTCAGAGCCAGTATCAGATAGTGGTTAAGAGCACACAAAAGTCAGACTGCTCACACTGGAATTTGCGTTTTACCATTTACCAGCTGTGTAGCCTTTACTTTATTTGTCTCCACCGGCCTGTGTTTCTCACCCAGTAAAATAGGAATGATCTTAGCACTGCGTCCTAAAGGTGTAGGCAGGGAAAACATGGTTCACAGACGGCAATTAGAATAAGCCTGGCATAGGGAAAGTACTTGGTAAATGTTCGGTACTGGCAGCTGCTTTGGACTCCGATGGCCCCCTGGGGTCCGTGCTGTGGGCCGCCCTCCTCTCTGGTCAGCCCCTTTAGACTGACCGTTCCGCTGGGAGGCCCGACCTCCCCTGGGATTTGCTTCTCCCTGTGGATGCTCCCAGGCGGCCCCCGAGGCTTGGTGCACCGTACCTGGGGGCGAGGCCCTGCCTGAGTCCAGGCTGAACAGGCTCCTGGATGCTGCCCCAACTGGGGAGCTCATGGCCCAGGGTCCCTGCTGGTCCAGCACGTGACGGGCAAGGAGGTGGCGCTGGACGAGAGGAAGGGGATTGTGATCTCCCACAGCGGTCCGTCCATCCACAAGTCAATGTAAACTCACAACAATGCTAAGTGTTGTGTAGAAAAAATTTGAGGAGGGTGAAATAGGAAATTATTCACCAAACTCCAGAATACTTGAAGGAGTTAAGTTTGGGGGGGCCAAAGAAAAGGAAGTACCTTTTTCATCCAGGGTATTTTAAACATATAGGGCTTATTACTCTACAGAGTTACAATAATTGAGCTAAAGTTAGATAGATTTATGGATGATAACTCATCGTCTGGGGCCACCCTAGTCTTTGGAAACAAATATGGAGGCAGCTACCGTGCTCTGCACCATCGCGCACGCCAGGAGGCTGCCTGCTGTTCTGGCGGTGTCAACCTCCAGCGGGACAAGCACGAGGGCCTGAGGGTGACTTGGATGGGCAGGGGACTTGAACCCGGCCACATGATGAACAGCTGCAGAATCCAGGGTTATTCTATGTGGTCCCAGAGTTTGAAGTTACAGGCAGAAGTTATAGGGACATGGATTAATGGAAGGACCTTGCCCTGGACAAGCCTCCTGAGATGGAAGGGGCTGTGCAGGAGGTGGTGAGTTCCTCCTTCCTGGAGGTATGAATGGACTGGCTGGGTGGTTGCTAGCAGAGACCTGGTGGGATGCATCTGTGACAGAAGGAAGCTGGGTGGATCCCAGAAAATCCTGTTCTTAAAGCTAATCCATTCCTGCTGGTAAACTTATCATAGGTGGGACCTGTTGATTAAATTACTTAGATAAAGGGCCTTTGATTAGATTGCAGGACCCAGGGTGGGTCTTAATCCTCTTACCAGAGTCCTGTATAAATACAGGAACAAAAAGCTACAGACACAGAAAAAAGCCACAGAGAGAGAGAAGCCTGCAGAAGTTGTAATCACCAAACCAGGGAGAGAAAAAAGCCACAGACGGAGCAGCCTGAGGTTGGGGGAAACAAAGCCTGGAGGAGAAGGCAGAGCCCAAGCTGGGCAGACGCCACCATTGTGCCCTGCCACACAAGGGGTCCCAGGACCCCAGCAGCCTGATGAAGCCTCGATGTGGACATTTTCACAGCCTTGGGACTGTAAGCTCTTAACCTAATAAATCCCCTTTGTAAAAGCCAACCCATTTCTGGTATATTGCACTGGCGGCTTTTAGCAAACAAACAGCATCCAAGTTGGGTGGCTGGGTTCAACCAGGGGTCTCTGAAATCCTTTTGCACCCTGGCAATTTGATCATTAATTTGCTGGTCCCCTAGCAGAAAATAATGTCCTGGGGGAAATGGTATGTCAAAAAAGGGAGTTTTTATTATCCATGTGGTGCAGTAGTGCTCCAAAATGCGTTCACTGAGTGCGAAGAGTGTGCCACAACGATGGGGGAGGTTGTTGGTGTGGGAGGAGTGGGGTGGGGAAGTGAGGGGTATATGGGAACCTCTTATTTTTCTTAATGTAACATTTTTTGAGATGTATATATCTTCAAAAAATACAATTTATATAAATGATGGGGGCGGGGAGGTGGGGAGTGGGTTATTTGGGAACCTCTTATGATTTTTAATGTAACATTCTTTGTGATCTATTAACTTTAATTTAAAAAAGATACTTTGGATCAAAAAGAAACTAAAAAGAAAACAAAACAAAACAAAAAGGAAGTTTTGTTGGAGGGGAAGGGGGAAGAAAACATTCTGAGCTGAAGAAGCAAGGAGACTAGGAGGGATAATGCAGTGAGTGGCCGAGCAGTGGCAGGGAAGGGGCCCTGTTTGGGAGCTGAACACACGGACCACAGCCCTGGGTGGAGTAGAGGCACAGTGGTGCGGCAAGGAGATATGCATGGAAGGACACCTGTCTATTCAGTGTTTCTGAGATGGTTCCAATAGATGGGAATAACAAGAAGATTCAAAATAACAAAAAAAACAAAACAAAATAAAGACCAATGTTGATGGAGAGGCAGCAGGTGCCAGGCCCGTGCTAAGCACTATTTACACGTATCATCTCATTTCATCAGCCCCAAATCTTCTGGAGCAGACACTAGTATACTTTTAACAGTTGAGGAAATGGGGGCTGAGGGAGGCTCTGGATGGCGCTCCCGCTCACAGGGCTGGTGGAGTGACTCAGCCTCACTTTGAGGCAGGAAGCCTGACCCCCGAGGCTGTGTTCTCAGCCATCCAACTACCTCCATCACAGGGTGGCAGGATGGTAAAATTTGCAAAAGTGCCGCGTGCACTGTAAAATGCTGCCTGTGAGTCTTGTTAGGGGCATTGTTGCTTAGCACTGCCCTGTCCCTCCATGCTGTGGGTGACCAGAACCTCGTTCCCTCCTGGCAACTCCTGCAGCAGCTCCTGGAGCCAAGACAAATCAAATGGCAAACTTATTCCACAGGATGGAGGGAGAGCACCAGAGCCATTTCTCTGTGGAAATTGACTGACTACTGAGCTCATAAGAATGTTGGAAGGAACCCCTGAATTTGGATCCAGTAAGCCAATGTGGTGGAATCACAAGAGGAGAAATGGGAAAAGATGGTCTGGAGACAATGCATTTCTTTGGAATTTGTATATTACAACTGGAAAAAAAAAATGTGTGTGAAGTAGGTGGCTCCTGGAGATGACCCGAAGGATAGTAAATTGAATGATTATAGGATTCCAGAATTTCTGTAGGTGACTTGAAACTCTAGATTTATGATACGAGAAAATATACAGTATACAAGCATGTGTTTTTCCTGGCTGCTTGCTTGTTTGCAGGCATCTTATGTCCTGATGATGGAGCATAAGAGTTAGAACAAAAGTTAGAAGACTTGAGTTTGGATCTGGCTCCAAGTCTGGGATATTTGAAAATCTTACTCTTTTGAAACTTTCCCCTGATTGCTGCTTGTTTAATATATGCTTAGGATTGCCAGATAAAATGCAGGTGCATGTTAAATTTGAATTTCTGAGTAACAATGAATGCTTTTTTTTTTTTTTTTTAGTACAAGTAGTATGTCTCATGCACTATTTGGGAAATACTTGTACTAAAAATTATTTGTTTCTCTGTAATTCAAATTTAACTGGGTGCCTGTATTTTGCTACACAACCCCATAAAGACACTGTAGCCTCTCTGAGCCTCCATTTTCTTAACTATAAAAGGTAACATCTATAATAGATGCCCTACCTACTTCAGGGACTCCGGGAGAAGGCACAGTAACAAATAATAGTTACTATTATCCTGTTTTTCCCATGTCCCCGATAGTGCCACTCACAATGGAGAGCACAGGGAAGAGTCACTTTTAAAACCTGTGATGTGCCAAAATAGTGATAGAAAATGGGGAGGGGGGAGGCAAGAAGATGCTAAAGATCAAAGGATAAGTATCAAGATGAATTAGCTGAAACAGTGATATAAATTGAGGTCCATAAATAATGATATAATCAGGAGTGAAGTAAATCTAGGAAATTTTAGAAAAGTATGAAATGATAAAGTAGTACAATTACGTAGTGTAATTGTGTAAAAGGAAAAAGAAAAATGTGGATCCCAGGATGTACATTGTAACATGGAGACCAGGAAAACAGATTTGGAGAGAAACATTGATAGAATGAAACAAAAAGCTCAGGTTCAGGAGTCCTAGTTTGTCCACAAATTAGCAATGTGGTCTGGGAAAGTTTCTTAACTGATCTGAACATGTCTCCTTATTTGAAAAGTGGATTTTCAGAATCTTCTCATTTAGTTTCCTGAGCTATGCCTTTCTAACCCAGTGTTTTTCAGATTGTAGGTTTTAATCTTTAAGAGGATCATGAATTCAATTTAGGGGGTAGTGATGGTTAGGCTATTGTGTCAACTTGGCCAGGTAATTGTGCCCATTGTTTGCTCAAGCAAACACTGGGCTAACTGTAATACAAGGTCATTTATGGACTTTAGTCACCCTTGACTTTACTGCAGTGGTAAATCAGTTATAATTACATCAGTCAGGGAGAGTGCCATCAGCAATGAGTGATGCTTAACCCAGTCAATTGAATCCCTTAAAGGGCGAAGTGATTCCAGCATTGAGAGAGAAGTACCCAGCTCGTCTTTGGACAGCCAACGTCTCCCAGAACTCGTCAAGAACCCTCACTGGACTTTCATCGGCGCTCCTGGCTGCAGCCTGCCTGCGGAACCCGGACTTGTGCACCCCCGCGGCTGCGTGAGAGACTGACAGATCTCTTGCTACCGGCAGAGAGCCCTTGCTGATTCCGTTTCCCTAGAGAACCCTGACGAATACAGGGGTTAAGGCCAGCATGTAGAAAATGAAACAGAACAGACTAGAACATATCAGAGAATAAAATACATGGAAGGTTACATATCGTTTCATAAAATTTTGTTTCAAGCTAGAGGATAATCTAGGGATTCTCTAACAGTGATTTTGGTGGTGGATGAGGATTGTGGTTAAAGTACGAGTGCAAGAAGTTTCCTCTATTACAGGATGTTAAGAATATGGTGATACATGGGAAAAATAGAACTAATATAGCTCGTAGGTTATAGATGACACTTCTAATGTTATATTTTTGCAGCAATGGCAAAATGCTAAGAGCCAACGATGGGGGGATAAAAAAGAGTATGGGATTTTTCTCTTTGGAAAAAAATTTTGCTTCAGGTACAAATGGCTGTCTTAGGATGAATTATAAAACATATTTCTTAGGTTGAATTATGGTCAAAAGTCTGAAAAAACCACCCACAACTCTAACGCCTCCAGTGCTTCCAGGAAAGACCCATGTATGCTGCATGCCTCAGTTTTCCCCTTTGCCCCGGCACCTCTTCAATCCAATCTGTTAGCATTCCTAGGACAGCCACCTCCCCCCTCATCACCTAAAACTACCAAAGTCCCCTATACATCAGCCTTGCTTCACCCTGGCAGCAAAGAGCCAGAAGAGGTGAAGGTGCTTATGAAGTTATCAAATAAAAATACAGGTACCCAGATCAGCTTGAATTTCAGAAAAACAACACATGATTTTTTAGTACAAGTAGGTCCCAAATATCGTATGAGACATACTTACACTAAAAATTATTTGTTGTTTCTCTGAAATTCAAATTTAACTGGGCACCTGTATTTTATCTGGCGACCCTAATGCATTAGACAAGCTACAAACAGGAGGGAAAGTTTCAAAGGATTAATACTTTTAAATGCCCCAAACTACAAAACTTTGTGCTTTAATATGTTCATAAATTAACAGCTGTATTGTATTATGCAAATTTATGGTAAGTTATTCACTATCTGTCATCACGCTCCAATAAAAATTGTATATATGACATTTAGAAAAAACGACATCTTCTGATAATTTTACCCTGCATTCCAGTGGTTCTGATTACCTTTGGTTTGCCTTAATGTCACAGCCACAAATGTAAGGAGCAGGGTTTTTGTGAGTAAGTCATTGAATTACTTATGGTCTGTTGCAAAAGCAACCCCAGTGAGTGGCCAGTGCTTACCATTCCTCCATTTTAATGCCTTTCAGGGGAAACACAGCTTGGCATTGAAATAACAGGAGAGAACATCCCTGCCTTTCAGCTAAAGGTTGGCAGAGTCCTACAAATAAACACTGTGCTCTATAAAGATGAGCTTGACTGGACAAGAAAAATGCTTTGAGTTTTAAACTCTGTGCCTTCACATTTCTTGGGGATGAGACACAAAGGGAAAAAAAGCAATGTCTGCTGTTAAGTTTCTATAGCTTAGCTAACGTCCACCAGTCAGGTAATTTAATATTCAGAACATTATTAGGAGAAGTGGATTTGGCTCAGCTGATACGGTGTCCACCTACCATATGGGAGGTCCAGGGTTCAAACCCAGGGCCTCCTGACCTGTATGGTGAGCTGGCCCATGTGCTGTGCTGATGTGCCCAAGGAGTGCATGCCACGCAGGGGTGTCTCTCACGTAGGGGAGCCCCACGAGCAAGGAGTACGCCCTGTAAGGAGAGCCACCCCATGCGATAAAAGTGCAGCCTGCCCAGGAGTGGCGCTGTACACACAGAGAGCTGATGCAGCAAGATGACGCAACAAAAAGAGACACAGATTCCCAGTGTTGGCTGACAAGAATGCAAGCGGACATAGAAGAACACACAGCAAATGGACACAGAGAGCAGACAGTGGGGGGGGGGGGGGCCGGGGGGCGGAAGGATAACTTAAAAATAAATCTTTAAGAAAAAACATTATTAGGTATGCCTTATCTTTGGCCTGATTTACCTAATGTTGTAACTGATGATTGTTATCCTCTTGGAGGCCACTGATGCCCCGCCAGTATTTTTGTTTTAGCTTGACTAAAAAAACCAAACAAACACCTATTTAAAAAAATTGTAGAATAGTGCTGGTGGAAGAAATGCCTGTTCTGGAAGGGAGGGGTAAAATCTTGCTAGGTATGCATTTTATCCCCAAAACTGGTGCAGAGAAGGGCAGGGAGCCAGATGGCCTTAAGGAATCTAAAGAATGCCAGGCCAGGCTAGGAAAACAGGCTGCTTGTGATAGAAATTACAGGGAGGATGGCAGGTGAGGCCTCCAAAGGTTAAACTGAGTACTGGTCATCTAGAACAGAAAACACAGATGCTGAGAAAGGAGTCAAGGTGTTGTGTTAGGGGGTTGTCCTAGGCTTACTTCCCTCTTGCAAACTCACCCAGCCTCAAAAGTGGAGGAGTAGAGGAAGGGGCATGAGGCATCTACACTCAGTCTTTTTTACAGAGGGTGACAGGTTCTTAAAACACAGAGAAAAGGGCATGGGCTTGGGATTCAGGACAGCAAATCCAAAAAAGTATGATCTGGCAGAGTCTCCTAAATTCCTTCGCCTCAGTCTCCTCTGTGCAAAATAAAGGGATTTAATTAAATGATCTCTAACTCCTTCCAACTTTAACTTTCATTCGTTCATTCATTTAACTATAATAGCATTGAACAACAACTAGGTGCAAGAATGTGATGACAAAGAGGACACAGACCTTGCACTCGTGGTGTCAACAGCCCAGTCTGTCTAGAGGTCGACAGCAGAAGCACGTCATCCTGTTGAGGAGGTGGAGGGTGGGGTGGGGATATGGTATGATGCTCTGTTTAAGGTTGCCGACGCCAGACTGCGAAAACAGCTAAGGAAGATGAATTCCGGGGTGGGGGTGGGGGATCTGTTGCCTCCCACCAGAGAAGGAGGGATTGTGGGTCACTAGTTCTCCCAGCTGAGGAGAGGGAGTCCTCTAATGACCAGATCTGGACAAACTGGGAGGTGACCTTTGCATCCAAGATGTAGCAGAGGACCAACAGGGATGGACTAAACCATGGACCATTTCCTTTTTCAGCTGATTCATACAGAAATGAATGAAATTATCAGAAGGAGCCTGGACTGCACCTCTAAATGCTTTGAAATGTGAAGTAGGAAGTAAGATTTGGGGGCTTGGGTGGTGTGTTCCTCCCTTCTTCCAGCTGTAGACCATAAATAAGAAAGTATAGAAACTGGGCAGGATTCTCTTTAGATGCCAGCCATTTGTTTTGCTAGCTTTTGGTCAGTATCACTGAGGCTCTCACAGAGCCAAAGAGAGATATATTTGTTAGGACACCCACAGGCCTATTAAGAGGGCTTTAAGATAAATTTTGAGGGAGAGAGAGCAAAATGCTACCAGAATAGGGATAAATGACAGGTTTGGCATGTGAATTATTCCTGAGGGAAGAAACTGTCTGTCTGAAACCCAAGAGACAAAGCAAATAGAGAAATTCCTGATATGGTAGATTTTACATAGGAAAAAACCCAATTTTACATGGAAAAATCAATAGAATTTTATTTTAAGACACCCAAGGGCAGGCAAGGAGTATGTAAATTTGACAAATGTTAAGAAGAAACAGTATACTTTTTAGCTTAGGGTTTTTTCCCTTTCTTTCTTTTACTATGTATTTTTATGTTTGTTCTGTTTATTGGTTCTTGAAATAATTTTTTTTTTTATGGTAAAGATGGACATAAGCTTGACTTATTAGAGTTTCTTAGTTGTTTAAATCCAAAGATCAAGTTAAAAATGCCATTTGTTCAGACAGTGTCCTTATGTACTTGGGGGCAGCAGACAGGGAAAGGACGTGCCAGAGGAGAGGAGAAAATTATTTTGCAAACACCCTAACAGAGGCACAACAATCTCAGTGGTAACAAAATGGAGGCCATAAACGCGTTTGCTAAACCACTTTGGACAACCATCTGCTCTCATAGAACAATTCACCACAGACTTGGTGGCCATTCCCAAGACAGCACCAAAGAACTTTGGAGCCAGAACATCTGGGTTCAAGCCCCAACTCTGCCTCCACCTGGAGCTTGACACTCAGTCTGTGAGTTTTAATTTCCTAATCTTTAAATTGGGGGGAAATGCAGATTTGGTTGTTAGAATTGCCTGGTCTAGCACCAGACACAGAGCAAGTGTTCAATCAGGACTAATTCTTCTTCTTATTTCTTTCATTCTTCTTATCAATATTATTCAGTATTGAATACTTGATCCCAAAGTTATAAATGAAAGGTTCACTCTTTGATGAGAACAAGTTGGAAAAGAGATGTCTCTATAGCAGGCCCTATAGATGTCTCTATAGGCAACAGAGACCCCAGAGAGGTACACTTGGCCTCGGGCCCCAGACTGAGACCTTGGGATTGCATGAGTGACTCATGGGGAATTCAAACCCAGAAACAAAACCTGCCAAATGGTTCTAATTCATACAATATTATTGGTTAGCAAGGCCTATATTTCTTTAGAGTTAGGTAAGATTTAGTTAATACATAAAAATTATCCTGAATTATTTTGGTGCTCTATAAATGTTTACTACTAAAATAAAGACGGTGGTGGGTACCGTCATTAAGATCTACACATCTTTAATTGGCAGCCAGGCTAGGAATTATTAAATGAGCTTCTCAGAGAAAGGTGAAAGGATGAGAGAGAGAGAGAGAGAGAGAGAGAGAGAGAGAGAGAGAGAGAGAGAGAGAGAGAGAGAGAAATTAAGATGGAAAAATAGTCCCTTACATGCCTGGAGGTGGAGCACAGACGGACCAGATGATGTCTCGGGTTTGGAATCTTCCAGGTCTGAGGACTGTAATTCTATGAGATGCTTTCAAATAGGCTCCCCTGCTGAATGTTACCAGGGCAATCACCTGGTAGGTCTCACCAGGGATTTGCTTTTTGACTCTATAGGATGGTGGCTGTGGTGGCTTGAAGCTGCATGTACCCCAGAAAAGCACTTTCTTAAATCTAAGCCATTCCTGTGGGTGTGGACCTATTATAAGTAGCACCTTGTGACAAGACTACTTCACTTAAGGTGTGACCCACTCACTCAGGAAAGGTCTTTTTTCTCTTGCTGGAATCCTTTATATGGAATGAATACAGAATGAGAGAGAGAAAGATAGAGAGAGAGAGTGCATACCTTGAAAGCAAGAAGCTGAAGGTAACAAAACCTGGAAGAGAAGGGAGAGACCAGTAGATGCCGCCATGTGCCTTGCCATGTGGCAGAGGAGCCAAGGGCCACTGGCAGCCGGTCTATGGGAAGAAAGCATCACCCTGATGAGCCTTGATGTGGACATTTTCTTGGCCTCAAAACTGTAAGCTAATAAATTCCCATTGTCAAGCCAGACCATTTCATGGTATCTGCTTTCAGCAGCCTAGGAAACTAAAACAGGGGCTGAATCTGTACTACAGCATAATCACAGAAACCGAACTTATCCATGTAACCTGAAAGAGTGACTTTTCTAAAAAGCCAAAAATGACACTGGTAATTTATGCACAGTATTTATAAAGTTAGTCATGCCATTAATAATGCATCGTAAGGTCACAATTAAAATTGTTTGCACATATACTGCATGGGATTATGGCAACGGTCCCCCACCCTGACTGCATCTGAGAATCATGTAGGGGAATTTAAAAATGTGATGCCCAGATCTTACCTAGATGACATAAATTTGAATCTTCGGGGGGTGGATCCCAAGCATCTGTAATTTTTTAAAGTTCTAGAGGACATGGGTATACCCTGCCTGTTCTTGGGGCTTGGTGTGATATGGGCCTTGGTCTGGTCATGGGTGGTGTGGATAGGAGAAAGTACAGAATGGCATTTGGAACTGTGACAGTCTCTAGTCACCTGAGGTCAGATCCTACCTGGAGGTAGGCTGGGTTCTACTCTATAACCCAGCGCTGATTCTTGGTTCAAAGCAGGCCTGGGTTCACCCCAGGCAGAGAATGTGGGAATTTGGTGAGGGAAGACAGTCCTGTTCTGCACATAACAGAGGGCAGCATGTGCATCCAGTGGAGAGAGCAGGCAGGAAGGGCCTTCTTCCTGAAGGAAGGGCAGGGAGCACCTGTGCACTCACAGGGGCTAGGGCTGTTCCTGCTCCCAACCATTTCCCAAGGGGTTTTCTAAACTGAGATGAAAACGGCATTCAGCTAGCAGCCAGTGAGAGCATCAAACCTGGCTTCCAAAAAGAACTGGGTGCTTATTCTCCCCTGTGGCCCAGTGATGAGCAGAGGGGAGGGTCAGGCGGGCAATTAAGCAGAGAGACAAGTAAATGTCTCAGATGCATGTGTAATGTTCTTTATCAAAGAACACAATGAAAATGAACTACAAGGAAGTGCAGCCAGTGAAAAATTCCAGGGGGTTAGAACTCAAAAAGAAAGCCTGGAATGGCTAGAGAAGACCTTTCTATACTGAATTAAGACAAGCTCAGCCTCACATATGAAGGTGGGAAAGTACAGAGAAGGCTGTCTGGATATGAAGTCTCAGCTTCAGGAATATTCCTGCAGGGGGGGACAGGGTCCAGAGGTAGAGGGGAGAGGCTGCCCACGTACTCTGTATCTTGCATTCTGTGGGCCATGAAGAAAGAGACTTCATAAACTCAGAATGGACCATGAAAAAGTCACAGAATCAAGAAAAAAGTCACAAAAACTAGGAACTTCCAGGAAGAGTTTGTGGCCGAGGACCAGGATGACAGGTCAGGGATGGTGCCAGCAAAGAAGACTGATGTGGGTGTGGGTAGGTGCAGGCAGGGCTGCAATGTCTCCAGCAGCTGCCCTATCACTGTGGGCAACTGGCATTCTGTCCATCCTATAAAAGAGTTGTGAAAGCTTCAAGCTTCCTAAGGGAGCCCTTATAAAAATGCTGGAGCTCTCATTGACCCACCCTGGCAAGTACAGAATCACCAAAATTATTGAACTTCAGAGACAATGTTTAAAGAACACAGACTAAGTAGTTGGGAGATGTGAGTTCAAATCCCAGCTAGACCCTTTCTCAGATATATAACCTATACCGGTCATTTATCTTCTCTCTGCCTTTCTTTCCTCCCTGATGAGATGGGGATGTGGTCCTCAATACTTCTGAATATTATTGTGAGGGTCAGGTTAACTTTTGTATGTAAAGTATTTTGCTTAGGACCTGGCATATAAGCATTCAATTGCTGTTGTCATTGTCATCATCACATCGTTGTCATCATCATCATCATCATCATCACCACTGCCAACAGAGGAAAGATCTAATCCAATCCCTTCCTTTTGCAGATAAGAAAACTGAGGCAGAGAGGAGGATGATAGCAGCTGAAACATATGTAATGCCAGCACCATTCCAAGGATGGTACATGTATTAACCCACTTTTTGGATTGAATTGTGTCCCTCAGAAAGACATGTCCAAGTCCTAACCTCTAGTCTTGTGAATGTGCTTATTTGGAAATAGGGTCTTTGAAGATATTGTTGGCTAAGACGAGGCTAAACTGGAGTAGGGTGGGCCTTAATCCCTAATGCCTGGTGTCCTCATAAAGGGAAGAGACAGGGAGAAAAGATGGCCAGGAGATAGGGGCAGAGACTGAGTTAGGCCACAGGCCAAAGAACACCGTGGGTGGCCGGCAAGCCACTGCCAGGACCCTGCAGACCTCAGAGGAAGCACGATCGGCCAGCACCTTTGACTTTGGACTTCGAGCCTCCAGAGCTGTGAGGAAATAAATTTCTGTTGTTTAATGCCACCAGCTTGTGGTACTTCGTTACGGTAGCCCTGGAAACTAAGATACTCACTTAATCCTCGTGACCACTGTGGCAGTTGGATGCCTTCGTGACCCCAGAAAATCCTGTTCTTAAAGCTAATTCATTCCTCTGAGTGTAAACCTACTGAAGATGGCATCTTTTGATTAAATGACTTCAGTTGAGGGACCCAGGGTGGGTCTTAGTCCTCTTACTGGAGTCCTTTATAAATGGAGGAATCAAAAGCCACAGCCAGGGAAAAAAGCTGAAGAGACAGAGAGGAACCCAGAAGCTGAGAGAGAAGGCACCGGGAGCCAGATGCTGAGAGGAAGCCACTTGAGCCAGAAGCTGGAATCAACGCGGCCCAGAGGAGAGGGGAGAGAGGGCGGGCGCTGCCACGTATGTGCCTGTCAACCACATTTACGCTTGGGGAGAGGGCATCTCTGATGATGCCTTGGCTTGGACCCTTTCACATCCTCAGGACTGTCAGCTTGTAACCTAATACATCTCATTGTAAAAGCCAAATCATTTCTGGTATATGGCTTTGGCAGCATTTAGGATACGAAAACAACCGTCTTATGAGGTACATACTGTTACTGTTCCCATTTTACAGACAAGAAGACTAAGGGAAAGGAGATGATGGCAGTCAATCATGTCACCCTGCTAGTGAAGCTGCAAGTTGGACCCCGGCGGCTCGGTCCTCGAGGGTGCTGGCCCTTCTGGCCAGCTGGTCTAGCGCCCGTGCCGTGGGCCTCCTGCTCAGGCTCTTTCCAGCCTGCCTTCTGGGGTGGCAGTGCTCCTTGGTCAGAGAGGCCCCTGTTTTGTCGGAGTGAGATTGGGAGCCCCCCCGGGCCTGGCACCCACTAGCGTGTTCCAGTGGGAGGCAACGTCTGTCCCCGGGAGGGGTCAGAACTGCCTGGAAGAAGTGGAACCCTGGGCACAGTGAAGCCACTGGAGGCCAGGATACCCACGCAGGCCATTTTTATTAAAAAGTTTGCTCTTTTAAAAAGAACACCCTCCCCCCGGGACTCCCTCCTTTCCTGCTGCTTGAACCAGTTTCTCCTCAAGTTGAAATTCTTGCCGATACTGAAGAGGTAAGGATTTTAGCCTCTTTCTTCCAGTTTTAACTTACTAATTAAAATGTCTTGGAGACTAAACCCATTGCGAAAAGAGCTTTCTAAAGCTTCTTGTTCATCACCAGAGGGAAGTTGATTCTCTTCTCAGCTTTATAATATGGATTCTTTTCACAGGGTATCTGTTTTATGCTTCATACAGTTCTGGCCCCAGTTTGGTCCCAGCAGGGGGAGGCCAGTAGAGTTTAATTACATCCCTCCTATAGGGAACATTCAAGGAATGAGGCTTTGAAAAACAACTTGTGCTACCAAATGGAAAAAAAAAATCAAATTAAGCAAGTGAGAAACAGGCATTGCCTTTTGTGTCCTAGAGACCTAATCTAAATATTTAATTTTTAAAGACATAATTCTAAGTGCTTAACTTTATAAACCTTATGCACTGTAATTCATAGGGGAGCCAAATATCCCTTCTGCTCTGGAATATTCATGGGCCTGGCCTAACAGGTTCATGGAGTTGATGTTTCTACACATGCCATATTCAGGTATAAAACACAATGTTGCCCTTGGTCTGGCAAAAAACAGATTTACCAAAAAACTTAGTGTGAACTGAACTCTGGCCCACAGCAAATATGCTAGAAAGGCCTCTTAATCTCTACTGATTTCCCAATTTTCCTTCCTCTGTCTGTTTCTGAGATGCCTGGTGACTGGCTATTTGTGAGAGGGGAAGCAGCTACACAGCAGAAATTACTAATTTGCTGATGGCTAGCAGTCGCTCAAATACCTGATGGACCATGAAAGAGGAAGAGAAAAAAAATTAGTTGGTGTACAATTAAAGCGGGCGTTCCTAACCAGGGATCTGTGAGCTTGAATTGAAATTTAAAAAACAACAACCATTTTTCTTGTGTGGACGTGGTGCGGGTGCGATACACTTATTAAATAATACACTGTTTAGTGTGGACTTAGGAAGGGGTCCGTGGTTTTCACCTGACTGGCAAAGGTGTACGTGGAACAAAAAAAAGTTAAGAACCCCTGCATTAGATGCATGTTTTGACTCAGCGTAAGGAAGATCTTACAAGGGGAACAAGATGACAGGTATTACGTTCCTTATCCCTCAGAGTATTCAAGTAGAACTTCATGATCTTCTCTCAGATTCCTGTCCTGGGTGCCCTAGATGGGCGGAAAGATCCCCTTTATCCTACTCCAGATACCCACATTTCTTTGGCGTAACAGGTTCTGGGCATAAGTGCCTGGGGCTCCATGGTCATCGGTGGGAGCACAGATACGTGGGCACAGGGACAGCTGAGCTGTGCTTTCACTGGCTCCCTCTCCACCTTCTGCCTAGTTCCTTCCTCCCAGAATGCAGTAAGCACACGTTTTCTCCAGCGCTTCCCACCTCAAATCTGCGTTCAGTTAATACCTTGTTCAAAGAGATGCGATGAACTGATATTCATTCATTCTCTCATCAACTGTTTACCACCGCCTATTAGTGGCAGGCACCATTCTAAGTTATGCCAAACAGACCAGAAGCCCTGCTCTCGGGGGGCTTGCATTCTAGTGGGGATGTGATGAAATTGCCTCCTCCATTTTCATAAGGGATAATGCATTGAAACAAATGAAGGCTATCCTAATGGTGAAATTTTAAGCCTAGTGATGGCTTGATGGGAAAGATTTGCAGGGACTAGGCATTTTTTGACTTCCCTGAGATGATCCCATTTCAAGGCTCCCGCTCCACCTGTGTAAAAGCAGCTTTGGTCAATAGAGTCTGGTGAAGTTAAAATACAACAACAACAAAGTGTGTTTATTCTTTTATACCAAAAGCTCATTACTGAGAAGAAAAACCACAGTTCTGATGTTTTAAGAGCCCATAATGTTAGCAGCAGTTAAATAAATGAGCCATTCAGTTGAGAATCTAGCTCAGTGCCAGGTGGACCCACAGAACGCTGAGCTCTACCTGTGGAGTTAACTTTCCCAGTTTTATTTTGAATTCATCCTTTGCTGGGTTGATGTGACCCGATGCCACCGGCTTATTTGCTTAGCAAAGTTTGGGCCCTCTAGAGTCCTCAGCTATTGAATATAAAATACTCTGCGGTGCCACCTGAAAGGCACCAAATATATGCTGATTGGTGTGGCCCGTTCCCGGGAGGAGCATCTCTTTGCAGGTCACCTCTCCCTCTGCTGAGACAGAACTGCTCTGCGGGGACTCGAGGGGGTGGTGGGGAGTGTCTTGGAGCATTAATTGCTAAAAATTCCAAGTGCTGAAGTGCTCCACTTGACTAAGTCAAGCAGCCCAGAAAAAAACTTGCAAGCCCCTCCTGCTCTTGAATCTGCTTCCCATGTTACACCCCAACCCCCGCTCACTGCATGCGCGTGGGACATCACTGTGTGCGAGGGGTCTGGGACGGCGAGGGGCTCCCAAGTGAGCCCTGGGTAGGAGGTGGAGCAGGGTCTGGAGAGCCAGAATCAGAACATGGGGGAAGCAAGAGGGGAAGGAGACTAGATAGTGCTATGAACACTGAAGAGAGGAAAGGAAACGGAGCCACTGGGCAGAGGGAGAGGGGAGAAGAAACAGAGGAAGAGGTGGGGAGAGCAGCGGCAGCAGCTCTCTTAGTTCCTGATGGCAAGAGGCCTGGGGCTGCCGAGGCTCCTGGGAGCCGTTCAAAGCAGGTGGCTCAGTTTCCCCAGGGCTCACCATAGGCATAGTGGTGGGAGGTTTCCAGAGAACGTGAAAGAGGATGGAGCCCTGGGAGGCATGGAGGCAGCGCATGGTACTGAGCAGCCCTCGTTGGCAGCATGAAGTGGCCTCAGAGAGGCGCTGCCTGCCTCCCTGCAGCCTGCTGGGGGCACTCTGGATTCATCTGGGGAGGGAGCACAGGACTTCATATCCCATCTTCCTTCTTCTTTCTGGGGTTGGTGCTTTGGTGGTGGTAGCCCCAAATCATAACTTCGAAGATAGCTCCAGGTTCCCACCCAGAGTGACCCTTCTTTGTAGCTAAGAACTGCCCTGCCCTAAAAATAGCTGCCTGGCATGCCAGAGACGGATGAGAGACTACTTCCCTAGGCCAGACGCTTCCAGAAAGAAGTCTGAGAAGTGGGCAGGCTGGATATATTTCCAAGATTCCTCCCCGGCAGTCCTGCCCCTTAAGTGAAAATACTACAGAATTTGCTCTAAATCACCAGGGAAATGCCATCAGGGAAAGTTTCCCTTTGACCACAATACTTAGACATGCCCTCTGTCATGGCACCAAAGCCACTGTATACACTAAGGACTCATTAGCGGTGCATATTAGATGTGATGTGTTGCCAGTCTACACGTGCATCTTGAGAGAAGGCCATCTTTATTTGCTTTGAAAATGAATCTAAATGAACTCAAATTCCCCCTCCCCCACCCACTCCCCAAACGTCCTACCATGGACAAATTATTTAAGCAAGATGATTTTAAGATTATGGGTAATAGGCTTCTAAAGACATATCCAGAATTGGGCAATTTCTGCCTCACTTTACCTCCCAGTCAATGAAGAGAGCTTGGCGTAGCAGGATAATCTTGAAAGTGTTTTAATTTACTAAGAAAAAGTAAATCTTTAAGTAATGTTAGCACTGTCATTAGTAATAAATACTTGCTACCTATGTTGCGACTAAGAGAGACAAAGCATTTATGGCTCTGAACCTGGCTGGCTACACAGTGGGCCAGGGTCCAGCAGCATTGGGGTCACCCGGGAACTTGTTAGAAGTGCAGAGTCTCAGGCCTCACCTGATTCAGCCCAGACGACTGAATCAGAATCCTCAGTCTAAGTTCTCAGATGATTCATACGCATTTTAAAGTTTGAGAAGCACCAGTTAGAGACTGCAGGACTCAAAACGGCAAGGGGTAGGAGCCGAATAACACAGTGACCCCGGTGGTGGGTGAGGAGTGTGGTTAACAGTACAAACACAGGGATGCTCTTCTATGAACTAGAGCAAAGGTACTGCACTGTTACAAGGTGGTAAGAATATAGTGATGCATGGGTAGATATAATTAACTTAACTTACGGGCTATAGTTAACAGCAATATTGTAATATTCTTGCGTCAATGTCAAAGAAGGTACCTTATCGGCACTAAAGGTCAATAAGAGGGGGTGTAGGATTTTTTCTTTTGGACTAAGGAAAACTTTCAAAGGTTTACTGGGGCGATGACTGCACAACTCAGTGGTGAAAGTGAGAACCACTGAGTGTACAAGGCATGAATGTACAAGGCATGGGACTGTATAACACAGTGAGCCATGTAGTGGAGGACGGACTGTGGTTAACAGTACAAATACGAGAGTGTTCTCCCAGGAACTATGACAAATGTTCAATACTAATACGTAGTGTTAATATTAGGGGGTGTATGGAGAAACATATGCCAAGGGTACACTATGGACCATAGTTAGCGGTAATAGATACGGTAATAGTCTGATTATGTTTATTTCATAATCTGTAACAAATGTCCCACAACAATGTAAGGTGTTGGAGGAGGGGGGATGTATGGGAATTCTGCACATTCTGCATGATAATTTTGTAAGCTGACAACGTCCTCGATAGAAATAAGTTTTTTAAAAATGGCGAGGGAAAGACTCCTGAAAGGAGGAAAGGGCCACACCAGCCCCCACTGGTGAGTGGGGCCGTAGGCTCTGCCCTGGATCTCCCACTGCTGGTGAGCCAGGCCCTGGCTCTCTGACTTTACGGCTGTAGGTTTCGGGTTCTTTGTTCCCTGGTGTTCTGTCGTACTGTTTCTAGGAAAGGGATGGACTCAGAGGAGGCTCGAGTGCTGTGTGGCTTGCTGGCTTAGTGAATTGATGGGGAACATCTGGGCTTGCCCTTGTGGCAGAACGGCAGACAGCAGGAACCAGGAACCCGCGGACACTGGAAACGTCCCCACGCCCACTTCCCGTTTTTTCCCTTGAACCTTTAAATTAACTGTGCCCTGCTCCCTCTGTGAAATGACTCTGAAGATTGACTGTGGGTAGAATCCAAACTGGGAAGGGTTTTTTGTTTCTGTTTTCCCATAGTGAGGATGAATGTGTGAAGCTATTCAGTCTTTCGCCCAACTCTCCTTCTGTGACAGAGGACATGTATTATGAAACAGCTGGTTGGGGATAAAATGGCCATTTGTGTGTTTGTGTGTGGCTGTGGAATATGCATTTTTCCTTTGAGATCCTCTGGCTGTTTCAAGAAACAAATACCCAACCTTGCTCACATTAGCAGCACGAGCTAATCAGCTGAAATAACCAGCATGGAATGTTCTTTTCCTTAAGAGAAAAAGGAAGAATAAGTGGTATTTTAATTAGATATTTATAATAGTTACAAAGCAGCTTTTCAAGAGAAATCTTAAAAATTTGGCCTTCCTTCTAAGGCACAACTGTTCAAATTATCCTAAAGAGAGGCTATATATCAATCTAATTCCGTTTGTGATAAATTTACAACTGGGTTCTGTACAGCAGATTTATAACAACAATTAAGCAGAAGGAAAATGAGTCATAAATTTTAGTTGGCACAGTCCAGCACCAAAAAAAAAAAAAAAAAAAAAAGAAACGAGAATGGTTTGGGCAGATAAAAAGTCAATAATTTCAACGTAAAGTGCTAAAGCTATAGCAAAAACAGTTTGTATATTTAAAAATGTGTTTTTTTTCCTTATCCTTTTCAAAATCAGACATTGGAGAACAAAATGCCATCTACATTACAAAGGTTTTATTAAAAATTGGTGTGTCTTCTCAATTTGGCCAGTGGTACGAGTGGTATGAGTCTTTCCCCTCTTCTCCATTATTGAATTTAATGAACGTTCCTGTCCTGTCAACATGACTAAGGCAGTATGGGGAAAGAGAGAATCCTCCAAGAGATTGCAGGGCTTGAGCAAGAAACTTTCAAACTGAATTTTGATGATGAGACTAGAGGAGGGGAGGCCAGGCAAAATGTAAAAGCAAGATGATTTGGAAGAAAGCATAAATGACATAAAAAGAGGCAGCCTAGGGGCATGAATTGTAAAGTGGATTATAACTCTATTATACACTGGAACAGAAATCTATACCCTGAAAGAAGAAATGCAATCGAGACCACTTGGGTCAAAATAGGTGGTGAGTGATATGATATTGCCAGACAGAGCGGCTGGGTTGTAAAATGTGCATAGAGATAATCCACAACAGTAAGGAAAGACCTTCAAGTGTCCTTATATGTGCCAGAAGTTTTACTCTGCTAAAAGTAGAACACCTAAATTATTCACTTTCATGACTAATTTCATGTCTTGAATGGTAAAGGATGGAATAAAGCACTGCCAGTCTAGGCTTAATTCTGACTAGTAAAGATACTTTGACTGACTATGTAGAAATCACAGGAAAGTTGGTATGAAGTGGCCACATCATTTAGAAGATGTACAAAAGAGCAGGCAGTACTAGACCTTGTTCGTCTTACACCTTCAATTTGGAAAGCTGGTTTTTAAAAGTTCAGAGAAATGGTAAGTGTGTGCACATAGAGAGAAATCTGAAAGTGGGAACTTCTCATCTGGCGTCTATGGATTCTGAATGCACATACATGGGAGGACCCACTCTTTTTTGGCCACCCAGCAGCCATTCACCCCCTTCCACGAACAGGACTGTGTTGTTCAAGTGAGACCCCAACTAGGCTCCAACTCCAGGGATGGAGCAAGTCTAAGCCAGTCCATGCATCCTATTCCCTTCAGCCCAGTGAATGGTTGAGGGATGGGCACATGACCCAGTCACTGTCCACGAGATGCAATGAAACTTTCACTGGAAATTCCAGAAAAGAGACTTGGGTCTTTATGCTGGACTTGAATCTGCTCTCCACAACTCCCTATCCTCAGCTTATAAAAAGATTACAGGAATTTAAGAAAAACCTGTGATTGGTCTAGAGAAGAGTGTTCCTCTTTGTCCCATGCCAAGAAAACGGGGTCCTACAATTGGGACCACCTGCCTGAAAGAGCCTGGCATTTCATTCTCCAGCTGGTTATCTTTTTATGCAACAGAATCGCCAACTTTCCTTCTCTTATGAGTTGGTTGTATTGTGCCACGCCCCCCTCCCCCAAATAAAAGATATTTTCTAGTCCTGACTCTGGGTTCCATGAAGGTGACCTCATTTGAAAATAGGGTTCTTGAAGATGTGATTAGTTATGATGAGGGCACACTGGGTTAGGGTGGGCCCTAATTCAATATGGCTGGTGTCCTTATGAGAAGAGGGAAATCTGGACACAGAGGCAGAGAGACACAAGGGAGAAGGTCATGTGATGATGGAGGCAGAGACTGAAGTGCTCCAGCTGCAAGCCAAGGAATGCCAAAGATTGTTGGCAAACACCAGAAGCTAGAAGAGGCAAGGAAGGATTCTCCTCTAGAGGTTTCAGATGGAGCATGGTATGGCCGACACCTTGATGTAAGGCTCCCAGCCTCCAGAACTGTGAGACAGTGCATTTCTGTTATCTTACGCCACCCAGTTTGTGGTACTTTGTTATGGCAGAGAGAGGAAGCAGCAGTGGGAGCTGCTGCTGTAGGTGTGACTAAGACGTGTCTCTCTCCTAGGCCAAATGGACTCTGCAGAAGCCATGGAAGTATGAGATGTCTTGCCAGCAAACTGTATTCCCTACCCCTACCCCGGCCCCTGGTAACCTGTATTATAGTTTCTGAATGTGCTTATTCTAATTATTTCCTATCAGTGAGGTCATACTATGTGTGTGTGTATGCATGGGATGTATTTTATATGAGCGAGGTCATACTATATATATGTGTGTATGTATGTGTATATACACACACACACACACACACACACACATGAGGTGTGACTGCATGAGGAAATCCCAACACCAAGAAAATATGGAGCATGGAGCTGGCAGTAGGAACTGGAGCCATCCCTCCAGCAGGGAACTGTGTTTTGAAGAGGTCCCAAGAGCCTCCTGAATGACTCCTGCATTTGCTCCATGTCTGAGACCATGCATGAAAGACACTAAAAGCAGCCCCAGTTAAGAAAGATTTGTAGATGTATTTGTAGGCCCTAACACCCTGGAGGAGAAAGGGAGGCTCAGAGGGTAGGGAAGGAGAGGAAGGAGGGTGAAGGAATGGACCACACTCTCTCCCCTTTGCGGCTGGGGTCACAGTCAACCTGAGCTAAGGGAATGGAAGAGTGTTAAATTAGATGTGAAATTCAAGTTTTAAAGTAGTCTAGGACTGGTCTGGACTTTTTTAATGCCTAAAAGTGACCAGAAACCTTTGAGATCTGTCTGAGACAGCATCAAGGAAAAGGAAAGGACATTCACCACCACATATATAAAGGAAATAATTGGAGAAAACACAAAATGACTTCACGCCTGTACCTCCCTTATTTTAGACTATTCAAAATTCTGGTTACATAGCTGTCTTGAGACCACTAGGAGGATCCTATCTGAGGATGGAGTTTGTCTAGAGAAACTGGACCTGAGAGATTGGGAGAGGGAAAAACCTGGGTTCCAGTGACAAGGTTTGAGCCCCTGCATCAAGCCATATCTGAAGACTGATTTACCTCCTAGATTTTTTTAAATATTCGGTCTACCTGGGTTGAGTTTTCTCTTATTGTCAATAGAAAGAGTCCTAATCAATACAGTGCACATATACATTCTTTTTCTTGGGGAGAGGAACTAACTTTCATTAGATTCTCATAGGGCAATGCTGTAAAGGGAATATGTCTCAAGAAAAGAAGCTCTAGAGTGCAAATCTAGCAATCTCATTGACAAACACAAGGGATAAATATCTAAGGAGGCACGTGGGGCTCACCAGGGATCTCATAGAAGAGCTAGATTAGAACATCTTGGTGTGGAAGGTCTGGAGCCCTGGTATCTGACATGTAACTGGCACTCAAGAAATATTTGTTGAATGGAAACCAGCAGGAAAATTACAACAAGTCATACTTTACATGCACATTTTCAGGAATATTTTCAGGAAAATATCTAATGTGTGAACTACTAATCTGCATTTCCATGTCCTGACAGATGGCCCGTATTAACAGAACTCTGATTTTAGTAATAAAAAAAAAGGAAACCAACAAGTATTTCTGGAGTATATACCATGTGCAAGGCTGTAAAAAGTAATGCTATTGTGGCTACCAAAATTATTTTATTTTAAAAAAGAAGAAAACTTCTATGTATTCCTGTTTCTCAGAGACTTTCCCATCTATGAGCAACAGAAAAAAAGGAAATGTTGCCTGTAGGGCGTACACTCCTATGGCAGGGCTTTGGACCATATTTTTTCTTGGAAGAGGGGGCTGGACTCTGAGACTCTATGTCTATATTCTCAAAGTGGAACCAGGGACCATGTGCACCAAAATCACCTGGGATGTTTATTAAAAATGTAGGTTCCTGGGCTCCATCCCAGACTTGTAGAATTGGAATCTGAGGGCAGAGCCCTGGAATCTGCATTTTAAACAATCTTCCCAGATGGTTTGTGTACACTAAAGTTTGAGAAACTTGACCAGACTCTGTTAATTTGCTCCTTGAAACATCCTGCACAACCCATAGAAAAGGCTCCATTGGGGAAAGAAGTGCTGACCCTCGGCTGGGGGGATTTGAAGGAGGCCAGGGTCTGGTGACATGCTATTACCCTTGCTGAGGCCATACTCAGTTAAGGCCATGTCAGAGAGAAAGGGTTGTGTGTGATGGCCTTTGAAGGGGAGCCTACGGAAACACTCCCTGCGTCCTCCTGGTAGAGTTAACATATCCAGATGTGATCCCTGTTGTAGCTGGTGGGTTAGATTCCTAGAGCCCCAGAGATCTCCCAATGACCCGCATACTCTAGCACATGATTTTTCGCAGCCTTCTATTGCCCTGGAGGATTATGTTTAAAGGGCATATTGTTTTAACAGACACATTTTTTTTTCAACTGGAGAGTAAATTCCCTGAAGGCGAGGATCATGACGTCTTCCTCTTAGAGATGGTTATTCTTGTTCCCTCTCCAATCTTTTGTCATATCTACTACATTTCTGGGCGCTCAGATGTTTAAAAAGTTCTTAATCTGACCTGCCCTCTGGTTCATTAGAGTCCAGAAGGCTGGACTTCCCTCTATGACTTGGCTGCCTTCCTGGGATAGTATCCTAAGCTTCCATGGGGAAGTCACCCTTCCAAGTTCTCAGTCAAGTGGCTTGAGTATGATTGACTCCAGGCTTAAGACCATCCATGACCCCCATCCCCTTGGCCACAATACTTGGTTCAAGACTGGATGGTGGCCTAAGCACTTCAATCATCATGACTCTCAGGACTCTTGGTGAGAATTTTGGGCCAGACTCTTCTCCATGGGCTCTGAGCAAGGAAGCTTGTACTATAGTTCCAAATGTTCTTGGCAGCCTACTTGGGACTGTGGGGGGAGAACATGACTGAAGATGGGGCCAGTATTAGGAAAGCACAGCCAAGAACTAGAGAGAGAGAAACTGGGAAGTGGTTACTTCTTTGAGCCTGGGTAAAGATTTGCCTGAAGAAGCCACATCTATTCCGAGCTACTTAATTATTTGTACTAATAAATTCCCCTATTTTTTTTCTTTAATTAGTCTGGATTAGATTTCTTGTGATCTGCAATTAATGCATCCTATTCGATGTGCCCATTAGCTCCCCTTATTTCTCTTTCAGTTATGCATTCCAACCATCATTGGTCCCTCCTCCTCGCCTCTCCCTGATGAAAAGAAAACGGCTACCTATAAGGCAGATGATAAGCTTGGCCATAGGAGTGGTTGTGGGTTATTTGGATTTATGACTTATTGAGAATCCAGGCCTAAAAATATTGATAAATGGGTCAATGTCAACCTAGAGGGAAACCCTGTACATTCAACATTTTAATCAATGACTTGGATGAAACAGGAAACATGCTCAGCGAGTCTCAGATCACACAAACCTGGGGGATTTGCTAATATGACAGACAGCAGAATCAAGATTCAAAATTATTTTGACTGACTTGAGCAGTAGTAAGGGTAAATATAAACTTTTGCATGTAGGCTCAAAAAAACAATTGTATAAGTAGTAGATTTGGGAGCACTGGCTTGGCAGTGAGATAATAACCTGGAACTTTAAGTTGACTGTAACTTCATTAGGAGCCAAAATTTGAGGTAATCAGTAGCACAGTTGATTTTCAAATATTTGAAAACTGACATGGAGAAGAAAGGCAAGTCTTGCTTCTACTTCCCCACTAGGATAAAGAAGTAGAATTTTCTAGAAAGCGTTTTTTCTGCTCAATTTAAGAAAAATTTTTCTCATGGTTCTAGTAACAGAACAGGATGACTGTTCTGTTGAGGTTATCAGAATGTAATAGAAAGGATTACATCATGGTAGTCTGCCTATTAAAGCACAGAATTTTAAAAACGATTCTTTTTCACAATTCATAAGTCAAAGCAATATACACACAAGGATCCAGAAAACAACGAGGTGATCATGTAGCCTAGCTCAGCACCTTTGTAAATTTTCTCCAAGTCCACCAAGGCAGTACCTCACCTAGAAGGAAGGCCCAGAATCTCTGGAGTGGCGCTGACCAGCCCCTTTTACCTTGCTCCATCACCAGTTCTCACCCAGTCCTCGCTCCTGCTCCTTTCTGGCCCCTCTGTATGCCCTTCTCCTGCCTTCAGCCTTGGGCGCCATTGGCTGGCTCTCACCTATCTCCCTAAGTGGGGCAACTCCACGATCAGAGCACTTCCTTTCCCCATCCCTGCCCTTTGGCCCTGACTCATTCCTGGGACTTTGTAGCTTCCCAGAGCCAGACCTGGTTTCAGGGACAGCCCCAGAAAGTGAATGTTGTGAACCTTCTATCTTACTTGCTAATCCAGAGAGACAGAGAAGGTGGGCCCTGACCCTGTTTCCTCTTCTGAACTTATAATGTGATTTTTAGCAAGACAGTTATTAAGAATGTTTCACTTCTAGTAACACAAAATCAATTGCCCTATGGATAGCAAATGGATAATTGGATCCAACCTGCACTTACGTGGTTCTCATTAAAATGGTCCACCTCTCTCAGAAGCTTCTCTTGGCAGTCAGGGTTGGTGGCCAGGAGATAGGTGGCAAAAGAGAGTGTGTTGGTGATGATCTCGTAGCCAGCAATGAGAAAGATGAAGGCCTGGCCCACGATCTCATCCACAGTCAAGGGCTTGGACAGTGCTCTGGGCTGGTGTTGCTGGGACGGATGACCTTGACATTCAGTAGAGGAGAAGACTTGTCTGACGATATCAAAGCTTTCCACGTCCACAGAGGTAGCAGAATGTCGGGCATCCAGGATCATTTGAAGGAAATCTCTCCGCCTCTAAAGGACAGAAGAAGAAAGTGCACATTTGGAACTTAGAGTCACACAAACGAAGTTTCTTGGAGCACAAAGGAAGAATATGTGTGGGTGAAGCTTTTTAAGGGTTCAATAGGGAAAAAAAAGAGTCCTGAATTGCTGGGTTATCTGAGATGGGAGAGCCCTGAAACCACCCGAATTTCCATCAGTATGGCCCTGGTTGAATATATTCTGCTGTTGCTGAACAATGGATTATGAAGCTGCCATTAAAATGATGAGGCAAATTCTATATGTGCCTGATTTGGAAAATTGTTGAGTCATTTTGTTGTGTTAGAGAAGTAAGTCACAGAACAGTATGTAAAGTAGGGATCTTGGTTCAAACAAACAGTAGATGTATAATACATATGATTACATATATGTGTCTGTGCATAGGAAATGTTTATCAGCATCCATATCCAACAGCTCACAGTGACTACTTTGGGGGAAGGAAGTGGGAGGGGTGGGTGGGAAAACCAGGGGGCTTTTAGTTTTTACTTTATATGTATTTGCACAGTTGGTTGGTTGGTTGGTTTCCTAACAATCTTATGGTTGATTGTTTATAATAAAACAATTACAACATCATATATATTTAAATAAAAGTATTCCCCCACCGCCAAGTTTCTTCATTTTTCTCTTATGTACAACTTAGGGCTTATATGGACAGCCATAATTTTTTTTCTCACACAGTAGAAAGTTAACAGAGCTGGGGACAAAAACTGGTTTTGGTAAAGTTTGCCTTTAAAATCTTCAGACTTTGTATTCTGTGTCCTTTTATTGTCATATAATTTCCCTTATTTTCTCAGTAACCACCTACCCCACTTGTGGATAGCAAATGGATAACCCGCACTTAAATGTTTCTCATTAAAATGGTCCACCTCTCTCAGAAGCTTCCCTTGGTAGTCAGGGTTGGAGAATACCATTCTTCCCTGCCTTCCTTATTAGTAGCTGGCAAATTTTTCATATTTTTTACTATCACCAATTTTGTAACAATAGAAGCATTTGCATATTGCTTTAGAGTTAATAAAGGGAATTCCTGACGCATCCCTTCATTGAAAAGCTCTTTCATATATGAATGACACCCAATATATTACTCTTTTCTGAAGTTAATGGAACTAAAACAGCAAGAGAGGCTAGAACCACCAACAGAAAAATATTCTAATGTCAAAATATTTTACTAGCTGCAGCATTTTTTCAATTTGTTGGATTCAGTTTCTATCGCAGTAATAATCTATGCCATATACCTTTTTTTAAAAAAATGTATTTATTTTATTTACTTTTCCCCCTTTCCCTTCCCCTCCCCCCACCCTGCTGATTTTGCTGTCTGTATCAATTTGCTGTCTGATCTTCTGTATCTATTTCTCCTTTTTTTTTTTGGTCTTCTCTTCTCATTTTTTCTCTTCTAGGATTCACCAGGGTTCAATCCTGGGGACCTCTGATGTGGAGAGAGGTTCCCTGTTAGCTGTGCCACCTCAGTTTCTGCTTTCTGCTGTGCTTTACCTAGACTCTCCCCTTCATCTCTCTTTTATTGTGTAATCATCTTACTGCATGACTCACTTGCACGGGCACTGGCTCACTGCACAGGCACTCTTGCCATGTGGACACTCAGCTCACCATGCGGGCACTGGCTTGCCACGTGGGCACTGAATGCCATATGCCATACACCTTTAACACTTAATTTCATCTTTTAAGATCGAGTGTTGTCATTTTTTCTCCATATAGGGCAGGACTCTATACTCCATGTACTGAGCATGTTAGGTATGTATTAAATGTTAGGTATGTAATAATTATGCAAATAAAAATATAATGCAACAAATGCATTTTGATGAACAATGTATTGAATTTGCTTGATATTTAGAACAGAAACCTTGGCTAGGGACCTTTGAAGCTCTACTGCTTCCCAGCTTTGTGACCTTGGAAGGTGTCCCCTGAAGTCCTAGCATGGCCCAGGACTAAGCCTGTGTGAGTCATAAACCTTGAGGCTAAGGAGGCAAAGCCTCAGCTGACCTGCTGGGGTGTAAAAACTGAGAGAATGGCCAAGGGTCAGCATTTGTTGCCTGTTTAATTCAGCCCTGGCCCTGTTTTTGTTTTTGTTTTTTTGTTTGTGTGTGTGTGCTTTCTATTTCCAAGTGCGTCCGCCAGGGCTGGCTTTCCCCCAGCTTCCCTCCTGTTGCTGGTCCCCACCTTGGTGGCTGCTGGGACCCCAGTGCCTCGTCTGCTCCCATGGGGCAGAGCTGGGCAGGGAAGGGCAAGACGGCATGCACAGAGAGTGAGTGTCCTTTCCCGCCCGGGCTCCTGGAAGCCAGCCTGGGACCCGAGAACATCCACGGCCTCTTGGTTGGCAAGTGTGAAATTCCTCGGATGTGACAGTCATGGTCCCTGAGGCTTGATTGTGGCTTTGCTGGGCTGGGGAGGGGGTGAGAAAGGGAGGTAGGGCACAGCATATCTGCTCCATTGGATTTCTCCAGTGGCAAAACTGCAACCGGCATCCTGTCCTCTTATCCCAGCTCAGGTAGGCTGCAAGGGGCTATTGGAGCCTTGCAGAAATCTGCCTTAACCTCCTGCTACAGAGGCCAGAGGAAAGGGCTGCTCCCTGGGGCCCTTGGGCTGGAGAGGAGCATTAGTGTGGATGGTTTCTTTTATTTGCACTGCATGATGGAGGCTATTTGAACACCACTCATTTAGGACCAAAACAGAGCTGGTTTATGGTTATATCCAAGAAAAATACTCACCCTGATAGATGTAGGTGTCTAATCTACCCATCGGCTAGAGCTTAGAAAAATATTTACCTTTTAACATCTGTGCTGCATTTTCCACTGCGCACACACACATCTGCTTGATGGAATGTATACAGACTTCAGATGGCTTTAAACGAGGTTTTCTTAGTAACTGTATAGCTCTGCGCTGACATGGGCAGTCCTGGATTTGTGGTTGGGAGGTTTTTCTCAGATCAACTCATTGTTTGAAACAAATAGCTCTCGAGTTTATAAAAGGAAAAGCTCTAGGCAATCCCAGTAATTGGATCTTTAATAACCTCTCACCTCTTAGTAAGTCATTCGGTGTAACAGTTTTAGAATGTGCAGCCTGGTTCCACAGCCAGTGGGCTTCGGGCTAGGGGTGGGGGTGGGGGCGGCTCAACAACCCGCCGAGGGAAGCGTCCACAGCACCCTGAAGCGTCCACAGCACCCTGTTCGGGTGTGAAAATGGTGCTTTCTTCCCCGCTCCTCCCTCAGGCTTGCCTCTGTGGCCAGGCGTGGGCCTGGATCAGAATGCTCTGTCTGTTGGGCCTCAGAGGCAGTCCGGGAAGCCGGCTGGCCGATTTCCCCCACACCTCGAAGCGCGTTCCAGCTAAATCCAGGGCCGTGAGGGCCGTCAGGGCCGTGAGCTCGCGGCCGCCTCACGCGGCTTCTGGTGCCGGCAGCCTCAGCCTCTGAAGCCGAGCAGGATGAAGGTGCTGCCCGAGGCCGCACTGTGCATCGAGCCGCCTAATGGGCCCTGACTTCACTCCAGGCCGAGGCCTTAGCGATCCGAGCCCACGGTCTCCTGTTGCTAGTCCCGCTGAGCCCCCAGTCTTCGAGAAAACCCCTTTCAAGCTACGTCCTGAACAAGTCAGTTAAGGCCAAGACCTTTCAGCTCTGTGTGCCCTGTTAAGTAATTTTCCTTAGTGCGCTCAGGCCCTCAAAGAGCAGCGTTTTCACATCCACCAGCATATCCAATATTGAAATTTTTTTCCTTCATGCTAAAAACTCCTATTTCTAACCCTAGCCAAATGTAATCAATACATGTTATACATGCCAAGCATCGTGCAAGTTTAAGGGGGAAAGAAAAGCCCAGATCTCAGATAAACCATCCTAAAGAGACGAGAGGGTCCTCCACTGTCAAGTTTGTAGCCACTTCCTCCATCCTGAGAGGGAATGTGGGATTGATGGACAGCTGCCTGAACTCCTGTCTGATATTTATGCTATTCATGCTGTAAAACTCTATTTTGCCGTTTTTCCGTAAAAAGAACATGCTCACGAAAACTACATGTGGGCACAATTACCTAGAAAATTCTTGGGGGCTGCTGTTGCCTGTGCTTGGGGTGGTACTTGAAGTCGAGAGGCATTGGGAGCAGCTTTAATTCTACTCCCCCATTTTGAAGTGTGGACAAATTGCTCTAGGCTTCTCTTCCCTACTGTCCTTTTCAACTCCCATTTCCTTTTTCTTTCTGGTTTGCCCTTCTTCAACCTTCCTCCTTTCTTTCCACTGCCGCTGCAAAGCTCCAAGTGGTAGCTGGCTAAAGAACAGCACGGTGTGATGGCCGGGGTTGGGAGGAAAGAGCAAGAGAGACAGTGATGCCAGATTCGTTTCTATTCCTCTCCGACACTATGCCCTATTAAAATACATTACCTCTTCTGCAGCTTGCTGGTCCCGCAAGGCGATCACATTCCTAATGAGTTTGTTAAAAAAGGCATTTAATTCATCTCGGTTCTTATTGGGCAAAATCCGGGCCAGTGGAACCATTATGGATGGAAACGATACTAAAAAGAGAAAAGCAAAAGTGGCATTGAAAAGGGGTGGATAATAAACCAGGACTATTAGAGGCCTGTTACCAGGAAGCAAACCCCCAGGCCTTGAATTAGAATCATTTTGTAGGCCTGTCTTCCCCACTGCAGCGCTGCTCTACGCAGCGATCACATCTCATTCCATCTTTGTAGTCCTCCCCATTCCTTGCACCTAGTAAGCACTCAACAAATGTCGGTACCACTGCATCCTCATTCCTGCCTGGCCCTCAAGAGGCCCATTTGATGCTTGTAAATCACTTGTCTCGGTCCCAGACATCTCTCTCATCAAGGGAGAACAGAGTACAGGCCACGTTTCAAGTCTTAGCAAGTGGTAGAAACAGAGCTGCTTTCTCAACTTTCTTGTCACTTGCATTTGTGTTGTTTTCTGTCTCTGGATAACTGTCCCCATTGCCAATACTTGAACTGTCCCTAAGAGCCATACTGTAGTTCCTGACAAGAATGCCATTCCCCCTTCTCCGCTGTCCCACAGGCTCCTCCTTTGCTGTGCCACATTCAACTTGGGCCCTCGCTGCCACGCCCCTGGGATGGGGCTACCTGGGTGAGGACACTCATCTCTGGGCACCAGGCGAGTGGGTGAGACCCTGCCGCAGGGGAGCTCGGCTCACTGCAGCTTGCCAGCGTTCTCGGTGGACCCACAGCACACTGGGCACCACGTGGCAGCTGGACTGGGAAGAATCGTCTGGACCCACAGAGGTCTCCGAAAGCTCTGCCTGTTCTCAAGAGTTGGAGTCTAGGTCACTGTGACACGGCAGGGAGTAAGATTCAGAAGGGGCAGAGACAGCAGTGGCGGAATGACGGAGCCACACATCCCCAGGACTCCCGCTTCTCTTCCGGTTTATGGGAAGAGGGGTGGATTCAGCTGGAGCACCTGGCGGGGAGTGGCGGGGCCAGCGGCCGAGGAGGAGCTGCTCCACACCCGGTGGGTCCCCCTACAATTTCCATGGTTGCTGATGGAGATGACAGGGGTTCCCACTGACACTGACTCAGAAAATGGGAATAAACTGACTGAGGAATGAATTGAGCTAACCAGACCAGCATAATGCTTAGAAAGTATGGCAATAATCTGTAACAAACATGAAAACCTCAATACTTCTGTAAAAACAAGGAAATACTAGAATTGGCCAGACGATAACAACTAAAATAAAAATAAAAGAAATCGACTGGTCTCCATAGCATTGGTTAAGCTATTTAGTCACCCCTCAGGTGTGATTTCTAATTTGCGAGGCAGTAGGCTTCAGAAGGGAGAAGTCTTCTGAAGAGGAATTTTGCAGAAGGGGAGAAATATGCCTCAGGCCTTTCGAAGCCTCTGTGTTCTCATCTGTAAAATGGGGATAAGAAGACCTACCTCATAGGGCAAACAGGACTAAACTGAGGCTGTGCCCACAGAGCACTCAGCACTGCGTGGTTGCTGTACCTGTGCGTTGGACACACAGGCCAGGGCTACCTGTGCTGGTGTAAGTGACCCCAGGCTGGTGACAAGAAGAGCCTGAGAGGCCCTTGGAAGACGAGCCCTCCATAGGGGGACTCTCAGAGACACCCAATGTGCCCTTCCCTGAGCACTGAAAGCTGCCTGGGGCCACACAGGGGCCATGTCACGAGGTCCTGCTCAGTTTGCCCTAGTCCAGTCTGACCGCCCTCGGCAGGAGCTGTACTTACAGATCAAAACCAAGATAGGTCTGGGGATGGAGAATTTAAAGAAACGCCTGCAGTGCTTCACAAAAGGGTCCTCGGGAGACTTCCAGGAGTCCACCTGGGTGCCGAAGGCAACACTGGCAACCACATCCGTGGTGTAGCAGCAGTAGCACCTGCAGGAGATGGCAACATTGGAGCTCTGAGGGGACTCTTCACTGCACCCCTCCCGGAAAGCGGGACCCCAGCCCCCCAACTGGTAATCCTGGTCCTACAGAAATACTTTAAGGGCAGATGCCTGCAGATCTCAAGTGTGGTGGTGGGAGAGGAGCTGCTGGGATCAGGCCCTTTGCATAGACAACAGAATGAGGGAGGAGGGAGAAAAACAAAACAAATGGCTTATCAGACAAAGACCAGGGGAGAACGACACTCACTCAGCTTTTCAGCTTTGGGTAGTCTTAACTAATCAGAACACAGTCAAATACCAGGATGTATTCTGGAAATATTCCTTCCTGTGAAGGAGCAGAAGCAGTTGCCCCAAAGCCTGTGCATTTTACCCCACAGTTGTGTGAAGCCCATTTAGGCCAGAACCTAATGACTAATTGAGATATAGCAAATTGTGATTTGGTGAATTAACAACCCGATTACCTAGTTTTATTAGCTTTGCCCCCCCATAATGATTTTACAGTTTTCATAAGAGCAACAAACAAAAACCAGGGGCTCTTCATACTCAAATATGTAGTAGAGAAACTTTGGGACAAGCTTCACGAACCCATGTATATTATTACGGAAAATATACATTGTACTTTAGAAAGGAAGGGAGAAGGGTCTGCCAGTAGGAAATCATCCAGAAAATTTAACCTCTTAGGCTCTAGGAAACCTGCCCCCCAAATGGCTATTTTAAACTACAATTATTGTGGGTTTTGTTGTCATTGTTATTGCAGGAGTAGTCAGATTAAGTTATTTTTAAAAAGGCTAAAAACTGGGCTGAAATACCCTTTTAAAATTAAAATGCCTATTTTTGTGGTTTTATGTAGGCACACATTTAGTTCCTCTTCTACAGAAGTTCTATAACTACCAACTTACCATTAAGGAATAAGTAAAACTTCCAGAAAATTTCTTTTATTTTGACTGCTTCTCTTGAAAAAAAAGTCTACAATTGAACACACATTTCTTTCCATTGTAAAAGCAAAAATGAGACTATCAAATGTAATTTAATCTGATCCTAATGATTGTTGATTTAAGGGGTTTAAGAGTTATTTACTTTGCTTGTATAACTAACGAGTCTACCTTAACCTTTGCCAACTCACGAGTCTCATGATCAGAAAGAAGGTGTGAGAAGACTTTGTAAACAATATGGTACCATATAAATGATGGTGATGATCATGCTATTATCATGTTAGTGACGAGAACAAGAAAGAATCACTTCTGTAGATCCACCTCACCAAACCTACACCTCCTCAACATTCACCGTAGTTTGGCATAGGACAACTAAAGGTTTCTAGGAGAAAAACCAGATGATCACATTTATGAAATCACTCATTTAAATTTGATGTCCAGCACTGAGTCATTGCTTTCTGGCCTGAGGTGCTCCACCATGCCTCCTGAAGGTCCTTTCTACCCAGTCTTGGCCTGCAGAGGTCCAGAGGGTGAGTCCATCCATGTTAGGAAAAACCACCGCACACTCAAGGGGTTCCTCAACAAGCTACACACCTGGGCTCTGTTCGCCTTCGTGCCATGTTTTCAGTGGGTTTCGTTTCTTCTTATTAGTCTGTCCATCCACACTTTTATGAGTTCTTAGCATTTCCACATTTGCTGGTCTCAAGGTAATTGCCCAGCAATTAGGTACAGTTACAAGAAATGGCAATGCAGAAATGTGATTTCTCATCTGCAGTGTAGTGCCCTTACCTCTGGATGTCGAAAGCATCCCCAGATTCTGCATAGTGTTGTAAATGAGTCAGGAGAAGGTTGCAGCTTTGGCTGATTAAGGGAGTCATCTGATAATGGATAACAAAGGTGTAATTAGGACACCATGCAGAGAGCATACTGAAATTAGTTGAAGATTAAGAGGCTATGTGGGTTGCTTCTGGGGAATATGGGCATTGTTCTTAAGGTACCTTTCTTGAAGCCAAACTTCAAAAGAAGCTCTAAATTTCATACTATCGTAAAAATTCAATAGCTGTAAAACTCTATTTTTAGCTTAACTAGTCTTTTTTTTGAAGCTAAAAGGAGAAAGGATTTAGAGTAAATACTGTAAAATAATTATGAAAATGATCATTAAGTGCTTAGACAAAACTGAGAATCGGCATGCAGTTTTATGATATTTGGTTAGCATTAGAGAGTAAATAGACCACAATCCATATATACTATCTCTGGAATTAGCCGAAATTCATGATTGCTTGGTTCCAATTATATTTTAGCTCTTACATTAGAATACAGAACCTTAACATCCAAAGGAACCTAAGTTCATGTATTTCAACTTCTTATTCAATACACAAATCATTTTTAGAGCATTTTTTGATAGATGGTCCTTCATTTCTGCTTAAGCTGCTTAAATCTGCAATGAAAGGGAAGACTTGATTTCAAGCGGCATCCTTTGCCAACACAGGAAAATTATTAAACATCAATTAAAAAAAATTTAAGCCACTTTTTTTTTATTATGGAAATTTCCACATATACACAAAAGTGGAGGGAAGAGTACTATAAACGTGTATGTAATTATCATCCAGCTTCAACAAATTCAGATTTCACTTTTGACTGTCCACCATTTTTATACCAACTGACTTGGTTGGACTAGTGGAATTCTTTGTGGAACCTGCAAGATATCCACTTGATCTTCTATTCTCTCCTATATTCAAAATACAAACTGAATATTTTCAGGGGAAAATTTTTTAAACCAGTGCTCATTCTAGGATGAGCTAACTCAATATGCTATAATATATTGTTCTGAACATTTCTCATGGAAAACATATTTTGAAATGTTATCTATGTTTAGAATTTTACTATTTTGACATTAGAATATAAGTTCCTAAGGGCAGGAAAAAAAATGTTTAACTTTTTATTTTGAAATACTTTCAAACTTTCAGGACAGTTACAAAATAAATACAAACCTCATACAGATACACAGAGAACTCCAATATACCCCTATACCTCCATCCAGATACTCAGATTCACTAACTCTAATATTTTGCCACATTTTCCATATTCTATCTATTCATTCATCCATCTTTTTATCTGTCTGTCTATCTTTTAACCCATTTTCTGAACAGTTGAGTATAGGTTGTATGTATCATGCTCTCTGGACACTTATTACTGTCATGTACTTTTCCTAAGAATAAGGATATTCACTTATGTATTTACCTTAAGATCAAGAAATTTAACACTGATATAAAGCTTATAGTCTATATTCCAATTTTTTCATATGTCCCGATACTTTCCCTTTGAGCCTTTTCTCTTTCTTTGTTAGATCCCACCCAGGATCTTGCATTGTATCTAATCATCATTGCTTTTTTAGTTGCTCTTTCTTTCTTTAAAAATTTTGGTGACATACATAACCTAAACTTTCCTATCTCAACAACTCCCAAGTATACCATTCAATGGGATTCATCACATTCACAATATTGCTCTACCCTTACCACCTTCCGTTACTAAAATTTTCCCATCTCTGCAAGCAGAGACCCTACGTTCATTATACATTCACACTCCATTCTCCCTGTTCCCCACCCCTGACAACCTGTAATCTAATTTCTGTCTCTACAAGCTTGCATATTCTCTGGTATTTTCTTTGTAGTTACCATGGGACTTAAATTTAACATCCTAAATTTGTAACTATCTCATTTGCTTTAATACCAACTTAACTTCAATAGTATATACGAACTATGTACCTATACCCCTCATTCCCCCCACCATGTCGTTACCCTCACTGGAGATCTTTATTTCTTCATATGGCTTCAGTATATTGTCTATTCCTCTTTCCTTTCAACCTGCAGACCTCACTTTAGCATCTCCTTTAGGACCAGTCTAGTGATAATGAACTCCCTCATTACCTGGAAATGTCTGTTTATCTGGAAATATCTTAATCTCTGCCTCATTTTGAAAGACAATTTTGCTTGATATAGAGTTCTTGGTTGGCAGTTTTTTTCTTTCAATTCTTTAAATATATCTTCCCACTGCCATCTTGCCTCCATGGTTTCCAATAAGAAATGAGCACTTAATCTTATTGAGGTTCCCTTGCATGTGACACCTTGTTTCTCTCTTGTGGCTTTCAGAATTACCTCTTTATCCATGGCATTCAACAGACACAGTGCAGGTCTATTTGGATTTATCCTATTTGGAGTTCATTGAGCATCTTGGATGTGTATATTCATGTCTTTTGTTACATTTGGGAAGTTTTCAGTCATGGTTTCTTTGACTATTCTTTCTGAACATTCTCTCTTTCTTCTCCTGGGACTCCCGCAATGTGTGTTTTGGTTTTCTTGTTCCTTTCCCACAGATTCCTCAGGCTCTGTACACTTTTCTTCATTCTTTCTGCTCCTCATACTGGATGATTTCAATTATCTTATCTTCAAGTTCACTGATTCTTTCTTCTGCCAGCTTCAATCTGCTGTTGAACCTGTCTAGTGAATGTTTAATTTCTGTTACTGTGGCCTTTAGCTCTGTTTGATACCTTTTCATAATTTTCATCTCTCTACTGTTATTCTCTTTGTGTTCATCTATGATTTTTCTGATTTCCTTTAGTTTTTTTTTTTGTTGTTGTTGTTTGTTTGTTTTTTTGGTCCATGTTCCCTTTAGTTCTTTGAACAAATTAGGGTTTTTAAAAAATTTTTTTAAAAGCTCTTTGTTTGTTATGTTCTAGGTCTGGTCCTCCTCATTATTTCTAATACTCTAATTGTCTGCTTTGCTTGGCCTTTTGCATCCCATTTCTTTGTATGCATTGTAATCTTTTGTTGAAACCTGGACATTTTGATATTTTAATGTGTTATCACTGGAATTTAGACTCTGAGTGTTGTATACAGCTACTGTTATGACAGAGCTTACCATGAATGCCAGGCAGTAGTGAAAAAAAATAAAAGGAAGGAAAGAAAAGAAAACAACTCTCTTAGTCTTTGCAGATTGATCTTGTGCAAGCGTTCTTCAGGATCTATCCATAAAATGAGTTTAGAGAATAGCTACTCCAGGTCAAAGAATCGTAGCCTCCCTGGTCCTTTCTGTGCATGTATTTTGTCTTGGACATGTGCACATGGCCCCAGGAATTCCCCTCTTTACATAGATACAAATATCCCCTCTTCCCTAGAAAACAGTTTCCTCAAAGTCCTGGGCACTGCACTATATGTCCTACAGTCAGCAATCCCTTGCACTAGGCAGCATAACTGGACTATTCTCCCACAGTACTCTAAAGGAGAGCTCTGTGAGCTGCCTTCTACACTCAGGGCAAGTCCTGGAATGGCAGGTGCATCAGGCTGCCACCTGATTGGGCTAGACATACAAGCTCCCAGCATTGCACAAGGGCTACTCCCCTGCCTTTGGTATAAGGATCAGGGATCTGCCCTGGGAGCACATGCTGGCTCTGAGCCAGCTAGTGAGGGGTGGGGGACAGTCCAGCCAGGGCACGTGGAGATCCTACATTTTTTAAGGAGCCTTTTTCTTTGTTTGGCACTTGCTCTGGTACTGTAGTCCTGTAAGTGTATTATTCCCCCCGTCCCCCCCCAGTTGTCTGCACTCTGTGTCCATTCGCTGTGTGTCCTTCTGTGTCCGTTTGTATTCTTGTCAGTGGCACCCGGAATCTGTGTCTCTTTTTGTTGCATCATCTTGCTGTGTCAGCTCTCTGTGTGTGCAGTGCCACTCCTGGGCAGGCTGCATGTTTTTTGCACTGGGCGGCTCTCCTTATGGGGTGCACTCCTTGAGCATGGGGCTCCCCTATGCATGGGACACCCCTGAGTGGCAGGGCACTCCTTGTGTGCATTAGTACTGCGTGTGAGCCAGCTCATCACATGGGTCAGGAGGCCCTGGGTTTGAACCCTGGACCTCCCATATGGTAGGCAGATGCTCTATCTGTTGAGTCAGATCTGCTTCCCTTTTAAGTGTGTTTTGGAGCTTTGAGAAGGATGTTTGCGCCCAGTTCTCCTTTCTGTAGGAGGATGTAATCCTAAAGCAGCTCACACTATCACCTCAATTGGGGTGGAACCCAGGGCATGGAATTTTTGTCTAGTTGTTCATTTTGTACCCAAGTGTCTAAATCAGTGCCTGGCACATAGTAATTATTTATTGAATGAGTGGGTGAGTGAATTTTAATTAATTGCACATATTACTCCATTCTTATTACTCTCCAGTTTATCAGTGCCCGTCCTAAAAGGCAGCCTCATAAATGGAGCACAGTATCTGACACAATCTAGTAAATGGTACTATAGTTTCCTGTAACCTGCACGCTGCATGTTAATCCCAAAGCCAGCTTTATCTTGACTTTCTTAGCAGGTTTATAACATCAGCAGATATTGAGGTTCAGATCAACAAAAACCAAAAGATTGTTTTCCATGAATCATAAATATGTGCAATTGATTTTTTGATGTTTTAGGGTCTATTCACTAGAAAGGCTTTACATTTATTTCTGTAAAAAATTTCCCACTATGTGTTCTGAGCAGAGCAGTTTCTTAACTGCCCCCAAACATTCAGGTGGTTGTGGAAGCCTGGCAGAGTGGGACAGCCTGGGTGGTGGAAGGAGGGGCACATGGCTTTGTCTGGCCCTCCCTTCCCCAGCTCCCTCAAAGTCACCCCCAGGTGCTCTGTACTATAAGGAAAGAATCGTGCCACCAGGGACCTCTCTGAAAGAGCTGGTCAGGGAAGCCTGAAAGGGGCATTCCAGTTGACTGAGAGCGTGAGCCGTGGGCTGGGCTGAGAAGCAGCAAGGACTCCCTGGAAGTTGGCATGTGGCGGCTGGGGTAGGGACAGTGGCCTGGGAAGCCGTCAGGGAGAACATTCACTGCAGAACACACCAAGGTGGAGCACCTACAGAGCATGTGAAAGCCTTGCCCTGCTGTTAAGTCTCCTGGGGGGACTATCTGGAGAGGGGCATCTTGAGAACAAGGATTTTTAGCCACAGAATTGTTCATCATCACTGTTTCCAGTCCTTCAGTCAGCCATGGATACATCCAAGTAAATACTCAGTTTATCGATAACTTAGCTGGGAAAGACTTGGTCAAATGATTTGCTGAAAAGGAAATATGTCGCCTCATCTCCCTACTCCAAACTTTAATCACAAAAGAAATGAGGATGGCTATTCTGATTTTATCTCAGTAACCTTTTCATGATTCTTCATAACTACCACATTCTTTTCTAAATTCTCAAAAACCCATCAACTTAATAAGCCACTAGTACGAAAGAACATGAATATGGGTAGCTTATAATAACCTCTGGCCCACCACTCCCAGAAATCTCAGACTACTTTAATGCTTGGAGAACTCAGTACTACCTAGGACTGCCTTCATCAGCTGAATTCCTTCCATTATTTTAATAAGTTTGGTGGTGTAAGTGAACCCCATTATAACAAAATAGTATATACCAAATATCTTTCAGATTTATTGCAGAGTAACATGTTTTTTTTTTTAAAGAATTACTATTATAAAAGGAAGTCTTTTTAGATATCCAGCTTGAAGCTTCCTTAACATAGCAAAAATGGGATGCAGCATGAAATCTGATTTACACACAATGATGCCTAAGCATGCCAAGTGTGTAAAGCAGGGCCGACCCGTTTTGAATCCGGTTGCATGAACACTACAAGCGGGGCCAGGCCAGCTGCCCACCATTGGTTCCTCTATATGCAGGAGACTAGAATGCTTTGCTGCCAACTGGTATAATTGTAATTTCCGACCACACTCTGCCTGCGGTCTGTCTAACTGAATGGATAATGACATTTTTATTTGGGTTAATGTGATATGAGATGGGGCATGTAATATGAAAAATGTTTTAAAAAGCAATGCAGGGAAAATATTATAAGACAGTGGAGCATGATCTGCACGTCGGCCAATAGCAATCATTTCATGTTTTGTTCCTTGCATTATACACAAGCAGTTATGGAATATTTACTCTCACATGAGTTGCATACAAACAAAAGCTCTCTGTGATGGGCTTGCATAATCTTATACAAAACACAAGCCCTGCCGTTATTTCCCTAGATATGCAGACAGGCAGGCATATGAGGCACATACACACATGCCCAGATGAATATACAATGTGATTATCATTCAGATCTTAATAAAAGATGTTCATTTGGTTGTAACATTTCAGCTTGTTGGTAAGATAATGAGTCATTTTTATTTTTCTAATTTTTTCATAATGCTTTTATATTATACTTATAATAAAATCAAACATTAATGTTATTAAGTTTCTTTAAAAATGAGTTCTTGGGGGAAATGGTTGTGTCTCAAGCAAGTGGGCTCCTGTCTACCATGTGGGAGGCCCTCAGTTTAATTCCTGGGGCCTCCTGGTGAAGGTAAGCTGGCTCGCACCATGGAGAGCGGGTGGCCCGCACTGCGGAACAGCTGGTGCAGCAAGATGACGCAACAAAGGGAGGTGCAGAGGAGAGACAGTGAAAGGTGCAGCAGAGCAGGGAGACAAGGTGGCTCAAGCAATTGAATGCCTCTCTCCCACACCGGAGGTCCTGGGATCAGTTCCTGGTGCCTCATAAAGAGAGAGACGAGAAGAAAAAAGACAAGCAGACACGAAAGAACACACAGTGAATGGACACAGAGAGCAGACAAAAAGCACAAACAACAAGTGGGGGGTGGGAATGAGTTCTTGGGGGACAAGGATGTGGCTCAAGCAGTTGGGCACCTGCCTACCACATGGGAGGTCCCAGGTTCGATTCCTAGTGCCTCCTAAAGAAGATGCACAAGACAGCGAGCTGGTGGAACAAGATGATGTGATGAGGAGACACGGAAGGAAATACAATGGGAGATACAACAAGCAGGGAGTGGAGGTGGCTCAAATGATAGGGCTCCTCCCTTCCACATGGGAGGTCCTGGGTTCAGTTCCCATTACCGCCTAAAAGGAAGACAGGTAGACAGCAAGTGCAAATAATGGGGTATGGGAAGGTGGGGGGACATGAATAAAATAAGTCTTTTTTAAAAAATGAGGTCTTGGAGGTTACAGTCCAGCAGCCAAGCCTGGGGAGAAAATTTTCCATCTTGCTTCTCTCCCTTCTCATATTGGTTAGGCTTATTAGAGGCAAGGCTGAGCATACAGCTGGGCAAGTATCTGTAACTAGCAGCAAGCATTGAGGGTAAAGCACTCTCCTTAGCTGGGAAGGAAATTTCCCAAGGAGGGAAATCCCTGTTCATTCGGAGTTTATTGTATAAAGTATCCAATTAAAAAATAAAAGGATTCTTCACTGTGACAGTTTGAAGTTCTTTAATGAATCCCAAAATGAAACAGATTATGTTTTTGATCTAATGCATTCCTGTGGGTGTGAGAGCCTTTTGATTGGACTACATCGGTGAGGTGTGACTCAGGTTGAGTCTCTTCTCTTGCTGGGTCTTATATAAACGCAAACACAGAGACAGAGAGAAACGGGACAAGGGGGCGCTGCCATATCTGATCCTGCCATGTGAGAGAGGACTTGAAGGTCACTAGCAGCCAAAGCTTGAGCATGAAGGCCCCGAGAGGCTGGGCCAAGGGAGGGGCTCAAGGCTGAAGAGACTAGTCCTATGCCTGATAGCCCAGAGCTGAACTTGGGAAGAAAGTGGAGCAGCCGAGACTGGAAAAGGAGGAAAGAGACAAGCCCTGTGCCTGGTTGCCTAAGTCTGAGCTCCAGGAGACGGCAGGTTCTAAAAGGGAAGACAGGGACCTCGGCAGAGATCAGCTGCCATCTTTCCCATGTGGCGGGACACCAGGATCACCAGTAGCTGACTTTGGTGAGAAAGCATCTCTGATGGTGCTTTGATTATGACTTTTCAGGACCTTGGAATTGTAAGCTTTTACCCCATTAAAATCCCCATTATAAAGGCCAACCCATTTCTGGTACTTTGCATTGGCAGCCCTGTGGCAGAATAAGACATCTACCAACACCGTCTGAGGGACTCTGAGTCACGGAGTAGCCAGAGGGCAATAGAGTTAATTCGAAAAGATGGGAAGGACCTATGAGTGAGTAAACAAGACAAACTTATTGAGTTAATGACTAGGAAGGGCTGAGAAATTCTTTTCAAAGTCTTTCTTCTTCTCTCCTTCTGAATGATCCCCACAATTTCATCATTAGAATTTCTTTCCTTAAGAATAAGTAAGACTCTGACCTTGTTAAAATATACTTGCCCCAAGGAGAGCAAACACTTGAAGCCAATCCAATTGTTAGGGTTTCCTCTCCTTGTCATTTCTAATTGTGTGACCTTGATCACATTGCTTAATCTATTTCCTTACCTACAAAATGGGAATAATAATACCTCCCTTGAAGAGTTGTTACACACTTTAGAAACAAAATATGTGAACACTGAACACTAGCATGCAGTGAGCAGCTCCAATGTGGTAGTCATCCTCTGGAGAGTTACCCTTTCCCTGGACATCTGGTTTGGAATCATTCATTCTCTTCTCTTGTTCCTTACAATCCACTCTGCATCTGTCCTGCCCATTTTTGCCTGACCATCTTAACATTGCTTCCTTTCTTGCCTCTGTCCCTTCACCTTTATCTCCCTAAGCACCACTCTAATTCAGGCTTTACCATCTGTGACCTGGAATACGGCCGTCACCCTGCTTCTTGAGAACAAAGACCATATCTTAAGCATCTTTGTAGTCTTGTACTTTGTACCGTGCCTGACACATAGGCATACTAAAAAACAGTTTTGACAGAGCCTCTTGGCCTTCTTGCCTCCTGCCTTTCCCCTTTCCAATCCATCATATACCAGGTCACCAGGTTAGTCTTCTAAAAGTATCTAAGCAATACTTTGCTGAAAACCCTTGGGATACCTCCATTGACTGAAAGACAAAGTCCAACCTTCTTATCCTACCTTCCTAAGCGCTGTGCCAGCTCTCCGTGTGTGTGGCGCCATTCCTGGGCAGGCTGCACTTTCTTCCGTGCTGGGCGGCTCTCCTTACGGGGCGCACTCCTTGCGCGTGGGGCTCCCCTATGCAGGGGACACCCCTGCGTGGCAGGGCACTCCTTGCACGCATCAGCACTGCTCATGGGCCAGCTCCACATGGGTCAAGGAGGCCTGGGGTTTGACCGTGGACCTCCCATGAGGTAGGTGGATGCCCTATCCGTTGGGCCAAGTCCGCCTCCCACCAATTTGCATTTTTATTTTTATCTTTCACAACCTCCATGTTTGTTAACTAAGCATGACCACTCGCCATCCTCCAAACACTCTTTGTCCTTTCCACATAGGTGCCTCTACCAACCCCATTTGGAGGGCCTCTACCTATTCACATCTGATCCAGCCTTCCAGGACTCAGAGCCTCTCCTTCACTCCAAAGTCTCTTCAGATCCTTCCCCTAAAGTGACAGTGTTTACTCTATCATAGACAGCCTCTAAGTTGTTCTCTAATAAGCCCTACCTCCTGATATTCATACTCTTGTGTCATCTCCTCCTATTGAGTGTGCTCTAGACCTGGTCATTCACTTCTTTTTTTTTTTTTTTTTTTTTTAAGATTTATTTATTTATTTAATTTCCCCCCCTCCCCTGGTTGTCTGTTCTCGGTGTCTATTTGCTGCGTCTTGTTTCTTTGTCCGCTTCTGTTGTCGTCAGCGGCACGGGAAGTGTGGGCGGCGCCATTCCTGGGCAGGCTGCTCTTTCTTTTCACGCTGGGCGGCTTTCCTCACGGGCGAACTCCCTGCGCGTGGGGCTCCCCCACGCGGGGGACACCCCTGCGTGGCACGGCACTCCTTGCGCGCATCAGCACTGCGCATGGCCAGCTCCACACGGGTCAAGGAGGCCCGGGGCTTGAACCGCGGACCTCCCATATGGTAGACGGACGACCTAACCACTGGGCCAAAGTCCGTTTCCCGTCATTCACTTCTGATGACTAGAATTCAGCAAAAGTGATGGTATATCATGTCCAAGTTTAGCTCACACCAAGACCGTGGCTGCCATCTTGGGTGCTCTCGCCAAGGAAAGCCAGCTGCCATGATTTGAGCTGCTCTGTGGAGAGGTCCACATGGCAAGGAATTGAGGGGGGCCTCCAGCCAACAGCCAGAAGGAACTGAATGATGTCTGTAGTCCAACAGCTCACAAGGAATTGAATCCTCCCAATAACCATGTGAATAAGCTTAGAAGTAGATCTTCCCTCAGTCGAGCCTTCAAATGAACTGGCAGCCCAGTTGAAGACTACATCTGAAAGACCCTGCTCCAGAGGTACTCAGCTAAGCCATGCCAAGATTCTGGACCTACAGGAATAAAGGTTTGTTGTTTTAAGCACTACGGTTTGGGTTCATTTGCTATACAGCAGTGGATAACTAATATACCCGTTGTGTCACTCTCTTGTGGCAACTCTTCTGTGTTACCATGTATTATTGAAGTTTCAGGTATTTGTTATACCAGGAATGAGCACGGTCCTCAGCATTCAGCTGATCATCTAGAGATACCCATGTGATAACTGACTGACTGAATGTTCCTGGAAGGTCTTGCCAATGATAGCCGAGAAACATAGAGTGAGGTGCTCTTTATATCTTATCATGAATGCAGTGTAGTTTGCTGAAAACTGGCCCTGAATGAAAGGCTTGAGATACCTATGCTGGTTCTACCTCTTACTTTGGGCAAGTCATTTGAATCTCTTTGAACTTGGGTTCTCTACCTCAAATGAGGGGCTAAGTGCAATGAACTGAAGTCCCTTTCCTCTCTGACAATCTGGGATTCCAAGGACGTCACTACGGATCAGGCATTTTAACGTCCTAGGAACCAAATTACCACAAACGAGGCATCCTGAAATAAGAGAAATTTATTTTCACAGTTCTGGTGGCTAGAAGTCCAAATCAAGGTGCCAGCAGGGTACCTCCCTATAGACTCTGAAGTCTGTAGCATTGTAGTGGTGGCTGACCAGCAATCCACGACAATCTATGGCTTGTGGCAAACTCAATCTTGGCCCCTGTCACATGGCTGTCTTCTTTCTCTGTGAAGTCTAATTTCTTCTCATTATGTAAAGTCTTATTTGATTAGGACCCACCCTAATCCAATTTTGCCTCATCTAGACTAACAACATCTTCAAAGATCCTATTTCCAAATAGAAATCCATTTATAAGACTGGGGGTTAGAACTTGAGGGTAACTTTTGGTGGTAAATAATTCAATCCTTAAATCTTGGGGACCATGGAAAGAACAGGCAAATTCCTGGTTTGGGGAAGTAAAGGGCTGCATTAGTAGGCCTATGTACTTGCTCTAACACATTCCATCCCTAAGAAAGCCTTTTTTGAAGCACTGATCTTAGAATTACATGAAGACCTAAAGGACAGAATCTGGTTATTTTGAACTCAAATAACTTGGTGAAAGTAAGACTTAGAACCCAAAAATCCCTGGCTCCTGGTATGTTGCTTTCCTCCTAACATAGGGTCCCTACTCCTTTTGCTCCCCAGTTAATTAACTTCTTTAGTTATAATTTCACTCTATGCAGCCTCCGATGCTGTGGCCTTAAAAGCAAAACAAAACAAAAAACTCCATTAAGCCTTCGGAGTTCCTGGAAGTTTGAAGAATGGCGTGCTAGGGAAGACACATTTCCTGCATAGGAAACCAGGAGGTCTCTTCTGTGTTACCTTTTATTTCCAAACTGAGCTGACCCCACACATAGATTGCTTGTAGCTGGGGCGACCCATTTAGCCACATGTTAAGAGGGACTCAGAACAGAGTTAGAACAGAGGCTGCTACCCTGATATCAAATAATGACCCCTGGGAGCCTGTCCCACCTTGGAGCTGCTGCAAAGTGGAGACTCCAGAGGTATTCTTTATAGCTCCCGTCATCTGCTCCAGAAGTGTTTGCCCCTGGGTCTGGGGAGACATCTGGCATCTCGGAGGCTAAACTGCTGAAATATAATCTCTTTTCCTAAAGTAGAATTCTGAGCAGGTTACTTCCCCATTTTCAAGTCTTTAATAACTTCTCACTCTCTAGTGCATTAAGCAGCCAACTCACCCCCTGGCAGGGGAAGGTGAACTCTACGTGCCTCAACCTACTTTTCTCGTTTTCTCTCCCACTAATCTCTCATATGTGCTCTGTGTTCTAGCCAATTTGTATGCCCCTATTCCCTGAACACACCCTGTATTTTTCTGTACAGATGCCTTTGTTCCTGCAACTCATCTCACCTGCAACACACCTTCTCCCTCTGTCAAAACTCAGCAAAATCTTCAAGGCTTAGTTTCAGTGCTACCCCACAGCCCCAGCCCCAAAATGGTTTTCGATCTGCCAACAGGACATGAGCTCTCTGATTCTACCTGTCACAGTCTTCCACTACTCAGTAATAATGTAGTAATTTACATGCCCTGTTGACTTTCTTATTATAAGCCCCTTAAACACAGGAACTAATATATACTTGTTAAACAACATGAATTTAACTTTTCATCCCATTTGGCACTGTGTAGACCTATGGGCAATGTCATTTTAGAACTGATGTCAGAGGGGGATTTCCTGAATAAATAAGGACTAATAGGGGATGGAATGGGGTAGAATTTAGAAATAATGTTGCTTTAAGAAATAGCAAAAATGATACCTGAAAACTCTCTAAACTGGTGACTAACAAATACAAAATTAATTCCAGTTAACGAAACTTGTAACGCCTTCTTTCACTACACTTTGCTAGAAACCAACAAGATATTAAAAATACACACGACCCATTTTTATGCAAAATTTCCTGCTGATAAGCATCAGCTCTAGCCATCTAGGTGAGTAATCAAGCATCAGTTCTAATAAGTCAGCGGCTCCTGTCAAGAGTTGTGACCAATTAGAACTCACCACAATGAGGAGGAGGCTGCTGGTGTTGCCAAGCAACGGCCAAGCTGTGTGGCACTTGTAGATGCTCTTTTAGATTTAACCAGTGGCAAGTCAGAGTGACATTGTGATTCTGGCAAAGGAAAGCCAAATTATAACCCAGGATGGGGTACCCACAATGAGGAGTGTGTTTTCTTTTCAGTGCAAATGGAAAAGGAACATTTTAACCAGAGTTTAAACAGTCCATCATTATACTGATTTTAATTAGGAGATTAGGTGTCAGTGGAATACAACTGTGATGCAAGATAATGGTCTCTTGCTGCTAGATAAATACCCAGACATCCTGGAAAATGGGCAACCGGTCAGGCAGGGACAATGTTTTTTGGACTCTGAAGTATTTATTACCACAGCCACACTTGGTTATAATGACTTTCATTTTTATTGTGTGGAAGGATTAAGAAATAAAAGCAAATATTAAAAATAGACTGCTGGAGGCTGGTGCAGCCTAGAGAAAGCTGCTTGTGCCAACATTATTGGAAAAGTACGTTCTGCTTTTAGAAGCCCTAAACATGATTGTCTGAAGAGTTTACAGGAAAAATTGAAAGGCCTAACTAAACTGTCATGATGACTATAATCCTGCAAATACTTTTGCACTGAAGTGGTTGTAGCTATGCATTTACTCATAAGCTGACTATAGCAACTTAATTTTTTAAAACATTGCAGTCATTCTTGAGTAATATGTCTTCTCCAAGGCAGGAAAGGCCTGGAGGGAATAACAACCACATCTGCCTCTGCCTTTAAGAGTTATACATTATTGACTGTGCCTTCCTGACAGGAAACATCTGGATGAAAAGTGAAAAATTAGGCAGAGAGTCAATTGTCAGTGAGTGTGAGAGATACCAGCTTTCACTGTTGGTTGGACTTTTCTCTAACTGAGCCCCCATGCATAGAGATATGATTGGCTCATTTTCCCTTGAGTGACACGCATCACAGCTTCAGGCTTTCCTCTCCGAAGCTGCCTGGTCTCATACCAGCTCAGTGGGTCACAGCCAACTCGTAGTTATCTGGGTGAATGGAGGAAATGCCCAAGTCATTTATATAGGACTTTGAGGATTAAGAACATATTAGGTTAGATCCGTGGTCCATCCAATTTGGCTGTTTGGTCTCTACAGAAGCGCTCAAACATGGGGTGCTCACGAAATCTACCTCCAAAGGAATAGCACCCAGCAGCCTCACCTCCCCTAGTTGTCTGCTCTTTGTGTCCATTCACTGTGTGTTCTTCTGTGTGCACCTGTATACTTGTCAGCGGCACCTGGAATCTGTGTCTCTTTTTGTTGCGTCATCTTGCTGCATCAGCTCTCCATGTGTGCAGCGCCACTTTTTTTTTCGCCCGGGGTGGCTCTCCTTGCAGGGTGCACTCCTTGCTCATGGGGCTCCCCCATGCTGGGGACACCCCTGCATGGTGCAGCACTCCTTGTGTGCAGCAGCACTGCACGTGGAACAGTTTGTCACACAGGTCAGGAGGCCCTGGGTTTGAACCCTGGACCTTCCATATGGTAGGCTGACGCTCTATCAGCTGAGCCAAATCTGCTTCCCCATATCTTCATCTATTGAAAACTTATTTGAGCCCAGGATAAGCAAAGTTAAACAGATTTCTTTACAGCAGCTCTTTTCCAAGCCTTTGCTATGTTAAGGTACATGGTGAATCTCTAAGAAGATAGTAATATTTCACCAAATTATTCGACCATGGTGCCTTTCGATTCTCAATGACTTCAAATCTTTTTCCTTGGTAGGAATTCATAGCTTGGAGTTCAGCATCGTATAAGCACAGCTGAGACAATTTTTTCCAAATGTGTTATTTTATTTTTGCTTACACTGAAGGTGACCTGCCATTTTTGTGCTTACTTACACAATCTTAGAAGAGTCCCAGAAACTTATTCCTATTGATTTAATATTTTTGAAATCATAAAAGCTTAGAGGAATACACAACTATATAGATTTCTCCGTGTTTTCCCTCTTTCAGATGCTATAAAATTTTAAAATAAAACTTATGCTAACCTAGGCCCCAAGGGGATCCCATTATTTATATTTTTCCTGCACAGAAGTACTAATTTAGCCCCAATTTTATTTCCTGAATTTAAATTTACTTACTCCCTGGCCCATAATAAAGTTTCACACAATTCCATGGTTACTCACTAATACCCTTTGGTAAAAAAACTAAATAAATCTACTGGTTGCCCCTTTCTCCTGGATTTAATTAATCTTTTGGGAGATGGGGCGGGAAACTCTGGCAGGTTAATCAGGCAAAATTTTCCCTAATAAAAAATCAGTCATTTTCCTCAGCAATCCTTTAATATAAATCCCAATAACTGTCACCAGAATTAAGATTCTGATGGTTTCCTCTTTCTGAGTTGGCGATGCATGAATCAAATTTTCAGTTTCCTATCAGATAATACCTATATATTATTTCTGGTAAAGACTTAAACCAAAAATCAATTTTCTTTCAAATAAAAATATAGATTCATGATATAATACTGATTCAAAGTAACTTTCAAAGATTGTGGACTGAGGCAGCCTACCATCCACATAAAGAAGGATGGTGCCATTCAGAGTTTTCGAGTATTAGTAACATTTAAAGACAAAGTTCAAAAGGAAAAAGCTTTCAAAAACAAACTTTTATTTCAAGAGTCAACTCTGAAGTTTGAAAATAAATCCCAAAATCATGTACAAATTCAGAAAGAATAAAGATACTGATATTTCAAAGCTATTCCAGGGAAAACTGACTCAGGTACCCACCCACAGCCAAATGAACTACAGATGGGATGCTCGTCTCCAGGTTTTCAAGGCTGCCTCTTGACTCTGTCTCCTCTACCCCAACCTCTCTCTTTGTCTCATTCTCCTCTCTGTGTCTTTGTGATCTGCTATTTCTATTTTTATATGTATATCCTTGTGACTCTCTAAATAGAAAGCCAACAACTTGCCACATCCTTTCATTTAATTTTTCCTTGATAAAATATTTCCTCTTTATATTTCTTTTAACTTAGTCTTAGCCTGCAATCTTAGGTAGAAAGCCCCCTGGTACTTTGAGTGATTCATTGATTCATTCAGTAAATCTTGAGTGAGAGCCTATTGTGTGCCAAGTACTGTGTAGAGAGCAATAAAAGACGAAAAGTGAAAAGAAAAAGATAAAAACCCTGTCTTCATAAAGCATATATGTAGCAGGATGAGCTGTACAATAACCACAATAAATAGGTAAAACAGATGGCTGTTAGATGGGGATAATGCTACAAAAAATGGTAGTAATAATAATAACGTGGGGAGGGGCAGGGAGTCCTGGGGCCCAGGTCCCGAGACTTGGGAGGCAGCAGGTCTGAGATGGCCAGACCAAGAGGACTGCTGACAACACCGGTGGTTTCTACTCCGACTACTATCCGAATCACTCCAGGGAACTTTGAAAACATAGATTCTCAGTCCACCCTGAGAAAAAATTCTGATTTTGTAGGTCATGGGGTGACTGGAAATATGTATTTTTAACAAGGGTCCTAGGTGTTTCTGATATGACCTTTTGTCACCCTGGGGTTGAGAACTAGTGACCTAGAGAACAAAGGCAGTTGGAAAGTTAAAGTCCAAGGCGGAATCCAGAAACTGAGGGCATCACGTATGTTGGAGAAGGGGGCAGGTAGGGCATTCATGACGGGCAGCCTGCCCTTCTCTCCTCCCCTCCATCCATCTTCCATGGGGTAGAGCCCACTGGCCCATGCCATCCTCCATCCTGTCTACACTGTGTCTTTGAGCAATGCTCCATGCTCAGAGTCCCAAACCTTGCTCCTTGTACACAAAGGGAAGCTGCATTTGCAGTGAGGAAAACTCTTTCCTCTCCTAACAAAACTTGGTTACCAAGACCATTGTCTTGTGCAGTTCAAAGTTGAGCAATGACTTTCTTATTCTAGGTTGCACCCACTGTCCCCTTCTGAAGCAGTGAGCACCATTGATTCAAGGGTGAGAGAAAATCACAGGGAACATGCTTTACGGAGCACAAAGCATACATACCTCAGTTTAACATTTCAGAAATACTATCTCTGTCATGTACTTTTTAGTCCGTGCTTCTTTCTATTTAAGTGGCATTTAACAACTTTGCTCTTTCTCCTTGAAATACTTCCCCCTTCCACATTCTCTTGGATTTCCATTTCAGGCTTCTCTTCCCAAGCCTTCTCTGTAGATTTCTCTTCTGCTCCTTGCTTAGATGTTGTTCTCCCCAGGGTTCATTTCTGCACCCTCTTCTCTTCTTTTGCTACACACTCCTTGGTGACCTTACTCATATCTGTTTTTGATTGTCATTTTGTCATCTCCCTATCCTTGTCTCCTGAGCACCAAGATATCTCTATTTAGATGCCACCTTCCCTCTCAGAAACCTTAAACTTACAAGGTCTAAACCCTCCAGTGGTGAGGAGAAGGGCAACTACCACCACTCCTGCAAGGAGATCCTTTCAATTGGAAATCCAAGAACCTAAATTGAACTATAGTGAATAAAAGAATGACTTTCAATGGAGTTTTAAATTTACTGGTATTGCTTGTTGATATGGGTTAGAACTGAGGCAAAAGCTAGGGAATCTGTGCCTATGATATTTATTCTCAACCCCTTCCTTCTCATTTACGACTCCTTCTTCCCCTCTAGACACCTTAGTGCTGTGAACAGCTTGGAGGAACTCTGTTTTCTGTGACTGATTCAGGCACCAGGGATTTGATTCTTGAGCCAGAAAGAGAAAATGCTTTGGATCCCAGGAGTGCTGGATTTGTTTGGGAAAGACATTGTAACAGAATACCCTGTAGTTGCTAAGGAAATCCAGACCCTGGTAAGATTCCTTTTTGCAAGGAACCATAGCTCAAGATCGTTAAAATTGTTTTGTTTTGTTTTGTTTTCCATCTTACTTTTATTTTTTTTAGTAGATAGTCTTCATCAATTTCTTTTTTTAACAAATGATGAGATTCTTTCAACATCTGTGGTGCCATCAAGTCATTGTTTACTCATGAATAAAGAAATAGGATACTACGGTTTGAGCTAGTGATGTCAGTCCAAGGTTATCTACTTCCCCTTCCCCTCTGTTCCCTTGGTTAACTTAATATTCAGTGGCTAAATATTAAAGGTGTACTAAAGGTGAGTGCCCCATCCAGCTCATCAAGGTGGTCTAGAATAGTGGTTTACAACTTTTTCAAGAAGCAGTCCCTTCCTTGAAACAAATCTTTACCCCGAAACCTCAATATAGAACAGATAAATGTGGAGCAGGGTTTATTAGCTCCAGCTGAAGCAGTATGTTCCCCTCCTCATGCTCCCTTGTGGAGAAATTCTCCTAGCAGTGTTTCACAACTTTGACTTCCCATTAGAATCACCTGGGGTGTTTTATTTTTTATTTTTTGTCTTTATTTATTTTTTAATGTTACATTAAAAAAATATGAGGTCCCCATATAACCCCCCACTCCCCTCACCCCACTCCTCCCACAACACCAACGTCCTCCAACATCATGTTTTAAAAGCTGTGTCCCAAACCAGACCACTCAATCAGAATTTCTCGGTGTAGGACGCAGGCATCAACCGTTTTCAAAGCTCTCCGGTGATTCCAGTGTGTAGCTAAGGTTGCATTCCCTGTCTTTTTCCTGCACTCCACTCCCTCCCTCAGCAGACTGGAGCCTGGGAAGAAGGAATTGAGCATGTGTGGGCCGGCCCTAATGGGAACGGTTGGCCTTCTAGCCAGATCCATACTCGTGTATGCAGTGGAGAATAAACTCGTCCCATTTTGGGTGATGATGGATTAACAACCCCATTTGACCAGATGGGGAGCTACGTTTTTCAAACAGCTTCACCACGGAGAGCTTTTCATCTCCTCTGCCTGAAACTAATGTCTATACCTCAGTTAGTTCCAAACTTAGGCAAAAAATAGTGTTGCTTACACCCTCCTCAAACTCCAACAGAAGCTCCATTTGTTCAACCTCTCCCCCTGCCCCGACCATCATGACAGCCCTGAGATAGTCCTAGGGAGATTCAGAGCACCATTTGAAAATCACATGTGTGTAAGAGAAGTAAACAGAAAGACTGAGTATTATAGGGTTGGATTCTAATTGTGGTTCTGCCATTGACTAGCTGTGTGACTTGGAGCACATTTCTTAACCTCTCCATGCCTCAGTTTCCTCATTTGTAAAATGGGGATGATAAAATCAGCATTTACCTCACAGCGATGTGGTGAAGATTAAGTCGGTTAATATATATAAGAAGCCCTTAGAGTAGTGCCTGGCGCATAACAAGGGCCGGTAATATGTTAGCTACATCATGCTCCATCTTCAATACTAAGGCTACTTGAGGAAATTCACATCAGAACCTGGTTGAAGATGGATTTTTCAATGAGTTTAACTGGCCGTTACAAGGTTTGGGACTCTTTTCTCTTCTGGAGGACTTCAGAAGATTTATAGGAATTAAATCAGGATCCTATAGATGAGTATCTTGGGTTTAAGCTAAAGTAATATGCATCTATTGAACTGTAGATGGACTACTCCCAGCCCAAGCACTCTGGAACAGAGAGATGGTGGGTGGCTGTGGTCCAGGGCCCTCAGTCGAAGTTCCAGACATCACATGCTCTAAAGTCTGGGACTCAACGTGAAGAAGCCCCTTAATCAGGCTGTATGCACACAGCTGGCAGGGAGAGGTGGGTCACTGGTAAGGAAAAGAGAGAGCCCAGGGCCTTAATGAGCTGGCAGCACATGTGGAGCTGGCTCCTCCCTCAAGCTTGAACTTGAAGGGTGACCTGGACATGCTTGTCCACCTAGAGTTCTGCCAGGCCACATCCCCTTTCTCCTCCCTTATAATCCATAGCTGGCACTTCCCTATTTAAGACTTGATTCAAATATCACTTTTTTGGGAAGATTTCCTCTAGTTCCTTGCTGTGTGAAGTATGGCTGCAGTCCAGCTGCACTGGCATCACCTGGGAGCTTGTTAGAACTACAGAATCTCAGGTCCCACCCCAGACCTACTTGAGTCAGAATCTGCATTTTAACAAGAGCCCCAGGTGGCCATTATACATTAAAGTATAAGAAGCACTGCTCCAAATTTCTCCCCAGCAGGCCTGGCATTTTAACATGGCACCTAAGCAAGTGATGCAGCATGGACCAGCTATCCATCACAATTTGGAGAAAAGAAATGTGCTCCTTAAGGGAAGAGAGTCTGCATTTCCTATGTCTTACCTCATTCAGCTTTTCAGGACTGAAAGCAGAAATCAGAACACTTCTGACCTCTTCCCATCTTTTGTCACGTAAAAACAGAATGCTCTCAGCTACTGGCTTGGACTCCAAACCTGATGCCTGATGGAAAGCAACAAGCAGAGGGTTAGGGCACAAAGGAACCACAGCTACCTTGGTGACAACACAAGTTCATTATAAATACCATGGTTAAAGTCTAGTGATGACCAACAAATTCGGGCTTTCTCTTCAAGGATGCAGAAGAAAAAATACTATAAAGGCTCCTGGTTAATGATCTAAAGATAGATGGCTGAGAGCAGCAGGGATGGAGAAAGCTCTTGCTGGCCCAGTTCTCACGCATTGCCATTTGGTCATCATCATGTAAATCACTCAGCTGGCTTCTGTGTGTTCTGCAGCTGGGTGAGGGTCCTCTGAGGTCCTAACAGAATAGGTTTCTTTGAGATGGTCTAGTCTTTCCTTGGATTGAGTTTTCCTTGAATTGAGTTGCCTGAACTCTGTGGCTAGGTTTGTGTGGCTGAATTTGTAGGTTGGGTTGGGAATTGACAGACTCTTGTATCTGGTTCCTTGATGTGTGGGTGGGGAGTGGGGTGGGAGGTGAGGTGGGGAGGGCTGAGGAGAGGAAAATGAGGGTCCGTGCAGAGCTGCTTCCCAGAGAACTCCTGTCAAGATGTTTCTGGGTGCTTTAATTTTTCATTCATTCATTTCCTCATACAATGAACAATTTGTTGAAAGCCTAATATGTGGCAAGGAGTTGACTTTACAGTGTTGAATAAAAAAGAGTTTGCTTTGGCCTTCATGGAGTTGATAGTCTAGTGGGAAGTAGACAGCAGACTCAAACTAAAAAAAAAAAAATAGTTTATGAGAAAGTCAGTGCTATGAAGGGGGAAAACAGGTCAAGATGAGAAAACAGTGGGGGAGGGCCCCTTGGGGTTAGGTGGTCAGGAAGGCTTCTCTGAGGGGGAGGCATTTAAGCTGAGTCTAGAAGCATGCAAAAGAGTCATCTGTCTCTTCACACCTTCTTCTCAGGCCATTCTGTTCCTTTCTAAAACCAGTTTCTCCCACCAAGTGTTCAAAAAAGGACCTCCACGGCTCGCCAGAGCACCCCCACGTCCGGGGTTGCAGGATGTGTGAAGGCAGGGTTTTGGAGGACCACGTATTTCCATTTCCGTGTGTGATGTTCAGTTATGCTATTTCTTTTCACTGTTTTAATTATAGTTGAAACATGAAGCCAGTCATCATAATTCAAAGGCCTTGTAAAAACTCCTATTTAAAGGAAACTTATAATCTTCTGATAAAATATGAACACTCAAAATAAGCCATAAAACAGAACTGCAAACCATGTAGGGGGGATTTAATTATATATTAGAATCAAGTTGCAGGGAGACTTTCCTGCAGAGGAATAGCTCTCCATACGTAGAGTGAAATTCCTTAGTAGGGCCATGGTCACCGTAAAGAATTGTGGCTTGATAGAGTTTTTGGAACGTAACTCCTTTGTTTATGTTTCAGGGTCAAAAGAGGAAATCATACATTATGTGTATTTATATACTGGCAAAAACCCAGTACTGTGCCACACTACCTGTAATAAAACATTTCATTCCAAGGAAAGCTGGGTGTTTTATGTGGTTCTGATGAGAAAGAATAAAGTAGAGACAAGAATCAAGATTGATTGAATTTTGTATTTATCCTTGAAAATCTAAGAATTGGATTCATGGTATTATCTTACACTTGAAGGACAAATCTAGCCCTCCATGCCATATGTCGGCCCTCCAGCAAGTCCCTCACCGACCTGCTATGACATTGCTCTCCTCTCTGCCTCACAGTTCCATTGGAACTTTTCTGATTGGAACCTTTAGGGCATTGGTTAGAGTAATGTGTTCATTTCCAGATGCCATTCTTAAAGAGGGAGAGCTGCCAACTGGTCATTTCAGAAGAGCAGCCAGGATGGCGAGGCGACATTGAATAATATCTTTAATGAAACAGTTGTCAGGTTTGGGGATATTCAGCTGAAAAACAGAACACTTGGAAGATCTGATAGTGGTACCTAGTACGTGCTCAGTAAATACTTATTGAATATGTATTATATGAAAGAGGGAATTTAGGTTGTTTTTATGACCCTGAGGGGTGGAATTGGATTCAACGGTGGAAGCTATAGAGAAAAAGTCAAGTTCATTTAAATAACTTCAGAATAGTCAAAAGTCAGAATTATTCAAAGATAAAATAGCCTGCCTTGAGTGATAAGATCCACATTACTGGAGACTGTACACCAATTTTTATTAGCCCATCCACATCTAATAGATTAGATTTAGGGGGCTATCTTTATCTTGAAAGGTACAGAGGGTTCTCCCTTAGAGAAATGAGGTAAAAGATTGGCGAATTTGCTGGGGGCAGGATTGCAAAATGGGGTAGGAGGGGGATAATCCAGGGAGGAAGGGGCTTTCTAGACTGCCTGCCAATCTGCTCATCTGTGTCTTCCATATCTCAGTAAGTGGTACTTCCAGTCACTCACAGGTCAGGGGTTTCCAGACTATAGATCATAACCAGTCACGAAATCAATGTAGTGGGTGGCAAGCAGCATTTTTAAAAAGGAAGAAGAAAAGAAATGGGAAGAAGAAATAGAATAAGTAGAAAATATAGAGGAACATTTTACAAAGTAAGGGTATGTTTTTTATTGTTTCGTTAAACTTTTGTTTAAGATTGTGTGTGTTCGTGTGTGTGCATTCTGTGTCAAGATATGAACATGTTTTTCACTGCAGGTCACAGTCAAAAAAGTTTGTAAAATCTGTTCTAACCCATGTCCCAAACCCCAAACCTGGGTGCTGTCCTGTTTCTCAACCAAAATCCTGTCCACCACAACTCTTAAATCTCTTCATCCGCACAGCCACCTCCCTGGCCCTCACCGTTACCTGGCAGCCCCTATCTCGTTTCCCTGCCTTGGGTCCCTGCTCATCTGTTCTCCACACCGTACTCAGAGGGATCTTTCTACAACACAGTTGTAGCCCTGCCTACTAACTTCTCCTTGTCTAAACTCCCTGACTGGGTTTATAAGGCTTAGCACGATGTGGACAATTCTTCACCTCTTTCCAAACATTACACAGTCCAAAGGAGCTCTCTAACTTCCCAGTCCCTTGTAGTAGCCTGAAGCTGCAGAACTAGGGGCTTTCTGGAAGTTTAGGCCATATTTTTCTACTGCCAAGCTCAGGTCTGTGGTAAGAGTACTGCCTCTGAAGCCAGTCCCCTAGGTTCGAATCTGGTCTCTGTGCAACCTTTAGAATTGATCTCTCTGCTCCTCAATTTCCCAACCTATAAAATGGGGATAGTAATGCTACTTACCTCTTGAGATGATTGTGAGGCTTCACTTTTTGAACCAATATTTATTGATTGCCTAATATATGCTAGGCCCTCATCTAGGTGCCTGGGATATGTCAGTGAACAAAAACAAAGATCCCTGTCCTCGTGGATTTTTTTTAGGAGGTCCCAGTGATTGAACCCAGGAGCTCATATATGCGGAGCAAGTGCTCAGCCACTGACCTACATCCACGCCCTGTCCTTGTGGATCTTAGGTTTTATTTGGAGAAGACAGATAATAAACATAAGTAAATTATATACTATAGCGTAGGGTAAATTCAGGGGATTGGAGCAGGCTGCAGTATTAAATGGGTCAAGCAGCACTGGCCTCTTTGAAGAGGTGAGATATGAGCGAAGACTTGAAGGAACTGGGGGATGTAGTCACGTTTCAGACAGGGGAACTGCTAGAGCAAAGATTCTAAAGCGTGTGTCAGAACCTCAAGAGAGCTGAGTCATTGAGGGAGGTCAGAGGGTCACGGGGGCTGCTGTATGAAGGGCCTCCTAGGGCTTAGTTAGGACTTTTACTCTGAATGAAATGGGAAACCGGAGTAGAATTTTGCACAGAGGCAAGTGGATGTCAACACGGAAAAAAATGAACTTTGACCCATACACAGAATTAATTGGAGATGGATCGTTGTCCTAATAATGAAAGGAAAACAATAAAACTTCTAGGTGAGTATCTTTATGACCTTGAGGGTAGGTAAGATTTCTTGAACAGGATATCAAAAGCAATAACTATGAAAGAAAATTTTGACAAATTGAGCTTCCTTATCAAGGACATCATTAAGAAACTGACTAAGCAAACCACACCTGGGGGAAAATAGCCACAATGCACTTATCTGACAAAAGACTCATAACAGAACATTTAAAGAATTCCAATAAACCAACAAGATAAAGTCAAACAAATTAAAAACGGGGAGAAGCCTTAATTGACACTTTACAAAAGAGGCTATCCAAATGACCAGAAAGCTTATGAAAAGGTGCTCAGCATGATTACTCATCAGATAATGCAAATTAAAACCACAGTGAGATGCCACTACTACCCAGCCACCAGAAAAGCTGAAATTAAAAACACTGACAAGAAGTGTTGGTTAGGAAGTGGAACAATTAGAACTCTCATTGACAGCTGTTGAGAATGGAAACTGGCTCAACCACTTTGGAACATTGCTTAGCAGTATGTAGAAAAGCTAAACATACACCTGACTTGTGACCTAGCAATTGCACTTCTAGATCTATATGCCCAAGAAAACATTCTCTTGATAGGCTCATAACAACTTTATTCATAACAGCCCCTAACTGGAAACAACTTAAACTTTTATCAATAGAGCAATAAATAAATTGTGATATTTTCATACACTGGCAGGCCACATAGCGATAAAAAAGAGCAAACTACTGATACATGAATATGCTTGGATCTCATAGACATTATATTGAGCAAAATAAGCCAGAAGAAAAGAGCACATCCTCTCAAGTTCCCATTTACACGAAGTACAAGAGGAGGAGAAACTAATCTACAGTGATAGGTGTGAGAGGAGTGGTTATGTCTACAGAGGTCGGAGGATGAGATTGGGAAGAGCATGAAGGAACTTGCTGGGGTGCTGGAAACAGTCTATATCTTGATCTTGGTGATGGTTACATGGATAAATACATATGTAATAATTCATTGAACTTTACACTTCAGATGTGTATATGGAAGTTTTACCAAAAAAATTCTTAAAAAGCCTGAAATAATTCATTCGAACAGACTTGGATGCTGGGTGAATACCAAAAAGATGAAAATCAACAGATGTAACTATAAAGCTCCACATTTAGATAAAAAATCTAGTTGCTCATAGCATGGGATGGAGGAAACCTGACCTGCAGCAATTCATGTTAAAAAGATCCGGGAACCTTAATTGACCATAAGCTTTTGGACCGTGTGAGGATCACCGCAGAGATCAGTAGAAGCCTTTCCTACTGTACTGAAAGAAGCAGGGCCTAGTGTCAGGGAGGGGTGTCCTGCTGGGGTGGGGAATTGACCACATCTAGATGATGGTTTTCAAACCTGAACACCACATTCTGTGAGGGACAGTAAGGGCTGTCAAGTTACTCTCTGTTCAGGAATCCCCCGACCAGTTTTGATTAAGTTTCCTATTTCCTGTTCTTCACTGGGGTAGTTACACGTAAAAAAATTTTTTTTTTAGTTTTTATTTCTCCCCCCCTCCCCACCCCCCGCTGTCTGCTCTCTGTGTCCATTTGCTGTGTGTTCTTCTGTGTCTGCTTGCATTCTTGTCAGCGACACCCAGAATCTGTGTCTCTTTTTGTTGCGTCATCTTGCTGTGTCAGCTCTCCGTGTGTGCGGTGCCACTCCTGGGCAGGCTGTGCTTTTTTTGCGTGGGGTGGCTCTCCTTGCGGGGTGCACTACTTGCGTGTGGGGTTCCCCTACATAGTGGACACCCCTGCATGGCATGGCATTCTTTGTGCGTATCAGCACTGCTGTGGGCCAGCTCACCACACGGGTCAGGAGGCCCTGGGTTTGAACCCTGGACCTCCCACGTGGTAGGCAGATGCCCTATCAGTTGAACCAAATCCACTTCCCTGGGGTTGCTACACTTTGATGACTACATTCCCTCTGACATGTTGTGGATAGTTTGAGTTTTGTTCTCACTAGTTTACTTAGTCCCCTTGACTTTTGGTGACCACCCTAGCTTCATCAGCATCTCTTTCAAGTCTTCTCCAGGGGTGGGTGACTGGCTTCCTTTATTTGATATTGATTCTCATTAGGATGTCACAGGGTGAAATTCTGTGATCTTCTCTCCTCCTTTGAGGAGTTGCCCTATTGGGACCCTACAGGCCCTTTTGTGAGTGAGTGAAAAGACTCTGGAGAGAAGAGGAAAGGCTAAGCAGGAGGATGATGTTGAAGAGTTTGCCATGATGCTGCAGAGGGGGCAGAGTAGTGCTGGTAGTGAGAGGCAGGTAGGACCCCGTCGGAAAGGCCTCCTCTTTGTCCTTATTTGCTCCGCTCCAAATAGCAATTCCTTGAACATTTAGGAAGATGTAGATGAAATGGGATCAGATCCAGCTGAACGTGAGGAGACCACAGGCCTGGCAGTCACACAGCATCCTGGGTTGCTGCCATTTTTGATGGGGACTCGCCAACACCTTGGAAGCCTGCGACTTCACCGTGGCAGCCTAAGATCTTGTTCTCGTTTCGTTACATTTTGATATTCAGGTTTGCAACTTCTGCTCAGAATTATGTCTGTTTCCTATCAAGTCGTGAACATTAAGCCCCTACTATGTGCCAGAACCATCAAGATACAAAATCCTTGCCCTCAAAGAGCAAGTCCAAATCAAGAGGTCATCAAGGCGATGCTTTGCCGACTGCCGGAGATCCGTGGCTCCTCGGTCACACGGCAAGGCACAGGGCGGCACCTCCAGGTCGCTCCCTTCTCTCGCAGATTCTGTCCATGTCCAGTCTCTTGCTTCCTGTGGCTTTTTCTCTCTGTCTGATTTCTTACAAAGTCCTCCAGGAATAGGATTACGGCCCTTCCAGCCTGAGGTGAGCCACACCTCCTTACCTGGAGTAACCTCACCCAATGAGCTCACCCCCACAGGAATGGAATAGATGTAAGAACGTGTCTTTCTGGGGTACACACAGCTTCGACTCCCCACCGGACCCTCTCCAGGCACAAGGTGCAGCCACACAAGAGTCACATCCATACCCAGGTGACAGGTTTGGTGAGTCTGGCTCACCCTCAAGAAGTGATTTTATCCAGAATCATAAAATCCACAGGGACCCAGCAGCCCCAGGTTCACCTCTACAAGCTACTTTACATCCCTCACCACCCTGGAAGCCAGGATCACAGGGCCAGCTATCGCGAAACCACAGAGCCCTCAGCATCGGCAGACATCACTAAAGTTAGAAGGCCAGCTAGTCGCTGGAAACCCTACTGCCCTCTGCAGCCGCAGCGGCCCCTCCTTTCAGCCAACAGAAGCGCGTCCGCTCATTACGGAGCTAACCAGCAAGGAAAACTCGGTGCAGAGCTGCGCGTGGACACAGGGTCCTCGGTCCAGGAGACAGGGTCCTCACAGGCTTGTCATGAAACTGCCCCCTTTCACTTGCCCCCCAGACCTGCAGCTCCTACTCTTTACCGCCAGCTTTTGAAAACTTGCTCCGCTGGAGTTTCTGGTTCCCTTTCCCTTAACTAAACCTTGGAGTAAATCAAAAACATTCAGGTTTTCCAATGTATGCAATAAGACCGAAGCCGCAAGGATATTTTTTAGGCATAATTTGGGGAAGTATCTCCTCCCTTCATGCAAACCTTGAAAAGGATTCCTCTAGCTTTGCCTTTAAAGGGGTCACCTCATCTTAGGGGTGTTGTTGTTTATGGTCTTTAATTCCACAGGCATGATAAAGACAGCCCTTAGGGACTCCATTTTTAAAAACAGTCTTTAGAGTGGGATTTTCTCTCTGATTTTTGCAAGTCAGATCAAATCGGGATCTGTTGTTCCCTCTTACCCATATGCTTATCTATCTGCTCAAAGAACTCAAGCTCCCCAGCCCTGAGCAAGACAGAAGCTCGCATCTAAAAGCACCCACAGAGCAGTGAAACCAGAAATGCTGGTTTGCAAACTTGGTTGCCTTTGCCAAAGTCCTCTCTGTTTTGAGGCAGGCTTCTCGGTTTTATGTGGATCGTCTTGCTCTGCACCGGAACTCCTCCATCCTGAGCCGGAAGCTTCTCACTCACCCAGGAGGGGCTGCCCCCTGGAAGTCCGGGACCCCTGGCCCCTGTGGGCCTCCCCTTCTGCCGTTTTTCGCAGGGCGGAACGTGGTTGGTCCTGAAAAGACCAGATCCATGGAATTGCATCGGCGACACGAAGAGCACACTTCGCCTCGAGGTTTCAAAGTAGTGGGCGAACTATAACATCTTTAAATCCTTGCCCTCAAGTCACTCAAGTCACTTGGAGGGTGGGGGTGGGGAACCAATGCTTGTTGACCTTACAGCTAACAAGATGTTTTTCACCGTACTTCCTTAACTCTTGGGTAATTTTCCAGTCATTAGAAAACACTATCCCGATAAACGGCAGTGCTTTAGTTGTGGCCTTGTGGCTAAACTGTTAAGTTTCCCTTGGACAGATGAAAATGTTCTTCTTTTCAGTTAGGATCTCTTAAAATAGACTAACTTCTTATTAGAAGAGCTAAGCATAAACTTTAAACTGGGATGACTCACACAGTCCTGAGAGCAAGTTATTAAAAACTAACTCCACTGCCTTTTGTGCTCACATGAAGAGACCAACTTAATATGAGACAAAGACCACCCTACCTCTTATCACCCTCTCCACAACTCCCCCAACTCCAGGCCTTGATAGGAGACCAGGAATAAGAAGTTCTACCACAGGTTATGGCCATTCCTGCCAAGGCGTGTGGACCCAGCTCCAGCTTCTACAGATATTAAAAAGGAGCTGCCCTCATGGCTTCATTGAGTACCGGATAACAAAGGAGAGCTAATTAAAAATATCTGAAAAAAATGACCAAGTACTGTGGCACTGGGACAACCGAGGTTCTGTAAGTGCTCAAAAGATTGGTTTTGGGTTTAGCGGCAAACTGCGGTTGCACCACCAGGGAGCAATAGCAGGAAGCACTGAGGGCACTGATAGGCGTCCTAGGAGTCCATTTGGAAAATGGGCAAGATAACGCAGAGAAATGAACCAGAATCGAGTGCCTCAGAAAGGGTGAATGGGAAAGTGTAATGTAAAAACTGCCATCTGGATCTAACCCATTGTCTATTCAGCCCAGTGTTCAGATGATTTAAAAACAATGTTTCATTCAATGATTTTTTTTTTTTTTTGAGGTCCCGGGGCCCAGGAATTGAACCCCAGACCTTGTATGTGGGAAGCTGACATCAGCTCCCCTGAGTTGGTTTTTTTCACTTGTTTGCTTGTTTGTTTTTTGTTTTTAGGAGGCAATGGGGACTGAAATCGGGACCTCCCATGTGAGAAGTGGACGCTCAACCGCTTGAGCCACATCTCCGCCCGAACGATATTTGCATTCAAATATTTGCCGAGTATTGACATGTGTCAGGGAGTGCTATCACCCCACCTCCATCAAGCCTTCATGAGATTTCATGGCTCATATCAAATTTCACAACTAAACACAGCTTCACACATCCTGGCCATTCTCCAGCAGGCTGTCCAGGGCACACATAGCTCAAGCCTGGATTTGTGAGCAGACAGATAATGTGCGCTCACTGTTGGAAAATGAAACTGTGTGTTATTTAAGTTCCTTTTCACTTAATGTATCAAACCAATGTGCCGAGGTATTTTCTGTATCACAAGGGACCATTTGATAGACTCTTGCATGGAGTAAGCATTTAATGTTTACTGAATGAATCTATAATAAAGTTGAATTGCTGAACACTTAAGTAAACAGAGCTTATTAGAGGGAAGGCTGCATGGTGTCGGTGGGGAGAAATCACGCCTCACTAATCTCCTTGAGTTCTTTGAGCAGATAAATAAGCATACGGATAAGAGGGACCACAGAACCCAATTTAATTTGACTTTCAAAAATCGGAGAGAAAATCCCACTCTAAAGACTGTTTTTAAAAAAACGGAGTCACTAAGGGTTGTTTTATCATGAATAGGGAATTGACTTAAAGACCATAAACAAAGCTAAAGATAAATGGATACATTCCCAGGTGCAAATTATAAACGTTGGGGTTTCCTAGAGTTCTCATCTATGATGACTTTTTATTTTACATGTTTGTGAATGACCTAGAAGAGGATGTATACATTGACTCTCCAGGTTCAAGGGAATACCTACTTCTTCTGGGGAGAAATGTCAGGTTGATGGAGATTCAATTCAATTTGAACAAGTATATTTTGGATGCTGAAGATTCATTATGTGTTCAGGCCCATGGTATTAAAAAAAGGTACAAAATACATTTCCTGGCATCAAAGTGCTAATAAACAAGTTAGGGTGAAGGCCATGCTTTCATTAAACTGTAAATAATAGAATGTAAAATGAGAGCAATTGCCAAAATCAGCAATGCAGATGATAAGTACTGTAAGAGTTCAGAGCAGGGGAGAAGGAAATGTGGACTGAAGTAGGACAGCTTCATGGAGGAGGCAGAATTTCAGGAGAGTCTTAAAGAATAGCTATACCTTGAAGAGGTATGCCAGAGGTGGAGAGCCTACTTGTTAATAGCAGTTAATGCGTGTTGAGTGTTTGTTTTTGCCTGACAAGCACTGTGCTGAGGCAGGGCTTATGTGCATTATCTCATTAATCTTAAAACAGCCTGGTAAGGTAGATCTTATCCCGATTTTCCAGAGGAGGAATAAAAGGATTCAAGAAGTTAATTTGCTCAACCTCAAATTGCTAATAAATGCAAGAGACACTGTTCTGCTGCCTCCAATTCTAGGTCAGAGTGCCAGTATGAACAGAGGCTGGGGGCAGGGATTTCCAGGGCTCCTTAGAGAGAGAATGGGAAGGCTGGTTCAGCTTGGGTGCCATTTTGTTTTGGAGAGCAGGGAGAGATTAGGCTGGAGTATATGGAATGGACCTAAATTACAAAGACCCTTAATTTTATCTTGTCTGGGGAACTTGAATTTTTTCTTCAGGGCACTGTGTGGTGAGTGGAAGAGGAAAGAAACTGGAACCAAACTCTGGTGTTTGGGGCCCTGGACCTAGAGATCTTAGTCTAGGAAGCAGAAGAAATTAGGGAGTTCAGGCAAATGGTTTGGAGGAGAAATTGACTGAAACTGAAAGCATCTTTATTTGGTCCCTTCAGCTTGAAGTTGGGCATTGAAGAGGTCTGCCCTTCACACATCAATCAGAGTACAGCCCTGATCCTGGAGAGCTCAGGGGTCTCATGCCCTGGCTGACATCCTTGGTGTCATGTGACTCAACAGGGAGGCACAAGGCCACCATGCCCCATGTCACTGCTCAGGAATCACAGCAGGCTCCCCAAGTCCTGCCTGCCTGGATGCAGCTTGGTGGTGTAACCGAGGATTAAGGATTAACAAATAATTCATTACATAGATATTTCATATTCTAAAACAGCTGAAGGCGACCATCTGAAATTACTGAAACTGGCTGGACTTAGCCTAGACCTGCTATTGTGATGTTCATTCTAAACTGGTCTCACCCCTGTGTATGGTTACTCCAGACTTTGCCTCACCCTTGTATGTGCTTCCTGTTGTGATGGCCATTCTAAACTGACCTTACCCTTGTGTATACTTACTGTTGTGATGGTAACCACTCTTCCCTCCTCTTTTTAATGTCCATATTTTAAAAAACACAGAGCAACCTTGTACCTGACCTTTGTTCTGTATACCCTTATCCCAAAACCTTGTGACTCACCCTGGTCGGTACCCACCCTCATCCTGTTCAGCCCCTGAATGTTTATTATTGAAGGGTCCTGTGCCAGCTCCACCCCAATTATTCATTAGCAACCTGGTATTATAAACTATCAAAATTAATGCAGTCCCAGGAGGCAGTTTCGGGGGCCACTAGATCACCGACCTCCTTTGCTTGCACAAACAAATGAACTCTTTATCTCTTTGAAAGCCCAGTGTCTCAGGAATTGGTCTTTAAGGTGCATTGTTAGAAGGAGCCTGCATTTGCTCGGTGTCAGTGGCCTGCACCCTTAATCCACTGGTTTCCTCTGCCTCATCAGTCAACACTCCTTGCAGAGCCTGAATGAGCAGTGATCTGTAAGCACAGCTACATTTGCCCATCAGACTCCGTCAGTCTCTAAGATCCTAATGCCACAGAAGCCCTTCAGGGGACTTTGAACTGTGAGAAATGTTTGAGGAAGATAGTTTAGAGGCAGCAGAGAGGCAGCCTCTATTCTAGTTAAACATCTGCAATTCCTCCAGCCATGCTGAGGCAGTGTGGTTGGCAGGCCAGGCAGTCCCCTCCCTCTAGCTCATCTCTTCCAGGGGCCATGTGGTATCTGGATTTGGGTGTGACACTCTGGGGCACTAAGATGAGCATATTTTGGATGAGTAATTAATGACTTGATTAAATCTTGACAACCCAGGACTGTCACCTGAGCAGGCAGTTTTAGCAGTGGCAGTAAAAAGAGCCCTGGACTTGAGTTGGGAGATGGCCCGTGAAGCCCTGCTCGTCCACGTATTAGCCATGTGCTTGGGTCTTCACTTGACCTCTCTGAGCCTTAGTTTCCTTGTCCACAAAACAGAGATGATAATTGTACCAATCTCATGAAGTTTTTGTGAATTTTAATGAAAAAACCTGGGTGGCTCAACCACACAGAACACAGGGAGACTACTGCTAATTTCTTTAAGATTCAGCCCCAGGCATCTCACATCTAATAAAACTTCCCCACCCCCCAACTGGGATGCCCTTGTGTTGTCTACCATAACAGCACTCATCACTCTATTGGACTGGTCTCCTTACTTGTTTGCCTCCCTGACTAGTCTGTGAGCTCCTAGAGGTCCAGACTGTGTCTTCTTTATAATAAACACCTAGACAGTGTCTGGAATATGGCAGGCATACAAAAAGTTTGCCAAATAATCAACAAAAGAAAGAATACCTACTAATATTACAAGAAAGGAAAATGAGTTTAACTTGACTCCCCAAAAACTGTTGGCACATAGTGATTATTAGTCTTTCCTGAATTCACAAGCATCTGTTAATTCACTGTAGACGTTTTTCCCCCAAAATTCATTTTATTTATTTATTTATTCCCCCTCCCCCCACCCTCGTTGTTTGGGCTTGCTGTCTGGTCTCTGTGTCCATTTGCTGTGTGCTTTCTGTGTCTGCTTGCCTTCTCTTTAGGAAGTACCAGGAACCAAACCTAGGACCTCCCATGGGGGAGAGAGGTGCTCAATCACTTGAGCCATCTCAGCTCCCTGCTTTGTTGTGTCTCTCATTGCCTGTCCTCTTTGTGTCTCCTTGTTGTGTCATCTTGTCGAGCCAGCTTGCCATGCCAGCGTGATGTCTTCCTCATCTTCTCCAGAGGCACCGGGAATGGAATCTGGGACCTCTCATGTCATAGGCAGGAGCTCAATCACTTGAACTGCATCTGCTTCCCTACTTTAGACTTTTTCAAGAATCAACATAAAGGTTATTGGTCTTCTCTTGCTCAAGTTTCTATCTCCCCATTTTTGGTTATCGACAACACTGACCTCTGCTATTTCATGTCACCTCTCCCATTCTTTGGGATTTCTCACCAAAGATAAAAAGTGGGGTATGTGTTTTCCAAAAAAGATGGGCTATGTGCATTCCTTTAGTCAGTTGGAAACTTCAACTAATACAAAGAGGTCCTCTGACTTACAGAATCTTCCCCCTACTTGGAGACAAAATTCCCTCCTGCTGTTGTTTGTTTTCCCTTTCAAGTCTTAATACTTTCGTATTCCCCGGAAAAGATGAAAGCATAAGAGGCTCAAAATTTTGCTTTCCCTCTGATATTTATTAACCTTACTCTATCTTCCTCAGTCACTTGGCCTTTGCCCTCTGGATTGCTCTAGCTTTGAACACAGCTTTGAAAACCTTCCTGGTTTTAGCATTTTTATTAGCCTCAACTTCTCTTGATCTTTAGCTTTCTGGAAGCATTTCGTAAATGTAAATAACATTCTTTGTGCCAGGCCTTACATTTCTTTTGAAAACCCAAGTTCATTGGGGAGTTCAGTTTTTAGCTGAACTGATGTAAACTAGGTAAGAGGCACAATTGCATGCCTATTAGAGCTGATTTGCAGTCCTTGTATTTTAGGAGTCCCCACTTCATCCACCCACATGCAGAAAGAAAACCACATACCATTCTGTTGGTAAAGTTCCTGAAGTTGTCAACCAACACCTGCTTGATCATATCTGGCTCAGAAATAACAATAAACATCCGACGACCAAGATAGTACCTGGGAGGAATAATATAATTACATTAAAATGTATTTTATTTATCTACCCATTTCTCCTTTCCAAAGTACACACAGACACACACAATGGCTTATAATGAAGGGTAAATGATAAATAGGGAGTAAAAATGTGGAGAAAATGATATGCTATTCATAAGTAGTATGACTGTGATGATCTAACATCAACTTTAATTCCATAAGTTTTTATGGAATCCAACCTTGTATCAGTCCCTGGACTCTGAGATGAACAGTCTTTGCCCCCAAGTAGCTCACAACCTGCTAGGAAATACAAACTTATAAATGTGCATGCAATCATAAGGGGCTCATAAGATCTACTATTAAGACAAAGAAGGGGATAGAGTAAACCTGCTAGGGGCTTGGGAAAGGGGCTAGATTGAACCTGCTGGGGATTTGAAGAAAGGCTGAACCTGGTTGCCACAACTATACATGGAAGGAAAGCAACAGGTACTTGTGACGTTAGTGAAGGAATGGATGAAAGGATCAGCCAGTCACCAGGTGGTGGTGAACTCTAACTGGAGGCAGTACTTAAGTACATGTTTTATTTTATTATATTTATTAAAGTACTGGGAGTACAAAAGCACAGTCACAGCCTTCAAGGATCTCACAGTCTGATGGGAGTGATAATTAGACGATCAGCATACAGTTTGGCAGGCATGGATGATATTGCAGGCACCCTGAACTTGGCACTGGGAGGAGAGAACAAAGGCTTCCCAGAGATGGTGATTCCCAAACTGAGTCCTGAAATGGGCAGGAGTTAAGTCCAGGCAAAGGCAGACAAGGGTGTATGAGGCAGAGGAATCAGCATGTGTAATTTCCAGGGTTGGGGACTATATCATGTCCTCCACAAAATGCATACTCAGGTCTCAATCCCTGATCCTGTGGGTGTGAACCCATTTATTTATAGGACCTTTGATGATGTTTTTATTTAAGGTGTTCCTAAAATGAATGACGGTGGACCTAAATCTAATATGGCTGAAGTTCTTGTAAACCAAGGAAATTGGACACAGTGGGGAAGCCACAGAAAGCAGCCAGAAGTGAGAAGTTAATGGAACCCAGAAGAGAAAGGAGATAACACTGCCTTGTGCATCACCATTTGATGGAAAAGCCAAGTGCAGCAGTTTGATATGGTTATGAATTCCAAAAATAGATATTGGATTATGTCTGTAAACTGGTCTGTACCTGGGAGTGATTAAGTTATGATTATGATAAGAGACATGGCAAAGGACAGAGTTGAGGGGTTTTTGATGTTGGAGTTTGATGCTAAAGCCTTAAGCTGGAGCCCTGGGAAGTAAGCTCACAGAGGAAACAGAAGCAAGTCCCAAGAAGAGAGGAACCCTGAGCCCAGGAAGAAGCAAGCCCTAGAAAGAGAGGAAACTTGAACCCAGAGAGAAGCAAGACCCTGGAAGAGAGGAACCCAGGAAGCCTGAACCCTCGCAGATGTTGGTGGTCATCTTGCTCCAACATGTGGAAATAGACTTTGGTGAGGGAAGTAACTTCTGCTTTATGGCTTGGTATCTGTAAGCTCCTACCCCAAATAAATACCCTTTATAAAAGCCAACGGATTTCTGGTAATTTGCATCACCACCCCTTTGGCTGACTAACACACCAAGGAACTCCAAAGATGGCTGGCCAGCCAGAAGATGCCAACATCAAGAAGCAAAGCGCCTAGCCTCTGAAACTGTAAGCCAATAAATTCCTGTTGTTAAGCCAACCCATTGTACGATATTAGCAGCCAGGAGACTAAACACACAGGAACAAGCCTATTTGGGGGAACTATGAGAGCTTGACTACCAAACATGCAAGCAAACCAGAGTGATGACAAGCAAGCCCACTGCATAATGTCAAGTTTTTAATGTATGAAATTAAACTTTCAGGGATGTAATTTGATCACCAGTGCATCCTGCTCAGAGCAGTAAGGAATAGATTTTAAAGGGTAAAGTCACAAGATGTGAACACAGCCAATTTTTTACTGTAGTATTCTTAGTTACTCAGAACTTTTCATAAACCAAAAAAGGCTTTAGTTTTTTAACTCTCCCCCTTCTTACTGATGAGGAAAAAGTGAAAAGGAATTGCCTGGCATATATTAGGTATTAATAATGAATTATTAATTATTAACTTGAATGAATATATTTTCCAAAACTGTTAGGGATATCTTTGGGACACAGGAATTCAATAGATGTAGCACAAAGAAAGGAAGGATACTAATTTTTTATTGGTTATAACCAAGAGGACTTAAAATAACCCAACAAGGCTATAAACCAATGCATTTAAAAATATATGGGAAGTGGTATGGAGTCTTTTGAATATCTAGTGAAAACTGTGGGCATTGTACTAAGAAAAATAAACACTCACAATATTTTGTACACATTTTGTAAAACTCATACTAGATCAATGCTTCTCAAACTTGAAATGTGCTTAAAAGTCACCAAGGTTCAAAGAAATAGTGATCAAAAAATTCCCCAATTTGGCAAAAAACACAAACTTACAGATTCAAGAAATTGAGTAAACCTCAAATAGGATAAACTCAAAGAAAACCATGCCAAGACACATCATGATTATACTTCTGAAAACTAAAGATAAAGGGAAAAGTATCTTAAAAGCAGGCAGAGAGAAATGACATATATTATCTAAAGGAACACCAATTCAAAGGACGGCAGATTTCTCATTAGAAACCATGGAGGCCAGAAGGAATTGGCACATTTTTCGAGTATTGAAAGAAAAGAACTGTCAAACACAAATCTTAACACTAGTGAAAATATTCTTCAGGAAAGAAAAGGAAATAAAGCCAATGCACCATAGCAACTGGCTAAAGAAGAAAAATTATGTGATCCTATTGATTGATGTAGATCCTATAATAAAAATACATTTGACAAAATCTAACACTCAGTCATGATTTAAAAAAATAAAACAGCTCTCAGCAAACTAGGAATAGAGAACTTCCTCAACTTGGTTAAGTGCATCCACAAAAAAAGTACCATTTTATCCAATAATTTTTAAAAAATTGAATGCATTCACCCTAAAGAGGAGAACCAGGACAAGGATGTTCTTTCTCACTACTCTATTCAGCATACTACTGGAAATTCTAATAGTGCAATAAGGCAAGAAAAAGAAGTAAAAGGCATATAAATTGCAAAGGAGTAAACCTGTCCCTGTCCCTATTTGCAGATGACATGATTGTCTATGTAGAAAATCCCAAGGAATAAAAAAAATTCTAGAATAGCTAAGTTCAGCAAAGTTGCAGGACTCAACACTGACATGCATGAAACAATTGCATTTGTTTTCTTTTTAAAAAAAAATCAATTTTATTGATACATATTAATAAAGCATAAATCCATCCAAAGTATACAATCAATGGTATTTGGAATAATCACATAGTTGTGCATTCATTGCTTCAATCATTATTAGAGCATTTTCATTATTCTAATAATAAAAATTTTTAAAAAAACAAACACAAAAAGCTCTACTCCTTAATAAACATTTCTCAATCTCTCTATGCTTTTCCTGCCATACATAGCTGCTATTCTGTTTCCATCTCTCTAATTTATTTATATTCATATTTTGTACAGATGGAGTCAAACAACATGTAGTACCTTTTGTCTGATTTCTTTCACTTAGTTTATTTCCTTTTTTTAAAATTTTACCTGAATGGAAGATGATTGATATATTACTATATACTACTCTTCACATTTTGATTTGGTTGTATTTAACATCTTGTAACATTAATATACATTTATTCATTTTCAAAGAAAAACAGTCTTATATATGCTATATTACCCATACTCACATTTCACACACAGATTTGCAGTGCTATACAGGCCTATGTTACATTTTTTCAGCTTTCCTTCTAGTAATATACAAGACCTGAGACTTTCCCTTTCAAACACTGTCATACCCATATATTAATACTGCTAGTTACAAACACTATGATGTGCTATTCATTTCTAAAGATTAACAAACAACCTTTTTACCAGTTCTGCACAGATTAACCCTCAACTTTCCATTCTCTAGCCTACTCTATTTTCTGGTAACCTATATTCTAGTTATTAGCTCTTTGAGTTTATGTAACTCTGAGTTTACATAATACATTTAATTCATAATAGCACAATTATACAGTATTTGTTCATTTGAAGCTGGTTTGCTTTACTCAACATAATTTCCTCCAGGTTCTTGATTCCTAGGTATTTGAGTCTTTTTGTTGCTACTATAGTAGAATTCTTCCCCCTGATTTCCTTCTCAGCTTCAATACTGGTGTATAGAAACATTACTGATTTTTGTGTGTTGATCTCATATCCTGCCACTTTGTTGAACTCATATATTAGCTCAAGTACCTTTGTCATAGACATTTTGAATTTTCTTTTTTTTTTTTAAAGATTTATTTATTTATTTATTATTTATTTATTTCATTCCCCTCCCCTCCCCTCGTTGTCTGTTTTCTGTGTCTTTTTGCTGCGTCTTGTTTCTTTGTCTGCTTCTGTTGTCGTCAGCGGCACAGAAAGTGTGGGTGGTGCCATTCCTGGGCAGGCTGCTCTTTCTTTCGCGCTGGGTGGCTCTCCTTACGGGCGCACTCCTTGCGCGTGGGGCTCCCCTACGCAGGGGACACCCCTGTGTGGCACGGCACTCCTTGCGCGCATCAGCGCTGCGCACGGGGCAGCTCCACGTGGGTCAAGGAGGCCCGGGGTTTGAACTGCGGACCTCCCATGTGGTAGACGGACACCCTAACCACTGGGCCAAAGTCCGTTTCCCTGAATTTTCTAAATATAGGATCATGTTATCTGAGAATAGTGAGAGCTTTACTTCCTTTTTTCCCCCCTGTCTAATTGCTCTGGCTAAAACTTCTAGTACAATATGAACAACAGAGGTGACAATGGGCAGCCTTATCTTGTTCCTGATCTTAGAGGGAAAGCTTTCAACCTTTCCCCATTGAGTATGATGTTGGCTGTGTGTTTTTCACATCATATTGGGGAATTTTCCTTCTATTCCTATCTTTCAAATGTCATATTTTATTTTCATCTGTATTTTTACCCTTTTGGTTATCCTTTCTGGCCTCTCTCTCCAGTCTTTTTCTTTTGGGCTGTAAGGCTTCCTTTAATATTTCATGCAAAGGTAGATTCCTTTTTATGAACTCTCTTAGTTTCTGTTTGTTTTTAAGTGTTTTAAACTCACATTCATACTTGAAGGACAATTTTGCTGGATAAAGAATTCTTGGTTGACGGTTTTTCTCTTTCAGTATCCTAAGTATATCATACCACTGTCTTCTCACCTCCAAGGTTTCTGATGAGAAATCCAAACTATGTCTTACTGGGCATCCATTGTACATGATCGTTTGCTTCTCCCTTTTTGCTCTCAGAACATTATCTTTATCTTTGACATTTGACATTCTGAGTAGTATGTGTCTTGGAGTAGGCCAATTCACATTTATTAAGGACTGCTGCACTTCATGGACATGAAAGTTCATTTCTTTCATGAGAGTTGGGAAATTTTCAGCTATTATTTCCTCAAATACTCTTTCTGCCCCTTTTTCCTTTACTTCTCCTTCTTGAATACCCAAGACATATATGTTGTTGTGTTTCATTTTATAATTCAACTCCCTGAGCCCCTGCTCAATTTTTTCCCATTCCTTTCTCTCACTGTTCTTTTCTCACTTCAATTTCAGCTATTCTGTCTTCAGTATCACTTATTCTTTCTTCTATAATTTAAAGTCTGCTGTTGTATGCCTCTAATATGTTTTTTTATCTCATCTATTGTGTCTTTCATTTTCATGAGCTGTTACTTTTCTATCCAAGTTTTCAAATTCTTCTTTATGCTTGCACTTGATGTTATTTATCTCTTTAGCCATATTGTCTTTCAACTCATTAATTTGATTTCGGGAATTTGTGTGCATCTTGTTGATCAGTTTTCTCAAATCCTGTGTCTCTTCTGGGGCTTAGATATATTTCTTTTCTTGTGCCATTTCTTCTATTTTCTTAGTATGGCTTGTAATTTTTTGTTAGTGTTCAGGCATCTGATTAGGATGGTGGGTTTACTTAGATGATCAATTTCTCTCTTTTTTGTAGGAATTTAGTGGCAGGAGGCTGTGTGGTACTGCTATTTTTTTATTCTTGGCTCAATTTGTTCTGGGTCTGTAGGATTGTTCCTATTAGTTACTCAAATCTGGGCCCTGGACCCAATAATGTGTTGCAGACCCACTTCCTAGGGCCTTAGAGAGGGAGGCTCCAAAGGCTGGAAAAAAGCCTCTCTCACTTATTTACTTTTGATTTCCTCATGTACACTTTCTTGGTCCTCCAGCAGATGGTACTGTTTGGCAGTCCTCTCCATTCAATGCCTTGTGGGAGTGTGTTCACTGCAACAGGGACCAGAGCAATGTGTTAGGGGATCCTGCCTGGATGCTAAGAGCCTCATAATTCAAACTTTTTCAGAGGCAGTTCTCCAACCTTTTCCCAAGTAGGAAATAATTCCACCCCCCTCTGCATCCTCAACAATCTAGTCCCATCAGTAGAGAGGGAGACTGAGAGGATCAGATCTCTTTAGTCCCTTGCTGGCCCCCAAGACAAACAATGGCATGGCCCCACCTAGCCTGGAAGGGCTCATGGGACACAGTAGACCAAATTTATGGGCCAAAAGTTGAGTCAGCATTAGGCTGTGTTCTTCTCTCTCCCCTTTCCTGGGGAGGTGGATCCCTGTGACCCCTTTGTTTGCAGCTGCTTGCACTGAGTTCTAAGAATTCAAAAGTGTCTATAGGGTAGGGGAGGGTGCCAGAATTTGCAGCTACATATTTTAACTCACAGTTTTGCCATCACAATTCTTTTCCTTTGCCCCCCTCTCTTCTGGGCAGTGTACAGTCTTCCCCTGGTGTCCTAAACTCTAGAAGAGTTTTTTCCAGGCCATTTCTGCCTATCCTCTAGTTATTTTTCTGGGAGAGAAAAGTACCATGTCTTTCCAGTCCACCATCTTCCCGGAAGTCTATGCCTGTCTTTTGAAGTGTTTTTATTAAGAAAGGATGCTGGATTTTGTTTAATGTCTTTACTGCATTGATCAAATGATCATGTGGCTTTTTTCCTTTCAATTTGTTAATGTGGTGTATTAGCTTAATTGATTTTCTTATGTTGAACCACCCTCACATACAAGGAATAAATCTCACTTGGTCATGGGGTATAATTCTTTTATATGCTGTTGAGTTCTATTTGCAAGTATTGAAAATTTTCAAATATATATTCATTAGAGAGATTGGTCTGTCATTTTCTCTTCTTGTAAAATCTTTATCTAGTTTTGGTATTACGGTGATATTGGCTTCATAAAAAGTCTTGGGCAATTTTCCTTTGTCTTCAGTTTTCTGGAAGAGTTTAAACAGGATTGGTGTTAATTGTTCTTGAAATGGTTAGATTTCACCTGTAAAACCATCAGGTCCTGGACTTTTCTTTGGTGGGTTATTTTTGATAACTGATTCTATCTCTTTAATTGTGATCGGTTTGTTGTGTTCTTGTATATCTTGTAGAATCATTGTAGGTTGTTTGTGCATTTCTAGGACTTTGTCAATTTCATCTAGGTTGTCTAATTTGTTGGCATACAGTTTCTCATAATATCCTCTAATGATCCTTTTTATGTCTGTGGGGTCAGTTGTAACATCCCCTCTTTCATTTCTCTCTTTTTTCTTTGTTAGTCTAACTAGGGCTTTGACAATGTTATTGATCTTCTCAAAGAACAAGCTTTTGGTTTTGTTGATTTTCTCTTTGTTTTTTGTTCTCAATTTTACTGATTTTTGCTCTAATCTTTATTATTTCTTTCCTTCTGCTTGCTTTGGGATTGGTTTGCTGTTCTTTTTCCAGTTCCTCCAGTTGTTCTGTTAGGTCTTTGATTTTAACTCTTTCTTCTTTTTTAATATAAGTGTTTATGGCTATAAATTTCCCTCTCAGCATCTCCTTTGCTTTACCCCATAAGTTTTGATATGCTCTTGTTTTCATTTATATCAATATATTTGCTAATTTCACTTACGACTTCTTTGATTCACTGATGGTTTAGGAGTGTGTTGTTTAGCTTTCACATTTGCAAAATTTCCCCTTTCCTGTTTCTTATTGATTTCCAGCTTCATTCCATTGATATGAGTAGGTGTTTTGTATAATTTCAGTCTTTTTATGTTTATTGAAACCTGTTTTGTTACCCAACATATGGTCTATCCTGGAGAAAGATCCATGAGCGCTTGAGAAGAATGTATAACCTGCTGATTTGGGATGCAGTGTTCTGTATATGTCTATTAGGTCTAGCTTGTTTATCATATTGTTCAAGTTATCTGTTTCCTTGTTGATCTTCATCTAGTTGTTCTATCTAATGATGTGAGTCATGTGTTGAAGTCTCCAACTATTATTGTAGAGATGTCTATTTCTCTCTTTAGTTTTGCCAGTTTGCCTCATGTATTTTGTGGCACCCCAGTTAGGTGCATATGTATTTATGACATTTCTTCCTGATGGACTGTCCCTTTTATTAATATAAAATGGCCTTCTGCATCTCATAACATTTTTGCATTTAAAGTCTGTTTTGTCTGATATTAGTATAGCTACCCCTGCTCTCTTTTGGTTACTGTTTGTATGGAATATCTTTTTCCAATGTTTCACTTTCAGGCAATTTGTATCCCTGGATCTGAGGTTAGTCTCTTATAGACAGCGTATGGATGGCTCATGTTTTTTGTTTTTTTAAAAAATCTATTCTGTCAGTCTGTACCTTTTGACTGGGGTATTTAATCCATTCGCATTCAATGATATTACTATAAATGCATTATTTACTTCCACCATTTTATCGAGCCTTCCCAGTTCAAACCTTGATCAGGAATGTGTTCAATGCAACACCAACCACAACAGTGGGGTGAGGATCCTGCCTGGAGGCTATTCAGAACCTCTAAAATCAAAATTTATCAGAAGCTGTTCTCCAACCTTTGCTGGCAACCCCCTCCCTTTTCCCAGGTAGGAAATAATTCCACTCCCCTCTGCATCCTCAACAGCCAGTCCCAGTCAGTAGGGAGGGTGCTTGTGAGAGTCGGATCTCTTTAGTCCTGTGTGGCTCCCAAGGCAAACAGTGGTGTGGACCTACCCAGCCTGGAAGGACTCATCAGACTCAGCAGACCAAATCTGTAGGCCAAAAGCTGAATCAGCCTTAGGCTGCATCCCTCTCTTTTCTCTTTCCTGGGGAGATGGACCCCTTAAGCCCCTCTGTCTGTAGCACTGGCTAGAAACCAGAGAATTCGAAGCTGTCTGCCCCTAGGGTGAGGTGATGGGTGCCAGCAGTGGCAGTGGCAGCTTTTACTCACAGAGCTTTCCTGTCAAGATTCTTTTCCTTTGCCCCTCTCTCTTCTGGGTGGTGTTCGCCTTCCCTTGGTGCCCTAAACCCTAAAACGTTTTTTCAGGCTGTTTCTGCCTGTCCGCTAGCTATTTTTCTGGGAAAGAAGTGAGTCCTGTGTCTCTCTAGTTCTCCATCTTCCTGGAAATCTTCAATTGAGTTTCTGTATACTAATAATGAACATGGGGGAACCAAAATTACAACAAATATCATTTACTATTGCTCCAAAGAAAATGAAATACTTAGATTTTACCATAACCTAACATGTGTAGTATCTGTATGCAGATACAGATAATTTACAAAACACTGATGAAAAAAATCAAAGAAGACTTAAATAAATGGAGATACATATCATGTTCATGAACTGCAGCATTCTACATAGTAAAGATTGCATTTTTCTCCTCAAACTATAGGTTTAAGGCAATTGTTTTAAAATGCCAAAAGGCTGCCAATTCAAAGTACCAGAAATAAGTTGGCTTTAATAAAGGGGATTTATTTGGGGTAAAAGTTTACAGTTCCAAGGCCATGAAAAGTCTAATTTAAGGCACCATAAGAGGTGCTTTTTTTTTTAAAATTTATTTCTCTCCCCTTCTCCCCATTGTCTGCTCTCTGAGTCCATTCATTGTGTGTTCTTCTGCATCCACTTGCATTATCCAGGAGCACTGGGAAACTGCCTCTTTTTTGTTGCATCTTGCTGCATCAGCTCTCCATGTGTGTAGCGGCACTCTTGGGTGGGCTGCGCTTTTTTTCATGTGGGGTGGCTCTCATTGCAGAGTGCACCCCTTGCACATAGGGCACCACTATGTGGGGATACCCCTGCATGGCACAGCACTCCTTGCATATGGCAGCACTGCCCATGGGCCAGCTTACCACACAGGTCAGGAGGCCCTGGGGATCAAACCCTGGACCTTCCATATGGTAGACAGGTGCTCTATCAGGTGAGCCATGTCTGCTTTCCAAGAGGTGCTTTCTTACCAAAGTCAGTTGCCACATGGTGAAGCAAGATAGCCATTGATCTGCCAAAGTCTCTGCCTTTCTGCAGCTATAGGCAAACCTGACATAGGGTTTGTCTCTTACTGGGCCTCCTCTCTCCGTCTTGGCAGCTTTCCTCCCAAGTTTCAGCTATAAACTGTCAGGCATATGGTTCATTTCTCCCTGGGCCTCAGCTCTTTGAACCTCTCTGGGGCTTCTCTCCTTGAAGCTCAAATGTGGGCAAAACTAGAGACCTTTTTCTCACATGGCAGGCTCAAACATGGCAGCTCCTTTTTCTGTGTGTGTCTCTCTCTGTGTCTCTGTTTTTATCAGACACAGCAAGTGGAGATTCAGCCCGAGTCATACTGCACTGACATAGTCCAGTTGAAAAGGTCTCACACTCACAGGAATGGATTAGCTCACAAATATAATCTTTTTCTTTTGGGATTCATAAAATAATTTCAAACTGCTACAGCAAATTTTGTCAAAATCCCAGCAAGTCTTTTGGTTGATACAGACAAAATTATTCTAAAGTTTATATGGAAAGGCAAAGAACAGCTAAAGTGACTTTGAAAAAGAAGAATAAAGTCAAAGGAATCAATCTACCCAATTTAAAACTTCTATAGCTAGAGTAGTCAAGACTTTGTGGTTTTGGTGGAGGGAAGAAGACACACAGATCAATGTAATAAACTAGAAAACCTAGAAATATCCCCACACAAATACATTCAACTGATGTTGACAAGGAACAAAAGCAATTCAATAGAGGAAAGAGCATTTTCAACAAAAGATGCTGGAAGAATTATATACACACAGTAAAAAAAAAAAAAATGAACCTCATACCTTATTAAAAAATTAACTCAAAATGAATCATTGTCTTATATACAAAACATAAAACTAAAATTTTCAGAAAAAAATAATAGGACTAAATCTTTGAGGTCTAGAGTTAGGCAGAGTTCTTAGACTTGACCCCAAAAGCAAAATTCATGAAAGACAAAAATCAATAAATTGGACTTCATCAATATGAAAACATTTTGCTCTTCAAAAGACCCTGTTAAGAAGATTAAAAGACAAGCTACAAAATTAGAGAAAATATTTGCAAACCGCATATCTGACAAAGGACTTGCATCTAGAACATATGAAGAGCCCTCAAAAGCTCATCATTTAAAAAAAAGCCAATTAGAAAATAAGTAACATACACAAACAAATATTTCCCTGAAGAGGATATACAGGTGGCAAATAGGCACATGAAAAGATGTTCAACATTATTAGCCATTAGAGAAATACAAATTAAAACCACAACAAGATGTCACTATACACCTATCAGAATGGCTAAAATAAAAAATAGTGATAACATCAAATGCTGGTGAGGGTGAGAGAAACTAGATCATTATTATGTTGCTGGTGTGAAATGATACAGCCACTTTAGAAAATAGTTTGGCAGTTTCTTACAAAATTAAACATAAGGACCATAGCTTCAATCCTTACCATTTCCTCAGCAATTACACTCTTGAGCATTTATCCCAGAGAAATGAGAACTTATGTTCATGCAAAAATATGTACGCAAAAATATGTACACAGATGTTCATAACCACCTTATTTTTTATCGCCATAATCTGAAAACAATTCACATTTGAACAAACTGTGGTATATCCATACCACAGAAAACTATGCAGCAATAATAAAAGAATGAATGAACTAGTCATACAATAATTTATATGGATCCTAGGGGAATTATACTGAGTAAAAAAGAACAAATCTCAATAGGTTACATACTACATGATACCATTAATATAACATTCTTGAAATGACAAAATTATAGTGATGGCAAACAGATTAGTGGCTGCCAGGGCTTAGAGAAGGAGGCAGTGATGGGTGGGTGTTGGCTATAAAGGGGTAGCACAAGTAAGCCTTATGGTGATGGAATATTTATGTGTCTTGGCTGTGGTGGTAGTTACACAAATCTATATATGTGATAAAATTGTATATAACTATATATAGGCCTACACATACAGATGGGTGCATATAAAGCTGGCATTGCTCTGTGGATTGTACCAATGCCAAATTTCCTGGTTGTGATATTGTACTAGAGTCATGTAAGATGTTATCATTGGGGGAAACTGGGTGAAGGGTACACAGGATCTCTCTGTACATTTTCCGACTTCCTATGAATCTAGAATTATTTCAGACTAAAAACTTTTAAAATGCCACCTTGGGAGTTTAATATGTTTCAGAGTCATAGGCTTGTGTCCTCCTAAATTTGATCTAGTAAGTCTGGGTCGGGCCCAGGAATCTGCATTTTAGCAGAATTTAGTAGATTCTGAAGCAAGAAGACTAGTTTCACATTCTGAGAAACACTGTCCAGGGGCAGTGGTTTTCAGTCTCAATGGCTAGTCAAAATCCCCTGGGGAGCAGTCAGAAAATAATGATGCCTGGCTCCACCCAGACCTGCTGGATCAGTCTCTTGGGTGGAACCCAGTCACTTTTAATTTTAACAAGTTCCTGAGGGGATTGTGATGTGATTGAGAAAAACTAAGTTGGGAACCCACAAATCCCAAGTTAAAAATGCTGCTCTATATTTAGCCAAAGATTCACATCCATTTTCATTTCCTAAACTTCTTAGACCTAGAAGGAAAATATTTATACTGGAGCCCACACAAATTTGATAACTTATTGGTATTGATTTAGTTATTATCAAAATAATTTTATATGTCATCTGGATTTTTAAAAACAAAATAATACTGCTATATTCAAATTAAAGTTGTCATCTTGGGAGTATTTTGCTTTTTCCTAGTAATATTGATAATGCAGAAAACAATTTTGCAACAATTTCTTTAGAATTGCTTCAGAGCTGGTATATGACCCTCAGGAGAAAACTGGCCCCATTTTACATGTAAATTGTATAATCTTGTGAATTTATATTTATAAAAATGTTCATCTGTAGTTTGAGGAGCTCCTGGGAAGATATGAACGGAATAATTTAAGTGAAATATGTCTTAAGCAAGCTTTTGGGTGCCTGGGATAGGTCCAGTTATTTTGTCTGTCCAGTACTCCCATTCTGTGCTCTTCTGAAGGAGCTATCACTTATGATTCCTGCCCACTCGGGCCCTAGGGATGGACTCAGGATTTGGCATGGCAATTGTTGTATCTCATCCTCTTGTAACAATGAGTGGCTCAAGGGGTGGGCACATGTCCCAATTAGGACCAATAAGAATCTTTCTTTGGGATTGATATATGGATGTGGGGTTACAAGCACTTTCTTTCTCCTGGAGCTCCAGGAGAAACTGCGAAGATATAACTCTAGAACTGTGGATAGCCATCTTCCTACCACATGGAGAGAAACTATCTGCAAAAGAAGCCATCAGAAACAAGCAGAGATTAAAGAGACAGAGTGTCTAGGAAGTCCAAAAGTCCAGTTCGATGTTCCAAGGTCCTTCCTGCAGGTCTTTCTTTGATCCTCCAAGCTTTTAGTTAGTTTTGCTTAAGTTAATTTGAGTTGGGTTTCTAGTATTCATAAAAAAGAAATCCTAACCAATATGGCACCCCTTTCCCTTCTCAACCTTTTGGATACTCATTGCCTTACTGCCTCTCAAAACTTACTTCCTTAAAAGGACCCCGATCTCAGTTACGTACATTGGTGTGAACGCATGGGGCAGTGTCTTATTATTTCCAGAGATGGTGTGGTATACTGTAAAGAAATATGCACAAGAAGTTGGGAGACTGGACCTGGAATCAGTCAGCTCTGCCCCTCACTCCAAGAATGATCTTAGGTTACTTGGCTCTGAAATATGGGAGTAAAACTAGGTAAGAGCTACAGTTTGCTGTAGCTTTAATCATAAAATTCCTATGAATTAAAGGGAAATTAAATTACGGCCTTTGGATTTTTAAATACACATATGTATTTTTTTATTTTTTTAAAAGATACTTAGATTACATAAATGTTACTTAAAAATATAGGGGATTCCCATATGCCCCGCTCCCTACACCTCCCACATTTTCCCACATTTACAACATTCTTCCTTAGTGTTGTACATTCATTACAGTTGATGAAAACTTTTTGGAGCATTGCTACTAAGCATGGATTATAGTTTACATTGTAGTTTATACTCTCCCACACAATTTTGTAGGTTATGGCAAGATGTGTAATGTCCTGTTATCTGTTGTCGTAATGTCATTCAGGACAATTCCCAACTAGACTTTATGTTGTGTAAGGAAACTTCCTGTTTCAGTGAAATTGATCAGTGAAGTATTTGGAGGGTTAAGGACCTTTCTCAGAACTTCAGAGGGAACAATCTATTGAGTGTTTACTACCTTCCAGGCCTGTTCTAAGTGCATTACCTGTAATATTCCATTTAATCCTCATTAAAAAAAACAAGACACAATTACAACAACAAAACTACGATGAGGTAGTTATACCCACTTTTCAGAATAGAAACTGAGACTTAGGTTAAATAATTTGCCCAAGATCAGGACTCTGCTGCAAACCGGCTCTGCCAGAGCTTATGTCCCTCGCCACTAAATATGCTGCCATCTACTAGGGCCAATTCTCTTCTCCAAGGCTGACATTTTCTGTGGACAGTTTCATTTCTGAGTAGGTACGGGAGAGAAAACAGTCAGGCCTCCCACTGTGGAGACAATCTTTTAAAGGTGGAGATTTAGAATGGGTTCCTCCTCCAAGGATCAGAAAACCCCACTGAAGCCTAGTGAAGAAGGTAAGATCTTGCCTCCCTCTAATCCAAACGCATTTATGGGCATCTTTGGAGGCAAATAATTCTTATTTTTGGAAAATTTTATTTAAGTATATCATTCATTACATGAACATACTTGGCTCCCATAGATCACCCCACCACCAATGCCTGGCATTGTTATGAAACATTTGTTACAAATTATGAGAAAGCCTCATCAAAATATTACTACTGATTTTTTTTTTTAAAGATTCATTTATTTCTCTCCCCTTCCCCCCCACCCCGGTTGTCTGTTCTCTGTGTCTATTTGCTTCGTCGTCTTTGTTCGCTTCTGTTGTTGTCAATGGCACAGGAATCTGTGTTTCTTTTTGTTGCGTCATCTTGTTGAGTCAGCTCTCCATGCGTGCAGTGCCATTCCTGGGCAGGCTGCGCTTTTTTTCGCGCTGGCCAGCTCTTCTTACGGGGCGCACTCCTTGCACATGGGGCTCCCCTACGCGGGGACACCCTTGCGTGGCAGGGCACTCCTTATGCACGTCAGCACTGCGCGTGGGCCAGCTGCACACAGGTCAAGGAGGCCCAGGGTTTGAGCCGTGGACCTCCCATGTGGTAGACGGATGCCCTAACCACTGGGCCAAGTCCACCGCCCTCTACTGAGTTTTTGAGAGCTCTTTATACATTCTAGATGCAAGTCCTTTGTCAGATATGTGGTTTGCAAATATTTTCTCTAAGTTCTTTCTACATGACTTTTGTAAACATATGTATTAGCTCACCAAAGGGGTGCCAATGCAAAGTACCAGAAATTTGTTGGCTTTTCTAAAGGGTATTTACCTGGGGTGGAAAATTACAGTCCTGAGGCTATAGAAAGTTCAACTCAAGGAACCATAAGAGGTGATTTCTCACCAAAGTCAGCTGCCATGTGTTGAAGCAAGATGGGGGGCATCTCTGCCAGGTTCAGCCTTCCCTCTGGGCATCCTATGTCAGTCTCAGCTTTCTTCCCAAGGTCAGTTGTAAACTATCAGGCAAATAGTCTATTTCTGCCCCCAGGGCTTTAGCTGTTTGAAATTTCTCCTTTCTGTTACATGACAGGATCAGAATGACAAAGTTCTCTCCACTGTTTATCTCCTTGTACGACTGTCCATTTATATCGTCCCAGCAAGGCAACAGGGAGTCAACCTGAACCACGCCCTCTGATGTCGTCAAATCACAAAGCCTAAACTTAACAGGTAATCTAATCAAAGACATCTCCACTGAATTTAATGCAATCAAAGGGTACACACCCAGAGGAATAGATTAGTTTACAAATATAATTTCTCTTTTGGGGATTCATAAATAATCTCAAACTGCCACAACATATAGCTTCTCTAACAATAACAACAAAATTAAATAATAAAAAACAAACAGATGCTGACCATGTTGTTCTACTCCATATAAACCACCTAATAAAACTCCACCATTTGAAGTAACAAGTCCAAATTTCTTGACTTGCAATGAGGGGGCCCTTTAGAGCACACAACACCAACTTCCCTCTTTGCCCCACATGCCTTACTCCAAGGTTTCCAAACTTTCTAAGTTCACAGTATGCTTAGTGGCTTGGTAATTTTTTCATAGCGCCCCCGAGGCCAAAAGAAGAACCTAACGGTCGCGCCCCCCCCCTTTTTTTTTTTTACTATTTAGGTCCAAACAACTTAATAAGTATTTATGTACTAACAATTTATTAGCCATTTGAAAAAATAATATAAATTAAAAGGTATTCTCACAGTGATGGACAGATGTCACTGTGTTTCCCATTAATATTTAAAATATCCCAGAGAACCCTTTTGAGTTCACTGTAGCACCTTGGGGCATCTTGGCACACAGTTTGGGAACCACAGCCCTACACCTGTGGAAAAATTTACCTGCGGTGTGCCAGATTTGCAGTGTTTCTCCATGGTTCCATTCCTTTGCACACAATTTCCCCTCTGAAGTACCAGTTTCTTTTTTGTTAGTTTGGAAAATTCAGACATCTTGGCCACCTGTCACCTCTTTTATGGAGAGTTCTCTGCCCCTTCACTCCTCACAGATTCCACAGCACTTAATCCATTCCTTTGTCAATCTGTATCTCACTGTTTTGTTTATTGCCTGGTTCCTCACTACTCTGTGAGTTCTTTGAGGATGAAGGTCTTGTCTTACTTTTCCTTGTACTCCACCTAGAAGCTAGCAGAGTGGCTAGAACATAAGAGAAAAGGAAAGGATGGCTTTAAATCTGCTTTTCAGTTCTGGGAAATTCGTTTATCCTCCTGACCTCCTTTTTCTTGCTCCTGGAAGAATCAAAATTTGCATGAAATGGTAGACACAGAGATCTGCCACCCAGATCCTCCTTCAGGGAAGGACTTGCTGTCCAGCTGCAGAAAGAGGGGACAGCAGAGAGCCTCCATCTGTCAGCTCCTCCAGGGTCTGCCTCAGCTGCAGGGAGCTGCCTTACTTGAGGACCCCTCTTCCTGGGAGGGCCTGCATCCAGTGACAGGAGTAGAGAGGTTAGGCAATTCGGAGATGCTGTGGGATGACTTTGATGGACAGTACTTATTCCAGAGCTCCCCACAGGATTAGCCAAGGCTTTGTAGAGTCTAGATCACAGTTTGGCTTTTTTTTCCTGCCCAGTTCTGCTTCCTCCTCTCTTCCCTTCACAGGTGTTTGTCCCTATTAAATGTCTTGCACCCCAAACTCCAGCTCAGTGTCCTCTTCCAGAAACGAACTTGTAATATGTGGCTGTAACCAGCTTAAAAGCCATGGCAAAAAGGATAAAGACAAAAGTCCTCAGCCTGACAACCAAGACTTCCTACCATGTGATGGCAACTGGTCAACCCACCTCGTCTCCAGCTCCAACATCCCTTCCCCCAACTAAGGTCTTTTCTCTAAATGGGTGGAACATTCTTCCCCTTCACCCTCATTTCCCCCTTATTCACTCCTCAAGACCATGCTCAAGTACCACCTCCTCCTACAAGCCTCTTCTGCCTTCTGGCCCATGATTCTACCCAATTTGTAGCTTCTGATAGTCTGTTCTATTCATGTAGTATTATGCCGCTTTTATCTGGCATTCCCATGTAACTTTGCCCATGTCTGTGTTTCTCTTGAAAGTTAGATACCAAATTTCTTCATGAGTTAGGATACAAGTAATACATTTTTTGGAGGGGAGGGGTGGTCGATCCCCTACCATCAGCCCAATGCTATCCACATAGAGAAGACTTGAATATTTGTTCAGCAGATGATGTCTGGAGTGGTGCAAGCTGTGAGTTCTTCCAGACATGGGGGAACCATCTCCTTTTGTCTTTCTGTCATTGGAAGACCATGAAAAGAGTATGGGAAAGGGAATAGAGAGGGGAGGAGGGGGGAAAGGAGAGCCAATGATGGAATGCTGAATTTTTTTTTTTTTTTTTTTTTTTTGCATTTGATGAGAATGTTGAATTTTGACTTAGAACGTAGAGACTTTGCTCCAGTCCCTTGTCTCTAGGCCTCTGTTTCTATGCCTGGCAGATTGCCTAAGTATTAGGTAGAGAAGCAATCTCACCACCCTTGTTTAGGGACCCTCTTAGCTACAGCTGGGAAGAGGCTTGATTGGTCATTGGTCGGTCTTTAAGCTCTCAAAGCAGAGGGGTAATAAGGACTTGGGTCCTCTTTCACACAAACCAGCCTAGCAGAGGCCAGAGAACTGCGGCTCCACCAGGGGAGTCCACAAGAAAGAGGAGGCCCCGCTGTGATCTGCCCCTGCCTTCCCTGCACCATCTTTTGTCCATTGCTCTTACCCAGCCACAACCATGGAAAACCTGCACAATGCCGCTCTGTGGAGGGGCTGGGCTCAGCAGCAGTGGCTTGGCATGTGGGTAGGGGCAAGGACTCCCAGGGGGCCGTATGCCACCCAGGAGAGACCCCAGGCCCGGCAGCCAGGAGAGGCAGGCTCAAGCAATGGCTCTGCCTTTCACAAGTTTTTTGGCTCCAGGCCCGCTGCTCACTGCTCTTTTTTGGAAACAGGCAGGAAGAGAACCTCTCTCCCCTGACCCTCGGCTTCTTCAGCTGAAAGATGAAGTGACCCTTCCAGTCCTTGTGATTTATGACTGTGTCAAACTACAGTAAAACTTTCCCCCAAATAGAGCTATGGCTAGAGGAGGGATTTGGGTAGCAAGGGGGAAAGATAGCTGAAACAAACCTGTAACGATAAACCTCTCTACGCTATTGAATATATCCGCCCATTTAATTTATTCAGTTAATAAAACTCGTTCCCCAGAGGGAGACAGGCAGAGGTAAGCTACAAACCAATCTGCCTGTGTGTGCACGAATATATATGAATATCTCATAACAATAAAAATAGAGTAATTAAGAGATGTATTGGAGTGTATAAAAATCCTGAAGGACACTGAAGATTCCAATTCAAGTTACTGTCCTTGGTGCAAATTTAATTCAATAGGGATTAGATAAATAAAAATAAAGAAAAAAAACCAAAACAAATTCAGAACAGATGTTAGGCAAGCAATTTTTTTCACAGTTATAATCATAAACATGAAGAACAGCCTATAATACAAAGTTGTTGATGCAAACGGCATCAAGCTACTAAATAAATAGTTAGATGGCACCGCAGGGACAAAGAAACATTGAAACAGTCATTTGGCTGTCCCTGAATATTTGCTCCTACACGTTATGCCCAGGCATGTATATTCTTGGGCATTGGAGGATAGTGCGTTTTTACCAATTATAGAGAGTTCATGCAGGACATATATTTGTGGGAGAGACTATGACAAAATCCCCTCTTCAATAATGACACGTAGACAGGGAATTTAAACAGAGGGACATTAGTTCTGCAAAGACAGTGGCAAAAGTACTGTCCCAGGCTAGGTAATAGACAACCAAAAGGAGTGACTCTGTTCTGAAAGGAGATATTTAATGGCACAGGAATTATTGACACAGTTGGGGAGAAATAAGCAGGACAAAAAAAAAAAAAAAAAAAATTAAAGCGTAGATCATGGTGGTTTAGAAATGAAAGGGGGGCTTAAGAGTCTAACCCACCCCCCTCAGTTTATAACTAGGAAAATGGAGGTCCAAAGAGGTGGGAAGATGGTGTGAGACACGAGAGCCAGCCCGCCTCTTACCGAGGGAGTTTGGGGAGGAGGAGGCCGCGAGGCAGGGGGTCCCTGGAGACTTGAAAAGACAATGTGCAGTACTGAAGGCCCCACCCCCCCCTTGCCTGCCCCTCCCCCAAGCTGACCAGAAGCCTCAAAAGTCAGGGCTCTCCCTAGGGTCCCAATTCACCGCAAGGTCTTTCAGATCTAGAACTGAGGAGCAGAGGAGTCATAGTTAAAATCCCTGAGACGCAAGTGCCCTGTGGCTGACAGAGAGCTCTGATGGTTCCTCAGATTCTCACATCAGCCCTGTGAGGCAGGCAGGGGCTCAATTTATTTTTATTTTTTATCTTTTTAAGGTGAGGAAATTAAAGTCCTGTGGCTCAAAACAGCTGAGCCAAGGTGAGAACCCAGATCTGGCTCCCAATCCAGGGTTCTTTCTAGTGCCTGAGACTGACCCACAAGAGTCAGACGATGGGAAAGGGCAGCCCCTCTGAGTAAGACATGAGGGAGCCCAATAAAAGCTGGATTGATGGCTTGCGTGGAGCCCGGCAGTGTGTCATGAGATGGTATCCTTTACCTCATCTGTTTATCCTTTTGATCCCAAGATGACCTGACATGGTAGTAAATAAATTTTGTACTTCTATGAGCTTTTTGGAAATTGAGGGAGTTTAAGTCACTGATGGGGAAAAACTATAGACCTTCTACCCATCAAGGCCTCATTTTATTTGTTTACTTTGTTGTGTTTTGTTTTTTTGAGGTACCAGGGCTGGGGAATTAAGCCCAGGACCTCGTATGTGAGAAGCTGATACTCAAGCACTGAGCCACATCAGCTCCCCTGAGTTGGTTTTTTCATTTTTTTTTTTGCTTGTTATTTGTTTTTGTTCTTTTTTAGGAGGCACCAGGAACTGAACCTGGGACCTCCCATGTGGGAAGCAGGTGCTCAACCACTCAAGCCATATCTGTTTTCCAGCCTTGATTTTAAGATGAGAAACTTTCCTCAATTCCTATCCCTATGTCTGGGAAATCACATTAATTACCCAAATTAGCAAAATAATAGGATTTTACAGTTTGGGGTTTCTTTTTTTTTTTCCTTTATTTTTTTAATGTTACATTAAAAAAATATGAGGTCCCCATATAATCCCCACCTCCCTTACCCCACTCCTCCCATAACAACAACCTCCTTCCACCATCATGAGACCTTCATTGCATTTGGTGAATACATCTCTGAGTACCGCTGTACCTCATGGTCAATGGTCCACCCCATATCCCACACTCTCCCACAGTCCACCCAGTGGGCCATGAGAGGACACACAATGTCCGGTAACTGTCCCCGCAGCACCACCCAGGATAACTCCAAGTCCCGAAAACGCCCCCACATCACATCTCTTCCTCCCACTCCCTACCCCCAGCAGCCACCACGGCCACTTTCTCCACACCAATGCCACATTTTCCTCGATTACTAATCACAATAGTTCATGAATAGAATATCAGTAAGCCCACTCTAATCCATACTCTATTCCTCCATCCTGTGGACCTTGGAATGGTCGTGTCCACTCCACACCTATATCAAGAGGGGCCTTAGATTCCACATGGATGCTGGATGCAATTCTCCTGCTTTCAGTTGTAGGCACAGTTTGAGGTTTTTTACGGACAAATTTGTCATGGAAGGCAAGTTCTAAGAGGCAATTCATTTGGTCATTTGACAAATACTTACGGAGTACCTATTATGTGTCAGGCACTGGGAATATCAGAGTGAACCAAAGAAACAAAGTTCCTCTCCTTATGGAGTTGCATTCCAGCAGGCGAGTGAGACAATAAACACATAATTAGATGACATATTTTATGTCAAAGGGTAATGTGTGTCCCAAGAAAATAAAGCAATGTGATGAGACAGAGAGAGAGAGAGAGGGCACAGTCAAGACTGGGCTGATGGAGAAGGCCTGTTGAGGAGGTCTAGCTGAGCAGAGACTTGATCCGAAAGCAGGAGTTAGGCCTGCACGCACCTAAGGAAGGGACATTCCAGGCAGGGGCGTGGCAAAGGCAAAGCCCTAGCTCAGGAGTTTTTTTTTGTTTTTTTTAAAGGTTTATTTATTTCTCCCCCCTCCCTCCATTGTCTGCTCTCTGCGTGTTCTTCTGTATCTGCTTGTATTCTCATTAGGCGGCTCTGGGAACAGATCCTGGGACCTTCCAGAGCTGGAGAGAGGCGATAATTCTCTTATGCCACCTCAGCTCCCTGATCTGCTGCATCTCTTATTGTCTCTCCTCTTTGTCTCTTTCTGTTGTGTCATCTTGCTGTGCCAGCTCTCCATGTGGGCCAGCACTCCTGCGCAGGCCAGCACTCTGCCTGGGCCAGCTTACCACATGGGCCAGCTTGCCTTCACCAGGAGGCCCTGGGTATCGAACACTGGATCTTCTATATGATAGATGGGAACCCAATTACTTGAGCCACACCCACTTCCCCTAGGTCAGCAGTTTTGAGAGTCTCCAAAGAACAAGAAGGATAGACAGTGGAAGAGAAAAAGCAGAACCTGTTCAAGCTCTGTGTGTTCCTCTTGCTAACCATGTGGTTGCTGTCTGATCCATCTGGCCAGAATCATAGAGTTGTTGGGATGTTCACGTGAGATCCTATGTTGAAAGAACATGACCCACAGAGAACACTGGAAAAGGGTTATTGATTATGAACATTTAATGCCTCAGGGAACAAAGATATAGATCCCTGACAATCATACAGGCAAGATCTACATAGCCTTTAGAAGTTCTCCCACAGGTCCCTAAAGGCCCTGTGGAAAGATGTACCCTGCGGCCTTGCTGGCCGGGGGCCTTTGTGTGCCCCTCTGGAGAGTGAATGGGCGCGATGGGTGAGCCAAGTATCATGCAGTCTTTAGAAGCAACAGATGAGATGGGCACACAGCCACATGATGGATCTTGACAACACAGTGCTCAGTGGAAAAAGCTCAGGAATAGAATGAGATCTATGATCCTACTATTTGCATAAGCTAAAGATAATATACACAAAACTATAATACACAGTTTACAAGAACATGTACAAAGAAAGATCCCCATTTAACACAATGGAATGGTTGTTATTGTGGGTGGATAGGGTAATGGGAGAAAGGTATGGGGAGGAGAGGGAATAAGTAAACAAAACAAAACACGTGGCATGCATGTTCTCTTGCCTCTCCATAGCACCACAGAATCAAAACACCAGCAACACACAATTGCTTGAAATGGAGGTAATTAGTAATTACTGGTTGTAATGTTGATAATTCACAATGGTGAAGTAAACTATTCTTACCAATGGTTGTGTTTTTTTTAATGTGGAATTCTGTAGGAGTGAAATGCTGCTATTTATTAGATCAGTGTTTTCTCTCAAAGCCTGTTTTCCATAGTCTGGTCCCAAGAGATATTCTGGTAAGCAATGTAAAAAGTTCTGTGGTCAAATAAACACTGCTTGCTAAATTCCTCATTTGGAGGTTTTCCAAACACATTATCACATTAAAGTTCCTGAGAAGTCCTACAACAAAGAGATCCGCATTTCTTTTACTAATCTGGTGCTTCCAGCATTTGATCAAGGGAAACTGCCCCCGCTTATTTTTCATGTAACAATTTATGACTGTCAGTGGAAGTGGTCCAAAGGACAAACTGTGGAAACGCCACATTAGATGATTGAAGCATGAGAGTGGCAGGAGATTTCAGGGTCCAGCACAGCCTGGAACTCATAGTTCTCTCCTCTCCTTCCCACTGCAAGTCCTTTGTTTCTAAGTCACCCTGGATCCAATGTATCCTTTGCAGCCCCAACTGATTATGGCAAAGATGAAACTGTCTTCCCCTATGCCATGTTCAACCATCTCATTATGGTTGGAAACACCATTTTGTCTCCAGACTATCAAGCCGACATCAGTGACTTAGGTTGATTCATCTCTGATTCCTTACAATTTATGAATTGTTAAATTCTGCTGCATTTTCTTACAGAACATATCCTATATAACTCCCCCCCCCCCCCATTCTTCATTTTCTGATGATCCAAATCACTACTCTTTCTCCTGGGTTTTTAGATAGTCATGGTGTTTTTGTTTTTGTTTTTAATGAATTCCTACCTTCTCCTTCTACCTCTATTCACCTGCCCAAATTTCATCAAATAACCCATCTCCTTAGCTCCTGTTCCTTAGGTCTGTCTCCTCTCCTGCATCTGCCAAGGCTGTCCTCTCTAAGGGTGTCCCAAACAAAATAGTTCCCTAGCACATGCTCATCTTCTACTCTCCCGCTTTCTCTCCAGCCACAATCTCCACACCTTCTGCCAAGCTTATTGGCTGAGGCATACTCTTCTCTGCGGGCCACCTGCTGTCTCTCCTTTATTTGGATAGATATGGAGCTTGTTAACCTCTCTCAGTGCCCTCTCAGTGCAGAGACTCTGTGGGGGTGCAAAAGGGAACTTCAACATATCTTCTCCAACCGACCGTTAGAAAGCTGGAACTCATGCCTATTAAATAGCCCAAAGTCTCTGTGAAAGAAATAGAGAAGGGAAACTAAAAAGCTACAGGTTGCAAGGATATAATCTTGACAAATGACATGAGGTAGGAAGTCCTGAGACTGAAGCACCGGTACAGAGGAGAAGGAGAAGTGTGGAACAAGAAAGAGAAGTAAACAAGAGTCCCAGACAGAGAAGATTTAAATTTATCTGAGACACAAAGGCCACAGTGACCTGGTGGGAAAGAGGAAACTTGGATAGCAGCTGAAAGCAGAATTGAAAAGCAAACACATAAATTGTAAATGCGTTGGCAGAGAAGAGTAAGATAAGGGAGAAGGGGGCTCAGGGTGGGGACAACTGGGAATTTATTAAAATGAATTGAATTTATGATGCAGTGTAAGCATTTGTTGATAACGGGGCTCATTTGGTAAAGAATGTGCTTGCTGGCTTATAGCCAACAGGACATTGGAGGCAAGATCATTGTGATTGTGCATTCCAATCAGAAATACGTGGTTCATGCTGACCAGTCAGGTTCAAGAGCATAAGGAGGAAGTGTAAATTTCATCTGGGATTCACACTCAAAGCCTGAAGACCAGAAATAATGGCCACTCAATCATGAGCAAAAGGGAACAACAAAGCATTGCTTTAAAAAGTCCTCCAGCATATCTTCACGTCATCCTCAACACCTGAATCTGATTGGCAAGCAGGGGTCCCATTGACCCCACAAAATAGATCATAGAATGCTTCCTGCCATTAATGTTGTAGAACTGGGGTTCTTAACCTTTTTTTGTTCCATGGACCCTTTTGCCAATCAGGTGAAACCATGGACCCCTTACTAAGTCTACAATACACTGTGTCTTATTTAATAAATATATCACACCTGCACCAGCATGACCCCACAAGAATTTTTTTTTTTTTTAATTTTCAATTCAAGCTCACAGAAAGGAGCCTGTGGACCCCTGGTTAAGAACCCCTGTTGTAGAAGCACGAAGACCCATTCCACTCACTAGGAGGAAATGCTTATTCTGTGGGTATTAGTCATAGGTTCTTGGGTCCTGAGACCCTGGAGCTCATTAACAAGTATGGATTTGGAGGAGAGGGGATCTCAGTGTCCATTCAGAGTTGAAGAAAAGCATCAAGTGGGCTCCAAGGCTGAGGACAAAAAATTGGCATTTCTTAGTCCAGAGATGGTCTGGGGAACCCAAACTTTAGAAGAGAAGTCTAAGACTTTGGGGAGGCAGGGAAAAATCTTGGAGCTGGAATCTTTTGGAAGGATGTGATGGCCATGTCAGTTATAAGGTGAAAACTGTTGCCTGGCAGTGCGAAAGAAAAGAGAACTTGAAGAGTTATCATTGACCTTCAAAAGAAAGTGGAAAGTCCATGCAACAATTGCCTCTTTGGTGGTTAATATGTGCCAGACACTGCATGAGACAATGGAGAAAAATGAGAGGGGGCCAAACCTCAGATTTCCTCCTCTAGAGGCTCTGTTGTGAAGGGCGGTAGTCTCGATTCAGCATCTGGGTTCCCACCTCGCCTGTAGCCTGAGTAGTATCAAGAGGTGCTTATGGATGTTATAACACAAAAGCCCACAGTCACCACGTCCACCTAGCCTGCTGTGACAGGCCATCCACCAGCTGTAAGTTCAGGGCAATGGTTAGTATGTTCCTCTTTAAGCAGAGGTGAAAATAGCATCAGCTGCTAACAGCCTCTTTAGTGGTTAATGTCAGAGAATCAGGCCATTATAAATAGGTCAATAAACTTATAGCCTTACCCTGGATGGGAAAAACTACATATAATGGTCTGCAAAATGATTGCAGTTTGGGGGTCAATGGGGGTGAAGTTTTCAGGAGCATGATCCTGAGATGTTAAGAATAAACAAAAAACATATTTTAGTGGGTAAGTTTCTATTATCTACCCCAGACATGTAGGCACCATAAAACCTGGCAGTCCCTTGCTAGGGCATTACTTCATGTGCCCAGCTGTAGAAATGTTTTACATGAGACTGATCGGGACTAATTGGAATGCATAGTAAACATCTGAGATTCTAAAAGATTTAAGGGTCCTGGAGAAGAAAGTAGAATATGCTCCATTTTAAAGATGAACTTTGATTATTCAAAATTAAGTAGAATTTTTAAATGTGTGTCTAAGTGGTGTATGACTTTTTTTTTTTGGTTCAAAGTTTATATAAGTATATCTGGAGTTAGTTTGGTTGTAGGTGGTTAGGTGCCTTTGCCTTTTGTCCCATGTGAGTAACAAGATTAAAAACTGGCTTTTAAATCATCCCAGGGCTTTGAGAACTTGTTTCGAAGAAGCTTCTGTGCTTACAAGGTAGTGATCAAAGAGGAACTTTAAACTACCTGTGAACTGGGAAATAGTTGCTTCTTCAAATTCTGTAGTTATTGTTTTTTTTTTAAAAATTATGAATTCAAAGATGGCTTGTCATTTCTCTTTTTGGATAGAATAAGAATGATGTTTGCATTTCCAATTAATTAGAGCCAAGAGCCATATGAATCAGGTAGGTGTGTGCAATTTTTTGTGTCTGTGGAAAAGGGTTCTTGACGGGAGATAGATGCTTTAGGCCATGTGTTATCTGGACCCACTTCCAGAAGGGAGAATGCCTTGGCAAATGCCACAGTGATTCATGGCTATGTTACATAAACCTATTTTGCATTTTGGGTTGAACAACTTGGATTTGTTGCAGGTACAATTCAATTAAATGTGGAGTTTATGATTTGAAAATACTAGCTAAGAATTGAGGTTTTCTGTAGTTTTAATTTGAGGCAGTCTATTGTTTGGGAACATAACTGTGTAGGGCTATCATTTGGGGAATAAAGAAGTTAATCAATACCATATTTGATTGTCACTGCTGGAAAATGCACTCCCTTCCACCTTGAACCTGATACTGTTCTCTGTGGTGGATTTTGAATACAAACATCAATGAATGCAAAATTGAAAATCTGTGGCTGATTGCCCTCCACTCTTCCCAGCCAGGTGTGCTCCATCCCCCACCTGCAGGCCAGCCCTGCCTACAGAAGCTAGAACAACCCCCCAGCCCCACTGGCATCCTCAGCCTCCATCTGTTCCAGCCAGGATGGGCCTTTTACCCACAAGTGATAATGTAGCTTGGGTCTGGTTTCTGAGTTCTGGGCCTCACATCATGCTCTGGGTCTTAGACCTGAGTGTCTCAACCTGATTAATTCCAGAGCCCTCCTGATTCAGGCTCTGCTTATGTTCCTGCCAGACTTCCTTCTTAGGACCCAGAGGCTTCTTGGGTTTCTGCACCATCCCCTAGTTGGGACTCTAAGGACCACCAATATGCTTGTTGGGAACTAATTGTCCACTGACTCCTTGATTCCTGCTTTACTGGCTGCTGCTGATTGTCCAGCCCCACATCCTCTCTCTGGGCAGCTTTCTCCCAGACCACCCACTGTGGCCAGTGGTGACCAGAATGGGGAGCTGCCAGTTTCTTACCCTTAAACACTGTGTTTTGCCCATGGCTGAAGCCTGGTCTGTCAGCACCTGTTGCTTGGCAGTTTTTCCATACCTAACCCATCCAGTGAATGGTGTTACTTCTGGTTTCCAGCCCACTCCCTCCTGCCGCCCTGTCCCACTGGATGTAAGCAATCCAAGTGGCCATACCTAGCTAAGACACGACATCACACTAATTATTTAAAATTCACACCCAGTGTGGGTTTCTTAGAGATTTTTAAAAAATTATCAATTAATACATTTTTGTTAGCTATTTACCTTGAAATATTGTGGGTTAAGGCTGGGAAATAATTTTGATAATATTTGAACTTCCTGGGATGTGGTTTTTAAAGAAGTAAGATGCTATTGAGCAGGAGGCACCAGCACTGTGTCCACAGTCGTAGAAACCATCACTGGGGGAAGAAAGTTTTCAGTTTGGGTCCTACTTTAGCCAACAATGGGCTTTTACTGATTTTGTCATGGGTTTCTCAGAATTGTAAACCACAAAGGGGCAAAAGTGGGCTAATAACAATTTTCTAGGGTAGACTGATTGGGGTTGAGTCATTTGTTTGCAGTCATCTTGTTTAGAGCTAGAAAGGAATTGGGATATTTTCTGGTCCTTTGCTTTTCAAATTGCTGATCTTGACTCACTAGTGATTATGAAATCAATTTTGTAGGTTGTGAGCAGCTTGTACTTGTTTCATTTTGGTTTTTGATAAAATAGAGTAGAATAGATCAAAGTGGATCTTATGTAGTAAATAAAGTATTATTTTGTAAAACTTTTATCTCAGTTGTGTGTGTGTGTGTCTCTCTCTCTGTATACTGGATCACAATGTGAAATATATATATATATATTTTAGGACGTACTGGGGACTGAACCCAGAACCTCGTACATGGAAAGCAGGTGCTCAACCACTGAGCTACACCCATTCCCAAATGAAAGCTGGTTTTACCATCTGTTTGTTTGTTTTTTGGAGGTACCAAGGATCGAACCCAGGACCTCCTAAATGGGAAGCAGGCACTCAACCACTTGAGCTACATCCACTTCCCAGTGTATTTTTGACTGAATCTCATAAATAAACCAAGTCTTAAAGTCACTGATCTAGTCCAACTCCCTCATTTTATATCTGAGAAAACCGAGGCTCCAAGAGGGGAAATGATTTGCCTACATCCATTGCAACATGCAAGTGGTAGATAGAAACAGATTTGAAGTTGGGATTTAAACCCCAGTTTTCTATGGCAAACTGGCATGCTATGTTTTGTCTACCTAAAGAAGAGGAATTAATATAATAATGTCTTCATGAGTATGGGTCACAAAAGACATGGATGGCAGCAGTCATTAAAATATGCAGCAATTGTCACCTATATGTTGATACAGAAAGAGGATGAAGTGTTGGGGGAGGACAACTGAAGTGAAAGAAGAGGTCAGAAGTTGAGGAAAAAAATGAGTAAACTTCAGAAGGGCCTTCAGATCAAGACTAGGGAGAAAGGTGACATTAAACCATAGGTAGAATGGAAATTTTGTGGCAATTCACCATTTGGTGCAACAAGAGCTCACAATAGAGACAGACAAAGTGAAGACTCAACTAAAGGTTCAAAAAGGAAAAATAAAGTCCTCTGTCCCCTTTGGGTCTAAGCTGCCTATTTGAGGATAGCTGTTCCTTTGATAATTCTACCTATTGGTTTATTGACTTGGATTGATGACAGTTGTCATATATGTTTCTGCTGACAACTCCCTATTCTCAAAGAAAGCCCATTATGTCAGGGAATTTGCTTTTATAAAATAATAACACCCACCCACCCCCAAATCCAATAACAGTTTAATACTCCACTCATTTAAAAATGTGCTTTTCCAGGCTAAGTGTTACTGACTGATCTAATTTGACCAGTGAGAATATTGATGTTTGACTCATTGATTGGTTCTCAATAAATAGAATATAGACCATCAGGTCTCACATTAATTTTGGTTGCAGGCTCATATCACTTGAAACCAGTGAGTCTCAGTTTGGCTTTCAACACTTTCATGAAAGAATCAACATTCACCAAGCTAGGAGATTCAAATATTGTCCAGAGTTTGGCTTCATGGCTGGAAATGTCAGGATTATTTAGGATTTTTCTGCTTAATTCCATTGTTTTAATGATACTATACCTTCTCAACAGCCATCCCAAATTTTCAGTTCCAACAATTCCTCTTAAAACTGACCCGCGTTTTAAGGAGAAATACTTGTTAAAAGAGCCTCATTCTGAGCAGCTGAAACCTAAAGCCTCTTGTGCATCAGTATCTGTGAATCTCTTCTACAACTATGGCTTAAGTGCAACCTAAGAGTCCTACGATTCTTTAATATCTATGATTCTATTGAGCACAGTCCAGTTTAAAAGTGAGTATAATCCAAGCATCAGCTTCCCAGTTGAAGTCTAAATACTTGTGTTTTTTAAAATAAATCAACAATAGTTCCTCCCTACCCCCAACCCCTCTACCACATTTTCAAGTCAAGTGTATTCAGATAGCTCATGACTTCTAAGTAAAAAAACAGTCAAATGAACCATTAGGAGTCCAACAGGTTGAGTCATTCAGAGTCCTTTACTTCCGAAAGTTCTTCATCTATGGAAGTAGGTCAGTAAATCCCCTACACACTGATGACCTAGCCATCTGACTGCATTAAAATAAACCATCTCTCTGCTGTTCTTTAACCTCATCTAAATAGGACATAAATATGATGGTTAGGAGCACTTACATGAAAAGTTATTACGCCTTAATCACTTCCAGAGGACAAACTCTCCTAATGGATTAGGCAATGGAATCCAAGCTTTTAAAAATGTCTGAACTACCTTATTATTTTCATTGCAGGTACCACGTGCTTCTCCATATGTCTCCCAAAGTTCTCCACCCCCTTACTGGCCTGGTGACAGTGTGCTATTAGTTCATGTGTACTAGCGAATCAAGTAAAAATAATACTAAACTCTCAAGGTGGGCGGCGGACTTGGCCTAGTGGTTGGGGTGTCCGTCTACCACATGGGAGGTCCGCGGTTCAAACCCTGGGCCTCCTTGACCCATGTGGAGCTGGCCCATGCGCAGTGCTGATGCAAGCAAGGAGTGCTCTGCCATGCAGGGGTGTCCCCCGCGTAGGGGAGCCCCATGGGCAAGGAGTGCACCCCATAAGGAGAGCCGCCCAGTGCGAAAGAAAGTGCAGCCTGCCCAGGAATGGTACCGCCCACACGGAGAACTGACACAACAAGATGACACAACAAAAAGAAACACAGATTCCCGTGCCACTGACAACAACAGAAACGGACAAAGAAGATGCAGCAAATATACACAGAGAACAGACAACTGGTGTAGGGGGGGAAGGGGAGAGAAATTAATAAATAAATAAATCTTAAAAAAAAACCTCTCAAGTTGAAGGCCTATTAGACACCTCCCCCTCCTATGGGTGTGAACCTTGAGACAGAGTGCCAGGCCCTCTGGACTGAAATTTGATTTGTCTTTCATTTGTCCAAGAACCCAGAGATCCCTGGGAGATTGATTGTTTCAGGTCCTAATACTTGCAAAGATAGTCTTAGCAGTAGATACCACTCTTGCTAGGTACAAGAAGTGCTACCCAACTGATATCCAAATGAGTTGAAAGTATTCAGTGTGACATTGTGCATGATTAGACAGAGCAAAGGAACATAGAAACCAGAAATACATATCAAAATTTAGTAAATGATAAAGTGGCATTTTAAATCAGTTGGAAAAGGATGAATTTCCAGAAGGAACACCACTATATGGAAAAACTAAGCATGGATCCCTTCCTTCATCTTTATCCTCAAATAAATTCCAGATTCCAGATCCAAACATTTAAATGCTAAAAAAAAAAAAAAAAAAAAAAGCCTAGGGAAAAAGAAAGACTGAAAAAAAATCTTTGGCAGAGAAAGTCTTTCGGAGAGAGATACACAATCCATACACCTTTAAAATAATTAAATTCACAACACAAAAAATAAAGTGTTTCCTGAAAAGAGAAAACACACAATAAACAAAGTCAAAAGACAAATTATAGAAAGGAAAAAATATCTTCAATATATATTAAATACAAAGGGTTGCTTTCTTTAATATATAAAGAGCTTCTACAAATACATTAGGAAAAGATCAATAACCCAATGTAGAAGTGGGTAAAGGATTATTCAGAAAATGAAATGCAAATCAATTTTGAACATCAAAAAGATACTCCAACTTGTTCATAATTAGAGAAATACAAATTAAAACTGCAGTGATCTACCATCAAATGGTAATGACTAAAAATGTTGATAATGCATTTAATGGCGAGCATGTGGGGGAAGCAGGTGCTCTCATATGCTTGTTTATAGAAATTTATATTTGTAAAATCCCTAGAGAAAGCAATTTTGTAATATTTACCAACATTTAAAATGTAGGTAATCTGATGTAGATATTCTATTTTCTAGGAATTTATCCTATAGACACTTACACAAGAGATCAATGATGTATACAAAAGGATGTTCCCTGCAGTGTTATTTCCATAAGCAAAATACTGGCAAAACCTGAATGTTCATCAGCTGAGAACTCGTTTAAAAATTATGACACAACCATACAATAGAATACTGAAAAAGTAGAAAATCATTTAAAAAGAATAAATGTATCTAAATGGGACAATTCCCCAAACACCACAAATTTAAAAAGCAATGTAAAGAATAGCATGGGGTGGCGGACTTGGCCCGGTGGTTAGGGCATCCGTCTACCACATGGGTTCTGGGTAAGTATTTATCAGTAATTAATAGTAATAGCATAGCAATGCTTTGTCACCCACAGGATTACAAAGTCAATTACAAGCTGGAGGTGGGCATAATCTCCGCGCTGTTTATATTCAGTCACAAATGTCTGATTATGTCGATACTTTTCTTTTAGGGTTTGGGAAGGAATATAAATCCAGTTTGGGGCTCATTTTCAGACTGAAGGAGATAACGAGTAATCATTAATTGACTGAAGTTTATCTAAAGCAATAAAGCCTTGCTTCCTTCATATCATGTTGCCAAGGATACTGTTGAGCAAGTCAAAAGAATTCTAATTAAGCATATGAAAGAAGGCTGTATAGGTGTGCATGTCAGTCTGCTCACTTTACATTCAAGTTCAAAGAAGGCAGAGACAACTTGTGTAATTTTATTTGCACAGAGCCTGGCAAAGCAGGCTACATAATTAGACACTTGGTAAAGATATTTTGTTCTCAATGATGGTGGTGGTGCTGGTTACGGTAGCGATAGTGATAATAAATCCACAATAATAAACATTGATGTTGTCAACCCCTTTTGGCAGAAAGCTTCTCCAGCAATGAGTAGGAAGCGAAAAGAGTGAGGCGCTGACTGCCAGTTATGGGTCTCAAACTCTGAGCTGCTATGATGACAACCAGGTAATAGGCATAAATGATCACCATATTTGATTTTCAGGTCCAGAATAAAGAAGAATCCTCTCTGCTCACATTTCTCCCAACATGCAGTGTTGTCTTGTCATCCAAGAGCATACTATATCTCTATATGGTGTGAACAGTTGTGGGGTTTCACTTGTCAAATGATGAATTGACCTATTATTTCCATTTTTAAGAGGACTAAGCTAGGGTTGATAATATTTCACCATAAAAGCCATCTAAAATTTAATGTAAATCAAACCAAATTGTTTACTAAGAGTCTTTGTTGTTCATTGAACATAGTCTATCCTTGACATCGCCCATCGATAAAACTATTTATTTTGCTAAAATTTTAGCAGTGACAAAATAATATTTAGGACTCGAAAGGACCTTCGACTAGTTCAACTCCTTCATTTTAAAGATAATACACTTAGGCTTGTTGATATTAAAGAACTCATGGGGCTCTTTAGAGGTCTCTCATTAAATCATATTGCCTCTAAATCCAAGAGGGGACACGTTTACAAAGAAGTCAGCATTTTATGCATTTTATGGCTCATCTTTTTTTCTAAGGGGGAAAAAGGTGATTGCTTTGTATGAAAAAATTGTGCCTTCACCTTTCTTTTTTTTCCTTTTCACCAGAGGTAGGAACAGAGTGGAGATGATACTGCAATTTTGATCTCCACAAACTCATTTGAAATCATTTGCCATGATTTTAAGTTTTCTTGAAATGAAAAGGATAAATTGTGTTAACTTAATTAAAGTGGGGGGGGAGTTGATTGGACATTCTGTTGTCAAGGAAACCAATTCTCTCCACTTTCCCTCACTCTCTCACAAGCGCACACGTACACACACCCACCAGTTAATACAGTGACCTTTAAACTTTTCATCTGACATTTTAAAAATTATTTAAAAATACTCAAGGGCTCTACTCTGAAAATCTGTACCTGAAGTACTCAGGGGAAGTGATTCCTAGAATTCAAGCTCAGGAAGGACTTTTTATAATTCTGGGGAAGCCACTATCATTCTGAGTCAGTGTTATGTCTCAGAAATATACAGGATGGTCTCGAAGGCAGGGGTTCTTAACCTTTTTTGTTCCACGGACCCCATTGCCAATCAGGTGAAAACCATGGACTCCTTACTAAGTCCACACTATACTGTGTATTATTTAATAAATAGATCACACTCACACCAACATGTCCCCACAAGAATGATGTTTCTTTTTAAATTTCAATTCAAGTTCATGGACCCCTAATTAAGAACCTTTGCTCTAAGATCAGCCTGAAGTCAACTACAGAATAGATCTATTGGAAAAAGAGACCTGGAATGATAACTTTTTAAAAAAACAGAACAGCTTTCAGCTTTCAGCTTGGCAGAGGCCAAGGCACAACTCTTTTCTGTTGTCCCACATCTGGGTTCATCTGATATTGCCCAGGTTTGATCCCAATGAGATCAAAGTCATATATCTGAGGTGCCCAGTAGGGAAGCTGGGACCACGTTAGCCCCTTGGGTCTGTCTTCAAAAAACATTGGTAATGATATTGCTAAGGTAACTGGGGACTCAAAGGGTTTAAGGTTTAGAGTGAAACTGACCATTCAAAAGAGACAGGCCCAGATTGAAGGGGACCTTCTGCCTTGGTCCTGATCAGCAAAGCCCTTAAGGAATCACCCAGAGACAGAATGAAGCAGAAAAACATTAGGCACAGTGGAAATACCACTTTTGATGAGATGGTCAACATTGCCAAACAGATGCAACATCAATCTTTAGCCAAAGAATTCTCTGGAACCCTTCCAGAGATTCTGGGTACTGCCCAGTCTGTAGGCAGCAATGTCAAAGGCCACCACTTTCATGACATTATATAACATCAAAAGTGGTGCAACAGAATGCCCGCCTAGTTAAGAACCATAAAGGAAAATATTTCAATACAAGATCATTTGACAGCCAAAAAAAGAAAGCAATAGAACAGCACAAGAGTTAGAGCAAGGAAAGCAGTTGAATCTCGAGCCTTTATTGAGTACCTATCATGTTTAAAGCAAGCAGCTATGCGCTAAAAATAAGCAAATAAAATAAAGACCAAGCTAAAAGGGATTTTAGGCAATAAGATAGAGTCGCGTATTTTTCAACAATATATACTACCTCCCCACACTTCCTCACTGCTCCATCAATATCAGGCCTGACCAAGTAGTTTGCTTTGGCCTCACAGAAGGTTGTGTTTGCTGTGTGCCTTTGACTTTGGGTTTAGCCTTGTTACTTGAGTTGACCAATAGGATGTTAGTAGACATAATGCAGCTGAAACTTGAAATGTTCTTGCACTGTTGGGTTTGCTCTCTTGAACCTTTACTTTCACCATGAGAATAACCTGCTCCTTGGCCAGTGCCAAGGAGGATGAGAGACATGTGAAAAAGAGATGCTCCAGCTGAACGTGACCTAGACCAGCCACCGCCCCAGATGAACTACAGACATACCAGAAGTACAGCTGAGCCTCCCAACCAAAGCCAATTTAAATCAATCAACTCCTTAGACATAATAAATAATAAATTGTTGCTTAAGTCACTGAGTGTTATGGTGGTTTGTTTTACAGCAGTGGCAAACTAATGCATAAGGCATCTAGTATAACAACTTAATTTATTCCTTTTTCTGAGCCACTTAGCAAACCAGAGAGTAAGTAGACAAACCTGGCCAAATGGTGGGTCTCTTGGCAGGGCCATATCCATAGAGAGTACAAGTCATTCCCTTTTGAAAATAAACATTGGAAAATAGGCACCATGTATCCTATGGACAGAAGGGCTCACAAACCACTGGGCTCCATTAGGATGTACATTAAGAATACAACAGGGAAGCGGACTTGGCCCAGTGGTTAGGGCGTCCATCTACCACATGGGAGGTCCGCGGTTCAAACCCCGGGACTCCTTGACCTGTGTGGAGCTGGCCCACGTGCAGTGCTGATGCACCAAGGAGTGCCCTGCCACGCAGGGGTGTCCCCCGTGTAGGGGAGCCCCACGCGCAAGGAGTGTACCCCATAAGGAGAGCTGCCCAGGGCGAAAGAAAGTGCAGCCTGCCCAGGAATGGCACCGCACACATGGAAGGCTGAGACAACAAGATGATGCAACAAAAAGAAACACAGATTCCCATGCTGCTGACAACAACAGAAGTGGACAAAGACGACAACGCAGCAAATAGACACAGAAAACAGACAACTGGGGCAAGGCAGGAGGGGGAGGGGGAGAAGAAGGGGAGAGAAATAAATAAATCTTTAAAAAAAATACAACAGAACTTTGCTGCACATAAAAAAATGTTTTTGTGGACCTGGAGGTCTGTGAAAGAGCTACTGAACATTACCAACTGGCTAAGGAGAAGCTGTATAAGAACAGACTAAAACAAGTAGGACTCTAGTATGTAAAGACATGTTGAGAATCAATATGAATCAAATCTTTTAAATCTAGAATAGGGTAAATGGTCTGAACATGAGTTTGTTCATCAGATTCTGGAATATTAGAGTAAGAGGAGCATATTTGGAAGCATAAAATAGGCAAATTCAGGAAAAATGAAGGGATGGGCCACATTACTTTACCTGGCCAAGAACCAGAGTGACCACAGATCCTATTATATCAAGATAGTCATTTTACACTGCTGGAGTAATTATCCATAGCATCTCCTTTCACTTGCAAACTGTTCTGAATGAGATGATGTATATTATATGTCATCCTGATGACAACATACAGGGCTGAACCAAAGAGAATCAAATAAGGTTTAGATAAATTCACAGGAAAAGACGTGCCACAGGTTGTCAAGGGAAATTAGACTGTGCTCTGGAGGGACACCGTTTCCCACTGCACGTGCCTTTGGCACAGTGGGTCGACATGGTAAAGGCACTGGTGGAGATTGAATCACGCCCCGCACAAGGGGTATTCCGGTCCTCACCCCGGTCCTGTGGGTGTGAACCACTTTATAAATAGAATCTCTGAATATGTTATTAGTTAAGGTGGCTCAGGGTGTGGATGTGAATCCATTTGTTAATAGGACTTTGAAGATGTTATTAGTTAAGGTGTGGCCACAGTGAATGAGGATGGGCCTTAATCCATAGGACTGGAGTCCCTATAAGGAGAGGAAATTGAGACAGACACAAAAGACTGAGCAGGAGATAGAAGCGACAGATCACCATGTGACAGAGGATTGCTGGAAAGCCAACACCAGGACACTACAGACCTTAGGGAAAGCATGGCCAAGCGATACCTTGATGTTGGACTTCTAGCCTCCAAAACTATGAGACTTTGATTCCTGCTTTTAAGCCAGCCAGGGTGTGTTATTTTTCATAGCAGCTGTTAAACTAGGATAGCACCCAGGGCCTGACTCAGTTAGGCAAGGTCGTAAAGCTCAGTAAATGGTGCTCTTTTAGGCAAGCAGGGCTCCCCCCTGTGCGACCTTGGGGTCTTTTTAGGAGCCTTGTCTGTACTACAAGACACCTTCTTGGTGAGCCCTCAAAAGATACAAACATATGCAACATTCCTAGTCTTGTGTTCTTGTAATTACTTGCATATCAATTCAATTTGCAAGAATAAAAAAGGTATGGTAGAAAAATGGAGTTTCCTTCTTACCCACACAGAGGTCCGTATAGCCTCCTGAGCTCCATTTGGCTTTCCCAAAAACCCTGCAGAAAATACAGTACTACAGTAAGAATAAAAGTAAGCAAAATTTCAATTATTCAAACTTATTCAGAAAAATGTCTGAAGCAGTGGAACACAATTACATAAACAAATAAGGAAAGAGTTGAAGTTATATTGCTTTCAAGCACTCTGGAATATTCGAATAAACTAATAGCTTTAAAAACTACATTGTCGATTAAAAGTCTGGGTCAGCTCTCCTTTAATGGATAGATGGGATTGTCTGTACTTAAACTGTGTATAATTGCTGCTAAACTATTTGAAAACTGTTTGCTTTCAAGCTATGTTAACATTCCCCTCTGTAATTCAGTTTATATTATTATTTTTTTGGCAAAGGCCCTTTTCATAGTCACTACATGTGTAAACTTCTGCTGAGTCTATCCAAATTATTGCAAGTTCCAAATGATCATGAGCCAAGTTAAACTTTAACTTAAATCAAAATATTCAAAGCATAAGAACCTTAGAGTAACTTCATATAGGATAAAATGCTAGACGTATCTCATAGTAGAGAACAAGTATACCTACAGATATACATAGAGTGGAGGGTCAGAAAATGCTAGGCTCATTGCGTGGTGGGAAAGGAATATATTTGTAGATATGTGTGGGTGGGTTGTGGGTGGAGGGTCAGAAAATGCTAGTCCACTGCGTTCTAAGGATGGAATTGTTTGTGGGAATGGAGTATGTGTGCAGATATAAGTGGGAGGATCATAGGAGGGGACGGTTGGAAAATGCAAGCTAGTGTTGTAGAAATGGAGTATATGCAGATATGAAGGGGAGGGGGAAGTAGAAGAGAAGAAGGTCCTGAATGGAAAAACAACCATTCTCATTAAATCTACTGAATTTCATAGGGTAAGCTTGCCATATATCAAGGAATGCTTATATGAATATAAAAATAGTCACTGAAATTACTATGCTCTAAAAAGATCTTGGCAGGGTTTGTGCATATAAGGATGACAAGCTGAAAAGGAGCATATGTGAAAATTATCCAGAGGCAAGAGCACAGTGCTTCCCTCACACTGATAGTTATACTGTTTTCCACAAAATGTTAATACCAAACTAATTACGCAACTGAATACAACTGATCATTTCCCCCAGAGATATGGAAAATTTATTCTCTTTAGTTTTCTATTTGGTTTGTTGTCTGTTTTGACACTTTTACATTTCTTCACACTTGCTTCAAGGATCTCACAGGAAGCCTCAATCAGATAACTATTTGTGGGTTTAAAGTTGTGAACTGGCTATCCCTGAGAGAGATGAGAGAAGAAGGTGTTTAAGAAACATGAGGAAGAGAGAAATAACAACAACAACAATAAAGAGTGGAAAAGTGTGATGGACAGAGAAAGGGACAGAAAGGAATAGAAAGAAATTGAGAAGGAGTTGGGAAAAAAGGACAGAATATAGACTGTTATATTCTACTATTGCCACAGGCCAGCCTTTCTGGCGGTAGAAGGGGGTGGAGGATCCTAAAGAGATTTTTAAAGAGTATTATCAGAATTAGCTCAAATTTAGCCCTTCCTGCCTTTGTCTGGCTCAGCGGTTTTCCCCATGAAGGATCTGTTGGCTCCTGATGTGTCTGGTGGCAGCATCCCCATGAGTTAACAGGACAAACCATCTGGCTTCTGAGAAAACCCAATGTGAGAAAAAATAACCTTAGAAGATAGAGCCCTGGGCCTGTCTATACAAATGCCCACCGGACATTTCTACTTGCATGTCACTCTGGCAACTCAGAGGCAACACACTTAGAATTAAATACTTCTCTCTGAACCAGCAACCCCTTCCCAACCTTTTATTTCTGCGAACTCCTGGCCATTCCCCACTATTTTCCCAGTTCAAAACGTAGAGTTGTGTTTCACTCATTCTGCCTTGAATTCTCCACACCTAATTGGACACCTTTTCTGCTCCAATGGCCAAGTTACCATCACTTCATACCTAGCTCTCAGCAACAGTTGGATTCTAGAAGTCTAACCTAAGTTCTTCTCTTCAGCAGATGAATCCACTTCCATGTCCTCTCTTCCTCAAAAATTAGAGTGCACAAATCACTCTTGGTTTTGCTTTTCTAGACTGTCAGGAATCTAGCCTAACACCCTCACACAAGCTCATCCCCCAGTGTTGCCTAATCTTTGGCTTTCTAGCCGGGCCAGGCTGCTCATGGACCCGAGCCCTGCCTCTCACATTGGTGTGCTCATGCACTGTGGTGCCCCACATCTAGTGCGTGTGTCCTAGTCTCTGTATCTGTCAATCCTCAGGCCTGCCTTCTCCAGGAAGACCTCCAGGATGATTTTGGCCTCTATGGATCTCCCTCTTCTTCCAAGGATAACCTCAGCTACTATCTATGCCATACAATCTAGTGCTAGGGTATATCCTATCCGGGGTTGCACAACATTATCTAATATATCATCCTCGTTTTCCCAATTAGGCAAGCTCCTTGTGGGCATAAGGGACTTCTACATCTTCTGCGTTCCCTCTGCTGCCTGATACAGGTGTGGGGCATTTAGACACTCAATACATGGGTGGTTGTGTGAATGAATGGAAGAGCGAATGGATGACAGAACTCGATACATATCAGTGAGTGCTAAGAGGCAGAGCATCGGCATCATGTGAGAATTCACTCAAGTAGAGGAGGGCTTGTTACAGAGTGCCTTGCTTCAGAGGTAAAGCCTGCACTAGGCTCAGCATATTTTATGGTCAAACTCTACCTCCCAAAGAGTGGAAGATAACACTTACCTGGCGGAAAAATGTCAAGTTTCCAATAAATGGAGATGGCTTGGGATGTCTGATGCCCAGCTTCTCCAGTCTTGAAAATGCTGACATGGAGTACCTGAGGGAGGAAAGAAAACTTCATAACCTGTGCCAATAAAGTTTGCAATGGTGCTTTTGACTTTACTAGGGTCAAAATCAAAAGATAAGGGTAGAAGGCTAAGTTTCCAGTTAACAATATCTAAGGACTTAAGAGGTAGAAGTCTAGAGGTGAGTGAATGAATAGGGACCCAGCAAATTCCTCCGGAGTGACAGGCTAGAGATTAAGGAACTCTACAACCAGAGTTGGAAGATACCTTAGAAATAGTCTAGTCCAAATACCCATTCCCACATAAAATTTCTTTCAATAAATTGTCCTTAAAAATGCATTTCTTGGTGAGTGGATATGACTCAAGCAATCGGGTGCCTGCCTCCCACATGGGAGGTCCTGGGTTCAGTTCCTGGTGCCTCCTAAATAAGATGAGCAGACTGAAGAGGGAGCCATTTGGTGGTGGTGGTGGTGGTGGTGGTGGTGGTGGTAGGGGTTGGGTAAAAATAAACAAAAAAATTTATTTAAAAAAATGTACCTCTCACTGCTTCAGATTCTTTGACTCTAAATCTATTATGTGCAATTGCCTCCAAAGAAAAGGCAAAAAAGCTAACAATGGCAGAAAACTAGCTTCTTCTTTATTCCAATCCATATATTTTCTTGGTTGAGGCTGACCCATACATATAATTTGTCCCATATTCCATGGCCTAATAGGGAAAATTTTAAAAATAGGGTTGGAGGGAAAACACCATGGAGGCCCTTTCACTAACTGCTTACGATTTCTTGTTTTCATGACCTGCAATCACATGGAAAGTATATTTTCATAACCAAAAATCAGAAAATGTGGTCCAACAGATTTCTGTGCTACTTTCCAGGAGAAAGCGGCAGTCTAAGAAGTGCAGTTTGGCTGTCAAAATATTGGAATTACTAGGATATTTCAACAGTTTATGGGAACAGAGGGATAGCACAGTTTAAGTCAGAACTGGCTTGGAAAAACCTGGACATATGGCTGTGATCCCCAATCACCCAGCCAATTAGGTCAAAAGTTCAGTTAGTTCAGTAAAATTAATGAGTCAAACTGAATGTTTAGCATCATGCAGGGATCAGCCAAATCTTAACCTGGGTGCAAAAAATATATAGAGAAAATATCACTTCAGTATGGCTTATAGGAGTATTGGAATTTAAATTAAAAAACAACAACTGCTGTACGAATCACTCCTTTATTGTTAGAAAGATGGAATATTTGCTACGTCCTTCAACATTTCTCTTTCCCACCTGCAACCCACTGAGAAGCAGTTAACATACGACCATTTTAGCAAATACTCAAAAACTGAAGGAAAGGACGACCCAGCTCACGTTGCTTTGCTGTATTCTGAGTAATGGGTCTATCTTTAGAGAGGTCTCGAGAAAGAACCAAGCCAGGACAGAAAGGGAAGGCAGTTTGCTCTCCCAGTTCTGACTTAGGTCTCTGCTGTATGGCTGCATTATTGTATTTGAATGAATTCCCAGAACATCATTTAAGTCCATGTTCAAATGTAATTACAAACCACACTCAGGAGCCACGTATGAATTGCATGGATTAGTCATACTAACCTTCCTCTTCATTAGTGTGCCTACCAAAGGTTGACAGCAGTTTGTAAAAGTTATTCTCTCAAGTAGACTATGGTATTTTAAATAATACCCCTTGTGTAAGCCTTAGAGGAAAGACCAAAAGAGACTTACCAGCCCACTTCACACTTTTCTTAATATCCTTAAATCTGGTTTCTATGTTCATTTCTTCATCAGTTTTTGTGAATTATTTTCTAATTGTACTCTCTAATGGGTAGAAAGCAATACATAGATCTTGGGCCACGTAATTACATCTTAATTTTGTAATTAGATGTCTTGACTGTCTAATTAAAGGACAAGAAATCTGTACCTAATTACACATGTTAATTTTTATGCAAGTCCATGCCCTGATTATGTAACTCCACTTACAAATATACTGCTTGTGTGTCTTTGCACGAAATTCAGACATATTCAAACATATGGCATCAGCGAGAGTGTCCTGGACATAACAACAAACTTCCCTTTCCGGCCTGGACTCAAGTACAGATCTTGAGTGTCTTTAGCTGTGAATTGGCCCAATGTTGTCATCAGCAACTATATTCCCAGCACTAAAATCAGCAGGGAGAGAGTAGCATTACCAGACTTCAGGGAAAATTGCAAAGTGGGTTCCATTTGCCTCCCTGTCACTTTCTTCTCTGCGCCCTGGCTTCAGACTCCCTGCTCCCTGGGCCCCCATGCTGCCTTCTGGGTGTCTCAACAGGCTCTTAACCCAGAATCCATGGGCCCCAGGGATACCCTTGAATGCATTTGAGAGTCAATAGAAAAAGATTTTCCCCCCCAATTTCCCTTCTGTTATTTTAAAAATTGTCACCGTGAAAGAAATGTCTTTTTTATGTCAAATTATGTTCAGTTTGTGTCATTGCAAACAAGTGCAGGTGGCACAGGATGCTGCTGTGTAAAGCAGGTACTATGTAATCATTACATTATCATCACCACATTGAGATATTTAGAACAGCTTACCTTAGAAGGGATTATTGCAAATGTATCCCACAATTATGATTATGGACCTCTGTCGCTGTTCACATTAAAGATACTTAAGTTTGAAAATGACTAAGAAAGGAAAACACATGAAGCTTGAGAAGGCATCCCTAGATTTTGCAGCACTCCTAACTCAAGGATTCATTAATTTCAACAGGACATAAATACTGCAGTGCTTGGGATACACCTTATATCTTCTGTTCTCAAAATAACTTGAACAGCACTGCTCGCTTTCAAAATAAGTCTCAATTTTTATAGGCTGGAACTTTTCCAATATTTGGTTTTCCCAAAGATAAAGCCCTCTGTTGATGCACTAAATAAGGTTATTTAACCCATTGTTTATGCTAAAGAGGCCATTCCTACATGACTGGAGTTATTTTGATCAAATATATTCTAAAGAAATGGCCAAACTAATTAAGCTTTGGAGCCAAAGAAGAAAACAATCAAATGATAGCCTTCTCTCCAGAATTTGTCATTCCATATTCTTTTGTTATTATTAATCATTTTATTTACAAACACGCCACCTTCCTCCTCCTATTAACCTCGAATCTACTTTCTGTCTCTACGAATTTACTATTTCTAATAAATATTTTTAGCAATGTTTGTCCTGAAGTGTCTTGCTTATTTCACTGAGCATAGTTTTTGAGGTTCATCCATGTTGCAGCATGTCTCATAACTTCATTTATTCTTATGGCCAAATAATATTACATTGTATGTGTGTACCACATTTTGTTCATCCATTCATTTGTTGATGGGCAATGTTTCCACCTTTTGGCAATGGTGTTTCCACCTTTTGGCAATGGTGAATAATACTGCTATAAACACTGATGTACAGGGAAGCAGACGGGCCCAATGGATAGGGCGTCCGCCTACCACATGGGAGATCCGCGGTTCAAACCCCGGGCCTCCTTGACCCGTGTGGAGCTGGCCCATGCGCAGTGCTGATGCACGCAAGGAGTACCATTCCATATAGGGGTGTCCCCGCATAGGGGAGCCCCACGCGCAAGGAGTGCACCCTGTAAGGAGAGCTGCCCAGCGCAAAAGAAAGTGCAGCCTGCCCAGGAATGGGACCGCACACATGGAGAGCTGACACAACAAGATGATGCAACAAAAAGAAACACAGATTCCCGGTGCTGCTGATAAGGATAGAAGCGGTCACAGAAGAACACATAGCGAATGGACACAGAGAGCAGACAACTGGGGTGGGGGGAAGGGGAGAGAAATAAATAAATAAATAAATCTTTAAAAAAAACAAAACACTGATGTACAAGTGTCTGGTTGAAACCCTGTTTACATTTTCTTTGGGTGTACACCTAAAAGCAGATTTGCGAGGTCATATGATAATTCTATATTTAACTTTTTGAGGAATGGTCATATTGCTTTCACAGAGACTACACCATTTTACATTCCCACCAACAATGCATTAGAGTCCCAATTTCTCCACATCCTCTCCAATTATTCCATATCCTTAGGCAAACCATAGAGGAATTGATAGCCACAGGCTTCTCCTCTAGCGTACAACTGGGTGCAACTACCTCCTCTTTTCATTCATTACATCCTTATAATCATTATTAAAGAATTTCTCTTTGGTGAAGTGATTTGGAAATTGAAATGATGGTAGATTCCTTTGGCAAATGGTTCTTCTCCTTGGATAAAACAAAAACAAAAACAAAACAAAACAAAACAAAAGCAAAACCACAGCTGTGACGCTCTGGGAACATGTGAAGCCCTGGCCAGGTAACTGTCCTGCTCTTCAGAAAAGAAAAGCCCCTTGTCCTGGTCACTCTCTGCTTTCAACATCTACGTGTAGGGCCATGAAAAGTTTTGCCAGAAATTCCATAAAAAGTCGTGACCACACTGAAAACTTCACTAGAAGTTTATCATTACCATTTCAAAAGTTTTCATTTAAAAATGGGAGCAGAACATGAGGTTTTGTTCTAGAGGACAAATATTGACATTCTTGCCAGAAATTTGGGCAAAGAAAGCCAGAAATTTGAGGGAGAAACCCAACTCTCATCTTATTGAATTCTTTCTAGTTTTTCTCTTTTTAAAAAAAGCATGTTTGCAATCATATTCTCTTTGTTTATACTCTTTTTTAACCTAAGAAAAATATTTCCATGTTATTAAGAATTCTTTGTGAATATTATTTTTACCACTGTATAATATTCCTTTGTGTGGACATTATTACTAAATAATAAACTATTCTTATTGTTAAATATTTCAAAATTTTAGCTTATTTAAGTTATGCTACCACAATGAACATCATTGTGCATCAAGCTTTCTCCACACTTTGTGCAGGAGGCTTTCCAGACCTGAAATTCATGAGCTGATGGTTGTCAACATTGATACACAACATCAAATTGCTTTCCGGAAAGTTTGTTCTAGTTAGTCACACTGTCAGTATATGAGCTATCCATTTCACCAAGCACTCTCATAACTTTTTTCCTAAGTTGGTAGACACATCAGTGTATTATCTTGATGTCTCCATTTCTTTCATTACTAGGGAAAGAGAACACTTTTTTTTGCCATCTCTTTCCCTCCAACTTCAAAAGTACTTCTCAACTTGGAAACTATTCCTTCTTTGACCCTCATATTCCCACATGGCTTATTTACATGGCAAACAGAACTGCACTACACCAAATGGTTAAAGCACTAGTTGAAAAATGACCAGTCGTTGAAAGGTGAATTCAAGGTGATTCCATGCACACATGTGAGCAGGGAGAGGAAGATAAACAGATGAATTCTGAACAGTTTTATTTATAAAATAACTAATGATAACCTTATCAGTTGACTAAATTCTATCTTTTCTCCTTCCTTGCCCTATTCCTCCCCCACACCCACAAGAGACTATAATAATAGAAATTGGTTAAATTGTAACTTAAGGCAGGTTCCTAGAACAAATTTTGAAATACAGAGTTTGCATGAGATCTTCTCAGTTCTCCTTTTATTTTATTTTGTTTTTTTAAGTTTTTAAAATTTTAATTAATTTTTATTTTTTTTCTAAATCACCATGTTTCATTCTAGACCCTGAGAATTTCCAAATATATTTTATAGCAAATATTCTTTTTTAATTGTCTTTTTTTTTCGAGATACATAGATCACAAAAAATGTTACATTAAAAAATATAAGCGGTCCCCATATACCCCACTCCCAACCCCCCACTCCTTCCACATCAACTTCTTTCATCATTGTTGCACATTCATTGCATTTGGTGAATACATTTTGGGGCTCTGCTACACCGCATGGATTATACTTTACATTGTAATTTACAGTCTCCCCCAGTTCATTCAGATGCAGGATATATAATGTCCTGCATCTGCCCCTGCATTATCATTCAGGACAACTCCAAGTCCCAAAATGCCCCCATATCACACTTCTTCTTCTCTCTCCCTGTCCTCAGCAACTCCCGTGGCCACTGTTTCATCAATGATACAATTTCTTCCATTGCTAGAGTTACAATAGTTCTAACCAGTAAATCCACTCTAATCCATATTTTATTCCTTCAACCTGTGGATGTCCACTCTCTAAATCAAAAGGGGGCTTAGATCCCACACGACTGATGGATGGAATTCTCCTGCTTGAAGTTGTGGACACACTCGGTTTCCTGGTGTGGTGGTTGACTATCCTCACCTCCCTGTTAGCTGACCTGGGTAAGTCCAATGAACTGGAGAGTAGGCATTGCAACTCTGCTGAGGCTCTGGACCCAGCCGGCACACAGACAGTCCAGAGGTTCAAGTCTCCTGAGCATACACCAACCCCAGCTCCAACCACAGGTTCAGTAAAAGTGTCAGAAGAGGCATGTGTAGAGAGGTCATATCCGAGTCCAACTCCATCACATTCAGGTCAGCCCTTTTTAGCACCTTATCTCCCTCTTGGCCTCCTCATCCTCATGTTCTGACTCTCCCTACCCATCCCCTCAAGACCTTGCTCTCAGCTTGCCATTAGGGGAAGAAATCACCTAGTATACTTTTTGATTCACTCACCTGTCCATTAATAATAGATTATCGCCTAAGGTATTTGCCTACCCTACAAATCAGAATGTTGATTTACTAATTTATGATGGCAGGTATCTTTTTTCAGGAACAAGAATCTGATGTTCCCTGCTTAGCCTTTTAAGAAGCCAAATCAATCATCAGCGGAAGCTATGTTGAACCAGGTTCTACAATGAGAGGTGTCTTGTCAGGACAGGTATCCCACTGAGACCATGGTGGAAGAATTCTGCCCCACAACCTAGGACATCTCTACAAAGCATTGGCAAAGAGACAGAGCACTTGCTGCCATGGCTCTCTAAAGTGCCTGGGGCAAGCCTCACCAACACCACCAAACCTGGAAGTGGACTGAACAACCCTTTGCTGCTACAGCCAGCCAGGACCATTGAATTTTCAAAGCACACCTAATTAGTTTCATATTGTACATGTTTTTTTGGGAGCTTACCTTGTTTTTCTTTTTATTAGACATTGTTTTTAAAAGCCATGTTTTATACATACTTGTTCTCATTCATTTTTAACTGCTACATAGCGTTCCATTCTGTGACAATAACACAATGCACTTATCCCTTCCTCAGTGAATGGATATTTAGGTTACTTCCTGGTTTTCTCTATTACAAAGTTGGTACAATGAACATCCTTGGAAATGTCATTTTGTGCATAATTGCAAGAATCTCTCTAGAGTAAATACTAAAACGTGAAGTTGCTGGATCTTCGGGTATGCACACTTTCAGCTCTCCTAGATATTGCTAAATTGCTCTCCAAAATGGTTATCATAATTCGTGCTACTACCAGAAGTATAATGGGGTCCTCATTTACCCACATTCCCAACAGTACTTGGTATTTTCAGACATTTTGATTTTGTGATGTGAAATAATCTCTCATTGTTTTGTTTTTTATTTCCCTGATGAGATCAAGGATATTTATATCTTTATTGGCCATTTGAATTTCTTCTTCTATGAAGTGCGTATTCTTCTGGGCCCATTTTCCTTTTGAATTGCCTTTTTGCTTGTTAATTTGTCATCCATCCATTCATTCAACAAAGACTGATTGAAACAAGCATTGCTTTAGGTGGAAAAGACAGTTCAGGTTCCTGCTCTCATGGAGCTCACCTTCCCAGTAAGGAACGTGGACAAACAAATGACACACTGTCAGGTGCTAATAAATGGCAGAAGATAAGAACTGCAAAGAAAGGACATAAGCCCGGTCCAGGGAGATCTTTCTTTCTGAGCCTAGAGACATTGGAGCAGAAGCCTCAATGAAGTGAGGGTACACATCACACAAAGATTTGGAGGAAAAGTGAAATAGCAGAGGGAATAGTAAATAAAGGAGCAAGCTTGGCATGCTGGAGGAACAACGAAAAGAGTGTGGTGGAAGCAGGGTGAGCTGGGGGAGAGGGACACCTCTACTACACACCTTCATCACACAGGTACCTGAGTATACAGACTCTGATTTGTCTGGCTTATGCCAACGCCTCAATATTTTAATTATTACAACTCTATAAGACTTTTTTATATCTAGACCTCCTCTCCTTGCTCTTGTTTTTCAGATTTATGTGTCTGTTCTTGGACTTTTACTTTCCCATACTAATTTTAGAATTAATTAGTTTAGTTTGATGAAAAATCCTGTTGTGATTTTTATTGGAATTATATTGAAATTATTAATTAATTTAGGGAAAAATCAATATTATTACAATATTGAGTCTTCTCATGTATGAACATGTTACATCTCTCCATTGATTCAGGCCTCTCTGTCCTTCAGTAACATTTTATAATTTTGTGCATAATGGTCTTGCCCAGAATAGGATCTTATTACTATTTGTATTTATTGGTTACTGATTATTGATCATGTATAGGAACACCATTTGTTTTTTTATGCCAGTCTTGTAATCAGTAATCCTTCTAAACTTTCTTTTCAGTTCTAATGGCTGACATGTGGAATATCTTTGATTCCCTGTATTAAAATTTTTATTTTCTGCAAATAGCATCAATTTGGTCTCCTTTCTAATCCTTCAGTCTCAATTTTCTTTACTTTTTCTCATTGCACTCTCATTGTACTCTAGTAACATGTTAAAAAGACATTATTCCTGAGTCTATGGGAATGCATGTAATGTTTCAAAACTAATTATGAGGTTTTGTTCATTTTGACAGGTATCCTTTATCAGTTTTAGTACATTTCCTTCTATTCCTATTTTGATAGGAATAGTTATTCCTGCTCTGTCTTGTTGTAGTTTGTCTATTTTATTTCTCTTTTCAAAACACCAACTTTTGTTTTTGTTCATCATTTCTGATTTTTGGCAGTTCTCTATTTCATTAAGTTCTGTCATATTTCCATTATAGTTGTTATAGCAGTTTGATATTATTGGTGAATTCCAAAAAGAAATATTGGATTATGTTTGTAAACTGGTCTTTTCCTCTGGGCATATTAGATTATATTGAATTCAGAGTTTTGCTTGATTAAGTAATCATGTAAACCTCTTGCGCCAGTAGGGCATTGAGTCCTCACCCTTTAGTGGTGGCATGGCAAAGGACAGAGTTGGGGGCTTTTAAGGTTGGAGTTTGATGCTGAAGTCTTAAGCTGGAGCCCCAGGGAGAGAGTCAGAGCCATTCGCCTGGTAGTCTACAGCTGATCTTGTGGAGAAAACAGAGGAGCTGAGCCTAGAAGAACCCAGGAAGCTAGAACCCTGGCAGACGTCAGCAGCCACCTTGCTCCAACATATGAAAACAGACTTTGGTGAGGGAAGTAACTTATGCTTTATGGCCTGGTATCTGTAAGCTCCTACTCCAAATAAATAATCTTTATAAAAATCAACCAATTTCTGGTAGTTTGCATCAGCACCCCTTTGGATGACTAATACAGTTGTCCTTCTATTTTCATTGGGTTTATGCTTTGTTTTTTGTTTTGTATGCTTTTTAGTTTCTTAAGTTAATGATTATAGTTCCCTTGTTTTCAATATTTTCTTTTTACTCAATATACATAAGGCTATAAATTTACCTCTAAGTACTCCTTTAGCTACATTCCACATATTTTGAAATGTAGTGCTTTGTCTGATCGTTGCATTCTGATAGAAAACTTCTGAATCTAAAACCTGCTATAAGATGAAAAGAAGCAAATCTCAGAGGCACAGATATTTTGGAGTTGTAAGACCTTCCTATTTTTTTTCAGTTCTGTAAAGTCCTGCTATAAGAGTTAGTGACAAGTACTCATTATAATTCCCTCTCAAAGGCCCAGAAAAAGGGACTGCTTATAATCTGCATTCCTCTGAGAAAGAACAGAAGATCACTGAATAAAAACATAAGTATGTAAATGATGTGAAGTTCTTTCCCTGGTAATGTAAGTACCACAAAAACAGTCATTGCAGTCATTAGCCTGACAACAATTTTGTCACAACACTAAAAAGTACATTTATATAAACATTCAGAGAGGTATATAATCATTACTATTATTATTTATAATAATTTTTAATATTTTCTATTTGTCAAGCATGATGCTAAGTGTTTTTAATACAGCATCTTGTATGAGCCTTCCAATAACCTTAAAAAGGTAGGAATAAGCATTATTTTCATGTTACCAATTAAAAAATGAAAGCTTAGAGAGGTTAAATAATATACCACAGCACTGCTAAGGGATTAAGCAATAGTTGAAACCAGACCTGCCACACTTCAAACAGGTGCTATTATCCATTACATTCTACTAATCTGTTCTTTCTGCCCTCTAAGTTATTCACTTTCTGAAAAGCCATCACATGAGAACATGGAGAGAATATTCTGAGAAAAAAGCCAAGCTGTTTTGAAACCGGAAGTACATCAAAGCAGAAACTGCTGAGCTGATTCTGATGGGATGATATAGAGATAGATATAGGTGATAGAAATGAATGTGATGAGTCTTTGCTTCTAAAGGTAATCCCTTCACTCCTGTTCCTTACCTATTTCCTTCCCAGAATTCTCAATTTTCCTTTTCTTCTATGGCATTGATTTCTCCTTCTCTACTGCAGCATTCCTATCAGCATAGTATCTTCTTTCTCAAAGGAAAAAAACAAACTCCCTCAGTTCCAGCCATTGCTTCCTAGTAAAAGTCCCTTGAAAACATGATCTAGACTCATTCTCTCCACTTCTATACCTCTAGTCTCTTCTCCACCTAGTCCAGTTAAACTTTTGTACCCACCATTTCACTGACACTGCCCTTGTCAATATCATAGATGATGTTGATCTTGCAAATCCAGTGACTTCTTACCAGTCTTTTTATTTGATGTCTCAGTAGCATTTGATCCAGATGAACACTTTCTCCTTCCTCAAACACTCTCTTCTCTTGGTTTCTATGACATCACACCTCTACTTCGATGGCTGTTCCTTCTCCATGTCTTTGCTAGCTACTCTCCTCTATTAGTCCCACTACTTTGGATACCATTTATAAGTTAATAACATCCACATTTCTATCTCTAGCCCCACTGTTTCCACTGAGCTCCAGTCTTCTTTATCCAACTGCCAATTCGACAGCACCATTTTAATGCCTATTGGGCATCTTAAATTTAACCTGTCTAAATCTGAATTCAATTTTCCCCCAAACCTGTTCCTCTCCAGCCATCTCTATATCAGTTATTGCATCTACAATCTGCTGGTTGCTGAAGCCAGGATTCTTTGAGATGTGGTAAATGGTTTAAATGTCCAATATAGTTGTCCCTCCCAAGAGAAGCATTATACATTTCCCCTGCTCCCCATTTACATTAAGCCCAGTCATGTGACTTGCTTTGGCCAATCAAGCATGAACAGAAGTGATGTGTGTCACAAGCAAGCACAGGCCTTCAGAGTAATGCATGATGTGCTATCTGATCTATCCCCTTTGCCATGAAACTGGTAGTCTCACAGGTGGGACCTGTTCCTGCAGCCTAGGTCCTGCAATGAAGATGATATGGAGCAGAGCAGAAGGCAATTCATGACAGACATTTTTCATGACCAAGAAATAAATATTTGTTGTTGTATATCACTGAGCTTTGGGATGTCAGTTCTTACCCAGGCAGAACTTATCTGAAGTTGACTCATATTTGACATTCTTTTTTTTTTTTTAAGATACAGGTTTATTTGAGAAATCTCAAAGTCCCATCCCACCCATTCTCTAGAGGCAGGCCTATTCAAATGTTAGTGACCACCCCTTTGGTTGTTTTTCTATGAATTTTTTTTAAAAGATTTTTTTTCCACCCCCCCCCCCGCCCCATTGTTTGAGCTCACTGTCTGCTCATCTTCACTTTAGGAGGCACTGGGGACCGAACCTGGGACCTCCCGTGTGGGTGAGAGGCACTCAATCGTTTGAGCCACCTCAGCTCTCGAATTATGTCTCTCATTGTGTATCCTCTTTGTGTCTTTGTTGCATCATCTTGTTGCATCAGCTAGTCACACTTGCCCATTGGACCAGCTCGATGTCTTGCTCATCTTCTCCAGGAGACACCAGGAACTGAACCCAGGTCTTCCCATGTGGTAGGTGGGAGCTCAATCCCTTGAGCCACATCTGCTTCCCATATTTGACATTCTTTTTTTTTTTTTAAAGATTTATTTATTTATTTTTAATTCCCTCCCCCCTTCCCCTGTTGTCTGTTCTCTGTGTCTATTTGCTGCGTCTTGTTTCTTTTCCGCTTCTGTTGTCATCAGTGGCATGGGAAGTGTGGGCAGCGACATTCCTGGGCAGGCTGCACTTTCTTTCACGCTGGGCGGCTCTCCTTACGGGAGCACTCCTTGCGCGTGGGGCTCCCCTATGCGGGGGACACCCCTGCGTGGCAGGGCACTCCTTGCGCGCATCAGCACTGCGCATGGGCCAGCTCCACATGGGACAAGGAGGCCCAGGGTTTGAACTGCGGACCTCCCATGTGGTAGACAGACGCCCTAACCACTGGGCCAAGTCCATTTCCCCATATCTGACAGTCTTAACTCTTCTCTTTTCTTTTTAATACTTTGGACACAATCCATCTACAAATCATTTTAGCCCTATCTCCAAATTATCTCCTATCTGCCTACTTCTCTCCATGTCCACTGCTTCCACCCTAGTCTAATCATCAGTTCTAGCCTGAGCACAGCAATGGATACTTATTGGTCTCTCTGCTTCTTTTGCCCACATAGAGTCAAGTCTTCAAAGCAGTCACAGGAAACTTTGTATATATATACACACCAGATCATGCCAATCCCTTGTTCAGAGCCTTCTTCTAATGGCTTTCCCTCACACTCAAATAAAAATCCCATTTCCTTTCAATGTTCAAGGCCCTTCACCATCTGACAACTGCCTTCCTATACAACTCGTTTCTACTCTTCTTTTACTCCAAGTCTCTTGCCTTCTTCAGAAATATTGAGCTCATTCCTGCCTCAGAGTCTTTGCACCCATGCTTTGTGATGTTCTTCCCTCAGACCTTCTTGTATTTGGTTCCTTTCATCATTTAGTTCTCAGCTCAGATATCACCTCCTCACAGAGTTTATCCCAGACCACACTATCCAATGTAGGTTCCCACCAACCAGTCACATGACTTCACCTTCATGTCTTAGAGCACTTACAATTTCCTGAAATTATCTTGTTTATCTCCCATCCCTCTTCATCCTCACCTTGGCATCCCAGCACCCCTTAAATTTGTGTATAGAGCTATAAGTTTCAGCTCAATATTACATGCATTGTTTTGTTTGATCATCACAGTCTTTTAAGGTAAGTGGTGTACATATTAACATTATCCCCATTTCACAGATGAAGAAACTCAGGCTTAGTATGAAGATTTAAATCTATTCCTTTATCTTAAAGTTTTTTGCTCTTTTTCCAGTATCATCATACTGTCTTCTAACAGATATCTCACTTTATAGAAAAGATATGTTTCTTAAAAACATATTAATTATAGCACATCATAATATCCTAATAAGGCAGCAGACTTGGCCCAGTGGTTAGGGCATCCGCCTACCACATGGGAGGTCCACGGTTCAAACCCCGGGCCTCCTTGACCCGTGTGGAGCTGGCCCATGCGCAGTGCTGATGTGTGCAAGGAGTGCCATGCCACACAGGGCTGTCCCCCTCGTAGGGGAGCCACACGCGCAAAGAGTGCGCCCCATAAGGAAAGCCGCCCAGCACGAAAGAAAGTGCAGCCTGCCCAGGAATGGCCCCGCACACACGGAGAGCTGACACAACAAGATGACGCAACAAAAAGAAACACAGATTCCCGTGCTGCTGACAACAACAGAAGCAGACAAAGAAGACACAGCAAATAGACACAGAGAACAGATAACCGGGGTTGGGGGGGAGGGGAGAGAAATAAATAAATAAATCTTAAAAAAAATATATCCTAATAATTAAAACACCATGGTGGGAAGCAGATGTAGCTCAACTGACAGAGCATCCACTTACCATATAGGAGGCCTAAGGTTTAAACCCAGGGCCTCCTGGCCCATGTGGTGAGCTGGCCCACGTGCAGTGCTGCCATGCACAAGGAGTGCCCTGCCATGCAGTGGTGTCCCCCATGTAGGGGCCCTCATGGTAAGGAGCATGCCCTGCAAGGAGAGCTGCTCCACACACAAAAAAAGTGCAGCCTGCCCAGGAGTGGCGCCGCACATACGAAGAGCTGATGCAGCAAGATGACGCAACAAAAAGAGACACAGATTCCTGGTGCTGCCAAGAATGCAAGCGTCACAGGAGAACACACGGCGAATGGACACAAGACAACGGGGGGGGGGGGGGGGGGGGAGGGAATAAAAGAAATCTTTAAAAAAACCAACAAAAACACCATGGTACTGGTACATGGATAAATGGAATCACCAAAGGAACAGAATAGGAAGTCATACGTATAGGTTACAAAGGGAGCCTCATAAATCAGTGAGGTAAAGATGGATTAGTTAGCAAATAGTATTGGTATAACAGGGTAAATTCCATATGGACCAAATATTTAGATATTAAAAAATAAAGCCATCAGAAAAAATCTGGAAGATTTATTTCATAAACTTAGAGTGAAGAAGTCTTTTCCTAATAGACACAAAACCCAGAAGTCATTAAAAAAAAAAAAAGCATTGGTAAATTCAACCCTTAAAAATCCAAACCCTTTTCATGGAGGGAGCCAAACAACATCATAAATGAGTATAAATGACAAATGACAAAGAAAGAAAAACCATTGAAATTAATGTCATAAAAAAATAAGTATAAAAACAACAACCCAATAGAAAAATGAGCAAAGAGTATATGAAGAAAATGAAATGGTCCTTAAACATAGGAAAAGACCTTCAACTTCACACAGCACAAGTGAAATGCAAATGAAAACTGTGAGGCAATACCATTTTTCATCTCAGACTGGCAAAATTTCAAAGTTTCATAAACTCCTCCATTGGTGAGACTGTGAAAAACTGGGTCCTTACTGGTGGAAATATAAATTAGCACATTCCCATGTGGAAGGCTACTAGCAAGAATTTAGCTTGTGCATTTTTGTTAAGTAAAATAATCTGACTAATTAATTCCACTTGTAGAAATTTGTCCTACATATTCACTTGAACATAACACATGTACAGGGATGTTTCTTGAAATGTTTTTATCACAGTAAAAGATTGGAAACAATCTAAATGCCCATCAGTACGGGACTACTTAAATGAATAATGACATCCATTCAATAATATCTATGCAAGAAAGATGGAAAAATTATCAAGATACAGTAAATGGAAAAAGCAAGATGCAGAAAATTGTGTTTACTGTGCTTCCATTTATGTAAAGAAAGAAGAAAAAATAATAGATGTATTTATAGACTTTATGCTTTAAAATCTCTGTAAGTCTTAAATAACAAATTATTATATGTTGCCAGTTGGGGGGATGGGCAGATAAGGATGGGGGGGTGGAAGGGGAAGATATACCTTGATTTCTTCTTGTGGAAAATACAAAAAATGGAATAGTAAAATGAACCCTTATGTACCTATCACCAAGCTTTAACAATTATCAACTCGTAACCAACTTTGTTTCAACTATAGTCCTCCCACTCACACCACACCCAGATTATTTTGAAGCCAATCCAAGACAACATACCATTCCAACTATAAATATTTCATTATATTTACATACTTCTCCATTGTATTTATATACTTCTCCAAAGTATAAGGATTCTTTAAAAGAAAATAACCATAATATCATTATCACACTTAAAAATACTACTGATGATATGCAGCTAACTCCTACTCTCCAGTTCTTTGGGCTTGCACTGGACAACCAGTCTAAAATGTCAATGATGGACCAGCCCCATCCCAAAAGCAAGGAGTATCTTCAACTGCAAGTAAAACAGTCCCATTTCTCTGCCCCATAATATCTACATTCCCTCTCAGCCAGAATACCCCAAGATTGAGGAATGAACAAAAATAAGGGGAGGGGGAAGTGTAACAGCTGACCAAAGCAGATTTATTGTTATTGTAATTATTTTCTTGTGTTAACTGAGTAACATCTAATATTGATATAAAAAATAATTTTTAAATTAAAAAAACAGCATAAAGAAATAAACACCTGTGGTAAAAGTAACCATTTGTGTAATTAAAAAAAAAAACAAACCACTAACTCCTCAGTATCCTCAAATACCTAGTCAGTACTTAAATTTCCTTGATTTTCTCATAATTTTGCCTTTATCATATATTTATTTGAATCAGGATCTAAGTAAGGTCCATATGTTGTTATTTGGGTCAGATGTCTCTTAAATCTATTTTAATCTCTACTTTGCCCTTTTCATTCTTTTTTTCACCTCTTTTTTTTTTTTTTTAATAACGAAATTGGATTTTATTCTGCAGGGTTTTCTATAGTCTGAATTTTGCTGATTGCATCCCTATGGGGTATTATAATATGGTCCTCAGTCCCATTACTAGTAATTAGATCTAAGGCATTGGTTCCTAAACTTGTCTGCACACTGGCGGGGGCTTCGAAAAATTCCAATGCCTCTGTCTGGTTTTCCCTATCCCCACCCCAGATTGTGATTTAATGTGACTTAGAGATTTTCAGAAGATTCCTAGGTGATTTTAATGTTCAAACAAGTTTGGGAACCCCTGATCTAGAGGCTTTTTCTGCAAGACTACTTTACAGGAGGTACACAGTGTCTAGTTGTCTGTTTTATTATGATTTAGCATAGCATTATTGCCTAGAGCCATTAATTCATTACAGGTGGTAAAATAGCGATATTCTAATTCTACATTTCTGTCTCTATTTATTAGCTGGAATAATTCTGCAAAAAGGAATTTACCCTCATCTACTATTTCATTACCCTGAGGGGCAGTTCAGATAGGTAAAGCAGGATTCATGCTAGATTTGTTTCCTTTTATTTATTAGTTTTCAAAATAATGAATTGATTCCAAAACATCTTACCATGGTAACATGTGATTTTTTGGTATTATTAATAATACATGAATTTAAATATTTTGACTGTTTTTCAATGCATTGTAATTGTTATTTTATTGATCCAATTGTCCCATCTTTGGCTATTGGGATTTTTTAGTCCTTTTGACGGCACCTTAGTAGTCTTTGCTATTCTCTTTGCTTTCTAAAACAAGAAGTTCCAGGTTCATCTTCTATGCTTTCTGCTCCAGGCCTTGATCGGCCATTTCCCCAAAGAGTTTTGGTTCCTTTTAGTGGAAAATAGTATTTAGAAGCTGTGGCAGTTTGATATTATTTATGAATTCCAGAAAGAGATATTATGTTTGTAAACTGGTCTGTTCCTCTGGGCATGATTCCCTCTGATTGATTTAAATTCAAAGGCTTTGCCTTTACTTGGTTAAATCAAGATTAGGGCTTTGATTCGACTATGTCATTAGCGCTATATAAACAGACACCCAATCAAGAAGACAGAATAAGATACACATGTGAAGAGAGAGCTTCATAGACACAGAAGGAGAGAAAACTTTGATCCTGCAGGCCTGGGAGGAGAGGTGAGCCATTCACCTGATAGTTTCCAGCTGACTCTGTGACGACCAGGGCAGCTAAGCCTGTGCCAGCCTACAGCTGAGATTGGAAGAAGCTGGGCCCCTGGAGCCTTAAGAGGAAGAAGAAAGGAAAGACCAGACAGACATTGCCCGCCATCTTGCTTCAACACGTGGCAACTGACTTTGTGTGAGAAATCGAACTTGAGTTGGACTTTTTAGGACCTTGTAACTGTAAGCTTCTACACAAAATAAATACCCTTTATAAATCCAACAGATTTCTGGCACTTTCCATCAGCACCACCTTTGGCTGGTTAGTACATAGACAGTAACAGGACAAAGAATTTTCACTGTATTCCTTGTTGAACTTTTGATACTTCAACCATAAGAATGCCTATTCAAAAACCTTACTGAGATTTTGAAAATGGTACAGGAATAATTTAGGTATTGACAGTTCGGTTCCAAACCACTGCAACAAAGCAAGTCACATGAATTTTTGATTTCCAAGTGCATTTAAAAGCTATGTTTATATTACAATGGAGTCTGTTAAGTATGCAATAGCATTATGTCTAAAAAACAATATACATAACCTAATTAAAAATACTTTCTTGCTAAAAAATGCTAACCATCATCTGAGCCTTCAACAAGTTGTAATCACTTTGCTGATGGTGGATCTTGCTTCGATGTTGATGGCTGCTGACTTTTCTGGGGGGTGGTTGCTGAAAGTTGGGGTGGCTGTAGCAAATTCTTAAATTAAGACAAAAATGAGGTTTGCTGTATTGATTAACTCTTCTTTTCATGAAAGATTTCTCTGTAACTTGTGATGCTGTTTGATAGCACTTTACCCACCAAAGAACTTTCAAAATTGGAATCAATCCTCTCAAAACCTGCCACTGCTTTATCAACTAAGTTTATGGACTATTCTAAATTCTTTGTTGTCATTTCAACAATGTTCACAGCATCTTCACCAGGAATAGATTCCATCTCAACAAATCACTTTTTTTGCTCATCCATAAGGAGCACTCCTCATCCATACTGGTTTTATCATGATATAGCAGCAATTCAGTCTCATCTTCAGGCTCTACTTCTAATTCTAGTTCTCTTGCTATTTCTACCACATCTGCAGTTACTTCCTCCCCTGAAGTACTGAACCCCTCAAAGTAATCCATGAGAGTTGGAATTGACTTCTTCCAGACTTCTGTTAGTGCTGATATTTTGACCTCCTCCCATGAATCGCAAATCACCTTAAGGACATCTAGAATGTTGAGTTCTTTCCAGAAGGCTTTAAATTTACTTTGTCCAGATCCATCAGAGGAATCACTATCTATAGGCAACTATAGCCTCATGAAATGTATTTCTCCAGTAATAAGACTTGAAAGTCAAAATGACTCCTTGACTCACAGGCTGTAGAATGGATGTTATATTAGCAGGCATGAAAACAAGAAGACTCTCATTGTCTTCATCTCCATCAGAGATGTCAAAGAGCAGTCATATTTCGAAAAGAATCTTTTTTTCTGAGCACTAGGTCTCATAGAGGGTTTAAAATATTCAGGAAACCATGTTGTAAACAGATGTGCTGTCATCCAGGCTTTGTTTTTCCATTTGTACAGCACAGGCAAAGTAGATTTTTGCATAATCCTTGAAGGTCCTAGGATTTTCAGAGTGGTAATTGAACCTGGGCTTCAACTTAAAGTCACCAGCTGCATTAGCCCCTAACAAGAGAGTCAGCCTGTTCTTTGAAGCTCTGAAGCCAGGCACTGACTTCTCTGTATGGACTTAAGAAAGTCCTAGATGGTATCTTCTTCCAATAGAAGGCTGTTTCATCTATACTGAAAATCTGTTGTTTAGTGTAGCCACCTTCTTTCATTATCTGAGCTAGATCTTCTGCATAATTTGCTGCAGCTTTTACATCAGCACTTGCTGTTTCAACTTCACTTTTATGTTGTGGAGATGGCTCTCTTGCTTAAACCTCATAAACCAGCCTCTGCCAGCTTTAGTCTTCTCTCTGTTTCCTCACCTCTCTCAGCCTTCAAGGAACTGAAGAGGAGTTAGGGCCTTGCTCTGGATTAGGCTTTGGTTTAAGAGAATGTTGTGGCTGTTTTGATCTTCTATCCAGATCACTAAAATTTTCTCCATATTAGCAATAAGGCGGTTTGACTTTCTTCTTATTCGTGTGTTCATTGGAGCAGCACTTTTTTATTTCCTTTGAGAAGTTCTCCTTTGCATTCACAGCTTGACTGTGTTGTGCGGGAGGCCTATCTTTCGGCCTCTCGTGGTTTTCAACATGCCTTCCTCACTAAGCTTAATCATTTCTAGCTTTTGATTTAAAGTCAGAGACGTGCAACTGTTTCTTTCTCTTGAACACTTAGAGGCAATTGTAGGATTAATTGGCCTAACTTCAATATTCTTGTGTCTCAGGAAATAGGGAGGCCCAAGGAGAGGGAGAGAGACTGGGGAGCAGCTGATAGGTGGAGCAGTCAGAACACGTACCACATTTTTGGATAAAATTTGCCATCTTATATGGGCGCAGTTTGTGGTGCCCCCGAACAATCACAATAGTAACACCAAAGATCACTGATCGCAGATCACTGTAACAGATATAAGAATAATGTGAAATATTGCAAGAATTACAAAAATGTGATTTCCAACATGCCATTGAAAAAATGGCACCAAGAGACTTGTTCAACACAAGGTTGCCACAACCCTCAATTTGTAAAAAAAAAAAAAAAAAGCAATGTCTCCGAAGCACAATAAAATGCCTATAATCAGAATTAAATTAAATCCATAGTGGTACCCTTAATAAAAAATCAATATGATGAATCCTATCAGGAAATGAAGGAACTTTTTTCAATTAAACTAACCTTCCTCAACTGTATTAGTTTCCTATTGCTGCTGTAACAAAATACACAAACTTGGTGGCTCAAAACAACCCAGGTCTATTATCTTACAGTTCTAGAGGTCGGATATCCAAAATCAGTCTCACTGGATTTAAAGCCACGGCGCCAGCATGGCTGCTCCTTCTGGGCGCTCTAGGAGAGCATCTGTTCCTTGCCTTTTCCCACTTCTGGAGGCTGCCTGCGCTCTGTGGGTCGTGACCGCATCCCTCCAGTCTTTGCTTTTAGTTGCTTTTCTGTCTCTGACTCCTCCTGCATCCCTCTAATGAGGACCCTCCTGCTTACATTTAGGGCCCACCCAGATAATCCAAGATACTCTTCCTGCCCTAAAAGCCTTAATCATATCTGCAAAATCCCTTTTGCCATATAAAGTAACATTCGCAGGTTCTGGAGACGATTAGGATGGGGACGTCTCTGAGGACCATTATTCAGGCTATTATATCAACTTATATGGAGATGCTGATGATATTATATTTGGTGTATGCTTGAAAAGGGTAAGTGCCGGCGGTGGTGACTTGAGATTTGGGGGCCTCCTGTTGAGAGAGCACTGGATGATACAGCTGCTGCAAGGTGGGGAGGAAGCAAGCCTGGAGTTGACAGTTCAGGCATCCTCTGCCTCAGGCAACACTGAAACAGGCTTTGGTGGCCCAATCTACTTAGCTAAACAGCCAAGCAAATAAATACTTTAGAGAAAAGATTGCAACTAAAAAATAAGTCATCCAGTGGATGGTTATTGTAGTGAAGAGAATTAATTAACTTTTCCATTTTTATCCCAATTTTTCTGGGCAGGAAAGTCAATCGAGTCAATAAGTCTCAATTAGTACTAAGACCTTTATTTCCAAAGTTCAGTCATTTGCATAACACATTTACCATTTTTGCCACATCTGCAAATCATCTCCACTATTATTTACTTCCCAATTACCTTTAAGTAAACTTAAATGCATTTATTTTATGAGGAAACTTTATGTTGTGATCATAAAAGAAAACCAGTACCATTTCCATAAATACAAACTAATGGTGAAAATAATTACTTTGCCGTTAAAATTTCTTAAAGTCTGTTACCCCCTAAATTGAGCTCATCTGTCACCATTCGCACATGGACTACCCTTGGGAATACATGGCTTTGAAGTATGGACCAAGCAGACCACATTTTAAAATGTGGTCTGTCCAGTTTTCCCTGGCCCACCTCGTAATTTGTTAACTCACAGCCAGAGAACGATGCTAGAAATCACAGCCCTTTCTCAGAGCAAACTTGGAATATTTACTTTCAGAACCAAAGAGAACCAGTCTACATTTGATGCTTAATATTCCAAATTATGATAGCAGTTTACCCTCAGGAAGGAGAAAATTCCTAGTGGTAAAGTTCTTTATCACTGTCAGGGCTAGCATTAATCAACCTGTGACAAATGAAGAGACTCATTTGGTCCAGACATCTTTGCTGCCCATTCCCCAGTACCAGGCACGGTGCTGGGTGCCGGGGATGCTGGTGGTACCTCTAGCAACCTGGAACCTGCACTGCGCCACTCACAATCTAGGGGACCAGGCAGATGCTCAACAGCTCGTTACAAACAGTTAAGTATTTACATCACGATCCTTGCAGTAAAGAAGCACAAATGGTCAGAGTATGTGCCAGATGACTGCACCTTTTGATCACTTAAGAGTACCCTCTATCCAACTGTTGGAGGGAATGTGTTGAACCTGAAAACAATAGTAAAAGATCCCTAAGCTTATTATTCCAACCCCACAAAACAAGAAAAGAATGCTCACTTTTACTGCTTTTTCTTTTTAACATTGTACTAGAGATCCTAACAAATGGAAAAGAAGAAAAAGAAAAGTGTGACCAAACAATTAGAAAGAAAGAAACCAAACTGACATTATTTGTAGGAAATGCAATTGTCAATATAGGAAGTCAAAAAGATTCCACATATAAACCATCAAGGCCTTCCAAGGAGGTCAATTCCATCAGAAAACCACTAAACAGAGAAGAGGTGTCAAAACCAACACAATAAACAAGAACCGAATCATGGTACCCTAGCAGGGGAAGGTGCTCGAAGCAGCTGCTACCTTGAAAGGAGTGGTGTACCAAGCAGGCCAGGGAAGAGAGCAGCACCGAGGACTGAATGTGAGGAAACCTCTTTGTAATGGCTTAGAACTGAGTGTGTTCTACTTTCTCAGGTGTGCTTTCAAACATCCATCCCACCTCCCAAAAATCAGCCCTTTAAGGAGGAACCAACCAATACCTTCTAGGACTGATGGCAGCAAAAGACCCCAGAGTTGGAGCTGGCAGTTTAGAAGGGAGGGGTCTAGAGAGAGAGCGGCTCAGAGCTAATCTGACTCCAGCCTTTGTTCCTACATTCTCTGCTACTTCACACAATTGGTCATGGAAGGATCCTGGGCAAGTGTCTCGCCCTTTTGTCCCTGATAATTAAAGAGGAGGAACGATGAAGGTACTGCAAAGAGTACTTTCACAGTATGAATACACGTACAATTTTTTTTTTCTGTTTGAAAAAAAGTACAAAGCAATTGGATTAATGAAAACCAGTTATTCAGTGGCTGGTATTTATGAAACATTTCTGGATTAGTTTCATTTTAGGTATTGGTTATGTTATTGATTTAGTTAGACTGAGCTATCCCACCTCCCCTCCCCCCATTAGAAAAACCATGACATAGAGATGCAGTGAAAAACCTTACTCAAGAAACTCTCTTCTAAGATTAAGAGAAAAAAATTTTAATAACCAAAAATCAGAAAACAAAGCAAAGGGAAATGGCTATGTGTGCATGTGTGTGTATTTGCTTTAAAAATAAAAAAAGATGCCTCTTGTATCTGGGCCATGAATTCCATGTGCATCAGGAAACTGAAGGCCCAGACATGGCACTGCAGCCTTTATATCCTATAGAAGCCCCATCCCGCTAGCTCCAGGAGCCGGGGGATTTGGCTCTAGAGAAGTAAAACATAAGACTAAGAATTTCTTCTAATCTCCCTTCAAGTATGATGTTTTCTTCTGAGGACTCATCTCTCCTACAACTGATTTCTATGGATCTGCCTCATGAGAATGCCAAGTCAATAGGGCCACAGGTGAGTTCTGGGTTCTAGAGATGCAAGTCACCCAAGGTGCATTTGGTAGAGGCAGAAAAATAACTAGGCTGCCCAGTATTAGCAGGAGCACTGCCAGAAAACACTTTAAGGGACTCTTGTTCCTCCTAGGAGAGGTAAGGGTCTAGGCCAAACCCCCGGAGTTCATTTCTATTTCTCCATCTGCCAATTAGTAAACCTGGCCTCACTGATAATTGTGCTCTCAAGGTAATGGCTTGTTTAAGTAATTGATGATGTTTGTCCTCACTGGGGAATCTTAGCACATCAAAAGATGTTGAGAAAGCCAAAATTCACCTCCAGTCTGAATTAATCACTTTGTCAAGCACAACAAAGGCTCTTTTGCTTTGCTAATAATCCCAAATGGGGTAGCAATCCTCAGTTAAATAAGGAAACTGCAGTGCCTTTAATTAATGTTTCAAAGAACTCAGACTGGTTTTTTATTCACTTTATTTTCATGAAAATGCAGGGAAATACATGCAGAGCAAGTATTTTCCAAGATTTGAAAGTACAGGAAAGGTGAGACGTGGCTTCACTGAAGTTCCTAAAGAGAAGTATCTGAAGACCTTAGTTGACCACAAGGTCAGGGGATCATGCCTGGGCTGCAGGAAGTTAGTTCCAGGGTACTCCTCCAGACACCACCGTGCCTTAGCACCACCCCCCACCCAAACCTTGGCTTCTGGGGCACCAGTGAATTACCTCTTCCCCAACGCAGCTGCCTCAGCCTTTCTGGGCTACACCACAGAACTCTGCCTCCCTTTAGCCTACCCTTCTCCTGACTTTTTTTTTTTTTTTTAAAGATTTATTTATTTATTTATTTATTTCACTCCCCTCCCTCCCCACCCCAGTTGTCTGTTCTCTGTGTCTATTTGCTGCATCTTCTTTGTCCACTTCTGTTGTTGTCAGCAGCACAGGAATCTGTGTTTCTTTTTGTTGCATCCTCTTGTTGTGTCAGCTTTCCGTGTGTGCAGCGCCATTCCTGGGCAGGCTGCACTTTCTTTCGTGCTGGGCGGCTCTCCTCATGGGGCGCACTCCTTGCGCGTGGGGTTACCGTACGCGGGGGACAGCCCTGTGTGACACGGCATTCCTTGCGTGCATCAGCACTGCACATGGGCCAGCTCCACACATCTCCCGACTTTCTGATCCCAAATTGTCTCTCGTAAATCTCTGATCACCAGGCAGTCAAGGCTTCCTCAGCCTCCTGAGGGGCCCTTATGCCCCTTTACCTCCACCTCACCCTATGCCTAACTCCCAGCACCACAGGGCCCCCTGTCCATTGTATGATCATCTAGGCTCTAAGAGGGAGGATGGTGGAGTGGGAAGCATCAGGAATCAGTTTCTCCACCAGAACAACTACTAAACAGGCAGGAGCTGTGTGAATCAACTATTTCAAAACTCCACAGTCTAGAAGAACACTGTATGCCATCCAGGGAAGAGTGGGAGGAAGAGGCTGGTGAATTAGGTAAAGGCAGTACATTGCTCTCCCTGCATGGCCCTTACCATCACCCATGCCCCACTCTCATGGCAGTAGCAGTGTGGTTCAACCCCTGACATGGCTTGCTGAGAGAAGGTCATAAAATTCCACCAAGAGCCAGGGGAGAAGGGAAGCAGGGGGAGAGTACAGGCTGATCACGGATGACTGCTTCTGATTAGCTACTTTGGATTGCTGGGGGCCAGGCTGTGAGGGTGGTCATTGTTCCAACCCGCCCAGACAAAGTCAGTGGAGGAGACTCATAGACCGTATGCTTCCTCAGAGCTGCGGAGGACAGTTGAAGGGCTGCATTGGCTGGGTAGGGGCTGAGTCAAGGAAGTGCAGCTTTGGGAACCATGGAAGGAGCACTCTTCCTGATCCCCTACTATGAATCTCCTTCCTCCCCTCCTGAGGGGAGTTTGGAGCCAGTTGGTACTTCCCTGGAGGGTTCCTGGCCTTGGTCTGGCTGGGAAGGACTGACTTGGTGTAACTCCTTTCCAGTGTGCCCACCTTTCACTCCTAAATTTGCCCTCCAGGCAAAAGTAGCTTGAGACAACAAAAACAGTAAAGAAACAATTGAGGGAAGCGGACTTGGCCCAGTGGTTAGGGCATCTGTCTACCACATGGGAAGTCCGCTGTTCAAACCCTGGGCCTCCTTGACCCTGTGGAGCTGGCCCACGTGTAGTGCTGATGTGCGCAAGGAGTGCGGTGCCAAGCAGGGGTGTCCCCACATAGGGGAGCCCCATGCACAAGGAGTGCGCCCCATAAGGAGAGCCGCCCAGCATGAAAGAAAGTGCAGCCTGCCTAAGAATGGTGCCACACACATGGAGAGCTGACACAACAAGATTACGCAACAAAAAGAAACAGATTCCCATGCCGCTGACAACAACAGAAGCAGACAAAGAAGAACACACAGCAAACAGACACAGAGAACAGACAACTGGGGGATGGGGGGAAGGGGAGAGAAATAAAAAAAAAAAAAATCTTAAAAAAAAAAAAGAAACAATTGAGACGGATTGCCTGGGACAATGGCTTATCTGCTTTAAATCTTGCAGTGGAAAACCCAGTAGAGGGAAGTAGAAGGACATTCAAACTCCATAAACAGGGAAGCAGACTTGGCCCAGTGGTTAGGGCGTCCATCTACCACATGGGAGGTCTGCAGTTCAAACGCTAGGCCTCCCTGACCTGTGTGGAGGTGGCCCATGCATAGTGCTGATGCGCACAAGGAGTGCCCTGCCGTGCAGGGGTGTCCCCCACGTAGGGGAACCCCACGCGCAAGGAGTGCGCCCCATAAGGAGAGCCACCCAGCACAAAAGAAAGTGCAGCCTGCCTAAGAATGGCGCCGCATGAATGGAGAGCTGACACAACAAGATGACACAACAAAAAGAAACACAGATTCCTGTGCCGCTGACAACAACAGAAGCAGACAAAGAAGACGAAGCAAATAGACACAGAGAACAGACAACCGGGGTGGGGGGGAATGGGAGAGAAATAAATAAAAATAAATAAATCTTAAAAAAAACAAAACAAAAAACTCCATAAACAGGGAACTCCTAAAGCCCCTGTTAGGGGCCTTAACACAAACCTGGAAAAAGAAACAGGCCCAGAAAAGACAGGGAGGATCCTGTACTTTGTATTCATCTTGGGCTGACTACCTGATAGGATGGCCCATCCTAAGAAAGTGGAAAAAAATCCATAAAACATCAACAAAGACCAGAATGTGGACATATCAAAGACAAAAAACCCACAAAACTTTAATATGCTGAAGGAGATGAAGGAAAATGCAGAGAAAGAACTAAAGAATATCAGGAAAATGATGAATGAGCAATATGAGAATCTAATAAAGTGAACAAAATTTTAAACAGGAACCATACAGAACTAATGGAGTTGAAGACTCCAATAACTGAAATGAAAATTTCCCAGGAAGGTTTCAGTAGCAGATTGGACTGGGAGGAGAAAGAATCATTGAGCTTCAAAACAAGACAACTGAAAGGAGTCAGGCTGAGAATCAGAAAGAAAAAAGAATTATAAAAAGTAAAAATAACCTAAGAGACCTTTGGGACACCATCAAGCATACCAATATTTGAATTATGGGAGTCCCAGAAAGAGCTCAGTGGCTATGCACCTCCTTCCCATGTAGGAGGTCCTGAGTTCAATTGCTGGTACCTCTGAAAAAGGAAGGAAAGAAGGAAGGAAGGAAGGAAGAAAGGAAGGGAGGGAGGGAGGGAGGAGAAAACTTCCCAAATTTAGCAAAAGACATAAATATGCACATTCAAGAAGCCCAGAGACCACCAAACAGGATAAAACTTAAAGTCACGTACAGATCAAACTGTTGAATGCAAAGGACAAGAAGAAAGTTCTGAAAGCTGCAAGAGAAAATCAACATATTATGTTCAAGGGAGCTCAATTACATTAAGTGCCAATTTCTCATCAGAAAAATGGAGGCAAGAAAGCAGTGGTTTGAAATAAAGTGCTGAAAGTAAACAACTGCCAAGCAAGAATTTTATATGCAGCAAGACTTTCTTCCAAAAATGAGGGAGAGATTAAGACATTCCCAGATGAAAAAAAGCTAAGGGAATTTATTACTAGACTTGCCCTACAATGCTAAAGAGAGTTTGTGAAAGAAAAGGACACTAGACAGTGGTTGTTTTAGTTTACCAAATGGGTTCTGATGCCAGGTACCAGAAATGGGATGGCTTTTCCAATGGAAATTATTAGGGGTATAAGCTCATAGTTCCAAAGCCATGAAAAGTCCAACTCGAGTCACCATTAGAGGTGCTTTCTCACCAAAATCAGCTACTATTGATCCTGGTGTTGTTGACACATGGTGAAGCAAAATGGCCACCAAACTCTGTGGCGGTCTCTCCTTCCCCTCTAGAATCTACTGTCTCTTAGAGCTCAGCTGTGAGTAATCAGGCATAGGGCTTGTCTCTTTCCAGGCCTCCTGTATCAGTCTTGGCTGTTCCACTCTTTTCCCAAGTTCAGCTGTAAAGTATCAGGAATATAGCAGGGCTGGTCTCCACTTGAGCTGCTCCGTGGGCACAGCCTCTGGGGGCTTTGTGTTTAAGCAATCCTCTCTCTCACATTGCATAATACTGTGTCTGTCTGTGTGAGTTTACATCAGACCTAGCAAGGGGGCAGAGACTCAATCTGAGTCATGCCTCGCTGACCTAGTCCAATCAACTCCCTAAAGCCATCTTATTACGTAATCTTATTAAAGACCCCTCTGCTGAATTTAATACAATCAAAGGGTATCACACCCAGGGGAATAGATTTGTTTACAAACATAATCTTCTTCTTTTTGGAATTCAGAAAATAATTTCAAATTGCCACAATGGCTCAAAGTAGCAAAAAGAAATAAAGTTATTTTTTATGGTCTGTGTATCTTTTTTAAAAAGGCAGTTAAATAAAAAAAAAATGTTTTAAAAGAAAGAATTCTATTAAACAAAGTCCTTTGAGTAATTATAAATGTCAGTATTATTGTAATGTATTTTTTTGGTAGGTAACTCCAATTTCTACTCCCTATAAGTGCTAAAATGTAAATATATCATACACCATGATCAAGTAGGATTTACCCCAGGTATACAAGGGTGGTTCAACATAAGAAAATTAATGAGTAATGATAAATCAGTGGTTTCAGATCTTATTTTTTAAGAAGTACCAAGAAAGGTGGGGGTACAGAGGGGTAAAGGAATAATTTATATGTATGCTATTGAAGTCAAATTGGTATAAAATAAAATATGATTGTTATGTATTTAGGATGTTAAGTTTTAATTCTGTAGTAACCTCAAGGAAAATATATGAAAAATATATCCAGAAAGAAATGAGAAGGACTCCATATGGTACAACACAAAAAATGAAATAACTGTAAATGTATGCATTAACAGAAGAACTGAGTGATAAAAGAGGTATAAACTTACAAAGATGAAATAACAAAATGACAGAATAAAGTCCTCATTATCAGTAGTGAATATAAATGTTAATGGATTAAACTCTCTAGTTGAAAGGCATAGATTGGCAGAATGGATAAAAAAGGCATGACCCTACTAAATGCTGTTTATAGGAGATTCACATTTAATTCAAAGACACAAGTAGGTTGAAAGTGAAAGCATGGAAAAATATACCATGCAAGTAGCAGCAAAAAGAGAACTGGAGTAGCTATTAATATCAGATAAAATAGATATTAGGCTAAAAACCATTGAGGGACAAAGTGGTCAATATATACTGATAAAGGGCAATTCAACAAGAAGACAAAATTGTAACTATAGATGCACCTAACAGTAGATGATAAAATACATGAAGCAAATACTGATAGATTTGAAAGGAAAAATTTATGGTTCCACATTAACAGTGGAGACTTTAATATACCACTTTCAATAATGGATAGAACATCTAGGCAGAAGACTGTCTTGAACAATACTCTAAATCAGCTACAACTAACAGACATTTTTATAACATTTCACCTAAAAACAAGATAATACACATTCTTCTTGAGTGCACATAGAACATTCTCTAAGATAGACCATATCTTAGGTATAAAACAAGTTTCAATAAATTAAAAAATATTGAAATCAGGCAATGCATCTTCTCTGACAACAATGGAATAAAGCTAGAAATGGAAAATTCATGAATATGCAGAAATTATACAATGTACTCTTAAACAACCAATGAGTTAAAGAGGAAATCACAAAGAAAATTAGAAAATACTTTGAGGCAAATGAAAACACAGCATATACCAAAATTTATGGACTGTAGCAAAGGCAGTACTAAGAGGGAAATTCATAGTTCTAAATGTTTATGTTAAATAAGAAGAAAGATTTCAAATCAGAGACCAAACCTAAAAACTGGAAGAACTAGAAAAAGAAGAGCAAATTAAACTCAAATTGAGCAGAAGGAAGAAAATAACAAAGCTTAGAGCAGAGATAAAGAAAATAGAGGATAAAAATGCAAAAGAGAAAATCAACAAAACCAAAAGTTAGTTCTTTGAAAAGATCAATAAAAATTGACAACATTTTAGCTAGACAGATGAAGAAAAAAGAGGAATCAAAATAAGTAAAATCAGAAGTGAAAAGCAGGATGTTATTACTGACCCCAGTGAAATAAAAAGGATGATAAAAGGATACTGTGAACTATATGCCAGAAAACTAGATAACCTAGATGAAGTAGGCAAATTCCTAAAAACGTACAAACCACCTTCACTGATTCAAGAAGATATAGATCTCAACATATGAATAACAAATAAAGAGAGCAAATCAATAATTAAATACTACCAAACAAAGAAAAGCCCAGGACCAGAAGGCTTCACAGGGGAATCTTATCAACCATCTCATGAAGAATTAACATCAATCCTGCTCAAATTCTTTCAAAAAATTGACAAGGAAGGAACACTCCCTAATTCATTCTATGAGGCAAACATCACCATCATATAAGAGCTAGATAAAGATACCACAGAAAAAGAAAATTACAGACTAATACCCCTTATGAGTATAGATACAAAAATCCTCAACAAAATACCAGCAAACCACATCCAACAGCACATTAAAAGAATTATACACCATGATCAAGTACAATTTATCCCAGGTATGCAAGGGTGGTTCAACATAAAAAAATTAATATAATGCACCAGATTAACAAAATGAAGACAAAAAACCCACATGATCATCCCAATTGATGCAGAAAATGCATTTGGTAAAATCTAGCATCCCTTCTTGATTTAAAAACAAACAAACAAAAAAAAACTTAGAAAACTAGAATTAGAAAGAAGGAAACTTGGTCAACATGATAAAGGATAAAGGGCATATATCAACAACCCAAAGCTAACATCATACTTCATGGTAAAATCTGAAAGCTTTCCCTCTAAGATCAGGAACAAGACAACAATTACCACTGTCACTGTTGCTATTCAACATTGTACTAGAAGTTCTAGTTGGAGTATTTAGGCAAAACAAGAGAAATAAACGTCATCCAAATTGGAAAGGCTTTCCCTATTCTCAGATGACATGATCCTATATAAAGAAACTTCTTAAAATTTACAGCAAAGCTCCAAGAGCAAATAAATTAATTCAGCAAAGTATTGGAGTACTAAATCAACCAGCACACAACTGTAGTGTTTCTTTACACCAGTAATGAATAATCAGAAGAGGAAATCAAGAAAAAAAGTCCAATTTTAGTAGCAATGAAAAGAATCAAATATCTAGGAATAAATCTAACCAATGTTATAAAAGATCTTTACACAGAAAACTACAAAACATTGCTAAAAAAAATCAAAGAAGACTTAAACAAATGGAAAAACATCCTGTGTTCATGGATTGGAGAACAAAATATTGTTAAGTGTCAATTCCACCCAAAGCAATTTAGCACAATCCCAATCAAAATGCAAGCAACTTTCTTTGCAGTAATGAAAAAGCCAATAATCAAATGTATATGGAAGTTTAGGAGGCTCCAAACAGTCAAAGCCATCTTGAAAAAGAAGAATGAAGTTAGAGGACTCACATTTCCCTATCTTAAAACTTATTTCAAAGCCACAGTAATCAAAACAGTATGGTACTGGCACAAGGACAGACATGTAAACCAGTGGAATCAAATTGAGTGCTCAGAAATCAATGCTCACATCTATGGCCAACTGATTTTTGACAAGTGTCAAATCTGTTCAGCTGGAAAAGTCTCTTCAACAAATGTTGCTGGGAAAACTGGCTCTCCGTATGCAAAAGAATGAAGGTGGACCACTATCTCATACCATATAAAAAAATCAACTCAAAATGGACCAAAGACCTAAATATAAGACCCTGAACTATAATCCCCTGGAAGAAAATGTAAGGAAGCAGGTGCTCAACCATTGAGCTACACCTGCTCCCTGACTCATTCATTGTTGATGGGAGTGTAAAATGGTGTAGCTGCTATGGAAAAGAGTTTGGCAATTCCTTTGAAATTAATTACCATACAAATCAGCAATCCCACTTCTAGGTATAGACCCAAATTAATTGAAAGCAGGGACTCAAACAGCTATTTGCACATTGATGTTCATAGCAGCATTATTCACATTTTCCAAAAGATGGAATCAACCCAAATATCCATCAACCAACAAGTGAATAAACAAAATGTGGTATATATGTACAATGGAATATTATTCAGCTGTAAAAAGGATTAAAGTCCTGATACATACAACAACATGAATAAACCTTAAAGACATCATGTTGAGTGAAATAAGGCAAGGACAAATATTGTATGATCTCACTGATATGAAATAATTAGGATGAGCAAACTCATAAAGTCAGAATCTAGAATATAGTTTACCAGGCGATAGGGTAGGGATAAGGAACAGGGAGTTAAGGCATAAAATGTACAGACTTTCTTTTTGGGACAATGGGAAAGTTTTGGTAATGGATGGTGATGGTGGTAGCACATCATTGTCAGAGTAATTAGCAACACTGAATTATATACTTAAATGTGGTTAATAGGAAAAATTTTGGGTTTCATATAAGTTACTAGAATAAAAAAATTTTTTTCAATCCATGGAACTGCACAATACTAACAATGAATGCTAAGTTAAACCATAGACTATAGTTAGTAGAATTATAAAAACATGCTTTCCTCAATTCTAACAAATGTACCATACCAATGCAAGATGTTAATAATAGGGTGGTATTTGCTAACCCTGTATTTTATGCATGATTATTCTGTAAACCTACTTCTCTAATAAAAAAAAAAAGATATCATCCAGGCCAGGTCAGAGCCTTGGGGTCCTGCATGTCTAGAACAGGAGGTTGGACACATTGCCATGTTGGTCTGATCCCAGCTGCCTGGTCATTTGAAAGTTCTTTGCCATCCCTAAGGCCACTTGGAAGTAAATGAGCAGGATGGGGAGAAGTCTGGAGGTCACTCAGTTCAGTTCGACAATATTTGTGGAGCACATATTCTTTTTAAGGGATGAGTGAGAGATACCCTGGGCCCTAGAGAATTTATCCAATGAAAAACAAATGGGGCATCTGGGGGACTTAGCTTGAACAGAAGAGTTGGGTAAGTTGTGCTGCCTTCATGTACTTCTTATCTTGCATAATAACTCTCCATGGCTTCTAAACCGCCACCAGTTAGAAAACTCAGAGCTACCTTTGACGCTCTCCTTCAATCCTCATATGCAATCCGTCACCAATACGGTCTATTTTGCCTTCACAGTGTCTCTTTGTAAAGCTCTTCACTCTTACTCCTAGCTGGCACTGCCTTATTTAGGTCATCATCGTCTCTCCTAAGCAGGGATTTTGCAATCGATTCCTGAACTGGCCTCCCAGACTTAAGTTTCTCCCTTCATCCACCAGTCTACATTCCACACCAATGACAGAAAAGTCTTGCCAACATGCAAATCTGTCCATGTTGCTGCCTGGCCCAGAATTTTTTTCATTAGCTCCCTGGCACCGTCAGGCCAAAACACTAAACTCCTTCACTTGACCTTTGATGATCTGGCCCTGGCCTGACTCGCCGGCTTCACTGCAAGCTGTCCCTGCCCCCGCCTTTAGATTCGCACAACCTTGTATGACTTGCACATTTCCAGTCACTCCAAGTTGTCTCACATCTTTGCCCTTTGCTCTTCTTCAAGGCCCTGAATGAGGTGAGTGTGCTCTTGCCCAACCCTGAAAGTGAGTGCCTCCTTAAATTTTACACCCAGCCACCTCACTTACCTCCCTCTGTCCCAGCCCTGCTCTTCTCTCTGTCTGCTGTGTCCACCCTTTCTTCACCTCGCTAGTCCTGATATTTGGGTTTCTACTCAAGGGCTACCTCCTCCAGGAGCCCACCCAGTCTTTCCTGGGCACTCGGAGACATTTTCCTTGGCCACCTGGAGAGTTTCACCAATTCCCTAATAAGGAGGAATTGCAAATAAAGAGTAGGAGAATATATGTATTGTTTGTAGGAATATAATCCTGCCTAAATTCATTATTTACTATACCTGGTTCTGTTTCCATCATGTAGGCTTAGTCATCTGCAGTTAATCCTTTTGTTTTTATGAAGCCCTAAGTTAAAGAATGCTTTCTTTAGATGTTGTTGTGAAAGAGAGACATTTGACTTGGGTGAACCCCAACTGACATTTAAGCACAAGATCCTAGAGCCTAGAGAGGATAGTCTGGGCTGCTCCTCCCTGGATGTCCTGCATAATAGCAAATAGTTCCGGAACGTGTCCCTCGTGCCAGAAGCTGGTCTATGTGCTTCACACACATTAGCTCCTTATTCCTCCCCACCGCTGTAGGTGGGGGGTGCTCTTGCTGCCACCTCCATTTTGCAGGTGGGAAAAGTGAGGCTCAATGCTCCTAAGTAGCAGAGCCAGAATCCCAACCCAGGACATTTGGCTATGAAGGCTGTGCTCTTAGCCAGCAGGCTGTACTGCATTTCATGAGAAACAAATTGCCTAGAACCCAACCTGTCCACAAGACAGGGGGTCTTCAGTTCACGATGTGAGCTAAGTGTGTGTGTGTTGGAGGGGGGGAGTGCTGCCCCATGCAGGAATGCTGCCCGATGCAGGAGTGCTGGCCAATGCGGAGAACTGGCATAGCAAGATAACACAACAAGAGACACAGAGGAGAGACAATAAGAAGACATAACAGAACAGGGAGCTGAGGTGGTGCAAGAGAACGATTGCCTTTCTCTCACTCTGGAAGGTTGCAGGATCAATTCCCAGAGCCGCCTAACGAGAATACAAGCAGACACAGAAGAACACACAGCGAATGGACACAGCAGACAACACGGGGTGGTGGGGGGCAGGGATAAATATATAAGTAAATCTTTTAAAAAAGGTATGACAAGGAGGAGCATGGAAGTGAGTTAAGAGTCTCTTAACATCTGTGCAATTCACGGTGTGACAGGCCTTGAGGGACTACACACACCCTTTCTTCCCACAGCCACTAGCCACCACCCAGGGGTGCTTTCTGGGCGGGCAAGGTTCTAAGGGTAGGGATAATCCTAAAAATGTATTTTCACCTTGATAAACCTGTAGGGCTCTAGCACCCATGAGAATATTTAAAACAGTTCTGGAACTATTTATGTTTTCAGCCACAGCTATTGGCATGACAGCATCCATAAATTTACTACCCAGTGTAGAACAATGGATTTGTTCTAACCAGCACAGCTCACATCTACAAAGATGTCCCCTGGCTGGTGTATTTCAGGACTTGGTATACATTGTGCTGACTGCTTTCAGGCCTCCTCTGGTCTCTGGAGTTCCCACGCGCCTCCCCTCAGTCCTGCTTTCCCAGGTCAGAGTTGAAATCTTCTGGTGCTTTATGTGGCAGCTGCTCCCTTTCCCCACCTCGTCCCCTTGAATCATTCATTTACTCTTCTCAGAACATGGTCTAGCTCCATCACCAGTCAGCCCCCGGTCTCCATCTCTTATGTGGCTAGAAATTGCTAGGTACATCCCAGGGCCAGCCCAAGTCAGGTATGAGCCCCTACACTGAGTTTTTGGTGTTGCTTTTAGCACTCTTGGTGCTAGTTCATTATGCCATTGTCAAGAAACCCCATGACCTGCCACGACAGTGTCTCAGGTGGCAAATTCCCCATCAATGTCTATCTTTTTTTTTCAGAGAATCATTGTTTTCATTTACATTAGGAACTCCAAATGTCAGTTAACTTTAAAGTATTTGTGTCTGTACGTGTGTGTGTTGTTTTTTCTTTGTTTTCCCTTTTGTTCTTTGTTGTATTTTATCTTGACATTCATGGCCCCTGTCTGCTTTGCTGGACAACAGAACCCAGATGTGTGATCTTGGGGCAGGGAGTAGATTGAACACTGATCCCGATTCTTCATGCCCTCTGTTTTGGTTTCCTAGGCCTTTGAAAGCTGGTACCATAAAGTGTGCTGGCTTTTAACAATGGTATTTATTATCTTACAGCTTTGGGACTGAAAAAACCTCCAAATCCAGATATCATCAAGGCCATGCTTTCTTCCCGAAGAAGGGCTGCCAGTGATCCTTGGTTCCTCTGCCACATGGCATGGCACATAGCAGCATCTGTTCTCTCTCTCTTCTCTTCCAGGTTTTGTTGCTTGCACCTTATTGCTTCCATGTCTTTCTCTCTCCCTCCCTCTTTGAATTTTATTCCATTTATAAAGGATTACAATATGAGGATTAAGACCCATCTTGAATGAATGAGGTGGGTCACACCTTAACTGAAGTAGTCTTGTCACAAGGTCCTACTTAAATAGGTTTACACCCACAGGAATGGATTAAACTTAAAAACATGCTTTTCTGGGGTACGTCCAGCTTTAAATCACCACACCTTCCCTGTGTTAGAATTATGTATCAATGCCCTTCGCTGTATGACTTTATGATATCTGCCACTACAGTGGGTGGAATATTCTTCCTCACCCTATTAATGGTAGGCTTGGTCCTTTGACTTGCTTTAGACAGTGGAATGTGGGCAGAAATAACATTGAGCCAGTTGCAGGCTGAAACCTCAAGAGATATTGCTTGTTTCCTTGTGAATTTTTGCACTGCTAAGAACTGCCAGGGGTAGAGTTTCTTTTAGGTACCCACTTAAATCTGGGGTCCATTAGAAACATATGTGGATTAGATCTGAATCCCACCCATTGCCTGAAACCTCAGCCAACCCACAGACACACTGAGTTTTGGGGTGGTTTGTTACACAGCACTGTTGCAGCAATAACTGACTAATACATGTCAATTCACTCAAACTTTTTAGGTCTTTTTTTCCTCACCTATAAAATGAGACATGGGAGTATGAACAATGGTACTCACCCTTTTTTTCCTACCATAAACAACTGAGGCTATGACATACCCATCAATAACAGAGATGAAACATAACAAAGTCAAATGTTACAAAGCACAAAAGAAAGAGGATTGGAAAATGTCCATTAAATTTAAGAACTAGGGGATTACTGATGGCCTTGGTGAGAGTGGAGAACAGGGCAGAGCTGAAGGGTAAGTGGGAGGTGAGGAAGTGGACAAGTGTGACACCCTCTTTCAAACCACTTGGTTGGGAAGAGAGGAGTGGGCAGAATGGTAGCTGGGGTGGAACATACAGTCAAAGAGGTAGTTTGTTGGTTAGTTGATTTGTTGGCTAGCTGGCTAACTTGTTTATTTTAAGATGGAAGAAACAGAACCGGCAAGAAAAAAAAAATTTTTTTTTCAGTCAAGGGATGATGCAGGTGAAGGCTTGGACAGGAGTGAACAGGAAAAAAAGGTCTGGTCAATGAGAGAGAGTAGAGTTAGCAGGATTTATTTACTGATTCGATATGCATCATTTACTCTTCAAATTCTCAAGTCCAAGGGCAAGGTGTCAACCAATCAAACAAGGATCAAATGAAAAATAGAATTGTGCTGTTACTGTTTAAATCAGAAGATGGATATAAATTTAGTCATGGGACAATCTGAAAAATTTCTGGAAAGCAAACTGAGGCTAAAGTTTGATTTATAGAGCACTTTTCCAGTAATAGATTTTCTTTAATTTTTCAGCACCTACGACTAAGAGGCAAAGAGTTGCCACCAATAGATTAATACTAATATATGAGGATATAAGGTTCATCATTCATAAAATGTTCAAGCTCCCTTTCAAGGAGATGGAAAAGGATGACTATCTCCATTCTACTGCCTGGAACTGAAGATCAAAAAGGTAGATGATATCTCTGGCCCTTTGGAAAAACAACCTTTATTTTAATTACTTTTCTTCCGAATCATTTCTAAACCTGCTGCATTCTGACTTTTATCCCCATCACATCTTTCGTGACCATCTCCAGTATCACAAGAGACTCTCTTAGCTGTTAGATTCAGTAGGCCTTTTTCTAACCTCATCATACTTGTTCAAGGTCAAAAGCTATATAATGGTTTAAGTCCAGAATCACTCTAAAAAAAGGCCACTTGTTTGAAGTACAGCTCTCCTCACTTCTCACGTCAATGCATTCCAGAAGATCATATGAAAAATAAGAATGATAATTTTAAAAACTAAAAACTAGATCTGCCTAGCATCTAAACAATTATTGTTGAGTATAAGCCTGCAGTTACAGGATAATAATAATAGCTAATCTTTATTGAACACAGTGCCAGGCACTGCTGCAAGTTCATTAAGTGTTTTAACTCTTGTAAGCCTCTCAATATGCTATAGATAAATGCTATTACATCCCTATTTTACAGATGGGGAAACTGAGACCCACAGACTTTTCATCATTTGCCTAAGGTCACGAGGCTAACCAGGATTTGAACCCAGCTACTTTGGCTCTAAAGTCCAAGCTCTGAACTAGTACACAGGGGGAAAAGGCAGCCAAGAATGAGTGTAGTGCTTTTTTAGAAGCAGAATTGATGAACTGACATGCTACTAAAGAGCTTGCATATAGTTTGTTTTCCTTTGCACTATTATTTTGTTTAGCAATCCTTTCCTTCATAAATAGTTCAGAGAAGAACATCAACCCACATCTCTGCCTAGTCTGATTTAGAAAAACAAAATATTTTTCAAAATACAGAGTTCAAGTCAATGAAATTTTGGGCTAGATAACAAGTGGGGTGGTAGCTGGTTGCACTAGTATGCAGCCAGAAAGTGAGTGGAAATTCTCTATGATAATATTCATAGCAACTAAGATGTATCCAGTGTCTATATATGCCAAGCACACACCACATGAAATCCTCTACATTATCTTTTTAAATTCAGCTCAGTTCAACAAATAATTGAGTGTTTATTACCTGTATTAGTCAGCCAAAAGGGTGCTGATGCAGAGTACTCGAAATCTGTTGACTTTTATAAAGGGTATTTATTTGGGGTAAAAGCTTACAGTTGCAAGGACCTATAGAGTCCAACTCAAGGTACCACAAGAGGTACTTCCTCACCCAAAGTCTGTTGCCTTGTGTTGAAGCAAGATGGTGGGTGATGTCTGCAAGTGTTCAGCATTCCTTTTCCCTCTTAAGGCTCTGTGGTCCCAGCTCCTTGTGATCTCAGCTGTAGGCTGGAAGGCTCATTTCTTTCTAGGCTCGCTGCTCCCGTCTCTTTACAAGGTCAGCTGTAGACTATCAGGCAAATGGCTCATCTCTTCCCCAAGCCTCTGCTCTGTCTACGGAGTTCTCTTTTCCTCTGTGTATCTACTTTTGTGATTGTGATTGTCTGTTTATATAGCCCACCAAGGGGGCGGGAACTCAACCCCGCATGCCCTAATGACATGGTCGAAACAAAACCCCAATACTGATTTAATAAAATGAAAGTAACCTCTGAATTTAATACAATTACAGAGGTACCATGCCCAGAAGACCAGTTTACAAATATAATCAATATCTCTCCTTAGACTTCACAAACAACATCAAACTGCCACATTACCCAATATAAATTTATTAAGTGCACTAGGCACCATGATAGGCACTAAAAGTTAGAGCCAAGTAAGACCCAATCCTGTCCTTAGAGAGCTCAACCTTTCCTGGGGGACACAGGTCTAAGTGATAAGAGAGTAATGGCTCCAGATGTGGGGGCAGGAGCATAGGAGATACACAAGAGGCTTCCTGGATGCAGAAGAGTTTCCCACCTGAACAAAGGAGGAAGGGTGTCCCAACAGAGGGAAGGAAAGTGCCAGAGGGGTGGTGACGGTAAACCACAAGGTTTACGGAGGGAACTGTGAACACAGGACAGCAAAGCGCCTGTCACAAATGATGGGAGATGAGGAGATGGGATCTGTGAAATTAGGAAGGGGGTACATGAGATAATTTTGACATTTCGAAGAGCCTAATGTAAATTATGCATTTATTGCGAATAAGATTGCGCAGGTTAACTAAAATGTCAAGTTTCTTTGCTTTGGAGTGGAATTATAACTGTATACAGTAATGCTGGTTATCTCATTCAGCTATTCTCATTGGAAGGTCTTCCAATCAGCTTGTCTTTGAATAATTAAAATACAAAAATCAACCAATCAGTCATTGCTTAAATACACTTTGTTGTTTGGACAATAGAACATGGGACCAATGGGGAAAATAATATAAACAAGGAATGCTGAAGACCAGTTTAGATACCATGGCTGAAAGCTGTGGGTTAGTGCTCAATAGAACTGAGAAGCAGGAAGTGTTTTCCTTTGGAGCCTCTCCTTCTGGGGTCAGATAGCTCCCATTCCCACCTCCGCCCCACCCCACACCGTTGTCAGGACACCCCCCTCAGACATTGAGTGTTTTTGTAACCCCAAATACCACATCTTCAAAATAGCTTTACCCTGCCTTCTATCTCATAGCCTCTTTTTGCCACAGAGTCTTGCTCTTCAATATCTAATGTGACAAGTAATTTATTTAATGAATTCATGGGAATGCTATCCACGGCACCTCAATAAGGAAGAACCAGCACATGCAGCCTGGTAAACCTTCAGCATCCAATCAGTGTATGAGCTAAGAAGTAACATTTACTCTTTCAGTAAGCCACGCACAAGACATTCTAGCACTAGGGACCTTACCCACCCCTACACATACACACACATTATAACAGCAATCATTTGGAAACAGTATCCCTATCTCAGTTACCTGAGGCATGATTATGATCATTAGCCTTTACTGAGCAGCTACCATGTACCAGGAAGGTAATCATTAACGTAAGAGTCAGCCTCTGCCCTCAGGAGCTTATAGTCAGGTTAGAAAGGTAGGACACATGGATTAAAAATAAAATGACCTAGTGTCAAGTGAGTGATGGAGACAGAAAATGCTTCTGGAGTTCAAGGAGGCAGGGCTCACCAAGGGCTAGCCTGGTTAAGGAGACCTTCACAGGAGAGTGACATTTGGACAAGATTTTGAAGAAGGGGTGGGATTTAGTTCAAGAGAGAGGCGCACGCATTTGGGCAGCGCGGTCTGCAATGCGCAAAGGGTGGAGAGAAGAAAATGCATATTGCGCGCTGGCAGCAGGGAAGCCCATGGAGGGATTTTAGGGCACCTTCCAGATCAGAACGCGGAGGCAGCCACTCGTGTGGGTTCATGGCGCTGGCTCTCTGCAGTTTGTCTCTTGTGTAGTGCTCCAGAAACAGGGGTTTGGCTGAAGCCACTATTTGTAGTGGTGGCTTTGCTTTCAGGCCATCTCTGACACTATTTTTCTGGATACCTTTGAGGAAAAGAGGGCCGTCCTTTCTGAGACGGCCATCCAGGAATTGGCTGTTGCTGAGACAAAACCTAAGAAGCACCCTTTGCAGGGGCACACTTGAGGTGTAGGGTGACCCCGCAGCATGACTTAGCACCAGGCACTGCGCGGAAGCTGGGAGACTGCGCAGCAAGCCAAGGGCTCCAGGGCATCTCCCCACTCAGTGCTCCACCCTCCCTATCCACGGGAAGTGATGCAACTTCACACACTTCTGATAAACCAGGAAGCACCGACCAAGCAACGGAATGAGCACCTGCCTCTGGCCCTTCTCTCCCCAGGTTCGCCCCATGTCGGTGGACGCGTTTTCCTGCAAGGAGGACCAAGTCACGACTTGTGCTACGGAAGTTACTAAAGGTGGGGCATTTCCCCTCAATGGCAATGTGACTATGGCATTTGGTGGGAAGGGGATGATTCATTAGCTTTATTTTCTGGAAGAACCTCTGTCCTCCCGGGTAAAGCAGGACAGAACATATACTCAAGCAACTCAGTGAGTGAGGCACAAACATAAAGAGGATGATTTGCTTTGTTTATAGAGCAAATGAAATTCTTCTTTCCTCTCTGCCTAAAGAGTAGATGTTGCCAGAAGCCAAAATTCCTTACTAGATAAGAGAAAGTATGACCATAAGTCTTAAGACTACTGCTGTAGTTTCCTTTTTTTACAAAAAAACAAACCAATTCCTATGCCCGGGGAGTGTGGCCCCTCAGCAGAATTCTCAGGCTTTCAGAGCTGGTTGATAAGCCTCCAAGCAAACAATAACAAGCCTTATTGTTTTATAATAAGACCTTGTTTTGGATCAGAAATAAAATTATCCAGTTTAATCACCTATTTGCCAACATCTGAGTTGTTTGTTTGTTCGTTTGTTTTAATTAATCCATTCTCTACAAAATTTAAGATTGATTGCTTTGAGGGGTTTCAAAAAACTGGATCCAGACACCAAAGGCCATTTCCAAAGAAAAGTTCTAAGAATGTGTTTCCCCATACCAGGGTATCTGCAGTAAGGGCTTAGCCTATCAGGAAAATGCCTTTGAAGGTCATAAAATTCATTTGGATGTATAAGTTCTGGTGTGTATGCTAAAATAATCCTTCACATTCCTTTATAGTCACACCTCGTACTCTCATTCTGGAAAATCAATAAAGTGAAGGGAAGGACAGGGATATTGTGTATAACTATTGAAAAGAGAGAAAACAAAAAATAATATTCTGTGACAATGATCCGCAAGGAAGTGCAGGCCTAGTTTTCATAAGCAGGCTCAATTTTATCTTCAAGCTCATCACAGAGTTATTAAACCAGAGTTCCCATCATATCCGAGACAAAAATACGAAAAATTAAAAAGGAAAATAGCATGCATCCTTCTCTAGTTGTTCTGGAGCACTGGGAATTATCCACAGCCTTTAAAATGTATTTCTAAACTGTTGCTATTACTCACACTCAGTGTTTTTTCCCACCAGATGTTAACAGAGCTATGAAGTTACCTTTGCCTGTGATTCTTCCCCACCTGAAATCTGCTCCCTCCTCTTTTCTGCCAAGCCATTTCTTATCTGCATTTGAAGGAACTGCCCAAGTTCCATCTGTTTCCCAAAGCCATCCCTGACTCCAGAAGAAGCAGGAGTCATATACGAAGCTTCAGTGAGGCTCCTAAGCTGTTTCCTGAAAATATCTCCAAACTCCAGGACACTATCTCAACTCAATAGGGACGCCCTGAGGATGATTAGGATGGGGGGGGGGGGCGACGGCGCGCAATAGCTAATGCTTCACTTGTGTTTAATCTGACTTGCTTTTCACTAATGGCAGCCAGATTCAGTGCCAACTTGCCCATGCTAAAAGCGTATCTTAGTTTGCCAAGGCTGCTGTAACAAAATACCACAAACTGGTTGGCTCAAACAACAGGAATTCATTGGCTCACCACTTGTAGACCAGAAGCCCAAAGTCAAGGCATCAGCAGCCTTGCCCTCTCCAAAGTCTATTGTGTTCTGCTGGTGTCTTGGTGGCAATCGATCTGTGCCTCTGTCACATGACAACCGGTCTCCTCCTGTGGCTTTTGCTTGTGTGTCTAAATTAACTTTGCTTATAAGGACTTTGCTTAATAGGATCTTCGAAGATCCCATTTACAAATGAGTACCCAGGACCAGGGGTTTGGAATGTGAACCTGTCTTTGTGGGGGACATAATTCAATCTACCACAGAGCATCAGTAAATGTAGACATCCATGGGTCCACGTTTAGAAGGCACTCGGTCGCCCTCTGCTTTAACTGCCCACACCACAAAGGAAGCTGCCCTGAAGCGTTCCTGACAAGTGGCCATGGCCTCCACTTCAACGCCCTTCTTGAGAGACACAACCTCCCAAGGCTGCCGTCCCTGCCCTGTGGACAGCTGTGGTTATTTGTTTACTTTGGTGATGAACTGGAGCCAGCCTCTCTGGGATTTCTACACATCAGCCCTACTCTTGCCCTTTAGACGCCACTTAATGTCATGAAGTAAACAAGACATTAACCCCTGGAGCCACAGAGCTTATGAAGGAGTCATTTTAATGGTTTGTTCCACTGTTTAGCAGCCCCTGCATTTCCTCCGAGGTGGGCAGCTGTCTGGCTGCCAATGCACAGAATCACCTTTTCCAGGAAACTGGTCCGGCTAGTCTCAAACCTGTCTTGATTGCCCTTCCCACTATGGCCCCTGCAGCATTACTTAAGTAAGCTTGGGAAACACTGGGTTAAATAAAGAAAAATAGGTATCTTCACAGCAGAAACTTTCAGTGCCTTTGATATGCTATGCATCTCTCAGAAGGGCCTAGCTTATGCTTAATTTCCCAAACACTTTTAGAAACATATTTTGGGCAACAGTGACCAAACCGATCTTCAGTCTGCAAATAATCACATTTCTGAAACTGGACACCCCTTCTCCTCTACCTCTGATTGTACCAGGAGCTACCCAGGTGCCTTTTTTGCTTTGACAAGCTCAAGATTTCTCACCTTGGTTCCCCGTATTCCATACCAATGGTTTACTTTAAATATGGGACCAGATGGGGATCTAGAATGAGACTCCAGTACTCACATATGTAAAGCAAGCTCTCTGAGAAATCACATTCCAAGTACAATGATGGACTTTTCTATTACAATCTTAAATCTTAATAATCACCTTATCACATTTTAATTTAACCTGGTCTTAGAATGAGAATTGATCATAACACTAACTCACCATGACTTCTCTTTCAATGTCCAGTTGGTTTGTACCTCTGGGTCTTTAGCTCCTGAGTTCCAAATGCAGCTTAGCATCAAAAGCCCTCCCACCTTCCCAAAACAACTCTTCTCGGCCTCAGCCATATCCACAAATTTACCCATTTGGACTGTTTAGCTACTTAATGCAAGAGGCACAATTTACCTTTCTCACTTCCTCATCAGCCAAGATGCTCTCCCATTACTCCAGATTCTCCTGTGCATTCTCCTCCACTGGTAAAAAGAGTGAGATGACTGTCCTCAAACCTCCATACCCGAAGCATGAAACTGCTTTACTCTTTGCCATTAGACAGCTAGACAGGAGCAATTTCCCATTCTTTTTTATTAAAGTTTTTTTTTCTTTTCTTTTTTGTTAGGTAATGACACACATTAAAGAAATATGGAGGATGCAAAAAACTGAATGAAGAAATAAAAATTACCTATAATCTCACCACTGAAAGAAAAAAGGTCAGGAAGTAGACTTGGCCCAATGGATAGAGTGTCCACCTACCACATGGGAGGTCCGAGGTTCAAACCCTGGGCCTCTTTGACCCGTGTGGAACTGGCCCATGTGCAGTGCTGATGCGTGCAAGGAGTGCCCTGCCATGCAGGGATGTCCCTGCGTAGGGAGCCCCACGTGCAAGGAGTGCGCCCCATAAGGAGAGCCGCCCAGCGTGAAAAGAAAGAGCAGCCTGCCCAAGAATGACGCTGCCCATGCGGAGAGCTGACACAACAAGATGACGCAACAAAAAGAAACTCAGATTCCCGGCGCCACTGATAAGGATAGAAGCGGTCACAGAAGAACACACAGCGAATGGACACAGAGAGCAGACAACTGGGGGGAAGGGGGAAAGGGGGAAAGAGAAATAAATAAAAAATAAATCTTTAAAAAAAAAGAAAAAAAGTTCTATGACAGGAATCTAGCTGCCAGTTCTTAGGTGTTACTTGAAAGTATAAATGTACTAGTACTTAAGACTGCCTCCAGCAATATTCACCCTGCACAACTTATTTCTTGTACATCAAATCTCTTTCAGAAATAAGAATTTCAAGCAATTTTAGACAGAAAAGTGAGTTTAATTTTTTTTTGTCATGTGTGTTAATCACTTAGCATGTGCTTCATGAACTTCTAGTTAATATAGTCCACAACCTTTGCTTCATCTCCAACCCTGTTGGAGCCACTCTTATCTTCTTCAACGCCAGTTCATGCTGCTCAGCCACATATCATTCAATTTAAATGGTAATGGTTAAATAAATAGTGTCAAATGCAGTTTGGAGAAAACTATGAAAATATTCGGTGCCTGTTTTTTACTGTCTCTTTTTCAAATGAATCTAACATTTTTATCTTCTTCTTTCCAAATTTACACAAATGTTTAATCATTAAGAAGTCTTTGTTAAGTATGTCCCATGGTCTCTGCTCTACAAGGTGAGTGGAGATACAAAAACAGTATGCCTGCAGGAATGAGGAAAGTGGACACCTCGTTGGTACAAACCACAAATAAAATAGACTTTTGGAAAAGGGGGTGTGACAGTTTGAATTTGGTGAATCCCAAAAAGAGAAAGATTATGTTTTTGAACTAGTCCATTCCTGTGAGTGTGAGACTCTTTTGATTAGACTATGTCAGTGAGGTGTAACTCAGGTTGAGTCTCCACCTTCTTGTTGGGTCTGATATAAATGGAGACACAGGGAGAGACCCAGTAAAGGGAGCTCTGCCATTTTTGATCCTACCATGTAAGAGCGGACTCAAGGATTGCTAGCAGCCAAAGCTTAAGCATGAAGCCCCTAAAAGGCTGGGCTCATGGAGCCAACAAGGCTGAAGAGACGAACCATATGCCTGATAGTACACAGCTGATCTCAGAAGAAAACAGAGCCATCGAGACTGAGAGAGAAGGACCAGAAAGAGACAAGCCCTATGCCTGGCTATTCACAGCTGAGCTCCAGGAAACAGTGGATTCTGGATGGGAAGGCAGGGACCTCACAGAGATCAGCAGCCATTTTGCTTCGCCACATAGCAGGACCCCAGGATCACCAGTAGCTGACTGTATTAGTCAGCCAAAGGGGTACTGATGCAAAATACCAGAAATTGGTTGGTTTTTATAAAGGGTATTTATTTGGGCTAGGAGCTTACAGATACCAGGCCATAAAGCAGAAGTTACTTCCCTTACCGAAGTCTATTTTCACATGTTGGAGCAAGATGGCTGCTGGTATCTGCAAGGGTTCAGGCTTCCTGGGTTCCTCTCTTCCAGGGTCTTACTTCTCTCTGGGTTCAGGGTTTCTCTCTTTCCAGGACTTGCTTCTTCCTGGGCTCAGGGTTCCTCTTTCCTGGGGCTTGCTTATCTTTCCTCTGTGAGCTTACTTCCTGGGGCTCCAGCTTAAGGCTTTAGCATCAGACTCCAACATCAGGAAGCAGATTTTGCTCAATGGATAGAGTGTCTGCCTACCACATGGGAGGTCCAGGGTTCAAACCCAGGGCCTCTTGACCCATGTGATGAGCCAGCCCACACACAGTGCTGATGCACACAAGGAATGCCATACCACACAGGGGTGTCCCCTGCATAGGGGAGCCCCATGCGCAAGGAGTACACCCTGTAAGGAGAGCCGCCCAGTACAAAAAAAGCCCAGCTTGCCCAGGAGTGGTGCCACACACATGGAGAGCTGGCGCAGCAAGATGACGCAACAAAAGGAGACACAGATTCCCCATGACGCTAACAAGAATACAAGTGGACACAGAAGAATGCATAGTGAATGGACACAGAAAGCAGACAACTGAGGGCGGGGGAGAAATAATAAAAAATGAATCTTCAAAAACAACAACAACAAATTCCAACATCAAACACCCTCAACTCTGTCCTTTGCCATGTCTTTTATCTGTGAGCCCCCACCCACCAAGGGGTGGGGACTCTATGCCGTAATGATGTGGCCCAATAAAGCCCTAATTGTAACTTAATCACGCCCAGGTACAGACCAGATTACAAACACAATCCAATATCTATTGTTGGAATTCATAACCATAGCCAATGCTACACTGGCTTTGGTGAGAAAGCATCTCTGTGGTGCCTTGAATAGGATATTTTGCAGCCTTGGAACTGTAAGTTTTACCCTAAGAAAAAATCCCCAAGCCAACACATTTGTGGGCAAATGAATTAAGATTTGCATTGAAATGTGAAGGTTACGAGGAAGACAAGAGGAAGGAGGGCACAAGCAGAGATTAGAGGCTGGAATTAGCCTTTTGTCAGTATTTATTAGGCATGTAAGAGAAAGAGGCATGATGAGAGATACAGCACAGAAAGAGGCCTTGTACATGCTTAAGTGCACCAGGGAGACGGGAGAGGCTTTCCCTGGAGATTCCCCTGAGCTTAGTGCTGACGGAAAGCGAGGAGGAAGGACCTTCCAGTCAGAGAGCCTAGCAAGCACAAAGGCAAGGAGGCAGGTGACAACGTGACCATTCACAGAACTGCAAATAGTTGCATATGTCCACAGCCTGGGGTGTGGGGGGTTGGGGGAGATGAAGCTGCTGAGGAAAGTAGGAACCACATCCTAGGTGCTGGGTGCTAGGCTGAGCAATGTGTACTCCATAACTTCACCAAATTCAGTCAAATGTTATCCAAGCATTTATGCCTTGGACTGGTTTCTGGGACTGCAATGAGATATGAGACCAGCCCCTTGCCCTTAAAGAACTTACAAGAAATCATCTTGGTGTCCCTCATAAATGACAATGAATAGCAGCCATAACTCATAAAGGAAGGACTAATGCCTTTAAATTTTAGGATACTCCACAATTTCTCCTCAGGTTCAACATGGCAGTGAGTGTTTCTACACTCTTCAGCTTTCCTTAAAGGGAAACATTTCCAGTGACGTTAAAGAACTCCTCTCTCTTCCAGGGGAAATGGAGTGGGAAGGAGGTCTTGCCTTATTCAAGCTGATGCCTGTTACTTATTGGCTACCTAGAGTTTTGTCCCAAAGAGAAGGGTTGAGAACCCAAGGATGGTTGTCTTTTGAGCCCAGATCAGGGGACAGACCCAAGAGCACCAGAGCCAGGACCAACAACACCATCTCCTGTTGCCTTCTCCCCTTCAGCATTATCCTTTCGAGATGATGAATTCAATCCCTAATCTTCCACATCTCCTCCTGCCTTGAATACCTGATCCCTATCTGGAACTTGGGACCAGGGCCTCATATGTGCCTGGCACATGTTAAGAGATCAATAAATATTTTGCAATATCAAATGGAAGTCAGCTCTCACTTCCTATATATGACCTTGGCTTCATGCCTCTATCTTAATTTCTGTGTCTTTGAGCCATGTTATTAATACGGCCCTGAGAATAAATTTCAAGTGCACAGCTGCCTTGCTAAATGGGGAAGTGTTGCCATGCACATTATAAACACCCATTTACAGCAGCTTATCAGTCAGGACACACACCCTTTTTTATGATGAGAGCAACATTAATTTATGCAATTCCTTTATTCATCCACCAAACATTTATTGAGGCCATCCTATATGTCAGGCACTGAGCTGGGCATTGAGAATACAGAAATGAAAAAGAAACAAAAATGTAGAAAAGCCATTATTACGGGTTGAGTTGTGTTATCCAAAAAGATATGTTCCAGTCCTAACCTTCAGTTCTGTGTAGGTGACATATTTGGAAAACAGTGCCTTTGAAGATGTGATTAAAATGAGGCCAAACTGGATTAGGGTGAGAAAAGGGAAATTTGGACACAGAGACACACATACATGTGATGGAAGAACCCCATTTGAAGACAGAGGCAGACATTGGAGCGCTGCATCTACAAGCCAAGGCACCCCAAGGTTTGCTGGGAAACACCAAAAGCTAGAAGAGGCAAGGGAGGATTCTCTCCTACGGAATTCAAAAGGAGCGTAGCCCTACCCACACCTTGTTTTTGGATGGCTAGCCTCCAGAACTGCGAGACAATGCATTTCTGTTGTTTTAAGTCATGTAATTTGTTGTATCTTGTTACAGCAGCCCTAGGAAATGAAGGCAAGTTTATGCTATAAACATAAACGTTATGAGACCACCTGGAGGAACACGCTTTGGGAAACACTGTTGGAGCATAGCTCTTGATGAGAAATTAATATGAATAGGTATATTAATAAGAAATTTAAAATAAATATGAAGCACTAAAGACTTATCTTCCTTTACCTCTGGGTCACAGATTATAGCTAGTCAACTATGTGTCAGGCTCTATGCCTGCACACCTCTGAACACAGACAGGGGTTGAGACCAGATTATTGGGGGAAGGGAGATGGCTACCATTTGTGGTTTTGCATGTGCATGGTTTCAATGGAAAATTAGCTAAACGGAGATAGAAAAGTTCAAAAGATAATTAAACCAGTTAAAAAGCAAAACAGCACTGGGACTGAAGCTGGGTTTCAGAGCCAATTTCCAAGAAGTAATTTCATCATCACAGAACATCAAACACAAATTCTACTTTCAGCTATGCAAATTCCAAAAGAATAATACCTTACATTTGCATAATGCTTGATGCTTTTCAAAGTGCTTTCCCAGTTATTAATCTAGAGGAGGCTTTATTACCACTGGAAACATAAATTGAAATTCTGTTCAAACTCGAGTTCTCCATTATTTTTTCCACTTTTCCCTCACAAAACCAGAGTCACCTAAATCCAGGTGCTTTTTAGAGTGGGTAACTCTTAATAAGCTTAATGGGCAGGGTGAATGTGCACAAATGGAACTTATTGTGGGCCCTTCAATCTACAGAAACCACAGAGTCAGACTTTGGACATTTTCCCATTGAATTAACAAAACCACAGGGAAGCAAAACTTAGTTCAATTTTCAAGACCCTTTCAGGGTCTCAAACTTTGTGGGAACTGCATGAGTTAAGATTGTACAAATCATTCCCGTCTATCAAATGTTAGAAATTAGGAAATTAGTTCCAACACTTTGTCTTTAAACCTACAGAAATCCCTGTCAATGATTTTCCACAAAATGGCCCATGTTTTCCAGACAGCTCCTATGTCTTTTTTTCCTCCTGTTTTTAATGTAATATGAACCAAAAGGTTAAATCTGCTGTAAATCCAACATGGGGAGAGGATCTTAGAAAAATGAGGTGAGAAGATATGACAGGGTATGAGAAAATACTTTCACCAAAGCCTAATGCCTTTCCAATTTGTTTCTTTTTCCATCTCTTTCAAACTTAATTATGTGTAGCATTCTCAGTCACTGAATCATGAGCCTTTCCTGACACCTCAATCTCATATATTTTAGCAAAAGATTAACCTGGCTGTTTGCTTTTAATTCTGAAGCTGTGTTAATACTCTACTCCCTCTAGATTAGAAAAGAAGAAAAACACAGTCCCACATATGCCACTGTAGCACCAGCAAAGGTCCAGGGCTGCTTTTCTGACATTGCCACAGTCCCTAGTTAATTGGAACTTGCTGGCTGCACTTACCATTTCAGGAGGGCCAAGAGAACCACTGACAGGGTCACTGTCACCATGGGACCGTTCACTTCCAATTTTAGAAAACCCAAGGCTTCCATTGTTCCTCAGAGACCATAGAGTGGTGGTCCTCCAGAGGGAAGAGTGAGGCCGATCCTCCCTGCCGCTACAGGAACCACAATTTGCAGATGGTGGAAGAAAATAGGCAACCAAAAGCACATTATATCAAGATGGTTCTAAAAATGTGCTCTTTCCTCAGAGTGTCTCCTTATAAAGAGGAAGGAAGAGGAGGGAAAAACAAAGGGTTCAGTGTAAGGCAATGAATCAGCAACTTTATTTTCTTGATGACTGTACTGTCAATAAACATTTATGTTAACTTTCCCAGAAAGCAACAGCAAAACTGGCCCCATGTTTGCTGAGAAATAAAAAACGGAAATGGTTGAAAACATCAATTTCTACTCTGACAAACAGTCCTCAAGAAAACAGACTGGCCTCCAAAAAATCATTATCATTCATAAAAAAGTGAAGGTATGGGACATGGGACACTCGGAACATGCCTGAAAAATTTGGTGCCACACATCAGCCTGATGGAAAATGCTGGCTGCATTGAGAACATCCATCCCCAAAAATTCTTTAGTCCCTAAGGCCTAAGGACCCCTCAGGGGTCAGAAGAGTCCTTGGTGACTAGCTGTTAGAACAGACCAAAGATCTTGCCTCAGGCCAATGCTCTCATCAGAAATTGGAGGATTTCTTAAATGTCTAAAGGCATATCCACAGGCTCATGCGTGTGTCCTTTGTTCCAGTTCCGAGTTTACCTGACTAAATTAGACTGAATCATTTACCGCTTATTAGTCAGTTTATTACTTATTAGTAATGGGGAGGGTGTATGAGGGGCGTTATTCCTCATAACATTCATCTATTCAGTCAACATGACCTGGGGCCAGGGTCTGTGCTAAGCCCTGGGTATACAGTATTTGGAAAGTAGATATGATCCCCGAGCCTGGAGAATTTACCTGGCGGAGAGAGGGCAATAAACAGGTAAAAAAAAATAAGGAATTACAAGCTGAGAAAAGTGGTGTGGGAGTTATGAACAAAGGACTGTGATTGAGGTGGCCTGTAAAGAGTGTGTGGTGAGGAAATTCTGTCTGAGGAGGGAGGCTTAAGCTGAAGCTTGAAGTTTGAAGAGGAGTTCATTATGTACAGTCTGAGGCAAGCTTTCTGAGAAAAAGGGTAAGAGAGATGAAGGTTCTGAGGTGGGCGTGAGCTCAATGTATTGTGGGAAATGCTGAGACCGGAACTGCTGAAGGCCAGTGCGTCAGCTGGGGGGAGAAAGTGTGAAGAGTCTGGGTCATCAACAGACACCAACCAACGCACAGCCAAAGTGAGAAATTTGGGTTTCATTTTATGTGCCACTTAATGGTTTCATTATGGTCACATTTATCGTTGTTACAGATGGCTCTGACTGCAGGTAAAGAATTAATTGGAAGGGAGCAAGAGAAAAAACAGGGAGGCCACTTAGAGGACAACTGCAGTCATCTAATCCAGAGATGAAGATGCTTGGACCAGAGTAGAGTAACCAGTAATAATAATAATATCAATTGTTGAGTACTTACTAAGTGCTAGAAATTATTCTAAGCACTTTCATATGTGTTCATTCCTGTAATCAATAAACAACCCAATGAGGCAAAGTTCATTAATAATACCATTTTATGGAAGGAGAAACTGGGGCACTGGCTATATGACCCCACACTCCATTCTCTTACTCAAAAGATTATATTCAAACATGGAAGTCATCAACACAGATGGTATTTAAACTTAGAAGAATGGATGAGTTATGGCCACAAATAAGATAGTGAACCACACAAAACATATCCGAGTCCCTTCCCCTTTTTTCTGACCATTTGTCTACCTCCCTATTTTGCATTCTTATTTAGCTGTCCCCCAACTGCAGCAACCCACCTGGACCCAAAGCGCTAGCTGAGCCCTTTCAGACTTCGCCTTCCTCCACCGTATTTTACATCTCCTTGGTCCTATTTAATCAGTAACTGAGATGTTAAAGTTTCCCTGCATCCTCTCACTACAGAGAGCTGTGTTTTAGCAGGATGTGGCAGTTTGTTATTATTTATGAATTCCAAAATGAGATATTGGTTATGTTTATAAACTGCTCTGTTTCTCTGGGCATGATACCCTTTAATTATATTAGATTCAGCTTAGATGCCTGATTATGTTAAGATTAGAGTTTTGATTCAACCACATCATTAGATTGTAACTCAGCATTGAGTCCCAGCCTTCTTGGGCTAATAAAACAGACTTTCACACAGAAGTAAACACATGGGAGAAGAACAGAGGAATGGAGACAGCTCAGTTGACACGGTAGAGGCTCCAGGAAGAGAGATGTGCCTGATAGTCTACAGCGGACCTTGTGAAGATACCAGAGCAGCTGAGCCCAGAAAGAAAGGAGCCCCAGGGAGATAGACAAGCTTTATGCCAGCCTGCAGCTGAGATCAGAAGAAGCTGGGACTGTGAAGCCTTAAGAGTAAGAAGGAAGGCTGAACCCTTGCAGATGTTGCCTGCCATCTTGCTTCAACAGGTGGCAACGGAGTTTGGTGAGGAAGTAACCTTGAGTTGGACTCTTTTAGGGCCTTGTGACTGTAAGCTTCTACCACAAATAAATACCCTTTATAAAAGTCAACCGATTTCTGGTACTTTGCATCAGCACCCCTTTTGGCTGACTAATACACAGAGTCATCTGGAATACTGTGATTTCCCTTAAAGCAACTGCTGTGTGGTGACCTTGGATGAGAGCATGCTGGTGAGGAGGGAGCTATGCCACAGATGTCCACAGATTCAGAGAGTTGGAAGGGACCTCATATGTTATTTTAGTCTGGTGTATGTATCAGAGAGATTCTCAGAAAAAAATACTTAAAAGGATTCTGAGGTGAAATAAATGTGAGAAATGCTACTGTCAGTATCCAAAAGTATACTTCTTTACTAGCAGACTGCTCAGGTACTTTAACCTGCTAATGTGCACTGTGAATCTCTGACAGTAAGATAGAAAGAGAGCAGCATTTTCCAGTGTATTTGACCACAAAACCCTCCTTAAGGAATATGAATAGACATATCCCAGATATAGAATTCTAAGGAACAGGCTTTGAGAAATGTTGACCAAACCCAAATCTTATTTACAGAAGAAACTGAAACCTAGAAAGGGAAGTGCAAATGCCTTGTACAAAGGCTCATAGCTGTTTAGTTCTAGCACTCAGATCTCTGCCTCTCTTCTCATGCTCTTGATTTAGAACATCCCCTCACTTCATCTCATGGATCTGCCACCCAAGCACCTGAGAGAGGTCCCTCTCAGTTCTTGAAGATACCTTAGAATGTCAGTGGCCAGGTCAGAGATGCCCAACTTCCTTGAGGGGGTTCCGGCCTTCCTGGTGACACTGAATTCATTTATTCATTCCTCCAAATAAGATTTTTGGAGCCCCTACTATATAATTTATTATTTGTGGATGCCATAAGTGCAGCAGAGAGATTATCACACCCTTTCTATTCCCAACTCAGAGTCAAGATAATACGGAGTGAACTCTGGACAGCAAATTAACCAGAATGGAGTAGAAGGGTCATGAGATCACCAGGATTTTCACTGGGAGAGTAACATGATTAAGGGTGGATTACAGTTTTGATATTCATGACACAATTGAGGGGCACTCTGGCCAGGATTTTTCAAGGATGAAGGACAGACTATTACCATGATATTTACCATAATTAGATATTAGGCCTTTAACTCTTCTTTGGATCTTTTTATTTTAATAAAACATCTATTAAAAACAATCTACTATACAGAATTGTATAGAAGGTGAATATATCCTATAATCCCAACTCCCAGTATAAACTCTGTTGACAAATTAGTATATATCCTTCCATGACAGTTTGCAGTTTTGTGAATCACAGAAAAAACCATGTTCTTTGAACTAATCCATTTCTGTGTGTGTGTGTTGGTCCCTTTGATTGCATTAGATTCAGTTAAGGGGCCTTGATTAGATCACATTTGGTTAAATTGCTTTAGGGTCTTTGATTGGACTCTATCAGTGAGGCATGACCCGGGTTAGGTCACTGCCCTCTTGCTGGGGTCCTATATAAGTTGAAAACTGAAAGCAGAAAAACACACAGAGAAAGAGAATAGCCATGTGAGAAAGGACTCCAAGATTACCTACAGTTGAAGAAAGACAAACCCCAAGAGGCTGAAAGAGATGGCAAAGGCTGGAGGCCGGAGGCTGAAATCAGAGGAGCACAGAGGCTCAGAAAGAGGGCCCTTAGAGGCTAGGCCCACAGAGCAGCTCAAAGCTGAAGAGATGAGCCCTGCCACGTGACTAATCACCCACAGGTGAGCTCCGGTTGAAAGCAGCCTGGAGGACTACCATGACACCAACAAGTACAGAACACAGATGGAATGCCACCCTTTTGTCTCACCACATATCAGGAGTCCAGGATTCCCAACCAGCAACTGACCTTTGGTGAAAAGGCATCTCTTTTTTTTTTTTTTTAAAGATTTATTTTTATTTATTTAATTCCCCTCCCCTCCCCCGGTTGTCTGTTTTTCTCTGTCTTTTTGCTGCATCTTGTTTCTTTGTCCGCTTCTGTTGTCGTCAGCGGCACGGGAAGTGTGGGCGGCGCCATTCCTCGGCAGGCTGCTCCCTCCTTCGCGCTGGGCGGCTCTCCTTATGGGTGCACTCCTTGCGCGTGGGGCTCCCCTACGCGGGGGACACCCCTGCGTGGCACGGCACTCCTTGCGCATCAGCACTGCGCATGGACCAGCTCCACACGGGTCAAGGAGGCCCGGGGCTTGAACCGTGGGCCTCCCATGTGGTAGACGGACGCCCTAACCATTGGGCCAAAGTCCGTTTCCCGAGAAGGCATCTCTGATGATGCCTTGACTTGCACATTCTTACAGCTTTGGAACTATTAAGCTTTTACGTTAATAAATTCTTTTGATAAAAACCAGTCCATTTCTGGTATTGTGTATCAGCAGTCTTAGCAAACTAAAACACCTCCCATATCTTTTCCTATACATATACAAACATAGATATATTTTTAGTTTTTATGAAACCAAGATCGTACTATCCACCCAATCTTGCAACTGACCTTTCTCACTTACTCTTATCATGAACATCTTTCCAAGTGCGTATCTGAGGTTATGCCTCATCTCCTTATTTGCTGCTTAAGATTCACTGTATGGATGTGTTTTATTTATCCAATCCTCTATTTAATGACATTTGAATTGTTTCCAAGTTTTCTTAACTATGAACAAGGCTGCAGTGAACATCCTCGTACATATTATTATGCCCTTGTGTGAGAACATCCAAAGTGACATTCTTAGAAATGGAGGGAAGGAGATGTGGCTCAAGCAACTGGGTTTCTGTTTACCACATGGGAGGTCCAGGATTCTATTCCTGGGACCTCCGGGTGAAGGCAAACTGGCCTGCACAGTGAGCTGGCCCAAGTGGAGAGCTGGCCCACACAGAATGCTGGCCTGCATAGGAGTGCTGGCCCATGTGGAGATTTGGTGCAGCAAGATGACGCAACAAAAAGAGACACAGAGGAGAGCCAATAAGAGATGCAGCAGCAGACCAGGGAGCCGAGGTGGTGCATAAGATTGGGCACCTCTCTCCCACTCTGGAAGGTCCCAGGATCGGTTCCCAGTGCCGCCTAAGAGAAAACAGACACAGAAGAACACACAGTGAACGGACACAGAAAGCAGACAGCCGGCGCAAAACAACAAGGGCGGGGGGGGGGGATATAAATAAATAAATAAATCTTAAAAATAAAAACAACAAACAACAAAATGTAATTGCTGGGCGAAAAGATGTGTATTTCAAAAACACTGATAGTCGTTACCCTCCGTAAAGGGAGTATTGATTTTCCCTTCCTTAAGCTGAGTATGAAAGCGCCCGTTTACCCTACTTGGTAAGACACCCCACAGAGCTTTTCCCCGTAGTCTCAACCCACTGCAAGCTTATGTTGTTGTTGTTGTTTTCTCTCCTATATACAGGCAGACTCCTCTCTCAGAGTTGAGTTAACTGTTTTGACTCAAATCTTATGTTTCTTTTTAAAGCTTTCACTCCATAAATTCTGTGGTATTTCCTCCATGTTCCCTCTGTTTAAAAACTGCCCGTGCAGATGTCTAAGCGGTGCTTTCCTTTCCTGCCGAAGGTTCCCAGCTGGTCTTCTCTCAAGCTTGATGCCTCTGACAAGGTTGGAGGTACATGCTGGAAGAGGTAACATCAGGTAAGTTCTTGGTCATGAAGGACCCTGAGTAAAGGGACATTGGCCCCTCCTCAGCACCATGAAAGTGTAAAGAACTTTTGCGTGTAATCTCATTTCGGCCACAGAGCAACTCCAGGGAATAAGTGAGTGAGAGTTTTCATTTCTGAGTTGAGAGGTGAAGAAGCTGGGACTCAGAGAGGTTACATGGCTATCCAAAATCATACGATTAATAAATTCTAGAGGCCAGGCTCAAGTCCAGATATTCTGGCTTTAAGCCCAATGTTGGTTTTTTTCCTCACTAAATCTACAGCCACGTCTTGGTTTAGAATATTCCTAATTCACCAGGCAAGGCCATTTGGTTGTGATATGGTTTGTTCTTGTGTTTATCCCCTGGGGGGTTGCTAAGTTAAGGAAGATGAAGGGGCAGTGTGTGCCTGTGAGCTGCTTTATCTTCTTGCAGAAGATATTAGGACCCCTTTGGAAGGCTGCAAACCTGAGCTACTCCCAAGTCAGTCCTATCATCTCAATATCATCCCTATTTTATGTATCCTCTGTCCAGTTTCTGGGGTCAGGTTAAAACAGCTTGTACATTCCTTCATTTCTTCAGTCAACAAACATTTATTGAATGATTCCTAAGCCTGGGAAACAGAATCCCAATATATAACATCCAGGTCTCACTACCAAAGAGCTCACCTTCTTGGATGGGAAACCAGACATGTAAACACCTGGAATAGGTGCTATGACACCAACATGTACAGGACGCAGAAGGGAGGAATTGGAAGGACATGAGATAGGTCAAATGTTTGAAAGAAATGATGCCCAAGCTAGACTGGACAGAAGAATTCGGTAGGCTGACGAGAGGAAGACAGATGTGCTTGGTAGATGGAGCCCAGCTAGCACTTGCTCAAAAGCAGCAGAGCTTGGGAGACACACAGAGAAGGGAGAAAAACAGGGAGAACAGTGGTGGGAGAGACACAGAGAACAGATTGTGCAAGGCATTCTGTGCTGTGCCAAGGCGTTTACTAGTTATTCTGGGGTCAGTGGGGAGCCAAAGTTGGATCTAAAATTGGGCAGCAACATGATCAGATTTCTCAGGAGGTATATTGGATGGTATCTTAGTTTCCTAGGGCTGCTGAAACAAACTACCACAATCTACATGGCTTAAAACAACAGAAATTTATTACCTCACAGTTCTGGAGGCAAGCAGTCCAAAATCAAAGCATTAGCAGGGCCATGTGGGACCTTACAGAGAGGAATCTTTCCTAGGTTCCAGTCATTTGCCAACAGCCGGTGTTTTTGACTTGCAGCAGCAGCATTTCAATCTCCACCTCCCTCCTCACACAGCTTTCTCACCCTTTGTGAATCCAAATTGCCCTTTTCTGACAAGGACGCCAATCATGTTGAATTAAGGCCCACCCTAATCTAGTTTGTCTTCATCTTAACACATCTTCAAAGACCCTGTTTCCAAATAAGGTTACTTTCATGGGACTTAAACATATCTTTTTGGGGTCCACAACTTAACTCATAACAGACGGTTACACCCAAGATGGGGAGATCAACCAGGGCACTGCTGTGGGGATCTACGTAGGCGATGATAGTCTGAATATGGCAGTAGACAAGGACATGGAGAGGAGAACGCTGGTTTCTGAGATAACTGAGAAGGCAGAATCAATGTGGCTACTGGTTGAGTGTGGGGGTGAAGGAGAGGGAATAGTTGAGGATGACTCCCAAATTCTTTGCTGTGTGTTTGAGTCCATGATGGCGCTATGCCCCGCAATAAGGAGAAGGACCAGGGCTAGGGTAGTGACTGTGACTTCAGTGTTGAGCATGTGTGAGCATGTACCCAGATGGCCAGACAGGTAAGATGCTCAGCAGGTAGCTGGGTGTGTAGGGCCCATTGGTCAAGGGAGAATTTCCAGGTGCTGTTATTTGTGGGGCTGACGTGAAAGAAGAACATCTCCTGTGTTAGGAAACTTGTGGGAGATGGTTGCCATCTGTGTGCATTTCCCCTGCCTGCGATGAGGGCAGAGCTCTCACTTCTCTTCAAGGTTGCCATGGCAATATGGATGGGTTCATAAACAGCTTTAAGGTCTATGTCAAATCTTAATTTTGTATTGGTTGTGAGGGCAGAGACCATATTTTATATATCATTGTACCACCACACTGTCTGTCACATTGGGATATCATCCACTCTGCTTTAATTAACATCCACACTCTGATCACTCCCAAATCTATTCTCTCCAGCCCAATTTTCATTCCTGAGTTTCAGTCCAATATATCCAAGTACTTGCTGGTCCTCCCCTCACAGATATCTCACAGCTGCCACAAATTCAAATATCTAAAATCAGACTCGTCAGCACAGCCTCCTTCCTTCATTAACCATCTCATTCTCTTCCCATGTTTCCTGTCCCAGTAAATCACACCTCCTTCCACTTGGCTCTCAAGTTAGAAACTTGGGCTCATCCTTCACTCTTCTTTCTCTCTACCCCCAAACTCAGTAAATCCACCAAGCCCTGCTGGTTCTTCTAATTCTCTCTCAAATTTGGTCACTACTCCCTTTATCAATTCATTATTCCTTTCATCCCATGTCATTGCATTGAGTCAACAGATTCATCAGCCCCTACTCTGTGTTAGATACCATCCTAGACAATGGGAATACACTGAAGCAACAATCTCATGGCACTTATACCTAAAGAGGGATCCACCCAGATCCATGTTCTATCACTAGACTGCAAGAGTCTCCTAATTGGCCTCCCTACTTCCCATTCATTCATTCAACAATCACTTACTGAGTTTGTATTGCAGTGCCTGGTACTATGCTGGGTTTGCCTGAAGAACAGAAAGAAGATTCATGTGTCTGGGAAGTACTGAGCAAGAGGAAATGCAGAACTGGATCATGGAGGTGAAATAGGTAGGGACCAGAACATCTAGGACCTGATGGACCAAGTGAAAAATGTACTGCTTCCTTCTGAAAAGAAAGGGAAGCCACTGACATGCTTAAGCAGGGGAGTGATGTGATGCTGTTTAGACCAATTGTATCCCAACTGGTGTTATTATTAAAATGAACATGGAGTTCATCAAATGATCATGTGACATCCATTCCAGCAACATCATTCTGGTGCCCAGACACATAGAGAGGAACTGAAGCAGTGCCACCATTCAGACCTTGGCTGTATGTTTCCTCCGAAGGTGGGAGACAGAGTTGTCGACTCCAGACTGCTCTTGATATTGTTCATCTGACATCCTATATCCTTCACATTTCAGCCTATCAGCTTATGTCAACCATGGTCTCAGCTTGTCAGATGTTGGCACTTTCTAAATTGTCATCGAATCTCTCTCGGCTGAATATGGCCACGTTGATGATTAGGCATAGTTCTGCTTGTGAACATGTAGAGTCAGCAGATGGTTTGACTGCCTTAAGGCAAGTTTTGGAGCTTTCAGGCAAGCTAGTGCCTGGAACAGTCATTTTTCACCTCCTAGTCACTGGGGGTGGAGCAGGCACTGTGGAGACAGACTGCGTGCCCAGAAAGCAGAATTCAGACTTCACAGAGTGTGTCAGCAGACCACCAGTGGTATTCAGGCAAATGCTTAACACTAGGAAGTTCCAACACAGAACAAAGAGGGGTACTTCAACATACATGCTGGGCCCAATAATGGGAACTCTAAAGCAGAAGATAATAAAATTCTTAGCAACAGCTGCCTCTAAGGAAATATATCAGCAGGTAGTAGGACCCCAGTTGCCAGAATGGGAATATAGAAATAAGAAAGGAGTCCGGGTGGGAAAGAATGGATAGAATAAGTGATGTAACTAGGGTATAAAACTATAGAAGTTTATTTCTCGTTCACATTAGTCTAATGTGGGTGTTCAATGGGCAGTCTTCCACGCAGTGATTTAAGGGCTCAAGCTCCTTCCATCTTGTGACATTTCCATCCCCTAGAACTTTGGATGCCTCTGCTGGATCATCTGTAACCAGTTGGCAAATGGGACCAAAAAAAGTTGATAATGTGAAAAGAATTTCAGAGGCCCAGCCTAGAATGGTTATCACTTTCACCCCCATTCTGTTGGCCAGAACTCAGATACTTGCTCACACCTGACTGCAAAGGAGGTTGGGAAATGGAGTCTGCCCAGGAGGAAAAGGAAACTAGATGGGTGAACACATAGCTTTCCTGCCACAGGTAAGGTCCTATCCTGGGTATGTTCTCAGTCCAAGGATTGCTGAATAAGAAATAAAGCTTGGTCCAGCCATTCAACTTGGGCCCCCCACACACACAAAAAAAACAAAGCCCAGTAGTTATTTCAGGGATCAGAGATAAAGAGGTACAAGTATTTAGGATGATGGGGTGCTGACATCTGCTCTAGCTTTTGCTGACCCTCTCCCCAGGAGTCTGGAGACTTCCTAGAGAACCTAGCTGGGGTCGTGCTTTGGGTTTACTGCCAGGAGCTTAAACCTCAATTCCTTGAAATCTTCTGGACCCCTTCTTGTTTGCATTCATCTTCACCCGCCCAACTCAATTGTGGTGCCTAGGTGAACCAAACTTCAATTCATCACACCCCAAAGAATAATGTGAATCAAAAATATTTGCTCTGGGGAAACGGACTTGGCCCAGTGGTTAGGGCGTCCGTCTACCACATGGGAGGTCCGCGGTTCAAACCCCGGGCCTCCTTGACCCGCGTGCAGCTGGTGCATGTGCAATGCTGATGCGTGCAAAGAGTGCCGCACCACGCAGGGGTGTCCCCCGCTTAGGGGAGCCCCACGCACAAGGAGTGCTCCCGTAAGGAGAGCCGCCCAGCACAAAAGGAAGTGCAGCCTGCCCAGGAATGGCGCCGCCCACACTTCCCGTGCTGCTGATGACAACAGAAGCAGACAAAAGAAACAAGACACAGCAAATAGACACAGAGAACAGACAACCAAATAGACACAGAGAACAGACAACCAGGTGGGGGGAGGGGGGGATTAAATAAATAAATAAATCTTTAATTTAAAAAATTTGCTCTGGGGAAACGGACTTGGCCCAGCGGTTAGGGCGTCCGTCTACCATATGGGAGGTCCGCGGTTCAAGCCCCGGGCCTCCTTGACCCGTGTGCAGCTGGCCCATGCACAGTGCTGATGCACGCAAGGAGTGCCCTGCCACGAAGGGGTGTCCCCCGCGTAGGGGAGCCACAGGCGCAAGGAGTGCGCCCCATAAGGAGAGCTGCCCAGCGCGAAAGAAAGTGCAGCCTGCCCAAGAATGGCGCCGCACACACGGAGAGCTGACCAACAAAAAGAAGCACAGATTCCTGTTCCACTGAGAACAACAGAAGCAGACAAAGAACACGAAGCAAATAGACACAGAGAACAGACAACTGGGGCGGAGGGGAGAGGGGGAAGGGGAGAGAAATAAATAAATCTTTAAAAAAAATATTTGCTCTGAAGTTCTGTCTACTCTACAATTGTAGGAGTTGGGGGAGGGCCTCACTAAATGTATTAATTAAGTCAGGAGATGTCAAACTTTATGTCTGGGGCTAGGGCTGGAATAGGCAAGGGACCGTGTCAAAAGTAACTATGGTCAGCTGATTAATGGTCCCAAAGATGTCCAAGTCCTAATCCATGCACCCAGTAAATGTTACCTTATGTGGAAGATGGGTTTTACAGATATACTTAAGGAAAGGAGTTTGAGATGGAGAGCTAATCCTGGATTATGCAGGCGGGACCTAAATGCCTTCACAAGTATCCTTATAAGAGGGGCACAGAGGGAGGTTTGACACAGAAGGCCTTGATGATGGAGGAAGGGACCACAAGTCAAGGGTTGCAGTTCTAGAAGCTGGAAAAAGCAAGGAAACCACATCTCCTTTAGAAACTCTGGAGAGAGGGCAATATTTCTGCCAACACCTTGCTTTCAGCTCAATGATTCAGACTCCTGGCCTCTAGAACCATAAGTGAATAAATGTGTGTTTTGTTTTTGTTTTTTTAAGATTTATTCTTTCTTTATTTATCCCCCACTCCCCTAGATAATTCTCTTGTCAGTCTGCTCATTGCTTGTTCGCCTTCTCCAGGAGGCACTGGGACAGAACCCAGGACCCCTGACATGAGAGACCAGTGCCCAAGGGCCTGAGCCACTCCCCCTGGGCTGGGGCATCTGCTGACTTGTGGCATCTGCTTGTTGCAGAGGTGGCCGTGTCTAGCCTCATGCCGGAGGTGGCACCTGCTTGTCTTCTTTTTTTTTTTTAAGATTTATTTATTTTTATTTTATTTCTCTCCCCTTCCCCCAGTCGTTGCGTTCTGTGTCCATTCGCTGTGTTCTCCTGTGCATGCCTATATTCTTGTCAGTGGTACCAGGATCTGTGTCTCTTTTTGTTGCGTCATCTTGCTGCATCAGCTCTTTGTCTGTGCAGCACCACTCCTGGGCAGGCTGCTCTTTTATTGCACTGGGCAGCTCTCCTTACAGGGCACATTCCTTGGCGTGGGCTCCCCTACGCGGGGGACACCCCTACGTGGCGCGGTACCCCTTGTGGGCATCAGCACTGCGTGTGGGCCAGCTCATCACACAGGTCAGGAGGCCCTGGGTTTGAGCCCTGGACCTCCCATGTGGTAGGTGGATGCTCTATCCATTGAGCCAAATCCACTTCCCCGTCTTCTTTTTTTTAGGAGGTAATGGGACCTGAACTAGGATCTCCCATGTGGTAGGCAGGCACCCAACTGGTTGAGCCATATCTGCTTCCCAATTTGTGTTGTTTTAAACCTAGATACATACACATACACACACACATATATATATATTTGCTCTGCCTGAAGAAGTCAACCTTGTACCTTGAACATTTTGTCTTTCCTGCTCCTAGCTCTCTCTCCTTCTGCACAGGTCTGTGTACTGAGATCCAGGCTACTTTGAACCTAAGCCCACCTGAGTTATAACAGGCCCTGAGCCATCCTGTATCTTAACTTTCCCCTAACTGCCAGGCTTTCATGCATTTTCAGGATTCAGAGTAGATGCCCCCTTTGGGGACCTCTCAAAGCTGATGAATGGTCCCTCTGTGTCCTGTCATACGCCCCAAGCCTTTATTGAAGTTGCCTAATTGTATGTCTATAGTATAGACGTAAGCTTTTGAGGTACCAGGGATAGAACCTGGCACCTCCTATACATGAAGCAGACACTCAACCACTGAGCTACACCCGCTCCGCTAGATGTAAGTTTTTTGAGAACAGGGACTGTATCTGATTCAACACTGTATCCCTATTGCATGCATGCTTGGCACTCAGTAGGTGTTCATGAAAGATTTGTTGAACGAATGAATGAATGCACTTCTGCCTGTATTTCAGGTAGATGCCACCAGATGGCAATAGTGCTCTTTTTTAGGAAAGCAGGTGGTAAAGCACTTTGTGTGAACCCCTGAAATAAACTGCGGTTTGTTCTCATAATCCAAGCGCTTGGTTAATTTTCTATAAAATATATTGCTTTATTGAAATAACCACAAAATCTCAAACTAGATTTTCTAAGAAAGATAAAGCAAATGAAATACCATAAGCAAAGAAAGAAATACGAAGAAAGAACTGTTGAGAGAGGTTTTGGTAGTATTTTGCATTGAATCTCAGTATCCTGCTATTTAACTCTAAGTCCCCAGTGTATCCATTATAACCCCCAGCATTTAAAGTTTCTGAAGCTGTCCCAGCCTGACACCCCTGTGGCTGCCTCTACCTGTTCCCGGCTAACTGGCTCCGATTTTACTCGCTGATCTTATCGGGTACCAGGTCCGCTGGAGTGGAGGTGCATGAAGAAGGCTGGTGAGCGATAAGCTTGGAGTGGTGGGGAGGGGCCAGCGGGGGGAAGCCTCGGGATAGCAGGCTGAGTGTGGACTTTACCCTACAGCAAGAGGAGTCACTGAAAAAGATTCAGGTGGTACAAGCACGTGTGTGCGCGTGTGCAGTGTGAGAAAGGAGGGAGATGGGGGGAGAAAGGCGATGACTGGGGGAGAGGAGAGCTGACAGCTAGGAAGCAGGACTGAAGCATAAGAGGAGACTGGAGAAACCGGACAATGCCCATCTGGCTGGGCTCAGGAGGGGTTCCTAAGGGGGACAACTGGAGCGGTTGGTGACTGATGGGGAAGGAGGAGTCTGGAAGGTGCCCCACTGGTAGGCTAAACCCGGATGGCACAAATTAGAATGAGGCCCACCTTCCCAGGTACACTGTGCTTCTACCCACAGGAAAATTGGCGTGCTTGCCATAAAGAAAGATCCACATCACTCACCGGGTAAATTGCGCCCTGCGAGGAAGAGTCCAAGGTTCCAAGCCTTGGTGAGTGAGCCAGGGAGGGTAGGGAGTGGACGGCGAAGAGAAACCCGGAAGGTGAGGGAGAGGAATTTTTAAGAGGAGCCTCCAGAATCCCCTGAACGGCTTGTCTAAAGCAGAGACTGCCAGCCCACGGTCAGAGTCTCGGATTCAGTAGGTCTGGGCTGGGGTCCACAAAGGTGCAGTTCTAGCAAATTCCCAGGCGGTGCAGCTGCTCTCCTCGCTCTGAGGGCGGAGCTCTCGCCCCTAGTGGGAAGCACCTGGAGAGGTTTTGTAACCATTCTAAACTCAGAGCCCCACCCAGTCCAACAGAATCTGAATCCAGGTGAAAGGACTTCAGCCCAGGTGTTGCCCCCACCCACACATCAGACGCCAGACCGCCGCCCTGGGGGGCCCCTCAGGTCTGAAGAAGCTGCTGTGTTTGAGCTGCATGGTCAGAGCAAATTCTTTGGTTTCTCTTTGTCAGTTTCCCCTCTATTTTGTCCATTTCCCAGGAGAGGCCCCAACTCCCCATCTTTCCAGGTGTGCAGACTGGCCAGAATTGTACAACCTCTATGAGGATCAATGCGAGCAGTTTGGAACTTGGTTCTTTCACAGCAAGCACCTATTGCTTTGTTTCTTCCTAGGTGCTGTTCCAGAAATACCTATTCTGGCATATCGAGTGGGTGGGACGTGGTCGCTCCTAGGAGACCCCCTCCTTCCACAGTCCTGATCTCACCCCTGTGCTCTACTCCTGTCCAGCTATTTGTGTTCAGGTTCCGTCTTATCACCTGATAGGATTATTTCTGCAGGAGCTAAACGAAGGAGTATGTCCCTTCTCTCAATATGGCGGTGGAAATATGAGGTAGCATAAGGTGTGTGTGGGATGGAAGTAAATATGGGTCTGAAATACCACATAATTACATAATAGAGAGGTGTTGCCAAGGTAAATTAATAAGAAAACAGTTGGGTGGTGTTTACCGACAAAATCCGTTTGGGGTGTGCTATTCGCTGCTTTTCCTTTGTCAAATGTACCACAGATCAGAATCATACATTTCAAAAGAGGCAACTTCTTCATGGAATTGACCAAATTATTCTGTTTGGTCAGGTTACCTCGATATTAGGGAAACTGCCAAGGCAACATCGAGGAGCTGTATGGGGGCTCTCGGCCCACTGCCTGCTGTCCTGAGCACCTGTCCATCTCTCTGTCCCCGTCCCCATGACTACTCTCTCCTTTCCAGCTGCCTTACTCCCTAAGCTTGTCTCACAGCGTTAGAAGAGCAAGGCCAGTGTTCTCCCCGCAAACTCCCTGTTCTAATGTCCACCTTAAATTCACAGTTGCTTAAAGCAAAAGCCCTGGATGGAAAATTTGAAATTCAAATCATATTCATTATCAGTATCATGTACATACCTCTCCTTCCCCCAAGAAGTTTTATAAAATTGGTCAAGCCTGTGGAGCAGGTGGAGCTCAGTGTTTGAGGATGTGCTTCACAAGTCCACGATCCTTGGTTCAATCCCTGGTACATCCTAAAAAAAAAAAAAAAAAAGTCGTCCAGCCGGTTTTGGATTTGAGATAGCACTTAGGGTCACAGCTGAGGTCAGAGAGGCCAGCATGCTTTCACCCGTTTAACAAGCATTTGCGGAGCCCCTGCCAAGGGCAAGGTGCAGAGCCAGGGGCTAGGGGAGAAGGAAGGATGAGGCAAGTGCCCTGTGCTCGGGGAGCCAGCCCCGCCGTGACCCGGGACACCACACTAGAGTCAGGATCACGGGATGCAAAGGCTCCAGGTCAGGTGCAAGCACCCCAGGTCTGTGCCAGGAATGACAAGCTTTACAAAAGTCTGGATACCAAGCAGAGACTTTGGGGCATCCAGTCCAGCCTTCCACCATCATAGCATCCCTAGTACCTAGTCCCCTGGTTTCTGCTCGAATTTTTCCAATTCTGGGGAGCTCACTTCCTCTTAAAGTAGCCCTTGCTCCAGTGAGAGTCTGCATTGAATTTCCCAAGGCCCTAATTTTGCGATGCCCTAGATGCTCTCAGCTGAACTTCTGGGGAGCCATATTTTCTCACCTAGTTCTAGGACTTCCACATATGATCTTTCTTTTTTTTTTTTTTTTTAAGGATTTATTTATTTATTTAATTTCCCCCCCATCCCCTGGTTGTCTGTTCTTGGTGTCTATTGGCTGCGTCTTGTTTCTTTGTCCGCTTCTGTTGTCGTCAGCGGCACGGGAAGTGTGGGCGGCGCCATTCCTGGGCAGGCTGCTCTTTCTTTTTCACGCTGGGCGGCTCTCCTCACTGGCGCACTCGTTGCGCGTGGGGCTCCCCTACGTGGGGGACACCCTTGCGTAGCAAGGCACTCCTTGCGCGCATCAGCGCTGCGCATGGCCAGCTCCACACCGGTCAAGGAGGCCCGGGGTTTGAACCGCGGACCTCCCATATGGTAGACGGACACCCTAACCACTGGGCCAAAGTCCGTTTCCCTGATCTTTCATCTGATCGTGAAAACCACGTGATTTTAGCAGGGCCATTATGAGTGACAACTAAATGAGGGCAGTCACACTTAGGCTCAGACGGCAAACACAAGATTAAGAGCTCAGGCTGCTCAACCTCTGACCCAATGCTGTCTTTTTTTTTTTTTTTAAGATTATTATTTTTTATTTATTTCTCTTCCCTTCCCCCCGCCCCCCCTCCCCAGTTGTCTGCTCTCTATTTGTCCATTCACTGTGTGTTCTTCTGTGTTTGCTTGTATTCTTGACAGCAGCACTGGGAAACCGTCTCTTTTTTGTTGCGTCATCTTGCCGTGTCAGCTCTCTGTGTGGTGCCGCTCTTGGGCAGGTTGCACTTTTTTTGCATGGGCGGCTCTCCTTACAGGGCACACTCCTTGAGTGTGGGGCTCCCCTACGTGGGGGACACCCCTGCATGGCATGGCACTCCTTGTGTGCATCAGCACTGCACATGGGCCAGCTCACCACACAGGTCAGGAGGCCCTGGGTTTGAACCCTGGACCTCTCATGTAGTAGGTGGATGCTCTATTAGTTGACCCAAATCCACTCCCCAATGCTGTCTTCATTACACAACTCTGCTGACATGTAGAGGGCAGTCTGGAACCCAGCTCTTTGAATCTGAAAACCTTTCCAACAAATCTGACTGAGAAAGTGAGATCTGAGAGCCAAAACTCTGGGCTTCAGACTTTCAACTCCTATGAAGAAAAACCAAATGTCTGGGCCACGGGTTGGGCCAATCTGAAGTAAGCTGTGGGTCAACAGGAAGACTGCTCTTCACCATTAGGCAGAGGGACAGCCTCAAAGGCTGTTTGCTTCTGCTTAGATGTTTTCCTCTAGTGAAGAGATGACACCATCAGGATGGTGTGCTTCATTCAGGAGAGATAGTGAGCAGAGGTGTTGCTGGAGGAAGCAGAATCAAAACCCCCTAACCAAAGAAACACCAATACAAAAGGGTCCAAACAGAGAGATGAAAATCAGGTCTACAACACCAGGTTGGCAGCAGATTTCTGTACTTGGAGAATAGAGAAGATATGGCACCTCGGAGGCTCTCATTTTACCTTCACCTATTCATCCTGGCTGCTTTGGAGACTGGGACCCAAATGTTGTAATTCTAATCGACACCTGCTTTTGACTGAAGTAGGTATGTGTTCTGTGTATGTCTGTCATCACTGAACCTAGTATTTGTTAACATTCAATGCCGTTATAAAGAAGACCTAGAAAATTCATAATCTTTGAGGTTGGGGTCCCTGGCACAGGTAAGGTGGTTTCAATTACATACTAGAGAAAAACAGTTATGTGAGATCCAGGGGCCCAACCCAAAGTCTGAAGACAGTTGGATGATCCAAGTCCCTACGTCTATGGAGGGTGTTATCACTCAAAAGAAGCAAGATGTAAAATGACCAGAAATTTGGACAAACCTAAGGAACCCTGGACTTATTTTTACATCTCAAACACCTTTCAGGAAGCCATAAGCAGTCTACAGAACAATAATTTTTCTTCCACCCTTGACCAGAAGCATATTTTCTTGTCCAGTGGATAGCCAGTCCTTCTGTGATAGGATGGAAGGGCTTAAACACGAAGGAAATTATAAGATGCCTCTGAGGTAAGCTGTGGTGAGCAGTCAAACATATCCCAAAAATGCATCATTAACTCAAAGCTGAAGAGTCACAGGATCACTATGAAATTGGAAGACCCATGCCTTCCCCCCAATTTTCTTCTTCCACTCGTTGTCCTTGAACAGAATGGGTGCTTCCTCCAAGGTTTACCCAAGTAACCCGTCAGGCCTTCTGCAGACATTGAAAGCACTTTGAATGCATGTCCATTTTTTGTGGGAAGTGGATATAAGCTCCAGTTGTTGATGCAGGAACACTGGGGTTTCTCCATCCTTCCCCCGAAAAAATGTGCCCTGGTCCTATCTACTTATTTGGAAATCACTCTCAAAGAAGAGTACTGTCTTCATTCAAACCCAATCTACAAACTGCAACGAAGGTAAAGGCATGTTTTTGCATACACACATGGAGAAAGAAGGACATTTTCTTATTTTTGTCTGAACTTCCTAAAATCTAGAATGAGCCTGTATTACTTTTTTAAAAGGAAAAAAGTTCTGGGAAAAACACTTTTGTTTGGGGCTGCAAGCATTAAGCATGAGGATAATTGTGCATTTAAGGTGTTTGGTTTCTTTATCTCCATCTCGCTGAGGAGCTCACCCCAACATTCATGCCTAGCAGGAACTCAGCCTTGGCCACAAAGTATAGAGCATTTCAACCTAATTTTCTTTGCATTGGTAAGAACTTCCATCTAGCCTTTTATGGCCCACTGGAAAAAGAGAGCTCTTTTAATACTCCCATATGCTGCTGCTTTTCAAGGATTGCAATAAGAAATAAACTTAAGACACTGAATTACCACCTGTGGAAGACTATTCTGTTGCATGAATTACAGTTGTGCCAAGGCCAACATTTAGCTCTGATTTGGAAGCTGGAAGCTATCAATGCCCAGATTTATTACCATTGCCATGTCTCAACCACCTGCCCCAAGCACACTCCTGAAATTTATGAAATGTAATTGCTCAGAGGGTACAGGCCAAAAAGTACAAGGTTGAAATTTTCCACCTGGCCAGAGACACTGTCATGTGGACTAATTAAGGCTCTGCTCATTTTAAAAGGGGTCTTTCTCATCTGCAAAAGAGTATTTTTCCATGTCTTCTAAGGTATTATAAAGCAGTCAAATCCTGCTTTGAATGTTTAGAAAATATCTCACCAAAGGTTAGTTGCTCTTTCCATCTTTGGAGTGGTTTTTGTCTAACTGAAAAAGTCCTTTTACTTTTTTCTATTTTTCAAAAGTTAGTTGTCTGTGGACAATGTTTAGACTTCTCTTCCAGAAGTAAGTTCTACATCATCCCTTTCCAAGAGACCTAATCAAGCCACAGAATCATTTCTAGTTCAGAACCATCAAGTACTGATACAGTCAATCCTCCTAAGTAAAATTTTTCAAAGACAGGCAAAGAGCCTGCTCGTGCCATTTTGTCCTTATCCAACGGGGATAATTTGGCATTCAAACTAATTGTGCAGCACATCCCTCTTTTGAAACATCCAGGGAGAACAACTCAACACTCAAAACCACACCACACCTAGGCTCATGAATCTTCAATTCTTGGGAAACATCTGTTCACAACAGATGTGGCCCATTACCAATGTGACAAAGGTATAGATAAATGTGTACCCTTCATAGGCAAGAAATAAGGTTTTCCTGTAGAAGGGGATTTTAAGAGTTTTTTCAAATTCAACTTGAATTCAAATTAAATTTGAGTGACCTCAGTGTTTTGATTTGGCTTTTCAGGCTGATGTGTGTGTATAGACAGAATCTTAAAGACATTGAATTTTTCCTGAGAGATAGAGTAAAATCTACATAAGTTTCAGAAACACATAATTTCTACAAGAAATGGACCCAGACTAACTGGCATATTTTGGGTGTGTGTGATGGTGTTTGTTTTAGCTCTGTTATGATTTGCTTTTAAATATTTATTTGTGAAATATAAATCTTGCTAAGATTGAAGTCTGCTCTGGAGAAGTGACTACTGCTTTTGCTGTTGCTTAATGGAACTGTTGAGTCTTCTTGGATAACAAAAGATTTGGTTATATAAACAAGTCATCCTAGTGAAGTATAAAATAACAATTCTGGGGAGTTTACTGGTACCCCTTCTCAGTTGGCTTGAGATAAATTTCTGTAGATGTATAGTAAATTAGATGCTCTAAGATAACAGTCTACACAGTTAATTAGCTACAAAAAATATGTGACTCCACGAATGTTTAGAAATTAGAGTCTATGTCATTAAGATGACCAGCATTCAGTTGAAAAATGCAAAACAAATCTTTGGTACATTTACAGATTCCTTTCCATCGATTCATCCCCATGGTTAATACAGCATCTGTAACGTAATAGATGCTTGATCATTGTTCTGTTCACTCCAACAAATAACTCCTCCTGGTAGAGTCTTCTGATTTCCTGCCAGTCAGAATGATGGTTGAGAATGTTAATTTTCATTCCGTCAAAAAGACTAGGTTTGGGGATAGAGGGCTGCAGGACATCAAATGTATAACTACCTTAAATGATCACTTTCCCACAGGTGCATCCCATAAGCACAGCCAGTGTGAGTCTTGACAGCCAGGAGTCATGAATATATATGGGTAAACTATTCACATCTACCAATGCTCTAGTCCACTTGGTCAGTTAATCCAATCAACAGATATATGTATATTGAGGCCTGACACACAGTTCCATAGTAGAGTCAAGAGCCCTTCCCAAAGAGACTGGGAGTGGAGATCCGTAAGGAAATTTTGGTGTCAACATGGAAGGCACTGCCAATTACTTAAGCAATAATTCTCTGAGTGTCTACTATGTACCAGGCACTGTGCTGGGATTACAAAGATGAAAGAGATACAGCTCCTGCCCTTAAGAAGCTCATGGAACAGGAGAGGGTACAGAAGCATAAATAGCTCATTGCAATGTATTATGAACAATGATGGTGAAAGAAGAGGAGCTGTTTCCCAGCATCAACAGAGATGACTTAGTGAGGAATAAGTCTTGACCAAATATCAGTAGAGAGGGATTGCTGGAAAGTGGGTCAGTGTTGCACTGGAGCTGGCTCATACCAGATCACAGGGGCCAATTATTAAATGTTCAGGAATCTTGCACATTGATTGTTAAACTGAACCTGTGGTTGGCACTGGGGTTGGTGTATGCTCAGGAGACTTGAATCTCTGGACTGACTGTGTGCCAGCTGGGCCCTGAACCTCAAAGGAATTGTAGCACCTACTCTCCAGTTCGTTGGACTTGCCCATGTAGGCTAACAGGCAGGTGGGGATGGTCAACCTCCACACCAGGGAACCAAGAGGGTCTACAACTGCAGGCAGGAGAATTCCATCCATCAGCCCTGTGAGATCTAAAACCCCTTTGGATTTAGAGGAAGAGTGGACATCACCATCCCAGGGTCCTCAGGATGCAGGAATAAAATATGGATTAGAGTGGACCTACTGGCATTCTACTATAAAATTATTGTGACTCTAGCCATGAAAGAAACTGTATCATTGATATGGAGACAGTGACCACAGGAATTACTGAGGGCAGGGAGAGGGAAGAAGAGGTGTGATATGGGGGCATTTTCAGGACTTGGAGTTGTCCTGAATGATCCTGCAGGGACAGATGTAGTGAATGGACTGGGAGAAAGTGTAGACTACAATGTAAACTATAATCCATTCTACGTAGCAGTGCTCCAAAATGTATTCATCAAATGCAGTGAATATGCCACACTGATGAAAGAATTTGGTGATGTGGAAGGAGTGGAGGTATATGGGATCCTCTTACATTTTTATCTTTTGTATGATCTATGTATCTTAAAAAAAATTTTTAATCTATTAAAAAACAAATAGTAAAAATTTTTTAAAGTTAACTAGGGAAGCAGATGTGACTCAGGCAATTGAGTTCCCACCTACCACATGGGAGGTCCCAGGTTCAGTTCCCATTGCCTTCTAAAGAAGACAGCAAGTTGGCACTATAGGTAGGCACAGCAAGCTGACACAACAGGATGATGCAAGAGAAACAAGAAAAGGGTGTGATGGGAGACACAACAAAGCAGGGAGTGGAGATTCCCAGTGCCTCCTAAAGAGAATGAGCAAGACAGAGAGTTGATGCAATGGGTAGGCATGGCAAGTTGACACAACAAGATGACACAACAAGAGACACAAGAAGAAAAACACAATGAGAGACACAACAAAGCAGGGAACGGAGGTGGCTCATGCAATTGCGTGCCTCCCTCCCATCTCAGAGGTCCTAGGTTTGGTTCCCGGTGCCTCCTAAAGAAACAAGGAAGATGCACAGACACAGCAAGTGCAAACAACAAGGGGGTGGGGAGAAAGAAAGTAATCAAATTAAAAGGAAGAGCCAGTGGTGCTCTGTCGTGGTCCCTAGGGGAGCAGCGACAGTCTCCCAGGTACAGTGGTGGGGACCAGGAGGGAGTGAGGGTTCAACAGTGAGCCCCTGATACTAATGACTATGCTTGTGAGCTGATAAACCCAAAATAATAACAAGGCCTAGAGCAACTTTGTGCCTGGGAATTTCCTTCTGTCAGCCTTCATGTTACTCAAATGTGGCCAGTCTCGAAGCCAAACTCAGCATGTAAATGCAATGCCTTCCCCCCAGCGTGGGACATGACACCCGGGGATGAGCCTCCCTGGCAACGAGGGACCACTATCAACTACCAACTGATGATGCAACTGGAAAATGACCTTATACGGAAGGTTCAATGCGGATCAGCAGAATATCCATGTCTACATAAAATACCATGACTTTAAAATGCTGTTTGACCTAAAGTAAGGGGGAAATGGAAAGGAGAAATGAGTTTATATGGCTACGAGTTTCTAAAAAAGAGTCTGGAGGCTGGCAGAAGGTTTGCCCTCATGCACAACTGAGCAGAGTCAGAGAGACAGATAAAGCAGATACAACCCCCAGATATTGGTTCCTTTGAGGGCTAAAGAGACCCATGGGAGTTATGGTCATGGCCGATGGGGTTAACTACCAGGGCAGATGGCCCCTCTTTGGAAATGGTGTTTATGTGTGATGAATCTGGACTCAGATGGGATCTCCCTTCATAAGACTTTCATGCTAATGTGCTGGAGGTGCAGTTAATGTTGGGGTTTAAGATATATTTAGGGGATTTGAATCTCTGGACTGACAATGTGATAGCCAGATCCTGAGCCTCAACAGACTCCAGCACCTACAATCTGATTTATTGGACTTACCACACTCAGCTAAGATGGAGGTGAAGAAGGACAACCACCACACCATGGAGCCTAGAGTGATTACAACTGAAAATGGGAGGATTGCATCCAGCATCCAGGTGGAATCTGAGCCTCCTCTTGACATAAAGGTGCAATGGACACAACCAATCCAGTGTCCACATAGAAGAGGTGGCATTGGATTGGGAAAAGTGGACATAATGGACAAAGGGTATGGGGAAAGGCAGGAAGAGATGAGAGGTGGAGGCGTCTTCGGGACATGGAGCTGCCCTGGATGGTGCTTCAGAGGTAATCACCGGACATTGTAAATCCTCACAGGGCCTACATGATGGAATAGAGGAGAGTATGGGCCATGATGTGAACCAATGTATATGAGGTGCAGAGGTGCCCAAAGATGTACTTACCAAATCCAATGGATGTGTCATGATGATGGGAACGAGTGTTGTTGGGGGGGCGGAGAGGGGGGGTGGGGGGGTGGGGTTGAATGGGACCTCACATATATATTTTTAATGTAATATTATTACAAAGTCAATAAAAAATAAAAAAATTAAAAAAAAAAAAATTAAAAGGAAGACACCATCTACAACAGGTTTACACCCACAGGAATGGATTAGCTCCTAAGGACATGATCTTTTCTGGGGTCCATAAAAGCCTCAAACTAGAGGGTGTAGCTGTGTGGTTGAGCACCTGCATCGCATGTACGAGATCCCAGGTTCAATCCCCGGTACCTCCTAAAAAAACAAACAAGCAAGCAAAATAACAAAAAATAACCTTAAACTATCACAAATAGTTAACAAGATAGAAAAGGTCCTGGCCCTCTTGGAGGATGGGGTCCAGTGGGGAGACAGACAAAATACAAGGAAACCAACAATACTATTGTAAATTGTGATAACACATGTGAAGGAAATAAACATGGTAATAAAAATAATGGGAATAACTCTGTTTAGGAATGTCCAGAAGGGTCTCTCTGAGGTGTGAAATCTAAGCCAAGACCCAAGAGGTGAGAAGGAGCTTGTGTGGGTCAAGAAGCAGGAAGGAGGGTGGTCAATAAGTGCTTAGGACAGAGAGACTGACCTGGGGTGAGAAAAGGTGTGGTGAGACCAGTGTGGCCGTGAATTAAGGGCTGGGGGAGGTAGGCAAGGGGAGAGTCGTGCAGGACAGGAGGGAAGGTAAGGATTTTGGATTTTATCCCAAATGCAATGAGAAGCCATTAGAGGGATGGCAAGATATGATTTGCATTTTAAAAGATTACTTCCTGGCAGCTGTTTGCAGAATGGATTAGAGGTGGGAGGGAGAGCAGGAAAAACAGAGCCGAGGTTATTGTAAGAGTCCCAACAAGAGTGGGTGGCCGTGACCTGAACTAAGGTAGTGACCGTGGAGAAGGGTAAACAGGTAAACAGGTAAAGACTCTGGAGGTCAAATCTGCAGGTCTTGCTGATGGATGGTTTGAGGGAGAGAGAAATACAGAATGACCCACTGCCTTGGAACTAGAGGTGAAAGTTTCCCACTGGAGAAGGAGCTATGGTTTGAGGGTGACAGGAAATCAGTAGATAAGGCTTGCTATTGATGTGGTGGGGAATGCCATAGGAATTTGGGGGGGGGGGGGCGGGGCAGGGCAGAGGCAAATGAACTCAATATTTAAGGAAGTTAGTTCAGGGTCGGTGTGCTGCTAAAATAGAGGGGATTAACAGGGAGGCCTTAAATGTGTCCCTAGGAGACTTGCAAGGAAGGGAGTAAGAGATGTCTTGGAAAAAAAATTGGCAGCATATGGAGATAAAGAAGAGAGATTAACCAGAGATGAGCTTGGTAGAAGATGGTGCCAACGTCTGAGAAAAGAGCAGGTGGAGGCATAAGTCTAGTTCTGATAATATTTCCCAGATGCAAATATCCAGCAGACAACAGTTACAGGATCGGAACTAAGATCTGAGGTCCAGCTTTGTTGGCAAATGGGCTGTATCCTAGGTAATTGAGAGTGGTTCTATATTTCACATATGGATTTGCAATCTTCAAACAATTAGAGTACAGCAACATACGCATAACATGGAAACTGCAGTCAGTAGGCAAATCACAGTCAACATAATTACTGTTTCTTTGAACATGTGGAATTTTCCTTTAAGTTCTTGTCAAGGTCTAGGTCATCATTAAGAACATGAATTATCATTGGTATGGCACAACTGCATTTGAAGCAAACTTACCATGGTTTTGGAACAAGAGTCTTCTCTGAGCCTTGATGTATGAAATATACAAAAACATTGATTTCCTGTGTAGAAGGTTTTTGTTCTCACTTCTCCAAATTTACAGAGTTTTTTTTTTTCAGTGTTAGGACAACATTTTGTTTTCTGTCTTTGCTTTTCCCGGTGCACCTTGGAAGCCATATGGTAGGCAGCTAATAATGTGGTTTATGGAACAATGTACCTGGTTCCCTCTGCTCACAGCTCAGCAGAGACTTGACTCTGCCCACTCAGAGTCTCCTTGTTCTTTGCCCGGTTTATCATCATTTCTTGAAATCCCCGCTCCCCCATTTGTTCCCACTTCTTGCCTTCTTCCCCTGCATTACTCTCCTCTTCTTGCTTCACCAACTTCTTTCTTTCCCTTCTTGCTTGCTTTCCTTCTTTCTCAGTTTGCCTGTTTCTTCCACCTTCTCCCCTGCAGAGTCCATGGATTCAGAATGGCACTCGCTTGATTCTCATTGTCTGAGCAGTGACTGCCCTCCCTGACTTCTGTCTGTTAGAAAAAAATTCTGTCATGTGAGCTTCGTGACTGCCTGGATTCTAGATAAACTAAGATTTATTGTGTGTACACAATGGCAACCCCAGGCTCTGCACTTTGAATGCATATCATGACTGTTCAAATGTTCAAAAAAGGAGGGTTTAAGCAAGCGTCTCTCTGTTTTATTTGGGGAAACATTTTTGTTATTAATAAAGAAGACAATAAATGGAATTAAATGAATGCTTTGTGTGGCCAGATCAGTGCTTGAGGTGAAAGGGGTTATGAGAGCAGGATGAGCTTTTCTGGAAGCTTGACTATTGTGCCTCATTTGGAGGTGGACACATGGGACTTTAGGGCCCCCCACTTTACACCTGTGAGCCTTCATGTGCTCTGACATTTAACTCTGATCTCTTTCCCTCCTTCCCCCACCCCTACAAATCCAAAAGAGTAAAGAGGAAGGTAAAGAGCTAATGCAGGGAGCAGAGGTAACTCAGGCAGTTGAGCTCCCACCTCCCACATGGGAGGTCCAAGGTTTGGTTCCTGGTGCCTCCTAAAGAAAAAAAAAAGAAAAGAAACAGAAAATGAACAAAAAACGAGCAGAGAGTAGATGTGGCTCAAGCAGTTGAGCGCCTGCTTCTCACATGGTTTGGTTCCAGAGCCTCCTAAAGAGAAAACAGACAATGAGCAGAAAACTAGCAAAAAACAACAAGCAGAAAATGAGCAAAAACAACTAGCAAACAGACAAGGGAGACATCTGGTGGGGGGTGGAGATTTGATGAGAATTGGGAGACTTGTTTGGAATAGGAGACACTGGCAGAGTAGAGAAAAAAGGGAAAAATCACTTCCTTTCTTCCCATCTCACAATGAAGCACTTTCTACACAACCAGTTGAATCCCTACGTGGTTGAGTTAATTCACTTTTTAAGATGGTAGGTTGATAGGACTTTGGAATGGTTCATACCATCAATTCAGCCAATTTTTTTTTTTTTAAGATTTATTTTTATTTATTTAATTCCCCTCCCCTCCCCCGGTTGTCTGTTTTCTGTGTCTATTTGCTGCGTCTTGTTTCTTTGTCCGCTTCTGTTGTCCTCAGCAGCACGGGAAGTGTGGGCGGCGCCATTCCTCGGCAGGCTGCTCCCTCCTTCGCGCTGGGCGGCTCTCCTTATGGGTGCACTCCTTGCGCGTGGGGCTCCCCTACGCGGGGGACACCCCTGTGTAGCAGGGCACTCCTTGCGCGCATCAGCACTGCGCATGGGCCAGCTCCACACGGGTCAAGGAGGCCCGGGGCTTGAACCGCGGACCTCCCATATGGTAGACGGACGCCCTAACCACTGGGCCAAAGTCCGTTTCCCAATTCAGCCAATTTAATAACCAAACAAGATGATATTATGTGAAGATCGTCGTGGGGCAAATGGCTAATACTATGGCCCAAATCCCTTCAGGGCCTCGGAATAATCAATTCAGGCAGAATGGCCGCGGAGGGGTCACCTGGTTAGTTGCCACCAACTATGCCCTTTAAAGTTGGAAACAAGCACTGAATTTGGCCCCATTATTAACTAAACTGATTTTATGTGGCTCCAAATATTCATTTTGTTCCAGGTAGGTATGTGTTTTTTTTCCTAAAGCTTCTGTTAAGAATATAAAAATAGACCAAGAAGAAAGAACTCTTTTAAATAAAAGCTACTTCGGCCTTCTTTCTATTTATATATAAGATTCACTAATTATATTATAATGGATTTTCCATATTGAAATTTGTGGGTTAAAAGCTGAATTTTCTATTGACATTCGGATTGTCCTGAGTCTATATGATGAGAACATAACTTACTAATTCGTTTAAAAATCCAAAATTTTATGTCTACATGTTGTAAATCAACAAGTTTAACTAATTTGGCCATCAATGGACACAACCTTTGCAAACCTAAAATATATGTATTGCATTAAGGAGTTGCATAGCCTTGATCTTAGTAATCAGTAAAGTCTATAGTCAAAATGTGAAATTCTAGCATTTTTTACTAAATACCTCCTACCAAGTTCTATGGGGATACCAAAAAAATTCTAAAACAGCTCTTTCCTCAAGTTAGTCTAATTATAAAGATAAGACTTACATGTCAGACAAAATAATATGAAAGTATATTTTTTAAAGGACTGAAGTATGTGGTTTGAACCAAACAAATGTGATCTAGAAAAGGAACATTGTCAAGGAAACATGAACCTCCTGAAATGAGACACGTATTTTTGTGTCTATGTATCCAAGATCCAGGGCATAAAGCAAATTCCCAAAAGAATGTGTTATACACATGTCCGAAATGTTAAGAAACACTGCTATAGGGATGCAGAACAGTGCAAAGAATTATCAGTTGTATTTATAGCTGAAGAAGAGCTCATAAAGTAGTAAGGATTGACCTGAAAATTGAAGGGTTGGTAGATCTAGTTAGGGAGACAGAGCAGCAAACTGCATGAGTAGAGGTACGTAAGCTAGTGGTGTGGCTGAGAAACAAGGAGGAAGAATAGATTGACTTGGGAAAGAGATGAGAAGTTTGTCTCATGAAGGGGAAGTCCTTCAAAGTCTAGCATATATTTCATTTAGGATTATAAATGACAAGGACCTTTGTGACAAGATGTCTCGTTTACGCCAATTTGGAAGTGTCCCATGCCAACTGTCAGGTGACAAGCTTGTGTAAGCATACACACACATACGTATACATGCATTAAATGAGTTGCATATCCATTAAGAAATAGAGCTTCCTGGTTCTCCTTGCCATCTCTTTGTGGATAAATTCCTTTATAAACAGGCTTTGGTTTAGAAAGTCAATATGCAACTACGAACTCTGGTCAGGAAAGGCAGAAAAGGAGAGAGGGAGCAGATGGGAGAGTGATACTTTCTGCTAGTTAGGTTGTTCTAAGCACTTAGCTCTGAAAATCTATGCTCATTTTCACCTTTGCATCATGGAAGAGAAAAAAGCCCTGCAAACTATAAAACACCTTGTAAATGTTCTTGTTATACTGCCCTCCCATCTCAAATGAAATATGCTTCCTTTCCCTCTCTGCTTCTAAATCAAACCCATCCTTGAAGGTCTGGCTCAGAATTAAAGCTCTGCTTGACTATTTCAGTAGACTGTAAGTTTTCCATCTATTAATGAAAAGTCAGTAGAATTTATATGAATCTTTCATTTGGCCCAGTATCATATACTGCCTTCATATTATTGAATGCTTGTTTTATCTCCAGCTCTGCCTGGTCTTTTACAAGGTAGTGAGACAAAGGTGTTCAATGATGTATGCCAAACACTAAAACAGTATATGGCACATAGTAGGTGTTCAATAAATATTTTCAATGAATTAATGACTGATAGGATTCCTGGTTTACACTTTTTTCCCTCCTCACAATGTTTTAGTTCATATTATTCACATAGTAGGTAACCAGTTATATACCTAGAAATTAGTGATTTGATGTGAACATCTTATCTATTTATCCACGAATTAGGCAGGCTGCAGATGGGCAATTCCCATGACCCTCCTTTCCGTGGGCCAGCTAAGGTCACACCAAGAATTTGTTTTCCTCCCCTCACCACCACCACCTTTTTGCCTAATTTCCTATTGATCTTCTCTTATGTTGGGCTCCAGTTGTACCAAATGATGCTTACAACTGAAAAAAAAAAAAAAGTACATTTTCCAAGATATCCCTTTTGGAGGAGAGAGTGAAAGTAACCTGTTCTCTCCTCCCTCATTCATCCATCACAGCAGCATTGACTTAGGAGCAAAAAGCCTGACTAAGAACAAGCTTGGGCTCCTCCAGGTATATAAATGGACAAGGCATCTGATTCCTCTCACTGCCTACCGCCAGGGAACACATCTGAAGCAGACTGGGGAACCACTCCCACTTAACTTCGCTACATGTGATTCCTGAAGAACCACCACCTATATTTCTATCACTCTTTTTCTGTTTGTTTTTTGTCAATAGACTATACCCAGGTGCTAGGTAAAGGTCCACAGGACATTTGATTTAAAAATGTGGTCTTCAAACTCTGGGACATGCAGAGAGAAGACAGACCGGAGTGGGTGGTGAAGCAGGCCAGAAAACAAACCACAGAGCACATCACGTGTGAGGCTGGCTGGCTCTTTCAGCCTTATAGGAACTGTCTCCTGGCAAAGCATCCCTGTGGAGCCAGAGATGCAGAGGTCAGCCCTGTGTTTGGGTAACTAGCCATTGACTCAAGAGTTATGAGGGTCTGGTGAGTTGATCCATTTTAACAAAACCACAGACTAGCTTTGGTATTTTTTCCAAATCACAGTATTAATGCATTAATTTGTAGTGAGAAATATATCCTTCTAGGGCCCAACTATTTAGGTCCAGGGAACTTGCTTATCTTCCAGTATACATAAAACTGAGAAATTAGATTTCTTTTTTTTGTTTGTACATGCGAGCAGGCGCTCAACCACTGAACTATACCCACTCCACAGAAATTATATCTCTAATGAGATGATAGCTTCCCTAGCTTGGACTGAGTGTGTTGAACTGCACTTTCTACAGGGTGTAGCAGAGCCTATACACATACCAGCCCTGCTCGACTTTGGAAATTACCTTCCCAAGAAAAAAATATTTATGTTTCTCTGATACAGAGTCCTTCTCCCTTGGACTGTGTGGAGACCTAAAGACACAGTCTTCCTTTTTACCTCTTTCTTCTAAATTTCATGAGGACTACTCCCCATTTTCATGTGCCATTATAAAGTGCTCCTTTGTTCCAATACTTTAAAATTATACTTTTTTACTTTGAATTTTTTTACATTTGAAAGTATGTCAGATACAGGCTATTATGTATCTTGCCATAACGTACAGAATTGGGTGGGAGAGAGTGTAAACTACAATGGAAACTTCAATCCATGCTTAGTGGCAATGCTCCAAAATGTGTTCATCAATTGTAACAAATGTACCACACTAATGAAGGATGTTGTTAATGTGGGAAAGTGTGGCAGGGGTAGGGAATAGGGCATATGGGAATCCCCTACAATTTTTATGTAACATTTACGTAATCTAAGTATCTTTTAAAAAATAAATAAATAAAAGTGGGTGTGTGATCATTGTAAGAAATGAAGAAAATCTCCAAAGATGAGTGTAAAAAAAAAGTTAGTAATTTCTCATCTCTGCTGCTCTCTCCATCCCCAGCCAGTAGTAGATGATGTGGAGAGCCCGAGGTAGGTGTCCTTCTGCACCTTTCAACAGGATTATATGAACACACACAGCATAGATAGGGGTGTTTTATTACCTTTATAAACACAGGATTATTCAATGCACTTTACTCTTAAATTTACTCTTCTCACTTAAAAATACATCATGGACACTCCCCCTAGGTCAATGGATGTACCTCCAACTTTGTATTTTTAGGCGCTCCGTCATATTCCATGCTATGGATGGATATACCCAAGGTCCTACTTCAAGTCATTTCTGGTCTTTGGCCACCATAAATAATGAGGCATCAAAGCCTCCTGTGCTTATACTGTTAAATATTAATGGGTTGTGCTTTTTGTTTATTTGTTTCTATAAGCTAGACTCCTCAAAGTGTGTTATCAAGGTGTTTTCAAAAGAGATAGTAGTTCCATATTTATAAGCTGTTTTTCATGAATTACATGAAATGGTGAATTTCTTTCACCATTTCCTGATGACACAAAGATAGGTGCTTTACTTTTATCTGAAAAATAAATCTCATAATCATATGGCTGCGGCATTTAAACAAATCCATAAAACTACAGCCACAGCAGGAAAAAGCACCTGGTTTAAGTGTTTTGCCCTTTCCATAGAATCTGAAAATGTTTGAGCTGGCCTGGTCCAATGGGCATTTAACAAATATTCATTGAATGTTCAATACACAAACATTATCTGGTTCAAGTTTCTCTTTTCACATATGGAGAAACTGAGGCCCAGTGGGTTAAAAGAAGCATCGCTGGAGTGAGAGGGAGGAAAGCGTCTGAGCGGGCTAGGCTGAAATAGAGATTTGGGAGCTTGAGTGGGGGAGGAGAGGGCTTTGGGGCTAACTGCCATGGGCACAGGATCTATATAGAGAAAGAGGAAGCGAGAGAAAAAGATGTCAGTTTTTCCATACATTAAGAATATAATTGTCCTTTGAACTTTCTTGAGAGACTGCAGCTAGAATTTCAATGTCTTCTTTAATTATTTTTTAGGCTGTGCCTCTGTGTTTTGGACATGACCCAAAGCAGACACTGGCCCCCTGGCAGTTCAGTGGTGGCACGTGCCCACCAAAACCAGTTTCCTCTTCCTCTTGGACACCCCGATAGACTCATTTCCAGTCTCCCTTGGGGCTAATCGTAGCCACGTGACGGTGTTATGGTCAGCGGAATGTGGGGAGAGGTCAGGAACACCACGTCCAGGCCTGGCCCATACAAATTTCCCCTGGGTGATCCTCCAGTCTCTCTTCCTGTTTGCTGACTGGAAGCAAAGGACTCTGAGTTTCCCGCTTCCACGTGGGAGAAGCCTGGGTCCCTGAGTCACCACGTGAAAGGCCACCTGCTAAATACCCACATTGGACTGTTGCAAGAATGAGAAATAAACTTCAATTGGATTAGGCCACTTGTTGGGTTTTATCTATTTTAACAGCTTGAGTTACTTAACCAAGGCAACGGCTTCCACTCTTTTGTGTCTATTTTTATGAATAACCAGATAGAAAATATAGAACCTGTGCCAATCAATGGTGCAGTCACTTGTTACACCTTCTCCTGATAGCCATTAATTCTCACACATTTAATATGGAGTCCTACCCACTTATCTTAACTATCGGAATGAATACATAGGAGCAAAAAAAAAAAATGGTCTTACTTTAAAATTTTTACTTATTACTATGTAACTTAATTTAGGTTGATTGCAGTGTAGGCTTGATTTCTTTTCTCCAAGAATTTAAGGAAACTTTTTTTTTTTTTCAGTGCTCTCCTTTTGTCAAGTGTCCTTGCCCAATCACTCAAACTATATAGGTTTTGCTTTTTCGTTAGGAGTGGAAATTTTCTGAATAATTTTTTTCCGGTTTTTCTTGCTTTAAAGGCAAGGTAAAGAAAGGGTAGAGAGAAAACAGTTGTGGGAGTGAAAGAAAGGGGAATTAAAGGAAATTAGAAGGACCTGGAGTGTTCCCGTTCTCAAAAATCATAATAATGGTGTTAGTGGGAGGAGGAGAAGAGAAATGTTGCATTCAGACATGAAAACCAAAGGATCTTCATGGTGTCGACTATCATTTCATCTCTAGGGCTAAGGCAAATTATGTAGTCAATCTAAGATCGTGTTGCAGCAGTTTGGGGTAGAATGATTGCCACCTGGTCACAAGTTAAAGAGACAAAGGGAAATCCTTGTGGAGAGTTACATATCATGTATGGTAAGGAGGAAATAATGGAACATATGAACAGATGACTTTGGCATTTCATCCACGGGCCTAATCACATTGCTCAGATCACAAGGCCACAGCTAGGGCTTAGTGTGGGTTGATGGAAGAATTGACCTAGAACTACATGTACAGACCTAAAAATACTCTGGGAAAAAATACAATTACAAGATACTGTGATTTGAGGCCATAATAAAAAAGACCATCAAATCCCAGCAACCAGGCCAGATGTTTCACTAAGAAAGTGACTGAACATATTAAAAGTATAGGCATTTTCTATAACTTCTCAAAAAGTATTATTAAAAAGGTCAAAAATCTGAACGTGTATGTCTGGTCGGATGCTAAACCAAAGCAGGAATGATGCACCATCGTGTCAAGGACTCCATCGTTGCAAAGGGGTGAGAGTCACATATACAGAACTGGGGGTGGGGATTACATCTTGCACTTAATAGCAATTTAAAAGCTAGGTATCTACCCAGGCTCAAAACCTTATAGTTGTTGTCATTCAACCCTTTCTTTCCATTTTTTGCTGTCTACTCACTTGGACTCTGAGCTCTCCTTCTCTCCAACCAAGCACCTGATGGCTTAAGCACAAAGCTCCATTACTCCACCACAGACTCCAGTCCAAGCTGCCAAGCCTACTGCTGCCAGAGCCTTCTCCTAAAATTTCATTTTTAGAGCATTGCTCTCTTGCTCCCAACTATCCAGTGCCTCTCCATTGCCTACAGAAATCAATTCAAACACCTCTGTTTATCACTAAAAACCCTCCCCAGTCTAGGCCCCATCTAGTTGTGTAAATGTATTTCGTATTCATTATTGCCTCACATCTGCCCGTGTTGTGGGCAGGACAATCTCAATTGACAATTGATGCACCATGTTCATTTCTTCATTCCTCTTCCCCTCACACTTCCAGTCCCAAGGTTGCCTTGGGCGGATTTCTGTATTTCCAAGCTCTCCTCCACACGGCAGCCTGGCTTCTCTCTTTGTAGTCCAAGAGAACTGGGTGTCGGGGTGGCTCCATGGGCACATGAGCAGTGCAGTCACACAGGACCCCATGTTCAGAAGAGCCCCCCCACTTGGTCTAATGCTCTGCTGCCACCATCTTGAAATTCTTAATACTTTTTGGAAAAGGGACTCATATTTGGTCCAGGTCTCCCGCCCCCTTGCGTCTTAATCTTTGGTCCCTCTGATTCATTCCCGCTCAACAAATTATGGAGGTGGTCCTGTGGATGGGTATTATGGATGTGGGCAACTATAGCATCTGCCCTTGTGTTATTTAATTAAAATAAAGACAAAGTTCTACCATGCATAGGCCACTTTAAGCATGCAGAGCAGTTTTCCACCCATCACCTCATCTAAACCACCCAACAGAGCTGTGGAGTAAGGATTGTTAACCGGCAACAGCAGTTTATTGATCTTTAATCATTTCTGCACTTGACCTTAGCCAAAAGTCTAAGAAGTTATTTTAATTATTTCTGTATCAATTTAAAACCTCTTCTGGGTGTCCTTTTTAATGTTTTTGTTCCTATTCTTCAGCTCTTCTGGCTCTGTAATGCTTATAATAAAAGCTCAGAAGAGCCCAAATGTCCAACCAGGCTGATGTCCCTGGAACTGCTCCCCTGCCCCCACCTCCCTATACTTTTAGTCATTAAGCCCTATAGATTCCAATTCTGGAATGTCTCTTGAAACCAGTCATTTCTCCTAACCTCTGGCATTACCGTGGCCCATGTCCCCCTCACCCTTTTCTTCTTAATCTCCAGCTCCTCTGATCTATTTCTACAATCAAGAAGGGTTTTAAAAACCTTTATCTGATCTCATCCCTCCCTGACTCTCTATTATCTCTGGACACATCTCAACTCTTGGAGGAGGTTTAGAAGGTCTCACATGGCATGGCCCCATTGACCTCTCTGACTCTGTGCCACCTTCCTCTTTGCTCTTTCTCTTGGCAGTCTCCCACTCATCTCCTATGCTCCAGGCAGACAGAATTCCCCTCAGTTATGTGTTGTGGTCGCTCCTTTTCCAGTCCCCCACAGCTGACAGTACCACTCTCATTCGCCTTCTTTTCCTTCAGGGCTTAATTTATATATCACTTCCTTCAGGATGCTCCCCATCTTGTGTAAAAATTAGCATTGACAGGACATCCAGGAAGCAGATGTGGCTCAAGCGATTGAGTTCCCGCCTACCACATGGGAGTCCCTGGTGCCTTCTGGAGAAGACAGCGAGCTGGCACAGCATGTGGGCACAGCAAGCTGACACAACAAGAGACACAAGAAGGAAAACATAATGAGAGGGGAGCAGATGTGGCTCAAGCAATCAGGCTCCCACCTACCAGATGGGAAGTCCTAGGTTCAATTTCCAGTGCCTCCTAAAGAAGACAGCAAGCCGGCGCAATGGATGGGCATGGCAAACTGATTCAACAAGATGACACAACAAGAGACAGGAAGAAAACATAATGAGAGAGAAACAAAGCAGAGAGAAAAGGTGGTTCAAGCAATTAAACTCCTCCCTCCCACATCAGAGGTCCCGGGTTTGGTTCCCAGTGCCTCCAAAGGAAACAAGGAAGACAAACAGACACAGTAAGTACAAACAATGAGTTGTTGGGAGAAATAAATAAATCTTAAAAAAAAAAACCATAGAGACACAACAAAGCAGGGAGCTGAGGTTCCCGTTGCCTCCTAAAGAAGATGAGCGAGACAGAGAGCTAACGCAACAAGATGACGCAACAAGAGATACAAGAAAAAAAACACAATGAGAGACACAACAAAGGAGGGAACAGAGCTGGCTCAATTGATTAGGCACCTTCCTCCCACATTGGAGGTCCTGCGTTTGGCTCCCAGTATCTCTGAAAGAAACAAGGAAGATGAAAAGACACAGCAAGTGCAAACAATAACGGGGTGGGGAGAAATAAATAAATAAAATAAATCTTTAAAAAAAAAGGGGGGGGGACATCCACTGTTCTCTCTTATCTGTGGTCCACCAAAGAGAACCCTGAAATCTCCAGCCCTGTTCGCTTCCTCTACACACACACACACACATACACGCACACACAAAAAGAAGGCAAGAGGTTATGTTGATACACACAAGTCTTGGAAATTCTAAGAGAAGGAAATAAACTCTGGAGGTATAATAAAAGGATATTTAATAATTATTATGGTGCACTCTTTAGTATTCTAGAAATGAAAAAAACAAATGATTTTTTTTTTAAATTACTTGTCACTAATGGACTGTCCTTGACTACGGCAGTGAGCTAAGACTGAACTTCACTGGTCTCTGGATTTTAAGTACTACACTCCATGGCATCTTGTCCTTTGCCCATCAGAGCCCTCATCATACCACATTGTTATTGTGGGTTTGCGTGTCTCTATCCCCCCCAGACCACACTTATCTAGCACAGTGCCAGACACACAGTGGGCTCTCTGGTAACGACTCATGTAAAATGGATGATGTAAAAGAAAAGACACTAAGCCACAGAGAGGTTAAGAGATTTGTCCTGGTCAGATAGCGAGTATGATGTAGAGGCAGAAGTTGAATCTGGACTGGCCTAACTCTAAAGGCCATGCCCTTGGACACTGCCCAGTTGGTGATGAGCTCTAGGAGCCCAGGGTCTGTCTTGTCACAAATGCATTCACACTAAATACTTGTCAAATGAATATCTTTTTTTTAAGATTTATTTTATTTATTTCTCTCCCCTTCCCCCTGTTGTCTGCTCTGAGTCCATTCACTGTGTGTTCTTCTGTGTCCGTTTCCATTATCTGGCAGCACTGGGAAACTGTGTCTCTTTTTTGTTGCGTCATCTTGCTACGTCAACTCTTCATGTGTGTGGTGCCACTCCTGGGTGGACTACACTTTTCTCACACAGGTGGCTCTACTTACGGGATGCACTCCTTGTGTGGGGGGCACCCCTATGCGGGGGCACCCCTGCACAGCACAGCACTTCTTGGGTGCAGCAGCTCTGCACGTGGGCCAGCTCATCACACGGGTCAGGAGGCCCTGGGGATCAAGCCCTGGACCCTCTGTATGGTAGACAGATGCTCTATTAGTTGAGCCACGTCCACTTCCCAAATGAGTATCTTGAATGAGAAATAAAGAGAGGATAATAAAAGTGAAAGGAAAGGAGAGAGAGAATGAAAACATGGAAGAAGAGGATAGAAAATAGAGAATGAAGAGGGAAGAAAGGGAAATAAGAGAGAGGGAAAGACAACTCCTTGCCACCCTGAGGAGACTCGGATGCCGGTGCATTCTGGTGTTACTCGTGCAACCAGCATTTACTGAGCCTATGTTAAGAACTAGGCACTGTTCTAGACACTCGGGATACATCAGTGAATGAAATAGAACTTGATTTTGTAGAACTTAATCCTAATAGGAAGAGCCAGCCAATTAAAAACAAACTTCAAAATAATAAATAACTGATGTTAGATGGTAAAAACTATGCAAAAATAACAGAAGAGGGTAAGGGTAAGGATTCTTGTCCTGGAGTCCAGGACCTAAAAAGGATGGATGGATAGAATTCAGAAGGTCTGGATGGGGAAAAAAAAGAATGACGTGTTTCTTTTCATTAACCTTGAACCTTCAAATATGACTAAGTAACCAATCACAGCATTACTAGCAGTACCCATGACTCTGTACACAATTGAATTCACAGGTGTTTTCAGATCCTATGACAGTTGTGGCTGATATGTTGAAATATTGCTTATACTTATCACTACTTTGTGGCTATTGGACCTTCTGTAGGTCTTGTTATTTAATGTCTCAAAGAATCATATATGTAGTAACTGTATTTTTACATAATGAGTTTCTTTTGTTACCTTACGTATTTTATTTAATTCATTTACAAATATTATTCTGGGGGAGTGGATGTGGCTCAAGTGATTGAGCTCCTGCCTACTACATGGGAGGTTCTGGATTTGGTTCCCAGTGCCTTCTAAAGACGATGAGCAAGACGGAGAGCTGATGCAACAGGTGATATGGTGAGCTGACACAAGATGATGCAACAAGAGACACAAGAAGGAAAACTTAATGAGAGACACAACAAAGCAGAGAGTGGAGGCGACTCAAGGAATTAGGTATCTCCTTCCCAGATGGGAGGCCCTAGGTTTGGTTCCTGGTGCCTTCTAAAAGGAAGACAAGCACACAGTGGAATAGATAGCAAGAGCAAACAGTGAGGGGGTGGGGAGAAATAAAAAATAAAATAAATCTTTACACAAAAAAATAAACAAAAACACACATTATTCTGAGGAGGAGTCCCTAAACTCCACCAGACTGTCAAAGGAATCCACAGAATAAAAAAGGTTAAGAACTCTGGGTAAGAGAAACCACAGTCGCAGTGGACAGCATGGGTGGAGGAGGAGACTGCAATGTTAGATATGGTGGGCAGGGTGGTCCCACATCTACTATCCCGCTGGACAAGGTTTCTGCATATGCCCTCCTCAGCTGTCCCGTCAGTGGGATGCTACTCCGAAGCCCAGACTCAGGCACCCAGCAGCCCCATCTTCTTATTTACCAGCCTATTTCACTGATGAAGTACTCTGAACCCTTCTTGCTGCTCCCACCTTCCCTTCTCAGTGGCTATTTAACACAGGACTTAATATTCAGATGTTTGGAATCAGTGAAATACTGTCAAGAAGAACACAATGGAATTCAAGAACACAAAAAAGAAAATCTAACTTTTTGTTGTTGTTCTGCCTCTATTTAAACACCTAACTCAACCAGACAAACTAGCTCAAATGAGCCAGGGAGGGTACGTCTCCTACAGAAAAGATAAGCAAACCAGAAGCTTCTGAATGATGATTAAGTATATTATGTAGGACAAATGGAATGTGAGCTGAAGATATTGTCATATTCCAAAAGAAATTCTTTTAAAAATTCAAACACATCTCATTCATATAGTGAAATACCTCAAAATTCCATGACAAATATCCTTTTTTTTACAAATTGTACTTTGAGGCTGTTGAAGTATAGCTATATTTATAGATAAATAGAGCTACAGCTACAGATACAGATGTATAGATATAGGTACACAGAGATGAACTCAAACACTATCAGGAAATTTTAAAAATTAACTGCAAGTTATGGGATGCTCAGCTAACCATGACTTAACACAGACATCTTTGCTCTCACTTGAGATCAATGGTTCCCAGCTTAGTTCACCTCAAAGATGGCAGGACTTTTTCTTGGCACCTTTGACTCTCTTAGCAATAACTCAAAGCATTCTCTCCTTCCATGATGTAGCTGAAGTAGCAGAGGGGGAAGGAGGGTGGGCCTTTTCCTCTTGTGGAACTCTTCTTTTTTTTAATCAGAAAGGAACAGCTTTCCCAGAAGGCGCCAAATTTTACCTTTAATCTCATTGGCTAGAACTGGGTCATATGACCACCAATGGTAACATGACTGGCTTGCCTCGACTGACTTAGACCAAGCAGGAGACATCCCCTGGGGGCTGGTACATTGCTGCCCAAACAAAATCAGAGTCCTCGACCTGAAGAAGAGGCACTGTCTGGTGAGTAAGCAACGAAACGTGTCTATCACATAGAGTGAAACTCTTCAGAATTCTAGGACAAAGGAACTCTGGTTTAAAAATAAAAATTAAACTTTGAAGATATTGGAGTTAAAAGGTCTATCCATCAACCTTAAATGGAGATAACTTCAAAATCAAAGTCTTTCTTGCACTTGAAATTTCTATCACTTGAAATTTTCTATTGCCAGCATCCTTCATAGATTGCTTGGAAATGGACCCCTTCTCATTGATTTAGTACACATTTCTTAAGCACCTCTTCCATGTCGGTCGCTAAGCTGCGTCTCTTGGCTGGAATGCCCTTGTGTATTCCATGGGCCCATTCTTTCACATGCATAGTACCTACCATTATTCCATTCTACCTATGAGAAAATTAAGGCGCAAAAGGCTAAATAATCTCCCCATTCTCACCCAGTTAGAAATGACACAGGTAAGATTTGGACCTAAATGTCCTGATGTTCAGTCTTTGTTCCACTTTGTCTATAGTGGGCAAGGTAAAACATTAGAACAAAACAAAACTCTAATACTAGGCAGAAAAAAAATTGTGTGCAGCAAATATGTAGCTAACATAGGCTTTGAGGAACCAAAGGATAAATTATTTCTGGGGATGAGGTTGGGGAGAATAGGGGAGGCTTCATGAAGTAAATAGTATTTGAACTGGGTCTTAAAGGGTAGCAAAGTTGTAGGTGTGAAGAGTGGAATTAAGGGCACGCCTGGCAGAGGGGCTGGTAGGGACAGACAAAGAGGTACAGCTAATGCTTAGGATACATGAGAGGCAAGAGTAGAAAATGAGACTGGGAAGGTAACCTTGGGCAGATCCCAATGGGATTTGAGTGTCAGGTTAAGGTGATTAGGGTTTATTCTCCAGGCAACACGGTGACACTAAACATCTGTGAGCAATGATGAGCAGTTCTGCAGGAAGACTATTTTGACAACAATGCATTATAGGAATTAAAGAAGAAAGAGAGACTAGAGACAGGGATACCTGTTTTAAAAAATCTTGTAGCAGTCCAAGCAAGAGGTAGGGAGGGGCTGAACCAGAGTATCAGCAATAGAAATGGAGAGTGGGAGGAAGATGAAACCTATCACGATCACAAATGAAGAAACAACAGGACATGGCCACTGATCAGTGATGGGTAGGGAAGCTGAAGTCTCATGCAAGAGAGCAGAGGATGGTGGTTCTTTAACAAAAGTAGTTTGGGGAGGAGATGCGTTCCACTTGGGAAAGGTATCCAGAAGGCAGGTGGAAATGTGAGACCAGAGCTAAGGAGACTTGGTCAATACAAATACCAGCTTCATCAACATAGAGATAAGCATGGAGAGAAAGAGAGAGAGAAAGAGAGAGAGAGAGAAAGGACCCTTTCGAGTCTTAGCCTTTGCTCTCTTTGCTTCTCATTCCATGGCAGTGGTTAGTGTAACTCATAGTATAAATCTGTTCCCTAGGGAGTAAATTTAAAGTGCAGATTCTCAGGTACCACATGCAGACATTCCCTAATCAGTAGGTTTGGGGTAGAACCCGAGGAATCTGCATCTTTAACAAGCCCCTTTGGGGTTTTGATGCAGGTGATCCAAGGACCAGACTTTGAGAAACACCACCATGTAACCTACCCTTGTGTGATTAATCCTACGGATTAACCACTCCATTATATACCGGTGACTCAAAAAACTAAAAATCTTCATCTCCCAATAAAAATTCTTGGCTGAGCTCCAGTCCTGTACATCCACCTGGCAACTGAACATCCCTATCTGAATATCTCATAGGAATCTCATAAATTCAACATTTTCAAAATTGGACTCATTTTCTCTCCACACCTGGTGCCTATAGAATAAAGTGCAAGTTCCTCTACTCAGCATTCAAGACACCATATCTCCATTCTCACCCCGACCATTGGCTCAGCCTTGCTCTTCCTGGTTAGCAATATTCTGACTTCTTGTAGATCCTGAACATCCATGTATTTTGACTTACTGTCCTGCTGCTAGAATCCACACTGCTGGGCATAGATGCACCACCTCTAACATAGTTCTTGCCACTCACCCCTTTTTGCTATCTTTGACTATGTTCATCCTTTTATTCTGCATTCATATCATGTTTACCTCACTATTTTTTGAACATGAACTCCTTAAAAACAGGAACAGAATCTTATTCACTTTTAAACTCTCAGCTCCTGTTACAGAATGTAGCACAGAGTAAGCAGTCACTGGACATTTGATGAATTGCATTTCTTGGGGAGAGAGAGAGAGAGAATGACCAGTCAGGCTCGCAGGTCCAGCTGGCACATGGGCAGTCCATAGGTTGAAGTCTCCTGAGCATACAGCAACCCTAGCACCAAACTCAGGTTCAGCAAAAGTGACAGAAGAGGCTTGTGTAGAGAGGTCACATCTGAGTCCATCTCCATCACAATCAGGAGCAACACCGACTCTCTGGTTCATTGAACATACCCAGATCAGCTGATGGGGAGGTGAGAATGGTCAACCACCACACCAGGGAACCAAGATTGTCTACAACTGCAAGCAGGAGAATCGCATCCATCAGCTATGTGGGATCTAAGCCCCTTCTCGATTTAGAGGTGGAGTGGACATCGCCATCCAAGGGTCCACAAGATGGAGGAATATAATATGTATTGGAGTGGACTTGCTGGTATTCTACTAAAGAACTGTTGTGACTCTAGCAAAGGAAGAAATTGTATCATTGATGTGGAGATGGTGGCCACGGGAGTTGCTGAAGGCAGGGAGAGGGAGGAAGAGGTGTGATATGGGGCATTTTTGCAACTTGGAGTTGTTCTGGGCGAGATCGCAGGGACAGATGCAGGACATTGTTTATCCTGCCGTGGCCCATTGGATGAACTGGGGGAGAGTGTGAATGACAATGTGAACTATGGTCCCTGTGGTGTGGCAGTGCTCCAGTGTGTGTTCACCAGGTGCAGTCGAAGTGCCTCGCTGATGAGGGGGGATGTTTATGTGGGAGGAGCGGGGGGTGAGGGGATGGGGAGTGGGGTATATAGAAACCTCTTATTTTCTTTTTTCTCCTCCCCCCCTCCTTTGTGGCTTTTTGTGTGCTGTCTGCTCTCTCTGTCCACTCGCTGTACATTCTTCTGTGTCTGTATTTATTTATTCCCTATCCCTTGTGGCTTGCTTGTTGTCTGTTATCTGTGTCCATCGCTGCGCTCTTCTGTGTTTTTTTGCTTGTCTCCCTTTTCTTTTGTTGCGTCACCTTGCTGAGTCAGCTCTCCTCAGCACTGGTGGGCCAGGCGGCTCTCTGTGGCGCTGGCAGGTGAGCCTGCCTTCACAAGGAGGTCCCGGGACGTGAACCCAGAGTGTCCCATATGGTAGATGGGAGCCCAACTAGTTGAACCACAGCCTCTTCCCCCTCTTATGTTTTTTAACACAACATTTTGTGTGATGTATTTATCTTTAAAAAGAAGACATTAAAAAAAAAAAGACTAAAAAATCACACAAAAAATAGTACATTGTGATAAAAAGTCAAGGGAGATGAGTGATTCAAGAAGGTTGAGGTGATTAACAGTGTCTTAACTAATGTTTGCTTGGAGATCAAGCAGGGGAGGGACTTTAAAAAGCCCAGGATTTAGCATCTAAGAGGCCATTGGCAACCTCAGAGTATAGAGTCAGGTCTAACCACCTCTCCCATGGAGGGTCCAGCCTCCATCTGGAGTTTGCCATGTAAGGGGCAAGCTCTTTCATGTTGGTGGGAGGAAACCTTATGATACACACTTTACAAACAGTATAGAAATGTGCAGGCTCACAGATTAATCACTGAACCAGGCTTACCTTAGGTTACCGGGTCCATCAGGCTTTTAAAAGTTTCTTTCTTCCCATCTCTACTCTCAAGCTACAGGCTAGAGGTTTCTTACTTGGCTTCCTCAATTAATCTGCCTAGTTTTTCCAAGTTCAGCCTGGACTGCACATCTGGGGGAAAAAATAGCTATCACCCATCTCCCGGTCCCCATCAAAGAAATTTCTCTGCAAGGCTGGGTTGCTTCTCTGAAGTGCTTCTCATGTGCAGATACTTTTTACTCTGACATTCCCTGCCACCCCCAACCAAATTGCCCTGTTTTCAGTATCCCTGTGGCCTCAACTCGTTTTCTCCCCCATGCCTGCTCATTCCTTGGTTCCCTACTTTGGGGATGATTAGCTCATCTCTCTACTCTCCTCTGTTTTATTTCCAAGTCAGCTGAACGGTTGCTGTGCCTTCTCTGTGGCATTTCAGCTCCTTTTACATTCTTAGGCTAATTGAGGTTTTCGCCATAACCCCTTGCTACCGAGGGCGGTTACAACATCTCTTTGCCTTCCTCACCCATATTCGGATGTCTGATCATTTTCCTTTGAGGAGCTGGAGCAGAAGCAGAAAATGAATGGTGCTTCCCTATTCCCCTGGTTTTCTCAGTGTAATTTCTCCAAGGCTTCCATTTCCAGAATGAAATTCCCTTCACCCTGCCAAACCTCGCTCTAACCTTTGCCCTTAAAGCCGTGGCTCCTGTTTTTCCTCATTTGAATGCAATGTTTACTCTTTTAAATCCTCATGATGTGTAATGTCTTGTCACTGAAGCTTTCCTTAAACACCAGACTACTATAAAATGTATCATTCAAATGTATCAAAGTTTTAAAGCAGAAATATGAAATAATTTCTCTTCCTTAAAAATTTTATTTTGATAAATATATACATAAAATTTGCCTTTTGAAACATTTTTAGGTGTACAATTCACTGGTGTTAATTGTCTTCGAAATGTTATAACCATCACCACTGTCTTTTTCTAAAACTCTTTCATCACCTCAAACTGAAACTGTATCCATTAAGCAATAACTCCCTATGCCCCCTCTCCTAGGGTCCCTGGTAACCTCTAATCTACTTTCTTTTCTTTGGGGGGGCAGGTAGTCTTTAAAATTTTTTATTGTGGTAACATATATACAACCTAACATTTCCCTTTCTAACCACTTTCAAGGATACAATTCAGTAGTCCTAATCACATTCACAATGCTGTGCTACCATCACCAACATCCAATACCAAAACTTTTCCATCACCCAAACAGAAACTCTATACCAATTAAGCATCAGCTCTCCATTCACACCTCTACACCAGCCCCTGATAACTTGTATTCTAATTTCTGACTCTATGAATTTGCATGTTCTAATTATTTCATATCAGTGAGATCATACAACATTTGTCTTCTCATGTCTGGCTTATTTCAGTCAACATGATGTCTCCAAGGTTTATCTGTTTTGTTGCATGTATCAGAACTTCATTCATTTTTGCAGCTGAACAATATTCCATGGTATGTATATACAGCATTTTGTTTACCCATTCATCAATTGATGGACACTTGGGTTGCTTCCAACCTTTGGCAATTGTGAAAAATGCTGCTATGGACATTGGTATACAAAAATGAAGTGATTTCTTAAGAATAACTAACACAAATTAGGTCTATATTTTGACTTGTTAAGGAACAGTAACATAAAAGAAAGGAATGGAGAGAGAGAGAGGGAATAAAGAAGGAGTGGAGGGAAATGGATTTGGCTCAACTGATAGAGCATCTGCCTACCATATAGGAAGTCCAGGGTTCAAACCCAGGGCTTCATGACCCGTGTGGCAAGCTGGCCCATATGCAGTGCTGATGTGCGCAAGGAGGGTTGTGTCATGCAGGGGTGTCCTCTGCGTAGAGGAGCCCCATGCACAAGGAGTGCACCCTGTAAGGAGAGCCGCCCAGTGCAAAAAAAGTGCAGCCTGCTAGGAACTGAGACGCACGCACGGAGAGCTGACGGAGCAAGATGATGCAACAAAAAGAAACACAGATTCCCAGCACCACCTGATGAGAATACAAGCAGACACAGAAGAACACAGAGACAGCAGACAATGGGGGGGGGGGGGGGGGATATAAAGTAAATAAATAAGTGAGTGGAAGAGAGAAAGGTGCAGAGAAAAAGAAAATGAGACAGACACATTGTCAAAAATAGAAAGGGAAATGGAGGCATGGAGCAAGTCACCAAAAGAGAGGCATGATCTCAAGAGACGGATGGTGAGATAGTGCAGCCCCACCACCTGACACATCCCATGGAGACAGAACCACAGGCTCAGATGTAGAAATAGAGACCCCCCAGAAAATGAGAGCACCATGCACCAAGTCGGAAGATACAACCTGCCTAGACATCATGCTGTGAACACCCAGAGGGTAACACCAAGACAAGCAGTTCTGAATATGTACTCCAAAAAGAGTAACATCTCCATCTTGTGGTTTGAAGATACTGTGATATTGTGCACTTTCACAACTATAGGCAAAAATGAAGAAAAAACCTTTTGTAACTTGTCCTATAAGTAATATGAATGTAAAACAAGGGCCAACGCTCCCCCATGCTTACTCTACTAACCCAGGAGAAAGATATTACTGATCCCATTTTGGAGAAGGGGAAATTTAAAAGAGGTATCTGGCGTCCATGTGTAGATTCTTTCCACCTCTACTGCCTCTATTATTGCTTTTCAAAGCACTTTGAAATTATTTGGCATCCTAGAGTTCCAGGTACCACAAAAATCTGATTAAGTGAGTCAGTATTTGTATAAGTACTTAGAACACTAAGTGCAAACGTGTTTAGTACATAAACAAAATACAATGCATATTATCTCTAGCCAAAGATGATAGCTCCGTGGACCAATCACACCATGTCTTTCATGCTCTTGGACCACCTGGAGTACTCTCTAGTGACCTCTTCTGGAGCCTGCTCACCTTTCCCCAAACCGCTTGGGTCGAAACACTACACATACTTTAAGGCTGTATTGAGTCGTACATTTGCCCCCAAATTAGCCTAACCTAATGTAACTCTTGTTACTAAAGCCAATGGGTTGTTTCCTGTTTTTATCTTATGTGACTTTCCAGTAGTCCATGGCTCTCTTGGCCACTTCTCTCTTTATAAATGTTCTTTGCCCTGGGATGTGGAGGTACGACCCTGTCCTGGTCACTGTCCCACTTCTTTGACATTGCCTTGTCAGCAGGAAGCTCTTTTTCTTTTTCCCATGCTTCAACTACCAGTGCTCCTCAAGGTTCTGTCTCAGAGCCTCTCCTCTTCCTTCTCTTACCCTTTTCTGCAGTGGCATTTCATTGTTAGGTTTATAGCTTGCTCATACTCGGCCACAGTCACTGGAGGGATGGGAGACAAACAGGTGTACTTAGTCAAGCAGTTTATTAAAGGAAAAGCTAAATGTGTTGAAATAACATTATTCCATCTATACACTACCAAGCATACTAGCTCAACTGAATGTCTTCTGCTGAAGTTAAGCATCACACAAACAGCTTTAGTTATCAGGGTCTGCAGTGGAGGTGGGCTTCTATCTGTTTGGCTCCATCTTGCTCCCCTTTCATACTCTCCACTTTCTTGCCCTACATGGTTCCCTTCCTGTGGGAAGGAGGCCACCCCCACTGTGTTTTAGTTGACATAAGTGATCCCTCTTCATTTTAACTTACCGTCCCTGGTGGGTATTCCAGAGAGTGAGACAGCTTAGAGTAACTTACTGCTAGACAGCCACTGGGACTAAGTTAGAGCCTGTTACTAAACCCTTGTCAGTGCAAGCCGTGAGCTGAGGGGCATTCAGACAAGTTTGCCACGGACCTTGCCTCAAGCAGCTACCAGTCCAGTTGTGGGCACAGGCATTTCAATAGAAGAGGAACCAGCTAGGGTGGGGTATGCCACAGGTCAAAGGGGAGTGTGTGTCAGAGAGGGAATGTTCTGTAAGTCTAGGAGAAGAAGAGATTTTAAAAATCAGCTGGGTTGGTCACAGGGAGCTTGTCATAATAATAATAATCACCACCTCCTAAAGAATTCCTAATATGTGCCATTACACACTGTATCTCTAATCTAATCCTACCTCATAGGCTGTGGTAAGGACTATATGAAATAATGTATACCAAGTTCTCAGTGCTATACTTAGTGCAAGTGAGCACTCAATAAATGGCAGCTATTTTTCATTCAACAAATCCTTGTGCAGCACCTGCCATGGGCCAGACAATGTGCTAATTGCTGGGGATGTAGTACCAAGCAGGAACAGCATGTTTTCTGCCCCTGTTGAGCATACAGTCTGGAGATACACTGTCCAATATAGTAGCCACTAGCCACATGCAGCTATTGAAATTAAAATTCATAAAAAATAGAAAATTCATCAGATACTCCAGTATCTACACAGTTAAATTACCATGTCACTGCTGTATGAGCAGAAGGGAAGTGTGGCATTTGTGAATTCAGTATTGATAGATTTTATGAATGATATAGAAATGAAAAACCAACCCTCCTTCAAAATTCAGATCCTTAGTTACACTAGCCATATTTCAAGGACTGGAAAACACAAGTGGCTACATTTCCAGTTTCCAACAGAGCACAGAAAGTTCTACTGGACAGCATTGAAAGGGGCAGACAGGCAATAAGCACATACCTGTATGGTAAAGGCCATGCTAGAGACTTACAGGCATGAAGGACATTCTTACTATTATTGTTCTCATTATAACTGAGATGCTTAAAATGAGGTTCAAAGAGGTTAAGCAATTTGACCAAGTTCACACAACTACTCAGTGGAAGATCTGGGATTTGAGTTCAGGTCTGCGTCACTCTTATGCTGCCTCTAACTCTTTTGTGGAGGAAATAAGACAGACACAGGTAGAATCAGGTTAAAGAGAAGCTGGACAAGGTATCCCTGGTGGGAAAGTGGCAGCTTGGGCTAAGGCACAGATGGGCAAGGCTGGCAGAGAACCATGAGTAAGAAAGCAGAGAGTTGTTGAACTCACATGCTTGGAAAGGTAAGTCAGGGTCTGCCTGCCTTGATTAGAAGGCCAAGGAGCTAGGAAATTAGCCACATACATAGTGGTTAAATCCCTGAACGAAAATAAGCATAAGCATGGCATTGTGAGAACTGTGTTTAATTACAAAGGTGGCAAGTGCTTAGGCCAAATTAGAATAAGACTGAAACTAGGAGACCAGTTAAGATGGCAGAAGGCATAGAAAGAAGCAATGAATGAATGGTGAGGCAGATAACACTGGGGTAGAAGCCAAGAGATCCAGATGCTCCCTCTAATCCTGGGATCTCATACTGTGTGACTTTGGGCAATATACTTTGCTTCTCTGGGCCTCACTTCTTCAACTCTAAAAGGGCAGGGCTGGATCAGATGATCTCTGGGGTCCCTTTTTAGCAACTGTAGCCTATGATTCTGCATATGCCAATGACATTAGACCAGGAGACGCAGTAGGAAGTGTCATCTTTGAATGAGATGGCTCAATCAAATGTCATCCTGAGAGGAAAGAGGAATGATGTACTACTAACAAAACCAGATGAGTATGTGAAAGGGCTGGGCTTTTGGAGGAGGGACCCAGGGTCATATATGGAGGTTGGGAAGGATAAGAGGGAGTAGGAAAAGAATGGATGTTTTGTTGGTTTTATTTTTAAAGGAAGTTGTATAATGTTAAAGATCATTATTTTACACCCCTCCAAAAGATAGCTTTCAAACCTTTTTTGGCTCATGACATACAGAAAGACACATGATTTACATTATGGTCCAGTATATGTAACTGAAACAAAAGGTTTATGAAAAGTTACCCTTATTAAGGGCAATAGACTTTGAGCTTTTCTATTGTATTCTATTCTATTCCATTTCTTTTCTCTTTTTTTTCCAGCTCGTTGCCATCCATTGAATTTATAATCTATTATGGTGTCACTGCCCAGTTTTTTGTTGTTGTTGTTTTCTGAAAACGCTGCCTGAAAGGAGACTCAAGTCTTGTTAAGTTGGAGGTTATGGCAAGACCTCCTATCAGAACATCCAGAACAGAGATGGAGAAGCGAACCTGGAGGGGGCTCCCGGCGGGGTAGAGTTTTGAGAAGGTTAGTTGAAGCCCTGGTCAGTGTTAGCAAAAATCTTCCAGGTGATGGAGGAGGGGCCTCAGGGCAGGGTAGACGCAAGGTGTGGAAACCAGATTTCCGCTTGAATTCAGCGACCCCCCGGAGTGTTGCGTTTCTTAAGCGAGCACGCAAGCCCTTCGGTACCCACGAGCTCATTCGGATTCCAAAAGCTCGGTCCACTCACTGTTTCTCAGAGGGCGGTGTGCGCCCATTCCTTCCTTCATTCATTGCACACCTATCTCAACGAACGCCAACCAGGTGCGAGGTGGGCGCGACACTTTGCCAGGCAGGTGGTCTCTTTGTAGTCTAGTCTCTCCTCCCCGCCCCAGCGCGCGCGCGCCCACACACACACACACACACACACACACACAAAGTTCTGGTTGCTCCCCCTGCGGACAGGTTCTTCCGCGCTGCGGAGCGAATTGCGTGCACACCAGGCTCAGCCAGCGCCCGCGCCCCCGCGGCCTCGCGGCTCCGCGCCGAGCGCCCCCGCCCCCGCCCCCGCCCCCGCGGCCCCCGCGGCCCCCGGCTGGGCCGTCCCCGCGGGCCCGCGCCCGCCCGGCTCCGGCCCTGCGCCTCGGCCTTCCCCGCCTCCCATCCGTGCCATCGGCGCTCGATTGCGCGCGGACTCCCCCGGCTGCTCCCGGCTCGCTCGCTCGCGGGCCGCGTCCCCCCCGCCTCCCGCCCGGCTCCTCCCGCTCCTCCTCCTCCCGTGCAACTTTTGCCGAAGCCCCCACACACAGCCATGCTGAGCTGAGCCCGGGCCGGGGACTGGCCGCGCGCTGCCCGCCCGGCACCCGCCCCTCCGCGGACCCGCACGGGGGCCGCGGCAGCTCGGCCCTCGGCCTCGGCCGCCCCCGGCCGCCCCCCGGCCGCCCCCCGGCCGCCAGCCCGAGCCCCTCCGTGCAGGGCCCGGACCGCGGCGGCGCGCCTGCCCGGCCCCCTCCCCCGGCGCCGGCCAAGTGAGGCGGGGATGCGGGCGCGGGCGGCCTCGGCGGCGCGGCGAGCGGAGACACAGGCTCAAGATGGCAGATTCCGACTGAGTCTGGGGGGGCTGAGATCGCGCTTCGGGTTCCCTTCTCCGTTGCCATGAATCACGGACATCCCGGCCCCGATGGCCCCCGTGTACGAAGGTAAGCGGCCCCCCGCCCCCGGCCCGGCTCCCGCCCGCGGGCGGCCCCGGCCCCGCGCCCCCGGCTCGCCGAGAGCCGCCCCGGCCGGCCGCGGCCCCCGCAGCTTTGTTCTGCCCGCGGCCCCTAGCCCGGCAGCCCCCGGCCCGCAGCCCCCGGCCGCGCTCGGCCTCCGGCTCCCCCTGCCCTCGGGTTTTAAAAGGCTCCCGACCCCGACCCGCGACCCCCTCCCCTGCCCAGAAAATGACCAGGATCCGGAATTTAACAGGATCTAATTTCCAGGGTGGGGAAAGAGGAGGGTGGGCTACTGCCCGAAGAAAAGAAATTGGGGGGGCGGGGGGGCAGGCGTCTGTGAAAAGACCCATTCGTGACTGCTGTTTATTTATTTGTAATAGATAAAGGTGATGCGGTTTATCATTAATCTCCCCTCAGAAGAAAATTACCTTTTCCTTTTTACTTCTCTGTCCTCACAGCTCCCCTTTCCATTTCGGTCCACTCCCACCCCACACTCCTTTATTCTTCGCGAGCCTCTGATTTTGGGGGGCTGTTGAATCGGAATTTATGAGGCTAGGTGGTGGTGGTGGTGGGGGGTAAAGATGAAAAGTCCATTTCAGACCCAGGCAGAACAATGAAATAGGCTAAAATCTCCCTGCATTAGCGTGTGTAAGGGAAAATGTAGTTTGCACATCAAGCCGGGTAGGTGGTGAAGACGTTTTTCTTAATCAGTCTGGGTAAACCTGCATTGTGCACCTTCTCCTGGCGTTGGGTCATTTTTCTGATTTGACTGTCTTTAGAAAGAAAGAGAAGAACAGCAGGCAAAAGCACTTCATTTCTCTTACACTCTCTTTCGTTTCTCTTAAGTCACTTCTGTCAGCTTCCAACCAGAAACCAAACCAGAATCAACTAAGTTTTTACACTTCGATGTGTTTTTTGTGTGCTCGAAGTAGGATGATTTTTAAACCAAAGTGTGCCTGATTTTTTCCATTTCATCATGAAAATGTTTTTCTTATGAAATCATTGAAATAGCAGCCTTTACATACTTTTAGCGTCAGCCCACCTGGCTTTCTTTCGGTTTTGTTCAGATATTCTGTGGATGAAATAGCAAATGAGAGAGGAAAGGATTTGTATGGAACAGAGAGGAGGGGCACGGAGAGGAGATTTTAATCCTTCTGTAAATCCGGAGAGCAGTTGTGTTGAGTAAGACAGAGAATGCATTAATACTTTTTTTTTTTAATCTGTTATGAGAGGCTGATTTTAAAAAAAAACAAAAAAACTTATCTTAAAAGAAAATCTGCTATTAGTTCCAGGACTCCAAATGAATTAGGTTTCTGGATGGAATAAAGTTACCAGTCAGGCCCTGGATAACAAGGCTGTAAATAACCTATGGACTGTAAATATTTTTTTTCAGACTCTCTTAGAAACAAAGGGGCTGTTTAGAAGGCAACAGAGAGATGTTATTCCAGGGGCTTTCCTCTTTGATTCTGAGGAACACAAGGTCCATTTAAACCATTCGACAAAACAAAACGAAATTTCTGATCTCTCGACCACGCAGAATAGAACATGCGGGTGGAGAAGTGAACCTCCTAGGAGAACCCATGTTGGGCCTTCATTGTTCCTCTGTATCTATCTATGGGAAGGGGCTACAGTCAAGGCTCCCACTGTCTGGAGTGTTAAAATGAAACAATTTTCTCTTTATTAAGTACCTCCTTGAGACTCCCTCTGCTGGACACTCTGGGTGAGCATTAGAGAAGGAACTTGGCATTGAATTCAGAACTATAGTAAACGGCTGTTTTCCCTTTTACAAGGGGCTGAGTATATGGGTTGGGATGTATTTTGTCAACTTCATAGAAAGCCATCTTGGGAACTGCCTGTTCTCCTCCCGATCCTTTCATTCTAAATCCATATGGAATGTCAACCAGACCCCCATGGCTAAGACTTGGCACTCCTGTTCTTACTGCATTGTTCTTTTAGTGCATTATACCAGCCAAAGCACTGTCCGTATGCAAGGTGTCATGGTTTGAGAATAATAGCAAACCTCAAAGGCCTCCTGAACTCACTGTTTTTATTTGCAGGTTTTCTTTTCAGCCCAGTGGTGCTCCTGTGACCTGTGTGGCCTTCTCTTTCCACCCTTGGTTTCCCTCGATCTTGTCTGTACACTCTCTTAATTAATCCTATACTTTATACCCTTTTATTCCCTGAGGAGTTGCTCTGTGCATCTTTATAGTTTTACTCCTCACCCCTCGAGCAGCGCAGCATCACTCTGCCAGAATCCCAGGCCTGGGTCTTACTGGTCACACAGCAGGTCTCTAAAACCGACAGGTGACCTCCCTAATCAAGGATTATATTGCCAGATTCTAGATTCACGTACTGCATTGAGTGCTTCCAAGACTCCAGTCGTGGGAGCTGACCTCGTTTCTCTCTCCTTGTGGCATCTGCTGGATTTGGGGAATCAGATTTTACTATATCCCAATCAGAATACACTTATTCCTAGTGTGTGTCCTACATGAGTAAGACTTTTCCTGCCTAATACTCTGAGAAGAGGGATTTTGAATGCGTTTGGAGCTACTAAACATTGACAGTACGACATGTGAGGTTTTTCAGCCAGAAGAGTGCAGTCATTTGTTTAAATGGGATGCAGTTAGACTAGGTAGGAATACCGGGTGAAGGTCTGAACTGTAGCATATGTAGATGGAAATGCTGTTTTTGCAACAAGGTATATTTGAGAATACAAATGAATGGCTGGCAAAGTATAATCAGTCTTTCAGAACTTGCTATAAGGATAGATTTATATATAGCTTATTAGTGTTCTGTACCTTGGTACTGATTGTTAAAATTCTTTTAAAAAGGTTTCTTTTTCAAGGAAGGTTAAATATTCGCCTTGCAATTGTGTTTACTCTGTCAGCTTGCTTAGCAAGGCTTTTTAAAATATGTAGTGCAAAGGCCAACCACAAAGGTCTATATTTCCATGGGTTCTGAATTATTGGAGCCCAAGTTCCAGGTTAATTATGTTTTACTGTACCTGAGGTATAGTATGTCATTTACTATTGGCTTACATCAAGGAACGCTTTCACAGTCAGGCTTCTAAAATCTGTAATGCTAAAATTCATCATCAGCAGGACCTGAAGATACCTACCATGATGCTACCCAGAAATGAAATCTGAATCATCTTCTGTTAAAAGAATTTGATGACACATGCTTCAGAAATATCCTTTCCTGTGTTCATGTTTAATATTTTTAAAATGAGTAAGTATAAATATTGTTTTCCTTTTCATCACATTTGGGTAGTAAAGCAAGTCTCATTAATTTTGTTCTTGATTTTAGACAGTATGATATGATAGTGAATCAGAGGAACCCAACTTTGAATCTAACTATAATGACATCACTTAACTTCTCCAAGCTTTGTATTTTTATTTATTTAATTTTTTTATTTTTAGCTCTATTGGATTGGGTGAGATCTCCATTAGAAAGTACTGCATGGGAAGTGACTGGCCATAGTATGCATTTTCTCAGTATGTGTTAAATTCCTTTATCTTCTGAGTTGCTCCAACTCATGCTAGCATGAGAACTCCAAGGAATACTCCACAAATAGGTTAGAAAACCCCAATAATAGCAACATTTCAATTATTAATTCTCCCACGACTCCTTTTCCAGTTTGGACACCAGCAACAATAAACCTCCTATAGCTACAGAAGAAAGAACCTTTTTAAAAAAAAATTTTTTTTTTAGCCCTCTGTGACCTTTCCAGATTCTTTATTCCCACTGAGCTTATTATGTTGGTTTCAGGTAGAGTATTTCTCTTCTATAGTGGCACTTTCTTCTGTCACTTTAAAAATGCGGAAGCAAACTGTTAGGAGAGGTTTCAGGGGCTACAGCTGTGCCTCCAAAAAATTGTCCCAAGGTATAAAAGATAACCTTTGCCCTTAACCAGGGCTGGTTCCTAAACAAGACAGCAGGCTGGGAAACGGATGGGAAATGGAGGGGCCCAGAGATGGCTCAGGAGGGGCCCCCTCTGAGGGGAGGCACCCACTCCACCATAAGCCAGGATCTGGCTCTTAATACATTTAACATAATTTTCCCTACAAAAAAAGATTTGGTACTTTATGCAAGTTACAGCTGCTCCTATTTTTCATACTTTATTTCTCATGTTTCCTCATTTTCTCTCTGCTTTCCTCCCATAGCGACCAGTCTTGGGGAAACACCTTTGAGGGTTTTGTGGCACATACAAAGTAGCGATGATCGTGAGGGTATGATAGGTAGATGTTTTTTATTCTCTTAATACATAATGTGCCAATGCTTTCTAGTAGTTTTACGCTGACAGTCCAAGCCCACTATATAAGACAGAATTCAGAATGATGCCAGCGGTTCTTATTTAATCACTTGTATCATGTGAACTTGAAAGACCCAAACTTGCAACAGTTTCATTTCATATGGCAGTATGCTCTTTGGGGGTGGAGGCATGGGGACATTGAGAACCTGGAGTCTAGGAAGATCTTTATTTTTACTCTAAGAGAGACAGTAATTAAAGCTACCCCTTAACCCTTACTATTCATTGTGCCCTCATCCTTCCCCCACACTAACTCACCTGGCCTCACAGACCACAAGGTAGATACTGTTGCCTCCATTTTACAGACAGGCCATATCTTTAATGAATTCATTCAGCAAACATTTATGTAGGGTCTGCTGTGTACCAGGCCACATGATAGGGTCTAGGTTTGTAAAAATGGCAAAGACTCGGTCCCTGTCCTTGAGTTCAGAAAGGATGGGAAGTGAAAGTCAGAACCAAACATGGACTCAGTGGACCATGGTTCAGACTCAGGACGGAGTGCTTTTTTTTTTTTAAAGTGGCAATTCTTTAATTTTTATATGCTTATGTTTTCTTACAGTGTAAAGATTTTCCTGTTTTCCCTTGAAATGTTTTCTTTATTTGGAATCAAGAAAGTATTTCTGCATGTAGAAAATACCCATTAACATTTTCTTAGAAATTTCCTTCGATATCCCCATCTCCGGTTTGCAGAAGATCATTTTCCTCTTTCACTACTTAAATCTGATACCCTTGTAAGGGCAAATATGCTCCTAATAGAGGATCTGTGGCAGGTGGACTCTTGCGTCCCTAGGTGACTGCTGGAGAATGAATTCTGGTCTTTGCGGTCTGGCTGCAACTTGTGCTCCAGGTAGTTTGCTGGTGATTGCTGTTGGGACCTGGATCCTGTAGTCACTCACTAGCATTCAAGGGATACTGACCCAGAGCACATCACTCAGGGAATTATGGAAGAAGAAAAAGATCTTGGCTCTTCGTCTTGGGAACATAGAGAGCCCCTGAGTAGGAGAGACCCTTAGGAGAGATGTATGTAGCTCACTCTCTGCCTTCAGCAAAGTGGATGTCAGTGACCTGACATTGTCAGTTCATTTGAAGAAGAAAAAAAGGGGGGGATGGGCAACGCTAAAAACTCCCTCAGTGACCAATTCCAGTATTCTATCAAACAGTGTCAAGAAATTCCTAGGCCTGACTGAGATCTTACCCTGCTGTCATTCAAACCTGTTTTCTTTTACTCTGCTCCTTTCTCTAAAGCCCTCCATATACTTGCAGATAATAACTTTGTCTCATTAGCTTTTTTCTCATAGAGCTGTTTTGTGTTCCTGAAAGCATCTCTTCTCTCCTCTGAACTCTTTCTAGTTTCTCCACACTATAAAAAAAGTGGTGATGAGGACTGAATACACTTCTTTAATAATGGTCTCATTAGTACAGCATATACAAGAAAAACGACTTCGTGGTTCTTGCGTCATTGTGAAGCCCTGGAGGGCAAGAGCCATATCTGATTCATCTTTGTTTCCCCCACCATATCTGTGGCCTCCTTAAACCTTGTAGATGCTTCATAAATATTAGTTGAATTGACTGTGCCTTTTAATATAGCTAAGTAATAACTTACTTGGATTTGTAAGCACAATATGATTATGGTTATTCGTTAAGTATGACCTGCACCATTGTATGTAGCTTGTATTCACCTCAATTCCATGTCTTTATTTTTCTTGTAGTTGTGTCTAGCCATTCCTCACCCCAACAATGCCACCTTGTGCTCGACTCTATTGATCACTCTCAATTTCACCCCTCTACTCCCAACTTCTTAGAATCTTACTTAATTATCTCCTCCGGATCTGACAGGACAGAATGCAGAGGACGTAAGTGTGAATAAGTTCAGATACTCTGGAAAGAAGAGAGAGAACCCAGAAGAATCTTAATGATTCAGGGTAATATCGATTCAAACAGGTTTAGAAAGGACAGTTTGTTAAATTCTTTACAGATTCTGAGTCAGCCAAAGCCATACCTGTTTTGCCTGGTTCTCTAAGGCAAGTAAGCTGGTTGTTTCTTTCTGTGAGTGATTACAAGTCAGTTTCAGAGGGTATCCCTGTCTTTGATTTAAAGCCAGTGGGAAAGGTGAAGATGTGGGCAGTGTCATTGCAGCTGGTGTGTTTTCTGATGGATGACTACCATTAGAAAATAAGCTAGTGAAGTAGTTGAAAAAAAAAAAGGAGTGAGCCTTTAAAACTGCAAAGTAATTTTGTGGTTTTTCAGCCACTTATTTCTGAACAGATTTGTACTGTTTTTGTTTTTTTTTAAAGTGTTTTAGCAATTCTTGCCTAACTTCTTTTGCCATAGTAGGTTCTGGTTAATTAAATGCCTCCATTTGAAATAGAATTAAGGCTGATGAGCTCTTCTGCATGTGCTAATGCTATAGACTTTATAAAACCTTGATTGTTGCAAGAAGAATGCAGTCTAATACATGTGCAGTCTGTCCATCCTCAGTGAAAGATCATTGTAAAACCTTCCATAATATGGGATAGAAAGGCATTTTTTGTTCCACACAGTTATAGAGTTTGCCCTGATTTTTTCCATTTTCTTACATACCAATATTTCCCCATTGGTTCAACTTATGGTATTGTTATTCACAATATAAAGTGATTTTTCCAAGGGCTTAGTATTTAAAAAGTGATTCAGCATGCCAGTTCTATATAGAACTCCTAGTTTCATAGTGTTAAAGAAGCAAATTTTAATGGTATTTGCGCCTGGAATCCTGTTATTAGAGGTCACATGGTAAGGAGATTTAGAGAACTCTGGCTTGTTGCTGGTTGTAGAAGTGTGGTCTATTGTTACTTAATTTTTTCTCAAATGAAGAATTTATAGACTTTCGAGTGAGTGCTGACAAAAACCAGCAAGCAGATTTTTGAAATTGTGCAGAAGGGCAGCATGTTCCACCTCCCGAGGACTGTGCAGCTGCATTCACTCACCAGAATCCACGCTGATAGCAGAGACTTCTTTCTGTAGGACAGTAAATTTCAGGGGAACGCTTGACAGGGAGAGTTGTGTGTTGTGTGTGTGTGTGTGTGTGTGCATGTGTTCACGTGAATTCAGCTTTATTCCCTGAACCACTTACATCTGCAGCTATAGCACAATATGATTATTGTTATTCATTAAGTATGACCTGCACCATCAGGGAAAGATTAATTGATGTTCATTATGTTCTGTTAACTGAGACTGAGAGGTTTCTCTAATGTATTACAGAAACGTTTCCATTAGAAAATGGCTAAAATAAAGAAGCGCATTCCTCACCCCAACAATGCCACCTTGTGCTCGACTCTATTGATCGTTTCCGATTTCACCCATCTTACACCATGACTTGCTGCAGAAAGGGTGGAAGGCAGCATAAAGCGTTAAGTTCCTGGTCGAGGGTAAATTAATTTATGTAGATCAAGTTTGTGGATCAGTTTATTGCCAAGGAGGCTGGACAGATAAGGTGTTCTTATATAAAGAGATAACAGAGACAGTCAAAGCTCTTGTCCTGGCTTAACAAGGTGAACAAGCAGTGTGCATAATGGAATTCATTTGCAAAGTAATTTTGCTTGGCTAGAGTGGTGAGCACAAAATAGACCAGCAGATGAGATCTGTAAGTGTTTGGGATCAGTTGTTGAAAGGTTTAAAAGGGGTTCTAATTCAAGAGACATTTTATGGTGTGGAGAAGGGGACCAATATCATCAAAATGACACTTGAACAAGGTAATTTTTTCCTAGCCGGCATATAATAGAAAGGAAAGAGGCAGCCAGAGGGTGAGCCAGGCTGGGTGGCCGTGGAGAGTTGGCAGAGGGGCGAGTGTTGTGGTGTCGGCAGGCAGCTGCTGTCGAGGTCACGTAGGAGAACAAGCGTAAAGCACTTATCAGCGTGCCTGACCCAGGGGTTCAGTAAATATTTGTTCCTTTTCGCTTTCCTCCCTGCACCTTGTGACAGTGGTCTGGGATCAGGGAAACTTGCTGGCGTTTATTCTGTTTTTCTAAAGCAGCTCTTCTTTTTTCTAGGCCTATTCAGCACTGCCCAGGATCTCCATCGGGTCACATATAAATAACCTGGTGAGATCTTCAGGCGTTAGTAGCAACATTTGACACATGAGGAAACTGAGGCCCAGAGCTGTGAAGCCGGTCCCCCAAGGCCCAGTGGAGAGGTGGGGGTAGATCCAGGGCCCTTGCCATCCGGCGCAGTGTGCACAGGTGTGCGTGTATCAGGAAAGCCGGACCTTGGAGTAGGGCGTTGGCGGCTGCCATGACCAGATGGAGCGCCGGTGTCATGATTAAGACGAGGCTGTTGGAGCCACCCTGCTTCCCCCCAGACCTGCCAGAGAGCTGCTGCGTTCTAGTTCTCCCAGGTCCCCTGTGGCCGGTCATGCCACACTGAGCCCATCCCAGATGGAGTATTTCCCCGTCCCAAGGAAGACGAGGCCGCAATGCCCTCAGTGTTTAAAGATTCTTCTCTTAGGAAGCTGTTCCTTAAGTTTCCCTGAGAAAACTTGCAGCTTGTCACTATGAGCTACATATTAACAGCAACAACAAAAAAAATCACAAGACAGAAATCAGTGCGATTGTGATGAGTTTCACACAGAACCTCAAAGCACTTTTAAGTCATTAAGTGGGTTTAAAAAAACACACACACGGAAAAAAACCTTATTTCCCAAGGTATACTTTAGAGTCATTCTTGCCCATTGATATGACCCAACCTCGAGACCCACCCCTGTGGGCAGGCAAGGCAGGCTGACCCCACATATTATTACCCTGTGAATGTGCCTCCAGCCTCGTCCTGCTTTGGCCCTGCCTTAGAATCATTTCAGTCGAGATGAGTAACCTTTAAAAGTATTTGAACACACAGACTTTCACACTAATAAAAACACAGACTAAGGGATGGGCCTGCCTTGACATTTTTGGGTCCTGGAGCAAGAATGTGGAATGAAGGACCCTAACCTATAGCCCACCCCAATTCTCTTTCCACCCGGGTTTGTGTTCAAGCTCAGACCACTCCCTACTTCCCCTTGGACCTAGGGGTACCTCTTGGCCACCTCCTCAGGCCTATGTACGCAACCTTCGACCATGGGGGCCCCTCCTGGGAGGACAGGCCTGGGGAAGGGGCCCTGGAAGCAGGGGTGAGGCCTTTTGGACAGGGAACCCTGGGGTCCCAAGGATCCAGAATATGGTCTGGGGGCAGGGGGCACAGTGGTGGAGCTCAGCCTGTGGGTAGTACAGCCCCTTGGCCCTAGGGCTCCTCTCCCCTTGGGGAGGGGTGTGACTGAGGCCTCAGTACAGGAACCAGGGCAGGAGTCCCCACTGCCCCTTCCAAGGGCAGTGTTGATAAGAGGACATCTTGCTTCAGAAACTTGGGCAACAGAGGCAACTTGAAACTGTTTCCTGCTTATACTAGTAATAACCGGTGATTGCTTCACTGGATACTCAGCTCTCCTTTCTTTCCCTTCTCAACCCTGCTCTTATACATGTGGTAGCTCTGTAAAGCATGTTTGATGAAACTGACCAAGTTCCTGTTGCTTGCTAAGGTAGCTCAATAAGCAGTATGTTCCTCTCACTAGTGAAACTTCACAGAGAACCTAGTAAATCTGTTTTCTGTTGTGCCTGTTTCAGCCTTTGAGATAGACAGCCTGTCCCTCCAACGTCCTTCCTTGATGTCATCTCCCCACCACCTCTTTGTGTCCACCTGCTAACTACTGCCCATGCATATATCCACGAAGCCAGGCCTCTATTCCCCTTTTCCTGTCTATTTATTTTTACTTTCTGTGTCTTGGGTGTGTCCTTGCCGCGTTAATACTGTAGGTTTGAGAGTCTGAGCTTCAGTACATGAGGAACTCTCTTTTGGGTTTATTTGTGTAGGGGAATGTTTTGGAGAAGTGGTTCTCAAACTTTTGCAAACACCAGTCAGTTGCAGGGCTTGTTAAAACACAGATTTCTGCCCCCTCCTCCCCCTTGTCCTGAGTTTCTGAACAGTAAATCTGGGGTGAGGCTCAAGAATTTGTACTTCTAAGTAAGAGCCACTGTTCTGGAGGAATTGCATTCAGAATGACAATCAGTAAATGTTTTCAGTCTGATGGTATTTGTTTTGATTAAAGCTTTCCTTTGTCCTTTGGGAGTCTGAGACCTGGCCTTAGCATTATCTGCAGCTCTACTGCCTTTTTGCAGCTAAGACTTCCTGAGACCATGGAACACTGTGCAGATCTAGCTTCCAGCCTTCTTGCCTCTGACTCCAGGAGAGACGAGGCCTCATCCTCTCTGGGTCCAATGGGTAAATACAGAAGCTTCTCTAGGACTTCCAGATCCCGCCTGTATGTAATTCGTCCAGTTTTGCACTGGCGTCCCAGAGTAGATTGGGCAGATATCAGTCTCACAGTAATAAATATTGCCATTAGCTAACATTTTAAAGCTGTTATTTTCTCCATTTATAGAAGAGAAAATTGAAGCTTAGAGATTGTAAATAACTTATCCGGAGTCTCATAACCAGCAGTTGGGAGAGCCAGGACTTAATCCCAGTCCATCTGACTCTAGAGCATGCTCTTGTCTTGACCAGTCAGCTGCACTGCTTCTCGTAAGTGAGTTAGAGTGGTCCTTACAACATACAACAAGGAGGTGCAGAATTAACTCCCATTAGAAGAGTCCAGGGTCCTTCTTGGAGAAGAAACAGCCAAGCTGGAGTCTCGTGGTGCTAGAGTTACTGTCTCAAGCACAAATCTTCCCAAGGCTCTGCTGTCCCACTTGCCTACTCTTCCTCAAACAGGATTAAATTCAGTGTGAAACACTGAGTCCATTTGCTGGTAGATAGGAAGTATATAGGATAGGGTAGCCAAGCCAGGAGCCCCTTTGAGGACCAAAACAGATAAAATATCTAAGAATGATCTTACTGAGTCCTGTGTATAACCTCTAAGAAAAAAATTATTATGAAAAAGTAATAACAGTTAATACGTATTGACCCCTTGCTAGTCCCTGTTCTCTTTTAAGGTTTTACGTGTATTAATTCATTGAATCCTTGTAGCGATACTACAAGGTAGGTTCTCTTAATATTGTGTTTTATAGAGGCACAGGAAGGTTAAGTGACTTGCCCATGATTAAGCAGTTTATAAATGGCAAAGCTGGGATTGAACCCAGGCACACTGGAGCCAGAGCTTGTACCCCTAACTATCAGGCTATGTCCAGATGGTATGGTCTTCTTGATCCCTTCCTAAATAAGAAAATAAAATTTGTCAATATGCTAGTTCTTCCCCAAATATGGATGCTCTTTGTTTGAATCAAAATCTAAGTGTTTTAAAAATTGACTTCTTTTTGCTTTTCTTGAAAGATAAGTTGGTGGGCATAGAATAGTTGTTCTGAAAGACAATAATAAAGGGCCTAGCTCTACCATGTGTTAAACCATACAGCTTCAAGTTTGGCAGACCCATAAATAGGGCAGAAGATACATATATGTACCTGATTTAGGTCGTGTTGTCTATGAGCACTTAATAGATGATGGAGACACCACGAAGCAGTAGGGAAAGGAAACAGGATTAAACAGATGGGAGTGGACAACATGACAGGAATTTGAACAATCTCAGTGGGTCTTATCACCTTACCTCATTATACCAACATAAACTCTAGGCGATGAAGAAGTTATATTCAACAAAAATCTGTTGAACACATTAAATATGCCAGAGTCTGTTTAAGTCCTGGGTGTTCAGCAATGAACAAGACAGATAAAAACCCTCGCCCTGGAAGGAACTTGAATTTTAGTAGATAAAGGTAAATAATCTAATGAAAATAAATCTTGAAGGAAATAGAAGTAAATATATATTATACCTCTGGAGGGTTGAAATTTCTAGGCTTAGAATCTATAGAGGAAATCTCAAAAGAAAATATCAGTAGTTTTGTCAGTATAGTCATTCCTTAAATGTTAAGGTTATTTCTAGTGTTAAACGCTAGTAAATTATTCTTCAGTGGTATTCAGTATAACATAAAAGTTTTTTGAATTTTAGGATAGGTTCTCCAAAATGGAATTACTAGGTCAAGTGGAATGTACATTTATTGGGTTCCAGATATATACCACCAAATAATAAATTTCTTCCACAAAATATTTTTACATTAAACAAATCGAACTTTTTAGATAAAGGTTTAAATTTATTCACTCATCTTTCAGTTAACAGTGGAGATCCTTAGGACTCTGGCCTCGGGCCTCTTCTCATTCTACCCTTCTCTCTTTGGATGACCCATCATTCCAAAGGCTTTCAACACCACCCTTATATGCCAGTGATTCCTAGAGTGATGTCATTACTAAGACTTCTTTTTTGAGCTCCACCGCTGTATAGACAACATCTTCTTGACATCTCTATTTGGATATCTCACAGGCATCTCAAACTTAACGCGTCCAAAGAGAAAATCTTGGTCAACTTCCCGAAATACAGTCTTCTTTCAGAATTCTTTATCTCTACAAATGGTTATCTTCTTCTACTCACTGGTTCACAACAGAAACCTGGGAATCAACCCTGAATTTGTTTTACTCTCACATTTAATCCATCATCAGATTTACTGATTTTGTTTCCCAACTGTATCTTGAACTTAGCCATTTCTCCTCTGCCATATCCTAGTCCAGGGATTGGCAAACTTTTCTGTAAAAGGCCAGGTAGTAAATATTTGAGACTTTGTGAGCCGCATGGTCTCTGATGCATCTACTCACCTCTGTAGCTACAGACTGTACATAAATGAATGGGCACAGCTGTATTCCAGTAAAACTTTATTTAAAATAATAAAATAGGCCCTGGGGTGAATTTGGCCCTCAGGCTATAGCTTTCCGAATTGTGTAGCCTGCTCTAGCCCACCTCAATGTCGCATCTGGACTGGTTTCCCAACAAGTCTCCCCACTTCCATTCCTGACCCTCTTCAGCCTGTTCCCATAGTGATATCAAGTTTAAATTAGATCTTGTCACTTTCCCACTTAAAATGTCTAACCACATCTCGTTACACTTAGATAAAGGAAAAAATCCTGACTAAAATGGCTAACAATATGGTCCTTGCTTATTTCTCCGATCCCGTTTCATGCCAGTGCTCCCCTCTCTGCCACATTCACATCTGGACCTTCGCGGCTGTCCCCTTACTTTCACAGTCTTCCCTGCCTGAACCGCTCTTTTGCCCCTCACCCTGGCCAGCTCCAGTCACAGCCAAAATGCCACTTCCTCCAAGGACCCTTACCTGACCCCCTACTTCAAATTATTTGCTCCTCTTAAGATGCCTCAGCACATCCCCTTCTTTTCCTTCACAGCGGTTATAATTTTCAGGTACCTGTTTATCTGAGTGTATTTGTTTTCCACCTGTGTCCCCCATTAGACAGGCAGCTCCACGAGGGCCTGGAAAGGGATCTGTGTGGGCCCCTTCCTGAGTTGCCTACCTACACATTGCAGACACTTCCTAAAACTTGTTAAATCAGCATGTGATTATACAACATAATTTTGTTCGTACAGATTGTTTTCATGAAGCTGCAATGTGGAAACCTGAAGAAGTCACCCCTTTGGAGTATATATTATATATTCTCAATTTGGGAGTGATGAATAAAGAGAGAAGTCTCCCTGATAAGTGAATTTGTAAATGAGTCCTTATTGTCGAAGGGTGATTCTAAGGTGATAAGCTCTGCCAATCTGTACATCTAGGGCAGTTTTTTCTCCCTAGGACTTAAGTCCTATATTAAATCTTACTAATTTCCCTTTTCTTGTGGAGCTCGCACACAGAGAAGTAGGGTAAAGTGGACCTGAGAAGGCTTTTCAGCACCCCTTTTAAAAATGGACTTTGCCCTAATTTCTTCTCTCAAAGACTATTACCCTGTTCCTCTCAGATCTTAACTGGTATTACGATTTTTTTCTACAGCATTGTCAGAGTCTGGGGAAGAAACCTTTGATTTATAGGAGAATCGTCCAAGCAATGAAATTCTACCTTGGAAATTGTTTCTAACCCAGAACAAGAATCGTAATAGACAGGACACTTAGCATGTTTTAGAAAGATAATACAACATTTTTAGGTGGCCTTTTATAGATTAGCAGTGATGAAATCTAAATCTTTAACTTCATATGTTTTTTTAATGTTATTACAAAAACATCACTTGTACGCTATGAAAAATTAGAAAATACAGGCCAGGAAAATACATACACACATATCTCTTATTCTCACTAGCCCAGAGGTTTTTGCTGTTAACCCTTTTATGTCTTTTTCTATGCATATATATGGACAAATGCATTTTTTAAACCAATATGATACTACTGTTTGTAATCTGCTTCTTTCAGTTAACAATTTCCAACTTTGTATTTCAGTAAACTTTATCTTATTATCTTGCCCATATTAAAGTTTCCATAATTACCCCTCAAATGTCCTTTAAAAGGAGTTTGTCAAAGTCTGTACTATGGAGGAATATGCATTGCATCTGGTTGTAACTTCCTTTCAGTCTCTCAATCTAGTTCAGTCCCTTACTGAGGAAACAGGCCAGTTGCACTTACCTTCTAGATTTGTGGTTTGCTTCCTTTTGGTAATGTATAGGTTGTTCCTCTATCTCCTGTCTTTCTTATATCTAAAGGCTTGATGGATTCTAGTTATCAGTTTTGGCTGGAATACACCAGAGATAATTCTGTATGCTTCTCTATGTGTTGCTAGAAAGACACACAGCATCTTGTGGCCACTTTTAGTGATGCTAAGATTGACCCCTGGATTAGGGTTATGGCAGCTTGAACCCTCCACCATCCACTTATATTTTCCTCTGAGACCAGAAGGTGATCCCTATGATGTATCTTGGGCACCACAGACCATTTACTTAATGGTTTTAGTACCAAACGTTAATTCTTGCCTTACTCCATACTTTCATTAGGTTTTGTGAAATGATGTTTCCTAATTCTTTCATTTCTTCTGTAAAGTAGAGCATTTTCTCATCAGTTGGGGCTGATTACCCTGAAATATAGTTTATACTGGAAAAGGAAGATTTTCGCCAATACTTTCTCTTTAATTATGAATTTAAAAATCAAGGAGTTATTTAATAGCTATCTCAAATGGTGACAAATGAGTTTTTTGTCTTTTTCTTTTTTATCATTATATACTCATGAATTTTTATTGTTTTAATCATTAATCTTTTTGATACTCGAAGTGTTTCAACTTTAGGTAGTGAGAAGGCCTTCGGCTAGTACCTATGCCATTTTTTTTTTAAGATTTATTTTTTTATTTATTGCCCTCCCCTCGTTGTTTGTGCTCACTCTCTTGCCCTCCCCTCGTTGTTTGCGCTCACTGTCTTCCCTCTATGTCTCTTCGTTGTGTGCTTTCTGGATCTGCTCGTTGTCTTTTTTTTTTTAGGAGGCACCAGGAACCAAACCTGAGACTTCTCATGTGGGAAGGAGGTGCCCATTCGCTTCCCTGCTCCCAGCTTGCGTGTCTCTCATTGTGTTTCCTTACTGCATCATCTCCTTGCATTCTCTCATTATATCACCTTACTGTGCAAGCTCCCTGTCTTGCTCATCTTCTTTTTTTTTATTTTTTTCCTTTTTTTTTTTTTATTGATTTTGTAAAAATATTACATCAAAAAAAAATATGAGGTCCCATTCAACCCCACTACCCCCACCCCACCACTCCCCCCCCCAGCAACCCTCACTCCCATCATCATGACACATCCATTGCATTTGGTAAGCTCATCTCTGGGCACCTCTGCACCTCATAGTCAATGGTCCACGTCATAGCCCATACTCTCCCCCATTCCATCCAGTGGGCCCTGGGAGGATTTACAATGTCTGGTGATTGCCCCTGAAGCACCATCCAGGGCACCTCCAAGTCCCAAAGGCGCCTCCACCTCTCATCTCTTCCTGCCATTCCACATACCCATTAGCCACCATGTCCACTTTTCCCACTCCAATGCCACCTTTTCTCTGTGGACCTTGGATTGGTTGTGTCCATTGCACCTCTATGTCAAGAGGAGGCTCAGATTCCACATGGATACTGGATGCAATCCTCCTGCTTTCAGTTGTAGGCACTCTAGGCTCCCTGGTGTGGTGGTTGTCCTTCTTCAACTCCATCTTAGCTGAGTGAGGTGAGTTCAGTAAATCAGCTCATCTTCTTTAGGAGGCACTGGAAACTGAACCTGGGACCTCCCATGTGGTAGGCAGGTGCCTAACTACTTGAGCCACATCTGCTTCCCTCCTGTGCCCTTTTACAGGATCTCAGTAATCTTGAAATGCTTCCTCGGCGGCGAACTTGGCCCTGTGGTTAGGGTGTCTGTTCAAACCCCGGGCCTCCTTGACCCATGTGGAGCTGGCCCATGCGCAGTGCTGATGCGCGCAAGGAGTGCCCTGCCACTCAGGGGCAGCCCCCGCGTGGGGAGCCCCACGCTCAAGGAGTGCGCCCCATAAGGAGAACTGCCCAGCATGAAAGAAAGTGCAGCCTGCCCAGGAATGGTGCCGCACACACAGAGAGCTGACACAACAAGATGATGCAACAAAAAAAAAGAAACACAGATTCCCGTGCCGCTGACAACAACAGAAGCAGACAAAAGAAGATGCAGCAAATAGACACAGAGAACAGACAACCCGGGTGGGGGGAGAGGGGAGAGAAGTAAATAGATAAATAAATAAATCTTTAAAAAAAAAAAAAAAGAAATGCTTCCTTGCTGAGTGGCACAAGATGTCACTGGCTTACCTTGAGCATTTCTTCCCATAGTCTTGGAATCAATGATTTTTAGCAGTGGAATTAGATATCATGATCTGGGCCTTAGGGGTGGTCATTGCTACAGGGGTGACTTGTTTCTAGGTTTTATCAGTAGACAGAGCTATACATATTTTAAAAAATAAAGAGTTCACATTTACAACTTCAGTTTATTTTAACATTCCTGTGCTTTCACTTAGGTTCCTCAACTTTTGTCATTGTAGCTCCTTTCTCTTATACTGAAAATCTTTGTTTCTTCTTTAATCTATAAATATAAATAACATGGTTTCAAAGTACCAGTGTTTTTATCTCTAGAATGCTTCCCACTAAGGATGTATGGTCAAAGTATGTGTTCTGAAATTCCTAGAAATAAATTCTTCCTTAGCCTGACCATGTCACCAGTTTGATGTGTGGTTAGGTTTTTAGCTTTCTGTTTCTTTTCGGTTTAAGAAATTTTTATATTTAGCTTTCTAAAATAGGTAAGGCATTTACATGATTAATGGTCAAAACTATATAAATGTTAAATCTAGATGGTAGGTATGGGAGTTCATTAATTATTCTTTCCACATTTCTGTATGTTTGAAAATTAAAATAATTAAGCTTAAAACCATAGATGTTTACACAGTAAAGTCTTTTTCTACCCCTGTACTCTTCACTTTGTTCCCTCATAGGTCACTATTTTTATTAATTTCCTTCGAGTCTTTCATTTTGCAGTTTCAAGTATGTCTATTATATGTGTGTGTATTCTTATTCTCCCTTCTTTATACAAAATGAAACATATATATTATATTAAGAACAAATATATTGTTGAAACATATATATTATATAAGAACAAATATATTGTTCTACATCTTAACACTTTTAATATATTCTGGAAACGCTTCATGTTAATATGTAGAGATTTTTCATGGCTATAAAGTTCTCCATTTTGTTGGTGTTCCATAGTTTATGGAACCACAGTGTAATCTTGGATTGCATCCAAACCTCTGCTATTAAAAACCATCTACAATGGATAACCTTGTAGACACGTCATTTCATACTTGTGCAGGTATATCTGTGGAACAGAATTCTAGAAGTAGGATTTTGTGGTCAGAGTACAGCTGCTATAGATTTTTTTTAGATATTGACAATTTCCCCCCTGTAGGGGGGAATTTCACTAACAAGTGAGATATGAAAGTGCTTGTTTCCCTAGGATCTTGCTAAAAGAATCTATTGTCTAACTTTTGGATTTTTGCAGGTGAGAAATGGTATTCCATTGTAGTTTTAATTTATATTACTGTTTGTATTTATCATTTGTATTTCTTTCAGTATAATTGAGGTTAACATCTTTTCATTTGTTTAAATGCCATTTTATATTTCTTTTTATGTGAATTGTGTTTTGAACTTTACAGTTTCCTACTATGTTACTGACCTTTTTCTTCTTTATGTCTAAGAGATCTTTATATATCATGTGTGATAAGCATTGCAAATTTTTTTTCCAGTTGGTCCTTGTGTTTTGACTTTGTTATGGTGGTGTTTTTTTACCCCTTTGAAGCCTATTTAATTTTATGTAATCAAATTTATCTTTTTTTTATGCCTTCCGTGTTTTGAGTCAGGATTAGAAAGACTTTCTCTATTTAAATTTTTAAGGTTCCTTCCTTGAAATTTCATCTCTGCCCAAGATGGCTCCCTCGTCTGTTTTGCTCATTGTTTTTGCACATTGTCTGCTTATTGTTTTTGCTCAATGTCTGCTCCTTGTTTGTTTGTTTGTTTGTCTTCTTTAGGAGGCTCTAGGAGCCAAACCTGGGATCTCCCGTGTGGGAGGCAGGTGCTCAGCTGTTTGAGCTCCAGCTGCGCCTGAAATTTCTTTTTTTTAACATCTTGGTTCATTTGGTGTTTATACTGGATTATGTTCTGAGGCTTGGATCCAACTTTATATTTTTCAATATTCACTTGTCCTAATATCATTTATTTTAAAAGTTCATCTTTTCCCTACGTGATGTCTGCTTTATCATATATGCAATTCCTCTGTGTTTTTGGGTCTATTTCTGGACTGTTTTGTTCCATTGGTCAGTCTATTCAATTGCCAATATCACACAGCTTTAGTTATTAAGGTTTACATTATCTTTTAATATCCCAAAGGACTAATTCTCCCTCTTTGCACTTCCTTTACAGAATTTTCCTGGCAATTCTCTTTGTTTGTTTTTTCCATATGAACATCAGAATCAACATGTCTGATTCTAGAAAAAGACCTGTTGGAATTTTCGTTGAGATCACATTAAATTTTTAAATTACTTAGGGAAAATTAATATCTTTACAAAGTTGAGTCTTTCCATTTGTTCTTTGTATACTTTAGTAATGTTTTAATTTTTCCATATATAGGTTTTATACATCTAAATTTATGCAAATAAGATCCTCCATTATTATCTTCTAATTTTTTGCATATATAAAGACTTGTGATTTTGAAATGTAAGCTTTATTGAGATATAATTCACATAATTCACCCATTTAAAATGTTCAATTCAGTGGTTTTTAGTATATTCTCAGAGTTGGAAAGCTTTTATCACTGTCTAATTTTAGAACATTTTCGTCATCCCAAAAAGAAACTCTACCCATTAGTAGTCATTGTCCATATCCCACCCCACTCCACCCATCCCCTGGAAACTACTAGTCTATGCCTATCTCTGGATTTGCCTCTTGTGAACATTTCATATAAATGTAACCATACGATATGTGGTCTTTTACAACTGGCTCCGTTCACTTAGCATAATATTTTCAAGGTCATCCATGTTGTAGTGTGTTGATATCAGAACTTCGCTTTGCCTATCTTTTGATTATAGCTATCCATGTGGGTGTGAAGCTGTATCTCATCATGATTTTGATTTGCTAATACCTGTCTCCCACCCACTTCAGTGAAATTTCATGAGGGCAGAGACTAGGTTTTCAGTTCTATGCTAATGCCTGCCATAGGGCTTGGCAGGTACTTGGTGTTCAATAAACGTTTATTGAATGAGTGATTGTACCTATTATATTCCTAGGCTATCTCTACTTTTTTAAAGTTAAATCATAACTTGGCACATATAAATTTTTTTTTTGTCCTAGGCAAAACATACTTAGAAGGAGAGGGTCAGTGTTTTCTTTGGGAAAGTTGTGTGTTACATCCAAAAGCCCAGTAAAAACAATTTTTTATATTTTATGTAGTTTATGATGATCAGCATTAGTTTTCCTTAATGAATGACCGAGAGATGCTGGCACATAAGTCTGGGAGCCTGGTTATCTTTTCAAGAGGATGATTTTTAGTTCTAGAGTCTCTTGTTATTGAAGACTTCTTAGTTAAATATATATTGTAATTATGACATGGGAATAGATTTTTTAATGAGTTCAACCAGCTCATGTACATTTAGGAAGTCCCAAGTTTCCAGAAGTCCTTGTTCCAAAATTTCATTTGTAAGGTTGAACCCAGAACACATTTAACAATAGAAAAAAACCGATATCAATTAAGTTTAGGGTCTCAAGCTAGCCTTAAAGAATATGTGACTTTTAACCTGAGTCTTACGCTGTGTTTGTGTGGACATAGGGAAGAAAGAGAAAAAAAGAGATTCATTCCTTCTTTCCTTCATCGTTTGGCCAACCAGATTGATTTTCCTGAAGTATCTGAGCCTGAGAGACGGGGAACGTAAATATAGTTCAAAAGGATAAGCATTTGAAAACTTCTCTATTAAAAATTAAAAAAAAAAAAAAAGACATGCATTTGCTGTAAGAAAACATTTGCCTGAAAGGAATTAATTGAGCATTGAACTGTATGAGATAAAAGCATTGTTTGAAGGCAGATGGATTTAAAAGAGTATATGGTAGTAAAGTCCCAAAGGGTTGAGTATCTGAACAGAAAAATCACCCAGCAGATGTTGTTTTCTGTAGACTTTTTCATGGAGAACTTTTTGCCTTGGTTGTTAGCAACATGCGTGTCATCCATGCTGTAATCAAAGTGTCATAGACTTGCTGTGTGAGTTTCAAAAAGTCACATCACCTCTCTGTTTTCTCTTTTGTAAAAATAGATGACCCTTCTAGCTTTGTAAATCCGTTTGTTGTCTCTCCTTGCTCTCTCTTTTCAACTTCCTCTCCCACTTCCCCCAGAGGCTGCCATGTGCTAGAGGAAGTTTTTTTTAATGAACTCCTCCATGGTAAGTATAAGGATAATGATAAAGAAGATCCTCCAGGCCCTTAGCAGCTTGTTTCACTGCTTTCACAGACCTCATGTTTGTTGTGTAGAATTTAATTTAATTTCTAGATTTTCAGACTGACTTGTGAGAGAGGAGTAACTATGGAGTTGATTAACATATCCCCTTACCACCACCACCCCATACACACACACACACACACACACACGTGTGTGTATTTTAACTTGACTTTTGGTGGAACTACCTTTCTTATCCTATATTCAAGGCCCTCCTTCCTAATTATTTCAATCCTGATATGATAAAATATGTCTGAAGTATGTGGTTCTAAGTCTTTCCCTCATGGCCTCCACAAAAAAAGGTCCTGACATACCCAATTCTGTTTTCCACCAATGCAAAATAAAGCTTCAGTCAGATGTTCCTTTGACCCAAAACTAGATGACAACTTTTACTGGGCCTTTACCTGCTCCTTCTGTTATGGTAGAATTAGACAAGGTAACTATTGTCCCAAGAAGGAGACTGAAATTGAAGGGCAAGGGCCCAAGGATAGTGTCCCTTATTTCTCTCTAGCCCTTCAGTTTAGGCCTGTTAGTTTTCCCCCCAACTTTCTCAGGGTGTAACTCAGGAAGAAGTAAGTCTTGAGACAAGCAGCGCTCTCTCCTAAATTGGAGCAAATAGCAGCCTGGGGCCTTGAGCTTTTATCCCTGTTCACGCTGCCTTTTTTCCTCCGGCTCCAGTGTGGCGCCCGCCTTGGAAGTCAGGTGGGAGCCCAGCAGGCAGGGCTGGTGCCCTCCCGCTCTTGGTGTTACTCACTGCAACCTTTAGTCCAGGAAAACTGCCAGTCTTCATTTCCAAGAACCATATCTACCTAAATGGGGCAATCTGCTTTAAATGCCTTCTCAACTGGCGCCGTCCCCATCTCACAATTGGCACGATTAAAGGGACAGGTTCATCTTTTTAACTGCTTGCACTGTGCTAGGTCAGGGTGGGTAGCTGGGTGCTGTGTTGGGGTGTGTGTGTGTATGTGTGTGTGTGTGTGCATGCGTGCACAGGTGCACAAAGACCTGATCCTTCAGCCCTCAAAGTGGTCATTCCAGAGAGTTACGCAGTATGCATAGTCTTTACTTTTGCATTTCCCCTATTGTGCTCAACCTAAAAAAATTTTTTTTAAATTAAGAAAGCGAACTGACTACTATGATGCACAAGGCTTTTTGTATCTTACTGGAAAAAAACACATGCTGAGCTGAGACAGAACTCGTTTCTCTATCTGGTCCCAACTCATGGTATTTGGTATCTTTCTCCACCAACTTTCCCCCCTTTTCCTTCTTTTACTCCTGCTCCCAGGTGTGTTCCGTGGTATTTGTTGTTCATCCTTAGAGTGTCGATGCTGGTCTCAGTGGACAGTGTGACGTGTGGGAAGTCTTCCTTCCAGGGTTTCTCATCGTCCCTTGATTTCCAGTTCGGCTGGCAAGCCAGCCCCTTTGACTGAGCTACTTGGGAACCTGGGTTTTTATTGCCCGCCACTCAGCTTAAACCAGAGGCTTCTCTAAAAAGAAGCCCATTATTGCTGCTCCCCCGTGTTCCACGAAGGCAGCCACTGTTTCCAGTCACTTCACGCTCAGAAGTTCGTCTCTCAGCAACATTGGAGGCCCACTGTGTGTAAAGCCCTGAGCTAGGTGGTTCAGCCGAGAACAGAATAGCAACACAACCGTGACCTTCTGAATTGCTTCAAAGAGGGAGAGCAGAACCTCGGGACAAAGGTACAGCTGTGCTCTCCCAAGCACAGATAAGAGATGGCCCTCTCAGGGGACCTGCCCTGGGAGTGACTGCTGAGCGCTGGGGCAGACCTGAGCTCATCCCCGCCTCGTTTGTCACCGAGCTCCCCTTTGTGGTTCAGTGCGCACAGGTTCCTCCCAGTGCCGTGGTGTGTTAGACGATTGCCGGAAGTTCAGCAGTTTTCAGCCTGCAAAGTCTGGTCGAGGGAAGCCTCTCTCATTTCAGCAGTGCTGGTGCTGCCAGTGTTTTCCATGCCTCAGCATAGGTTATTGTTTTTGTGTGGTTTTCTGCTGAAAAATCAGTAGGTAGCTCTTTGGTAAAATGTGGGTCAGTTAGAAATAGGAATTGCTTTACAGAAGCTGACTTTGGAGAATACATGCCCTGAAAAGCAAAGGTACTAAGGGAATATTGGATGTGGTTGTCCTAACTCCAGAAAGTTAGCTTTGGTTGTTTTCATGAAGTTTTTGATTTCTCAAACAGCTCAGAAGGCAGGTGGATGAGATTTGGCGCAGAGGGGGGAAAGGTGAGTGTGGAAGTGAGAAAATCACATGCAAACACCTGGAGGTCATGCAGAGACTGGAAGTTAAGGGTTGTTACAGAATATAGAAGGACATTATTTTTTCTCTGTGCAAACGATAGTATGGAGAACCGAGAAGAACTCTGTGATATATTAAATTTTTAGGTGTCTCTGGGGGTACCTGCATAGGAGTCCTACAGACAGCAAAAGAGTAGAAACGTAGGGCTATTCATGCAGATTTGACTGACATCTAGAGGGCAGTGGAAGCAGGAGGACTGCTCATAAGAAGGTGCCACAAGCAGCTTGGCCTTCAGTTACTGTTCAACCAAAAGATGGGAAAGGAGTGAGAGCTGGGGGGCTGTGGGGGGTGTCGGAGTGCATTTGAAATAATTTCCAGGTATGTGTGTGTGCATGTGAGGCTGTGTGTCTCTAAGAAAAGGCAAGGCTGTCGGTGACCTGCAAGCAGTTGCAACTAAACGTTGAAGACATTTAGGTGGTCCATAGAGCATACACAGTATGCTTTGGAAACTGGGTAGTGCAGCTTTTCTGTTTCCTCCGTCCCTCCCCTATTCCTTCCCTTTCATTGTTTTCTTTTGTGGAAGGCTATCTGTATGTAGTGAGGGGGGAATTTAAATATAGAATTTCTCAGTGTTTATCAGAAACTAACATTTTAGCCCTCCTGTGGTTCAAGGGAGAATCTGCAGATCTTGGTTTTTGAAGTGTTAAGAAGAGTGTTCCTGTTGTTATGACGTCCAACTCTTCCAGCAATTTGCTAATGATGGTAAAAGTTGGATGTATGCTTGGCCATTCAGAAAACCATGATTGTTTCTCCATCTGTCCATCTGTCCATGCACCCATCTAAACCAGGGGTTATTAATCAGGGATCCTTGAACTGGAATTGAAATAAATCAACTTGATTAGATGTCCAGCATGATATAAGTGTTGCCTTGTCAAATACTGTAATGTTCTTGAATAAGAACATTAAACAACAACGGTCTAATATGTCTTTAAAAAATAAATTTAACTTTAACTTCCCTATATTTTTGAAGTATTGGATTATTTAATGTATTAAGAAAGAAGCACATGTGTAGTATTATATCTTTTATTTTAGTAACTATATTTCAATATATGTAGCTGATTTCCTTTGTAATTTTATTTTACGCATTTTAAAACACTCTAGTGGAGACATGTTGGTGTGGGTGTGATATATTTACTGAATAATACACAGTATAGTGTGGACTTATTTTGATGATTTTTATTTTGATGTAGTATGTTCTGAGTGCAGTGGATAATTGCCGACAAAAAGGGTGGTAAAGATGGCATAAATGGTTTTATGATCCGTGGGAAAACTTAAATTTCTAAATGTTTGCCAAAGATGACCATTTGAACAGATGTTGAACCATGTTAGGTTATCAGGTATTGAAATTATGGGAAAGTTGTAAAATGTAAATTTGAATAATCCTAAAATTGAATTTAAAGACATGCCTATGCTGAGTGTCATAAAGCTGTCTGCCATTGTGTTCTGAGACGGAGTCCGTGGTTGTCACTTGACTGGCAAAGGGGTCCATGTAAAAAAAAGGTTAAGAACCCCTGATCTAAACCATTCATCAAACTAGGAAATTTTCCCAGAGACCGGGAGTTGCTTTCCTCTCCTTTACACAGGCCAGAACTAGGCACCTGATTAATTACTGTCCAGACACAGGGAAGAATTGGCTTAGACTAACCAGGATTGGCTGCTGAGTCACAGGGGCCGAGCTAGAGGTGACTGGATGTGGAGGGTGATATCTGAACCAAATCAAGACTCTGCCAGAAGGAAGAGGGAATGGCTGTTAGGCAGGCAATGCATTCTGTTTGCTTCAACTTGTTTATTTCTTTACATTTTTCGTTGAATATGTAGTGTTTTAAACCACAGCATTCTCTAAAGTTGGCTATGTTTATTATGGTAATATTTTAATTGAGTTCTATTTGATTAATTATTTAAACATCACCTTGTTCCACAAATTTTGATCTCTTTTACAATGCAAACACATATATGTTACAATAAACAATATGTACAAAAAAGAATTTTAGAACAGGACCGGGAAAACATAAACAAACATAGAAGTTCAATGCCAGGAGGAAAAGGAACCACAGTTATTCAGACAATAAGGTCCTTACATTGCTGCTTAGCTAAGCCGTACATTGTCTCTGAGCTTCGTAGCATCAAAGTGGAAAGGGAAAGGTGGTCACTTTATGTGATTCTCGCTGACATAGAAGGATGACATAGCAGGGCCTGAAGAGAAGCAAGTTTTTTTAGTTCTTAATTTTAAACTAAATTTTGCACATGAACCTTTATCTAGGAAGCACTGCATAGTATCATGAATAGGTTGTTCACGTCCCCACAGCAAATGAAAAACTGGATTCACACAGCTCTCTCTCACAGCAGGCCTCATTGGAAGCACAAGGCATAACATCAAAATGCAACTCAGTGAACGCAATTTTCTGGAAGGCCAAAATAACACATCTAATTACTAAGCCTTCTAGTGGTGCAATTTGATGCAAAGCTAGAACCCCAAGCATCCAGTGAAATTGCCAGACTATATGTCCATCAAACAATCTTCATAACTTTTACTTCTTTTAATTAGTCAACACACACACACACAGGGAAAGGCTGTTTGACATTATAATCCAGTGCCTACCGTGCTGCTATTCCAGCTCACTGATTGAGGCTTTAGGAATCGACCCAGTACGGTTGACATCTTTTGTAGAAATTAAGGCCTCTATTTGAAATGCTCACAGAGGAGATGTCTATTTTTGTAAATGGGATAATTGGGTGGAAAACTGTGCTAATATCTATCTTTATTTAACACCTCCAAGGGACGAAGCCTAACTGTTAAAACGGTGAGGCTATAACCAAGAAACCACCTTCTACCCAGGGACAGTATACAGGTCTAAGTGCCTAAAAAGTGTATGGAAGTTGAAAGTCAGAATATTCCATTCCTTATTATTGTCTCAAGTATGACTGCAGAGTGAGAATGAGCGGGTCAGAGGGGAGAGGGGAGAGTGGTAAGTGCCTGTAATGTTATGTAGTAAGAGGTTATGGAAGAGGGTTTGGGGAAATGCCATATGAGACAATAACTGTATCTTTTTTTTTTTTCTTTTCTGTTTTTAGGCACTTACATATTTTTTTTAATTATTTATTTTTTTTAAAATTACATTATGAAAAATATGAGGTCCCATTCAACCCCACCGCCCCCGCCCCCCACTCCCCCCACAGCAACACTCTCTCCCATCATCATGACACATCCATTGCACCTGATAAGTTCATCTCTGAGCATCACTGCACCCCATAGTCAATGGTCCACATCATAGCCCAGACTCTCTCATGTTCCATCCAGTGGGCCCTGGGGGGATCTATAATGTCCCGTAATTGTCCGTGAAGCACTATCCAGGGCAACTCCACGTCTCGAAAACGTCTCCACATCTCATCTCTTCCTCCCGTTCCCCACACCCAGCAGCCACCATGGCTACCGTTCCCACACCCATTCCACATTTTCTCTGTGGACATTGGATTGGTTGTGTCCATTGCACATCTATGTCAAGTGAGGGCTTAGATTCCATATGGGTACTGGATGCACTCCTCCCGCTTCCAGTTGTAGACACTCTAGGCTCCATGTTGTGGTGGTTGACCTTCTTCAACTCCATGTTAGCTGAGTGGAGTAAGTCCAATAAATCAAAGTGTAGGAGCTGAAGTCTGTTGAGGCTCTGGGCCTGGGTGTCATATTATCAGTCCAGAGATTCAAATCCCCTACATATATCTTAAACCCAGCACCGACTACAATTCCAATAAAGTAGCATGCAAGTCTTTTGAAAAGAGATCCCCTCTGAGTCCAATTCCATCACGCAGAAACACCAGCTCCAAAGAAGGGCTATCTGTCATGGCAGTGAACCCCTTCTGCCATGACCATAGAACCCGTGGGTCTCTTTATCCCTCAAAAGAACCAATACCTGGGGTTGTATCTACCTTATCTGTCTCTTAGACTCTGTTCAGTTGTACATAGGGGTATTCCTTCTGACAACCTCCAGACTCTTTTTTAGAGACTCACAGCCTTATAATCTCATTTCTCCTTTCCATTTCCCCCTTACATTAGGTCAAACAGCTTCCCGAAGTCATGTCATTATATGTAGACAGGTATATTCTGCTGTTAATAACTGTATCTTAACAGGTGTTGTTTATTCTAAATGACTGTTGATCTTCATCATGACATTTTAGAAACGGTCAGTGCCAGTACAACATAGATTGTCACACAGTGTGTACAGTACTAGAGGAGGGGGCAGGAGGAGTGAAGTAAAAGGAATGAGCATTTATAGAGCTCTTGCTGTGTACCAGCCACTCCTTCACTATTTCCCTCCTTTGAGATATAGTAGCATGGATAGTTAAGAGCCTGGCTTTGTAATTGGAGACCCCACGCTCTAGGCTGAAAGCCTAAGTTCCTCAGTCAAAAAAGTGGGCATAATGATGGTGCTTTATCCCACAGACTCATTGGGGGCAGAGGTCATGAATATATTGTCAGTACTTAGGCAACGTTAGTTATCATGGTGATGACCATCAGGTCTTTCTTGACATAATCTGAGGTAGATCTCATTCTCTCCATTTTACAGACGGGTGAATCCAGGCTTAAAGAAATTATTATATTCAACTTGTCCAAATGCTTTCATCTAGTAAGTGTCAAGGCTGGAATTCAAACCTTGGTTTTCTAGCACAAAGCCTTTGGTTTTCTCTTTTGCATGCTGTCTGAATTTACAGGTAACTCTTAGTAGTTGTGTGGGCTGTGAGCAAAAGCTCCTCTCTGGGTGCCCTGTGCTGGCTGATGCCTTTCTGTTCTTTACAATCACATCTGATAAGCTAGGGCAGTGATTTGTACGATGCTAGTTACCTCATGTGAAGGACTTAACTAGTAGTGGTAGCATTATGTGAAGGAGTCTGGGTCAGGAGAGACTTTTCATTTGAGTTTACCCTATTTACCTAGGCATCATACCTGTAAAGTGAGGCAGTTAGATTGTGTGAATTTGGAGGATCTTCCAGCACTATATTTTGTGACTATGGCTTTGTGCAGTTTTCGTTTTGCATGGCTGTCAAACTCCAGGTTTGGACCTTGTTAAATATATGATAATGGGCTTGAAGTGACTCAATGTATGATAGAAATAGCCCTATGTGGTATAAGCTGCCTGGCGTCACCACCTGTTTCCACCAAGCTGGGTAGCCTGTACTGTCCCACAGATATTTTCATATTAAACAGGATAATGAAAGTCAAATGCTGTGTCAGGAGGAGGAGTACTTTTTCTTTAGGGCTTTGGGGGCGCATGGAGGAATAGTGACAAACTCCAGAGAAGAAACAAGAGTCATTCATAGACTTGGGTGAAAGCTTCCATTTGGAGAGTGAGAGGTTGCATGGAGGGCAAGGGGTCAGGAAGGAGAAGGAAGAGAAGCAGCACAGAAGAGCAGACCGACTTCTGAAGCATACAAGTGCTTGTTACATGGGGGTATTGCTCTGAGGTGTCCTTTTTTTTTTGAAAGATTTATTTTTTATTTATTTCTCTCCCCCCCTCCCCCCCCAGTTGTCTGCTCTCTGTGTCCATTCGCTGTGTGTTCTTCTGTGTCTGCTTGTGTCAGCGGCACCTGGAATCTGTGTCTCGGTTTTTTTGCGTCATCTTGCTGCATCAGCTCTCTGTGTGTGGCATCATTCTTGGGCAGGCTGCACTTTCTTTCGCACTAGGCGGCTCTCCTTACTGGGCGCACTCTTTGCACGTGGGGCTCCCCTACACGTGGGGACACCCCTGCATGGCAGGGCACTCCTTGCGCACATCAGCACTGCGTGTGGGCCAGCTCATCACACGTGTCAGGAGGCCCGGGGTTTGAACCTTGGACCTCCCATGTGGTAGGCAGACGCCCTATCCATTGGGCCAACCTGCTTCCCTGAGGCGTCCTCTTACCCCATGGGTTTTTTTAGGGAAAGCAATTTGTACATTAAAGTTGGAAATATATTTTCAAGACCACAAGGTGACATTTTTTTTTCGAGTTGGGCTCTCCCAAGTTTAAATTTCACCGTCTAGAACAGCTTGGTCTCATGGAACTTTCTGTACTGAGGATAATAGTCTATAAACGCATTCTCCAGTACGGTAACCACTTAACACATGTAGCCATTAATCACTTGAAATGTGGCTAGTGTGAGTGAGAAACCAGATGTCTTACTTCACTTCATTTAAATTAATCTAGTCACTTATGGCCAGTGTGGCTACTACATTAGGATAGGACAGATCTAGAATGTAAGGACAGCAGTAGGTTAGGGCCCATGGAGAAAACTCAGGCTGCCTGGATTTTTAGTGACCTCGCGGGAACGTTGGGGCTAACAGGGTTTGCAAGTGCCCTGATGTGTGATCTTGTCCTCAGCTGCAGGGCCTTAGTAGGAGAAACTTGAAGGAGGGTAAGCAGGATTTTCTGGATGCTTTACCAAAGAAGATGGTTAATACAAGGCTTTGCTGTTCCTTCTCAGGGCCCATATTTTCTCAGAATGACTTAGTTAACTCTCAGAGATGGAGTAAATGAGCCACAATGAGCAGAGGAATGGGGTAGCTGGGTCCATGGGCATAGCAGGCTTAGAAGTGTATTTTTAGGTCGAGATGTTTATTTTCAGGCATCCGATGCATCCTATGGGGCCTCTAGTCCCAGTATTAGGAAAGGGAGAGTGTTCAGATTTTGACCACCTTCTCTGGAGGTGAGAGAATCTCCTTCGGAGTCTTTCTGCATGAGATTTGTTGTCAGGCGGTGCCTAATAAAAACTCCTGGAGCTGAGCCTGCACAGTGCGCTCTTTGTATGACTGGCACCATCCCCCATCCCTCCCACACTGGTGACTACTATGTGGAGTGTGTAGCCAGAGATGCTGCTTTTGTGGGACATTTGTAAAATGGAACCCCAGCCGAGCTTTATCAGAGGCAGCTTCACATTGAAAGAGAACAAGTCACTATGAATGCTTTGGCCAATCCTGGACAAATGAATGTTGTCATTGTATCACCACGGCTTTGGCTCAGTGCCCAGTATAATTTAAAAATTGCTTCTTTTTCCAGCTCTACTTAGTTATCATTTTGATTTCACAGAGATACAAATGGTTCATCAATTCTCATAATTTTCCTAAACCCTGAGACAAATGAGGGGTGTCATGCAGAGATGCTTTATGTCAGAATGGTGCCTGCCTCTCCCCTTGCACACGTCACTTGGGCAGACAGACGCTGTCACCTGGGGGATGGCGTCGATGGGAGGAAGGAGGAAGGAACAGAGCCGCACAGTTGAACGGTAGGTAGGACAGGTGGATGTTCCACTAGGATTCTGGGATGATGGACGGCAGGTGGTTTAGTTTGAGCAGAGGTTAGGAAGAGAAAAGAGGGTGAGGGAGACATGCCTGTCAACCTCCACCACTTTTAGTAGTTCATCCTGTGTGCATGGCATCAAGCTCGGCTTGAAGATTTAGGGAATATCAGTATGTGGAAATAGCTAATAATAGCTAATGCTTATATAGATAGTGCTTATAATATGCCAAGCACTTTACTGAGCTTAATACTTTACATATATTAGCCCACTTAAGCACACGCTCTCTCTTCTCCAAGAGCGTATAAACTGGTTGCAGATAGAAGTTAAACAAAGCAACAAAAGACAAGTGATGCAAGGGAGCGCATGATGCATTGCCTCTAGGGAGGCACAGTGGATTCCTGTAGGAGGTCAGAGGAAACAGCAAACTAAAGCAACCAGGGATGCTTCCTGTGATCTGGTCTTTGAAGGATGGGCTTGATTTGGATGAGTGGCTTGTTCCAGTCCCGGGTGCCTAGGGCGCGGCTGGTCGACAGTGGGTATATGGCGAGGGCTGACCGGAACAGGTTACGGGGCCCAGGTTTTTCCATTTGAATGTAATTATGTTTCCTGTAGTAGCCATCAGCAGATGGAGAGTTCAGGGGAACTCGGCTGAAATAATTAATAATTTGCAGATGCAGGCGGTAGCCCCGGAGTCTCAGCGTGCCTTTCTGTTCTAGCTGAATACATGCAAAGAGTGGCTCACAGCCCCATCTGCTCTGCTCTTCCTGGCTCCATCTTTTATTTAATAACCTCTCTAGGACCTATTCACATGAGGCCATCCATCTCCTCTTTCTCTTTTTCTCTGTTTGAAGAGTCTTGGCTGCTACTTGCTGTGAAGGACTTAACTAGTAGTGGATAGGATTGACCTCTCAATTCAGTAAACATTTATTGAGTCTCAAGGAAAATGTCAGCGAGCATGAGCATGCAGTGTAAGAGGTGGATTCTAGACATCACGTAGGTGAGGAGCAAGAGCCAGCAGGACTCAGAGACTGCCTGGAATTGGGGGGGAGGAAGGGGAAGAGGTGAAAGGTCAGGCGGAGACTTTAGTTCTGGCCATGGGTAGGATGGTGATGATATTAACAGGAGAAAGGAGACACAAAAGGAGGAGCAGGCTTGGGACATTTTAAGTTTGAGAACCTGGCAGGGCATCCCTGTGGAGACATTAAGGAGACATTAAAATACAGACTTAAAAAAGTACCCCCCAACTTTGAGCACTCAAGACCCATAGTTATGTGAATTCATTTGGCCTCAGCTTCCCTTCCCTTCCCTTCTCAAGTGGTTTCCATAGAGTCACTTTAGACTGGGGAGGAGGGAGCAGGGAGGGGGAGGAAAGTTTCTTCTTAGCCTTTATCCTCAGGCTTGAACGCTAAATCTAGAACTCCCTGTTCCAGTGAGTAGTTCAAAAGCTCCAAGGGATCCCTGGAACAATCGCACCCGGTGGGACTTCTCAGAACATTCCTGGGGTTGGAAGAGAAATTTCAGGGTAACTACAGAAAGAGGTTTGAGTACTATTCTCTCTGGTCTCTGGATGTGAGCTGCGATGTTTAAGGTTGGTGAATACCTATTGACCTGCATGCCCCAACTGGGTGAAGTACGTCTGCCTTTGGATTCTTGACTAATTGCGGTGAACAGTACACTGGCTTGTCCTCTGTACAGTGAGCAGGGTGGATGTTCCCACTCGCCCTGCAGCTTTGGCTGGGCAGGTTCAGCTCACCGGCTTGAAGGCTGTTTAGTCACCTGGAAAGTGAAGGGATTTGTTGAATGCCTTTTATTGCGACTTCCAACACCAGCGTTTTATGTTGGTCAGTGATTCTTTGTCCAGGGCATAATATTTTTTCCTATAGGAACACTTCTTCAGTGGCAGGATAGGTTATCATCCCGGTGAGAAGCAGCCTGATGAGGTCATCAGAGCCTGGCCTCTGGAGCCAGGGACCCGAGTTTAGATCTTCACTTCATCACGTGCAGCTGTGCTATTCTTGGCAATTATCTATACCTTGCCAATGCTCAAGTTTCCTCATCTGTAAAATCCGCATTTCAAGTACACTGGGTGATCCTATGTATTAGGCATCTACCATTGTGCCTTTTTTTAAAAAAACAGCTTTATTGAGACTTAATTCACATACCATAAAGTTCACCTTTTCAAAGTGTATAATTCAATAGTCTTTAGTTTAGTCTCAGGAATACACTGACTACCTCTGTCTAATTCCAGAATGTTTTCCTAGCCCCAGAAGGAAATCCTATACCCATTAGCAATCACTCCACATTTCCCCTTTCCCATAACCCTGGCAACTACTAATCTACCATCTGTCTCCATGGATTTGCTTATTTAGGACATTTCATATAAATGGAATTATAAAACATGTGGCCTTTTGTGTCTGGTTTCTTTCACTTAGCATATTTTCAAGGTACATCTATGTTGTAGCATGATGTATTGATAACTTCATTCCTTTTTATTGCCAAATAATATTCTGTTGTATGGACATACCAATTTTGCTGATCCATTTCATCAGTTGATGGACATTCAAGTTGCTTCTACTTTTTTACTATTATGACTATTTCTCTTGTCAACATTCATGTATAAGTTTTTGTATGGATATATATTTTCAGTTCTCTCGGTATCTCGTTGTTTTGGTTTGCATTTCCCTAATGACTAATGATGATGAGCATCTTTTCATGGGCTGATTGGACATTTGTGTATTTCCTTTGGACTATCGTCTATTGAGATCCTTTGTCCATATTTTATTTTGTCTTTTCATTATTGAGTTGTAAGAGTTCTTTATACATTCTGGTTACTGTGCCTGATTTTTAAATGGCATGCAATCCATGTTTGTTCAAATTCTTTCCATAGGCCTCATAGAAGTTTATAATCTTTTAGGTAACCTCCAGAACTAATTGTCCAAATACTGAGTCCTCACTTTCCTGAGTTTTAAACTCTCCCCTGTGTCCTGTGCAGAGCTCTTCCCAGCACAGAGCCCTGAGGCCATTCTGCTCCTGGAGCCCAAGTCTGAAATCCAGAACAGCCAGAGAATAGCTAGGGTCTGGAAAGGGCTCTGGCTAAATCAGTGGGGACAGTGGCTATTTCTAAGTGTTGGTGGTTTACAAATGGAGAACTTGGGTGGGGCGGGGGTGTAATTGTGCAGTTTGGGTTTTGTTATTTGTTTTTTGGTTTTGCTACTCTTGCACCAGGGTACCCTCCTTCCTGTGCTGAGGGCATCTGGGTGTTGGGACTGGGGACCCCAAGGACATATATCTGAGAATATTTATTGACTTCTTTTCCCAGCCACTGCCAACATGAGCAATATATTTTCCAAGAGTGAGCTGGCAATTTTAAGTCATATATAAAAATATCCTGAAGAAGGTCATGGGTCTCTTAAAGAGAAAGGTGTTTTATGGGAAACCCTTGAAGCTACTTAGATGCCTCCCTGGAAATTATTCTCTATTCTCAGTGGCCCAGAGCCATGTTCTGCACTTTGCTGCCCCTTCCTATCCTCTCTTCCCACCCCTCACCCTGGGATGTCCAGCCCTGCCCTTTCTGTTGATTCATACCCACCCCATCCCTCAAGACCCAACTGGGTCTCCTGCTCCTCTCAGGATCTCTATAGTCAGGGCTCTTTCCTACACATCTAAAGAAGGTACCTATAAGGAAGTGAAGGCATTGGCAGTTCAGCCTGAACCATCCCCTAGAGAGCCATCTCTGCCAATTTGTGAACCTGCCGAGCTACAGATCTGCTCTAAAGATTTGGCCTTTCCTCGGACTGGATTTGAAGGGTCGTGGACAAGTTGTTATTGATTCCTCATCTTAAGTGAGTCAAGACTGTTTAAAATCTCTTTAATGCCCAGGAAATTTGCTTTGGCGATAAAGCCAGCCCAATTGCGTTTGGGTGATGCTTACTTATTTTAAAAGGTGGAAGGGTACCTCTAGATGTGTGAGCCCTTTGTAGGAACAACTGTCCACATTGGAGCAATTTCTGGCTCCTTTTGCTTCTCTACTCGCCTGTCATTTTCTGATTTCAAAGAAAAACATATTCTATCCTCAGAAAGTGTGCTGCTTAATTGGAAGAATGAGAGAAACCAGAAAATTATTCATTATTAGAACTAGAATCCTTGGGTATTATCCAGTCCAAAATTTTCCAAACTCCTATCCTGATAAAAACCTGCTAGTCCCATTAGATGGTTTGTGTGGGAAAAAAGAGGTTTTCTTTTAATGAATTTAGACCCCACCTTACATTGTGTAGTTCTTTAGAGATTCACAGTGTGTATTGATATGTATTAAAGGCTCTGAGAAGTCCTGCAGTAAAGAAACGAGCTTAATTTGATTTAGCCCAGTATCTTGTAAACTGTTTTGAGCTTAATTTTTTTTTTCTTTCTTTCTCTCCACCCCCGCCCCCACCTCCCAAAAGCTATTAACAGCTCATAGGACACTGAGTACACCTTGGGAATCATTTCCTCTTTACAAACTAGGAAACCTAAGTCCAGAAGTAGTAAGTGATTTGCTCAAAGTCAACATAAAGCCGTAATTGAAACCACGTTTTCTAACTCCTACTCAATTTTTCTTTTTACGAACAGTGACCATATCATGCTTGCATAAGGTTATATAAATTTTAAAATCCTGTCATTTATATAATTAATGGAAAACATATCCTGGTTCTGCCATTTTACTATTTTATGATCTTGGACAAGTAAGCCTATTAGTCTTTCTGAGTCTTTTTTTTCTTCTATGAAATAAAGGTAACAATAATGACCTAAGAGTGTTGTTGTGAGGGTTAGATGTGACAGCATAGGTAAAAGTAAAGAATGTGTTCATTTCTTTGTTTCCTTAGACTTTCCATCCTATCAGGTGCTAAGCCAAGTTACTTTTGATTTTAAAAGGATCTGCATATCACAGGCATCCAGAACTTAATACTGATGATCATAATGAATATTTATTGAATGACGAATGAAAGAATGAATGTACATGAGATACAAGTAATTAACTTCAGAAATTCAGAGTTATACTAAACTTCTAAATATTCATGGAACTGGGGAAAAACTGGGGGAGGGAGTAGCTGGAATGTGCAGATTAACTGAAGCAAGATGGACAGGCCTGCACATGACTTGGCATGTCCTGGATCCCAGGCCACCTGCCTGCCCTCTCTTCATCCCCCCAACCTAAAAATTTCTTTATTAAATAGGCACCAGTTTGCTTTTGGAATATAATTTATTTAAAAAGCAGAGTAATGCCAGGTCTGGCAACAAAGCTCGTCATGAGGTAAGAAAGGTGAAGGACAAGTGAAACGTTGCAAGCGAGTAGGGTAATGCACTAGGGTCAAGGGGTTCAGAATGTAGAGGGGAGCGGGGGACTCAGGAAACTGACTCCATGACGAAGCGAAGTGTTTCCCCAGGGCGGACACATGAGCAAAAGGTACTAAACTCTTTTGACAGGATCTGAACACAGAGCAAACTGTCGCAAGATTTCTCCTCTTCTCTTCTCTGCAGAAATGTTTCTTTTTTTTTCTTTTTTTTTAGAAATATTTCTTACTAACCTGTCACCCCAACCTCAAGACCTCTTGCATAGCTTCGGAATTTGTGCTTATGCCTAGGAATTTAGTCTAGTGCCCTAACATGAAGCAAGGGCATTTGTTTACTGCCAACTTGGAGGGGACACATGCCTGAGACTGAGTCACCAGTTGCACCGGTGGTGGCCTGGCATCTTTCCTGGGCTTTGGTCCATGTGAGCACGGTTTTATCCTCCACTCTGGAATATATCAGGACTAACAGGCACACAGGTCCCAAAGGACCAGTCTCTTTGATCTTCACTGTCTAATTGCTCTCTGGATTTCTCACGGCCCTCAGCCTCTCCAGGTTTTCTCTCTGTCAATTTCTTGGCAGGCATCTTTAGGCGCACAATCTGTGGTTGATAGTAAATAACTCTATCCGAGGCTCTGACCAATAAAACAGACAGCTCTGCCATAGTGAGGGGACAGTTAGAGAGGGTGCCAGTTTGCATCCCGCTGCAGCTGCGCTTTGCACAGAGAGCCTCTTCATCTGGAAACCAAGCCCACGTTGTGCCAGACCCTGTCTGCCATGCCAGGTGCCAGGCTTCTTTCTCTGGGATGATACAAGGCTAAGCATGCTTGCTGGCACCAGGCGAGTCACAGCTTCTCTAATTTATTTACCTCGAATCAAACAAACCCTGACTCCTGCTTTGAATTTAGACTGTGGTATTTCACAAAATGACAGAAGGGCAGCAGTTTCTATAGAATTGCCTTCTGTGGGCTTTGACTGGGACCGCTGCATGGCGTGACTTCTGGGGACTTCAGGAGGCCACTTTAGAAAACGGTCTGGCAGTTCCTCAAAAGGTTAAGCATAGAGTCACCACATGGCCTGGCAATTCCACTCCTAGGTATATACCCAAGAGGAATGAAAACGTACGTCCACACAGAAACTTGCACATGTGTTCATAATAGCATTATGCATAATAGCAAGAAGTGGAAACAATCTGAATGTATGTCAGCTGATGAATGGATAAACAAAAGTGGTATATATCCATACAATGGAATATCATTTGGCAATAAAAAGGAATGAAATATTGATATATGCTACAGCATGGGTGAACCTTGCAAACATGCTGAGTAAAAGAAGCCAGGCACAAAAGGACAGATGTTGTGTGATTCCATTTATATGAAATGTCCAGAACAGGCAAACCCATGGAGACAGAAAGTAGATTAATGTTTAGTAGGTGCTGGAGGTAGGGGAAAGGAGGAATGATTGCTGATGGTTATGGGATTTATTTTTGGAGTAATAAAATTATTTTGGAATTAGATAGTGATGATGGTTGACAACTCTGAATATACTAAAAACCACTGAATGGTCCATTTTTAAAAGATGACTTTATGGTGTGTGAATTATATCTCAATAAAGCTGTTATTATTTAAAAAAAAAAAAAAAAGCTGCCCTGAACTTGCCATTGCATTCAAGTCCTTTTTGACATATATAGGCATATATAGGCTAGGGATCAAGTGGAAAGAGGTGGGCAGTGCATAGCTAGACAGGGTAAGGATTGATCCTGCTGCTGGAAAGAAGAACCGAGTGGTGGGTTTGGAAGAGCTGGGTTTTGGGAGGCACAGGTAGTGTTCTCTGGAGTCCACATTGCTTTTTCAAAATCTTGAAATCTTAGTTCCAACTTCTTACCCATAAATAAGTTCCATTTGGCACCTATTAGGTTTCAGTGGTTAATGAATAAATGTTCACCCTCACTCATTTTTATAAACCTTTTACTTAGAAATAATTTCAAACTTACAGAAAAGTTGCAAAATAAAAATAGTACAAAGAATACCTCCTAGTTCACCCGTTGTCATTTTACCTCATTTGCTTTATATAATTTGCAGGCACTTTTTTCTGAATGAACTGAGGATAAGTTATAAATATCATGCCCTTTATTCTTATGCTGCCCATTATGGTAGCCACTGGAAGTGGCTATTTAAATTCAAATGAAATAAAATTAAATTCAGTTCCTCAGTCACACTAATCTCATTTTCAAGTGCTTAATAGTAGCACATTGCTCGTGGCTACTGCATTGGACAGCTGGATCACAAAACATTTCCGTCATCACACCAAGCTCTCTTGGGCAGGGATGCTTTACCCCAAATACCTGAGTGTTTCCTGGGACGAGGGTATTCTGTTACATAAGCACAATGCAATAGTCAAATTTAGAGAATTTAACAGATAGAATACTTTTGTCTAACCTGCAGTTCATTTTTCCAGTTCTGCCTGTTGACCTAAAACATTCTCATTCCTTTTTGAATGTGGGGCTCCTCTCTTGTTTGGGAGCTTAAATCTGCTTGGTTTATGTCAGGGAGAGTGTCTGGAATAAAGACTTTATTAATTTCTTGAGGTGAAGGTGTTGCTTTATTACACGACCCTACTGCCTCCAAACTCAAATCCTTTCTCTAACTCATGTGCAGACAGATTAGGTCTGGGCCCTGGAGCCCAGGTTGCATTTCCATGGCTCAGAGTTGTTTTAGTGTCGTTGTCACTGGTTTAATAACTCAAGGTGCGGCTTCCTCCCCCTCGGTTAGTAGTGATGGTCTCTGAACAGGTGTGGCTCTGCTCTTAAATCAGCAGCAGAGATTTCCTCGGAGTACAAGGAAATCCGCCTCCCCAGCAACAACACTTGTTCTTTTTCTTCCTGATACCTTTCCCCAAAATTTAGCCTGGAAGTAAGGCTCATCTTGCTCCGTGTTCGTTTGTTTTATGGCTTGAGTGACTGTCTTGTAGCTCTTGAGGGCTCTGCGTGGCCCAGCGCCAGTGGGGCACAGAGAAGCGCCCTACCCTCGCCCCTTGTGGAGCCAGGGCCCCCTGCACAGCCGGCCCTGCATCCCCAAGTGCTGCAGACCGTGGCCCTCGTCAGCTTTCCTCCAGGCCCAGGGAAAGGCTACCCCCGGACCCTTGGTGATTTTCAGCCGTAGCTCCAGTGAAGCAGGGGGAAGGGGACAGCTGTGAGCAAGTGGCACAGTGGCTTCTACTTTTGAACAAACTGGTGTTAGGACGAATCACCAGGGTATTCCTGGTGATTTAATGGGATTTTACCAGCACAGAACTGTAACCTTATAGCATGTGTTAAGTACGGAAAACAGATCCCTGCATTGCTGACTTCACTTGCAAAGAGGTTTTCACCCCTCTAGTAAATCTTAGTATCTTGTGGGACTGAAAGCTAGGAAACAAACAAAAAAATCAACAGGCTTATTCTTTCGTCCATTCGTATATTTCCTTTTGCCCCTTGGAGAAGTTATTCTCCTCTCTTCTCCCATCTTTTATTCTGGTGCAGCAGTTCTTGGAACAGAAAAATATTTAGCAAGGTAAGAGTTACGGAAGGACTCGGTAGGAATCCTATATGCGACATCTGGTTGGGCCAAGAAGGAAAAGGAAAGTGGATTCATGCAGAGAAAGTGGAAATGGAGCTGATAGCTTCATTTTGTGCTTAACTAAAAACAAATGGAAAGGGCTTGGCTGGCAGGGTCAGAGCCACGCGGGCAGCAGCTGAGAGCTGTGTGGTGCAAGACAGGCGGTGGAGTTTCTGCCCTTCACCGCCTTTTGAGAACTGAAATAGAGGACACTCTGCGCCGGGTCTGCTAGGCTTGTTGGGAGGGAGTAAATTGAGTGTATCTGATGCTGGTTAAAGAACCACAGAGCTTTAACTGCATCCAGCCATCAGAAGGAAAACATAACTTCTCACATTCTCCGTTCATGTCCCGTGAATGTGTAATAGGAGGGACCCTGGCTGTCTAAATTGTTTTGATTGACCCATGTGGCTCTACAGTGGATGCTGCTGATTTTTTCTCTAGGGTTACAGGCCCCCCCATTACCGCCTTCCCCCAGCCTAGGGACTCCTCTACCGAGGAGAGTTTTTACGTTATCTGATCTGGTCGTCCCAGCTTCTTCAACTCGAGGGTTGAAGAAACAGGAACTCAGAGAACCTGTCTAAGAGCTGATTTCGTTTCAGATTAGCTCTATCCAGGGAAAACAGTCACTGAGAAAAGGAGCAGACTGGAGGGGATCTTCGCGAGGAGTGTGTACTCTCCGCTTCCTACAGAAGAGCAGCTACCGTGCAAGCTCCCTGTTCAGGTTGGCAGGACCATCGCTCACCATGCCTGGCCCGCTTTCTTCCTGTATGGAGCACACACCATCCTCTTTCTCTGTCGTCTGTTCCTGCTGCTGCCACTCAATCATGGATTCCTGCCTTGCACTCTGCTTCACCTGATCCGTGACCCAGTACTATAGATTATTCTTTCATAGTCTTTTTTTTTTTTTAGTCTTCCCCCCTCCCATGGCTCCCTTGTCTGTCTGCTCATTTTCTATTTGCTGTGTCTGCTCGTTGTATCTGCTCACTGTCTGCTCATTTTCTTTAGGAGGTACCAGGAACTGAACTCAAGACCTCCCATGTGGGAGGTGGATGCCCAACCACTTGAGTCTCATCCATTCCCTGATTTTTATGTCTGCTCATTTGTCAAGCTCATTGTGTCAGCTCATTGTATCTGTTCATCTTTAAGAGGCACTGGGAACTGAACCCAGGACCTCCCATGTGGGAGGCAGGCACCTGACTGCTTGAGTCACATCCGTTCCCATAGTCTCTTGTTGATGGCCTTTCTGTACTTTCCCATGGACACCACCTTTCTTCATTCAGGTTCCCGTCATTTCACAGATGCATCTCTAAGGTGGGCCATGTGAGTGTCTCCACCTCTAGTCTCTCACTGCTATAATCCATTTTCCATTCTGACGTCAGGATAACTCTCTCCTCCCCTCTCAAACACATCCTGTTATTCCCAAATGCCTATAGGATAAAATTGAAACCTGGCACTACAGGCCCTTTGCACCCTGACACCAACTCACCTTTCCAAACTCTGACACTACTCTTTCCCTATAGGAGCCTGGACTCTAGTCAGATGTCTTTGTTCCTCAGATTCCCTTTGGATGAATTCTGTCTTGTATTATGTTAAGTTATCTTATGTTTATATTGTGCATTATATCATACCTGTAAACTACTCCAGTTCCTTTGGGAAGTAGGTGGCTTATAAGTCATAAATAAAAACGGTTCTAAACTATTTCCTAAGGCCAAAGCCTGTCTTCAGATGCTCACTGACTCAGAGCTTCAGCCTTCTTCTTCTTGGGGTGTTCTCACCTGAATGATGGCACTGGCTGCCGGAAGTGCAGCCCCGTGCTCTCAACACTGCACCAGTTGGTCGATCGTGGCTAGTATTGCCATATTTGGTCACTTATCTTTTCTCATATTGCCCCATCTCGTCATGTTGGTTTCTTAAAAAGCAGGCAGTTCTTTTCTCAAAATGCCTGTAGCTTTTCCACCACCTTTGGCGTGGTGCTTGAACATAGTAGGCACAGTAGCAGATATTTCTGGACGCTTAGCATGCTGTTTAGAATCTGGCATTGATTTCACAAATTCATCAAGGATTGTTAGGCTCTGAAGGATAGCTTCATACTAATTGTATTAGTCAGCCAAAGGGGTGCTGATACAAAATACCAGAAATCTGTTGGTTTTTATAACGGATGTTTATTTGGGGTAGAAGCTTACAGTTACCAGGCCATAAAGCATAAATTACTTCCCTCACCAAAGTCTGTTGCCACATGTTGGACCAAGATGGCTGCTGACATCTGCAAGGGTTCAGGCTTCCTGGGTTCTTCTTGTTTCTTTCTGGGCTCAGCTGCTCTGTTCTCTCCTCAATGCCAGCTCTAGACTATCAGGCAAATGGCTCCTCTCTCTTCCTGGGGCCTCTGCTGTGTCTACTGGAGAATTCTCTCCTTCCTCAGGATAACAGCTTCTCTGTGTTTTTACTTCCAGGGTTCCAGGATCAAAACTCTTACCTTCTCTTCTGCCATGTTGTTTTCTCTGTGAGTCCCCGCCCACCAAGGGTATGGGGACTCAACGTCCTACTGTCATGGCCCAGTCAAAGCCTTAATCATTATTTAATCAAGTAAAAGTGAAACTTCTGAATCCAATACACTCTAATATGCCCGGAGGAACAGACCAGTTCACAAACATAATCCACTATCTATTTTTGGAATTCATAAACAATATCAAACTGCTACACTAACCTTATAAAAAAGGCTGATGGATAAACTTGGATTGTTTAAAGAGAGAGAGAAAGTAACAGCATCCCAGAGAGCCTGGGCATCCATATACGAGGGCATTTTTTCCTAAGTCAGAAGGTTCTTTCTGGAGTCCTCGTAAGAGTTCAGAAGCACAGATTTTGAGCAAAGAATTTGAGCAGCAGGCACTATGTACTTTTAAGGGTATCTGTAAATTAGGAAAACATTTTCTGCCCTAGGGATAGATCTCTCTAAAGAACCTATAAATCAGAAATCTAGACTTGAATGCCTTCCTTCCCCGCTTAACAGTGAAAACTCTCAGTCTCTTATTTACAGGCTTCACTAAGACCACCGTGCCTTTTCACTGTAATACCATCCCTCTTTATTTTGCTGTGTTCAACGTATTACAGTTCCATAGTTGGTAGATATTACATCTCAAGTTGACCATTTTGTAGTCACAAATAAGATGGTATTTTAAATCCTGGGTTCTGGAATTTTCGAGGATTTCTTCTTTTATGATCTACAAATCTATATTCATAAATGAGAAATGACAGATGCTTGTACTTCAATTCTGGGAATCTCAGACTAAAATGCCATTTAAGTAAGGGCCCAGAATAGTGTTTGCCTGGCCATTAATGAATCAGTGGTACCCTGAGTGTATAAGCAATGCTATTTTTAAACCCATTGCTGACTTCAGTGATAAAGAGGGTACAAAATGTGCCCTTGCCGAGCTTGTGAGCTTCCCATGAGTAATATGCCTGGTTATCATGATGTCAGAACCTGCGTATTCTTTACCAAGAATATAACCATTGCATCATGGAACATAGGAATGGAACTGGAGGGGAATGTGTGCTTTCTTTGAAAAGTCCATTTTCTCTCCCAGAGAAACACGGTAGCACAAGACATAAGCCAGTTCTCCCTTTGGGGCACTTAAGTCTGTATTCAGCAGTGCCAGACACCTATGGTCAGTTTGAAGGACATCTTCCCATCTTTTAGTCGCCAGAAAGTCATTTGTCTCAAAGTTTCCAACCAAAGTATTTGTGACTCATAGTCCTGTGCCTTCCACTTGTTCAGAAAAGTTATGGTGTAGTGATTTGTGTCTGCACACTTGAAATCACTAATAGTTGTGAGGATCAGAGCTTTGTCATCATTTGATACATGCGCTTCGTGAAGCATTTTCACAAAGCATGGAAGTGATGCTAACGTGTGAAAGTGTGAAGTGTGTAGAATTTTTAAAGTTGTCTTTAAAAACTGTGTGCTCTGGTTTTGATGGGTAAGCTTGCTGAGCATCGAAACATAACTACATTTTTTCTTCATTAAGTTTTATTTACAAACAGTTTTTACTCCCCCATTCTTTGGTAACATCTAATCTATTTTCTGTCTCTGCAAATTTGCTATTTCTAAATAGCTCATATAAATGACATCATACAATATTTGTCCTTATGTGCCTTGCTTATTTCACTTAGTATATTGTTTTCAAGGTTCATGCATGTTGCACTATGTGTCAGAACTTCATTCCTTCTTTGGCCCAATAATACAGACCCATTGGGGATGACAGCATTAAGGGAAATTACAGCACTAGTTAGGATGGGCTAATTTGCACTGCTGCAACAAACAACCCCCATATCTCAGGAGCTTAAAATAACAAAGGTATGTTTCACACTCATGCTACATGTCCATCTTGGGTCAGCTGGGGTTGCTGCTACCTGTTATCCTCACTCATTTCCTAGGCTAAGGAACTTCTGCTTCCTGGATCATCTCTGGTTTCTCTAACAAGGGAAAGAGGATGGGCAAATTGTATGTTTCTGAAAGCTTCTGTCCAGAAATGACACTTCCCACCCATTTTTTTAAAGATTTATTTATTTATTCTGTCCTCCTTGTTTTTGCACTTGCTGTCTGCTCTCTGTGTCCATTACCTGTGTGTTCTTCTGTGTCTGCTTGTCTTCTCTTTAGGAGGCACCAGGAACCTATCCTAGGACCCCCCAAGTGGGAGAGAGGTGTTCAATCTCTTGTGCCACCTTAGTTCCCTGGTTTGCTGCATCTCTTACTGTCTCTCCTCTGTGTCTCTCTCTCTTTTTTTTTTAAAGATTTATTTTATTTATTTCTCTCCTCTACCCCCCATTGTCTGCTCCTTGTGTTCCTTCGCTATGTGTTGTTCTGTGTCCGCTTGCATTCTTGTTATGCAGCTCTGGGAAACTGTGTTGCTTTTTTTCTTGCATCATCATGCTGCATCAGCTCTCTGTGTGTGCCATGCAATCCCTGGCCAGGCTTTGCTTTTTTCACACAAGGTGGTTCTCCTTATGTGTGGGGCACCCCTACACGGGGGACACCCCTGCGTGGCATGGCACTCCTTGTGTGCAGCAGCACTGCACGTGGGCCAGCTCACCACACAGGTTCAGGAGGCCCTGGGTACCGAACTCTGGACCTCCTATATGGTAGATGGACACTTCCCCTGTGTCTCTTTGTTGCATCATCTTGCTGCGCCAGATCTCCATGCAGGCCAGCACTCTACACGGGCCAGCCCTCTGCTTGAGCCAGCTTACCATGCGGACAAGCTTGCCTTCACCAGGAGACCCCAGGAATCACACCCTGGACCTCCTATATGGTAGACAGGAGCCCAGTCACTTGAACCACATCCTCTTCCGCCCACGCCCTTTTTATTTACCAAGGCTAATAGTATAGCCAAGACTATCTCTAATTTACAGGGCTTGGGTTACCCAAGTTATAGCAGTGATTTTCAAAGTGAAGGGCTCAAGACAATCTTTTGGGACACAGAAGAAAATATTAGAATCTATCTATTCTATCTCATCCTTTTATATTTTCTATTTTTTGTGTTTTTAGTAAACATACTACATTAATAGAACATATGTAATTTATAAAAATAATTACATGTTAGAAGTTTGTTCACTTTTTTTATAAAGCACTCAAAAAATGTACATCATTGTTTATACAATAGATATAAATCTGTAATAAGCATATTGTACATAGAAAATGGGTCCTAATTATGTCCAAGGATAGTGCTTTTTGTTTTTTGTTTTTGCTTTTTTAGGAGGTACCAGACATTGAACCCTGGACTTCATGCATGAGAGGCAGACACTCAATCACTGAGCTACCTCCACTCCCAAGGATAGTGCTTTTGATTAAAGTGTTACATGGAAAAAATTGCATATATAAATTTAAAGGTAAATGTGGTAAAATACAGACTCTGTGTCTAAATCTTCAGAAGCCCTTGAAGTTTCCCTGACATTCTCTTCAGAATCTGCTGGAAGTTGCTTTCTTCCTGACTAAATCTGCCTTCCCTCAAGGAACAGCATTTGAGATAATAAACAAATGAGCTCTTACCCCATTTCATTGTTTTTCTGTTCCCTTTGTTCATTCAAAAATAGCGCACTGAATACCTTTTATTTGCCAGACATTGTGCTAAGTACAGTGAGCATTTGTCACTGCAGATAGTTAGTGTATTGGCTATATCATGTTGGGTAGACCTTGGAGAGTTAGCAGGCCTCTCATTTTTTCACTAGTTATTTGGGTCTTATTATGTGCTGGGCTCTAGTCAGTGTTTTGTATCTGTTCAGTCATTTAATTCTCTCAAGGTCCCCATGAGATACTATTACTACTTCCATTTTATAGATGAGGAAATTGAGGCACAAAGAGATTAAGTAATTTACACACATTAGCAAGTGGTCGATTTGGGGATTTCACGCAGCGGTTGGGGACTCAGAAAGAATCTTAAAATGATCCTTTGGAATACAGACCATTATTAAGTTGGAGAGAGCCTGTGTCACTAAATACCACCCTATCTGTTCTCAAGCCAGACATATGAGAGCTATGTGACGTCTCAGTTGTACTCTAGCAGGAAGGAGCCCTACTGCCAGAAGCTTGGTAACCAGAGACTGGGCACCTCCCCCAGCACTGTGGCCTGGTTGGGTAATAGCAACACCTAGGGCTGGTTTGGTGACAGTGACTCATGGTATAAAAATGTCCTTGCAACAGACCAAAAAACAGGCTTTAATTTGCACAGCTTAGAGTGGGCTATACTGGCCGCGCATTAGTCTTTTTCAGGGATGCCTATACGCACTGATTTTAATATCCATGAAATACACCATCTCCTACCCTAAAACTGCAAATAATACCACATTACATTTTTATTGTGCCTTTTAGTTTACAAAACACTTTGCGTCATTACTTTATTGTTCTGCATGTGCTCCCAATACAATTTCACTTGCCTTCTATGATATTTTCTCACTTTTCTCCCATCCTTCGTTTCGTTTTTCTTTTCTTCCACCCCATCTTACTCCTTCCCAGCATTCTTGTCTACTTCCCCCTCCGCCCGCCGACCCCACAGTCCTCCAGCTTTTCTTCCTTTTATCTCTTCCCATCTTCTTTCCTTTACCTAGTGGAGGTATAGCTTCCTCTATCTTTCCCAAAGTAATCTCTAATGGAGTTTAGTCAGGTGTCAGTTAAAGGTAACTGAGAGTAATGAAGATTTTCTCCAGGGAATAAAGGAGTTGTAATGGAGAGCTACTGTGGTAAACAGCAGTTGCCATTGAAATCAAGAGAGAAGGCCATATTATTGAAGTCTAAGAGGAGAATGAAATGAATCCCAGGGGAAAGGGTTCTATGCATTTCACATCATGGGCATCACTGTGTCTCTGTAACATCTTGTACAAAGTTTTCTTTGCAGTTAGATAACAGCCTATGACAGAAATGTTCAAAGAAATACATAAACATGAGTACAAGAGGCAGCAAACAGGTGTTACGCTGAGAGCAAAACACAGATGGCTGTCCCCTGTCCTGGTTTCTTTGTATAATGCAGCAGGAGTTGAGGTTTAGAAAGGGCAAGTTTGAGGAAATGCTGTTGTTCCCTGACTCCTTAACTGTTGATGTAACTAGGGAGGCAGATCAAACTTTGACAAGCTTTCCTTAGAAATTGTGTTTTGAAGAAAAACACTGACCGAGGTGAACAAATATATCTGCATGAAGAGAGGGGATGTTTAGTTCCTGGCAGGAACTAAAATGTGGGAGTAAAGCCGAGGATGCTTCTTTTGCTTTTCAACCAAGATGCCGCCAGTACTGGCTGGAAGGCTGGAAGGGCAGTCTGCCATTTGGCCGACGTGACTTGGTGACTGTGTACATACTTTAACCTAGCTTGAGAACAGACATGTTTTTTCAATGAAATACATCCTAAATTATATTGCAGAGGAATAGAATTTACATAATTCCTCACGTTGAAGAGGGTTGGCTGTGGCATAGTCATAAGAACACCAAAATGATAAAGAAGAGACTAGGTTTCCAGTTGATTCTGAGCGTGTCAAACATTTCTGAAGCAGAACCCACGGAAGCTCAAAAAGACAAACCAGTTGTGGGTTAGGCATGGAATGAGTAAGGGTAAGGTAAGTAAGAGACATCCTTTTACTTTACAATATGTACCAGCAATTTAGGGGTTAAATTCTTTTTTGCGTAAAAGACGGGAACTAAAAGCCTACCCGATTTTTAGTCTTGATTTAGACTTTATAGAACATTTCTGTAGGAAAGAAAAAATCAGTCTGAGGCTTACTTGTCTTCAGGTGTCAGTGTTGTTTTTAAAACTGGAAAGTGGAGGGGGATTGGGCCGCCAGTGTCAGGGCATGAATGGCTGGGAGGTTCAGGGACAGTGCTTTCATGACGCTCTCTGACTCAAACACCTGAAAATCAGTGCTCTTGAAACTTTAACCATCCTTATTTAGAACATTCAGGGACAAAGGGAGCAGCCCTTTAGATTTTTAAAATATGTACGTTTAAATGGAATTAATCTGAGTTAAAATCAGACTCATAGCTAGTTTTGTTTTTATAGTTTGTGGATATTTGCCTTTTTCACCCCACTAAGTTTGCTTAAAGGTTCTCTTCTTGAGATTGTCAGTTGAAAAGAAAATGCAAAATAGAAAAACGTAACAAATCTCTCCAGGCTTTGAACTAAAAGGACAATTGATGTAGATGGCAGGTGAGAGTTAGGGTGCAGATGAGGAAAAAAACCTGATTTGGGATTCTTCATAAACACCAAAGTAGAAGGAAACTTCATAAACCCAAAGTATTCCATATCTAGCCCACAACTGATTTGTCTTTTTGAGCTTTCTCAGGTTCTACTTCAGGAATGTCCGAGGCACTCAGAATCAGAACTGGAAACAGTTTACTCTTTGCTATTATGGTGTTCTTATTACTACTTCACTGCCACCTCTCTTTTATACCGAAGTGACTACAGCTATTCCTTGATGCACGTAGAGATATATTCCTGCCTTTGCCAGAAGCATTGTAACTTAATGCAGAACTGAATTTAAAATGATCACTTTGCTTTTACTTGTTTCCATATATAATATTTGATTAATTGAAATGCATTTATAGGTCCTTTAAAGCACGATATAGGGACAGCATAAAATGAAATGTCTTATCTCCAAGGAAGGAAGAATGAGAGTTCTTTTGGAAGATCAGTAGTATTTTCCCTGTAAAAATTATGCTTTAGTAAATTACTTTTGGTTTCTTTAAACTGATGTTTAGAATTTTTTTTAATTAAAGTTCTTTCTTAATTAATGAAACTGCTGTTTTAAAAAGGATTCTTTAAGTCATTTTTGTATATTTGTTTTCCTTTTACTGATCCCATCAATTTCCTGGAGCAAGAAACTGAAAAGCATGTGCAGCTTATCAGTATAAACATGTGTGTCTTATCAGTATCATTCTTTACTTTCACTGACATTGGAATGGATTGATAATTTTCAGATTGCTTATGGCCATTCAGTAACATGGGCTGTAGATAATCGATTTAGGGACTACATTTACTCACCCATTGCAAGGAAGGCCTAATGGTTCACCCATAACAATTTATGGCTTAGTCCAAGGCAATATGGCATAGTGACAGAAAGGTGAACTTGAGGGCAACTTGAAGTGCTTTATGGTGATATTAGCAACTCTCAGAGAAGTGAGTCTGAACGTGGAGAGGGACTGGTTTTAACAAACCAGTGAGTCAGTGTAGATAGATATGTGGAGAATTTGCAAGTGGCAGGAAAAGGATGTTATTTCAATTGAAGAAACCCAGTTTACGGTAGTGGAGTTTGCAGATTCAAGGAAAATGACATAAAAGAGTTTGAAATTTCTGAAGAGAATCACTCTTCTTGGAAAAGTAAGGGGTGTAACATGGTACGTTTTGTCCTTGTCCCAGGAGAGCACTCCTCCTCTCTCTCCTGACCCTGTGGAAAAAGAGAGCTTATTGGCCTATTCCCAGCCAGACCCAGCAGCTCCTTCTATTTTCATTCCACTGGATCAATCCCATAATTGTATTCATCATAGTCCATCCTTGACTTTTCCCTGGGACTCACACTGTCCTCCTCATACTATTTGACAACTTCTATGCCCCCAGGGGTTACTTTATTTGCCATCTGCTCTACTTTCTACACCATTTCTCCAGGGAAACAGCTTTTACTCACATGGGTTCCATTTTCATCTAGGTGTTGATGACAGCCTGGAGGCCAAATCTCCAGCCGGGACTTCTAACCCATTCTACTGTCCTGGTTTTTTTCATGATACATGTAGAACATTTCCTCTTTGTTGTTACTAATGTCTAAAATGAAATCTATCCAAAAGAGCTCTTCTAGCTGGACTCAGCTCTTATAAAAGGCAGCAGTGTTCCTCTTAGTCTCTTTGGTAGGTAAACCTTTGATTTCAGTCTTTTTTCCTTTTTGATATCTCTTATTCTGTCCTGCTGACCTTTGATTAGCAATATTTTTGGCTATGTCTTTCTGTCTTCGGCCTAATGCATGAACTGGTTCAAGGTCATCTTGCCCTCTTCCCCTTCTGATTAATCCTGTGCAGGCTTAGTCCATCTTATTGATTTCCATTTTCCATTTTCCATTTTCTTTTCAAAATGGTTTATCTTCATTCATATCTTCAGCCCAACAAATGGGAACTAGATGTGCTAATTGTCAATGACTAGCAGCTCCTGGCACTTTAACAATTTAAGCAGTGCCTTGCCTCAGTGTCTGTACAAATAGCTGAACACTGGATATTTCAATGTAGCTATCCTGTCAGTGTTTGCAGTTCAACTTGTTGAGAATTGATTGTTATCCCTGCTCTCCCCCACTCCCCCCTCCCCCCCAAGATAAGTGCTTTAAATTACATTCATTCCTGTTTTCCCTATCACTAACCAGGGAATCCTGCTCCTGGTCCCCCAAAATTAATTGATTCCTCTCTCCTTTACCCTTACATCTCATCCATCAGTGTGTCTTGCCTTTTCTTCTCTGCAAAGTCTTATGTTTCTGCTACTTCCTTTCTATTTTCTCAGGCAGTTCCTTAGTCCCGCTCCTCATTACCTCACCCCTGGACTGCCGTGACAGCCTCCTGTTGGCTAAGTGACCTGCCCAAGGCCCCTTAGCTCAGATCTTCTTTCGCAAGACCAGTGCTCTGTCCACTGTGCCACTATGCATCAGATAAGTGAAGTTTACCTCTTTAAAGAGGTACATTTATTTTCTTTTAACAATTTTGAATGGCTGTATTTCTCAAATGTATAATATACCTCCTTGTCATCCTAATCAGAGGACAAAGAAATAATAGATGACTTAAGATCATTGTTATGGGTGTACATTATTTTACCAGAGAGTGGTATAGTTGAGTGTGCCCCATAGTTTAGATCTGTTACCTCTCACAGACCAGCTTCCATTTTTCCATTGACTGTTATTATACCACTCTCCTTGTTGGATGCTTCTAATCTGAAAACCTAAGGAATGAAGAAGCATGGTTAATAGAATGACTGTAGGAGTCAGGCAGACCTCAGTTCAAATCCCAGCCCTGCTGTCTATTCACACAGTGACCTTGGACTAATGACCTCATCTTTCTAAACCCCCTAAGTTCCTCTGCAAAACAGGGAAATGCACCTTACCGTACAGTCGTAGGGTATCACCACTTAGAGGCTGATACATTGAGAGCAAACTCAACAGTGACAGTCCTCCGACAGTTTGTTGTTAATTATGTAAATATGTGTGAGATGAGAATTAGGAGGACTGAGGGGGAACTAAAGGAGTAAGGTGAGTGGCTTGAGTGGTCGGGCTTCCCTGCAGCTTTTCTGAGTATTTAGAAATTACTCCTAGAAGACTGAAGTTATTAGAAGATGCTGTCCTGGATAAGTAGGCAGTTGGTGCACATAGTTGTTTTTTTGGTTTAGCATTTGTTAAATACTACTATGCCAGTGCTTTTCCAGTTGCCTGCAAGCAAAGCCTGAGCTTCCAGAAGGCAATGTGGGTGGTGTTTGTTGATTCCCCATATGAACTTTGTCTACTGGCAGACTGATTTACTTATATCCTGTTAGCAGGATCTGGAACATTGTCCTTCTGTCTTTCAAAAGACCCCCCTATTTCTAATCCCAGCCCAAATCTTAACTCCTCTGTAAAACCGTGCCTGGCTTCAATCCCTAGTGATCCCTGCCTCTCAATGTCTATGGTGTTTACTTTGGCAGGTTGCTTATTTTGCCAGTTGTCCTTTTCTATTTGCATTGAACTTGGAAAAGCCATGAGATTTTAAGCTCCTTTAGGGCAGTGCCCACCTCTTAGATGTCTTTGTGTTTCCCAATGTGCCCAATTCTGGTCGCTATAATATAAATGATCATTAATACAGATTTGATGATTGATTTTATTTGAATTTTTTTTCCTATTTCTTTCATATGCCCAGTGCTGCAATCAGTAGTATTGCTATTGTCATCATTGACAAAAGAATTCTTTAGAGCTTGTGGATGATCCTGTACACGTAATATTATACAACCAGTGGACAGACATTGAAAATTAGTAGAAAAATCCTATAGACTTTAGCTTGCACTATTTTGAAATTTTATCATTTAAAAATGGGCTAACCTGGAATTATCTTTGTACTGCTTGTGAAATGTAAATTTGATAAGCAGGATAATTATCATTAAAATTTTATTAGTGGGGTTGATTAGCGGATGTGGCTCAAGCAATTGAGCACCTGCTTCCCATATGGGAGGTTCCGGGTTCAGTTTCCGGTGCCTCCTGGGGGCCAAGACAAACAACAAGCATCAAATGAAGGGGCCAGCTTAGGGGAGCTGATGTGATTCAGTGGTTGAGTGTCACCTTCCCACTTTTGACGTCCCAGGTTCAATCCCCAGCCCTAGTACCTTAAAATAAAAATTTTTTTAAATTATTTCAATGAAGAAATTTTTTCTTGTACTTTCAATCCACTGAGGCATCAAATTATCACATTATACAGGATTATCAAAGGTTATACAGATAACCCTTTTATAGGTGTTTAAAAATGTCCATTCGCTGTGACTGTATTTACTATCACTGAATAATATACTTGAAAATGGTTAAAAATGAATAATTTTGAGTAGTATTTATGTTACTACAATAAAATTTTTTAAACTGTCCATTCAGATGTAAATTTCTAACATTTGACATTTGAAATAAGTATTTCCTTTAAATATCTATAATTTATTATACCTTATGTGCATAATTTGATACAGATATGTCATTCTGTTAAATATGGGGAATTAATCATTCCTTTGAGTTCTTAATTACAAAAAAATCTGTAGCTTCTATCAAATACCTATTAGTCAACAGAAGTATATATCCAAAGGATTTTAGAAAGTGGAAAAGTTAGTACCATATAAAATAAAGGTATTCATGATTCTGTTCTCTTTAATTGTGTAACTGGATTCTGAGTGGTAATCTATTTCATATCTTCCAAAACAAAAGTAAACCTTACATACTGATTTTTAAAAAGTGGTCTTGTTGTATTTGTAATTCCTTCTCACGAGCTTTAGTAAAACTCAGTAAAATTGAGTTCAGTTTAATTTTTTGAAATCATAGTTGAACCCTCACTCATCCCTGTAGTTTCACCAGAGTCTGATTTTCCAGTAGATAATTTTGGGGTGGTGAAATGGAAAGGAAATGTACTCAGATGTGAAGCAACTTTTCAGTTCATCTAATTGTGAAATATGAAGTTATTAAGAAACTAAGCAAGTAAGTAGGAAAAAATCACTAAATGAGCCAATCCTCTAGCAAATGTGTTTTAAAAAATATCTTGTAAATTGAGACCTCAAGAAGACAATGAAGTTTTTAGCTATTCTTTTTATTAGGTGGAAAAAGTTATTCTAACCCTAGAAAGATGAAACCTTTAAGACAAAGAAGCACGTCGTATCTAGGTTTGAATGTCTGGGGTCAGAGCTTGATTTTTCCATTTATCATATAAAATCATAGAAACCTGAACCTATATACTTGACTTTCTGGTTTTCAAACTAGAACCCTTGTGAGAATGAAAGGGGGCAAGGGTGCTCTTATTAATGGAATTGGCACAGCAGAGATAATTTGGGACTTACTCTATGCATAAAATATCTGGCTCAGAGCATGGTAAGTACTAGGCACTCAAGATTTTAAGACCTGAAGAATCTTAAGGTGTTTTGAGAATCCCAAGGAATAGGATGCTATTTTATGGACATAAATGGTTTCTGTTATAAAGGATAGAAGCCAAATGATTTTAAAATAGTATTTGAAATGCAGACTTATGTGCATTTCTTTTTTAAATGCAAAATGAACATTTGAATAAAGTAGCTGAAGGGGGAACCTAGTTCCTTCAATGCCTTTAGCATACAGGCTAATCAAAATGCACCCTAAATAACCAGGTGCCTGGGCTTGTTTTGGTATGAAAGAGACAATTCTTAATATTTGTGGTAATAAGAAATGACTTCTTAAAAATAGTGGACTTTAATTCTGCTAACTATAGGATATATTTTATTATCAATTTCATAGGAACTATATTTCTTTTTTTTTTTTAAAGATTTATTTTATTTATTTCTCTCCCCTTCCCCTACCCCCTGCCCCAGTTGTCTGTTCTCTGTGTTTGCTGCCTGTTCTTCTTTTTGTCCACTTCTGTTGTTGTCAGCGGCATGGGAATCTGTGTTTCTTTTTGTTGCGTCATCTCACTGCGTCAACTCTCCGTGCGTGTGGCGCCATTCCTGGGCAGGCTGCACCTTCCTTGGTGCTGGGCGGCTCTTCCCATGGGGCGCACTCCTTGCGGTTAGGGCTCCCCCACGCGGGGGGCCCCCTGCATGGCATGGCACTCCCTGCATGCATCAGCACCAAGTGTGGGCCAACTCCACACGGGTCAAGGAGGCCTGGGGTTTGAACCTTGAACCTCCCATGTGGTAGGCAGACACCCTATCCACTGGTCCAAGTCCACTTCTCTAGGAGCTATTTTTCATTTGCCATATGCAATGAAGAATATATTTCATACAGTTGTATGATAGAAGGTTTCTTAAATTTTAAATTTCTTTTAAATATTTTTTGTTGATTACTTCTGTAACATGCACATAAAATTGTGGCTGTAACATTAAAAAGCAGATAAGACCCCTAAACGTATTTGATATTAAGTGTTAGACCCCTATGAATATTTGATATTAAGTATTTATGATTTTGACCTGTTTATGAGATAGAGTTGTATGGTATTAGAAATATTGCCTTTTAGAATCTTAAGATCTAGAATTAGTGACTTGCTGTGCTTTCATACTGAATAAAAATATGACTGTTATCTTGGCAAGCCATTTAGATTTTTGTCAAATGGTCTGGCTCAGTTCAGTGTTCTGAGAGGTGTGATTCTGCAGATTTATCCTTTGTGATTTCCTTGGTCCCTTATACTTTTCCCTATGGGCTTAAATTCTACCAGGAGGGTAGTTTTATAACAGTATCCCCAGTCTCCCAACTAAGAAGGGGCAAAATCCATTTTCTCTTATGAGAGTAAAAAAGAAAGGGCACACAAGACTTAAAAAACAATTGAGACTTTTCCACAGGGTCAAACTGAAATGTCCATTCAATCCCTGCCTTTTCTGGAAAGAATATTGACAATGAGGGAGAGAAACAGTCCTTGAAGAATACAGTCGTTACCCCTCCCCAGTCTCCCAGCTTTAGGGATCTGAATAAATATAACGAAACAGTTGAACAAGATGGCAGCATAAGATGCTCCACTGTGCTATTGCCCAACAGAATCTTTCAACAACTAGTAAAAACTGGCAGAGCCATCTTCCTTGAAACTATAGAAAACAGTTAAAGGGTTTCCATAGCTGGGCAAGGGCTGAATCAAGAAAACACAGCTTTAAAAACAGTAGGCAAAGCTCATGGTGCCCTTGATGCCTCCCCCCACACACACACACTCCCTCCCCTGTGCTATGTGGAGTCAGCCTGTACTCCCATTGTGGGTCCCTGGTCCAATTCTGAAGGGAGCAGAGTAACCCATATGCACATACTAGTGTGTCTTTATGTCCCTCCAGTCAATCAGGTGGCAGCCTGAAACACTGGAACCAGGAAACACATCTTGAACTTGCTCTCCCAAACTTGACCTGCAGGCAGAAGCAGCTTGTGACAGTTAAAGCAATGTAAGAAACAATTTAAGTCAAAATAGCCTGGGACACAGTCATATGACAGAGCACCTGTAAGAGGGAAAAAGACTATTTTATAGGGAGTAGAGGGGACATTTGAATTTCTGTAAATGGGGGGTTTCCTAAGGCCGTAAGCAAGCACAAGCCCAGGACAAGACACAGGTTCAGGAAAAAAACAGGGGAGAACCTGCATGCTTCACATTTGCCTGAGGCTGATCTTGAAAGGAGGGCTAAACTCTGAATTAGAGCACCAGTCAAGGCAGAGCCAATTTGCAAAGACTGTGAAAGGTGTTTTCTGCATTTGTTTGTTTGTTTGTGTTAGCTCTTGGCACTCAAGGAAAATCTCTGTCATATCCCTAGCTGGATACATACTTAAGGAACAGGCAGCTAAGGGACTAAATCCCAGATTTAAAATATTAAATAATTTTAAAATATTAAAATGTATTGTGTGCAACAAATGATTACAAGACATACTAGAAATGATGGCCCAAAGGAACAAGATAAAAATCCAGAAACCATCAAGAAAGGAGACCAGAAATGGGAGATACTGGACAAAGACTTTGGGGGAAAAAAAGATCCTTAATATGTTCATGGGGATAAAGGAAAACAGAGAAAGAACTAAAGGATACCAGGAAAGCAATAACTGAATAATATGAGACTCTCAAAAGGTAGAAATTTTTAAAAGGTACCAAACAGAAACACTGGAATTGAAGACCACAATAACCAAAATGAAGAATTTCCTAGAAGCTATCAACAGCAGATTGGAGCTGGCAGAAGAAAGAATCAGTGAACTCAAAAGAAAACACAATTGAAATGATTCAGACCAAGGAAGAGAAAAAAAAATTTTTTTTAAAAAGCAATCAGCCTAAGAGACCTGTAGAATACCATCAAGCAAACTAATGTATGTATTATGGGAGTCCTAGAAGGAGATGAAAGAGAGAAAGGGACAGAAGGAATATTCAAAGAAATAATGGCAGAAAAGTCCCAAATTTAATGAAAGATGTGAATATGCACATTCAAGAAGTCCAATGAAGACTAAACAGGATAAACTCAGAGAGAACCATACCCAGCCATATAGTAGTCAAACTATCAAATGCTAAGGAGAGAGTTCTGAAAGCTGGAAGAGAAAAGCATCATGTTATAATCCAAGGGAGTCCCAATAAGATTAAGTGCTGATTTCTCATCAGAAACCATGGCGGCAGGAAGGCAGTAAAACAAAATATTTACAGTGATAAAGGAAATAATTGCCAAAGAAGAATTTTCTGTATGGCAAGCTTGTCTTTCAAAAATGAGCAATTAAGACATTCCTAGATAAACAAAAGCCAAGGTAATTTGTCACCACTAGACCTGCCCTATAGGCAGCACCAAAAAGAGTTCTTCGAATTAAAGAAATGGACACCAGTGGCTCAAAGCAGCATGAGAAAATAAAGACCTCCAGGAAAAGTAACTATATGGATAATTATAAATGCCAGTACTATTGTATTGTACTTTTCGTATGTATCACCACATTTTACCTGTTACAGGTGCTAAAACGCAAATCATAAATATTAATCATAAATCTATGATTTTAGATATACAACATGTAAAAATATAATTTGTAGCAAGTACAACAAAACAAAAAGGTGGGGAGTGGAGAAGTATATAGGAATAGTGTATGAATATACTGTTAAAGTTAAGTTGGGGGGGAGCAGATGTAGCTTAGTGTATGAGGCCTTGGTTTAATCCCTGGCACATCCTAAAAAAAAAAAAAAAAGTTGGTATCAAAACAAATATGATTGTTAGCAATTTCGGATGTTAAATTTTAGCCCCATGTCTAAATATATGAAAATGTATCCAGAAAAAAGAGAAGGGACTCTTCCCTTCCCATGTATGAGGTCTTGGTTCAATCCCTGGCACATCCTAAAAAAAAAAAAAAAGTTGGTATCAAAACAAATATGATTGTTAGCAATTTAGGGTGTTAAATTTTAGCCCCATGTCTAAATATATGAAAATGTATCCAGAAAAAAGAGAAGGGACTCAAAATGGTATAATATAAAAAGTCAAATAAATATGAAAGTAGCATTAACAGAAGAATTGAGGAGCAAAGAAAAGGTATAAGGCCTATGTAGACCAATAGCAAAATGGCAAAAGGTAGTCCTGCATTATCAGTAGTTCCTTTAAATGTAAATGGGTTAAATTCTCCAGTCAAAAGGCAGAGATTAGCAAAATGGATAAAAGAGTATGACTCAACTACATCCTGTTTACAAGAGAACTAACTTTTTGGGAAACGGACTTGGCCCAGTGATTACGGCATCTGTCTACCACATGGGAGGTCCGCGGTTCAAACCCCGGGCCTCCTTGACCTGTATGGAGCTGGCCCATGCACAGTGCTGATGCACGCAAGGAGTGCCGTGCCACGCAGGGGTGTCCCCCGCGTAGGGGAGTCCCACGCGCAAGGAGTGCACCCATAGGGAGAGCCGCCCAACGTGAAAGAAAGTGCAGCCTGCCCAGGAATGGCGCCGCCCACACTTCCTGTGCCACTGACGACAACAGAAGCGGACAAAGAAACAAGACGCAGCAAATAGACACAGAGAATGGACAACCAGGGGAGGGGGGGGGGGAATTAAATAAATAAATAAATCTTAAAAAAAAAAAGAGAGAGAGAACTAACTTTATTTTTTTAATTTGTCTTTATTTTTTTTTAATGTTACATTAAAAAAATATGAGGTCCCCATCTACCCCTCTACCCCCCCTCACCCTACTCCTCCATAACAACCTCCTCCATCATCATGGGACATGTATTGCACTTGGTGAATGCACCTCTGAGCACTGCTGCACCAAATGGTCAATGGTCCACATTATAGTTTACATTCTACCCCAGTCCACCCAGTGGGCCATGGGAGGACATGCAATGTCCAGTAACTATCCCTGCAGTACCACCCAGGACAACTCCAAGTCCTGAAAATTCTCCCACATCACATCCTTCTTCCCATTCCCCACCCTCAGCAGCTATCTCAATGCTACATTTACTTCCATTACTAATCACAATAGTTCCAGAATAGAATATCAGTAAGTCCACTCTAATCCATACTCTATTCTTCCATTCTGTGGACCCTGGGATGGTTATGTCCACTCCACCTCTATATCGAGAGGGTGCTTAGATTCCTTTTGGATGACGGATGCAATTCTCCTATTTGCAGTTGTAGGCACTTTTGGCTCCCTGGTGTGGTGGTTGACCTTCTTCACCTCCCTGTTAGCTGGCTGGGGTAAGTCCAATAAACCAGAGGGTAGGAGTTGCAAGTCTGTTGAGGCTCAGGGCCTGGCTATCACATGGAGTCCAGAGATCAGGTCCCCTGAGTATACACCAAACCCCAGCGCCAACCACAGGTCCGGTAAAAGTAACAGGAGAGGCTTGTGAATAAAGATCACATCTGAGTCCAACTCCATCGTACTCAGGAACACAAACTCCAAAGTAGGGCCAACTGACATGGCACTGAACTCCATCTGCCATGACCATAGAACCTGTGGGTCGACAAGAGACTAACTTTAAATTAAAATTCAAATTAAATTTAAATTTAAATTCAAAGACAGAAGTAGGTTGAAAGTGAAGGATGGAAAAAAATATACCATGCAAATTGGAACCCAAGGAGAGCTGGCATAGTTATATGAGGTAAAATAGAGTGTAAGTCAAAAAATGTTATGGGAGACAAAGAAGGTCACTATTTACTGATAAAGGGGTCAGTTCAACAAAATATGTAACAGTTATCAATATAGATGCACTTGTTGGTTGAACTCCCTATAGCAGTTTGATATAGTTATGAATTCCAAAAATTGATATTGGATTGTATTTGTAAACTGATCTGTACCTGGGCGAGATTAAATTGTAATTAGGGCTTTGATTGACCCCTTGGTGGGTGGGGACTCACAGATAAAAGGCATGACAAAGGACAGAGTTGGAGGGTTTTTAATGTTGGAGTTTGATGCTGAAGTCGTAAGCTGGATCCCTAGGAAGTAAGCACACAGAGGAAAGAGAAGCAATCCCCGGGAAGAGAGGAACCCTGAGCCCAGAGAGAAGCAAGACCAGGGAAGAGAGGAACCTAGGAATCCTGAACCCCAGCAGATGCTGGCAGCCATCTTGCTCCAACTTGTGGAAATAGACTTTGGTGAGGGAAGTAACTTATGCTTTATGGCCTGGTATCTGTAAGCTCCTACCCCAAATAAATATCCTTTATAAAAACCAACCAATTTCTGGTATTTTGCGTCAGCACCCCTTTGGCTGACTAATACACCCCCTAACATATGTAAACACAGATTTGAAGGGAGAAATACACAGTTCTACATTAGTAGTAGGAGACTTAAGTATATAAGTTGCAATAATGTGTAGACCATCTAGACAGAGGATCAATAAGGAAAGAGAAGACTTGGATGATACTATAAACCATGTAGACCTAACAGACCATATAAGTACTTCACCCAACAACAGTAGAGTACACATTTTTCTCTAGTGCATACGGATCATTCTCTAAGATGGACCACGTTAGGTCCCAAAACAAATATCACCAAATTTTAAAATACTGAAATTATATAATGTATATTCTCCAACCACAATATAGTGAAGCTAGAAATCAGTAGCAGAGGTAAACCTGGAAAGTTCACAGATATGCGGAAATTAAACAACATGTACTTAAACAACCAGTGGGTCAAAGAAAAAAATCACAAGGGAACTTAGGAAGTATCTTTAGGTAAATGAAGATGAAAACACAGCTACCAAAATATATGGGATACAACAAAAGCAGTGTTGCGAGGGAAAATTGTAGCTCTAAATGCTTACATGGGAAAGGAAAAAAGATACCAACTCAGAGATATAACCTCACAATGGGAGAATGTAGAGAAAGAAAAAAACTAAACTCAAAGTGAGCAGAAGGAAGGAAATAAAGATTAGAGATAAATGAAATAGAGAATCAAAAGAGAAGAGACTCAATGAAATCAAGTTTTTTCTTTGAAAAGATCAATAAAATTGACAAACTTTTAGCTAGACTGTCAAAAGGAAAAAAGAGATGATACAAATAACTAAAATCTGATATGAAAGGGAGATCATTACTACCAACCTGACTGAAATAAAAAGGATAATAAGTAGATACTATGAACAACTGTATTCCAATAAATTAGAAAGCCTAGATGAAATGGCAAATTCCTAGAACACACAAACTACCTACACTAATTCAAGCAGAAATAGGAGATACCAACACTCCAATAACTAGTAAAGATATTGAATCAATAATCAAAACCTCCCAACACAGAGAAGCCTAGGACCAGATGGCTTCACTGGTGAATTACCCATTATTTCAAGATGAATTAATAACAATCCTGTTCAAACTCTTCCCCCAAAATTGAAAAGGGGGTGTTTTAGTTTGCTCGGCTGCTGAAAGCAGATACCGTAAAATGAGTTGGCTTAATAATGGGAATTTATTAGTTTACAGTTTTGAGGCTGAGAAAAATGTACAAATCAAGGTAATGCTTTCTTCCTAAAGAGGCTGCCAGTGATCCTTGGCTCCTCTGCTCGCATCTCTCCCTTCTTTTCCAGGTTTTGTTGTTTTAAGCTTCTTGCTTCCCTGGCTTTCTCTCTCTTGGTCTGAATTTTAGGCTCTTATAACAGACTCCAGTGAGAGGATTAAGACCCACTCTGGGCCTTAACTGAAGTAACTTCATCAAAATGTCCTACTCAGAATAGGACCCTATATATGTGTGTGTAGTTCAATTGGACCACACCCACAGGAATGGAGTAGCTTTAAGAACATGATTTTCTGGGGTCCATGCAGCTCCAAACCACTACAGGAGGGAACACTCTCTAACTAATAGCAAAGCAAGATAAAGATACCACAAGAAAAGAAAGTTACAGACCAGTATCCCATATGAATATAGATTAAAAATCCTCCAGAAAACACTAGCAAAACCAAATCCAACAGCACATTAAAAGAATTATATGTCATGGTCAAGTGGGATTTATCCTAGGTGTTCAAAGGAGATTCCACATAAGAAAATCCATGAAGGTAATATACCATATCTAATAGAATGAAGGGGAGGAAAAAAACACATGATCATCTCAATTCCTCATAAAAAGTATTTGACCATGTGATCTATGTATCTTTTAAAAATAAATAAAAATATATATTGAAAAAAAAGTATATGACAAAATCCAGCACCTCATCTTGATAAAAACACTTAGAAAACTAGGAATAGAAGGAAACTTCCTCAGTATGATAAAGGACATATGAAGGACGCGGCTGTGGCTCAATCAGTTGGGCTCCCATCTACCATATGGGAAGCCCTGGGTTTGCGTCCCAGGGCCTCCTTGTGAAGGCAGACTTGCCAGCATGTTGCGGAGAGCCACCAGGCCCACAAGCGCCGTGGAGAGCTGACTCAGCAAGGTGACACAACGGAAAAGGGAGACAAGCAAAAGCACAGAAGAGCGTGCAGTGAATGGACTCAGAGCAGACAGCAAGCAAGCTGCAAAGGGGAGGGGAAATTAAATAAATAAATACAGACACAGAAAATGCACAGTGAATGGACACAGAGAGCAGACAGCAAGCAAAAAACAAAAGCCATTGGGGGGGATAATTAAAATAAAAACAACACACATATATGAAAAACCCACAGCTAACATCATACTCAATGTTATAAGACTGAACGTGTTCCCTCTAAGATCAGGAACAAGACAAGACGAGGATGCCCACTGTCAGCACTGCTATTTGACATTGTACTGGAAGCTCTAACCAGAGCAATTAAACAAGAAAAAGAGATAAAAGGCATCCAAATTGGAAAGGAAGGAGTAAATGCTTGCCTATTTGCAGATGACCTGATCATAGATAGAGAATTCTGAAAAATCCTCAGCAAAGCAGAGCTAATAAATGAATTCAGCAAAGTGGCAGCGTACAAGATCAATGTGAAAAAATCAGTAAATATAATGGGTAAGTTTGTAGGCTTGATTCATTGAGAGGTAAACAATTAGGAAGATTTGTTCTAGGACAATACTCCCAAGGATAAATGTTTGGAAATAAGTTTGGTTACTATTATATGTGATTATTTTAAGATTAAGCTATATGGCCACTAGCAGTGTTTTATCCCTTATAAAGACATTTTAGGAATTCTTAAAAGTATTATCATTATTGTTAAAGACGTCTTTACCTAAAATCTGGTAAGGTTTTGCTTACCAGAGCAAAGTGTCCTCTGTTACAGAATGTAGGTAATAAGGCCAGATTAGAAATTGTGTCCAGTTCTTGGAATAGTGGCTGTTGACCTTAAAGGAGCAGCAGTGGCCACATGAGGCCAGGCCAGAGTCTGAATTAGCTAGTAGTGGGAAGGGCATTTCTAGCCATGTGGGTCACCTCTCTCATTCTGAGCATGTGTTACCAGAGGCAGCCAGTGAAGATTTCCACAATTTTATGACCCTTGGCTGCCATTCCAATAACAAGTCATAAGCTACCCTCTTCCCCTTTGTAAAATTCCACTCTGCACCCTAGCCTTTCCACCAAAGTCATCTTGAAACTGAAAATTGAGAATAGAGCCTCATCTCCTTTATGTACAGTCAACATATTTCTTCTTCTATCACTTCCCACAGGACTTCAGGATGAAGAAAATGCTTATATAAGGCAATATGGATATTTAATACTGATGAATATAGAATAACCATTTTCTGTGTTGTTACAGAATTAGGGGGAGGTTGATTTGAACACAAAGAGCAGTAGGAAGAAACAGTTTAAGTTGAGATTCTGGATAAGCAAGCAAGCCAAAATAGTCTTATGAGACAGAAGAACATATGCACAAGTGAACTCATATTACCCAGGTTGGAGTTGAGGATCCAGACAAGAAGGGAACCCCCTGGCACCATGGATCAGGGTACAGGTGGGGTTCAGAGCAAGTGTTGGGTGGGGAGGCTGAGGCCTCCAGGCTGAAGTGCAGATGGAACCTGACTCTTGACCCCAAGACAAAAGCTGCCTAGATTCTGATTTGATTTAAAATATTAGTTGGTTTGGGTGGATAAGTGTTGGCAAATATTTCTCTAATCTCCAGAGTTTTGCCAGGTTCCATCAGTGCATGTGACTGGTGATTGCTGGATAGCCAGAGAACTTACTTTTCCTAGAGGCCTGGCCAGCTAGAATGCTTTATTCCATCTGCTGAGTACCTACTATGTATAATAAACCTGGTTTAACACTAGAGAAAGCACAAACAAGTATGAAATATAAACTGTAGCTCTTGCCCTCAAAATACAGCCTCATTATATAAATATGACCTAAATGTATAAAGAGTTAAACAACCCAAATGAGAAATAATTCAGTTTAACAATACAAGAGATTTTACAAGGCAGAAACACAGTTTGCTGCCAAATGGATTGTACATATGGAAGGGAGAGTTGCCATAGGAAGGGAGAGTTAACCATGATCGCTGTGGAGGGGAGAGGTCTGGTAGAGGAGGGATCTGAACTGGTTAGGCTTTGAATAAACAGAGATAAGTGTTGAAGGCATGCTAGATGGAGCATGGTGTTTGTGTGTGGAGGTGGGAAGTATAAGAGACATTCTAGAAACAATGAGTAGCCCAGCTTCATTAGAGCTTCATTAGAACTTCATTAGAGTGGAGGGTTCAAGCAGATGAAGAGTTGAAGATGAGATCAGTTGGGATCAGAATGTGAAGGTGTTGATGGGCAATGGACTTGGCCCAGCGGTTAGGGCGTCCGTCTACCACATGGGAGGTCCGTGGTTCGAACCCCGGGCCTCCTTGACCCATGTGGAGCTGGCCCATGCGCAGTGCTGATGCACGCAAGGAGTGCCCTGCCACGCAGGGGCGTCCCCCGCATAGGGGAGCCACAGGCGCAAGGAGTGCGCCCCGTAGGGAGAGCCACCCAGCGCGAAAGAGGATGCAGCCTGCCCAGGAGTGGTGCTGCACACACGGAGAGCTGACACAACAAGATGATGCAGCGAAAAGAAACACAGATTCCCGTGCCGCTGACAACACAAGCGTACAAAGAAGACGCAGCGAATAAACACAGAGAACAGACAACCGGGGCGGAAGGGAGATAAATAAATAAATAAATAAATCTTTAAAAAAAAAAAAAGAATGTGAAGGTGTTGAGTTAAGGAGTCCTCATCTTTATCTTCTAGATTCTAGGGAGTTGTTGAAAGTTTTTGGATGGAGGAGTGATATGCTCAGAGATGTTTTAGGTAGATTAATCTGGTGACTGAATACAGGCAAATTAGAGGGAGAAAGAATGCTTAGGTAGAACATACATCTATATTTGCTTTAATTCTGCTTGAATGTGATTAATACTTTACCTGTGAAAGTGGCAAGAGCAGAACTAAGGAGATGGATGCAAGAAACATTCTGAAAGGAAAAATTAATAAGGCTTATTACCTTCTTGTCCAGGGAGGCTAAAAAGAAGAATCAAGGGTAAATCCACTGTTTTGAAACCAGGTAACTAGAAGACTATGACAGAAATAGGGATATTAGGATGAAGGGTAAAAGGGCTAGATTTTTGGGAAAAGATAAGGAGTCCAGCTTTGGAAGATGGTGTTTGATACTGTAGCAGGAGGCAGAAATACACCTGCGAGTGAGGGAATGTGGCCCACAGCTGAAACAATGGATGGCATCTTCCAGAGGATGCAGAGAGAACACTGGGAATGTCAGCATTTTAAAGGAGGAAGAGGGAAAGGAGTCACCAGAGCACACAGTGTGCGCTCGGATGAGGGAGGGAGGTTGCAGATCCGTATAAGCCTAGATGAGAGCCTCAAGAAGGAAGTCGTGGTCAGCAGTATCAGATACTGCAGAGGTCAAGGAGAATAGGGACTTAAAAAAAGGCCTTAAGACTTAAGCAATTAGGAAGTCATTTACCTTTAAGAACATAATCCTCTAGCGCAGGGGTTCTTAACCTTTTGTGTTCTGTGGACCCCTTTGCCAGTCAGGTGAAGACTCGGACCCCTTACTAAGTCTACACTGTACTGTGTATTATTTAATAAATATAGCACACCCACACCAACACATGCCCACAAGAATAATGTGTGTTTGGTTTTTTTTTTTATTTAAATTCAAGTTCACAGACCCCTTGTTAGGAACCCCTGCTTCTGGTATGTGTACATGGTGGAGTTGGGTATAGATTTAAGGAATTAACACTGAAGTGAAGGAAGCATAAACCATTGATCATAAGTGAGGAGGAGGAAAGAATTAAAAGCACAGAAAAAACAGTTGTTACACCTTTTACCTTCCAAGTAGGAAGTTTGTGCATTCACACAAATGTGAAAGCAGAAGAAAAAGAGGGTGTCTGACTCATTCAGCAAAAATTTATTAAGTACCTACTAAGTTCTTGGATTCATTTAACAGGGAGAAACTGAAACTTGCAAGAGAAAGAGAAGCTAGTGGAGGAAGCAGGGTTGGAGAGAAAATGGAAGAGGATGGAGGAAGAGAATAGGTGGAGCCTTTGGTGTTGGAAAGAAGAGGCACCTCTTCTGAGACTGGAGAGAAGGAGGGGAGGCTGGAGGCTGGATGTAAACTCAGGAATGTTTTGAAATGAAGCAGAGAATAGGGATGGAAAGCATGGCTGCTGACTTCAGGCTTCTGGACAAAGTGGGAGGTGGATCATCTGCTGAAAGGGTAAGCTAGGGTGTTGGGTGGCAGGTTGAAAAGGAAGGTCTTAAATAACCACTGAAGAGTCAGAGAGTCATGACTACTAGGAACTAGGATGGTTAAGCACCGGCAGTACTGTCTGTGCGTGATAGAAACCCACTGTCTGTGGGCTTCTTTAAGAAATGTTTATTGACAGCAATTTAGAAGATGGGCAGTATTTATTTCTCCTTTTACCTTTAAGAACTCTTTCTTCATCACTTTATTGTTGTTCCTTAATACATTTTCTGTGCATTTTTGTTTGTTTGCAGCATCATTATAATCATAAATTGTACCACTATTCCAGATTTACAGTCTTACAGATTTCTGAGGTTATCTAAATTGTGGATGAGAAATTAATATGAAATAATAGTATTTTGTAGAGAAATGTGTTGATATATGAATTTAGGGAACAAAAGAAGATGAACAGAGCCCATGAATTGTGCTACTGACTCCCCCTAAAAAAAGCTGATATAGTGTTTTAGGCTATTGCCTTAGTTTCTTAACTGCTAAAACTAATACCATGTAATCGGTTGGCTTAGCTCACAGTTTCAGTGGTTAGAAGGCTTGCTTCCTCCTGGGGTCCATATCTTCTAGCTGGCTGCAATCTTTGGGGTTCCTTGGCTCTTCTGTCACATGGCAATGCACATGGTGGTATCTTCTCCTTTCTCTTCTGGGTTCCATTGGCTTCTAGCTTCTTGCTTCTCCTGTGTCCAATTTCCTTTGCTTATAAGGATTTCAGTCATAATGGATTAAGGCCCTCCCTCATTCAGTTTGGACACATCTTGACAACAACACCTTCAACAGTCCTGTTTACAAATGGGTTCACACCCACAGGACCAGGGGTTGAGATCTGCCCATGCCTTTTGTGGGGGTCATGATTCAACCCCCAGCAGCTGTCTGACTGAAAGAGTGACTGATCCACTCAACCCTACAGAATTCATTTAAGATGGCTGGGGGTAAGAATGGTACATCCAGAAGCCACCAAATTATGAGTAGTTTGGCAACATGTTTCCTCAAAAGTGGAAAACTGACAGTGACGGAATGAATTGAATGTGAGGAGTGATTAAGTATATACTAGCTAACTTGGCCAACTGATACAGTCCTCAGTCTTAGGAGGACACAACCCAGTGAGAAATGAAGAGGAGTCTCTGTCATCAACTAATATTTATCAATAAAGAAATGATCAGCTAAGTCCTGATATTCTGTCTCAGTCTTGGCTATATTCCAGACTCTACTATAAGAGTCTCCCACCTTCTTAATGGTAGCAGGGGAAATACTGGAACTACTTGGTCCCGCAAACTGAGTGACCAGAACATGCTTCTAGATGGAATAGATTCACTTTTCCAACCTTCTTTTTAAGTGGGAAGAAAATATTCTATATGACCTGCCCAAGGCACTAATCAGAACTGAACTGAATCTGATGAGTTTATTTATGGCATGGCAACTTTAAAAATATTTATCTTTCCTTTTTTTCTTGCAGGTATGGCCTCACATGTGCAAGTTTTCTCCCCTCACACCCTTCAATCAAGTGCCTTCTGTAGTGTGAAGAAACTGAAAGTCGAGCCAAGTTCCAACTGGGACATGACTGGGTACGGCTCCCACAGCAAAGTCTATAGCCAGAGCAAGAACATACCACCTTCTCAGCCAGCCACCACAACCGTCAGCACCTCCTTGCCGATCCCAAACCCGAGCCTACCTTACGAGCAGACCATCATCTTCCCAGGAAGCACCGGGCACATAGTTGTAACATCAGCAAGTAGCACTTCTGTCACTGGGCAAGTCCTTGGTGGACCACATAACCTAATGCGTCGAAGCACTGTGAGCCTTCTTGATACCTACCAAAAATGTGGACTCAAGCGTAAGAGTGAGGAGATTGAGAACACAAGCAGCGTGCAGATCATCGAAGAGCATCCACCCATGATTCAGAATAATGCAAGTGGGGCCACTGTAGCCACTGCCACCACATCGACTGCCACCTCCAAAAACAGTGGCTCCAACAGCGAAGGTGATTATCAGCTAGTCCAGCATGAGGTGCTGTGCTCCATGACCAACACTTATGAAGTTTTAGAGTTTCTGGGCCGAGGGACCTTTGGGCAAGTGGTCAAGTGCTGGAAACGGGGCACCAATGAAATTGTGGCCATCAAGATCCTGAAGAACCACCCGTCATATGCCCGACAAGGTCAGATTGAAGTGAGCATCCTGGCCCGGTTGAGCACAGAGAGTGCCGATGACTACAACTTTGTCCGGGCCTATGAGTGCTTCCAGCACAAGAATCATACGTGCTTGGTCTTCGAGATGTTGGAGCAGAACCTCTATGACTTTCTGAAGCAGAACAAGTTTAGCCCCTTACCCCTCAAATACATTCGTCCAGTCCTCCAGCAGGTAGCCACAGCCCTGATGAAACTAAAAAGCCTCGGTCTTATCCATGCTGACCTCAAGCCAGAAAACATCATGCTGGTAGATCCGTCCAGACAGCCGTACAGAGTAAAGGTCATCGACTTTGGTTCAGCCAGTCATGTGTCAAAGGCCGTGTGCTCCACCTACTTGCAGTCCAGATATTACAGGTAAGACAGTTTGCACCAAGACAATCAAGAGATGCTGAATGCGTATTGGCATTCATGGTGAACATGCAGGATCAGTCACTGTGGGGGGGAGATAAAATGAAGCTTACCATTAGTGCCCTTAACTGGTTTTGATTTACTTGGGATATTAGGACATGTGCACATTCCCATGACTATTAGAAGTCATATAAGGGCGGAGCCAAGTAAGATTTTTGGTATCGGTGTTCAGAGTTGGAAGAGATCGTGAGAGCTGGGATGAAGAGCACAGGCACGCCACGGGAGTTACGCTGTCATGGCTGACTAGGATCCACAGGAGAGGGAGCATGCATAACTGAAGTCACACTGGCAGGAGTGCACAGGATTTGTTTGGAAGACAGGGAGGATACCAGCCTGGCCAGAACAGAGACTTTGGGAGCAGTAGGAGATGAGTGAAAGGATAGGTTGGAACCAGATTGTCGGATGTCTTAAACACCAGGCCGAAGAGTTGGAACCACAGCCTTAAACACTGGGCATGCACTGGGGAGTTTTGAACAATAAAGGGTAATAGGATGAAAGTGATATATTTGAGAAGATTAGTTTTACATCCATGTAAAAGATGGATGAAAGAAGTGGGAGACTGTAGTCACCACTTGCTCCTTTGGTGAGATAACTTCCCAAGTTTTGAGTGAGGAGGATGAAAGAATTACGTGATAGGGAAGTGTACAGTGTTCACTCATTCAAAAAACATTTATTGTGCTTCTACTAACACACGCCATGCCTAGTGTGAAGTACAGGGACGGAGCCAGGATAGACTAAACAAGGCCCTTGCCTTTGTGGATTTGCAGCCTTCTGGTTCTGAGCCCAGGCTACACAATAAAATCACCTGGGGAGCTTTACCAACTCACCTTACTCAGGACCCAAACTGCAGTTTCAAAATCTCCATGGGTAGGCTCCAGCGAGACTGTTGTTTTTTCTAAAATTTTATTGTGACAAAATATAACATAATTTGCCACTTTAACCACTTTAAGTGTGCACGTCAGTGGCATTAGTTACATTCACAGTGTTGTGCAGCCATCACCCAGCAAGAGTACTTTTCACAGCTATCTGGGTGCACAGCCAGGGTTGAGAACTGCTGTGGTGGTACTGGGATAAAAGCAACTGGCTTTGGAATCAAGAAAACCTGGACTTAAAGCTTGATTCTTTCTCTTACCAGCTGTGACTTGGGCAAAGTGCTTTATTCCTCCGCGCGTCCATTTCTTAAATGGGGGAAATGCTTTTTCAGCCTTGTGGGGTTGTTGAGTGCAGTGAGGCAGCTGAAGGGCTGCACGCAGTGTCCAGCACATGGTAGACACACAGCTAAATGGTTGGTAGAGATGGAGAACAAGAGAGAGAATTCGTTTTGTGGAGCTAGAGAAGGGTTGTTAGAGGTAACGTGAAACAGTCCGGTGAAAATGGAAGTTGGCAAGAAACTGAACCAAACCACCTATGAGAAGAAAGCACTGATACACAGTGAAGAGGTTAACATGCAAACCACAGAACCAGAATCCCAAGACCTTTTGCCGTGACGCTTCCAACCATGGATGTGCTTTCTCCACACTTCCTTCAAGGTCACCGAGCACTGCTGGGAAACTTGGACACCATGACCTGCCACTGTCCCTGAGACTGACCTCACTGGCTTCCCCTCTGCTTGGCTCTGCCCATTTTCTGGTTTGCTCGCCCCTCTGGACTTCCTGCCAGCTCCCCCTGGCACTGTTGCTAATCTCCTCACTCCCTTCAAGCCTCTCAGAGCAGTGCTCCCCCACCCCACCCTGAGCCTGCTTCCCCGGGGGCCCTGTGTTCACATGGCACCAGTCCCCAAGTCCCCTCTCCACTTTCCACCAATTTCAAGCCCGCCACCAACCTGCATCTTCCTCCCCGACCCCTTTTCCTTACCCTCTTTCTTGAACTAGACCAGCTTTTTCCTAGCCTCTTCAGTCTGACCTTCTCCACCAATTTCTTTCTTGCTAAATTCAGATACAGATCCCTCTCCCCCATCCTAGGAAGGGTCTTCACTTGCCTTTGCTTTTGCTGCCAGGTTAGTTGAGATTGCTCTACTCCTGTCTTAGTTTCCACTCACACTCCCTTCTTAAGCCTTTGCAGTCTGGTATCTGTCCCTGCTGCTCTGCAGAAGCTGCTCACCTGGCTGAGGAGCCAGGCATTTCTCATCAGCGCTAAAGTGGGGGGGTGAGGGGCAGGGAAGGCCATTCCAGGACCAAGCTGCAGAGGAAGGTGGAGCTCTGACCAGAAGGGGGATTGCCTGGGCTTGATGGGAGTGGGGGATGGCCTGAGAGGAGCCCTGCTCGTGTCCCAGAAGCAGGGGGTCAAAGAAAAAGGAGTCGGGGGCTGGTGCACCTGGAGGGTCTGGGTAACCCAAACAGCGTTCCAGCAAGGTCAAGTTGGTGTGGCGAGAGCACATACTCTCTTAGGAAGTGTCAGGCACGCCTTCGAAAGTGAGCTCTGCCTGTGTCACGTTATCATGGGTAAACCGCCCACCTAAGGGATGGTTGTTGCTCTCAGGTCACAGGAAGTGGGAGGCTGCTTTTTTGTTGCTTTATTTGAAAATTCAACACGCAAATTAAAGTGAACAGCAGAGTCGGAATCCTCGGCCTTGTGTTAGATTCATTCATTCTGAATCACTGAACAGTCATGGGTCTTATTAATATTTACTAAAAATTGAGCACAATGTCTTGTAAAAACGCTTCTGAAAACTATATTTAAAAGTCAGTGCATACTTAGAGCCAAATGTAATGAAACGAGTAGGTTTAATTTGGAATTCTTAAACCCCTGGAGATTCTCACCTTCTTGTGCACACATGACACTTGCTGCCCTTCCCCCATGGGCCCACTGTGCAGGCTTACTTTGCTTTCTTGTCTGTCCCTGGCGCTGGGGAGGTTGAGGTCACATTTTGGGAATTCTAGCTCAGCTAACAGAAGTTTGCCTGTTGGAGCTGGGAGGAAGAGCTGACCCTTTTCACTGTACTTGTAATGATACTTCCCTTACCAACCTCTGTTGATAAAATTGAGCCTTTTAAAAAATGCCTCTGGAGGGTGTTGAATATTTGTTTTCTGACTGTCACAGGACCCTCATTTGCTCCATCTTTGATTTCACAAGAGGAACATTCACTTCTGGCCCCTGTGCCCCAATTTCCCCCAAAGACCCTTTCCTTAGGTGTGATATTACCCCTTTACTTCAGCCCCTAAGTGACCTTTGCTTAAATTCTGAGCAGAATACCCTCTTCCTCTTTGTGCTTACTTTGGCCAAGAAGCCAAGTGTCCTTCAGGTCCTTGTGGTGGCCTCCCTGCCATCCAGCAGGCTCACCCGGTTTTCAAGGACACCGTCGCCATGACAGCCCGCCCAGCATTTCTACAATCATTTCTGAAATGCTGCTTCATTTCTAAATCGGGCTCCGTGTTCTGTTTCTCCTCTAGGCCTTGCCTGAGCCTTGGAGTAGTTCGCCTCCATTTGGACGGATCTGAGTTTTTGAGTAGTCTTCAGCTTTTTGTCCCCTGCACTCCTAGTTTTGTGGGGGAGCCCACTCTAGGCCACATCTATCAAGTGAGGTTTCTCAATTGCTTTGCCCCTCGTGGGGGGGCAGTAGGAGGGGGGAAGAAAGCTCTTCAACAACTGCCCATTAGTGAGGCCGATGAGAAAGAAGGAAGAAGTTTTCAATTACATCTTGAGAGAATGTTGCTGTGTTTGAGCAACGTGGGATAGGGAAGTGGATAAGCCTCCTGCCGGGCCTGCCCATTTGGCCTTTGTCCTGCAGGGTCCATTTCCGAGCAGAGTTGCCCTGTGGCTGAGATGGGCATGCTCCACGGGGACATCTCACCCTCACAGGGGAGGGCACTTACATGCCCCTCCTCCGTTTTAGTGGGAGTGTATTCATCGTCTCATCCCACTGCCCTCCAGACCTGGTGATGTGGAAACAGCCCTGCATAAAACTCTATAAAGAGACATTCTTGTCTTCTGCCTGGAGGACCTAGAGGAGTAGGTGACATGGGAAGAGACCTGTTTTCTCCAGCTATCAGGCATTTGCTCGACCTGGGTTGAGGGCATACTACTGCTGGTATTCTGGGAGCAAGTCTTTGTGGTGTTTTTCAGAAAACAAGGACTGCTTTTTTTAGTTTTCTGAAGTCTGATGTTTGGGTATCCCCTTCCCAATTGAAGGTCAACTACATAATTACACCGGTCAACCACAGTGGTTTTCAAAACTTTATTGTGTGTAAGAATCACCTGGAGAGCTTGTTAAGAACACAGATTTCCGCCAATGTCCTGCCCCTGGAGAAAGTCTCTACCCTCCGCCTCAGAGATTGCACTTCAGGGACTTTGAAGTGAGCATGTGCAGGTGGTCTTAGGACCACTGGAAATACTGCTCCTGGGGAGAAAGGGATGTCCTCAATGGTATCACCTTTCAGTTATTCACACCCAAAGGAATGGAGTTGCCCTTGCCGGTAATCTGTTTACTCATATTACCTCACCTTTGAGGTCTCTGTTGTGTCCTTATTCGATGATGCAAGTTATATATTTTTAAATCATATTTTTGGAGAAAGCAGTAAATTGGTGTTGGGGTATTTCTGCTATCAGCATGACCAGCAAAAGTAAAAACAAGGCCAGATATTAAATCTGCTGTTAAAAAGAAAGAAAGGAAAAAAAGACATTCCATTGAGTCGAAGGATGGTCAGTGATTAAAATGTGTAGGGTTTTTGTTAGTTCTCAGGGCTATCCAAAATATCTTATCTACACCTAATTTGAGGCACTTACAGCTATTATTAGATCCAGTTCCTAATAAATGGCCAGTAATGTACTTCTTCAGAATAATCTGACCCTTTTGGTCTGTTTCCTCTGTTTCCTTTGGTTGCAGAGCCTGTCCTCATGTCATTATTTCATAGTTGTTTTAGATAGGGGTGGAGATTAATTTTTAATTCCGTTGAATTCGTTAAACATTCACTGGATGCCTACTGTGTGTCCAACCCTGTGATATAATAAAAACAAGATAAGGCATGATCTCTACTCTTGAAGAGTTTAGTCTCTGTGAGAAGATAGCAGAAAAAATACAAACTATAAAGTATATACTTATATACTATATACTACTACTGAGTATAATTCTGTTGCTCTGATATCGCAAATATTTGATCAGCAGATATTTATTGAGAACCTACTATGTACCAGGTTCTAGGAAAACAATGGGCCAAACCACTCAAAGAAATTCAGTCAATGAAAGATATTGCAAGAGGTTAATTAGGGATGCTTTATAGAGCAAGAACTAAATTGAAAGAGTCTTATGGTAGATCTTCAAGGAAATGAGAGATACAGGGGCAGTCTGGGGGCCATGAAAATTGCAATCTCCATGATTGGTGAGGGAGATTGGGATGGGAAGATAGGGGAAATGATAGTAACACCTGGCGGAAGTAGAAAGCCTGTGTTGGAAAATGGTTAGATGGGTGCAGTGTGGCAATGAGGAACTTTGACCGCAGGCTTGAGGGGCTTGGATATAATCCAGATGGCAGCATTGGGGTGTTTTGTACATTCTTGATCAAAGGAGTAATTTAATGAAGGTAATGATGGTATAAGTCCATTGGAATGGCTAATAATAATAATAAAGGTTGGGGGCAGGAGGGAGGTGTCCTAGAGGCTAAGAGACAATTGTAGTTATTCAGGAAGAGGCCCTAGATTGTAATTGGATTTTTCTCTCCAGTGTGAATGTGGGCATTTTTAGTGCTTTTAACTTTTCTGATACTTTGATTACAGAATTGACTTAGAGGAAGTAGTCTTTTGTTGTTGTTGTTCTTTTTGTTGTTGTTGTTTAGTGACTTTGCTCTCTCTAAAGTACATTTTTGAGTCTCTGGTCTCTTCAGAACATGGTTTCAAGTCCCACCACTGCTAAAAAAATAATAAGCTCTGCTTAGAGAGTTAAGAAACGTTAGCGCCAGACCCGGCCCTGTCACCAGCTGTTTCACTGACTCGTTATTATTAGGATGTCAACTGTGAACCATCCTCACTCCTTCCCTTGGAGCCCATAATGTCCAAGGCCTGTGTTTATGAGACAGTTGGTCAGGGTTGATGGTTCAGTTTGTGGCCAGGGGACAGTTTTCTCTCAAGTGGGTTGACCTTGGCATAATTGGGCCAAACATGGGAATCCATAATCGCCATAATCAAGAGAACAGGGCATATTCCAAAATGCCCTACTTAGGCTGAAAATATAAGCCAAAAACATAAGTAACTTCAGAAATTGTGTAACTTGTACAGATTACAAAGGGTAAAAAGAGACTAACTAGAAGTTAGGTTTGATTGCAAAGAGGAACTCTGAAAGCAGTTGCATTGCAAGGGTTAATTTATCTTTTACTACTAATAGAAACAAAGAAAAGGTGCCGGTTCACCCTTGAGGATATTAAGTGAAATATTCAACCCATTGCCAATCTGTTATAAATATATGAAAGTTTTTAGGGTTGCAGCTGTTTTTCTGAGAAGTGATCAATAAGTTAGCTGCGCTGTTAGGTTATCCTCAATTTTCCCTTCTTCGTCTCTGGGACTTTGAGCTATAAAGTGAAATAATTTGAAATTAAAATTTTTCTTTAGTGTAAAATAAAGTGGGATGCCTGGTATGTATTTGAGTATAGCTAATGCAGGCGCTAGAGTTCCCTTCCCCACTCCCCAGAGACACAGACAGCACAGTGTAAGGACGTGCGTGAGCACATGCAGGCCTTGGTGGCCTTGAGAACACCCTGGAGGCAGAGAAACTGGTGCTCAGCTTCCATACAGAGGTGCCCATGCTCATAGGTACCCACCCCGCAGGATGGTGCAGACACACGAGACAGCGTATGTGGACACGCAAGGACACACGCGCTTTCAGTGTCACCGAGATGCCGTGTACCACTACGGATCATGGGAGAGGGGCCCGAGACTCCCTGCAGACCAAAGCCCAGGGCCAGAAGTGGTGTGAATGCCCCGGAAACTTGGCCCAGAGCTGCCAGTTTCATGGCCCCAAACCTGAGGACAGTAGGGCCAGAATCACTTTTAGGCTTAGATGTAGGCTCCAGGTTTTCAAAGTATGGTTCAAAGACCCTCCTGCTCCAGAATCACCTAGGGTGCTTGTTAAAAATGGAGATTCCTGGGTTGCAGAACAAAACCTAAAGAGCAGGCTCTTTGGGGGGAAAGGGCCAGGTGGTCTGCATGTCAAGAGGCTCCCCAGCTGATTCTTAGACTTTGAGAACTGTTCTAGATGGTATGGACTCAGCAGTCCATCATCCCACAGAGGGTGTACAACATACCGTGTCAGGATTAGAGAAGGGGGGCCAGCACTGCTGACCTGCTCTAGAGCTGCTGATCTTCCACCTGGATGGCGGATAGCCCCTGCACAGAGCCTGGATCTTAGATTACTTGTGGTCAGATTGGAGGTCCAGAAATAGTTGGTGAACAGGCACTTGAGTGGGTGGTTAGGAGGAGAACGTTTGGAGTTGGGTGGGATTGAGAAAGCAGATGAACAGCAGAGGAGAAGTTTATATACATTATTTTTGCATAATTTACAATCTTTGCAGCTCATATTGCTAAGCTTTCAAAAAAACAAGTAGGAGTCTTCTGCCCCCAAATCTCTTACGAAATGAGCTGGCCCTGGGAAACCGGAGGTGGGGTGTGCCAGGCTCCCACTGTCTTGATCCATCCCGGCCTGGCCATCTCCCGTTAAACTAAAACAACAGCGCGTATCGCCTTTAGACCTCTTCTCTATCACCTGTATGTTCAAATTCTAAGTGCTCTTCCCTGGGAAGGGACGCCTCTCTGCTGCACTTGTTCCTGTTGACACCCAGCCCCTCCCGGTGACAGCAGGCCGCTGCATCGTGGCCTGTGCCCATGGGCTGCCCTTTCCCCCTCCCTCGTCAGGCTCCCCAGAGCTACAGGGGTGAACATCCGACTGAGCCAGTGCTGGATTGGCTAGAGTCTGGAGTTTCCTCTCTCCCTCTGTCCCCCGGGTGGCTGCTGGCTCGTGCAGGAAGCAAACCCACAGCCAGTGCCAGACGGAGGATCAGACTCTTGGGAGGTGTTCAGCTTGTGAGTTTTGTTCCTGGGCAGATTACGAGGGCCAAGTTGTGGAAGACGTTGACTTCCAAAAAGCAGAACCCACAACAAAGACAGGTGTGGTTGTCTGTCTGCAAGATGATCCCGGGAAGGGAAGGAATAAGGGAATTATAGGGAGACTGATACCTGGAAAGGAGTGAGCACCATCCCTGGGGGGACTGCTGTAGGCAGCAGGAGCTCCATTTCCCAGGACCTCAGGGCACGCAGAGTCCTAGATTTTTGGGGGCAGCGGGGAGGCTGGAGACCAGGGCAAGCCCACACTGGTTAAGGGTTGCCCTGGAGGCCGTTAGCTCTCTGTTCCTCTGGCTGGACTTGCGTAAGGGCTCAGTGGGTTCAAGCAGATTCACAGAAGACTCTGACGCAGTAAAGCAAAGAGGTGAGAGGTATACAAAATTGTCCACCGCAGCTATGGCTGAAATCAGAGGGAGTGTGACACACGCCCCAGAAGGCCCCAAAGTGTAAGCTCTAGCCTTGTGGCTGAGGGCATCGATCTTTCTCCTCCCCATCAAGGTACATGTGCAGCACCTCAAAGGGAAAATGCCTCTAGGCAAATTTAAGAACTGTAGGCTAAGGACTCAAAGTTGAGTTTTAAAATTTGTTCTTTTTCTTTTTTTTTTTTTTTTGGAAGTTGGAGATCTGATTTAAATGCTTAAAAATAATGAATCTTGCCTTCTCCAACCCCCACCCCCTTTCTTTTAAGCCAGCCAGCCTGCTGCTGGCAATGGAGATAGGCTGAGCTCTGAGATAAAATACCCAAGTAGGAGGAAGTGCTTGAGTGCCTGGGAGCGTGAGTCCATCAAAGAAACAGTGGAGGAAAGTAGAAGTATTTTACTCTTCTTCCATGTATTCTGCATTCATGTTTAATTGGTGTTGTAGACACTTTTCACCAAGGCTCATTTGCTGAAAGAGTAAACGACTGACTGACTGAATGGGTGATACCAGTGAATCGTTGGTTTCGTAGCTCAGCTCACACCTCACATACCAGAAACCTGCACACACACAGTTTCTTGTGGACTCAGTTACTGTTTCCTGAGCCTTGGGCCCATGGCATCAGCATCTCTGAACCCTGGACCATAGGGGGCCCCAACATCAGACTCTTGAGGGACATATACATCTCACCAACAATGTTTATTTCCTTGTTGTCTTTCCACCTGTGAGATTTAAATTTAAAATCTGAAAACAGCCGACTCAGCTTCTAACGGATCAGTCCCCTGAAATCAGCCAACATTTGTCCAGTTACAGAAAATTAGAAATGACTTCCCCAGCATAAAGAAGGGACAGAGCACAGCAAGACCTAAAGGAGATAAGGACAGGGAGCCTCGTAACTTCTTATCTCCTTTTCTGTTTTTGAGGTTCTATAGATATACTGGATATGTTCCCCTTAACTTTGTCTAAGAGCTGAATGAACAAAGATGTCCTGGAGGGAATGAGGCTAATAATAAAATGCTCAGCATGAGCCTGGCACATGGGGAGCAGTAAATATTAGCAGCTATTATTATTATTATTATTATTATTTAGCTACAGTTAGTCATTATTTTTGTCATTACTGTATGTGGCAGGCAGACCTTGTTTGAATTCCAGGTCTGCTACTTCATAGCTCTGTGACATTAGGCAAGTTCCTAAACCTCTCCGAGGGTCGTTGTTCTTTTCTCTTAAAAGGGAAAAATTATAGCAGCCCATAGGGTTGTTATAGGGACTAAATAAGGCAGCCACATATATCCGGCTCACCTAGCACCATGCCTGGCAGACCGTGATATTATTAATTACACTTCTGCTTTTCCCTGGGCTCCCTGGCAGTTTACTTGCCTCTATGATAGCATTTATTTTATTTGACTTGATAGCATCACTAGCTGTTTATAAGCCTGGCATCCCCACAATTCACAGCTTCTTGAGGTCACAGACCATTTCTTTTCCATCTCCGTACCACATGGTGGCCCAGCATTGTACTTTCCACTCAGTAGGTGCTAAATGAACAAGTGCTTGGAGGGTGGGAGCATGGATAGTGTGTTTCCTCCAGTGTCAGGAAAGGAGGGCACCCAGTGCACCAACAAAGGGGTTAGCATTTGAGGAAAGGAGCAACAACTCTTACCCTGAGCTGGGAAGAGAGGTGGCGGAGACTCGTGGATGAGGCACGGAAGGCGGGGGCACCATTCTTGACAGGGGCATGGGCTATTGGTGTACCTGACCTAAAGCTGCTAAATCCTGCCATCTTTGGACTAGACCCAGAAGCCTCATGAGATTATATTGCATTTGACTCTGCCCCTTCTTCCCACATCCACTTCCCATTGCCATTGACATCACAAGAGTCAAGAAACTTAGACTGGACTGTTGAAAAGACCTCGAAGGCAGTGTGTGTGGTGTGTGTGTGTATTTAGTGGCCGTGGGTGGGCTCACAGATGGACTCACTGGTCCATGGTATTCTCTGTATCTGGACCCCCTCCTTGTCCTGGTTTGTGACTAGAGAAGTCCTCTGTTGTCACAGCCTTATGTCGATGTTGACCAAAAAATAAAAGTTCTTCAGCCAGAACATGAAGGTTGAACCGTTAGGGCCACATCTTTGCCATCCATTGACCTCTGGTGAAGGATTTCCAGTCCTTTCTGTAAATTAGAACTTCCATTGGCAAATAAAAGTGCACGAAGTGTGAACCCCCAGAATATAAATAGTTCTGGCAACAGGAGAGTCAGATGATGATGTTCTCACTTGTGAAAGTCAAATATTACCCCGAGCAGCAGGAGGGAGATTCTCAGGGTGATGGAACAGTTCTGTATCCTGATCGTGGTGGTGGTGGCACAAATCTATACATGAATTAAAGCTCATAAAACTATACATCAAAGCAAATGAAATTGAAATATGTATTTTTTTAAAATAGAAAAAAATACATACATCTGTAAAACCTCTAAGGAAATTGTTGATAATATTAAACCCTGGCCTGATTTTTCTTCCTGTTTTTGTTTTGTTGTGTTCTATTTGGGTGAAAGGGATATCTTTGTTTATCCTGTTAACAGGATGGCCAGTAGGGTGACAGTCATTTCTGGAAATGGCTGGACAGGGAAACTTAAGAAAACAGCCCTGGGGAATAAACAGCTGCTGCTGATGGAAGCATTGTTATCATGCAGTTTATTTTATGTGCTGTTCGTGTATAAATCATGTACTTGACCTCTAAAGGTTAAGGACAGTGACCGCTAGAAACAGAGGTGGTGAACTGTTACTTCTGAAATGCCAAGACTTTTGAAGTACAGACAGAAAATGAAGCGGTAGTAGAACTTGTTCATCGGCCTTACCATGCGTAGGGGGTCTTTCCCTCAATTCTTACATCCTGCTGGCCATGGCCTGCACACCCCAGTGACAACCTACTTTCCCTAAAATAGTTTTCTCTAGACCAGGTTTTCCCTGTGACGAGCCTCCCACACGAGGGAATTTTCATAATTACAGAGAAGTAGCTGGTTTTGCAGGAAAGGCCCCTTGGCCCCCCTTGGTGGGAGGGCGCTTGTTTGCCATCTTGGATGTAATGCATTATCCTGTTTGTGTGCTGAGTGATGGGCCCCCAAGAGGGGCCCCTACCCCCAGGAATGGTCCTGGGTGTGATTGGGTCAGGTTCCCCACTCCCCCGGGAACGAGGCTGTGGCCCAAGGCCACGTGCTGGGCACGGAGCCAGGTCCCTTACTTTCCTTCCCCAGTGACAAGAGCTTTTCACTTGTCTTGGTGGAAGAAACAAAAGAGGTCAGTAGCGTGTAAATGTTGTTTCATGGTGACCTCTCTGCAACTCAGAGCAGCCAGTTGGAGACGCCGGTTTTCTCTGACACTCGCAGCAGCGAGAGGTCCGTTTGTTCACAGATCTGCGCTCACAGCCACGCCGCCCTGGTGTTTGGTCTCAGGCCCCTCCACGCCATCCCGTCAGGCCACACACACTGCTGGGTGTTAGTTCTAAGGAGCCCTGAGATCATCTTCCCTTGCTGTTAAACTTCCCCTTTTCTTTCTCAGAGGACATTGCCCACAGCTCATTTCTTAACTCTGCTCTTTTCTCAGTTCCGTGGTCTCGCTCCCATACCCAGATTCCCAGCCTGGAGTTCAGAGTCCTGCGTGGTCTGCTCTGGCCTGCCCTTCCCGCCACGCTTTCCCGTGTGGACCCAGCACCCTCGCCTCACTGGCTCCCAGCTGTCCTCTGTTCCTCACACGTGGGCCCACGTTTGCTCTGTGGGCACTTCTCCCTCAGCTCTGGGTGCCTCCCCTGCCCTCCGCTCCACCCAGGACCCCAAGTCCAGCTCACCCCCACTCTCTTGGTGACACTCCCGTGTCCCATTTGTCACTGCTGTAAAGAGATGTCTCCCTTCTCTAAATTTGGCATCTAGTATAATATAATCTATCTTGTTAGTTAACCAAGCATCCAGTTCATCTCCAGATTATACACTTCTTAGGGCCAGGGTCTGGTTCTTAGACCCTGTGAAAGAACCAGTGCTAATTTTATTAACCAATTTTACAGTGAGGTTAAAATGACTTGCCATAGGTGTTAATAATGGGGTGATATCCGGGGGGAAATATACCTGGTGTAAACTATGGATGATAGTTAATAGCACTATTTTAATCATCTTTCATCAATTGTAACAAATGTGACTACTGTTAAAAATATTAATATAATTCTTAAAAAGTGCCATCGTCAATTGTAACAAGTGTTCCGCACCAGTGCAAGGTGTTGGTGCTGGTCTGGAGTGTGGCAATCCTGTATTTTATGCATGGTGGTTCTGTAAGCCCATAACTTCTCTAATTAAAGTTAGTCAAGGAAAAATGATTTGCCACGTACGGCTTAGCCTGTAAGTGAGGGGGAGACACAGCCCTGGCTCTCAGCCTCCCGCCAACAAGCCTCTTAACCTTTCTGACTTGCCATTTCCACCGCTCGCCAGGCCCGAGGGGGCCTCATGAACCCTGAGTGTCTGCGGAAGTATGGAGCATTGCTTATGGCTCCACAGAGCCCCTTCGTGCCTTGCGCGCGGTGGAGACCGTAAAAATATGGTTATTACTGAGCACATTCTGTCGCCTTCCTCTTTCTTCTCTATTCCTGGCTTTCCTTTTTTCTTCTCCTACTTCTACCTGCTCGTGTTCCCCAAGTTCTCACAAGCCCCTCCAGGTGGGCACATCGGCAGTAGATGGGACGTATCCAGACCTGGCCAGACGCACCCTGGGCGCGCCTCGGTCACAGAATGAGCCCATTGATTGTTTCACTGTCACGCGTCGGGCTGCGCCTGCGTGATACGTGTTTGTGTGGGACTCTCGCTGTGGTGCCGTGCAGATCTCAGTTAGGTGTCTGCTGGCACTGACAAACATTAAGATTGAAGATAGATTCTTTTTTTTCTCAGAAATGTGCTTTTTCAAATTTTTTCCAACTTTTTATGTTTACATTGCCTATCATGGTTTGTATAGAAAGACCTTTATTGTAAAACCTATGTGTTGCCTTTTAAGCTTTATTTAGTCGGTGATATTGGACACCTGCTTTGCACAGCTCTGCAGAGGCTGAGGGGACTTGAAGGAGAGAAAGCACCATCCCTCCCTTTGGGGAATGTGCTGCAACTTCTTTGGAAAGACAGCATCTCTTATGGACACACCCCATTTGGATGAAACTCTCAGAAATGTGAAAGCACCGAAGAAATTAGCAGAAGTGCTGAGCAGGCTGCACCGTCGCTTGTGGAACAGAGAGGGGATTGTGTAGAGAAAGTCTCACGTGAGAAGCCGGAGAAGAAGATCCCTTATAGGCTGATACGGGTGGGAGGCTCAACTGTACAAATGCAGATTTCAGGGAATCAAGTGCACACATACACACAGAAAGGCACCATTTCAAGAGTTGGGTGCAGAGCTCCGTCTTGAAACTAGCGTACCGGTGTGCATCTGCCCAAGCCTTTGGTCTTGGTAACGCCTCACGTTTTCTGAGTGTCTCCAGGAACCGAGCTTGATGTGACCCACCGCCCCAAGGGTCACTGCCCTGACCCCAGCCTCACCGGGTTGGTGAGCAAGCCCTGACTTGTGCCCCCACGCTCCCCTCACTCCGGGCTGATTGCTGCCCCGTAACAGAAAGCAGGGCCCGGATGCACAGGCAGTGGAATCCCGGAGCCACCACCAGTGCAGACAGGACAGTGGCTCTCTCCTCTGGAAAGCCGCGACCTCTCAGTCTCGTGAGCGGCTTTGGATTTAAACACTCCCGTCTTTCCTTCTCCCCTCCCCCACTCTCACATTCTGTCCTCTCGAGAATGTCGCTTCGCGATTATTTGTTTTCCTGTCACGTTGGGGATTGCGTGCTGGTTTTGCACAGACATTGTGTGGATTTGCATTATTCCTCAGTTGTGTTTGTTCCTGCCATCCCTGTCCTGGTGATTTTAAGATGATATCTTTGCCTCCGCCAACCAGAACAGCCTCTGCACAGGCTCTGAAATTAGGGCATCTGTGTCAGAGACAAAGCCATGTGGATGGGGGTCCACAGTAGACAAACTGGCTCCAGGACGTGCCAACCCAGGGCCCCTGTGCATTCTCTTGGCGTGCACTGAGAACCCCCAGTGTGCACAGACTGGTGCCTAAGGCTCTGATGGGTTCAGGGATGGAGTACCCGGCTCCAGGGGCATACCTCCTAAAATTTAAGTAAGATGCAGGCATAAGGCTGTGATGCCAGGGAGAATGTTATCATTTCCTGAGACCACAAAAGTTTCGGCGCTGCGAGCATCTACAGCCTGCCTGGGCTCTGTGCCTGGTGCCGTCTGCCCCCGCTGCCGGCCCTGCCCACCGTGCCTTCTCGTGGCAGGAATGGGAGTACCCAACGTGCTGGGTGGCAAAACTGCCTCTAGACAAAATTGAACTCCTTGTGGTGGTGGAGGCTGTGGAAAGAAAGCACGCACACCCCCCACCTGAGCGTGGGCGTGTTCTCCAGGTAAGGAGGTGGAAGCAGGAAGGGAACTTGTACGTATGCATGGCGGCCCTCTTCCACCTAGCAAGCAGCAAGCAAGACTCTCGCCACACTTAAATACCTCCAATTTTGCCTGCACGGCATGGGGGCTGCTGGATTTGTTTTGCCACAGAAATTGAACATTTCTAAGGAAACATGATAACATTGTCTTGCATAGCAGGTGGGAAGGGAATTCGTATGCGGGAGATACCCTCCCTGCAGCCCTGGAAGGAGATACTGCCTGTGTGGGCGGGCCGGTGGAGGAGCCTGGCTCTTTACTGTCTCAGGGTCCTTGCTGCCCCAGCCACCGCCTTAACAGAGCGGACCACCCCCACTGATAGAGCAGGCCTTTCTGACGGGGTGGCGGGCGTGGGGCTTATTGTGCCACGTGGGTGCACGTTCTCTGTTTTTACTTATACCGACCTTCAAGGTCTTGCTCGGCGTTAGTTTCTCTAGCCATCTTCCTTTGGCCAGTCCTCTCCACAGCTCTCCCTTCTCACTATAAATTCTTGTTGCATTTGAACTCCGTATGACGGTACACTCCTTGCATCTGATGGAACCTGGTGACTAATACTTGTTTTATAATTATGCGCTGGGCGTTAGGCCTGGGCAACCAGCTAGACTGTGAATGACCCGTGTGTGTGTTTTGGTGATGAATATATTCTCCATACCTGATAGGGGTTTTGAGGATTAGAGACTTCACAAGGCCTATTAAAGGAAAGCTATTATATAAATCCCCTAAGCCCTTTGTGAGCTGCAAAGGTCAGCATTAGTGAAAATCATTTCAGGATTTTTTCTTGCCCTCATAAATTAGATATGTGTAAGAGAACTTTTTCAGGCCGAAAAGTTGGAATGGGATGAGATTTTACTGGGAAATGTGGTTTGGGCCCCTCCTGGTGTATTTGTCCTAGAATTGTAAGAAATGCCAGCTAGCATGTGAGGAGCTTGGAGAGCTGTATTGGTGTGCTAGCTATGGGAGTTGATTAAAAATCCCTACGAAAGCGCGTTTTTGAAGATGATTTCTACTTTTCTGGTCCTAGGCTGAAACACTAAGGTAAGCGCTTTGTTGTTTTTTTTTCTTACCTAGGGGAGAAAAAGAACAGCTTTATCCTAGCTCTCTTCAAGGTACCTGGGCACAACCAGTTTTTTAAAGTGAAGGTCAGTGTTGCTCTGATAACCGTGGTATTTATTTGAAGAACTGGTGGAGTGTGGACAGTGAGCTAGGAACTTCCCAGAGCTGGAACAGCTGCTTCTGTGGCGGGGTGTTTGTCTGGGGGGAGGGTGGGGCGGTTTTGTTTATGTTGCTTGAATGTTCCTAAAGTACAGGGGATGGTTGAGCTTGGAGCTGCAGGCCTGAAATAAAAGTCCAGTTCCGCAGCTGGCGGTCCCTGTGTCCTTGGACAAGTTCCTTAACCTTGCTGCGCCCCAGCCTTCTTGAACTCTGCACCAGGAATGGTAGCTCCGTCTGGTGAAAGTGTGGAGATTAAAGGAAATCCTCACATACCGTGCCTGTCCCCTGCAAATGCACAGCCATTAAGATCTCAGGAGAGGAATATGCTGTGGCAATCCGTCACCTGTAGAAGGTCACGCCATTCAGTGACCTTCACCTTTCCCCCCGCCCTAACGTTTTTGCCCTTTTCTGTATCCCACCACTTTCTTTGTGCTGCCATTTAGAAGAAAGAAGTTTGTATATTACCACACGTATAATTCTTGCCCTTTTTTTTTCTTTCTATCAACAAAAACCAACCAGAGTTCAACAAGCACCACATTATCCGTGGCTTCCCGGGGCCTTCCGTTTGCCTTGGTGTCTTGGCCTGGTCCCCCAGGTCTTAGCCATCCAGAAGAATCTGCAGGTCCCCAAACCTCATCTGTTATTGCTTTTCTTTCCCCCTTCATTCAGGAAACATTTATTGAACACCGAATATAAATTAGGCAGTATGGATCAGAAGTGGGCCCTTCCTGCAAGGAGAATTCAGTAAGGAAAAGTAGATGGAAATCACCGTGGTCAAAGCCAGGCTGTGCGGAGAGGGATCAGATTTCATTAACTCTGGTTTTTTGTAGCCATTTTATTTCCCAGGCATGTGTCCCTTACGATTTGGGGTACCTTGTCTTTTGCAGGGTATTTTTGTGACTATTTGTAAATTTCTCCTTCCCTAATTTTTCCCGAGTACATGCTCTTTCTTCTCCTGGAAGTTTGTTGTTTTTAAGGTACTGTTTGTCATATAAATCATTCCATATAACATCTTGAATTTATTCTGGTTCTTTCATTTCCTTTGGTTTCTTGAAAAACTTTTTAATGTCCCCAAGCTCAAACAAATCCATGTCTCTATAATGAGTCAGAGATGTTTTTTCCCGTGTAATTTTGATGTCAGATCATTGGATTGGCATTATCAGCTCCACTTCATATTTGTGATGGCCCAGGAGACGATGTGGTAAAATCCCTAGGCTTTTTGGGAAGCGAGCGTAGCTCAGTGGTTGAGCGCCTGCTTCCCACATACAAGGTCCTGGGTTCAATCCCCAGTGCCTCCTAAAAAAAAAATCCCTTGGCCGCCCTGCTAGTCAGTGACAGAAAGTGGCTCCAGACCCATCAGTGGTGGTGCTGTTCTACTGCGATGGGCCTCACCTTCTGTTCTGAAACTGCCCGCTGTGGTGGTCGCTTTGATCATGAGGATTGGTCTTCCCTGAGAACCTGGCTGCAAGCAGCCTCCTCCTCTAATGATGGAACACATACGGCTGCTGGCAGTGGGAGACAGTGTGAATATTAATATACTGTATCTCAGTTTTATTACTTTTTCAGTAGGTTCTCATGGAGATGGTGTTTGTGAGGACAGTCCGTGCATTGATGGACAGTCAGGTGCTTTGTTTCCTTGACAAAATGGCGGCCTTCACAACCAGAGACAAGGGCATGTTTAGAAGCAGCTTAGCTAGAAGAAATACTAGTAAGGATTAGCAGGCCATATAAAATGGACTAAACCTGCAAATTTTTCTATTTTAGCTGTCATCAGAGGCAGATAAATACTACTGTTTCAGCAGCTTTGCAGGATAGTTCTCATGTGACAGCTCCTTTTTTATTTTAATGGCCGGTGACTGTTAGGCAGTGGCAGCTACCTACCTGCCCTGCTTCCTAAGTGATTCCTGGCCACTCCTGTCCTTGGCTTGTAGGCCAAGAAGCTTCCTCCTACCACACCCTCACACTGTGCCTTCCAGCTCTTTTCCTCTGCCTTCCCCTGTTCTTCTGACATCTTCCCACCAAACCAAAGCAGGCACTGCTTCACCCATCTATCACGTTTCAGTTTCTGTCTCTATTTTTGTGTGACTCTTGATACCACCAGGCATATTGGGATGGGATGGCCACCAGGGAATGGTAGACTTGTCCAGATATCATGTGGTGAGGGATCCTTGAGACCCAAGTAGACCAGAATGGAACTCCCAGGTGGTTCTGGAGACTACAGTGGTTCTGGAATTGGGGCAGGAATTTGCCCGCGTGGTAGGACCGTCCGCCATTGGTCCTGCCTGGGAGAGGACACCCTAGTGAACTCTGAGGCATGTGTGGTCAGGATATGTCGTGATCGGTCCAGGTCATCTTGGTGGTGGTGAGGTGTGTTTGTCAGTGGGCTCAGTCACGTAACTTCATACTCTTTTACAAGTCTGGTGTCCTGTGAACGAGTGAGCACATGTGTATCTCTGGGGGAGTGAAACTGACTGACTGTGTGAGAATTGTAGAGGATGGATTTGCCTTAATATATCTATTTCATGAGTCAGGAACTTCAAATGCATTTTTGCTAATAATTCAAAATTAAATAGTTTATTTCGGCCAGGTCAAATGAGAAACCCGAGGGACCTAAAATACTGAGTGGGACAGACCATTCAGACTTAACCATTCTTGAATATTTATTAAATGGGGGGGGAGGAGGCATGTATGTCCCTGCTTTTTCAATTCCAGATTTTTTCTCAGCTTAGAATGAATCACTTTAAGGACAGACAGCCCACTTCATGCACATAAAAGCTGCTTGGCTTTAGCATAGAATTAGTACTCAATTCGTTCACTCAATTTGCAGCAAATATTTGAGTGCCTATTGCATGCTGGATTCTGTACTCCATTACTCTTATGAGTGCATGTGTTTTTACAAAGGTTTCCAAGTTACACCAAATTGGTGAATAAGATTCCATGTGTATAAATTTTCCAATTGAGCCTTATCTATTTAAGCACCGTATTTAAAATGTTTTAATTATTCTCTATAGAAATCTAGCAAGAAGATACCATAGCACCCCCTGCCTCCTGATAGAAGACAAAAGGGCAGTGATACTGATGTTGCCTAAGGGTCAGGGGCCTACATTTAATTCTCATGACAACCATTATTGTCCCCATATAGCAGATGAGGAAATTGAGGCTCCAAACACAAACTCCCAAGTGGAACAAGGCTAGTAAGCAGTGCTGCTGGGATTTGAACCAGCTATATCTGACTCCAAAATACAATTCTTTTTACCAAACTGTGCTCTCCCTCCAATTTAATCTTTTCTTAATCCCTCAGGATTATCATTATTGATGTTATGAAATGTGCTCGAATATAGAGATGCATTTATGTATTCTATTTAGACAATTAATACTCTTCGCTCCAAATGTTAAAGGCTCCTGATATCCATGTTCATTGAGTTCTTAAAATAATAACCAGAGCTGTGATTTATTAAGTGCCTATCATGTGCCAGGAACTTTACATAGATTCTCTCTGATCTTCACAAGTCTTGTAGGTTGATATTATCCCTGTTTTATAGACAAGGAAACAAACTCAGAGAGGCTAAGTGATAGATGTCGGCCTTCCTGACTCCAGAGCTTTTACTTTTCTCATGGTGGTAGTTCTCTGCTGCTCTCAGGGCTCCACCGTCTATCCTCACTGCTGTTTCACCATGCCAGCCCCTTCTTCATGCCCGCCACCCTTGTTCTGATTTAGTGTTCTCATCTGCTCCTGACAGCAGAATCAAGTAACCAAATTCATTTGAGGTAGTGGAAAAAATATTGGTGTAGGAACCAAAGGATGAGGATTGTAGCTCCAGGCTGGACTTGTGACCTTGAGCGAGTCATTAACTCCTGGGATTTCAGAACTGTAAGCCCCTGGCCCAGCTTCTCAGCTTGGGGCTGAGCACTTATTGCAAATGGACGAGAATCTATATATGCCCTATCCACTTAATTAGACTAAATTATGTTTGCTGCATAGGCAACTTTTTTTCTCTCTCATGCCCGTAGGTACTATTGTGATTGATTTATTGGAAAACATTGCCCAGCTACATTTTACCTTTTCTCAGTTGGAAGATAGTAAGAAAATTAAAGTACATTGAGGGGGGAAGCAGATGTAGCTCAAGCCATTGGGCTTCCATCTGCATAAGGGAGGACCCAGATTCAATCCGCATGGCCTACTGGTAAAGGCATGCCAGGCCCTCTCAGGGAGCCAGGCCCACGTGGTGAGTGTTGCAGCAAGATGATGACGCAACAAAAAGAAAGATGCAGAGAGAGTCAAGGCGAGAGTCAAGGCGAGACTCAACAGAAACCAAGAACTGAGGTGGCACAAGCTACAGGGAACCTCTCTCCCACATCGGAGGTCCCAGGGATCAATTCACGGTGAAGTCTAGAGGAGAAAACAAGAAGACAAAAAGAAACAGACACAGAAGATCACACAGCGAATGGACACAGCAAAAACAGCAGGGTGGGGGGAAGGGAGAAAATAAAGAACATTAACACCAATCCTTCTTTAAAAAAAAGTGCATTGACTATCATATTCCTCTAACCTCCATTTTACAGATGAGGGTGCGAGTTCCACTTAATGCCAAGAAGCCACAATCTCCCTCAAGTCTACACCGCAGGGTGATCCCCTATCTTGCCCACTCAATAGGATTGGCGTTCACATCCAGGCTGGGGATACACCATGCAGGTGTGAAGAGCTGGCTCCACGGCTATATGCCCAGGCAAAGCAGTGTTGGCTGTTAAAAAGCCGGCTCTTGGAGAAGGCCGAACGGACTTTTTATGGCAAACAGGCATGAGTTTAGAGTGTGGACTTTGTGGCATCTATTTTTAGTGCTCGAAGGCCTTTTTGAGTTTACCTCCAGGTTCTGGCTTATGCTCTAGGTAGTTGATGGTGCCAAATAGATGAGCTCTAAATGTTATAGCATTTTTGTATTTCTTTTAAAAAGAGAAGTACTGAATCAGATACTTCATAATTAGAAATTGCGCCAGATGGATTATTTCTTTAAGCAATTGACCTCTTTAAAAATTTTTAAACTACCTGCATAGAGATGTATATGTTATATTAAAAACTTTTAAACTATCTGCATAGAGGTGTATATGTTGTATTAAAACTTTTTCTTACATTTTTAAAAATATGAAAATGTTTAAATCTTCTGTTATCATAAAACCTGGTGATGGTAGATTTAATACTTCCCCTGAAAGGTGAAATAAGTAGACTAAGTAGTATATTTCTCTTCCATCCAGCATATCTGGATTTGTTTTACAGGATGTGATTCTTAATTCATTATTTCTTTTTAATGCGTAAGTATCATTTTGTGCTTGACAAAGCAGCACCGCATATACCATTCCATTTATTCACCACAACAGCTCCATTTCATCCCCTCTTACAGATGTGGGAATTGAGAATCCCAATTGCCCAAGGACTCAGTGCCAGGAAGGATTCAAGCTAGGCAGTCCCCAAACCCCTCCAGCTCTCCTGACACCAAGGTTTCTGCCTTCTTCCCTTGCACCACTTATTTCTTCTGCTCTCAGGCAGCCTGCCACGCCACACCACACTCATCCGGCATGCTTTGTGAGGGTTCATGAGGCTAAGGGTAGAGCTTTTATTTTGGTCCGCATAGTTTGTCATACATAAATTGTGCTCCGTACAGTGGTGCCAAGTCAGAGTTTAAGTGATTCCAAGCAACGTATTACTATTAGGTAGGGAGAATCTCACAAGAGCAAACCTTAATTACAGTGGGTTTCTAGTATTGTTTCCTATTATGTAAAAAGAGCGTTAGTTCATCAGAGAATAAAACATTGAGTTTTAGCAATAATAGGAAAGAGCTCATCAGAATCCTGAATTACCAGCAACCGCCATGTTATTTGACGCTCAGTTTTATCAGCAGCGGTGCCGGATGTTTGCACAATGGAAACTGTAGAACTGTAGGGACATGTAAACCAGGCTCTGCAGCTAACCATGTATATAGCCAGTGCCAGACTAGTGATAACAAGGGGGGAGTTTTCCTTTTGTCTAAAGAGAGAGGTTTCCCACAGAATCTCAGCATTCTGGCGCCAGAAGCTATCTTGGCATTTATCTAATGCCTCCTCCTTTATTACAGATTGCATTAGACAATTTATGTTGAATGCACACTAGGCTTTCCGCCCTTGGCTGGGTGCTCAGGATGAGCAGTTTGAAGACCTACGAGTTGGAGACGGCCCGGGTTCACACACCTGGTAGGTGGGCAGAACCGTCGTTTGCTGAGGGCCTGCTGTGTGTCTGCTCTCTCCTTGGCCGCACCCTGTCCAGTGAGCAGTTCCGCAGCCTGGCTCCCCCATTTCGTCCAGTGCGCGTGCCTCTGAACATAGGCAGACGCTCTCCAGCAGGTGGGCCTTGTGGGGACGTCATCATTAGGAACTTCCACTTGGGAAAAGTAGGTGGAGAAGAGGATGTCGCCAGTATTCCTTTAAACTGATTTGAGCCTGCAGTAAGCATTGTGAGGTGGTCTTGAGGCCATCCCGGGCACAGCTCATTTCACCAGCACTTTCCCTGCCATCACTTGAAATCTGCTGTCGCTGCTGCTCCCTGTTCCCGTGTGTGCCGTGTGGTCAGTCCTCACCCAGGCCTGCCTCGGACGCTGCCTCCAGGGCTCTGACCTGGGTCCTTGTGGTGTCCCTGATGGCTATTTACTCATTTCTCCTGACTCTTTCCTCCTTATTCTCTTCTTCTAATTTCAGAACTAGAAAGAAATCTCTAGACCCTCCTGACTTTCTCTAGCAACGTTCAAGCCTTTACTTGGGAGAGGTTCTGAGCCAAATAAGGTCAAACACGACCCTCAGACCAGTGGGAAGCTAGTGTCAGGCAGGGACGGGGAGATTTATATGGTGGAGGTATCTAGTCTGGACGCATTAGGTGAGAACCGTTTCTGAATACCTCCCCATTGCAGGCCAAGTCCTAGGCACCATCTGCAAACTCAAGATAGTGAAGACAGAGTGTACCTTCAGGGAACTTGCAGTTTAGCTAAGATGTACAGACAATGTTGTGTGAAAATAATTCTGTGCTATTTCACAAGTACTTCTTTTTATTCCAAACTGTACAGCAAGTCACTTTTTTCTTGTGCAAGAGTATGTGGCACAGAGGACTGGAAGTGGCAGCCTGGCACTGGCTAAACAGTGCTCCTGCAAACTTTAAGGTTCTGTTTTGTGCATGAACGTCACGATAGTGAATGAAGTCAGTGGCCCCATCAACAACAGAACATGACCCCTTTTCTCTCACCACACGTGCTCCCACCTTACAAGTTTTCCCAGTGGCAGAGCAGAAGTCCAGGCCCCTGGTTCTCAGAGAGTAGACTGCAGGGTCCTGCTGTCATATCGAAGACCCAGCCCCGTGAGGCGCTCCAGTGGGCACCGCGATGAGCTGTACAAGGTTAATCTTTAGCTGTTGTTCTCACCTGCCAGCTGGCACCTGGGAATGTTTTCATTCTGAAAGTTTCTCTTCATTTATCTTGTTAATATTTGATTTCCAGTGATAACCATAAGGTTATGAACTCTTAATAAAACTGGAAATAAAATTGTGATATATTTTATATATATATGTAAGCTCCTGAAAAAACCCTAGAGTCTTAGGAATTGATGATGCCTTTGATTGACTTTTTTTTTTCCAGGTTCTGTAATGGGAATTTTAAATATACCCGTAGGCAGAATTTTCCCTTGTGATGAACATTAGTATTTTTAAGTTTTCTGTCTGGATGTTGGTTGGGTGGGAGGTGGGAAAAAGAAAAGTGATTTTATATGGGAACTCATCTCATATTAAAAATAGTCAATGGAGAAATATGATTGATGTAAAAATATTATCTGACGTTACATTATTCAGGGAAGCATTTGATGCTAAAATTGTAGACTGTAGTTGAAAATAAATAGGAGCAGCCTCTCCAGTTACCCATGGGTAGCATGATAACCCCTCCAACACAGCCCTGGGAGAGAACCAGGCAGCCGCCTTCAGCTCAGAGCTTCCGACCCTTGACGCCTGACCCACACTCTAGAGACTGAGCAGCCAGTTCTTCCAGTCCCCCGCTGCCCTCAGCCACTTCTGCTGTTTCAAGGTCAAGTTATCACTTATTTACTTGGGCATCCCTCCCAGTAGTGGTCACCGTAAAGAGAGGAGCTGGAAAGGATAAAAGTAGAAAAGCACAAGGAGGCTGCAGAACCCAGGGGATCCCAAAAGGGAGCAGCTCATGAAGGCATTTGTCATCCACCCACTCCCCACTTACCTGTTCAGGAAGGAGCAGGGTGGGCACTCTAGGTCTGTCCAGGCCTTGGGGCACAGTAAGGGGGCATTGGGGGATGGGGTGCAATGCTGAGGGCGTGAAGGCGGCTCCTTGACTGCAGGGTTTTTCAGTTTTTAAAAGAAGATGAAAAGTAGACCAGTAAGTAGAAGGGGTGGCAGTGTCAAATGAAGAATTTCATTTGTTTTTTCACAAAATTGAAACTTGACCTGATTTGAAAGAAAAGGGAAAAGAGCCGTTGAGGAGAAAGACATTACAGTGGCTGGAGGACTGTTGTGTCATTTCAGGCATTTCAAGAGGTACTTTTGTATCTTTCTTCGCACTCAAGACCAAGGATATACTCAGGCATGTACTCATGATACATGCAAGTACAAAAATATATACTTGACCGATGATGAAGTAAGACAATATGGGGAAATAATTTGAAAAGTTAAAAAGTATAGATCTAAAAATGACTCCTCACACTTTCTCACATACAGTCCTTTTGATATGGGCATACAGTCACAGTGTTTTGAGAACTGAATTATTTTTTTTTTCTTTCCCCCATTTATTGGCCTCATGTAAACAGCCGAATGGACCAAAAAAAAAAATCCATTTGCAAATTATAAATCCAACCAAGAAACATACGCACCACAAGAAGTTCTCGTTTGGACATATCCAGAGCGGCCTTGACAAGGCTGCACTGGGCAGTGTGATGTGGCACATACTCAGTGCCTGGCTGGTGGCCTTGTGGACTGGCCTCTACACCCAGCAGGCCGTTGGTGTTTGCTGACCTTGGCAGCATCCTGCAGGGGACTGGGAGTAACAGGAGTCAGTGCTGCTTGAGAACAAGAGTGACCCTTCCCCTGGGTGTACTCAAACTCAAAGCTTTCCCAGAGCTTGGCGAAGAAAGAGCCCAGAATCTGGACTTCCCAGGGATTTTTTGTTCTCTGCTTTAAAATTCCATGTCTCCTCCTATCTGGATTTTCTCCCACCTGACCCATCCATCCATCAGCCCCAGCACTGCCTCAGAATATTATCAAGCACATATCTGAGCTGTTTTAATCAGAATTTTGCTTCACTTGAGGTAGCAGGGCCTGGTTAATAGACATGGCCCCCTACTGCTTAAGGTTACAAGTTCAGGAATCCAGGGAATTAGTATTTCCTCCCAGTTGCTTGGCACACTGATCCTGGTGGTAGGCTTCTGATACGGTGTGATGGACTAAGACAAAAATTTAGAGGATACTTTCCACCCATATTCTGTGCTAAAATTAAACCACAGTCCTTTATTGATGTTCAATCTGCTGTGTTCAGATTTCTTCTCTGATGTATTCTATATGTAACAATGCCTTGCATATATTAATAATCAATATTTTTATATTGTTCAATTAATTTTAAAAAGTGATGGGCATTTAGAATTTTGAAAAAATACATAAAACTCCATCCCCTTATCACTTATCTTTCATCTTAATCATTTCCTGCTTGATTAAACCCTAGATGAGTAGAATAATTCTTTTTTTTTTTTGCTTCCCCCATCTTCTGTGGTGTGGCCCTAACACTTTGGATAGTTTGGCTTCAAAAGTTCATTTCAGCCATGTATCCTTAGCTTCTTTACCCAGTGACAGAGAACAATAGCCTATTAAAGAATAGTTTCATAGGCAAGATGGCCTTATTTTGCCCTCCTAGTGGAGAGAAGGGAAAAAACTTTTTATCTTCACTTTATATATTCATTGATTTATTTTTAAATTTTAAACTTCTCACCTCCAACTAATTAGCATTATTAGCTGAGTTTTAAGAGCCAAAGTTTGATTATAATTATTTCCCTTGCAGTAGCTCCCACTCAAGCTTGTTCAATAGGGCTGTTTGTTTGGATCTTAAGAGAACATGTATATTTTACCATAGAACATTATTTGTAATAGAGTTTCACCAAAAACTTAATAACATTTCCAAGTAGACTCAACCATGGGTTTCTTTATGGCTGCTGTGGACACTCACCTAGTTGCCAACCCCTGCCCCACCCCCCTAGCCAGGGGAAGGGTACCCCAGTACAGTACCCGCCAAGCCTTAAACTTGCCCAACTTTGGCATGAAACCTAATGCAAGAATATTACCAACTTAGGTTTCGAAATGATGCTATGTCAGTGATGTGACTTGTGAAAATTTAACATGTTTAAAAATATATGTAACTACCTCCCTCCCCCAAATTCTGAGCTCATCAAGTATTTTATAACTGTTCCCTAAAGCCTCTGCAGACCTTCAAAGCCACAAGAGAAAAAACATCTCTGCTGTGTTTTTTCCCGTTCAGGATGATGGCTCAGACACTCAGTTATTTTACTCTGCCCAGGTGCTAACAGGTGCCATGAGGAGGGCATGGATGTCCTTGTCAGGATATGATGGGGGGAGGTAGTCACCAAGACGCCTTGCCTCCTGGCTTTCCCCAGGATTGGTTTGTATGACCAATAGAACGTGGCAGAAATAATGGCAGGTCACCTCCGAGATGGGGTTATAAAAGACATCGTGGGGGAGCAAGTATAGCTCTGTGGTTGAGCACCTGCTTCCACATACAAGGTCCCAGGTTCATTCCCTGGTACCTCCTTTAAAAAAGAAAAAAAGCATCGTGGCTTCTGTCCTGGTCTCTCGCTCCCCTTCACTCTTGGATCACTTGCCCTGGGAAGCCAGCTGCTGTGTCCTGCACAGCCCTGTGGAGAGGGCCACATGGGAGAACTGACAGCCATGTGCGTGAGCACTGAAGCAGGGCCCCTGGCCCCACTCAGCCTTCAGAGGCCACAGGCCTGGCCAGCATCTTCACTGCAGCCTCGTGCGAAACCTGAACCAGCACCACCCAGCCCGGCCACAGTGGAATCCCTGACCCACAGAAAGTGTGCGATAATGACCATTTGTTGTTTTAAGCCACCCTGCAACAGATAGCTGACACGATGACTTGGAGCATTTTTATCTTGATGTGTGTAGCATATATTGGTATGTGAAACAGATGGGCATGATGTGGTCAAAGTCCAGACTCTGGTGTTTGAAATCCAGGCCCTTCAGAGTAAGGCGAAATATTTCACAAATAGCAAGGTTTTGCTCATTAATTTGTGAGTGACTTTTTAAAAATGAATGGTGTGTTAGTGGTGAAAATGCCTTATCTGTGATAATGAATACCCTTTCTCTATCATCAGATATTCTGGTTCCTGTTGCTGCAGAAACTGAACTGGGCTGAAAGCACTGAACCTCTCCTCCCCACTCCCAGTCTGTAGCCAGTGCTGTAACAGTTTTTAGGAAGGGGGCCCTCCACTCTCCTACAGACGAGGGGGCAGAGGGCAGATGGGTGAGGACAGCCCCTGAGTGGTCAAAGAGTCAGATTCTGCGGCTGAAGTGTCCCAGCACACTTCTGGCCCTTCCATCAAAAGAAAAAGGAACATATTTATCTTAGTACCGTTCTTTTGGAAGGCAGCTATTGACTCCAATTCAACGTTTACCAGTAGGCGCATGTGGATTGTCAATAAACATAGAGCTTTACTATGCACAAGAAGAGTGCTGGGGATTACAGAGATGAATAAAAAGATTGTTCCTATTCTCTGGGAATATTAAATCTCACAGAGGCCGGAGATGAACACAGTCATGACTGTCCTTCCCACCAAGGGACACCAAGGAGGGGGCAGGTGCACAGCTGAGAGTGATTAGCGAAGCTTCCCAAGTGAGGTGGCATCCAAGCTGGACCCCAAAGAAGGTAGAATTGACATCTCCTTCCTTAGTGCCCCAACGGAACCATTAATTCTTATACTTTATTGCCCTATGTGTTTACAAGCCTAGCTAAATTGAGGGGTGTTTTATTTAGTGTCCTTAGTGCTAAATGCAATGCTTAACTCACTGTAGGTCTTTAGTAAATGAGTAAATGAAGGAAGGAACAAGGGCACATGCTAGACAACGAGAACAGAGAGGCAGGTTGGGACTGAATTATAAGGGTTTGAAGGACCTAATACTGAGCTAAGGGGCAGCAACAGGTTTTTTGTCGAGGAATAGAAGCAATGTGACGTACTCTGCACCAAGGGAAGGGTGCAAGCCAAGGCGGCAGCCACACTGGCACCTTAACTGTGAGCCCTGGCATTGCCCAGGATCTGCACTGAAAGTGGCCTATGCTGTGTGCCAGTCACAGAGGTGGTGAAGTAAGGGAAGGAACCAGACCTTGAGGACTAACTGTGGTGCTTGGGCTAGAAGGGCTAGCGCCCACTCCGCCGGGCACTGGTGGTCTGGGGCAGTGCCAGCAGCAGGGAGGAGGCTGCCCTGGAAGCAGGCTTCCTGTGCCCCTGGACACGCGCCAGAGTGTCTCTCACTTCTCATGAAGCTCCCTGTCTGAGCTTGGACGAAGAATAGGGGGAGAGGCCAGCTTGGGGAGCGTCACGCTTCCGTTCGCAGGAGCAGTGGTGGTTGCAGTGGGCCCTGGGCTTGGTGAGTGGAGGGACCAGGTGCACCCCTTGAGTCTCCTTAGAGGGAGAACCTCTTCTCCTTGGAGTACGAGGGCTTCACGCAGGAGGATCTTTAAACCCACACACTGGCGGAAACCACAACATCCTTAATTTTCATTTAGAGCAAACAGGCTTCATTTGAATTGAAGAAAAAATGAAACTCTTTTCTCGTGTGGTGTTTAGCAACAGAGACAGATAATTTCCCATGGTCCCCTCCTGGTTATCCACTAAAGTGTGGTGCTGGGAAAGGTGGGCAGTGGGACCAGTGGTATAAAATGATGGGTAATCCAGGCATCTTTTGGCTTTGGAAGTGGATTCTGTGCTTCTGTTTAAATGCGGGATTGCCTGATGTTCTGAGAATTCACCACAAAATTTCTGAATCAACTAAACGGACAACTCAGGTGGACATTAGAAAGCAGGATTACCTCCTCCTGCCCCTACTCACCTGCATTCTGTCTTCCATTTGGGACAGCAGCATCCTTCCACTTTCAAAACAAGCAAAGGAGGAAAGGGATTAAATGCAAAAGACAGAGAAAACTAGTTTAAAGAAAGTTTTCAAGTGGATTGTGTGGTGGCAGTTAAAACATTGATCCATTGTAAACTTCTAGGCTCTATCAGAAAGCTGCATTTAATGGGCACGCCTATACATTTTATAAAGAAATGTGTGTTACTGGCTTCCCCCAAAAGGTAAGTCCACCAAAAATAGAGATTGAAGAATGGCATTGTCATGTGGTGACTCAGTGGGGCTCTGTAATATAGTGAGTCAATATCAGCCAAGTGGAAGGATGAATAGAGCATGATACTCTCTGCAGGAAATTCACAGGCAGGAAAACTGGGAATGGAAGGTGCCATGGAATGTAATGGAGCTGTGGTCTCCTAACCAGGGTCCTTGGCAGTGTGACAATCACCCTGTGGAAACCAACTTAAAACAGTACATAAAGCCCCAGGTGGGGTGTCCTTCAGAGCCTGTTTATCTAGGTTACCGTGTTCTGAAATGGGCGGCAACCAAGGGAAGGATCAAATAGGCTGTGCCCTCTCATGTCCTAGTTGGAAAATTCAGGAAGTTCATATAAACATACACATGCCCATAAACTTGAAAAAGATTCTGTCTTCTAAAGGCTCTTGGCTATTCTTAACATAAATTTAAAAAATGATTTGCCACAATTGAGGCATTTCCTCAAGCCGGTTTTGGGTACAATTCCTGATTATTCTGTTCCTGGGGGCATCCCAAACCAGGTCTAGTTTTCAAAACATCCCTTGCCCCACAAAAGCCCTCATAAAACAGCTTCCCCTCAAAACCCAAGGCAATTTGCAAAGGAGTTTGTCAGCAACATAAATTTAATATCAGGCACCGAAACCGAGCAGCCAACACTTCCTCCTGGCTTGCTGCTCCCACGAAGTGTACTCAGTGTGGGGAAGGGTGTAGCTTCCGCAGGCCCCAAGCCCCACTGGAGCTTTTGGGTGCCAGCTAAGCTCAGGGACCTAAGTCATGATTCAGGCTGGGGAATAACCCTGCAGTGGGGAGGAGGCTTTGGGGAGAGGGGAAGGGAAAGATCAACACAAGTAAGTATTGGGAGAGTGGGAACATTTGATGGAATTTGGGTCGCTGGATAATCTGAAATGCTAAATTTATGCTAAATTCTGTTTAATGATTCTTTTTGCCAGGGGATAGGAGGAGGGTCTTCCTCATGAATGTTGTACAGTTAGAAAAGTCTTCACCCTTGCTTCTCAACCTTCCCATACCCCAAAAATGCTATTCCGTTGCATAAATTTGCAGAAAGCTTTGTTCCCTAATGTTTCTGGCTTTGGGAACTAAGAAAGACTACGTGTGTGTCAAAATGATTCTTGATTAAGGCATCCTCGATGTTAAATATTTATTTTAAGCCAAATGTCATACTTGCGCGAGGTTAAAGAACAAACGTGTTTTCACATAGAATCTTTTACTAGTTGATGTTTGATTCTCTCTAGGCTTTTTTATCTGACTCTGCAGCAGCCAGCTAACAAACTGCATTCCTAAGATGAGCTGACAAGGATGCAGAAAAGAAGAAATAAACAAAAAGCCATGTTAATTTCAAGCTTCAGTAGGAATACAAAAAGAAATATTAACGTTTGCTGAATGACAAATAATGAAACGGCTAGGAATTTTTAATGCTTCTAGTAAGCTTTTATAAGCTCTCATGGAAATTTCTCCCCATCAGGTATAGCACATTAACAAGCAGTGCTGCATGAAGGTAGTTTGATAGGTTGTTTAATTTAAAGATTGGTATCTCTAAGCATATGGTGTTCCTAATAAAAATCCCACGGCCACATTTACACTTCCTTAATCTGTTCTGAATGGCCACATCTCCTTAGTGTAATCTTCATACTCACTTGTCCACTAAGCAAAAGTCACTTCTACCACCGAAAAGGATGGTCACAGGGTTGGCTTTCTTTTAGTTATCGTTATTTTAAATTTATATATACGTATAGTTCAGCCTTTAGCTCCCGTTTCTTCTTTCTTTTACTATCATGGTGTTTAAAAGTTTGTCTTGCACTTAAATGGTATTTCACACATTGAGAAATATTGAGGTTCTAAAATTTTTGGTATCTGTGTACCAGTTAGACTTAAGGCACTATTAATTTAAATTATATTTAGTTCAATAAAGGAAATGTTTTTTTAAGTACCCACTGTGTGAGATATCTTTTGGGCACTTCATGGGCCTCAGGATACTAACCCTGCCCTCCAGGCTCCTCTACTTCTGGGAGTAACTATGGAAGCCGGTGGTGTTTCCCTGGAGAGAAGAGGTACTCTGGCACATCAGAGAAAGGGGAAGCTTTTGCCAGCTTCCTCCTTCTGTTGAACTTGTCTTCTACCTGCCGGCTGCCCTTGCTAGATCCTGACGCTCATAAGCAGGAGCCTCATCACCCACTGTGTGCACCCAGCACTTACAATGCGCTTAGCACACAGTGCACAGCCAACAAATATGTTGAGCAGAACTGATTGGGAGAAAATGAGGGAGGTGTGGCCCGCAGGTGGGCCAGAAGAAAGTGTAGGACTTTGACAGTTGCTTCCTAAAGAGTGTGAGGATGCTCCAGCTAAGGAGACGAGCATGGAGTCTGGAGGTTGGAAAACCTGGAGGAGGGACCACTAAGGATTCAGAATGCTTGAGCCTTGGGATTCCTGTGCAGGGATCTGCAGACTGCGGTCCTCCCAGCCAACCCGGCCACAGCCAGGCACTTATGTTCTTTCACATATTGTCTGTGGCTGCTTTGATGTTACAGCTGTTGAGTAGTTGCCACAGAGACCAGGTGGTCCACAAAGCCTGAAGTATTTACTGTCGGTCCCTTTATAGAAAGTGTTTGCTTAACTCTGCTATGGAGTAATAGAACAAGGGTGAGTACAGAGTTACCTTTGGACCATAGTGTAAGCTGACAATTTATACTTAATTCTTCTTTGATCAAGAGACCAACCTGATTGCTCCATCCTGTGGACCCTGGGATGGTGATGTCCACTCCACCTCTATATCAAGAGGGGGTGTAGATTCCACATGGATGATGGATGCAATTCTCCTGCTTGCAGTTGTAGGCACTCTCAGTTCCCTGGTGTGGTTGACCATCCTCACCTCCCTGTTGGCTGACCTGGGTAAGTTCAACAAACCAGAGGGTAGGAGTTGCAATTCTCCTGAGGCTCAGGGCCCAACTGGCACATGGACAGTCCAGAGATTCAAGTCTCCTGAGCATACACCAACCCTAGCGCCAACTGCAGTTTCAGTAAAAGTGACAGAAAAGGCATGTGTAGAAAGGTCGCATCTGAGTCCAGTTCTGTCGCACTCAGGAACACAAATTCCAAAGTAGGGCCCACTAACACAGCACTGAATTCCAGAGCCATCTGCCATGACCATAGGAATAAAATACGGATTAGAGTGGACTTACTGATATTCTGCTATGAAACTATTGTAACTAGTAATGGAAGAAATTGTAGCACTGATGTGGAGAAAGTGGCCACGGTAGTTGCTGAGGGCAGGGAGAGGGAAGAAGAGATATGATGTGGGGGCATTTTTGGGATTTGGAGTCGTCCTAAATCATATTGCAGGGACAGATGCTGGACATTATATATCCTACCATAACCCACTGAATGTACTGGGGGGGAATGTAAACTACAATGTAAACTATTATCCATGTGGTGCAGCAGAGCTCCAAAACGTATTCACCAAATGCAATGAATGTGCCACAATGATGAAAGAGGTTGTTAATGTGGGAGGACTGGGGTGAGGGGGTGCGTGGAGTATATGGGAACCTCTTATATTTTTGAATGCAACATTTAAAAAATAAAGATATTATAGAGCAAAAAAATAATAATGACTACTGAGTTTAGTCAAATGCCTTTTTGTGATAAGTTAGAATAATGATACATTTTTAATCCTTTAATTTGCTAATATAAGTTATTTTGATGTACTTCTTGATATTAAAGCATACTTAATTACAACAACAAAAAAGAAACCGACCTGATTGGATGTGTGTTTTAGGAAAGTTCATATAGAAGTTACTCAGTGGGATGGAACTTTAGGTTGGGTACTTGGTGTAGGAACACTAGTTAAGAAGACATAGCAGTTAGCTCTTCAGGCATCATGGGAGAAAGGGCATAGTTTTATCTAAGAGTTAGCAAATATTGTTCCCTGAGTTAGAAAACCTTGGTCTTCTCCCAGTTCATGTCATTAGCTTGGGGACCCACCTCAAAGCTACCTTCCAGAAGCTTCAAGTAACCCCCACCCAGCTGGTCACCCCTTATTCTCTGTGGTCTTTGCATAAACATACTTAATTCACAGAGTGTTTTGTTCTTTTTTTTTTTTTTTTTAAGATTTATTTTATTTATTTAATTTCCCCCCCTCCCCTGGTTGTCTGTTCTTGGTGTCTGTTTGCTGCGTCTTGTTTCTTTGTCCGCTTCTGCTGTCGTCAGCGGCACGGGAAGCGTGGGCGGCGCCATTCCTGGGCAGGCTGCTCTTTCTTTTCACGCTGGGCGGCTCTCCTCACGGGCGCACTCCTTGCCCCACGCGGGGGACACCCTTGCGTGGCACGGCACTCCTTGCGCGCATCAGCACTGCGCATGGCCAGCTCCACACGGGTCAAGGAGGCCCGGGGTTTGAACCGCGGACCTCCCATATGGTAGACGGACGCCCTAACCACTGGGCCAAAGTCCGTTTCCCTGTTTTGTTCTTGACAACATCAATTTAGTAACTGTTCTCAGACCATTTCTTCTTTTCTCCACAATAAATTTCAGACCCCTTGAGGCCAGAGGTTGCACCTACATTCTTGTCTTTCCCCATTTCTCCACCATCTAGTGCTTTTTTGAGTCTCTGCTTGTATAAAGGAGCACTGAAAAGCATTTAAATAGGTCTAGAGTCACTGGCAGCTAAGTAAGTCAGGGCATGTAAATATGGTGAGCAAAACTGGATGCTAGACCCATAGCACCCGCTGCCTGAGCTCTCATTCCCCGTTCTTCCTATGCCCTCTCATACTGTTGTTTGTGTATAAATGGATTTCCTGTCCAACCCGCCCATTCCTGAGGGCAGAGACTATGTCTGTACCTCTTTGGGTTCTCAGTGGTTAGTGAAATATTTTGAAGATAGTTGGTCCTTTCTAAATGTTAGTTATAATACAGCCACTGAACAGGATGTTTTGTAGGAGAAAACATACCGTATCTTGTTTCATAAATTAGTCAGAATACATCAGGCTATTAACGGTAAGAGCAAGCATCTGTCGGTCTGATGCACCAACATCCATCAGATAAAGCAATTAAACCCACGTCAGTCATTTTGGTACAATAAAACTAAATTTAGACACAGCATAAATACAGTCAAGATGAGAACATTTATCCCAACATTAGTTTTAAGTCTGATGGAGGCAGATGGTAGAGCATCCAGACTTTAAGGGCAGTTCAGCTAAATGGCTGTTACAGAGGAGCACATTGGTGGGATGGAGTGTCAAGTCTGTAGTCACATCTGGCAGCTCTTTCTCATCTTGACCCTAAGCCCTGCTAGCAAGTGTGTGAAATGCAAAAGTTTTTGAAATAAAAATCAGGTTTTATTTAGTAATATTCATTAATGACCTAAATCAAGAGAGAATCTCCTCCTTAACGAAGTAATTAATTAGCTGTGGGAATTGGAGCTGAAAACAGAAGACTAATTGATTACTACGTTTACTGTGTTCAATTTTCTTCTCTAGTGGAAAGTAGCCAGCATTTGGTCCATGCCAGGTCTGATAGGCGGGCTAGAATGGAACCATTTTGACTGGAATCGGTGTTCAGTCCGCCCTAGGCAGCCCAACCGAGTCCCACTGTGTCCACAAATGGAAGGACCTCATGCACCCTCCCTCTGAAAGCTGCTCTTCCAGGCTCAGCTCACATTGCACTCCCTAGGTGGATCCCACTGTTTCTGCCCTTCTAGAGGTGCCCTTTCTTTACATCACAATTTAATACCGCCAATACCGTACAGTTGAGCATTTGCGTTTTCCTTCCACTCTGTGTGTGGGATGATGGAAAGGACTTAAAGTTTAAAAGAAACAACAACCTACCCTCACGGCATTGGTTGTGCAAAGTCTGACCTCACTGAGCTGGTGACAGGACTTCTTACCACAGCTCTGAGGATCAGATGAGAAAATGTCGGGGAGACTCCTTCTAACCTATAGCAACACACAAATCTTAGTGATTGACATCATCATGATTATTGTTGGCATTATTATATGTATTCGTAATCTTCTCTGCTACCATTTATATTTTAAAAGATCTCCAAACCAAAAGTAAACAAATTTGTTTTTATTTGTTTTTGTCTTGTCAGCAAGGTTTTGAGCACCCTTTATGAATAGACTTTATCCTGTGCCAGACAGTTTGCTGGAAAGAAAAACGTCAGACTTCCTCAGGTAGAAGGATAGGAAAGACCCACATGAAACAATTAGAAAACCTGAATGGTGACGGGTAAAGACCTGGGGACAGCCCAGCCTCTCCCACTCACTACCCCAGAGCCTGAAGAGAGCAGAGCCTCTGCAGCCCGGGGGAGCCCTCACGCAAATGCTGTGGGACAGCCCGCAGTCTCCAGGGGCTTCCCCAATGCTCAGCTTCCCCCATGCAGTCTTAGAAAAAGAAGCAGAAGATGTCGGGGCTGCTGCTCAGAGAGGAGGCTGGGGAATTTGGCAGTATGCTCAGAAGCACTGGTGGCTGACTTATTTTTCCCAGTTAGCCTAGTTTCCTCTGAGAGAGAAAGAAGAGAAAGCAAACCAACAGAATATGAATGAGAATCATGCCACAAAACTCGGGGTGTCAAACGCTTGCCACTACTCTCTCCGTTTGTTGCTAGCCAACATGCTCCTTTAGTCTGCTCCAAACTGATCATCTTTCTGTGTTCGGCGTTCTCAATTCAGTTTACTCTTTTGTCATCTCTTTCCTGGGCCCCAGAGCAGGTGGGGTACCTCTGTAAGTTTCAGATATAATTTAGTGACTACCCTCCCCCAACCGGTGCCTTTCCCCTACCCCATCCCCATAAAAAAATGTCCTAACCACTGCTTTTCTAGTCACTGCTGGTTCAACCACTGGGGCTTTCTGTTGTACTGAAATTTATTGCTATTAAAATATTTGTTATAATTATTGCAAGTGGTAAATTCTGCCTGATGAGTTTAGTTTCAACTTGATTTTTTTTTTTTTTTTTGTAAAGAGGATACTGAATAAATTACAAAAGAGTAAATCGTACCAGGACTGAGATTAGGAAATGTATAAGTTCTTTACAAGAATAATAGGAATTAATGTGGATGTGGGAACAGCCCACAGTGATTAAATAAATTGTGATTCTGGTTCAGTGAATTTAATCACCAAAATTAATAAAATGTTACTTTTAATAATTTTCTTGAAGTCTTCATGTTCTCAACTCGGGACTTGAACTGACTTTTTACAGTTAACAGTTAGTTGAAATACGTTTAGAACTTTCCCGGTTCTTATTTTATAACTTCATGGCAGCATAAATAAATGTAACATTTGATTTTCAAATCACTGTTCATTTTCAAGTGTTATAAGATAGAAAGTAAGCTCTGTGAGGGCAGCGATGTTTGGAGGGGTATGATGAATCTCTTATATTTTGTTCACTATATTATCTCCAGCATCTAAACACTACCCAACATGTATTTAAAGTTACTAGATAAATACTGAATAAAAATGAATGAGCTATAAATATAGACTATAAGAAATTAATAAAAATCTTCTGATAAAACTTGGACCAGGGGAGCGGATATAGCCCAGTGGGTTGAGTGCCTGCTTCCTATGTATGAGGTCCCAGGTTCAATCCCCATATCTCCTTAAAAAAAATCTGGACAAATATAATGTTAAAATTCAAATGTGCCTTTTTAAAGTCAGAACTATAAACAGCATACAAATGGGAGGATTTAAATTTTTTTGTTACAATGGCATTTTACCCTTAGTTTGGTAATGCCCATTTCCTAAAATGACACTGAAGTTACTTCATTAAAACTTTACTCTCAGTCAAAAGTACTATAAGAAAGTCTAACCATTTTGGCACACATCATAGAATTAGTTCTTAATCAGGGTTAATTTTCTGATCTATATCCATCAGTTTTTATAGACTGGCATAAAGATAGGTACAGAGCAATCACAATATTAGAGAATGTGTCATGCTAGCAGTTCTTAAGTCTATAAACACAAAGTTCACTGGTGTTGTTTTCTATAAACTTGTCTTTGGTATAATTACTGTTTCTTTAATTATTCCAATTTTTACCTTTATAATCTTCTATTATTGTTTGACATGCCAATTTCAATTCACTGCATTCCAGTTGAAATACTTTGTTTTCAAGTAGTATAAAAATGCCTTCATGTTCTTTCTGTAGCAAATTGCTCTTTAGGCTCATTGTTCAAACTGTGGGTTTTAAAAGTGTTATTTTTTAAATTGTAATCAGTATTAGAAGATTTTTAAACCTGACTTTTAAGAAATCTGCTTTGAATATTGAGTATGTAGAGGTGACAGGTAGAACCTCTTTCTTTTACTCTTCCCCCCCCCCCCCCCCCCCAGCAGTCAACCGCAGGAATAGTTAGTAATTTCATAATGTTTCTTTTACCACATAAAGAACAGGGCAGGGGCATCCAGAATCTTAATTTGGAGTGCAGGTCTAGGGGAGCCCTTTGGACTTGCTGCTCCACTAGCTGCGTGGCGAAAGCATCCATTGCATGGATCAGCCTTCTTCCGTGGCTCCTGAACCTTCTCAGGCAGGCCACTCAAACCAGCAACGAGAGTTGAAAAAGTTTAGCTTTTACTGTACCAGTGCAGAAAGCATCTGGAGACTAATTTAAGCCAAATCTTTTAGTAGATTGTTGAAAAATAAATTTAACCTATAATTGTGTCATGCTTTTCTCTGTCTTGGTATCTTAATAATTAAAAGGCTAAAATAATGGACAACTCAAGAAGTAAATGAAGCTTAATTATTGCAGCTTAAAATTCAGCCCTGGGTACTCTTGTGCCTGGCTTTCGTGTTGACCTCATTGCCTTATGACTGCCATCAATAGCTCTTTATATTTAACCCATCTTCTCTAAAAGTGATACTACTACATTTATGGTATTGGTAGGCGTCTTTCCATTATAATTGATGTAACTTAGCATTAATGAAGTTTTTTATGCACAATAAACTATTTGGTTAGTACTTTTTTACTTCATCAGTTATTTTGTGTGTGTGTGACTGTGATAGTAGTATTGCTAATGAAACAACTCAGTGACACCTAAGAATGTCCCATTGCAAATTATGCAGTCTCATGCTCATCTCTCGATTTGCCACATTTCATCCATGTAAGATAATCTTTGGAGAGCCCGTTACAACCCTGTTTTCTCATTGGCAAATGAGTCTTGAAAGGCTGAATTGAAGAAGACAACTTTAAAGATCTTCTTTTTGTGCCCAGTCTATAAAAGAAAAATGGGCTTGTTGCTGTTACCTAGATCTTTAATTATGCAAAATTACAATATAGCTATTTCGAGTTTCAATTTTTATCTCCCCTGCCACATTACCAACTCCTCAAAGTAAGAGGTCATGGCTTTTCCTTTTCAGTGACTACACAGTGAGGGCGGAAAGTGACCCACTGGCCACCAGGATTGATAGTGGTCTTAGGTGCCAGAGAGCTCTGTGATTCCTCAGGAAAGGTCACTCCCTACCCAGAATGATAAGCCCTCAAGTTTTGGAATGTAGCCCTTAGCTAAAGGGATTAACCCAAAGAAAGGGATTTTAAAGCCCTGCCTTTGGTTTTGTTGTTTTTGATAAGAAAATTGGATTGGCCTCTCTGTAAATTCTCCATATTATTTAAGAAGGCATAGGTTAATGTGATTCTCTGCCATTTGAATTCTTCCTTGGTTATCTGATTATTTTCAAAATATCTTGACATTTAAAAGGCAGATAGACCAAAGCCAATCTTGTAAATAATTAAATTTAGAAAAATAAAGAGCAATCATCCCTCTTTTTTTACTTCACCATTTTTTTTTTAAGATTTATTTTATTTCTCTCCCCTTCCCTCCCCCCCCCCCCCCCCCCCCATTGTCCGCTCTCTGTGTCCATTCACTGTGTGTTCTTCTGCACCAGCTTGTATTATCAGGCAGCACTGGGAATCTGTGTCTCTTTTTTGTTGCGTCATCTTGCTGCGTCAGCTCTCCGTGTATGCAGCACCACTCCTGGGCGGGCTGCGCTTTTTTCACATGGGGTGGCTCTCCTTGTGGGGTGCGCACCTTGCACGTGGGGCACCCCTACGCGGAGGCGCCCCTGCATGGCACGGCACTCTTTGTTCACGGCAGCTCACCACATGGGTCAGGAGGTCCTGGGGATCGAACTCTGGACCCTCCATATGGTAGACGGATGCTCTATCAGTTGAGCCACATCTGCTTCCCTTACTTCACCATTTTTAACCATTTGGAGTCAATGCTAAATTTTGTTTCAACTAGATAGAATAGCTGATGTCCAATTTATTGTGTAACTTTAATATTAACCGAACAGTTCTAGAAAATTTGAAAAATATTTGTAACTTTTCATCACAAAATTAGTGATACTGAATTCTTAACAGAATTGATTTCCTTTGTTAAATTCTTTTACCCAATCATCAGACATTTATCATTGCTTCAGGAGAGAGAATGTCTCACCAAACACCTAGTTAAAAAGTAAATCAAGGGAAGTGGACTTGGCCCAGTGGTTAGGGCGTCCGTCTACCACATGAGAGGTCCGCGGTTCAAACCCCAGGCCTCCTTGACCCATGTGGAGCTGGCCCATGTGCAGTGCTGATGCACGCAAGGAGTGCCCTGCCACATGGGGGTGTCCCTGTGTAGGGGAGCCCCACATGCAAGGAGTGCACCCCATAAGGAGAGCCACCCAGCGTGAAAGAAAGTTCAACCTGACCAGGAATGGTGCCGCACACACGGAGAGCTGACACAACAAGAGGATGCAACAAAAAGAAACACAGATTCCCGTGCCACTGACAGCAACAGAAGCGGACTAAGACGAACACTCAGCAAATGTACACAGAGAACAGACAACTGGGGTTGGGGGCGGGAGGGGAAAAGGGAGAGAAGGAGAGAAATAAATTTTAAAAATTAAAATTAAAAAAAAAAAAAGTAAATCACACCTGGCATTTTTAGTGTAATTAACAGCACTGAATTACATAAGTGAAGGTCGTTAAAAGGGGAAATTTTAGGTTATATATATGTTATAGAATAAAAATTAAAAGGTAAAACACAATACTGTATAACACAGTGAACTCTATTGTAAATGATGGACTATAGTTAATAGTATAATTATAAAAATGTTCTTTCATGAATTTAGCAAATGTACCACACTAATGCGGGTGTTAGTAATAGGGTGGTATGTGGAAAAAAATGCACCCTAATGCAAACTATGGATTATAGTTAATAGTACAATTCTAATATTCTTTCATCAATTGTTGCAAAGGTATACCATACTAAAGCAAAATGTTAATAATGGGAAAGATATATGGAAACGCTGTTTTCTACATGATTTTTCAGTAAACCTACAACTTCTATAATTAAAACAATTCTTTAAATGGCAAAAAAAAAAAAGTAAATCATGTCTGTATTATACAACATGTAACATTAGTCAGCCTCCTTAATATTTAGTTAATATTAAGGTTTTTCTGACTATTGTTGCATAAGACATTGTTGATTTTAATTGATATGTATCATATATAAACAATTCTCTCTTCACTCATATCTCAAACATAACCCAAAGTGGAATAGGATGTTATTCACTACTAATTACATGTGAAACCAGATGGTAAAGGAAATTAACCAGTATGTTTTGTATATTATACAAATGTTTTTCTCATTATAACTTTTTTTGTTGTTTTAAACCCATTCTATGTTGTTTTCTGATTATAAAAGTCAATGAGTTCATGCCATTTCTGAAATGACAGTTATTATTTTGGGATCCTACAGCAGTACTCCAGCACTAGTTTGGTGAGACTCTGCAATGTTACTAGTTGTCAAAAGGTAGAGATCAAAACTTAAAAAATTGAATTTAAAACTATATACTTGAACAATTCTTCTAAGGGATGATTCAGCAAATCATACCAGCTACCATAAATATTTGCATATCCTTTTATCTGGTAATCTCACTCCTTAAAAGCACTAAGTAATTTTTAAAAGCTGTATGTGCATATATAGTTATCCAGTTATTGTTTCTAAAAACTGTATAGTAGAAACAACCTAAATCAACAATTGAGCAATGAAGAAAAACATTTAGATAAATGGAATAAACTATTAAGTGATTAAAAAAACACTAAATTGCACATGCTTTATAATTACAACACTATATTTAAAGATTTAAGTGGAAACACATTGTGTTAGAATAGGAATGCAGCATTTTAGTTTCTTAATATTGTTACAATGTTGTTAAGCTATATTTTCTAGCATTTTTTTGTTATACAGCACTTTAAAGAGGAATAGATGGCATCAGTCAATAATTATGTCTTATCACTAAAAATAGAGTCTCAAGATATTATGGTACCAGTTAACAAATAACTGTCCATGTATTGCATCCTATAAGAATGACTATGCCTTCTCAGAGCCCCTTACTTACTCCCAGAATGTCATTTACTTATTGGGACCTTCCGCTCTGTCATGTCTTATCTGTTAGTTGAAACCTCAAACAGAAAGATGGTATTTGCCAGTTTATAGCTCACATTTTGCCACCTGCCCTTTGACTTCTTTTTTTAATATATTTTTTATTTATTTTTAAAAGATACATAGATCACACCCTTTGACTTTCAACAATGCCAGACGACCCTTCGTGGTCCCAGTGAGTCTTGGGTTTCTGTGTCTTCTTGGAGAATACTCGCGGTGGGCTCCTTTTCCTGGAGTCCTGGAAGGCATGAACCCATGGTGGCTGGACTGCAGGTTAGGAAAAGCTTGGCGTTCCCACCCTGTTTTAAACTCTCCATTGTTGTTTTTGGTTTTGGTTTTCGCAAGCACTCTTCTTTGACCTTTTGATTAAAGGAGAGATTGCCCAAAGAGGTAAAATAATTGTTCTTCATATATGCCAATAAATTCTTTTGTAAGTGGCAGCCTCCAGAAATGTGCTTACCATGCCATTGCTAGCCTTCTCTCTGATGTACAGTTGATCGGATGTTATTGCTAACCCTTATATAAAGTTGCGTTCTGGTTACTAATAGTAACTGCCCATTAGCAGTCTGGTAAAAAAACAAAATAGACCTGCTTTCTGATTTTAAAGAGCTTACAGTCTAGTTGGAAACAACATAATGAAACAGCTGAAGAACATTCTCAAAGCTCAGAATGAACGAATCACATCATAGGCATTTCTAGTGAACTGAATGCTGGGGTGATCTTGAACAAATGAGTGACAGGGTCAGATTAGCTAAGCATCCCATGTGGAGTGAATGTGCGCCATGCAATAAAGTCTTGTACCAGATACCAGCTTATAGGGAATGAATTTGGTAATGTGACAAAAAGAAGAGCACTTGTAGATTTTTAGTACGGGGTTAATGGAATGAAACTTGGGACCAAGCTGTGGATTGATGTAGCCAGGAGGCTGAAGGCAGGAATCCAGCCAGAACTGGGTCAGTACATGCATAGCTAGCGCATCGGCTGAAAAAAATGGCGAAGATGCAGCAAATTTAAAGCATCTCACAGGAAAAAGAATCTGTTGGATTATGAATGAGTATTAAATGTGCGATAAGAAGGGAGAAAGGTAACTAAGGGAAAAAGCAGAAAAGAATTTTAAGCCTTTGGAAACCATTGTTATGATGGTGTTAATAATATGCTGGGGGTGGGGTACCCTGTAATAGGGTCAGAGGAGGCATTCTGAGCTGCTTGGTTTGGTATGTTGAAAATATCCAGTATCAGTAGGGTAACCATGCTGACCGGTAAAGAATGTAAGGACCAGAGAGGAGGTTTTTTCATCACTTGAGCTCTGGATGAGTTAACATGCAGGAGAAAAAGTCAAGGGGACACATAAATTAATAGTTGGGAGAGGGGAAAAGGAGACAGCAGAGAAATTTAGGGCTATGGTGTGGCCTCAGACCCACTTCACTATGAGCAGAGACCAGTGGAGGTGACTCTTGGTGACCTCAGAAAGGACCATTTGAGTTGAGCGCAGCAGTAAGTGCCAGCTTTTGCAAGGAAAAGGCTTATTGGAGTAGTTGAGAAAGGAGGCACAGATGAAAGGAAAATAATGGGAGATGAGAAAGCAGGGTGAGATTAAGGATTTTTTCAGTATAGGAGAAAACTGGATGAGTTAAGGCACGAAGGAGGGGCCGGCACTGAGGGAAGAGAGACTGAGAGGAGAGGAAGTCCTGGAGGAACAAGTGCAGGGGGCCAGGCAGCTGCTGTGGACATTTGCTTAATGGAGGACCATGAAATGGACAAGTCTGAGCAATCAAGAGCAAAGATTACTGGGCAAGGAGTCGGGGTGGGCCTGAGAGAAACCAGGAGTTAGAATTTAGAAGGCAAATTCTGGGCTCGTTCCTTATTGATTACTTAGTCTCTAGGCTTCAAAGGTTGGCAAGGTGGAAAGTGCTAATCTCCCAAGGTTAAATTTTACCTCAGAGTCTAACTGAACTAGTTTTTACAGTTTTTTTTTTTTCCTAATGTCTCAGGAAACCAGTTTTACCTCGAAGCTATTATTAAGAAGTTTTTTTGGTTGTTGTTGTTTGTTCAGTCCCTGATGCATATAAATAGCACTGCTTAAGAGCAGCCCAGCGTAAAGCCCCTCTCACCCATCAGTTAACTTTATGGTTAACCCTTTTAGCTTAGGAATTACTGTATTAAGACAGTAGCCAACCGCCCTGCAGCTCTTGCCATTTCTGAAGTACTCTCGATATAGTCTCATATCTGAACCTCGCAGCAGTCCTGTGAGGAGGTGTTGCCCCTGGGTCACGGTTGAGACAACCCATGGCCATCCACCGAATAAGTGGCAGGCTGTCACTTGGACCCACTCTTCTGGCTCACCAGCTACACTGCCTCTTTGGGTATAGCTCCCTTCATATCTAATAAGAGAGTTGAACTTGACTGTCCCCAATCTCTGTAACCTTCCAAGTTGTAAAGTCTGTGAATACAAGACTGTAAACACTTAAATGAATTCTGTATAAAGAAGGCAAGGGCCAGTAGGGGCCAGAATTTGAAAGAAAAAATTTCATGGGGGGTGGAGGGGCAGGGCCCGGGACTTGCGGTAGACCTTGAAAGTTAGGTAGGAATTAGATCAGCAGGAAGCAGGGACAGAGTTTATGGGCCGAGGAAAGTATAGGCAGGAATCCATGTCTCCTGTAGTGGACGGAAGAGAGACTGCCTGCAGTAGAGCTGAGGGTGTGGCAGGAAGGTGGGGTCTGATGATGGAGAACCCTTACCGTCTGGGAGAGCGCTTAAGACAGGATGCCAGGAACAGGGCACTATGACGCAAGAGGAGTTTTAAGAAAATTCGAGTGCTAGTAGAAGACTCCTGCAGGAACCCAGGTGTGGTAAGCTTGTCATTGATTTCCAGGAAGATTCTAACAGGGATTTTTTAGCAAGCAGTTTATCAGCGACTAGAGAAAGATTACAAGGCATCTGCATGACCTCACTTAGAAAAGTCATGTCAAATGAATCCCATTTCTTTCCTTCATAACATTACTAGAGTGATACATGGGGGGTAGAAATAATAGGCAAATCTTTGCCTTTATATGGTGATTTCCTGCTAAAAGTGCATTCTTAATTTCAGCTAGGCATTTGAAAAGTGTTTGAAATTCTTATGAGCAAAATGGAGGAAAACAGGCTGGACACTGCTACGGTTGGATGAATTTTAGCTGATAGAAGGACCATACTCAGAGCATGGACTAAAGACTTGTTTCCTGTGGAGAGAAGTCTCTTATAGCATGCTACAGAAAGCTATCTACATGAATGAGTTGAATGAAGACTAAAAGGCTTGCTTATCAAGTATGTGGATGACATTAACTTTGGAAGAGTAACTAAGATCCTGGGTGATAGAACCAAGCTTCAAAGAGATCGCAGTAGGACAGAAGCTTGAGCCAAGCTAACCCAGATGATGTTTAGTAGGAATAATAGAGCCTTAGCATAGTTGTTTTTGTTTTGTTTTGTTTGTTTTGTTTTTAAAAATCAAGTAGTGGGGGAAATCTGAATTAATTGGAGGGCATATTAATAGACTTCAGTAATGGGGGGAGACTTTGAAAGAGGAGACAGTTATTTAAGGATGACTAGTCAGCATCAGTTGTCTGTCAAAAGGATTAATGCAATCTTATGACAGAGTAAGAAAAGACGTAATATTTAGAACAAGGGAACTAATGGTCCCATTATATCACGCATTGGTCACATTACCAATGGAGCATTTTATGTTCATTTTATTTGGGGAGCAGTTTTACTTTTGATCTGAGGGGTGGTTGAAAACTCTGAGGATATTTGTTTAGCTTGGAGAAGAAAGGAGAAGACCTTATGGTTCATAATGACCATCTTCAAATAGTTAGAGGGCTGCCATGTTCAAGACCTTCCATGCATATAGATTAATTCTGTATTCCTCCGCCAGACACACTTAGAGAATTCTAGGGTAGGCAGATTTTGACTGAGCAAGAGGCTCATCAATGGCAGGATTAAGCAGAGGGTTGATGAACATCTGTCAGGGATTCTTACAGAAGAGCCTCTTGTATGGGGTCTGGGAATGTACTCCTTGGTTTCTAGCATCCCCTTTGTACTTTTGTAAAGGGAACCAAAATATGTTAATTATTGTCCAAATTTCAGAGCTTTCTCATTTAAAAAATAAACAGGATAAAAGTATAGGGAAAGGGAAACGCACACACTACCTTCCCCCGCCCCCCATGGTTTCAAAATTCTTGGAAATTGTACTTGAAAGTGGAAAAACAAGGTCATTATGTGTATTATCCAGTGATGTGCTGGAGCTGGCTGGTACCAGTTTGCAGAAGCTGATTGTTAAAGAATCAGGAATTTTGCCAGCTATTGGCTGAGCTGTTGGCCTCTTAAGTCAGCCATGGTGGTTCCATCGTCCTTCCATTTATACCACTGGAAGTTGGCAAACACCACAGATTGGCCCATCTACACCCTTCCCAGCACTGGTTTACCAGCTCACCACTGGTATTGTCCATAGCAAAGAGCATCTTATTAGAAGCTCAAGCCTCTGGAATGTGAAACTGCTGACAAGGGCAAAGGAGCCTGGATGTCGATGCTCTTCAGACTTTTCAGATTCTGCTTCCCCTCATTTGTGCGTAGCTCTCCTTGTTGGTGCTTGAGCCACTTCCTATCTCCTGCCAAGATCTGGGGCCTGTGAGTTTTTCTGTCACTGGATCTGCCAGGGAAACTCGGATATCTTCTGTTTCCTGGAAGAATAATTCTTTCCTTGTGTATCTGGACCAGCTAGCCCTCTGCAAGGGGTGGGGGCTGGCTTCCCCACGCCCCCACCTCCCCAGCACTAGTCAATGGGACTGTGAATAACAAATGAATTCAACCATTGAAATAGGATTTGGAAGCACCTGGGCTGTTGAGAACAGGCGCTTACAGGTGCAAGGTCCAACTTGTGAATGTAACAAAGCCCTGCAGGCCATATGGCAGGAGCAGCTCCAATGCTGGTCTGTGCACATTGGCCTCAGATCCGCCTCTGTCCCCAGGTGTGGGCAGAAGGCAAACAATGATTTTAATTCTATTGTCTATCTCCCTTTTTTCTTTTTTAAAGAGAGGATTTGAATAAAGTCTGAATCATGATGTGTAAGGGGAAAATGTTTAAGGGGAAAGGAACTGTCTGGAGGTAGACATGATAGGCAAATTCAGCCGGCATGCAAATTCTATTTGAGTATGCTATGAGGCTCTAAGTCAGAAAATTGACTGTTTTTATTTTTCCGAGGTGTCTACTATGTCCCATTTGAAACCCCATTTTTCTCATCGTTGCCTTCTCCCCAGTGCATCCCATCAGTGGTTTCCCAGACAGCTGCACCCATCAATGTTTGAGCTACAGCCAGATACAGGCTTCTCTAACCATGAGAGGCCTTTCCAGTAAAGTGGATCTTGCCAGCCACTGAACTGTGTTTGATAAAAAGTTTTCTTAGCAAAATAATTCACCTCACAAAGGTGATTTTTGAACTAAGTTGCAAAGAACTCTGAATCTAAATATTCAGATTATAAATAAAGGCATATAGATGTTGCTTTTAAGGTGCAGTAATACATTGTGAAACTCTGAATTATCCTATTTTAAAAGACTATTTCTAAGCTAAGCGAAGATGAGCTCGATCCCTGTATAACGATGATCGGGAAGAGGGGAGAGGAGGAAGGCAACAAGGCATGACAGGAAGAAAGGGGCAAAAGAGAGATAGAATGCCAGTCTAGCCAACCAAAAGTTCATAGGTATAGGTGAAGGCAGGGCATAAAGAGAAAGTGGCATTCCTACACCCAAAGCTACAGCATGGCAGCAGCTACCATGCCTGGGACTCCAGGAGACCAGGGGAAACTCACTCAAGGCTTAAAAAAGCCAAAGATGCATCTGCAGTCAGGGTTAGGAGCTGGATTTACTGGCCTGAGCTCTGACCCCTGGGCACTGGGCCTGGAGAATCTAGCAAAAGGATTACTTATGACTTGAAATGGGTATGGAAAGAATCAAGCCCCATTAAATGAGGCTAAGTCTCCAACTGCATAAAATGCAGAGCCTGGGCATGCTTATAGAGTAGAAAGTTTACTTTGAATGGCCTGATTGTGATGCACAGCAGGGAAAAGGGTTGGAAAAGGAGTACTCCCAGGAAAGAAGTAGGGCAGTGTGGAAAATGTGGGCACAAGAGTAATAGAAAAATGATCCAGTTCATTAAGGTATTGCTTGCTCCTCAGTGAAGAAATCTCCTCCTGGCCCCCTTGCCCTTGGTGGCAGCAAAGAGACAAGAGCCCTATTGTTTTTGGTTAGCCAATATCACATGCTGTTGGCTGCAGTAAGAAATATGTCCATCAGTCAGCATCTAGCCTTTCCCATCCTGGGTTCCAGGAGAGGATTAAGCCCTACTGCCCTAAGTCATCCATTGTATATAATGAATCAACTTCTCTTCTGGGCTTCTCGGTGCAGAGGATGGGGGAATTACTCAGATAATTTTGTGTTCTGTAGTTCAGATGAGGAACCCTGGTTGAGAAAGGCTGGTAGTGCAGTCAGCTGAAAGCCGCATTCACACTGTATCACCAAGCATTTCAGCAACCTGTAGATTGCAGAAAGCAGCTGTAATAATGGACACTCTGAATAAAGAATGTACAAAGCAAGATCTTATCCCCACCTTGATGTTCTGCCCGTCAAAACTCTGTCTCCTTTCTCTACCCAGAGTTAAATCCTTTATTAATAAGTCAAATTTGGGAAGCAGATGTGGCTCAAGCAATTGAGCTCCCAGCTACCATATAGGAGGTCCAGGATTCAATGCCAAGAGCCTCCTGGTGAAGGCAAGCAGGCCCATGTGGCGAGCTGGCCCATGCAGGGTGCTGGCCTGTGCGGAGTGCTGGTCTGCACAGAGTGCTGGCCTGTACAGAGTACTAACCCCATGCAGGAGTGCGGGCCCACACAGAGAGCTGGCACAGCAAGATGACGCATTAAAAAGAGACACAGAGAAGAGATAATAAGACGCAGCAGATCAGGGAGCTGAGGTGGTACAAGAGAATGATCACCTCTTTCCCACTCCAGAAGGTCCCAGGATCGGTTCCCAGAGCCACCTAATGAGACTACAAGCAGACACAGAAGAACACACAGCAAATGGACACAGAGAGCAGACAATGGGGGAGGGGTAAGGAGCAGAAATAATAAATAAATAAATCTTTTTTTTTAAGCCAAATTTATGGTTCCAGAGGCCTTCCTCTCTCAACATTTCTAGCACTTGGTTTATAAAATGGGTGTGTCCCAGTAGAGTTGACATTAAATTAGTTTCAATAAAGAAAATTTTGTTTTTGGTTTCCTATGTCTCAAGGAAGCTCTACCTTGAAAATAATTCAGTGAAATTGAAAACTCTTCCCTCATCATCATTATAATAACCTATTCATTTTCTCTGAAAGCATTGAATGAATGAATGAGTGAATTAAGCCGATAATTAACAGCCTTTCACTAAATTGACACTCAGTTGATCTTTACCCCAATATGTAAGATGAACAGTAGAAATGGTTCTTACCATCTTACAGCTGAGGAAACTTAGGCTTACACCATTTAAGTGATTTAACAAGGAGCAAAAATAGGCAAGTGGCCAAACTTGGTGTAGAACCCAGGTCTCAACAGACCTGATCCATAACTCCTAAGGAACATCGAGAAGAACAGTGGCCAGTCAATCAGTTGTGTTTCAGTGTGCAGCTATTATGTCTAACACTGTGTTTAGTGATGTAGTTTTCCAAAAAGAGAAGAGCCATAGTTCTAGGGGTTTTTGTTTTGTTTTGTTTTTGTTTGTTTGTTTTTCTGAAACTTAAGCTTAATTGGAGAGATCAAACTGCTATACATAGAAACAAGTAAGTGCCTGACCTAATTCCTAAGTTTAATGGGTGGGTGAAGGGAGAGTGTTCTGGAATGTACCAAAAAGGTTCCTAAAGGAAGAACTGACACTGAGTCTTACATAAGCTAGGACTGGGTAAAACCAGAGGCCAACAAGAGTGAAGGTCTGTGCAAGAGGTTCATGGCCAGGGACCATTTGGTTGAAGGCAGAATATGCAGGTCGCACCTACATATAGAGGCCAGCAAGCTACAGCTGAAGTCTGAAACCTAGCATAAGTAAGGCTTAGGGATTTGGGGCCAGTAAAGAGAAAAAACAAGTAGACAAAGTCTAAAGGGACATTTGGGTCAACATGAGCCACTCTAACAGCTTGATTATGACTTCTGAGGCTAAGACAATTGTTGTCTAACAGAAGGCTCTCGCCTGGGATAATCCCTCCTGTGGAGTGTGGGTGGATGAGGTGGGCAGAGTCTCAGTAAGAGCAGAAGTCTGGGTTTAGGCTGTGGAGGGACTGATAATAGAGGTGGGAGTAAAACTGAGCCCTAAAGGATGTTTAGCATTCAAGTCAGAGAGAGAGAAAGCATTTCAGATGAAGAAAACACCATGAGCGAAAATCTGAAAAAGAGTATCGCTGTGGTATGTACAAATGGCAATGAAGATTCTGGCCTGATAGAAGAGAAGTTCTGAATTGAAGCTAGAGGGAAACGGTGAAAGAAAGGGACTGGAATTACTGCTACGGGGCCTTGGAAGCAATTAGAATTTGGATTTCATGTGACAAGCAAGTTGGTTCTTGAGGAAGGAAGCGTTATGATAAAAGCAGCTTCAGGGAAACAAGTCTGGCAGCAGACTGTAGATTGGATTGGAAAGGGAGCAAGATCAGAGGCAGAGAAGGCAGCCAGGAGACTATTTCAGTAATCAGCCATGAGAGAAGAGGCCTTGAGAATAAAGGGAAGAAAGTGAGTATGAGGTCCATTCAGAGAACAAGAGACACACGATAGGTAAAGGAAGATGTGATAGGCAAAGATGATACTTGAGGGTCCTTATTTAGGAAATGAAAGAATAATGTTTCAACTGGGATAAATGAAGTGGTTGGGAAAGGAACCCCATTTTGGAGAAAGGAAGGTGATAAATTCAATTCAGGGCATCCAAATGGAGATACTTAGGTCTTTGAGAATATAGACCTAGAACCCAAAAAGGTATCGGGGCAGGGTGCAGGCACTTGAGTTGACTGTTGGTGCCCTGGCAGGGAGGAGGGGGAAGGGTCCAACAGTAAGGAAGTGAGAGAAGACAAAGGAGAGAGAAGGAATGGTGGGAGAAATCAGCCGAGTCAGAAGAACCCATCATTACAGGATCTAAGGGGATTTTGAAGGTGAGTTGAAGGTCAGCAGGGTCAGTTATCAAAGAGAGAGAAGACCACTGGATCTCAAAATGATCTACTATGCAAGAGTAGTTTCTCTAGAGCAGGGGTTCTTAACCAGGGGTCCCCCTGGGGGTTGGTGGAAAGATTTCAGGGGGTCTGTGAGCTTGAATTAACTTTGAATAATCCTAAAATTAATTTAAAGGCATGCCAATGTCGAGGTCCTAAAACTCTCTGTCGCTACATTCTGAGGTGTCCATGGTTTACACCTGACTGGCAAAAGGGTCTTTGGAACAAAAGAGGTTGAGAACCCCTGCTCTCGAGTGGCCTTAGCATGGGCCTCATAATCCTTCATTAAATTGTCCTACCAGCCTCGAGATCAGTCTCCCCATCACTGAACCAGCTCAGCTCAATCAGTTCTCCAGGTGCCTGTCAGAAGAGGTTTCCTTCTGTAAAATCATAATCGTCACAAATTAATGGTTATGCTTCTAAAATGCAAATCATACATTTTAAATTGAATTTTTGAATTACTTCGGAAATGAAAGAAGGTTATGTGGACGTGGACTCTGCATATGCTCAGTCTGCCAGCCTAGAGGAGAGCATTAGTAAAAAGAGAGAACAGGGACAAGCAGTGTTATTTTAAAAGAAAGAGGGAGAGAAGGAGAAAAGGAAAAGAAAAAGCACCTGCACGTGTGTGACGCAAAAGAAAAGGGCTAAGCTGAAACTCCTGCAGGGGAAGACAGAATCATTCTGCAGGCTACTCACTCCATCTGTCTTGTCTGTCTTCACAACCTGTAGAACTGCCGCCACCAGCCGCCCTGGCCTGGCCCCAAAGCCTCTCACACTGGATCTCCCCGCTAACACCCCTCCAACCTCCTGCACTGCAGCTTCCATCTTAACGTGGTCCAAAGGGACGATTGGTATTTGCTTACTTAGGCAGTGCTGTGTTGGCTCTTGATTTATTCGTCTCCCTTCTCAGTTCTTCCTTCTGCTATTTCCCTGGTTTACATTTATCGGGACTGTGTTCCTCTCTTGACCAAGTGTGGTTATTGCCGTTACCTCTGAACCTTGAGTATTGACTTGCTCCTCAGTACCTCAGCTTCACACTTAAGACCCTAATTCCTAGAGCCGCTTTTTTGTCCATCTGAATTCCTCCCCAGTCAAAACAGCCCTTTGTGTGAATTATTTTCCACTGCTCTTTGTTGCTCGTGAATATGTAATTGCATTGCATGTGATCAGAAGGAAAGCATTAATAGAATCATAGAATCATAGTGTTGGCAAGGACTTTAGAAATCACCCCATTCAACCTCCCACTCACAGAGGAATCCCTTCAACAGCTTTTATTTAACTTAATAGCTTTCCCCTTGATTTCAACTGTTCCCCAAAATAAATACTGGGTGGGTGATCCAAGAAGTAGTTTGAAAGTTGCCTTTATTAGGAATATCAAGATGAGCAAGATTATTAGGCTTAAAGAAAAATCAGAATTTTGCTGGACTTAGAATTAATATTGCACTTTGTCCTTCTGGTTTTCACTCTCTCGCTTATCGCTGCCCACCTTCCACGGAGGCAGCACTCAATGTTTCCACAGGCGAGGCCCAGTGGGACCAGGCGACAAACTCTGTGATGCCTCACGTTTACAACCGAGCCAGAATTTGGACTCCACTCTTTCCTGAGTCCATCAAGCAGTTCTGAAGATGTGTTTTTAATGATGTTCATCTTTAAGAGCCCCATTTGTGTGGCACAGGAACTTCTATGGGTTCCTGTGCCATTAACCCTATGTGAGCACAGGTCATTGCTCTTTCTGCCACTGGGACCCTGTTTTGTTTCTTTGGAGTCTGACACCATTCATCAAGCCAGGCTACATGTGCGCATTATGTGCCTCTACGTTAAAGAAACAGTCCGGTGGAGGAGGCAGAGCATGTTTTGCCTCTTCCCACCCCCACCCCCCCCTTGCCCTTTGGAAAGGGAACAGCGCTGTACAGGTGGAAGAGCTTTGCAACATAAAACTTGGGAGATTTTCACACACCAGGTCAGGTAATCCCAGGCTGTGCTTCTTGAAGCAGCGATAGCTTTATTTCTCACTTCTCACCTACGCCTTTCAATGGTCTGTCTTCAACAGGAGGCCAAGGCCTCTTTCTATAGGCTCTGTTGTTACTATATGTGGAAGTGCTGCAGGAGGTGTGATTTGACCCATAAAATCTCTCAGCCCACTGTCTATTTTATAGTATTTGAGAATTCTCAGCTCTGTATTTTCCACTTACTCATGTTTAGATAGAGACAAATGCCCTTGTGTCTGCACTTTGAGAGTGAAGAAATGAAAGAAGAGCTTGTTTTCTTACCTCTGGGCTGTGATACAGGAAGAACACAGTAACAGTGAGCATGGATGATGGCATGTTGTTCTCTGCACTGATGTCATCTGCCCCATAACTATCGTGCCCCACCAAGTCATGTCCCTTCATTGTTCTCTTGAACACACCTTGTATTTTCCTGCCTCTGTATTTTCACTTATGCTGTTTTCCCACCTGGAGTACCCTGTCTCTTTTCTTAGACTCTCTTAAGTCTACCTAATGTCTCTCTGAAGTCTCCCTGTCCCTAAGGGTCTTATTTCAATTCTCCATCCTTGAATTCTCCCCTACTCTTTTTTCCATCCCAGAATGGAGTCCACTGACGTTCACTAGAGTTTAAGCTCCATGAGGGCAGAGACTGCCTGTTTTGTTCATCGCCACAATGCAGTGCTCAGCACATAGTAGGTGCTCAATAACTATTTGTCGAATAATAAGAAATTGCTCCCTCTAAACTTAGCTGTTATCAGACATATATTAACCATCTGTCTATATTTATCTTTATACATACACCAGATGATAAGCTTCTTGAAAACTGAAACCAGGTCTTCTTATCAATCTATAGCAGAGTCTTGAACACACTAGGAGTTCAATAAATATTGGTGATTGAGTTTACTACATAATCACTCAATAATTATCTTTACTGAGCTCCATGGGGGTTGGGAGGCAGGCAGGATGTCTTCCCTCGCTTACATAAAACCACCTTTGAGCGATTTTATCAAACAGAAAGCCCGGCCCCACCTCAGAGCACTGGCCCATTTAGGAAGGTATTCTTAGGAGCAAAATACTGCTAACATTGTACTCCTCTTCCAAAAAATTTGAAAAAGGTTTCACATTGAGTTGTTCAAGAATCACTTGTCCCATGGTTGACTAGTTAATTCCTAAGTATGTCACTCTGAAAACTGATTATAGTCCTGTTTCAAATGGGGAATTGGGAGAACTCCAAAACAGGGTATATTATTCTATCTTGTAGGAGGGAAGAGTCCAGCAGGGTATTCACTGAGTTATGGTGCCAGAGCCTTCCTTACTTCTGTTACCGTAAATTATTGCTATAGTAGAAAGCCAGATCAGCAAAATGAGACCCTAGCATTGCACTTCCTCTCAGCAGAGGTCTTATATAATATAGGCCTTCATAAACAACATTGCATAAACATAACGTGGGCTCTGTCCTAGTAAAGTTCATGCTGCTTAATGTAAAGTGGAATATTATAAGTTCTAAGGTGTCCCTTGCTTCTGGGGTAGCTGTTGACTGAAGCTTTTTTTGTTTAATCAAAGAACATTAGTTTTGTACCCCAAGTGCCCAGATATAGAATTAAAACAGCAATTTCCCTGAGATTCTCCAATTGTCTCTCTCCCAGGGCTCTCAAATTCAAATGCCTCCAGGGCCCGGCAGGCAAACTAAGTGAGCTGGGTGAGGACTGTTGCAGGTGGCATGGACATGGGCCATTTAAGGGCAGCACTTCTCAGTCCCAGTTAATTGTTTCCATGCGGAAAAGTGGAGTCCAGGGTTGACAGAGCCTCTTGATTTTCAAGACCAGTTGGAAATCCGCATTTTGGGGGATGAATCACCTGATTCCTAAATGTTAACAACTAATTCAAATAAATATATATGCAACCCAAAGTGTTTACTCATCCTCTAGGATAGCAGTTTGCAGCCTTTGTTCCGTCCCTTCAGTCCATCCTGCCTTTGGCCATTGAAAAGTCCTCCTCGGGCCTCACCTCCATTGTGCTGCCTACCTTTTTAAGGAGCTGGGTAATGACTTCTCATCCAGAGTGGTAGGATCTAGTACCACATTGGGCAGATGTTCAACTAACACTTGTCGAAAGAACAAATCTTGTACTGTTGCAGAAGAGGTTCAGGTTTTGCCGAGAAACCCAAGCGATACTCAGAGAGATGGAGGAACAAAGTTTTACTGTGCACATGGACCCAGAGTAGAGTTTAATCTCCAAATTCTGGGCCCTCCACTGCGATTTTCAGAGGCTTATATAGGCAGGCTGGCGGGAAGCAGGCAGGAGTACAGAAGCAAATTTTGTTGGTTACCTTACCATAAATGGACACAGGCCAAGGCAACGGCTGCTAGCCCAGATTAGCCTGCTCGCTCACACAATCAAGCTCTTACAGGTGCACACCCTGCAGCTCACAGCACACACACACCCAAGGGCTAGATGATCAGAAGTCAGCCTGTATCAGCATTACATAGCGGGATAGAAGGGAGGGGTAGGGGATTCCCTCAACAGTACCTCTCTCCATTGTTAGAGATGTGCCCATGCTTGGGCATTAGTTGTCTATTGCTACATAACAAATTACCTCAAAACTTAAGGACTCAAAATAAATAGTTAAGTCTTATTATCTCACAGTGTCCGTGATCCAGGATCTTGAGGGCAACTTGGCTGGACAGTAGGGCCTGAGTCGTCTCATAGGATGGCAGCCAAGATTTCAGCTGGGGTTGCCATCACCTGAAGTCTTCCGTGGGGCTGGAAGATCTTCTGAGGTGGCTCACTCTCGTGCTGGCATGTTGGTTCTGGCTATTGGCAGGAGGCCTCAGTTCCTTGCCATGTGGACCCCTCCATAGGGCTACTTGGGCATCCTCACACCGTGGCAGCTGCTTCCCCCAGAGTGAGTGATCCAATAGAGAGCAAGGTGGAAACTGCAATATCTTTTATGACCTAATCTCAGAAGATGCACAGCTTTATTGGTTACATAGCTAGCCCTGTTCATTCTGGGAGGAGATACACAAGGATGGTGAGGTTCACTGGGGGCCATCTTTGAGACGTGCTGTCACCCCTATGCTCCCTGTAGACTATGCTCACAGTAGACCCTCAGTAAATCCTTTTGAAACTAATGATGAAGCACCAAGAATACAGCCCTAAACCACCTTTTTCAAAAAATAAAAAAACCCTAAAGGAGTAGCATTGACGTCATAGTGATTCATACCTAGTCATCCTATTTACTATTATGTTTTCAAGATCAACATCAAAAACTAAATATCCTATTTTTTTATAGTCCATCTTAGAACTGTTTTCCCTGAATGTACCTAAAAAAAAATTTTTAAGTACATTTTAAAATTCTACCTGTATCACCTCTTAGAGTGATAGGTTCAGGTTTACCATCTGCTTTTTGAGAAAACTCTTAACAATTATCGCTTATCTCAGTTCCCCTTAATGGGATATTCCTTGTTCTCATATTCTCTCAATTGCCTGAGATGATACTTTTCTACTAAACCTAATGATTTTTAAAGGTTTGAAAGGAAAATTCCTAAGAACTAGCACCCTGAATGAAGAGTAGTTCCTGCTCTGTGCATTAGTGACGCTTGTAAAGACAGCCTCTCTAGCTTCCCTGGGCCCTCTGACCTGGTAAGAAAGGGGTGCAGGTGGTCAGCTCCTCAGAGCCGGCAGCTGGGGAGGAGCGGGCTTACCCCCGGCCCTGCCGCAGCGCCCATTTCTCATGCCTGCTTCCCAGCACCCCCAACCCAGCCAGCAGGTCCGAGTGGATGTTGCTGGTGCTCACACACGTGCACGCCCACTCGGGCTGCCCACTGCCTTTGCCGCCGGTAAGACCACCCCTAATACTCATTGTAACCGGGTTTCTCCAGAATAGAAATGTTGCGGGGGAAGGGAAGGTGCCACAGTGTGACTTCCCCTAGGAAAATCCCTGCTAGTGCTTATTTGTTCAATACACAAAACCTTAGGCTGGGAATCGAAGGTCAACACAGCCAGAACCCTGGAGTGCGCGCAGATCCTCTGGATTCGGGTAACATTTCCATCCATACCTGGGGTGGGCCCCGGGGGTGGGGGGCGGGCGGAAGGGGCCTCGGTGCACCGCCCCGCCCCCGCCCGCCCGCGGGGCTGCTTGTTTCAGCCGCAGCAGTGGTCACAGAGTCGGGGTGTTGGTAAATGGAAATGAAATGTATAATTCATAAGGCCATGGTGGCGTGTGTTCTGGGGAAGGAGGGTGATAATTACAGAATTGAGAAACGAGGCGGCAGTGTGTAAGCAACCTTTCTAGGTTAGAGGCTGCTGTGATAGATGGCCGGCATTGTTCTCCTTCTGACCTTTCTCTGAACTTCCCCTTAGAGGAACAGAGGAAATACAGTTCTGCCTTTTTCCATGTTGTTTTTGAATAATACCTTCGGATGCCAGCCTTTAGCGTATCTGTTCTTCCTTTTTTGGTTTTGCCTCCCCCCTCCCCTTCCCGTGCTTTGCCGCTTTCCACAGAGAAACCTAATCCCTGAGTACTTTGTCCCAGTGTTAGTGGTAGATACACAGGCTCCCCGAATATTTGTCCATACTGAGCACCATACTTACAGGGAAAGGGGAAAACCCGCAGTGTCGTTTCCCTCGCCTCCCCGGCAAAGCAGGCTGGCCCTGAGTATGGGCCTCCGTGGTGATGCCAACGTGGGCGCCGACGAGTGCGCGGGACTTGGCGCTCAGGCGGGAGGATGATGGGCCAGGTGATGGGCTCTAGGCCCTAGTGCGCAGAACAGAGTAGTTTGACCAGGCGTTGAGTGCAGCACCTGGGGGCCGGTGCAGGGAGTCTGCACTGCATTTCCTTCGCGAACCTTTCCACTCTTGAAAGCTGAAAGACTCCACGTCGTTTCCCTCCCCACCCCTCTCCGCCAGGATTGATTTACTGGTCTGAACTGTGACTCTCTAGTGATTGCCCGTAACTCTGGGCTCTGTGATCATCTGAAGCCTCACAGCCTGTGTAAAATCAGGGAAACCCCGGGAAGAAGGAAGACTTCGTTTGATTTTCACACCAGTGAAGAGTCGCTAAAGAGTAAGGCTTACTTTTTAGCCTCACAATTGAATCTAGAACTGATTCTTTGGGGTATTTGGAGTTGTTTCGTTTTAGGGGGGTTTTTGTTTGTTTGTTTAAAAAAAAAAAACTTTTTGAGGCAAAAGGAGAAGGAACTAGACAGCTCTAGCACGCCAGAGCCTTTCAAATGGGTTCACTCTAGTCATTTAATGCTGATTGCACACCTGCTGTGTGCAAAGCACCCACCAGCCTGTGCTCAGGCAGCCAAGCACTTCCGTAGCAGATATAGGACCTTTCTCCTCAGGAACCTTTGATCTCATGGGGGAATCCAGGGCAAGCTTAAATACATACATGCAAAGACCTGCTTAGATGACTGACACTCCATAGGAGCAAACATGACAAGCAGCCACTGAGTTATTTTCAATAAAATGTTAAAACTTTTGTTCTTTGGCAAAAAAAAAAGAAACTGAGCTCTTCAAACCAATGAGCACTGTCATTCTTTCAAGCATCCACTTAATTGCTCTTGTTTTTTAGTTGAATTTCTAAAAATCTCCCTAGTTGCCTCCTCTCTTCTCATCTCCACCTGTTATTTTTTTTCATCTCCAGATAGATACTTTCTCCTTTTTTCATCCACAAGATATATTTTTTTAAAGATACAAATTCTCTATGACAAGCTTCTCCTATTAAAAATGAATAGAACTTTCTAGGTTTCTACTCAGATTTCTCCATTGAAATCCCCACTAGAAAATAAAAACCAAAAAGAACTTGCTTGCTCCAAACCCCTCCTCTCTCCTTAAAAATTAAATGCATTAATAGTAAGAAGTTCCTGTTTTTACTTTTTCCTCAGGTAATCAGCCATTCACGGCAGTTCAACAAGCATCTGTGCATTGAGCGGTTTAGTGCTTGGTGGGGGGGGGGGGCGGTAAGGATAATGAAAGCACAGGATTTTCCAGAAGAGTCATGGATGTGAACACTAATAACAGATTATCTGTGGGCAGCCCCCACCCCTGGTGTACAAGGCTGCCTGCTGAGCGCAGGGAGCTGTACGAGGGTGAATAAACCACGCGCATGACTTCAACATGCTTCCAGTCTAGTTGAGAAGCTGATGTACTTTATTCTCATTGAAAAAAAAAAATAACTGTCAATGCAAGGGCGAGTGGAAGAGCTGAGTCAGCAGTAGACACATTTAGAGTTGCAGAAATGTAAAACAATAGAAGGAAGATTGCTGGAGGAGGGAGGTAAGATGTGAATTGAAAACCTTGAAGGCTTCAGATAGTAGCCTAGGCAGAAGGAGAAAGGCTTTCTTTCCTAAGAGGCAAACTGTGACACAGGCTTGCAGGGCCTGGGAATGTTCAGGGGACGCACTTCCTGACCTGTCTGGGGGATCAGGGGCTTCTCCCTCACACTGCCTCAACTCTGTTCCCTCTTCTGCCTCCCCCAGCGGTCCCTTACCCTCTCCTTCCTTCCTCCCTTCCTCCCTTCCTCCCTTCCTCCCTTCCTCCCTTCCTCCCTTCCTCCCTTCCTTCCTTCCTTCCTTCCTTCCTCCCTCCCTTTTTTATTTTTTTTTATTTTTTATTAGAGAAGCTGTAGTTTATGGAAAAATCATGCAGAAAATACAGAGTTCCCATATGCCCCCCATACACACACATTTTTCCTATTATTAACACTTTGCATTCATGTTGTATCTTTGTTATAATGTAGTTATACTGTTAACTATAGCCCACAGTTCACTCTTCGTGATGTAGTCCTATTTTTTTTTAACTCTAGTAACATATATATAACCTAAAATCCCCCCTTTTAACCACATTCAAATATAATATCCAGTGGTGCTAATTACGTTCACAATGTTGTGTACCATCACCAGTGTCCATTACCAAAGCTTTCCGATCACCCCAAACAGAAACTCTGTACCAATTAAGTATTAATTCCCTGTGTCCCAGCTTCCGCCCCCACCCTGCTAACCTGTATCTTCGTTTCTGGCTTTATGAATTTGCTTATTCCAATTGTTTCATATCAGTGAACTCATACAATATTTGTCCTTTTATGTCTTTTTATTTCAGTCAACATGATTTCCTGTTCTTTCTTTGAAGTCCACCCCTTGAATTCCAGCTGGTATGTGGCATCATCGACCTGCTGGTTAGCTCGCTTGCCTAAAGCAGTGGTCAGTGCTAACAGAACAAAATGACCATTTTGACCTCTTTTGACTTCAAATGACAAAACCTTGATTGCTCCATTCCAAAGGCATATATAAGAATCCCAGCTCTTAGATTACAAAAGGCCCCGTTGTCTGAATGAGAAAAACAGTTTCCAGGCAGGGGGAGCTGTGGTATCCTCATTTGAAGGAACAGCGTACTCCCCCTTCCCCAGATGGAAACAGGGTGACACTCAGTTTGCTGTGGATTTCCTACAGTGAGGTTCAATGTCTGTCCCCGGTGGGTCCATTCCCCTGTCCCCAGAGGAGTGAAGGCCCCGATGGCTTTCAGATCAGGTGTTGTCTCCTACACTACAGCACCACCTAGTGTGAGCCGTAAGGAGCCACTTATGTTTTCCTCCATGACCCAAACCAAACACAAGAAAGCAACTTGGGTTTTTTTTTCAGCCCCTTCAAGAAAAGTCAAATATAGGAAGATTTTTCCCTCACGAAGCTGCCCTTGGCTGGAGACCTGAAATGTATGCCCTCTTTTTTTTTTTTTTTTTTTTGTAAAAATTCTCCTGGTCCTAATACTGCTAGAACAAACAACAAGCCGCTCCCAGAGTTCCCTCCTTGTCCCATGGTACCATGGACAAGTTCTGTGGAGCCGTGTTGAGAAGAGAGGCAGGGGTTAAGAAGACTGTGTGAATATTTCCTTCTATGGAATGGGAGAAGAATGTGCCCGAGGTCTCCTCCTTCTGCTGGTTTGGTCTCCTAGCAAAACCAGGGTGGTGTGCATGTCCCCAGAGCAAGGCCATCCCCACCCACCTGGTTGCCCGCATCCTCCACTCACGCCTGCCTGCTTGGGCACAAGACACACCCTATATCTACTGAATCAGAACCTGCCCCATTAGCCAGGATGGCTCATGTCTTTATTTGAAAACTTGCTTAGGTGGCATATCAGCAGGTTTCTGTCCTTGGTAATTCTCAACCAGAAGCACAGTACAAGGAGTGAGGCCTCCTCTAATAATACTTGTTGTATGGGAATATCCCTGTGGCCACAGTGGAAGTTCACCCTGTAATGTGTGTTGGGCATCTTTACTCAGTGGATTCTTCTTCATATCTCAGGTTTCTGGCTTCTCCTCTCTCAATTGGCATATCTCCCATTGGAGACAGTGAATGCATTTCCCTTTCAAAGGAGGAGCAATTTTCTATCTTCAGTCCTCTGTCTTACCCCAGGCCACCAGCCATAAAGAATGCCTCGGGACTTAGTCCCATAAGCTAAATGATCAGATGGTGTGTCATAAGGAAAAGAGATACACCAAGGATGAGCCCATCTTTGTTCCAGTTCACTTGCATAAGAGTTGGGAATTCAGGGGCCCCTTCAGTGCAGGAAGGAAAGCATCATGATTCTTCAGCTCAGGCTGGTTCATCCATTCATCCAACAAACTTTTGTTGAATACACACTATGAACCATTCTAAGCTAAATGCTAAATTAGTGAGGTGTTTCCCACATAAATTAGTGAAGTTGCACATAAAGCATGTTCCCTTCTTAGTATGCTTTTACCTGGGTTGGAGGGTGAGTCTTGAATTAATAGGTTAGGGTGAAAGACCCCAACCTTGTTCTCCAGTCATACATCTCATTTTCACTCTCTTGGGGGGTATGGTGTCACCACTGAATAAAATGAAGGTGTTGCATTTGCAATCGATCCACCGGAATTGAAATTCCAAATTTCCTTCCAGTGCAGAGAAAAGAGGAGTGGCCCAAGAAAGCTGAAAGGTGACAGCAGGTGACATTATGACTTGGGTTCAGCCTTCCCAGTATCAGCAGGTTTCCTGGAGAAGCTTTAAATGCACAATTTCAATCCTCATTTTCAGTCAACAGACTAACAATAAAGCAGTTGAAAAGCAATCAACAAAAGGAAGTAAAAAGGATGTCTGAGGGCTTTTGTCTCCTTTCTCTCTTTGCCAGCTGTGTTATTTTTCCCAGCCTTTGTGCTCTAAGCCCTCCTAAGTCAACCTGGAACCCCACTCCGGCTCACCTGTTCAGCAGAGTAGCAAGGGCCCTGCTGAGGTTTGGGGAGAGCACCCACACACCCATGCTCGTGTGGGCAGGCTGCACTTCACCATCAGAATGCGGTCATCTAAAAGTCCCTTTGAGGAGACAGGGTAGTGTTTGGGGGTAGGTAGCAGAGGGACTTTTGTGATGCTGATATTTCTTCACCTGCTTTCTGATAAATCGCTGAGCTATCGGTTTTTGTTTTGTGCACTTCTTTGTATAAATGTTATCTTTCACAATTTAAAAAAATAGTTTTTTTTTAAACTTTAAAAAAAGAACCTGGAGCAATATATCTGTAAAATGAGGCAATGAATGTAGATAGATGTAGAAACATGTGATCCAGTTCCCCTGCCTGACAGGTGCTTCTGCAAACTGCACATACTTTGGTAAAGGACACCAAGTGTAAAGCCTGAGTGGGATTAGAGTCCCATGGGGTGTTGGGAAGCAAGACCAGGCTTTCTCCAGCAAGCCTTGACCTCATGGTAAAAGCAGCACAGGCTAGGTGTCGAGAGAGCAAGGAATTATCATGACCCATAGTAGGATCCAAGCTGGTTCTTCCCAGGAACATTTCTCACTGAGATTTACAATTTATAGCGTTCTCGGCAGCGGACTTGGCCCAGTGGTTAGGGCGTCCGTCTACCACATGGGAGGTCCGCGGTTCAAACCCCGGGCCTCCTTGACCCGTGTGCAGCTGGCCCATGCACAGTGCTGATGCACGCAAGGAGTGCCCTGCCACGCAGGGGTGTCCCCTGTGTAGTGGAGCCCCACGCGCAAGGAGTGCGCCCCGTAAGGAGAGCTGCCCAGGGCGAAAGAAAGTGCAGCCTGCCCAGGAATGGCGCCACACACACAGAGAGCTGACACAACAAGATGACACAACAAAAAGAAACACAGATTCCCATGCCGCTGACAACAACAGAAGCAGACAAAGAAGATGCAGCAAATAGACACAGAGAACAGACAGCTGGGGTGGGGGGGGGAGAGAGAAATAAATAAATCTTTTAAAAAATAATATATATATATATAGTGTTCTATTTCTCTCTCTCTCCAATGAAACAGATCACATCATTTAGGAGGATCCACATCTCTGACTATGCTTTCTTTACCTTGTTTTATACGCAACTGTGTGAAAAAATATAACACTGAATTTTAAGACTAACATCAGAATGTGCTTCTGAGACATCTGAGAACTGGTTTCTAATTTAGACCAACATCATTTGAAGCCTTTGGAGATTATATTCAGTGTAAGTTCCAGATTCAACCTTTTCATCTTCTCTGGAAGCACAGAAGTTAGATTTTGGGCTGCACTTAGTGGAGCTGGCAGTGCCGGGAATCTAGGATCAGCTTGTGTGCGTGTGTAACACATGCACACATACATACGCATACATTCCTAGTGCACACCAGGAAAATTCTATACTGAGTGAAGATGTTCACTGCCAGTATGAATTAAAAAACCTACCTCTCTGATTCTGCTGCCGTGGCGTACAGTGTCTATCATTGTTATACCAGAACTGGCCAGTGGAATCAAGGAAGCCAGCTTCCTTTGGGAGGCTGTCCAAATCTGGCATGCGAATGGTATCAAAATCTAGACCAAACCATGCTTATGTCAACCGTCCATATGGATGTGATGATTCATTCTGATGTCTGAAGACATTAGATTAGGACAGACTTGATGGTGAGGTTCTTGAAATGATCCCCATCAGCGCAGTTTCGTAGACATCAGCGGTGCCCCTAGGTCGAACATTCAGAACATCTCTGCGGGGATTTTGCTGCTTGTGTGACATTGAACTGTGATCACCAGAAGGAGTGAGGAGGCTCCCGGCTAGCCTTGCTCCTTTGTGGCAGCTCCCCACCACACAGGGCCTCCTTCCGTTTATGACAGGGGCTGCAGGTGCCTATAGAGCTCTCGGGGTCTTACACTTTGGGTCCATGCAAGCTGACACAGTGAGTGGGACCCTGGTCCACTTTCACTCTGTGTTTTGCTCCAAGAGCTCCCTTTCTGATCCCTGAGGAAGCTGTGTGTTTTTGAAAATTAAATCCCAGGTTGACCTGGGATTAGCTCGGCCTCTATTACTCTTTGACACCATGCGAATCTCTTCCTGGAATCCCCCCAGACGTGGGCTGCCGCTCTCTGTTTCCATAAGAGGCTTGCTGTGGTTAGGGGTCACACTCCCTCTCCCATCAGCTGCCCGAGGTGCTCTCCAGGCCTGGCCCTTCAGTTTTCCATGCAGGTCTCTCATGCTTTTAGATCCAGCTTCTGTCAAATACCAGCCTTCCCCCCTCCCCGCCCACCTCACCGACTCTTTGGATTTCTGTGGCCGTTTCCACGTCCTGCGTTGCTTTGATATTGTCCCTTGCTTCCCACTCTGGGTCACCAGGTCAAACAGTGGCTCAGAGCTCATGTCAGCATTTCCAAGTCTCCTTATTTTTGCAGTGGAAACATAAGATTTAACAACCCATCTGAAATACAATTTTACATTTTGATTGCTTCTGCCCCAGCCATGCTGGGGTTACTTTCAATCTACATACATTTGTGGGAATGGTTTTTTTTCCCTGCAGTTTGATTCAAGTACACCTTATAATATCAGTGATTATAAAATACCATGGACTTGCTTCCAAGGAGTTCGAACTGCTTTAGAATTCTACCGACCGTAATTTATCTTCATAAGCTGCCATAAAGACAAGGAAAAAAAGAGATTAATAATCACACTTTATAGATGGTGAAATAAAAACTCAGAGGAATTGAGCAACATTTTTCTAGAAATGCACAGTTCTTCCTGTGCTCTTCTATTGCGGAGCAGAGTTATCGCCCAAGGTGGGAGTGGCTACTGGGCCTTACACTCATTTTATTAGGGCAGTGTGTAGATGAGTGGGGCATTGACTCTCATCCTATAATTGGTCCAGGAAGGAGATGTGAGCAAGGGAGAGCACTATGAGTCTTGCATCCCAGACTGTTCTGTGATCCCTGATGCTGCAAACAGCCCAGGGGTCAGCTCTTCCCCCCTGGGTCACATCTCCAGAATACAGCCTCAGACCCATGTCCACCCCCTCCCAACCTGTGCCCTGGGCCATGCAGCTGCTGCATCTCCCCAAGGTGGGAGGCATCACCCTGGCGGCTGTTAGGAGAAGAGGCTGGGCAGCCTCGGGGCCAGCAGGAATGCAGGGAATGCCAAGGACAGAAGAAGGCAGGGGGTTGTGATTTAGGGAGTTCTATTTCTAAAGTTGGGTGGTCGGTACTTGGTAGTGGATTCTATCATTCTTTATACCTTTTTAATGTACATAAATGTAATAAGCTGTTTAACTGTGCATGCTTTATAATATATTTAAACAGTTTTCCTAATGCCTCAATTTAGAAGATTGGGATTTTAAAGTGGGCTTTACAAACAGAGGCAAAGGGCTGCTCTGTTTTATTATTACTTGGATTTAGCCATATTACAGATAAATGGTTCAGTGTTTGCTGATTACCTGCTCTGTGCCAGGCCCTGTGCTAGGTGCCTCTGTGACGCTCTGTTTGATCACTGGAATTACCCCTGTTGTACTGGTGAGGAAATTAACAGGCCCTGTTTTAACGGGATGAGATCTCAGAGCCCGTCCCCAGCAGCGCTGGGATCCCACCCACGAGCACCTGCCTCCCACGTGCGTGCCCTTGCCGCTCAGCCTCGGTCGTCCTGCATCTCCTGTGGTGGGCATTCCTCTACAGGTTCTTGCAATCTGGGTGGGATCTAGGAATAGCCTGTCATGATGTACTCTGTCAAGAGAGCTACCAGAGCTAAATATCAAAGCCCTTGTGCTAAAAAATGACATTCCCTTTCTATAGAAAAATAGAATTTTCAGCATCATGTTATGAGAACATTGGGAAGGAATGATCTCTCTCTCTCTCTTAGGTGCAACTTCTGTCTGACACTTCATGTGTGTTTAAAGTATTTTTGATATCCCAAAATAGTAATGGAGAGATGACGTAAGATGCTTCCCTGGGGAGCTGCTGTAGCAGGAAGGGTGAGGAGTGCGTCAGTAATAGAACCTAGGAGACTCTGGGCGCCCTGGGAAAAGTCTTGGCCATTCGCTGTTTCCAGGAGCCAACAGTCCTACCTACTGTAGAGCCAGACAGAAACAGCCCCATGGAAGAGCCCGGAGTGTGATGACCAGCCCCCGAAGAGCATGTGAACTATCATCGTAGGAGGGAGCCCAGGTGATAGTGCCGGCGTCAGGGAAAACTGAAGCTCGCTGGGGAGAAGAGGGAGTTGGTACAGATTCGTTCCTTCTACCAGTGTGCATCGAGTACCTAACCAGCCCCGGGCCCTGTGCCAGGCGCTGGAGGGGCAGCAGCAACATCCAGGGGCAGCTGCCCCTGCCCTGCCCTGCGCCTGGGGGCCACCCTGCCTGTCCTCTAAGGGGGGCTCCCCTCAAACCTCTCCTCAGGAAAGCCCTCCCTGCTTTCCTTCGCCATCCTTGGCACACGGTACATTGGCTGTTGCCATGCTGTCACCTCAGGCTAGACGGGGAGCTCCTGGAGACCTGGAGTATTTTTTATACTGAGCCCCCAGCACAGTGCTGGCACACAGTAGACGAGGAGTAAGTGGTAGTTGGATGTATATTCAAATAAGTGAGTGAATGAGTGGAGCGTGAACCACATTCTGGCTTAGAATAACCATTGGTGAGAAGGAGCTTCACTGAGCAGTAAACTCCCTGTTGCAACTGCCACTGAACATGCTTCAGGCGAGTTGAGCAAAGAAACAGATTTTAGGATTGTCTGCTGCACTCTCAGTTGTTCTGGGCCTTATAGAGTAGCAGAACATGGGAACAAGACATCTGCCAGGTCACAGCAGCATGGTCTTAAGTCCCCCAAGGATTACTGGGGCCTTATGGTCTGGGTGTTTAGCAAATATTTATGGAGCATCTACTGTGCGCCAGTCTGAAGACCAAAGATAAGTGAGACACAGACCACACCCTTTAGAAAGTTGAGTAGGGGGGAGAGAGATGTGAATAGATATATATATTTGGAAGGGCAGGTACTCAATATTTATTGGATGAATCTCATAAAAGTTTATTTGTATTTGTATCTTCACCATCAAGTAAAACCCTGCACAGAGAAAGTGGTCAGTATATTTTTGGGCAGGGGAGATGGGAAGGAGGGGCGTTAAAGAGGCTGTATCAGACACGTGATCCATATATTACACCTTCAGAGAAGAGGACGGCATCCTTGGAGATGGGGGAGGGATTCAGGGTGGATTGGAAAGGGTTGAAACCAAAGGCCAGAGGCAGTTGTAGGAGACCTGAATTGAAGAGGGCCCAATTAAGTCGGTAGCAGTGGGAGCTGAGCAGGGTAATGGCCTCAAGATGGAGTTGACAGAGATTCTAGCAGCGTCTTGACCTTGAGCATAAACTAAGAGGTTTCAACTACACCGCTGAGTTCTTTACAGCCCTAGAATGGTGATCCTGCCTCCTCATGCCCACTGCTCCCCTCTGGCTCCTTTGCTGTAATAACCTGTGCACCACCTGCATGCAGGTGTCCTCCCGCTCTCCCCTGGCGGGCTCCCTAGCTGAGCGTGGACCGGTGCGCTCACCACGGCTGTTCCTGCTGGCGCTGGGGCCTGCGCTTCCTCCTCTGCTCCTTGTGCCCAAGCATCCATTTTTTTTCGTGAAGTCTTGTCACTTCCATTCACCTTCGTCTGTGCTGTCTTAGAATTTTTTATCTAAATCACATATTCAGTGATATTTAATAAAGGTTTATTCAGTCAACAAATACTTACTGATTGAGTGACTACTGAATACCAGGCACTCTGCTGCCTGAATGGACTTAGTTGGGGTGACAGACTAGTAGAAAAGTGCTGTAAAATGACATTTCTGGCACTGTAGGTGGAGACTCACTGGTGTCGAGGGAGGCCTGACAAATATCGGAGGCAGTGACAATTAACCTGACATGTGAAGGATGAGGCAGGGGCGACCATTTGAGAGCCAGGAGGGAAAGCGTTCCCAGCAGAAGCAACAACACTGCATGAGACTTTAGGTCCAGAAAGAGTTTAGAGTGTTGTAGAAATTGAAGGAGAGCCAATGGGACTGGAGCTCCCTGAGCTTAGAAAAGTGGATTGCCATGACGTTGGAAAGGTGGGCAGGGGCCTATGGTAAAAATTCCTGTAAGCCATGGGAAGGATTTAGATTTCCTTCTAAGTCAGTGGGAAGGCACAGAAACGTTTAAAGCAAGGGAAGATAAGATCTCTTCACTTTGGCTGTTGTGTAGAAAATGAATTGAAAGAAGGAAGGACAAAGTGGGAAGTCCACACAGGAAGCTCCTGGTGTGAGACGGGGCAGCCAGGACCAGGGCAGTGGAGAGGGAGAGTCAGGGCTGATTTGTGTTAGCCTTTGGAGCTGGGCATGTTGAGGGATTGGATGGTGAGGGTGAAGGGAGAGACAGAGGACTCCAAGATCACACCCAGATTTCTGGCTTGAGCATCTGGACAATGAGAATGCCGTTTGTGACATAAGGACAGAGGGAGGAGTGTGTTTAGAGAAGATGGGACAGGAGACGCATTCCTGTTTAAACATGTTACGTTTGAGATGATCGTGAGATGCCAAATGGAGATATCTGGCCATCAGAACATAAATCTGGAGCTGAAAGTCCAAGATGGAAGTAGAAATTTGGACTTTAAACATGGGAGAGTGGATCACATTACCTAGGGCATAAATGAAAAGAGAGCAGAGAAGGGGACCTAGGACTTTGCCAACATCAGGCAATTGGATAGAGGAGGAAAAGCCATGAAAGGAAACTGACAGGGGGTAAACAGAGCAGCAGGACAAACATCAGGAGGGTGTGGTGTCACGAAAACCAAGAATCATTGTTTCAAAACAGGAGGGAATGGTCAGCTGTGCCAAAGAAATGCTGCTCTTGGGTCACAAAGATGAGAAGTTGGCCAGTGGGAGGTCACTGCTGATCCTGACAGGTGCCCAGCTCCAGTGGAGCAGAGGGTGTGGAAATCCAGCTAGAGGCGGTTGGGAAGATGCTATGAGGTGAAGAAGTGGAAACTGTAGGAGATCGCTGGTCAGAGATTTGGCTTTGAAGACAAAGGAGAGAGAAATAGGGCAACAGCTGCAGGCAAATGAAGGCACTAAGTAAAGGTTTGTTTTGTGGTTTTGTATTTTTTCTTGTGGGCTGTTTTGTTATTTTGTTTTACTGTGTGTTTTTTTTGTTTTTTTTTTTAATGAGAGATGCAAAAGAATGTTTGTGTGTTCGTAATTAGATAACATTTTTCGGGTCTCGGTCTTATACACATATTGTATTCAGCGTCACTTGTCACGTGTGCTTTGGTGTTGCCTTCTCAACATTGGGGGCCCCTCCCAGACAGGGCTGTGCCTTTTCTTTCTTTTGCTCCCCAACCGTCCAGCCTTATGTGTAAGCATTTGTGCCTTATGGTCACAGCTGGGAAAACATTCTGCTGTACGTGTCATGGTGCCATGAATGACTGCCATTGCATTTTCTTGGTGAGCAAAGAGTGATTTTCACTGTGCCTGTTCATGTAACATCAGTCATCGAAATCCGTTCGTGGTGTTCCTTACCAGAGGACATCGCTGACATGCCCTTTGTGTGACGGTCTCAATTGTTGTGTTCTGCCTTGCACATCACCAGGCAACAGAAACTGGGAAACAGGGTTTCCACGGGTTATAAACAGCTTAGGGGTCCTGAGAACCAGTTGATTAACTTGACAAGGAAAGGTGGCTTAAGGTCCCTCAAGCAACCAGAAGAGGGGTGGGTTCTGTAGAGTCAGACCAGCCTAATCCTAAATCCAGGCTATGAGGGGCAAGCGAAGAATCAGGGCTGCAGGAGGGCAGGGTCAAGCCAAGGACCCAGGTCACAGGAACAGGACAACAGATGACAGTGGTGCCCGACCCTGAGCCAGCAGCCTCGTGAAGGAGGCACGTCTCACAGGTGGGCAGCCCGGGACCACAGCTCCCTCCCCACGGAAGGGCCTGGATCCACGTGGGAGAGGGGGCCCCTGGGAGAGGGCAGAAGGAGAGCAGGTCCCGACGTCATAGGTGATAAAATCATTTTGTTTCCTCTGTAATACTCTTTTCAGATGTTCCTTTCTCAGGGATATGGTTTTATAAAGCAACTGAAACCGTATCTAAAGGCATTGCTAGAGGTGACCTGACCGTAATCTCACCAATTCCACAGAATTATCAAGTTCATCTGGCAAGCCCCGGTGGTTTGGGGGCAGCTTTGGACATGGGTGACCTAGGCAGTCGTGGGATCTGAGGCCCACGGGAGGCAGGGAGGTCCAGCGGTGATGCGTCATGAGACAACCACGGGCATCACGGGTGCAGGGAGGCCAGAGGGCACGAGCAGTCTCCAGCGTTCACAGGGACAGGCGGCAGCTAGGGCTGAAGGAGACAGAGACCAAAGAGAGGGCAAAGTGCCAGCAGAGCGTCAGCAGCTGAAGATGTCTGGAGGGGGGCAGTGGGCAAGGAAAATGGCAGATCCATTAAGTGGTGCCCAGGCAACTTACCTCGACCCCGAACCTAAGCAGGAACTCCCTCTTTGCAAGCCTGGGAAAACCAGTCTTGGGTTTTAGAAAAATTATGTCTCGCCGTCCAGCCCGGCTGACTCTGGCACTCTGGATGCCCCAGTGCAGCACTGAATCTCCAGCTTTTAAAGAAGTGAATCAATGTCTTTTTATATCTGAAAAATCAAAAGGCTTTGTAACAGGACATTTTTGTTTTTTAACACTATTACAGAGAGGAAAAAGAGTAGCAGTGAGAGCAAATCTAAAAGGGGAGAGTGAGAGTGCCGAGATGCTTTTTTTTTAATTGTGGTAACATATATACAGCAAAACATGCCCCATTTTAGCCACCTTCAAATATGCAGTTCAGTGGTGTTAATTACATTCAGTGTTGTGCTGGCCTAACTACCATCCATTACCAAAACCTTTCCATCACTCCAAACAAGAGGGAGATGTTTTTTAAGTGAAGAAAAATTCCACTAGAAGATGGGAACCAGGTGGAGGGAGCCATACTCTTCCCCTCTTCCAGCAGTGGATGGGTGAAAAATAACCTCGATAAAGGAAAGTCTGCCCCAGCTGCCTGTCCTCCCACACCACACTGCCGAAAGAGTAGGAGGGTAGCCTCTTCCAGCATTGCTTAATCAAGTGGGAAATTTGTAGAGAAAACGAGTCAGGCCAGTGCAGTTCATTAGCAGCAGAGGGCCTTGCACCACATTAAAAAACACACAAAACCTGTGCTCATGATCTCAGACTTTGAAAAAGTTAGACATGATTTTCTACAAAACCTACCCCGACCGAATCATGACAGATTCTTAGAAAAGAAGACGTACTCTGTGGTCTCTTTGGTTTTGATTACCGACAACATGTGCAATTTTCTCTTTGAGTTTAGGTGATTTCCTTCAGAATCTCCAACATGTAACCTTGTCTATTGTGTAAAACAGAGGCAGGGGTCTACGGACTCCCAAGGGGTCCATGGAAAGATTTCAAGGGGGTCTGTGAGCTTGAATTGAAAATTCAAAAAAACATTCTTGTGGGGATGTGTTGGCAAAGGTGTGGTATATAATATTTATTAAGTAATACACAGCATAGCGTGGACTTATTAAGGGGTCTGTGGTTTTCACCTGACTGGCAAAGGGGTCTGTAAAACAAAAACAGTTAAGAACCCCTGGTGTCGGGAAACGGACTTTGGCCCAGTGGTTAGGGCGTCCGTCTACCACATGGGAGGTCCGCGGTTCAAGCCCCGGGCCTCCTTGACCCGTGTGGAGCTGGCCCATGCGCAGTGCTGATGCGCGCAAGGAGTGCCCTGCCACGCAGGGGTGTCCCCCGCGTAGGGGAACCCCACGCGCAAGGAGTGCACCCATAAGGAGAGCCGCCCAGCGTGAAGGAGGGAGCAGCCTGCTGAGGAATGGCGCCGCCCACACTTCCCGTGCGGCTGACGACAACAGAAGCGGACAAAGAAACAAGACGCAGCAAAAAGACACAGAAAACAGACAACCAGGGGAGGGGAGGAGAATTAAATAAATAAAAATAAATCTTTAAAAAAAAGAACCCCTCGTGTAAAGGGACCTAAGTCAGAAATGGGTTGTTTGTGGAGTTTATAATGGAATTATCGTTGACACCCAGACTATGTATTCATGAACAGTGTTCTATAATTACAATATAGAGAACTTTTAAGGAGATTAACGTTTTAGAAGCTTATGAGAAAAATAATAGTGTATCCTTGGAAAACGTGGTGCATTTCACTGGCATGAATGTATATTGGATATAGTCCTATTCTTTTTTTTTTTTTGGTCTTTTTTTTAATGTTACATTCAAAAAATATGAGGTCCCCATATACCCCCCACCCCCCTCACCCCACTCCTCCCCCCATAACAACAACCTCCTCCATCATCATGAGACATTCATTGCACTTGGTAAATACATCTCTGAGCACCACTGCACCTCATGGTCAATGGTCCACATCATAGCCCACACTCTTCCACAGTCCACCCAGTGGGCCATGGGAGGACATACAATGTCTGGTAACTGTCCCTGCAGCATCACCCAGGACAACTCCAAGTCCCAAAAATGCCCCCATATCACATCTCTTCCTCCCACTCCATACCCCCAGCAGCCACCATGGCCACTTTCTCCACACCAATGCCACATTTTCTTCGATTACTAATCACAATAGTTCATGAATAGAATATCAGTAAGTCCAATTTCAGAATTCCTTTGTAAAACCTGTCATTCTCTTGAAATTGGTTTCTCAAGTTTTCAGCTGAAAACAACAATTCCTGAATATCCTTAAGGTGGTTGTTAGCTCCTTTGGGTTTGGGTTGGAGAGTAAAGCTTATGAGGTCAATAGGTGTGGTTCCCTGGAGGGGCTGCTTGGCTGGGTTTTGTTCTACAGCCAAAGACCTACCCTTAATCTCAGCCAACCATCCGGCCTGGTCCTCTGCTCTAGGGGAGGGAGGACCAAACCAGAAAATGATGGGACAGTGCAGCTCAGCACCCGGAGAACCCCAGGCCACCCCCAGTGAGAGCCAGTAGTGGTGTCCCTGGATTTCAAAGATAGGATTAACTGTAGAATTCATATAGAAATAGCTAACTGTATTTTCAAAGTGCTAAAGGTTTCTTCCATTCTTTTTTCAGGGCCCCTGAGATCATCCTGGGTTTACCATTTTGTGAGGCAATAGATATGTGGTCCCTGGGCTGTGTCATTGCAGAGCTGTTCCTGGGCTGGCCATTGTATCCAGGAGCTTCAGAGTACGATCAGGTGGGTTCCGACACCCAGGTGCTCCCGGCGAGCTCATTCTTCTCCTGGGAAATATCCTGGGTTAGCGTTTCATTCAGGACCTGACGTGTGGCTGGGGTTATGGGCTGCTTTGTTATCGCCCAGGCTCTACTTCACTTCATCTTCCTGTTCTTTCTTTATTCCTCTTTCTTTGCCCTTTTTCTTTTTCTTTTTATTTCATCCTTTCCCTGTAAAATTGTCATTTTCATTTTTCTCAAAGCCACCAGAGCCATTACTTTACCTTATGTACAGTGACGGGAAAAACCTTGACCTCATTCTCATCTTTTCTTGCAGATTCGGTATATTTCACAAACGCAGGGCTTGCCAGCTGAATATTTATTAAGTGCAGGGACAAAGACAACCAGGTTTTTCAACCGTGACACAGACTCTCCGTATCCTTTGTGGAGGCTGAAGGTAGGAAGAGCGCCCCTCCCTTCCTCAGCAGCTGCCGGAGCGCGCAGGAAAGAAGGGTGCAGTCTGATCAGTGGGAGCTTTTGACACTTTGATTCAGTCAGCAAGATGGGGAGGGGCGATTGTTTATATAAAGTATAAATGAATTCAGATGCTCACAAGCAGATGCCTGTTGCCGCCTGAGAAGCTCAAGTCCCAAGCTGTTATTGCCAAACTGCCAGAATTCAGTCCAGCAAACCCCGATGACATGTCTGGTTTGTGCCAGGGAGAGAAGTAAAACACATCCTGCCTTAAGGAGCTCACCGCCCAGGGGCAGCCGTGAAGGTCCGCAGGGACCCTGGCCCACTGTGATGGAGAGGACGTGAGAGCGGAGAGAGGGAAGCACTGAATCCTGCCCTATGGCACAGGATCAGGGAGGGTACATTTGAGCTGGGCCTTGAGGGATGAAGTGGGCTTTGCCTAGTTGAGAATTGACGGGAATGGTTTCCTCAGCAAAGGAAACGGAGATCCCAGGGACATGATCTAGTTCATCCCTGGCCGGCAGGTGGCGCACTGGGCACCGTAGCCGCTTGGGTGGTTTGGCTTTCGCTGAAACGTATTTGCTTTCACTTTGATCTTCGCCTAGTAAATTAAAACTAACACATTTTTCTGGGAAAGAGAAAATAATGAAAGTCTTTGTAAATCTTTGTACATTTTAGGTGTTTTCTTTTTTCTGTAGTCATGGGGGTAGGCGTTTTGGGTGGGTTTTGTTGTTTGTTTTTGACAGAAACCACAGCCAAATTCTAATACAGTGAAAAGACAATGTGTGGCCAATATTTAGAAAAGACTTAGGAAGGAGATTTGGTTAAGCAAGTACTCTTAGGCTATGGATAGGAGAACTGGCATTTGGTGTCTGGCAACTGAAGGCCGAGTGTCTCAAGGTCAAGTCTAGTGAAAAGCATTCTCAGGGATAGAGGAAGGCGAGGCCAGAGAGGGTTCACGCCTGTGTTTTAGTTAAGACCTTCAGCCCTACATGTCCCCAGTCCAGCTGTTCCTGGGATCTAAGCCTGGATCTTAGCAGCTCCAGGTGTGCTGTCCTCAAATGAGATTTTGAGGATTAATTTCCTCTGATCCATGGATGAGTCCATAAATCCATAGCAACTAGAAACAGCAGCTTCTAAGACCAGGGGCAGTGGGGAAAACATGTTTATGTTCCAGCCCAGGCAGAGAGGCAGCCAGGCTGCCCCCGTTTGAATCTCAGCTCTTCCACTTACTGGCCCTGTGAGCTTGGGCAAGTTTCTTAAGCATTCTAATGCTGCTACTCCATCTGTAAAATGGGGATAGCAATCATCCCTATCTAAAGTGATTGTTGAGAGTGTTAGATGAGTTAATAATGCTTTAGAACAGTATAAGAGCTGTATGTATGAAGGTTTATTAAATAGTAGAATAAATTTTTAAAAACACATAAAAAGGGGATCCTGCTTTACCATATATAGAATCTTACATTAGTTCTTAAATTTAGGGAAGGATATAGGTATATCAGAGATATGCAACTTAGGATCTGCAGTACCTGACTCAGAGCAAGAACCTATCAGATGTTCGTGGGAGGGAAGGAAGAGTGTGAGTTAGTTTGGCTGAATAGAGAAAGTGATTAGTATATGCAGTTCACTTTATGGAGATTCAAAGTTTTATTATTTGAAAGGTGCACAAGACCCTCTGCCCGAAGCTCTAGGGTTTGGGTCATGGTGCATAGGAGGTCATTGACCTTACCAACCAGCTTTTGCCTCTCTTGACCAGACACCAGATGATCATGAAGCAGAGACGGGGATTAAGTCAAAAGAAGCGAGGAAGTACATTTTCAACTGTTTGGATGATATGGCCCAGGTAAGCTACGTCGGTGAGTATGCAATGTAAACCCTTTGTAAACCAAGCACATCAAGACTTCTGCAAGAGTCATATAGGATGATGGGTAGAAATCATCCCAGTCAACTGAGGTGTTTGACCTAGACCTTGAACAATGATGTGCCAGCCTTAGAAGGACTGCCACTGGGTTGGTGAAACTTTTTTAAAACTTTACACCAACTCCTTAAAAAATAGCTTCCATTTTTTGCTTCCCATTTATAAAATACTACTAGCCAATGTTACTGATGTTTTCATGAAAAAAATTTAAGCTCACGAGTACATTTAAGTTTAATGTCAGTGACTCAGTTTCTCTCAGATCACCAACAAGGGTGACTACAGGTTCTCACCTTTGTGCCCCAGAGAAAATTCTGGAACTTCAGTCAGTTATTTTTGGTGTGAAAACTAGTCGAAAATCATGGTAACTCAAAGTGAGTTTTTCTTTAAAGCAATGAGAAATAAAGCTCTAGCCCAATAAACACTTAGCACACCTCTTACTGTAGATGAGTGTAACCAAAAATCATGATTCTGAGTAAAGTATACTTGTCAGTTGATTAGAAGCTTAGATTGTCTGAGAAAACTGGAATTGGTTTCCAGAGTATGTCTTGGAAAATGTAGAAAGCAGCACAAACATTTGAAGGCTATCCTAGAATAGACTTGCTCTGGGAAGAAAACGCCTGGGTTTAGATGGCGCCTGTCTTGGTCAGAGATGACCCCAGTGAACAAGGAGGCGAAAATAATTCCAACCCTAAATCAAGGAGCCCTGAGAGGGGTGTTCAAAGCAGGCACTTGGACCCATACATTTCCCTTAAAGGTTAAATAAATAAACCCTTTTGCATCTTGCGTACTCATGCTTGGTTGTGCTTATTTTTAATAAAATGTGATGAGAGCTGCATTTCAGCTTAACCGTAAAGCAGGAGCAGTTTACATCCTGCCATTTATATATATTTGCAGGCACTGGCAGCACCCCTCTCTCACCTTCCCCTCTACCTTTCCTGCAGAGAGAAAAACCACATCCTGTGGGCAATAATATTTTGTGGGCAATGCCTTACATAGTGGAAGAACACAACTTTCTGGGAATTGGGAAAGGGGTGGCTGCAAGATTAGGGTGAGGTTGCAAGATGGAGAAAAAGGGAAGTAAAGCAGAGGGGAGGCACCTGGGGTCCTTGGTAACCTGTCCCTCCTGGCTTCCAGGTGAACATGACAACAGATTTGGAAGGCAGTGACATGTTGGTGGAAAAGGCAGACCGGCGGGAGTTCATTGACCTGTTAAAGAAGATGCTGACCATAGATGCTGATAAGAGAATCACTCCAATCGAAACTCTGAACCACCCCTTTGTCACCATGACACACTTACTTGATTTTCCCCATAGCACACAGTAGGTATCCTGCTTGGTACTTTATATCAAGGGTCCACAAACTTTTTCTTTACAAGCCCAGAGAGTAAATATTTTAGCCATTGTGGCCACCTGGTTTCTGTCACTACTATTCAACTCTGCCATTGCAGCTGAAAACAGCCATGGACAGTACATAAATAAATAAGGCTGCTTTCCAATAAAACTTTATTTATAAAGACAGCTGACAGGCTAGATTTGGACCCTGGCTGCATTTACCAACCTCTGCTTTGCACTAAAAAAGGAGGAAGAGCAAAGCACAGAGTAGTGCCAGGGTGAAGGAGTCAAACTCTGGGTGTCTGTACGTGAAGAGGATGCTCAAAATGGCAGTGCCCATAAGAGAAAGCCACCTTCAGTGCCACTTGTTATTCCCAGCGCCATGCAGGAGTAGATGAGGTCTGATTTGGATTGGGTCTGTTCATTCATTCTCTCAGCATGCTATGGGCTGGGGTTCAGAGCCCAGTGGAAGGAGGGGCCGCTGTCACCTAAAGGATGGGGGCAGTGACTGGGCAAATGTGCTGGTGTATGGAGGAAAGTTACGAGAGCTCCTGCCTGACAGCTCTACCTTCTCAGAAATAGGAGATGAGGTTATCTATTAAGAGCAAGGTGATTGGTGGTTTGAAAAGGGTAGAAAAGTTTGAGGTGGTTGGAACAGAAGTTAGCAGAGCAAATTGAATGGAGAAGTTGTTGGGTAGAAAGCATTGTTGAGGTTAGACAAGAATAGTTTATAGTGTCACGGTTCTCCCCAGGTGAAGGCATGGAAAAAACAGTTGGGTTTATCCAGGGTTGGAGTTTTGCCAGGCTACTAAGAGAAAAAGACAGATTGATAAGAAAGTTTATGAAGTTGGTATTAGAGTAATCATAATCCAAAATGATGGATCTTGGAGGCTCAGCTGAAAGGGAAAGGAAGCGAAGATGGGAGTTCTGATAAACTCAAAGAATGGTTGTCAGAGTAATAGTCAAATGAGCCAGCTGGATGGAGAATGAAATGCTGGAACATGGAATGTTTGGAGATGGAGCCGTTTTGAGGTTTGCCAGTCCAACTGAGAGTGGGTGGCTGGAACTGAGAACAAGGTCACTAGAGATGAGGACAAGTAACTGAGGAGTCTGCATGTTTGATGAGTGATCAGTGTGACTTCTGAAGCCTCCCTAGGTGGACAAGAAGTGGGTTAGAGAGGAAGACTGAGCCAGCAGCAAAGGCGTCAGTGAATGTGAGGAGGGCCGGGGGAGAAAGGAGGTCATTGGGTGGCAAGAAGGTAATGGGGGGTCTCAGGAACTTCAGCCTCTCAACCCTGAGGGACTTAGGATGTGAGAGAAGAGTCTCATCTCTGGATGTCTGCAGGGGGGAGGTGTATGCACAAGAAAGTACAAATTCTAGTTAAGAGCAGGAGGGTAAAGGAATACTGCGAGAAGAGCCTGGCAGATGGGGGAGCTGGCGGGCCATGACTGGTCTTGCCGTGCCCCTAATCAGGTCGGGCGGGCTACAAGAAATGCACGGGTGGGGCCCAGGACAACGGGTGCTTCCTTTATTTCAGTTCTGTTGCTTTTTAGTTGGTGTTATGCAAGTCAAATTGTGGCATTGCGATAACCAGGCAGTGCCTGATTTATAACCATGTGTCAAACAACCAGACTGAAGTACAGAGAAGGGATTTAGACCTCTCCCTTCCAAACTCTTGTTAAGGGATTTGTCCTGTTTCTGTGTGTGGTAGGGGTAGGTCAAAGAAGCGTCAGTCTGTGCCACAAGACGAAAGGGCAGACTCGGTGATTTACTGGATAGGGCTCCCAGAAGATCAGTCCCAGGAGATCAGGGGTGTGGTAGGATGGTCGAAAAACAGCTATGGATGGGAGGCTGAGGGGAGCGCCCTCTGCACTGTGTAGGCGAGACAGGCACTGGCATAAAGTCAGGGGCTTGATCGCAGGAGCTCCGGGCCCTGCCCGTCTCTGGGATGTGCAGGGACGTGGCAGTGGACCACTTCACCATGTTTGGATGCGTGGAGGCCATGAGCATCAGTGCTGGATTCACAACTTCGTTTGAGCCCCAATCCAGAGTGCTGACAATTTAGAACTCTGGAAAATGAGCCTGAGAAGAGAAGACAGGTCTTTGAGCTTACCTCGACATAACTGAGGGTAATCCTCACCACCAGCGGTCCCTGAAACTTGCTGGAAAAGCCATGGAGAACCCAGAGGTGTGGTGAGACCCCGTGGCCCACTCTGCTCTAGCCTCACGCTCTCGGGGCTGAGCCAGAGCCGCCCCAGGACCTGGACCAATCGGCGTTAAGATTCCCGACTCATCTCTCCATACTAGGGGTCTAGTGCAGGAATTCTTTCAAAAGCCCTTCTTTATTTAGAACTAACCCAAAATGAAAGTGGTTGTCTTTCCTGAAATTCAAAACTCAGTTTCAGTTAGAAATTCTGAGTGAGTCCCAAAACCTTTTATTGAATTGCCACAAAACCTTTGAATGCTTTAAATGTCTTCCAAAAAGAACACAAAATTTCGCCTCTAAACTCCTTCACCTTCCACAGGAAAGCACTTAACACTGTGCGTAGAGCTTAGGAAATGCTCCTATGTTGGCATTGCTAGTATTATTGGTAGTATTTTTGGCTATTGGTTATTTTTTAAGATTTATTTTATTTATTTCTTCCCACTTCCTCATCGTTTGCACTTGCTGTGTGCTGTGTCTTTAGGAGGCACCGAAAACCGAACTCAGGACCTCCAAAGTGGGAGGGAGGCACCTAATCGCTTACGACTCCTCTGTTCCCAGCTTTTGTTGTGTCTCTCATTATGTTTTTCTTCTTGTGTCTCTTGTTGAATCATCTTGTTGTGTCAGCTTGCCACACCTCCCCATCACACCAACTCAGAGTCTTCTTTTTTTTTTTTTAAGATTTATTTTTATTTATTTCTCTCCCCTTCCACCCCGTTGTCTGCTCTGTGTCCATTCACTGTGTGTTCTTCTGTGTCCACTTGCATTGTCAGGCGGCACTGGGAAACCATGTCTCTTTGTGTTGTGTCATCTTGCTGTGTCAGCTCTCCGTGTGTGCAGCGCCACTCCTGGGCAGGCTATGCTTTTTTCATGTGGGGCAGCTCCTTGTGGGGCGCACTCCTTGCATGTGGGGCACCCCTACCTGGGGGCACCCCTGCATGGCATGGCGCTCCTTGCGCACGGCAGCACTGTGCATGGGCCAGCTCACCACACGGGTCAGGAGGCCCTGGGTATCGAACCCTGGACCCTCCATATGGTAAGCGAATGCTCTGTCAGTTGAGCCACATCCGCTTCCCTCACTGTCTTCTTTAGGAGATACTGGGAGCTGAACCACCGACCTCCCATATGGTAGGCAGGAGCTCAGTCGCCTGAGCCACATCTGCCTCCTGGCTATTGGTTTTTGAAGAATATTTTTTCCTTTCTCCCCAGGTGGTCAGTCAGTAAATGTTTATTTCGTGGCCCACTATGTGACCAACATGAGAATTCATAAACTTACATTATTTATCATTTAAATGGAAATTTTAAACTGAAAATCAAATGGATTTATTATATTGAATGTTAACATTTAAGGGAAAGTAAGCTTAAATTCGACACAGAAATGAATGAGAAGCAATGTATGATTCTGGAGGGCAGTTTATGGTGAGTGTTAAAGCCCCAGAAAGGTTGAGGCCACTGTGTCTTGCCTTCTCCTTGATGCTGGTGTTGGTACCACTTTTATACTTCATTTTTCATATTTAGAGGTTGGTCTTGATTCACAAATGCAGTGGAGGACAGAAAAAAGAGGGAGAGAATTTTTATTTTAGGTAACTGAACAAGAATTAGATAAGAAAAAGAAAGGTTGCAGGAAGTTAAAGAGGATATGTATCCAGGAAGATTGTCAGTAAGTATCTCTTTACCCCACAAATGACCTGTCCTCCAGCTTTATCCTCCTTCGTAAAATAAGGACAATAGTGGCATCTTTCTCTTGTGGTTGTTGTAGGAACAAGTGGGATAATTCTTGCATACACCTCCTGTAGCTCTCGATAAATGTCAGCCATTATTATTAATTACTAGTATCATTATCATCATGACTTGCAAAATTCCAGTGGGGAAGAAAAAGTGGCAGTGTGGTTGTGATCCTGGGTTGGATAGTTCCCGGGCCATCCCCTAGATGGTGCCAGTGGCCTAGGATAGCTGGGAAGGGCAAGAGCAAGTTGCCTGAGGCAGGTTGTAGGTTGCTTTTCTAGATGTAAGTCCAAGGTCCAGTCAGAGAGAGCTTATACTTTGGTTTATGGGCCAGAAACCTCATTGAAAGTTGAGAATGAGCAGTGAAGGTGTGATGCGAGGAAAAGACAGTGAGAACCTTCAGGTCTGTTGTGATATGTAGAACATTTACCTGTCGAGGATGGAGAGAAGGGGTAGTAGAACAACCAGGGAAATTTGCCTAAATAACGTTGACTCTCGCAGATGCAGATTTTGCATGAGAAATCCAGGAAATTTAGACTTTATGTTTCCCCAGTTGTCGTTTCCTAGATGACCAGTTCTCTCCTTTTCTCTCTCTGTTTTCTCCTCTATCCCATGTTACCCTCTTTTCTTTGTCTTTTGCATGAACAGTGTCAAGTCATGTTTCCAGAACATGGAGATTTGCAAGCGTCGGGTGAATATGTATGACACGGTGAACCAGAGCAAAACTCCTTTCATCACGCACGTGGCCCCCAGCACATCTACCAACCTGACCATGACCTTCAACAACCAGCTGAACACTGTCCACAACCAGGTGAGTGGGGAGCAGGAGGGAAAGGGAATAAGTGTCCAGAGGACAGGGAAAGGTAGGCAGGGGTGCCCAGTGTGAGGATCAGACCTAGTCAGGAGGCAAGATTCCCCTAACATCATGACTTTCAAGGACCCAGGTTCTCTTTACACTGACTTTTGACCTCATGGAAAGGTCTCCAGTAAGGGACTCGCTAAGGCAGTGATTTCTGAGCTGGTACCTCTGCTGCTTTCCTCTGTCCTGATAGGGGAGTAAGGTAAAGGAGAGGCTGTAATCCTTTAATGCCTGACATCTGCACAGTAAAGAATTCTAGAACTGGCAGGGACTCTGGAGATCATCCAGGTCAGAGCCCTTGACAAGGCTTCCTCCCCTTACCCCTGCCCACATGTTGTCCTTTAAGGATAAAGAAAACCCATCTTTTCCCAAGTCATGGGGAAAACCAATTCATCAGTCTGTCACAAGATTCCCAGCAGCTGATACTAAAAAGGGCCAGGAAACTAGAGATATTTTCCCCCAGAGAAGTCCAAGCTTTTGCAGAAAATTAGCAGAACCCAGCACCTAATACACTGCTTGGAGTACGTGACACCTGGGCAGATTTATGAACGATAATCTCCAAGTCTTAGCACAGGCTGCCTCCAGTACGTAAGAGTGTCAAGCTTTTCCACCCATCTTCCTGATGTAGTGGTTCCCCTGAACAAGTGTCCCTAGACCTTTTTTCAGTCTAAATATCAATCTGTAACAACAGCTCACCTTATTTGTATAAGGATGCTCCTGGGCACGCACACCTCCAGAGGAGCACATTTGCTCTACACCTGAAGTATGAGTGCTTTGCCTGGCCATCCACTCTTTTTTGACATTTTCCCTGCTATCACTGAAGAGTCACTAACCCCTCCTTTTAAGCCCCTCTCCCTGCCCACCCTTGTTTTCCGAGGATTTTGATGCAGCACATAGGGTTGCTAAGGCCTGGCTCAACATTTCCCCACTAACCTGAACTGTAGGAGAGGCCCACTGTGCCTGCTGCCCACTGGGGGCTCTTGGTGTTCCTAAAGTTCTCCTTTGGGTGGAGAGCGAATGTTCTCTAATGCCTAGAGTCCAGTGAAACAAGCATACCCACCCAGCCCCTGGCCAGCCCCAGAGCATCCCCAGCCACTACTTGACCAACACGTCATCATGGTTTTGTTCCTCAAAACAAACCTCCTTGAAGAGGTTTTCTTTTTCCCAGCAGACCTCTTGAGACGTCTTAACTCCAAACTACCTATCACCCTCTGCTATCTCTCTGCCCCATCCAATATCAAAAGCATTAAAGAGATGCTGGGGGGAGCCCACCCCTCAGAGGCTGCGTTATGCCAGGCTGAGTCTTCCCTTCAGGCCATCCTCCCCATGGATGTCACCCTGCTAGGCTGCAGAATGTTGCCCTGGGGTCCCTGACCGTATCAGGGGAGGCCCCCTCCATCCTGCCTTACTCTTGATACGACAGCCATCACATCCATTCCAAAGAGTGCCACAAAGACTTTCCAAAAACAACAAAAGGGCCTTCCATCAAAGATCCCAGTGGTGGAGCAGATGTAGTGGTTGAACACCTGCTTTGCGTGTACAAGGTCCCAGGTTCAATCTCTGGTACCTCCAAAAAAAAGAAAATGCCAACAGCAGTCATCGAATAAGAACACCTCTTTCCCTCTTTCTGCCTTCTCGGCATTACTGAGACCATCTAAATCGGCCTTGAAACTTGGGTAGAGCAGAAGTGGCTGGTAATTTAACACAATTCTTGGGCCAGAGAATTAGGTAAGGGGAAATGACATCCCACAGAAGCAAGGGATTCGTAAACAGGATCTTCATTCTCTTGCACTGGATTCTTTTTTAACCTTTATTTTTAAAGAAGTCTTAGATTACAGAAAAGTTATGTCAGAAACACAGGGGATTCCCATATACCCTGTCCTTCCTCCTCACACATTTTCCCCCGTAACAGCATCTTTCATTAGTGTGGTACATTTGTTACAATTGATGAGCAAATATTGAAGCAATGCTACTAAGCATGGTCATAATTTACATTATAGTTTACACTTTGTGCTGTACAATTTTATAGATTTTGACAAAATGTATAATAGCCTAAATCTGTCACTGCAGTATCATGCAGAACAATTCCAACATCCCAAAAATGCCCCATGTTACATCCATTCTTCCCTCTCCATCCCCTCAGAACCTCTAGTGATCAGTATCTTTATATCAGTGTTACAGATACAGTGTTAGTAGAATAACAATAAGTCTACTTTGGCCCATAGTTGCATTCCTGCCTTATGTTTGTTCATTCCTCAATGTTGTGGATTTGGGAATGGTGATGCCCGCTCTGCTTCTGATTAAGAGGGGGGCTTAGATCCCATGGGGCAGATGGGTAGAACTGTCCTGCTTGCAGTTGTAGATACTCAGTTTTTTGGGATAGACATTCTCCATCATCACAGTTTGTTGTCCTGGGCAAGTTCCATTAACCGGAGAGTAGGTGTTGGCTGCAACTCTGTTGAGATGCAGGGCTCAACCGGCACATGACCAGACTAAAGACTTAAGTCTCTGGGACATATATTTAATGGGTATAGTGCTAATTATAGTTTCAAATAAAAAGGACAGAAGAACCATGTATAGGGAAATTATAAATGAGTCTAACTCTATTACATTGGGGAAATAGGTTAACATTTTCAAGGTATTCTATTATTTGGACCTAGTCTTCTGCCAAGAATTTTAATTTGTGTTTATAGCCCGAGCTCAGACTCCTACCCTCTGGATGTCAAACCATTAAAACATTTTCTGTAACTGCTTCCATGATCATTTCTTCTATTTTTGAAAACCCGTTTTATCAGTGCACTTGCTTTTACTTATTTCTGTTTGCTGGCTGTGGCAGCTCTTAGAGATTCTCGCCCACTCCTCTCCAGCTGGTTTTAGGCTATCTACCTTTCTGACAGCTCTGGAAAATATAAGAGAAGTAGAAAACATAGTCCCTCCCCTCACATGTTCTTTTTCAGCTGATCTCTAAGCAGGGTCAGAAGTTGGGGAAGCCCCTCTGCATGTCTGATGGCCACACTGGGAACTGGCGCCCACATCAGGACACAAGTTCCATGTGTCCTTGAAGCCATAGAGTGGTAGGAGACTCAGCCTCTCAGGAACCTCGGGTTCTCCATGGCGAGGCAGGACATAAATAAAAAGAGATGAATCAAAATACAGAACAGCACACACCAAGAGCCAGGAAAAAGAAACAGGTTGTGTTACAGGAATTGAGAGGAAGGAGAGATTGCTGCAGGCTGGGGTGCTTGTAAAATACCAGTAAGACACAGTAAGACACAAGGCAGTTTCAGTCAAGAGAGACCAACTACACTGGAAGGTGGACTGTGGTAATTGCTGGGCCAGAAGACTCAACAGTGCAGTGAGAGCAATGAAAGGAGGAGCTAATTTACGTTAATGGAGTCGAGAGGGTTTCACTGCGGAGCACATGGGACCCAGGCTAGGCCTCCAAGAAGAGAGGCATGGGTAGAATGCTGTGTGCCAGTGGATTTTTGTAAAGCAGAAAGGCCTGTGCTCACAGCATGCTTGGAAAACAATGAGCGGAGAGAGCTAAATTTGGGGGGGAAGATTGGCCAAACCACGGAAAACAAGGAGTGCCAGATCAAGGTGCATATTCAGTGTTCATTAGGCTGTAATTGGAGGTTTTTGAGCCAGGGCATGGTGATATGCACGAAATAGTCTTTTGGAAAGAGTGATTTAGTCTCTCTGTGCCCAAGAAGAATTAGAAAAGGCGTGGAGGCCAGGACATGGCCAGGAGTGGAGGCTCAGGTCCCAGGCACCAGAGGAGTGCAGTTGAAAAGAGTCAGCAGGTTCCAGAGACAGGAGGGAAGAAGCAGCAGGCCCCGTGACTGACGAGGAGATAGGATGGTTGAGTACCAACCTGGGAACCAAGAGGATATGGGCGCCAAAGCCCGAAATAGGGAAGTCCACAGGGACTAAGACCTGGGGGGAGTCTGGACTTCAGCTTGTAGAGTCCAAGCCGGCTGTGGGAAATACATCTGTGGAGATGCTTCCAGAAGAGATGGGGCCTTGGTGAACAGGAAATACAATTCTTTTTTTTTTTTCCAAATTCTACTCAATTTATTCATTTTTTAAAAAATATTACATTCAAAAAATATGAGGTCCCCAGTCACCCCCACTGCCCCCCACCCCACCACTCCCCCCACAGTAACACTCTCCCCCATCATCATGACACATCCATTGCATCTGGTGAGTACATCTCTGGGCATCGCTGCACCCCATGTCCTGTGGTCCACACCATAGCCCACACTCTCCCACGTTCCATCCAGTGGGCCATGGGAGGACATACAATGTCCGGCAATTGTCCCTGGAGCACCACCCAGGACAAGGAAATACAATTCATCAGTTACTGGACACATGCAGAACACAGGCACTGGTTCACACGTGTGCCCACACTGTCCCATTCACACTTCCCTGGACAAAGACTATGTGATGCTGCAAAAACAAGCACAGATAGATTTTCAAATATGTGCCTTAAAATTCAAACATATGCCACACATAACTCAGTGATTTATTCCAAACCAATTCATTTGCTTTGCACTGAAATTCACACACAATCCTTCAATATAAAAACATATTTAAAAGGAGAATTTGTCCATTCTTTCAGATTGGACCCACGTACATACCCTTCTTGAAATTCTATGTACGTGTGTGTGCACACAGATATTCTTATGGCTCTTTACCTCCTTATTTTGTAGTCCTCGTAACCTCTGGAGGCAAAACCTCTTACAGACGGCATTGAACCATGGTAAACTCCATCTATCTTGCTAAGGGATCAGTGTGAAGAAGGTGGAGATGGGGTGAAACTGGGGAATTCCCAAAATTAAGAGTGTATTTTCCTTCTGCAGCATTGCTTCGCATGGAAATTCAGTCTCAAATGCTATTTCTCTCTCTGAGGTCTCTTTGTAATAACTCTGCCCTGCAGCCTTCCAAGGGTGTCGTAAACCATGCTGCCCTTAGGCCTGAGCAAGAGGGACCCAACCAAGCTCTGGGTTCCTGAGACTCTGGCCTTGAGGGCCTGCAGACATCTCTCCTCTGGATGTGTCCTCCCAAGTACGGACTGTACCATCCTGGGCCCGAGGACTGGCTGTTTGAGGCGAGTGTGGACAGAGCTTGAAGGTGTGGGCTAGAGGTCCGTATATGTGCACGCAAAGCCCCTGCAGCTGTAGGATGGAGCCTGGACAAGAAAAAGGGCAGGGGAACATCACCGTGTTCCAGAACTCCAGGGAATCCAAGAATCCTGAACTCATACTTGGCCTTCCAGTTTGTTATGAAGGAGTATTTGTCAAAGGGCAAGGGTAGAACATTCTGTTGAACAATTTTCTAACTTAATTTTTAACTTGAAAGTATTTAGGCATAGGATATGTGGGCATCCATTTCTACTTTGGTCTGGGCCCCATAAATATTAGGAGCAAGGCTGAACCTAAGCACCAAGCAATTCTTCATTCATGTGGCTACAGGTGCCTCTTTGGACCTGAGACTTTTCAACTGTATTTCCACCCTACTCTGTTTGTTTTTTGTTTTGTTCTTGCTTTTTGTTTGTTCTTCGAGTTCATTTATTTGATTTAGATTTGTGCCTCCCAACATACCACCTCCCTCATTTTTTTGTTGTTTATTTTTGTTTAATTCCCATCATTCCTTTAGGCTCCCACCTCCACCAGTGCCACTATTTCCTTAGCCAATCCCGAAGTCTCCATACTAAACTACCAATCTACACTCTACCAGCCCTCAGCGGCATCCATGGCTGCAGTGGCCCAGCGGAGCATGCCCCTGCAGACGGGAACAGCCCAGATTTGTGCCCGGCCCGACCCCTTCCAGCAAGCTCTCATCGTGTGTCCCCCCGGCTTCCAAGGTAAGGGGGAGCAGGCACGGCCTCTCATCTGCTTTTTGCAGGGCATCTCTAGGGCTCTCCTGCAGTTTTCAGCCATGGTGACATCTCTGCAGTAGAGTCTACCCCTTTCTTTTGGTCAGAGCTCTGGGAAAGTGGACTTGAGGACTCTTCACCTGTGACCAGCCTGGGAACAATAGGCTTTCCACTTCCGCACCAAGCTGATGTGTTGTTAGTCTCACCACTTGTTCCCAGGGGCAGGCCATCAATAAATAAGCACATTGACCTCGCATGAAGTAGCCTCTCTGCACGTCAGCTATAGAAAATTATCACTATCTGATAGCCAGCACAGGCCCCAGTTCTATGAAGAATATAAAACTGGCTGAAAAGAACCTCCCAGAGCCCTGTCCGAAAATGAGTCTTTTGCCATGCACCCTTGTTCTCTTTTCCTGTAGGTTCCAAAAAACCAAAGTTAATTGTGTACTTTGTTACAATTAACCAAGAAAATGCAAGAATTTGTTTTTACCCTTTTTTGCGAAACCATGGTTTATCATGTGTATGGTTGCACACGTGTGTGGTTTCAGAGTCAATGCAATTCCAAAGGGATCCATTTATCCCCTGTTCTCTAGTGCAAATATTAATAAATAGATCTTTTATGGTCAGAAACCCTTGTATTTCTGTTGTAATTCATCAGCATAAATTCTACTTTTGTTCCATTTTTGGCTTTGCAGACTCCTTAGCTTGACTTTCTAGCCACTGAAAACACTCATCTAAAGGTTTTCTTTTTTTTAGAATATAATTTAAATTAGAACTAAGGAGAACATCCAAAGGACCAGGCAAGGCCTTGTCATCAGGTGGGGCTGGCACAAAGAGGAGCTGAGAAGTGCCACAGCTAGCTAGGAGGCTTCTCTTCGCCCAGCTGTCTACAGTCTCTTATCCAACGCCTCTCTCCCTTGCCCCTTGTCTGGAATAGGACTGCAGGCCTCTCCCTCTAAGCACGCTGGCTACTCAGTGCGAATGGAAAATGCAGTTCCCATCGTCACTCAAGCCCCAGGGGCTCAGCCTCTTCAGATTCAACCAGGCCTGCTTGCCCAGGTAATCCTTTCTTCTTTATTATTACTGGTATTGCTATAATCCATGTTCACAAAAGAGATTTCTCCACCAATTCCTTCACTGGTAATGAATTAGGTCTTCAAGTTATTGGACTATATCAATAATAGCCTAAATAATTCCCAGGTGAATTACCCTCCTAAGTACCTAACTTACTACTCCAAGAAGAAATTTAAACACAGGGAAAATCTGGGGAAATTATTACTATTGTTTCTTTATCACACAAATTAATCTGGGAAACCTAGGTTTTAAGGCAATTCTGCTGGCAACTCTATGACTAAGGCAAGTCAGTGAACATTTCTTTGCCTCAAATTTCTTTTTTGTAAAGCAGAAATGATTTTACACAGCCAAAAGGGACTAGCTCCTCATTTTATAGTTGAAAACCAGGCACACAGAGGGTGTGAGCTGGAACTTTAACTCTCCAGATAGGTGCTCTGATGATAGAACGAGATCACAGAAATGCAGGTGGGTTGAAAATTTGTAAACTGTTATGTAACTGGAAGATAATGGTAGTGATGCAGTGATAACAGAACTAAATCCTTAATGACACTTGAACCCTAATTAAAAAAATACATCATCTTTATGCCAGGCACCTGACAGCTGTTAATTGATTTAATCCCCACAACACAGTGAGGTATTCGTCTCCATTTGACAAATAAGGAATCAGAGGCTCAAAGTCACATAGCTACTGTGTGATAGAATCAAGATAGAAGGACAGCGTGATCTAAATGTTGTTTAAAAGCACCTTTTATTTGGAAATAAATAGCTTCCCAAATTGTTCCCAAAGACACTTTGTTTATAGTATCTTTTGTTGAATAGAAGGTTTCTTCTTCTTTTTTTAACAATTTTAATGTATTCATATTGTATAGGTCTGTTCTGGGTTTTCTATTCCATTGGCCTCGGAATCATTCTATTACCTTAATTAGTATAATTTTATTATGTTTCTTGGTATCTAGTATGGCTCCCATTTGTTCTTCAGATTTCCCTTGTCTATCTTTATGGATTTTAATATCACTCTTTCATAAGAATTTTAGTTCTTTAAAAAAAAAAACAGCAACCTGATTTGTACTTTCATTGAACTTGCACTGAACTTATATTTGCTTTATATTGTCATTTCATCCGTGAATATGCTCTAACTATATGTTAACATTTTGTTGCTTTCGATCAAGTTTTCTTTTGTTAGAATAATTCCCAACTATTCTACAGTTTTCGTTGCTATTGCTAATTTCATTAAATTGCATTTTATAATACTTGTTGCTGGCTTACAGGGATGTAATTGATTTGGGTATATTGAATTGTTATTAGCAATCCTTCTAAACTCCCATTAGTTCTGATGGTTTCTGTGAATTCCCTTGGATTTTCTACGTAGAAAATCTTTTTATTTGCAAATAATACTGGCTTGTTTCTTCCTTTTCAATCCTTATACCTTTTATTTCTTGTTTTTTTATATCACTATGCTGAATGAAAAATGGCATTCCCTTTCTTATTTGGGTATCAAGGTTACAACAGTCTCATAAATACTTTCGATAGTATTACCTCTCTTTTTTTCTGAAACAACTTAAGATTGATATTAGCCATTCTTTTTTTTTTTTTAAGATTTTTATTTATTTATTTATTTATTTATTTAATTCCCCTCCCCCGGTTGTCTGTTCTCTGTGTCTATTTGCTGCGTCTTGTTTCTTTGTCCGCTTCTGTTGTCGTCAGCGGCACGGGAAGTGTGGGCGGCGCCATTCCTGGGCAGGCTGCACTTTCTTTCGCGCTGGGCAGCTCTCCTTACGGGGTGCACTGCTTGCATGTGGGGCTCCCCTACGCGGGGACACCCCTGCGTGGCAGGGCACTCCTTGCGCGCATCAGCACTGTGCATGGGCCAGCTCCACACGGGTCAAGGAGGCCCGGGGTTTGAACAGCGGACCTCCCATATGGTAGACGGACGCCCTAACCACTGGGCCAAGTCCGTTTCCCTAGCCATTCTTATTCTCTTTGTTCTTAAGTCCACATTGATACTGGGTAAGTGACCACTAACACCATCTTGGTGGCAAACAAAGTTTGTGTTGTTGAAAGTTTATAAACATCTTCTGTATTGAAAGCAAGCCTTTGCTCCTTTCATTCCACTCTCACTGGTCCTTTTTTTTTTGGCACAGTCTGATAGTGAGAAGTTCAGAAATGGCCCAGATAGCTCAAGAGAAAGAACTACAACTCAATTCAGGGACAGAGAAGCTTGTTAATTCATACTTTTTATCTGAGTGGCAAAAATCCAGACCAGCCTTCCAGTGCTCTTCCTCTGTGAACCCAAATCCATAGAATGCGCATGTATTTTAAAGGAGAGTTAGGGATTCTTTTTTGTGTTTTGCACACTTAACCTTAGTAAGCCAGGAACCATCTCTGAAAGAAGTAATAATTAGCATTTCTTACTACCTAAAGTAGCCATTTTTTCATCCTTTGGTTTGGTAGAAACCACAAAGTTCAGCATTTCTGAAATTGTTTCTCTCAGTCATTTAGTCCTAGCAGGGGAGAGCTTTACCTTTTGCTTCCATGGAAAAGAATTCCTATAGTTTTAAATCCCCCATGGATTTAACCTAAAGCTGTAATTGGAAAAGTGAACAAAAAGTACGTAGATAAGAATTTTCATAAGTAGGGGAATTGTTAAATAAATCGATGCATGCGTAAAATGGCACATCGTGCAGCCATTAAAAAGTACAGGATAGCCCTATGTGTCTTGCTATGCAAAGATTTCCAAGATGTATTAAAATAGTAAAATACTGATGCCCTATCCAATGTCATGTTGTCTTTTTATTTGTTAGTTGCTTTTTCCTTTTGTCTCTGCTCGTTACTTAGTCCTTGCCAATGTTTAGTTTGTTAAAGTGAGGCTCTCAGATATTTTTAAAAGGTTTTTTCACAGGACAAAAATAAGTTAACATAAAATAGTAGGGTGGTTATTTTTTAAAAAGCAATAATTTAACATTTAAACTGGTAACTCCTTTTTTTTCTGGGTAAATTTGCATGAATCAGGCTGAGACATTTACTTTAAAGATATCAAAAAGTTGGCATCATCCTTTTTATTTAAATATTTTAAACCCCTTTTAAGAATTTTGTTTGTGAACAAACAAACACTCCAGAGATGGAGTGTTTTGAATCCATTCCTTGTGTTAAATTTATTTTCTTCACCCTCATCCTCCCCACCTCCCACCAACATCACATGTCCCTTAAAAGGAAGCAGTCGCTCTGGGGCAACCTGAAGATGTGTGCATGGAAGGGCGAGGTGAATCACACTCTTTTAGTGACGTGGGAGTGATATTTCTGGATTTGCTTCCAAATATGAGTCATAAAGCTTTTTTGGTAGCTCCCTCCTGAGCTCCATGCCAGAGCAAGCATCTTGGCCACCAGCAGAAACTGTGAATGAGTAGAAAAAGATGGAGAGGTGGGAAGTATAGTATTGAATTTGTTATCCCACTTTTCCAATGGCAGGGTCCAACCTTGGCTATCAAGGCTGGACCAGAAATTGAGAGACCCCAAAATAGGGAAATTTCTGTTGGCCAGACCCCTGTAGACAATACCCTTCCAGGAGGAAGTTCTTTGTATTCTTCTAGGCAGCTGGATCAAGGAAAGCTGTTGGATGGTAGGAGTGGGGAATTATCCTCTACTGTCATATCCGTAGTTCTTTTCTCTTGAGCTAAACAGTTCTCCCAGAGACAATCCTCCAGTCTCCTGCTTTGGAAGGTAGAACCCTGCTCACGAGGGTTCTGAGAGCTCAGAGGTAGAAAGGTCAAATGGTTTAATATACAGACTTGACCTTAGATTCCTTCAGTCTGTCAACTCGGTTATCTAGTCATTTTCTACCTTCTATATTTTTTTGTTAACTGTTATTGTCTTTCCCCTATTCTCTTTGTCCTTACAAAACTATAGCTTTCTGTTTTAATTCCTTTTCTGTCATTTTAGTTAGGTTTTAGGATAGAAAACTATAAGTATATATGTTTAATTTACTTATTTCTGAGCAAGTTATTTAATTTTTCTGTGTCTCAGTTTATTCATCTGAGAAATGGGATAAAAATAATCCCTACCTCACAGGATTTCTGTTAAGATGAAATCAGAAAATCATTTATGGCCTTAATTCTACATCAGTAAGTGTTAGCTCTCTTCTTGGTAGTAATCAGAAATGATAGAAATATATGATAAAGTGTCATCTCAAATGAGTTGAACATACCAATCAAAGCAAGAGGTCAAAATTAACCTTTACCCCAACTCTTTGAGCTAAGATAGTAATATCCAGTTAAGGGAAATAGGAAAAAAAATGATGACCTTAGTTTGATGTCAAGATTTATTTTTTTAATGAATTTGTCAAAACATATGCTTTTCATGAGTTCTAGGTGACTAAATTTACAAGTCTTACTTTCAGTGAAATTGCTGATAATTTAATATTTTGAGCTCACAACTGTTTTAATCAATTATATATATTTTTTGCTCACTGTATTTGAAATCAGCAAATCTGAAATAAAATTATATAGGCTTGGTAGAGTCACTCTTTCATTTTTTTTTCAACAGGTATTTATTAGGCACTTACTGTATGTTGGGCATCTGTGATCCCTATATTTACAGAGCTGTCAGCCTCTACCAGTAAGCATACAAGCAATATAAAAAAAGTAAAAGAGGGGAGCAGCTGTGGCTCAATCAGTTGGGCTCCCATCTACCATATGGGAGGCAAGCTGGCCAGTGCACCGTGGAGAGCTGACGCGGCAAGATGATGCAAAAAAGGGAGACAAGCAGACGCAGAAAAAAAAAAAAAGCACAGCGAATGGACACAGAGGACAGCAAAAAACAAGGCACAAGGGGGGGCACTAAATAAGTAAATAATTAATCTTTTTAATAAATAAATAAATCTTTTTTTTTTTTTAAGTGTAAGAGATCTCACTGGGCCTCATTTATAACATGAGAATGGACCAGGTGAACTATAAAGTCCCTTTCAGATACAAAGTGTGATTGTATCACTTTTATAAACCTTGCTGTTTTTTAAGCCATGACACAAATTTGCAATTGATTTAGAGAAGTGTTGCTTGTCAGATGAGCCAAAACACATATATTAAACACATGCCCAGTTGGTGGAGCCCTGCATTATATAAATTACCCATTGCCAATCATGTCCAGGCCAATGGAAAAAGAGAGATGGCTAAGGTCCTAAATCCTTAAATCCTTAACTACCTAAAAGGCGTTTACCTCAGTCATTGTCCTTTAAGTGTCCAACTTGGGCAGTTGTATTTTGTCTAATTCATTTAATGACCAAAGGCAAGTAGAGAAGTGATTGAGGATACAGAGAGCTTAAAACACAACGCGTGCACACATGCACACACACACACGCATACACACGCAGCAATAAGTCTGTTCAGGAGGAATCAGGGAAGTTAATTTTAGAATTTTTAGAAGTCTTAATACTTATGAAGATTCAACCTGTGACTTGCTAACTCTTTCTTAGTTTTGCTTTGAGGGGTCAAGTTATTTCTCAATTATGCTTAAGGTCCTAGCTAAGAATTTTACTTCATATTTGCTTGTTTTCAGGTGTAGACAAGTACCAGATATTTGGTGACTTTAGAATTGTGTAAAGTTAGATTCAGAAGATTTTACAAATTGAGACTCTAGATTATAATTGATAAACAAAAGCTAAAATATCAAATAAAAGATAACTTTTCTTTTAAACATGTATTTTATTTCTACCCCCACCCTATTCCGTTCCCCCTGTTGTCTGCTCTGTGTCTGTTTGCTGTGTGTTCTTCTGTGTCTGCTTGTATTCTCATTAGGCTGCTCTGGGAACCGATCCTGGGACCTCCTGGAGTGGGAGAGAGGCGATGACTCTCTTGCACCACCTCAACTCCCTGCTCTGCTACTCTTCTTATTTTCTCTCCTCTGCGTCTCTTGTTGCGTCATCTTGCTGCACCACCTCTCTGCGTCGGCCAGCACTCATGCACGGGGCGACTTTCCCATTCAGGGCAGCATTCCTACACAGGGCAGCACACCTGCACGGGGTGGCGTTCCCACATGGGCCAGTTCACTGCGTGGGCCAGCTTGCCCTCACCAGGAGGCCCTGGGCATCAAACCCTGGACCTCTTATATGGTAGACAGGAGCTCAATTGGTTGAGCCACATCCATTTCCCTAGATAACTTCTTGAGAACAAGGAGTCATCTTTTACGGCCCAACTGAACTACCACAATCCCTTGACAGTATAAATGAATAAATAAACTTTTGGAAACTTCAAGAATGGCTCATTAGAGAAATCTATACATAAACCATTCTTCAACATGAATGACTCCCTGCCACAATTTTTAGCCCTGCACTTGATTATTTTCTACATAGTTCATACATGTTCATGTTATTTTGCCTTAACTCAGATTCTGAAAACAGAGACCAAGCCTGCACTTTGCCATCCACCACAGGGTCTAGAACAATGCCGGACTTGATCCGTGCTAATTGATTGTCTGATTAACAAGCATGGTGATTGCAAACATCCTCTGTTCTACAGCAGGCCTGGCCCAGTGGGACCCAGCAGATCCTGCTTCCCCCCGCCTGGCAGCAGCTCACTGGAGTGGCCACCCACACATCAGTGCAGCATGCCACTGTGATTCCCGAGACGATGGCAGGTACCCAGCAGCTGGCAGACTGGAGGTAAGCAAGTGGGTGTATCTGGGATAGAAGGTGTGTCCACCAGTGATCCAAAGAGCTGACAGTCTGGCCTTACCTGAACTATCTGCTTTGTGAAGAGTTTTTTAAGTTAAAGAGAATATTACCTGGAATGGGACTACAGTGTAGTAAGAGGTTATTTTTAAATAAATGCACCACAACACAAGAAAATTAGCCTCATTACTTTATGGTCAAATGTCATTTTTGACCTAAAATTCAATTACATCCTTTGATCACCTATGTAATTCACTAGACATGGCTCCAGATGATTTTTGATTGTTTCTCAGAATTAAATTCTGCTCTCACTAATGAGGGGTTTTATTTATAAAGAATGTACAAGTTATTCATGCCAGCATCATCTGTTACTAATAATCTGAACTAGTTAGTGTAGCTTTCATTGTGTCCTGGTTTGTCTCATAACTAGGTTGAGTTTTTCTCCTCTACCAAGAAAAAACAATACTGAAGTTCTTTTCCTTGTGGAGTTTGTATTATAATAACCCTTAGAGTAAACTCGCTGTGGGAGAAGGACGTGCAGCTTCAGCTTATTGAACCTCTGCCAATTAAGATGCTGGGTTAGGTTACATCTGGTGTACCATCCTGGGAAAATCACTTGTATAGAGATTGCCCTTGACAGTGGTTGTAAAATTTATCCTTCTATAGAAAGTTATAGGTCAATTATGTATATTGACTAAATTTACGAATAAACTTGTTTATCCAAATAAAATTAATTTAAAAAGTGAGACTATAGAAGAGAGTCCCTGAAGTTCCTAAGCATTCTAGAATGTTCTCAAGGTGTTTTAAGACATGGGCACACTGGAGTGGTGTATGATCTCCAGGGGAAGAAAGACTTTACAGAATAGGATTTATTTGGAGTGGTGAATTCTGGCATGTTTGTTGGTTGCACCACTTCAGGTAATAGTCATATCATATGGATTAGAGTTAACTTCCCACAGGCCCCAGAGACTTCCAGCTGACTGCCTACCAGCATGCCATACCACCTGCATCTGTTTCCAAACTCCACCCCCTCCCACTCACCAGCGTCCTCACTCAGCATGCTCTGTTTTTATGGCCACCTTTCCCTTTGCCTTAAACCGCCCACCGTCATCATGCTACCCCAGTGCACCAGCGCAGGGTCAATGGCAAACCCCCAATCTGTCCCCAACTCCCCATGGCCCTTCTGAGCTGTCTCATTCAGCCCAGACATCAGGGCAGGTCACTCCTCTCTACTCTCTGACAGTCTCCATACCACTCTCAGTTCTTGTCTGGCCTAAAAGGCTGTTGGGAATAAAAGAGCTCACAATAAAAGGGTAGCGAGAGATGAGCCCTCGGTCAAGCCTCTACTGCAGCTTCCACCATTCCCTATCTTTTATTCCGCCTAGTAAAAAGAAGAGAGCACATAGACTCTTTCCCCCCAGACCCACTTACTTCTCACTGACAACACTCCCTCGCCCACTCTCTGTTCATTAGAAACACTTTCAAACCAGGTAGACCTGAGTTCAGTTTTGACTCTGTGTTACCTGGGGTAAGTTTCTTTACCTTTATTAGCCTCTCTTTCTTCTTCAGTGAAGTGGGAATTATAATGTCTACCTCATAGGAGTGTTGGGAGGTTTACTTTAAGATGAAATACAGAGCATTTGGCCTGTATTTAACATGTACCATACCAGTGCAGTAAATAACTGTCCTCCCTTCCCCCATTCACATCGATTCATGCTCAGCGAGACTGCTTTCCCTCCCCCAGCTCATTACGATCAGCAACCAAGTGGAAAGCTGCCTGACCAATTGTTTTTATTCTCATCCCTTTTTCTACTAAGACCACATAGCATGCCATACTCCTTCTTCCTTTGTCTTTCAGCATTTATAGCTCATGTAATTTCAGAATACTCACATACTCACTTGTTCGTGCTTATTTTCTTATCCCCTCTCCCTTCTTCCTTTCTCTCTTTATATCTCTTACCTAGCTACCACAGGAAACCTAAAACCAACACGCCATCTTCCCTATTCTCCATTTCATGTGTGAGCCCAAGAACATTTGTAGTCATAGCTAATAAACAAAAGGCAAGTACCAGTGCTAGGACCTGAATCAAAGCAAAATGTATGTCCTAAGTCTGTTTCTAAAGTCCATGAAAATGCCTAAAAGACTGTGACAAAATCTCTGCACAAGTTTCCATTTCTTTTTCTCCATTTTCCAATTTTTTAAAATTCAGATGAATCCTCCTTCAGTTTTTAATTTTATTGTGTGTTAAATGGGCCTTTATGGGCAAATCTGTTAATCACTCATTACTGTTAATAATATTTCTGTGAACAAACAAGTCAAAGAGCTCCACATAACCCAGATTATAACATCTTTTGAAACATACCCTATTTTCAGGATGAGGGCTGCCAGTATTTATAGCAACATATGTCTAATGGTTATTAATTTTGATTTAATATGAAACTCTATACATGTCTAGTCAACCTTCAGTTAATCTAATTGTTCATTCAGCAAGCATGTAATTAATTGATCAGCTGCACTTGCCTAAGCATTGTGCTAGCTAGCAAGGGAATTCAAAAGAATGTTAATACTTCCTAACACCAGAAACATGTGGCTCCTAGTCCACAAAGTTTGTTTTTCACATAAACCGTAATTTCTTCATCTACAGAAAGATATCACTAAGATATATCCTGCCTCTCACAGAGTAGAATGAAATATCCCAGTGAAGGCACTTCGTATATTCCAAAATAAGATACATATATTATTAAACAGCATAATCGACTGCTTGAGACTTTAAATATTGGAGAGAATATTTATTTCCTCCCTGTGGAACTTAAGAACTCAGAGCCTCCCACTTGGCATTCTTCCCACTTAAAATACCCTCTCCCTCACTTGGCAACAAATTGTGTCCTGCCCCCTCCTTCATAACAACCTGAAAACTTAACTTCCCCTGCAAAATATACCTGATTACCTCACCTAAGAGATTCATCCCTGAGTTATTTAGCAATCCCAGAGTGCAGTGAGATAACCAGCTGCTGTAATGGTGTATTTTACACTCAGCTTTTAAGTGAGGAGGAAACTTTACCTCATAAAAGGAGCTATGCTTTTATAAAACCAATAAAGAGGTGAAAGTGGCCATGGTAGCTGCTGAGGGTGGGAATGGGAAGAAGAGATGTGATGTGGGGGCATTTTCAGGACTTGGAGGTATCCTGGGTGGTACTGCAGGGATAGTTACTGGACATTGTATGTCCTCCCATGGCCCACTGGGTGGACTGGGGGAGAGTGAGGGCTATGGTGTGGACCATTGACCATGAGGTGCAGCGGTGCTCAGAGATGTATTCACCAAGTGCAATGAATGTCCCATGATGATGGAGGAGGAGGTTGTTATGGGAGGAGTGGGGTGAGGGGGGTGGGGGTATATGGGGACCTCATATTTTTTTAATGTAACATTAAAAATAAATTAATTTTAAAAAATAAAACCAATAAAGAGCCTTTTTCCCATCTCCCTTTTAGGAACACACACGCTCATGGCAGCCATTACAATCCCATCATGCAGCAGCCTGCTCTGTTGACCGGTCATGTGACGCTTCCAGCAGCCCAGCCCTTAAATGTGGGTGTGGCCCACGTGATGCGGCAGCAGCCCACCAGCACCACCTCCTCCCGGAAGAGTAAGCAGCACCAGTCATCTGTGAGGTAGGTCGGGAGAGTGGCCTGGGAAAAGAGAAACTTCTGGAGATTGGAATATTTTAAAAACACTGTTTAGGATTTAGGGAATATCAGCCTGTACTCTGGCACAAGTCAGGGAACAGCTTCTCTTCCTGTGATAGCTACAGAACATCCTGTAGCACAATGGATAGCCCTAGGGTCCTTGAATTCTTAAGATGGGTTAGATGGGAAATGGATGTGGCTCAACCAATTGGGCTCCCGTCTACCATATAGGAGGTCCAGGGTTCGATGCCCAGGGTGAGGTGAGCTGACCCAGACTGCAAGCTGGACCCCGCAGAGTGCCAGTCCATGCTGGAATGCTGCCCCACACAGGAGTGCCTCCCTGTGTGGGAATGCCACTCAGGATTGGCAAGCCACCCCTCACAAGAGTGCCAGCCAACACTAAGAGCTGGCACAGCAAGGTGATTCAACAAGAGACACAGAGGAGAGAAAATAAAAAGACATAGCAAAACAGAGAGTTGGGGTGGTACAAGAGATTAATCGTCTCTCTTCCACTCTGGAAGGTCCCAGGATCGGTTGCTGGAGCTGCCAAATAAGAATACAAACAGACACAGAAGAACACACAGAGAACAGATAACAAGGGGAACATGGAGGGGAGAGAAATAAATAAAAAATAATAAATCTTTAAAAAAAAAAAAAAAAGATGGGTTGGCTTCCCTAGGGAACCCTGCCAGACTGAATCAGGTGAATAAGGAGCCACCGACACCCCAGGGCTGGGACTAGGGTGAGGCAAGCAAGGTGCCTGGGCACCAAGCTCACGGAAGCGCCCACTGTCAGGTCACTGTGCAGACCCTGCCTCTTGCCTCAGGCTAGCCCCAGTCCTGCTGGCACCTTAGGGGTGGGGTTCTGGAATCACAGCGTTTTCAGTGCCTGGACCTTGAGAGCATCCATCACCTTCCACTGGACTAGAAAATACTCAGACCCATTTTTGCGTTTCACTTTAGAAATCAAGAGTGACTTTAAAAAATAAAATATAAAGAAGAAAGAGTAGACAAGGGAGCAGATGTAGCTCAGTGGTTGAGTGTCTGCCGCCCACATCTGAGGTCCAAGGTTCATTACCCAGTACCTCCTTAGAAAACTACAACAACAATGAAAGAGAGAAATGTACTGTCTTTGAAATCTAAGGTTAAAAACTTAGTTCACTTGACTGCTTGCTTAAATATGTGACCTTTGGTTAATCCCAGAACCCAGTAATCTTTCTTATTCCCTCTAAATTCAGACTCATCTCAGTGAACTCTTTAAAAAATCAACATCAACTAAAGGCTACACATACTCTGTGATTCCTTTTATATGGCTTTCTAGAAAAATCAAAACTGACAGAAATCAGAAGAGTTTTTGCCAGAGGCTAGAGGAAGAGGGTAGGGAATTGACTGGGAAAGAGTAGGAGAGAAATTTTGGGGGTGATGAAAATGTTATAAATCTGGATTGTGGTGGGAGTTATGTGATTATACATTTGTCAAAGCTCACTGAACATGTCAAAAGGGTGCATCTTACTATATGTAAATTAGACCTCAATAAACATGACTTTTAAAAAATTTTTCCAAATCAAAAAATCAAGATCTGGATTGTGTGACTGTAGATTTCCTCCTACATTTTGCTCCAGTGGCACTGACTTAGAGGAGCTTAATTGCTTGTTTGTTGTAGGTTAATACAGAGAAGTATTATGTGAGATAACTAGTGAATTTTGTTTTTCTGCTTATTCATATCGCAAGACACCAGAAATTAGGCCTGCTTTTTTCCATTCAAAATTGAATCCATGAGCTGACTTCCCTCAAGTTATAGTCCTTCTCCAGGATTCCCTGTTCGGGTGTTTCTGACAACTCAGGGAAATTCACTGCAAACTAGTAGCAGCCCTCCAGAATGCTTTTGTTTGCGACCTTGTGAGGACACACCCACATCATTGTTAGCCTGGGCAGTGTCAAAGGCTACCGCCAGAGCACAGGACACAGATCTGACCCAGGCCTGGACTTCACATCCTTGCAGCTCACTTTGGCCCTCTAGAGGCCAGTGAGAACCCTGAGCCTCCTGGCCTATTGAACTAGCCCCTCCCTATGGTCTGCTTACTGCCCAGCTGGTTTTATTTTATTTTACTTTTTTTTTTTTTAATTTTTTTTTTTAATTTATTTTCTCCCTCCCCGTCCCCCGCCCCCCCATTGTCTGCTCTCTGTGTCCATTCGCTGTGTGTTCTTCTCTGTCCACTTGTGTTCTTGTCAGGCGGCCCCAGGAATCTGTGTCTCTTTTTGGTTGCGTCATCTTACTATGTCAGCTCTCCGTGTGTACGGTGCCACTCCTGGGCAGACTGTGCTTTTTTATCACATGGGGTGGCTCTCCTTGCACGGGGGGCACCCCTACACGGGGGACACCCCTGTGTGGCATGGCACTCCTTGTGTGCGGCAGCACTGCACGTGGGCCAGCTCACCACACAGGCCAGGAGGCCCAGGGTATCGATGCTGGACCTCCTATATGGTAGGCGGACGCTCTATCAGTTGAGCCACATCCGCTTCCCCCAGCTGATTTTATGAAGGCCCATTGCCAGTGTATCTCAAGGTCAGTATAATTATAGTGAAAATTCTGTATTTGCCTAGCTTTAAGATCAGTGCTTAGGCAAAAGAGTTTGAAAGACCAGAAGGCTCTTCCTGTCAGGTGGTACAACCAGGCAGACTTGCCTTTAACAATGTCAAGTAGAGATATTATAGCTGCTGGAGTAGTAGACATGTAATCTCAAAATGGGTGCATATATTACAATAGCAAACACATAGGCTTTTTTTCAGTACAAACAATGGAACAGTTTTATCAGTAAAAGTTATTTTACCAGCCCCCCAAAAGGAACAAGCAGTATATCTGCCACCAGCTAGATAAAAAATTAAATAAAGCCCCGTTATGGAACTATTTTCATATTACTGCCATCCTTGTAGCTAGAAGATACTAGACTCTCAAAGGACGTGGCAGACTCTGAGTTTCATTGTACAGTGGCTTTAGTGTCTCACTGTATAGATACCACCAGGGTCAGTAAGAGGGAGAGGGAAGAAAATACTTCTCCCTAGAACTACCAAAATCTATTTTGGCTGATTTAATAAGGAATTCCTAATCAAAATCAAGATCAAAAGGCTCCTTTTTTCAGCATGCGTTTTCCTTGTACACTTTTTCCTGGTTTTTTTTTTTTTAATTCAGACTGATAGGCCTCCCATGAGACTCAGACTAAAGTCTGTAAATCCAAAAATCTTTTTTTTAGTTATACACTCACAAACACTTTACCGATCATGTCCCTTTCCCATAGAAGGAAGGAAGGAAAGCTGAATTTTATGGTCACCCACGTTAGATCCTTTATATCCAGAAACTGTAAGAAATGAGTGTTTTAGTTTAATAAACGGCAGAACAACCTTAGCAAGGAAGCCAAAGCTTTCTGTGGCAGAGACCACATCTTTTACCACCCTGCAAAATAAGGTACGTACGTTTGGAGACATTCCTGCGAGTATCTGTGCTCTAAGCCATGACAAGGCAGAGCTGGGCTAGCAGGACCTCGACCCGGAAGCCGGGGCTGCATCCGCGGCCGGTGCTGCCAAAATCCGGGTTGTTACATCTGCCCCCGCAAAACCAGCCCAATCCTCGGACAGAGCCCGGAGGAGGCCAGGCTGCTCCTGTCCCCGTCCCTGTCACAACTAACTGCAAGGTTACCTAGCGGTGGCCATTTCCCAGCTACAGATTATGGCTAATGGCCCTTGCCCTCTATCCTTTTTATGGAGATTTGATGAAGTCGGTGTTTCTCGATGGGTGGGCTCCTTGAAAGGAGTCGCCGAACCCAATCTTCCTGTGTGAGCGTCGGTGGTTTTGTCATTACAGAAACGTCTCCACGTGTGAGGTGTCGTCCTCCCAGGCCATCAGCTCCCCTCAGCGATCCAAGCGCGTCAAGGAGAACACGCCGCCCCGCTGCGCCATGGTGCACAGCAGCCCCGCGTGCAGCACTTCGGTGACGTGCGGCTGGGGGGACGTGGCCTCCAGCACCACCAGGGAGCGGCAGCGGCAGACAATTGTCATCCCCGACACCCCCAGCCCCACGGTCAGCGTCATCACCATCAGCAGCGACACGGATGAGGAGGAGGAACAGAAGCACGCCCCCACCAGGTGAGGCAGCTCCGCGGCCAGACCTTCCGGCTGGGACGGGCAGGCTGTGTGCGGTGTGTGTCCCGGGCTCCCCCTGGGAGATGCTTCCTTACCCGCACACCGGGGCAATTTTCCATCCTCACACGGAATCATCTCTCTCCTGACCCCTAAATTCTGGTTTTTGCCACATCCTAGAGTTCTAATGCTTTACTTCAATGGAATGTCAAGCAGAGTTTTCTATAACTGGTCAAAACCAAAATAATTTTGAACCACTTTGATTTTTAAAAATGATTATAGGTCCAACAGACCTATGGGGAACCTGAGACCATAAAAATCAGGCACACAGTGACAGTGTGTTTCAACCCTTCTAAGCTTAAAAAATCTCTGCCTCAGGCTGTTGAATTTATTCCCAGTTGGTCAGGATATTTCTCTAATACTGCCTTGGCTCTCTCAGAATTTGAAGTAATTGTCCAATTAATCAGAAATTTCCCTGTGTCTGATTAACCCGATCTTTCAAACTGCCAGTTGGCTCTTCACCCAGAGAACATTACTGTTTATTCCAAAGTAGTAATAATTCATTTTACTCTTTGTGTGCTTCCTGGGTGGAAGAAAGAAATACTTATTATATTTGCAAGACTATTAACCCTGGCGCCAGAGCCTCTTTTTCTGTGCTTTCCAGCCAGACAGCAACAAAATGCAGCTTTCCCTCAGGCTGCTCCGCTCAGGTGGCACAGCTTGTTGAGCCCCTGGAACTTGCTCCTCCAAGGCATTGTCCCCAGACCTTCTGTGCCCCAGGAACGTGGGGGCCGCGTTGCTGCCGAAGCCTCATGACCCCATCCTTGCAGTGGAGCTGAGAGCCTAAAGAAGGGAGGCAGCCGCTCCCCGGCGCAACTGCCAGTCAGCGGACATCTTAGGACTGGATACGAAGCTGAACATTTGCAATTATGCCCTGATTATTAACTCCTGATCGGATGCAATGTAACTAATTAGTAATCACAAATCCTTCTGATTAGATAATAAATTCCCATACTTGAAAACATTACAAAATATATAGATAGACTGATTAACAATCTCATTGCAGGCATTCGACCATGGGGTAAGCTCCACGTTTTCTCAAAGATAGGCTCTGACTGTCCCATTCAGGTGTCCTCTCTTCCCATTCAGCAGCTCAGCCTGAGCTGCTGTTTACGTGCAGGATGTAATGGAACTCTTCCACTCCGAGCATCGTGCCAGGTGCTAGAGAGGACCCACGGGTGAGCAAGACAGGGTATGGTGCTTCACACGGTGCAGGCAGTATTGGCTTTACTCCCTTCTGCCTATTCCAGAACTTGGCCTTAGTTTCCCTTTTGAGAATAGCTCAAAGTTTAGTCAATAACTCTACTTCCCCAAGTGCCTCGTGTCCCCTACCCCACACCGCCCCCAACTCATAAATATTGTGGGTCGAGTCTTCACACGCTGGTTTCTTCACAAGGAGAAAGGCTCTTCCCCAGCCTCAGCCTGGACCCCTGGCCCTAAGCAGCCTATCCACTCGCTCCCAACACGGGTCAGAGGATGGGGCCAATGACTTCTCATAACCCTTCGCTGCAACTGGGAAGAAGCAAAAGCAATTTAAAAGCCCAACAGTCAACTAGATTGGAATATCATTTTTGAAGGATGGGATTTGAATTGACATAGACTCTCAACCCATGTGCTTGGGAGAGAATTTGATAGTGTGTCTGAGGGAAATGAGGATGAGAGAGCAATCTCCACAGACAGCTGAGAGCAGAAAGCAAGGCCCAAGCACACACCTGCTTCTGCCACAGTTCCTTGCCCAGGAAGAAGCAGAATCGCTGAAGTGCTTATGGCAGGTGAGGCCTTCGATGGACATGACTCTAAGAGAAGGTCACTGAACAGTGGAGGGCAGGGGCAATGGGAGGAACAACCACAAAGAGAGACAGTTAGCTCCCGAACACCTGCAGATGGGGCCCGCAGCTTCATAGCATGAGCAGTGCAGGGGCCTGCCTGCCAGACCAGGGGCATGAAAATGTATCAGAGACGGTAGGCCAAAGGGGGAAACTGCAGGTTCAGACCTCAGTGACCATGGCAGGCTTCCACTGTGCCCTGTCCGGGGAGCTCACAGGAGGAGACACCATAAAAAGCTTTCTGGAGCACTCAAGTGACTCTTTCCTTTAAAAAATGTTTTAGGACCCAAGAAGACAGGGAAGTGTATTTGAGTCTGGGAAGGATGAATCAGAAACAGGTAGCTGTTTCATTTATAGAAAAACCACTGTGCAACTGTGATCACATTATTGTGGCTACATTTTGGAATGAGGGGGAAAAAATGGAAAATAAGTTTGCACATTTTTAGAAATCAGAAATATCATAAAATTTGATGCAGCTAATATTTATTGACCCTGTCAGCATAAGATAGTATTCTGGGAATCACAGGTGTCACATAAATAAGGCAGACAGTCTCTGCCCTCATGAGGTGTGCAGGGTAATAAGCAAGATAAGACACATATAAATCATTATAGCACGAAACACAATCATGGGCCCATAAAAACTAGTAAAGTACGATGAAAATTCAAGGGAAAAATAGCTTTAGGGCATAGCAGGTTAGAGGGGGATTTTTAAGGCCAAGGGTCAGGACAGGTGTGGATAAACAGTAGAGAAAGTGAGACTGCAAATGAAAGCCAGGTGATTAACAGGGCAGAGCCTCAAAGGTGGGCAAGCGGGGTCAAGAGCACAATAGGAAAGTCTATCAAAGAGAAAGCAGGCGGCAGGCAAAAGGGGATTTCAGAATGGAAAGGCATTCTCCCCTTTAGATGGGGTGGTCAGCTTTGTCAGAAGGTACTGAGGAGCTTGGGTGAAGCTGGGCAACTGCGTCAGTCCTGGGAAAACAAGGATGTGCTCCCAAGTGCAGCCAAAGAGAGGAGCCACTCAGGCAGCCTGTGCCCAGAGAGCTTCTCTAGCCCATCCTTGTTCCAATTTGAACAGCGGAGAAACTTCCCCCTTGACCCTGACCATTCTTGTTTCCAAACCTGATTTCTCTTACTGTGCTGTGAGCATCTCAGTTCTGACTTTCTATGTTCCTGACCTCATTTCCTCTTTGCTATTTACCCCCCAATCCTAGTGGCTTTGGTTCCCCATGTGTAGCAGTTTGATATAGTTATGCATTCCAAAAGTAGATATTGGATTATGTTTGTAATCTGGTCTGTACCTGGGCATGATTGAGTTATGATTGGGGCTTTGATTGGGCCATGTCATTAGGGTGTTGAGTCCCCACCCACCCGGACTCACAGATAAAAGGCATGGCAAAGACAGAGTTGAGGGTTTTCTGATGTTGGAGTTTGATGCTGAAGCCTTAAGCTGAAGCCCTCAGAAGTAAGCTCACAGAGGAAACAGTAGCAAGCCCCAGGAAGAGAGGAACCCTGAACCCAGAGAGAAGCAAGACCCTGGAAAAGAGGAACCCAGGCAGACATCAGCAGCTATCTTGCTCCAACACATGAAAAAAGACTTTGGTGAGGGAAGTAACTTATGCTTATGGCCTGGTATCTATAAGCTCCTACCCCAAATAAATGCCCTTTATAAAAACCAACCAATTTCTGGTATTTTGCATCAGCACCCTTTTCACTTACTAGCTCTATACTCTGTAACTGCCTGAAATGCTGACAGATTCCCCCATTGTGGCTTAACCTCACAGCAGTGAGATAGTCAGGGGTTGGTTATGCAGTGCTTTCACTCCCGAAGTGTCTTTAAAAGAATGCCAAGACAAAATTATCATTCCTCCCAAATATGGGGTATGTTAGTATGGCAGAGCAGGTGGGAGGCAGACTGGGAGGGTTGTATTAATTTAAAGCAGAGGAGGGAAACGGACTTTGGCCCAGTGGTTAGGGCGTCTGTCTACCATATGGGAGGTCCGCGGTTCAAACCCCGGGCCTCCTTGACCCGTGTGGAGCTGGCCATGCTCAGTGCTGATGCGCGCAAGGAGTGCCATGCCACGCAAGGGTGTCCCCCGCGTGCGGGAGCCCCACGCGCAAGGAGTGAGCCCGTGAGGAGAGCCGCCCAGCGTGAAAAGAAAGTGCAGCCTGCCCAGGAATGGCGCCGCCCACACTTCCCGTGCCGCTGACAACAGAAGCGGACAAAGAAACAAGACGCAGCAAATAGACACCAAGAACAGACAACCAGGGGAGGGGGGAAATTAAATAAATAAATAAATCTTTTAAAAAAATAAAAATAAAAAATAAAGCAGAGGAGAATTATAACAAATATTTATACAGTGTTTCCATCTGCAGTATCTCAGTCATCATTTGATGGGGTATAGCAGGCAGGAATTACTATTCCCATTCGATAGGTAAGGAAATGAGGCCCAGGAAACTTAAGTGACTTGCATTAATAAAGCTTCTAAGTAGCAGAATTGGAATTCAGGTCCCATCCATTGGAAAAAAAAAAATAGCAAATCGATCTATGGCAAAAAGAACTGATTTCTATTTGGTCTTAACTCAACAAATATAAATGATGCCCTGCCCCGTCCTGCAAGCACCACTACGCCCTGGTAGCACCCTCTGCGTGCAGGGTACCATTCCAGACCTGTAGGGAGCCCTAGGTGTTGGTCAGCTGAGCCCTGCTTTGTGCCAGGCACTCATATCAGAGTGCTGGAGTTCTAACAGCGGAAAGGGCAGAAGTTTTTAATTCTTTGAAAAGTTTATTTATGTGTGTAACCAAAGTGGCTCATTTCAGCTAATGAGCTAGCAGTTATTTTCCTCAGTCTCAATTATTCGTTCATTCAGTTATCTGGGTATTTCTAGTAGCCAGGTTTATTTTACTTAGATCATCATCCGGGCACTGCTACCTTCTGAGTTTCAATCCTGCATGTGTAGCAAGCTGCCAAAGAAAGTATTGCAGCCAATATCACCAAAATATAAACTTTGAGGAGATTGGATTCATGATTATAATTTGACATTTCAAATATAAAAAGTTATTTGGGTCACCCTTAAAATATTTAGATAAAAATATTTGACTCCAATGTTTTCCTTCTTTATACTAAATTGAAAATCTAGGGGAATCATTATAGATAAGGCACAGTAAGGAAACTGATAAACTGGTGCTCAAAAAGACATTGGCCGAAAAAATTAATACCCAGTCAGTAGAAGAAAAACACACCCTCATTTATTGTTGCCTGGGCAAGATCAAGATGCAATGCAATTAGTTTCCATTGCCACCTACAACCAGGTAGCTCCTTCACTCCTCCTGTTGGCTGATAAGCTGTTCACAGCCAGCATGGTACTGTACATATGGAGGTGTTGATTAAAGCCCAAAAGAAGGAACCAAGATACCCAGTATCATTTGAAGGAGCATTGTTGGTTCTCATTTTAAGTTACAACACCTCCCCGTGGCTGAATGAGATTTCAGTCATATGATCAGTTGTATCAAGAGTTGGAAGGATGTTTCGTCAAGCCCACTTCGCGGCATCCTCTTTACCAGGCCTTCAGCACAGTCTGGTGCATTAAGTAGACTGGTTAGGGGGTTGCATTTTACTAAATGGCTGCCTTTTGAAGAAGAGATGGCCCCCCCTCCTGTCTCCCAGCAGCATGTCCTAACACTGCAGCACATTACAAAGCCGTTGCTGATGTATTGGTGTGTTGTAACTTCCTGCTTCCCTTGTGGCCTTCTGATGGTGTCCCCCGGGGAAGAGGTTTAGACACCATAGGGCTCTGTGGATGGGATTAAGGTGATTGGAACAAATGAAGCAAACTCAACTCACAGGCTAATTTAGGAAGAGGACTGGGTTGCAAGAGAAGGTAGAAACCGTCTTCTATTGTATCCTGATGAGTCGAGACTACTCATGGTTGCTTCCAGGGACCTGTTTCTGATTTCTTAGGAAATAATTACGTAAAAAATTACCTAATGGTGATATGTATATATGCGTGCATATACACACATACACACAGGCATACACATAGGTATACATACATGGTAATATAATTTAAATGGAATGTATGCAGCAAATCTAAAATGCCAATTCCCCCTCCCTCACTAATGACTTTAAATTGGGAGCTACATAATATAAGGGAAGGAACACATTGGCCTGGAGGCATTGACTTCTGGTCCCTCTTCTCATGTGAAAAGCTGGTTAATAGTAGGTATATTTCTAGTGGAGGGGGTAGAGTTAGGGTAGAGAGTATAGAAATATCAGAGTGAGCAGTATGCTGCCCAGTGAAGGTGGCTGGGCCAACAGCTCTCACCACCATTAGCCGGGATAGCTCTCCTCGCAAACAACCCCAAGCCCTGTACTCAGGGAAGACTACTGCCATTGAATATGTCCCCAAAGAAGCCAAAATGAGGAGTTTCCATTAGTTACTACATCTCTGGAGAATAGTTAAAGAGATAGTGAAGCACAGTGGTTAGAGTGCCGGCTCTGGGTTCAAATCCTACTGCCCCTTATAGCTACGTGGCCTTACTCAAGTGGGTTACTTAAGCTCTGCATGTCTCAAATTTGTGTCTTTAAAGTGAGAGTAGTAATATTCTTTACCACATAGTCTTGCCAAGAGGATTAGAGGTAACACATATGAAGCACTTTAAACAGTAGTTGGTACATAGTATACATGTAATATGTGTTACCTGTAATTAGTAATGATCATCTTAGTAATAAAAGGAGAGTAGTATTTTTCATTTATACCATTGACAGTGGAATTGGGGTAGAGAAATAAGCCATGGGAAATTTATTGGAGAAGATGAATTCTGACCCTGGTCTTAAGGATGGAATTGACTCATTCGCATATAGGAATCAGCAGCACCTTCTCGATCGGGCTTACAGAGAAGGGGTCACAGATTGGTTTCTGATCCTCCTGCAGCAGTTTTCTTCACTGGGGCTGGTTTCTTTTACTTCTTAGACCCTTTCTTCTTTTCATCATTTTAAAATGATGAAAATCATCTATTGCCATGACAACACAATGCATTTGTGAACTCTGGCAGCTGTGTCCTTTATTCAGAAGCAATGTTCTGTCAAGGCTATTTAAGCAAATATTTCTCATTGTACTCCGATCACTGTGTCTCTCCCTTTCATAACTTAGGATTGATAAGTTATCAGTAATAACTAGGCACAATAATTGAACAAATCTCATTAGCATCAATACTTCGGAGCCTAAAGAATCCTCAGTAGTAATTTCAAATGCGTGCTCATTTTTAAAGTGACTCATTTAGCAGCCTCCCATTTGTTCTCTAATCTGTATGGCATATTCACGGAGAGCACAGAGATTTCTAACAGTAAAAGAGATTAAAACCAGAGCTGTCAAATTAATTCACCTTTTCCAAACCTGTCACATGTAAATTCAAAAAGGTAGGTAGATGAGTTTACTGAAAACAGATTAAACTGTGTTGTACCTATTTGCTCATCAGGCATTGGGACTTTTCAGCTATAAACAAAGGCTACTGGGGAGCGGCTTTAAGAGTTGACGAGGTTTTATCCCACACTTCTTGGCTGGATAACACGACCCTGGAACAGGGGTTCCACAGACCTCTTTGGCAGGAAGGCTCACTACCTGTTGGGTTTCCATCCAGGAGATGGCCCTAAATTCTCAGAGGTCATCCAAGCCACCCTAGTAACTGTTACATGACTCTTGTCAGAAAGCCGTCCTTCTGTGACAGGAAACTCACTGAGTCATGAAGTAGCCTGTTACATCTTCACATCATTCCAGTTGTTAGAAAATTCTTACTCATATTGAAATTTTTCTTCTCCACAATTTCCGAATTTGAGTGAATTTCTAATATGCTCAATTTGAATTTTATTTGAGGACAGATTACAGTGATCAAAATTAGTGCCGTGTATATATGTTTTAATTTGCTCATTTTACTAAACTACTCAACTTGAGGAAGTCCCGGTCAGCAGGAGTAGACCAGGTCTGGGTCTACAATAAGGTACTTACTAAGGAGATTTGTTTCCTCTCCAAATTATAAGTAAACCAAATCCTATTTAAATGCCTTTAATAATGAATGTTTAAGGAACCCTTTTGTGCCGGGAACCATCTCTCCCATGCCCCTAATGGATTTCATAGCAGGGTGTAAGGTGGATGCACGTTGCAGGTGCGCCAGGACTCCAGCTCCTGCTCCCACGACCCATTAGGGAGCCCGGCTCCGTTCTTCGCGCGAGGTCTGCCATCAATAGGGTGTGTGTCAGCAATGGCATACGCTCAAGTCCTGTGTGTCCAAAGTGGTCATGGCTGAAGCCAGAGTGTGAAGGGCAGAGAAGGGAGCTGCGTGGAGTCCTGGCTCAGCCCTTCCCCTGGCCCTGGGAATGCCTTGCAATGGCACAAGGCATCTTCCTTAAATGATGTGCTCTCACCCCACCACCCACCATGGACAGAGCTGCAGATTTTGTTAGACGTTTGTCTTTTTCAGGCTGCACTCCTTCCCACACTGAGCTCTCCTTCCCACGCTCCCTTCTCATTCCAGCTTTCCACAACTACTTCTTGCTCTCAGATTCCTTCTCCCTGCTTTCTAGGCTTAGGGATCTTTACCAGGCACCCCACTTTCTGTCTCTTGTGCCCCAGATTGCAATGCCCTCCACCCCCACCTTGGATGGATATTCTGACCCCTGCTATAGCTCTCCAGACCCTGGACATATTTCTTCTCTGTTTTGAATAAGCTTATGGACTTTTTTTTGCATCTAAACTATGGGAGGTATGTCTTTATTAAGTAAAAGTTGTGCATTTTATCTAAGTCAATGTATAAATCTATACGACCAATTCATCCCTCACTTTCTTCTGAGTTCTTAACAATTATCTCTACAACTCATTTGGAAGTTTATCATGAAAGGCTCTGTGACATCCGTTATTCTCTTTTACAGGTTGTTTTAAAGTTTTTACTGTTGAACTTGTCATGTTTTTATAATCTCCTTGAGAGCAGAGATACGTATTATATTTCTTTGTACAGGTAATCCCTGTCGCACCTAGCATAGCCCTCCAAGGTATCTAACTGATGAGTTTTCATTTTCTTTCACATCGTTCTTCTGGTTTATTCATAGACTAGAAAAGAGACTTCCAGCAAGTCTTTCCCCTCATAGAATTCCCTTTACCTAGATCAGTGTTTTGCAAACTTGTTGTCACATACTAAATGAGGCAACACAACTTATTATAATAATAATAGCAGCTGAGTTTCACAGAATACTTAACCGTGTCACGTACTGTTCTGAGCACTTTACACCTTCTCACTGAATCGAAGCAGTTCTGTGATACAGGTGCTGTTGTTATCCACATTTTACTGTGATGAGACCAGTCACCGGGAGGTGGAATACCTCGGTCCAGGCCACACCAGCAGCACATGCTGAAGTTGGGCATCTGGTGGCAGAGCCTGCATTACTATCCATAGACGTAGTTAGGGAGCCTTTTGCCCTGAGCCAGAGATAATGGGGTGTACAGCTGCTAGAATAATCATCCAGCCCAAATGTCAGTAGTGCTGAGTTTGAGGGACCCTGACCTCCTAGACCAGGTGTGCGGGGGGCGGCACTGAGGCCCCCCTGGGGCTTCACCTCACCTCACATCCCGTCACAGTCAGCTGGGGCTCTTGAGTTTGTCCACTCCTCATCCCTTCCTTGGGGGAGGCAGAGTCATCTTGCAAAGAGTCTGGCCTGTGACTGGCTGTGTGACCTTGGGAAAGAAACTCATAGGTGGTTGTGACTCCATTTGGGTGCTCTATAAATACCAATGTCTTCTCTCACCAGACTAGTTGGAAACTGACCATCTGGCTCAGGTAATCAATCTTCTTTAAAAATAAATCACCAGTATACAAAAATATATGAAAACCCATTTTTGAAATCTTACATAATAAGCAGTAAATGGGTATCTGTCATCCCACCGGCCTCTTGCAGAGATTCGAGACAGATAAAATTTGTTCCCAAAGTAACCACACTAACATTAATATCTCAGAAATATAAATAAATAAATAGCGTGCAGGTCAAGAGCCATCCAAAGCCAGTTCCTCTCTACCATCATATTATGTTTCAGATAGAGGTTGAAGACCAGGGTTCCAGACTTCTGCAAAGGCGTCAGCCCAGCAGGAGCCCTTCCACCTCCTGCGCAATGCCGTCTCCTTCCAGATCTTTGTAGGGGCCTCCCAGAGGTCTTGATGTACACGGTCACCCCACAAACACCTTCAGCACAAAGGGATGGCAGAGGGTATCCAATCCAGCTCTGATTTCTTCTTCACAGAATGTCTCAAGAGTGTTGCGTGGGCTCAGCCTCCTCAGAAATTCACCTTCTATCCCTCCAGCTGCGTCTGGTTCCTCTTGGATGTTCCATTCCCTCCTGCTTAAGCTTTGCTGGATCTCACAGGCCCCAAGTCTCCACTCACCACCTTTCCTTCCCCACAGTATCCTCCCAGACCATGTGCCCCAGTTGCCTGGTTCTTGCTGGGCTCTCTCTGCTTGTTGGATGCCCCTTCTGGTGACCCAGAGGGGGTTAGCCACACAACTCTGGTGCCCTCCGGCGCTCAGCTGAGCTGAGCTGAGCTGCACGGAGGGAGAGCCATCTGACCATCTCGCAGAAGCACCCATGGGCCCAGCCCCTTTCTCACACCTCCCCATGTCCTCCTGCTACTGTGAGACAGGCAGTGTTTGCGTGCCCTGCCTCCCCAGGGGGTATGGGCAGCATAATTCCTATTCCTAATCTCTCCCCCTCTGCTTGCCTCCCCATCCCAGGCATAAGAAGGGGTGTTTCACATGCCGGGATCTCATGAAGTGCTGGTTTGGCATCTCCCTTTGCAGCCTCCTCACAGTTCTTCTCTCTTCCCCCTTTGCATTTTCAGCACCGTCTCTAAGCAAAGGAAAAACGTCATCAGCTGTGTCACGGTCCACGACTCTCCCTACTCCGACTCCTCCAGCAACAACAGCCCCTACTCTGTGCAGCATCGTGCCGGGCACAACACCAACAGCTTTGACACAAAAGGGGGCCTGGAGAGCCACTGCACTGGGAACCCCCGGACCATCATCGTGCCACCCCTGAAAACCCAGGCCAGCGAAGTATTGGTGGAATGTGATAGCCTCGTGCCAGGTAATTGGGGACCAAGGCAGACCCAGAAAATCAGATTTTCTAGGTCTGGTTTTCTTGTTTTCTGCTGCTACAAATTTTATAAGAGAGCCCGGGGTCACTCAGCTAATAAGACAGTGAGCGGTTGGCTATTGCAATGGGTAAATGACCCTTACCCATTTTCTACTGAAGTAACCAAGGTAGGATTCTGCTTTAACATTTTGTATAATCAGTGTCTTCATTTTTAATTCTACAATTAATACCTTGCTGGGAAGGAAGACCGTAGCCAGCATTGTTTCGCTCCTCGCATCACTGCCTTATTTAAGGGGCTTCTACCATCACTGGAGTTGGGGGTAGGAGGGGAAGTGAAGGGGCTGTCATGTCCTGAAAATTGGACCCTAGAGTAGAGGCTGAGAACTTAACCTTCTAAATGAACCTAACAGCTCACCCCAGATTTAGTAACATCTGCTCAGTGTCTCCCTTGCACATGCTCATTAGTAAAATACTGGTGATAAACCAGGTGAAATCTGAATGTTCTTCTACTTCTCTGCACATCGTCTCCAGCAACATCCAAGCTGGTCAGAACATTCTTTAGGAAGGAAAGGGATACAAACTGCAGAAAAATTGTCCTTAGAGGTGAAAGCTGTTAACTGTCAGGAAGGGCCTCTTGTCTGTGTTACCCAAGGTTGCAGCAGGAGACGTAGGAGTCTTGTTGGAGTGAGCCTTAAGGCCCACTGGATGTGAGTGATGTAGATACTGCCACTTGTGATGACAGGAGAGTAAAGAGTCGAAGCCAGTATGGGGATCGTAGGGACTTTTCTAGCCCAATGGCGAGGGTCAGTGTCCTGGCATGCTCACAGTAAAGCTCTGTCAGGGGGATCTTTTTGCCCTGAGATGCTCTGCCTGGAAACAGTTGTGGCTTGTCCTTGGCGCCCACCCCTCCTTAGCCTAGGTGCTTGGTAGCCCAGGATCCCAGCCAAGTGGGAACACAGTCTCAGACATTCACATCACAAATTCTTCTACCTGACTTTGCAGTTATCCCAGGCACCTTTCCTTGGAAGAAACACACATTAAAAGCAGCCGTCCTTCAACTCTGCTAAGGATTCTGCTTTGCCTCATCGTGTACTGTCAAGTCAAGGACAGTACTGCACCGAGCAGTCCTGTCAAGAGGGTGCAGGCCTCAGAGAGGGTCTCTTTTCAGAGTCAGTGCTCCCGTGTCCCAGGGGATAAAGCATCCTGGTAGAGAAATGACAGAGGGCTGCCAAGCTGCTCAGCAAAAGAGCATCGGCGCCACACTGCACAGGGTTTCTCTACTGGCCAAACGGTCCAGAATAAGGAGGCCTTACCTGCAGTCAGAGTCGACCTAAAGCAGCACCGGGCACCAGGGCGTGCTCTCTGATTTACATGGGCCAGACTGCATTTGCCGCCAGTTTTCTGGTGGCCCAGAGCCAGGGAACTAGGCTGGAGCCCCCAAATTAGGTCCCCCTCTGAGGAAAAGAAAATTAGTCTGGCCCTTCCCCCAGGATCCTGAGGACATTACTCTCTAAAACTCCTCTTTATCTGACAAGTATTTTAGTGGAAACCCAGGCAGAAAGCAACATTCTCTAGTAGTGACAAAAGGAACCTATGGGGCACACAAAGTAGCTCATTCCAGGAGATGGAGTAGTGATCCTCATACTTTTCTGCTCATATATCCCCTAAAATAATGGTTTAAACTATATTAACACATTTTAAAAATAATAAACTTTATTTTTAGAGCAGTTTGAAGTTTGCAGAAAAATGGCACAAAATGTACAGAGTTCCCATATTCCCCACCTCACCCCCCACACGGTTTCCCCTAATTATTAACATCTTGCATTAGTGTGGTATGTTTGTTACACTTGATAAACCAATATTCATACATTATTAGTAACTAAAGTCTATATCCACTCATTTTTTAAGTTTAAGTATTTGCTGAGGTCGTAATTTCTGTCACATTGTACATTATATCATTATTTAAGTACTTTAAATATATTCTTGTCAAAAGCTTGGAGGTACAGATTCAATTCATACAATATATGGAAAATGCCGCCATATACTCCAGTGAGCAGAGTCACTCCTCATTGTCAAACCAGTCAGTCAAAGCCGATTTCACTTTCTGTCAGCAAAAAATCTTCCCTGGAACAGCCATCTCACCTCTAATTTTTATTTCATGAATGAATGGATAGAGTATGGAGCATGCCAAGAGTCTGTAGCCTGAAGAAAATAAGATCTACAGTCTTCAGTATTTCTCCCTGAAGATTGCTTTGCTTTGCTTTGCCCTCCTCTCATCTCAAGGGGCTGTCCCTCAGGAGCCATCCATTCTAGAATTATCCTATTTGGGTGCCCCTTAGGTTTTTGACACCTGGAGTCAATGCATCATGTTAAGATTCAGGGGAGTGAGAAGGAAGGAAGCCTTTCTTCTGTAAAATGGGAACTGTGTGATCATGAAAGAAAAGATGGAAAAGAAAACCAGTGAATCCCAATTCTGGTAAATCAGTTCTCAAAAAGTAGACGTTTGGAAGTGAGAATCTGGAAGTTGATCCTGTAAATCTTTACTTGCCAGATCACCTCATGCTCTCATGTACCTGTGTACAGCCCTGGTGTGAGGGCTCCCCTGCTCAGGTAACAGTACAGTTCTCAGGACTGTGATTGGAATCCTTAAGGAATACTGACCTTTTTCTTGAGCAGAAAGAGAAGGAAATACACTTCACTTAATCTGCAGTCCAAAATCACAAAAGCTCTGAGAAACCAAATCTTAAATTTATAGCAAACTCGATTGGTAGTAAAAACCTGACCAGGTCTTTATAGTGTTCAGTCTTTACTTATACCACTTAGTGGAATATCCCTGTGTTTTGTAGCAAAAATACTCACGTCTTTGACTGGGTGGTGCCTGAGGTTCCTCTCTAATATACTGACTGCACGAGATTACCTTTTGAAAATCTGAAAATTCTCAATTTCAAACCATGACTGGCCTCAAGGATTTCAGATCAGATTGTAGACCTGCAAAATGAAAAAATGAGTTTTATACATCAAGGATGCCCATGTGCCAAGACATCTCAGGGTCCTCCTTGTCACTAACGATCTCTTGAAAAGATAGGGTAATGGTCATATCCTAAGAACTGGCTTGTAACAGACCTCATGCAGGTTTCCTAGGAATTAGTGAAGAAAAAAAACAGAGTGGCCAATGCCCAGTACCTCAGCCTTTTAAAACAAGTTGGAGGATGCATGAGAGAGTGACTGGTTTTCTGGAAGTTAGAAACCTTCTGGCTTGGAGCTGTGTCAGCCATCATTAATGCCACTCCGTGGAAGGTGACAAAGCTGTGGCAAGAGTTACGGAAACTTTAAGACCATCTGGTCCAGCCCTAGTCAAGACAGGTGAGGGAACTAGGCCAGACTTGCCTGGTATAAGGCACCAGTTTCCCACCTTCGGGTACTAAAACCACAAAGACAAGCCATCAGAGGGGACAGCTTTGTGCAACCACAGTTTATGCCCGTCAAGTTACATTAACCATTTCCATCATTAGCCCGTTCCGCTGTGCTTTACAGGCAGTGATGCCAAGCTCTTGCCCCACTCTGAGGGATATTTTAGACCGAAATAAATATAAATAATGAAAGATTATTCTCAGTAAAGCTGTTGTTCTAAAGCAGCTGTTACTACTCACTGTCTCTGGGAAATCCCATGGTATACTTTTGCACTGTAAAGAGATGTATTTTCTCCTGTGAAGACTTGTTGCAGACTCTATCTAGTGATGGGTGAGAGGCAGAAAGGCCCTTTACTCTGGTGCCTGGCCTGCCCCATCCCGTGGTGTTTCTCAGTACTAGTGTATGCCCTAAGCTGCAAAATCATCCTGGGCTTGGACAAATCAGGAAAATAGCCTTCCTCAGCTTCCTGGTGCCCAGATGGCCTCTACAGGCCAAGGTTTGAACCAGCAGCTGCCACCCTAGTTCGAACTCACAGAGTGTCAAATAGTTCCAGGATTTTCTCATATTATTTCCCCCCCTCCTTTGGTTTCCAGATCAGGAAATTTCTTTGAGGATTTCTCACACAGCCTTGTCAGATCTCTGGAGTTAATTAAGGTTCTTTTGGAAAAGCAACAGAATGAACTTTTCAAATTAGCTTAAGACAAATCAGGAATGCTTGGGAAGGATGTGGGACCAAGGGAAAGTTCAACAGCTAAGTCCCAAGTAGGACAGGAACCAGGACCAGTCCTGGGACTGGAAGCACTAGAGTCCAAATACCTGCCCCCTCAAGCACTGCCTTGAATCTGACTCCAAGCCAGCAATTCCCAAGCTCCAGCTCCCAGTTGGCCATTTCCAGGAAGAAGGAGTTGACGTTCCTTGAGCATCAGCTTTAGCCAGGGCACAGAATTCAGTAATAATGACAGTAGCCAACATCGCTAACACTTCCAAAGAGCTAATATGAGCCAGAGAGTAAACATTCTACATATGTTTTTTTTTATATATATTTATTTTTTATTTTTTTATCTCCCCTTTTCCCTCCCCGCCCCCCCCCCAGTTGTCTGCTGTGTCCATTCACTGTGTGTTCTTCTGTGTCTGCTTGCGTTCTTGTCAGCAGCACCAGGAATCCATCTCTTTTTGTTGCATCATCTTACTGCGTCAGCTCTCCATGTGTACGGCCCCACTCCTGGGCAGGCTGTACTTCTTTTGTGTGCAGGGCAGCTCTCCTTGCAAGGCGGACTCCTTTTACATGGGGCTGTCCTATGTGGGGGACACCCCTGTGTGGCACAGCACTCCTTGCACACATCAGTACTGAGCATGGGCCAGCTCATCACATGGTCAGGAGGCCCTGGGTTTGAACCCTGGACCTCCTATGTGGTAGGTGGACGCTCTATCAGTTGAGCCAAATCCGCTTCCCTCTACATATGTTAACTCATTTAATCCTCATGGCAACCCTGCAATGTAGTTACCATTAGTTTCCCAGTCGTGCAGGTGAGGAAATAGAAGCACAGAGAGGTTACCCAGTTATCCGAGGCCAGGTGGCTTTACCTCCCAGGATCTGCTCCAGAGCTTATCCAACCCTTTAGCACTTTTCCACTCACCTAGTGCAGACAGGGACTCGCTGGGGGCCACGCCATGAATCACAGGCCTTCCCAGGGCAGGAGCTCTTTGAGGGCAGCTGGGCAGGGCCTAACCAGAGAGCTCTGTCATATTCCCTCCCAGCACCAAAATACACATCAGGAGACTGACCTTCAGCAAGAACCTTCAGCTCTACTCCACTGTCACTTGATAGTCATCTCTGCCAGAGGAAATTATTCTCAGGTATTGGTCCCCTTCCTCCACAGTGAAGGAGGAGACTGTGAAGATTGCTTCTTGCTGCCTGTTTTCCCCGCCCTTCTGACCCCCTCCTTTATTTGGTGTTCCCTTGCTCTATCAACTTGAAAACCTCTGGCCCAGCCCCCACCTCTGTCCAGGCAGTGAGAGTAGCCAGTGGAATGCTGGGCTCAGTCACACCCGTTCCAGCTAACCTCTTCCCTTTGCAAACTCGAGCGATAGACACCTCAAGCTCAGTGCCTCTTCCTCAAATATAAGGACCACAGAATGACCAAAAATTTGAAATAGGAGCAGAGAGATGGCATTCCCAGCAGTGGCCAGGACAGCAAACACAGCTGCTGTTGCAGAGCAGAAAGGAGTTTGTCTCCAACACAGTAGCACCGTGGCTGAATGAAGGAGAGAAACTGAAGTTCTGCTGATAGCAAACATTTTTAACCACTCTTTTTTACCCCAAGTAAAAAGGCTTTTTTTTGGAGGGCTTTTGAGACTCATAAAAGTGACTTTCACATTCTCTTGAGAATGTTGGCTCAAGCAAAATGTTGAGTCTCAGGGCCCTGATTCCCAATACAAGTCAGCTCCACCAGGGCCAGGCTGCTAGCATCTGCTGGGAAGCTTAAAGATGCAGATTTTTCTGACTCAGTGGGATGCGAGGGGTCCCCAGGTGCCAATGCACAGTTGGATTTGGGACCCACCATCTCCTCCCCAGGAAGGGAGCTTTTATCTGACTCAAGGGGAATTGTTAATTGGAGGGTAGGGAAGCCTGCCTCCTACTGCTGGGGGACACCATGATATCTCCTGTTCTCTGGTTTCCAGTTTCCCTCCACCCTCCACGTCAGATTGAGACCTCTGAAGGTACATTTCTCTCTTCACCAGCAAATGATCAGCATTCTCTCTTGCCTGGCCACAGCCTTGGCTTCTGTTCTTTGACTTTGATTTCATCACCCTGGAATTTGTAATAGAATTGATCCAACACAGTTAAATCAGGAGCCTCATTTTATGTGTGGCTCATTAATATTTAGCACTCTCTACCCCAAGAATGACCAGCTTCATCCATTTTACACCAACTGCCGCAGGGACCTATTTGGGACTTGTGTTAGGCTTCTGTTTTTCCCTAAGACACTCAAGCCCCCAATTCTTTAATAAATCTTCTGAATTCTTGCTGCTGAACGACATAAATAGTAGCCCTGTCTTCTGACATCTGGTGATACGTTCTTGCCAGTTCTCCCTTCTCGTTGGATACTTTATAGGACTCCTCTTGAACACCCCGACTCTGGGCAGCTTGCCCAACATGGGCAGTTTCAGAGTTGCTCAAGGACAACGCAGTATTTTGACGGCTGACCGGATTCCCTCTGCCGAGGCCTTTTTCACGTTGACTGTAGGTTATTTCCTCTTGATTTTCATTCATCTGTGCCAGACAAAGCTTCTGGAGAGAAATCTGATTTCTAGGCAGACCCCAAGAAGCAGGCAAGTAATAGCACTCTTAATTCTGCCACGTCCCACCCTCGCCTGACAGAGCTTTAACTGTTCTCTGCTCACATGGAGACATGAGGCCCACTCTGCTGGGAGTTAGTATTCACAGTTCAATCAACGCTGAAATTGACAAAAAACGATTTATTTAATATAAAGGTTCTTACCCTATTAATTTTATTCCAGTCTTTCCCCCTCTAGGACATGCGGTCCTGTCTTTTGAGACTCATTTTCCAAATCCTGCTGTATCTGTTACCAGCAGCCATGACTGAGACACTAAAGAACCGCAAAGAACTTTCCTTCTCTCCTCTCTTACGCTCTCCTTATATTTTTCCATGCCATCAGGTAATAATTCTAAAGCTTAGCAAGGTTTGCAGAAAATATAAATCACAGAAACATAGATACGTACCTATCCTCCATGGGAAGTCAAGGTAAAAGTATTTCAGTCACATTCCAAAAGCTTAATGAAGAAAATCAAATCACTGAATACAAGTACCATGCATACAGTGCTGAATAAACAGTGAAAACAGGTAACTTCCATAATTTGCATTCTGTTCCCTGGGGCAAAGCTTTGCTCAGTCATACTTTCAGACTGAGAGAATCAGCCTGGCCAGCAAAGGCCACATCTTGGCCCATGCAGGAACTGTTTCCTGGCCTGGAAGCCAGGTAGCCCCACCCAGCCCTCCCCTCCAGGCTCATTCCTGCTCTGCCCATACCCTTCTGGTAGAGGTGACCGTCTGCTCGTCTTTCCACCATGTAGACTTTGTCTTCTCAGTGAGGCAATGCCCATTCATTATTTTCTGTTCTTCAGCTTTTAGGAAATAAAAGCAATACAATTATAACTATAGTTTGTAAGCTATGCAGCAAAAACGGCACAGTCTGTAGGCCGTTCTGTGGTGGCCTTCTCTCACCTGCTTTTTCAGGTGTCTGGAACCTTTTGCCTCCCACTTTACTAGGCTAATGTGCAGGTGGGCCCCTAAAGAAACCCACCGTTTGCTCATTAGTCTGGGTCTGTTTGTTGTTTTTGTCCCTGTTTGTTTGGTTTGGTTTGGTTTGAATGAAGGGGCTATGGCTAATGCTTCTGGGTGCATAACTTGGGAAATTTCAGTCAAGAATTTCTTGATACTGTTGATGTGTTAAGCCAGCCCCACCCACAGAGGAGCTGTGGTGCAGAGGCCTTGGGAGGCCTGGTGAAGTATCTTTTTTTTTTTTAAGATTTATTTTATTTCTTTCTCTCCCCTTCCCTCCCCCTCCCCATTGTCTGCGCTCTGTGTCCATTTGCTGTGTGTTCTTCTGTGTCCACTTGTATTCTCAGTGGCACCAGGAATCTGTATCTCTTTTTGGTTGCGTCATCTTGCTGCATCAGCTCTGTGTGTGTGCAGCACCACTCCTGGGCGGGCTGTGCTTTCCTCACGTGGGGCGACTCAGTTCGGCGTGCACTCCTTGCGCATGGGGCTTCCCTACGCAGGGGACACCCCCCCCGTGGCACAGCACTCCTTACGTGTGGGCCAGCTCACCACACGGGCCAGGAGGCCCTGGGTTTGAACCCTGGACCTCCCATATGGTAGATGGACGCTCTGTCAGTTGAACCACGTCCGCTTCCCAGGTGAAGTACCTTTTAGCCTGCTTTGTCGCAGGATGACTGCCCTGCAGGGCTCTAGCTGGGCTCTGTCACGAAGCCCCATGCCTGTGCCAGCCAGGGTGCAGGATGCAGCCCAGCGCTGCCTAGCAGCAGGATCCTGCACTGGCCCTCTGAGCTCTAAGGTGCTCTGTCCTGCCAGGTCCTGCTTCAACATTAACCCTCAGGCCTCATCCCGGCCCCACCTAAGTCACCGTGTGTGGCCCGCGGGAGGCTCTGAAAACTATGTGTTGAATGAATTAGAGCACCTGGTGTCTGAAAAGGCACTACCTGGTCTGCCACATTCTCCACTCATTCAGCCCCTGAGAGCTTGTTAGAAATGCAGAATCTCGGGCCCACCCCAGGCCTGCTGAACCAGAACCTCCCCGTTTTCCACTCTTCAGCATCCCTGCCAGTAACAGAAAGACAGTCATTGTGTTTGACCCACATTCTTCTCATAGGACTGGTTCCCTAGACAAATTAATCTCAGTCCTGCCTAGAGTCAGGGGGTAGACCAGATGACTCCTGGGAGGTTTGGGGCCCCAACCACCTGAACAAGTCAAGTGCCTATGTGCCAGCGTCAAAATCTTAGCTGGGCCCCAGGGGAGACGATGCTGATTTGGGATGAGCTTGGCTCAGGAATCCTAGAGGAGTCGCCTCTTCTGGGCAGCTAAGGACCTGCAACTAACCATGACCTCTTCCTCCTCCCAACACAGTCAACACCAGTCACCACTCGTCCTCCTACAAGTCCAAGTCCTCCAGCAATGTGACGTCCACCAGCGGTCACTCTTCAGGGAGCTCGTCTGGAGCCATCGCCTACCGGCAGCAGCGGCCAGGCCCGCACTTCCAGCAGCAGCAGCCTCTTAATCTCAGCCAGGTGAGCACCACCTGAGGGCACTCCAGCCTGGCTCGGGCTCACTGGCAAATCACCTCACTCCTTCATTCCTCAGCTCCAGAGAGGGCGACTGTGCGGGACTGTCCCCCAACTCACAGAGCTGCAGCCCTGCCACCTGGACTGAGGGGCTCCCAGTGGTTTCTCTTCCACCATGGGTCATCCTTGGGGAAGTTGGTAGCACAAGTTCGCAGAGAGCCAGACCAAAGCAGAGTGACTTGTCTAATGTTCCAAAGCACTCAGCCGCATGTGCAGGGCTTACAGATAGCATGGCCCCCACCCGGCTGTTTCACATCATCAGAGGTAAAGCACTTGTCCTCGCCCCATCAGCCTAAGACACAAACCAGGTCTACTGACTCAGTGCAGTGAGGAAGCCCGTACACCAGAGACCCCAAACAAAGGGAAAGAGTTTTTCTAGGATTTGGAGGGAGGACAGGTGGAGTTCAGGTGACATTTAAATGAAGCAGTATTTCCATAGGCTCTGAACACAGCAGGACTGGGTGTAAAGGGGTAAATATAACATCTGCGTTGCAAAGCAGACTTAGGGTCCTCTTTCCTTAGAAATTTCAAAGATAAATGTGGAATGTGTGTCCAGAAACGCCCCCTCCGAAGCTCTGTACCTGGATTGTAAACTGAGGCTGCGTCTGTGTCATAGTGACTTAGATTCTCCAGGTGAGATTGAGGTGTTTCCTCCATACTGATTTCACTTCAAAGAGTCAAGTCCCTCAGTCTGAATTCACTGTAAGAACGCAGCAGTCACTCAAAGAGGGGATCCTTTTACCTTACAGCTGCAGCGTGTCCTTCGGAGAACTGTTGTCTCCTGTGCACTTTGCAGCTGGCTTTATCTGTGTGTCACTACCCCCCCCCCGCCCAACCCGATGAAGGGCAGGGCAGACTGTTCCTTTCTCAGGCCAAGCTTATTTTTATTTTCTCAATATACTAAGGGAAGAATCTTCCATTCTGCTTTTGGCCTCCTCCGCTCTCTTCTCCCCCTTCCCCCTTTCCTCCATCCCTCTTCTTCCCCTGTCCTCCCTCTCCCCCCTCCCTCTCTCACCCCTCTTCTCTCCCTCTCCCCCCTCCACCTCTCCCTCCTCCTCTACCTCTCTCCTCCCCCACCTCTCCCTCCTCCTCTACCTCTCTCCTCCCCCCTTCTCTCCTTCCCCCTTCTCCTCTTCCTCTCCTCCCTCCTCTTCCACCTCTCCCTCTCCCCTTCCTCCTCTCCCTCTCCTCCTCCTCTCCCTCTCCTTCCTCCTCTTCTCCCTCCTCCACCTCTCTCCTCCCTCCTCCTCTCCCTTCTCCTCCACCTCCCCTTCCCCCTCCTCTCTCCCTCTCCCCCTCCTCCTTTCCCTCTCCCCCTTCTCCTCTTCCTCTCCTCCCTCCACCTCTTCCTCCTCTTCCACCTCTCTCCTTCCCCTCCTCCTCTCCCTCTCCCCTCTCCATGGTGTCCAGCCCTGACACTGCCCTTTCTGGCTACTTCTCCAGGCTCAGCAGCACATCACCGCGGACCGCACCGGGAGCCACCGACGACAGCAGGCTTACATCACTCCCACGATGGCTCAGGCTCCGTACTCCTTCCCGCACAACAGCCCCAGCCACGGCACTGTCCACCCCCACCTGGCGGCCGCAGCCCACCTCCCCACCCAGCCCCACCTCTACACCTACACGGCGCCCGCGGCCCTGGGCTCCACTGGCACAGTGGCCCACCTGGTGGCCTCCCAAGGCTCGGCGCGCCACACTGTGCAGCACACTGCCTACCCGGCCAGCATCGTCCACCAGGTCCCCGTGAGCATGGGCCCCCGGGTCCTACCCTCACCCACCATCCACCCAAGTCAGTATCCAGCCCAGTTTGCCCACCAGACCTACATCAGCGCCTCTCCAGCCTCCACCGTCTACACTGGATACCCGCTGAGCCCCGCCAAGGTCAACCAGTACCCTTACATATAAACACTGGAGGGGGAGGGGGAGGGGGAGGGGAGGGGGAGGGGCGGGAGGAGGGAGAGGAGGCGGGAAGGCGCTCGAGCCCCAGGGGGGAGCTGGGCTTTTTATACTGAAGATGCCGCACACAAACAATGCAAGTGGGGGGCAGGGGAGGGGGGCGGGGGGCCTGGGGATGGGATGCAAACGAAACTTGAACTAGGAAGTGGGAGGACTTAGAGCAGAGAAGAGAACATTTTAAAAAGAAAGGGATTAAGGACAGGGAAAATCTATGCTTTTTATTTTAAAAAAGAAAAAGAAAAAAAAAGAAAACGTCAGTAACAAAAAAACGCAGCTCACGTACCCATTCTGCACCAAACTGGAAAGGAGAAGAGGACGGCAACAGGAAGATTCCGGAAGTGGGGGCCCCAGTTTTTGAAGAACTTTGTCTATGAACTTTGCAAAGATTATTTTCATATGGCAGCAAGTGATGTTGGAGAATTTGCTGTCAGGGACACCTGATATGGAAATCCAATAGATTTTTTAATTAATTGAACATTAGAATTAGGGATTTTTCCAGAACTCCGAAGGGTCAGCAACTCTCCAGAACGTCGGGCTGTGGCCTGAGAGGGCTGCGCATTGGGGGTTGCTCTGGGGTTGGCAAAGTCAAGCCACGCAAGGGTGGCGAAGCCCAGGCCTCGGGGCTCGTTTGTCGGGTGGTGCAGGGTGGTCAAGCTGCCAGGGGGCTCCTGGAGAGGGGCAGGTTTTCTTTCTGAGCACTCTGGAGAAATCCCTAAGCAATATTATTCCTAAAATGTCATTAATAGTTGTGTGTTGCAAACTTAAGTTTTTGGTTAGTTTTTGGGTTTGTTTGCTTTTTTCCCTTTCTGAAGATTTCTTTTCTCTCCGCATCGATCCCTAGTCACGTAGCGTAGGGCTCACGGTAGTAGCCGACCCCTAGTAGAATGTAGCAACCGCACACCCTTGTTCCCTGCTTTGTGTTCAACTCCAATGATACCAATAGACTATTCCTCAATGTGATTGCACACACATAAAAAGCAATCGATTGAACATAGGCATGTAACCGATGCGATGGTCCAGGTGTGTGAGCGTGAGCGTGAGCGTGCGCGCGTGGGCGTGAGTGCGGCTGCTGCCTTCCCCGGGTGTGGCCCTCGGCACCGCCATCACCGCTCTCAGTCTTGGTTTTACATCATTCCCTCCTAGTGCCTTACCGGATGACAGACGCGGTTTAAGGGTTTACTTCCACTGGTACTCCAAGAACCTGGCTGAGGCTAGTCAGATAAAATCTCAGCTCTTCTTTTATGCTGTTGTAACATATGACTCTGGTCTTTCCCTTTTTTCTCCTTTTTTTCTTTTCTCCAGTGTTAACACCCGTTGACCTTCGCTCACAGAAGGGTGTCAGGGAAGTTGGCAGGGGCTAGAAAGAGAGTACATTTCCTTGAGAGAAACGGGTGAGGCGGAGGATGAGTGAATCTGATGACGGCGATGGTTTCAGCCGAATTTTACTTTGGGGACAGAGAATAAAAGATGTCCCTCCTTCACCCGCTCTGCCCCCAGCTCTGCCATTTGCGGAACCAAAGGTCACGTCTCTGTTGTAGGAGCGTTGGCCTCCTCGGGTGGCTGCCTGCTTCCTCCTTGCTCATTTGGAAGGGGAAGGAGAGCAGAGGGCAGGCAGCCTCCAGGCCCTTCGCAAGCTCCCCGCCTGCCACCGCCCTGTGTCTCCCAGGAAAAACCTTCGTTCCCACACTCCACTCCACTCTTCAGCTCCCACCTATCAGACCCGGGCTTCCTCGGGCTCCACAGGCAGATTTGGCTCTGTCTGTGTTGCCAGTTCCCTCCCTCTCTAGAAAATATCAGCCCCATTTGCTGCTGAATTCTTTCCTCACCTTACCTTATTTTTGGTTTCTAAGGGTCTGGCGGGAATAGGATACCCAGGGGGGTCTTAAACTGCACTTTGGAAAACACACCCATGGACAGTTATGTTTCCAAAGAAATCTGCCCTTTGTCCTCTTTGCACCTGTGATACATTCTGGAAGTTTTCTCAGGCTTTGAATACTGCTGGGGGGATGGGAGTGTTTTTCTCTATTCTTAGATAAATGAATGTAGGGAGAATCTTTCTGTCCACGATGGGGCTTAACGGGGTGGTTCTAACCCGATTCTTGAGGCTAAATCCTTAACTGACCCTGAAGCCAAGTTTCCAAGGTGCAAAGAGATGGCTCCCAATTTCAGTGGCCCCATCTCTTCCTTCCCTTTACTCCATCACTGCAGTCTCCTTCTTGATCTACTGTGAAAGGTGTTTTTATAGCGATATCTAATGGAATTCAGTACCGAAGCCGTTACCTTAGCTCTTAGCTGTGAAATAACTCTGGAAACATCCCCTCACCCCAACTATGGATTTTCACTTGTCTTATAAAGAAACAGGTCCCCAAACTGGAGGCAGCATGGTCCAGTATTGGGCTGGAACGACGTTCCAGCCGCCTGCTCGGGGCTAGGCATACCCAGGCGGCCCTGCCGAGCTTCCTGTCCAGGTCCCTGCCAGACGGGGAGCCTGTGAGAGGTTGGCGGCAGGACAAGATCAATACCACGTTTATCCGGAGGTGGGGAAACGCCATCATTCTGAGACAACCCGAGAATGGTCAGTCCAGAGCGGGGTGGGAGAGCAGAGCTTTCTGAGGACATGAGCCAGAGCTCCCAGCCGCCACGGCCACCACCATCCCAGAAATCTGCCTGTTACTGACTTTCTAGCAGCCAGATGGCAGCAGTATCCCATCAGCTCTCATGCCAAGTTAGAAAAGGTGTCATCCTGGGGGTGGATGGCCTTATTGGGTAGCACCCTGGACACCCCCCCCCCCCCGCCTGCAAATTATTTTATTTGCTTAATTTAGAAGTTTCTTACTCCTTCACCTGACATTTTCTTTCCTTTTTTTCTTCCAGATCAGGAATGAAAGTTCCATGCTGCTCATAAAGATAATATTATTATACTAATTATTTTTGTTATTGCCATTATAATTATTATCTTCATGATGTTAATATTTTAGTTGGGGTTTTAAATATTCCAAGTATCTTTGTGTTTTCTCTTTAGTATTTAAACTTATTTTATTATACCTGTGAGTATATGAGTAGACTGGAGGGATATATGGATGTCTACTTTTGTCAGACAAAAAAAAAAGGAAAGACCCACGAATTAGGAAAATTTTCTGTCATCTCTATTCCACAAAGAGCAATCAAGAAAGATCTGCCACAGAACAAAGGTTTAAAGAAGAATCGAGGCCTTTTTCTCTCTACAGGCCAAATTAGGCCCTTTACAACATGGTCACCATCAATATTCTGTTTTTCTAGATTCTCAGTGGCCTGGGAAGAGATCTGAGGAGGTATCTCCTGGGCTCGGAGAATGCTAAATAACTGCTGACTGAACTGTAGATGTAGTTCTATCAAGCAGAAAAAGCGCCCTCTCCCAAATGTCCTCCATCTCCCCACCAGCGCACCAGGAATGTGGCTTATATTCTTCAGTGCAGGGGCAGTTGACTGCTCCTGGAGCCACTGGGGGTGATGAGCTGGTGGTGATTGCAGCTTCCCTGCCCTCCTTTCCCTGAGTTACCACAGTCCCCACTCTTTCACTCTCTCCCCACGGTACCTGCTACATCCTCTTAACACACAATTCTAGGGACAAGCCAGTGAACCAAAAAATAGGTAGATGGACAGGTAGGAGGCCAGGAAAGTCATTGAACAGTGTTTTGCACATGGTGGGCTGCGTCTTCTTTGAAATCCTCGGCTGACAGCAGAGCACATCAGAGCCTCCACAGCCATCCCCATTGGGCTTTCAGCCTGCTCCCCAGTGCATGGTACACGTGTGGTGGTTTTTTCCCTCAGCTCAAGTTGCCACATACTCTGCCCCCCACACCCAGAAATGACCAGGCCCTGGTAAAGAAGGGGTGGAATGGCCATTCACCCAGGCGTCGGCGAGCAGCGCACGCAGCGAGACGCCAGGTGTGGTGCCCAGCCCCACAGGTGCTCAGGTACTATCAGCGTGTGCTTTCCCAGGCTTCCCCCGGACCCTCGGCCACCCCCAAGTGCAGAGCCGTGGGATCAGAAGCCCCACGGGGAGATCCCAGGCACAGAGGCTGGCCTACGTGGCTAGCATCCTCCCCAACTCTCTCCTCCAGCCCTCTCCCATTGAGTCACCTTGGCAAATAGGGTGAATAAAAGGCTGCCTGTCTCTAGGACCAATTTCTCAGGTGGAGTGACGCCAACCTAGTCCTTATTTTAGACTGCATATACCTAGAGAACCGTGTCTTCTTTAATCAGCGCCATCCTCTGCTGAAGAAATATTGTAGTAATGGAAAGATTTAGAAGGATAGGTCAGGGAAAAATGTCTAGTTGGAGTCTTATAGAACCACAGGTCAACTGGCTTCTGATCGGTGAGTTTTTGCTGACCCCTGCGGGTGTCTGCACCCATGTCTCTGTGCTTAGTGCCTCCTTCATGGTGTGTTGGCTGTTTCCAAGGCAAGGGGGTGAGCAGGCCAATGGGTGGGAGAGTCTGAGGCTTGACGCCAATTAATATTGTGACATGAAGCATGTGGTTGATCTAATCTGAGGGAAAAATGGGTTGGACCAAACTGACGTTTGTATTACGGACTGTATTTGAATTTTTAGCCTTACTGCGGCTGAGTTTTTCTTTTGGAGGCTGTGGAGGCCAGCTGGGCTTTTTCCTCTATACCCTGGAAGACTCAACCTGACTAAACACCAGATTGTTGGGTGTTAAGAGAGGGAAGGTGATATTAGCAGAACTGCTAACAGGATGGTTTCCCTTGACTAGATCTTTGTAATTGCAAACACTCATTTTGAACAAGCTTATAGTGGAGGATTTGGGTTGTGTGAGTGTGTGTGAGTGAGTGGAGCAAACTTTCTTGGAAACTGGCAGAAGGAGATGAAGAGGCTTAAGGAAGTATTACTGATGGTTCATGGTTGATAAACTGCGACTCATCCCTAGACTCCAACCCTGGCTTCCATTCCAGGCTCTCTTTGGTGCTGAAGGCAGGGTGGGATGTGTGACAGTTGCTCCTGCTGGCCTGTCAAGTAGCTGCTAGGACAGATAACAGAAAGAAGAAGGTAACTAGGTGCCCTCAACTAGCAGAGAGAATTCAACAGGAAGGCAAGGATTCCCTCCACAGACCCAGCCTGGGATGTCGTAACTCCAGCATGAGTGATTTTGCCACAAAACATTCCAACCCAGAAACTTTGCGAGCTTCCTTCGCCACGTGTGTCTTTTCTTTTTGATGCGTTTTACAGATTTTAAGTGGGGAAGCCTCAAAATTAAGCAGGCTAGAAATATCCTTACCAAATCAAAAGGAAGGTGAAACTGTTCCTTTCTTTAGCCAAAGAAACCTTCTCAAAGACACCTCCACGTATGAATAAAATGGCATTCCTCTCTTGCCTTTCTGGGCAATATTGACATTGTTAATGATGGAATTCCATTTGTTTTTCTCTTTCCTCTCTGGTCTGACTGGTATTTGTTTTTTATTGCATTTATTTCAAAACTGCATTCATCTTTTAAGAGGAGTGGAGATTAGTAACCCTAAATACTGCTGCTATTGGGAAACTGGAGGCACCACACAGATACGAGGGCGTAACTAATCTCGCCAGGACTGAAGCCGACCTTCCGCCAGGCAGTGCAGCTGTGTCAAGGGCTTAAGTGCACGGTGGAGCCGGGCCCGGGATATCAGTACTTTTCCACGTTGATGCCTTAGGACTCACACGTTTAATCTCTACAGAGTAGACTCAGTAAAATCTCAGGCTACTGGAGAAGTGAAGACGGTGAAGTCCTATTTGGAAACCTTTTAAAGGCTTTTGCACAAGTTGCTCAATGTAGTCATCTAACCTAGTAGAGGTTTCTCACATTTCGTTGCAGCTTCCAGAAGTTATAGAGAGAACGCCAGGCCAGTTCTTCCATTTAGACTCACTGCGAGTTCACAGAGGAGTGACCTCCTCAGGGCATGGTTTCACAGACTGCGAGACCCGATGGGGGGCTTCCTGATTTCCCCCAGCATGACTTCCACAGTTTCTGAGGGACCTTCACTTTAGAACATGACATTGACTATCTCTTATGTTTTAGAACTTGCAGTATCTCTCAAGTAAATGAAAGGCAGCACTTATCAAATGCCACGCCAAACCCTTTACGTGCTATATCACATGTAACCCTCACAGACTTCTCACAGAGTGACAGAATCCCCACTTACAGATAAGGAAGCTGACACTCGAAGAATGTGGCATGTGTGAAAGGAAAGATAATAAAACAGTGGTCCACAATCCCCAAGTTTCTAGTAAAATGTTTGTCAGGCCTTTCCTGAGATGCAGCTTTGCTTTGCTCTTTTAATTAGCAGCAAGGATTGGCCTAATATCTATTAATGATGGTCCCATTTACTATGTGCCAAGCATTGGCTGACAACTAGAAACAAACACTGTGCTCAAAATTCCTTGCTTGATATCTTGCTTAATTTAATCTTAACAATATTTCTATGAGATCGGCAATATTCGTCCTTTCACTGATGAGGCAACTAACTGGAAAGCTCAAGGTAACCCATCCAGGGAAACACAGCTAATAAGTGGTTGAGCCCAGGCTCCAACCCAAGTCCCTCCAGCTCCAGAACAGTGCCACAACCACTAGCTCCACTGCCTCCTGTGGACTCGTGCAAAGACCATCCTTTAAGAAATATCAGCCCAGGCCATCCCTGTACTGGGGAACTAAGTAGAAGGTCAAGGCAAAGAGGGAGTCCTGAATTTGATGCAGACAGAAGGGGCAGAATTAATGTGACTTTTAGAGGTTAGGAGAGTTTCTTTTGATTCATAGTAGAATTCGTTTAGATTTCTTTCCAGTGTACCAACTAGCTTTAGTAGTGCTGCTATGACAAACTCTTAGAAGAGTGAAGGAAAAAAAAATGTTCTGTTCTTTTTAAAAAAAATGATTTTTTCTTGCTTATAGTTAATTCTAGAAAGGCAATACTAAAGGTATATATTTTTTTCAAAATGCTATTTTTTACTGCACTGATAAATATCATGACAACTCTGATCTCTATAATAGATCTACTCTTCAGCTCTGGGTAGAGCCAGATGCAGGATTCACACCAAACTTGTAAATACTGTGTGTGGGTCTGGCGTCTAGGCACTTTTTTTTTTTTTTTTCTGTTTAAAAAAAGAAAAAAATGACTTTTAAAAAGAGAAACAAAATTAAGTTTCTTTTTGAGACAAATAGCCTTCTCAAAGAAATGGAAAGCAACAATTGTATGAACTGAGAAAAGCTAGCCAACTTTCAGGACATAAGGAAGGAATCTCCCTTGCCCTGGTGTGAAATTAATAATAATACAAATGTATTTTTATTTTGGGTTGAAAGGTGGCAAGAATTTAGCAATGCTTTGGGAATTGATTTTTAATATAAAAAGAAAAAATTTATTTGTTATGAAACATCTCCTCAGTTGTTTGGGGTGGGGTTTTGTTTGTTTCTTTTTTTCTTTTAAAAACTTCTTTGACTGGCTCCAGGCTTGTTTGCCTAAATCTTAGGTAGTTTACACAAGTTCTAGAATCTTCTAGAACTTTAACTCCATTGGAAGCAAACCCAACTAATCAGAATTTGAGATCCTGGTTGGTTTTGATAGGTATTCTGGAATTCTGACAGAACACCTAAAGATTTTTTTTAGAAGGTTTTAGATACATTATCTTACACAAACTGTGACCTAATGGCAATAATTACCTCAAATGTGGGCATTCATCCTGGTTTTAGCCTTTTTTGAAATCATGTAGCCAGCTTGATCTTGGGATTCAAAAGACTATGAACTTTGTGTGGGCTGAAAATAATGATTACTGCACACTCTGGTCATTGTTGCTGAAGTGAATTCTGAAAATAGCTAATCTTTACAACAAAACTTAAACCAAGTATAGATTATTCTTTGTGTGTTGTAATCAAATATTGTGTTCAAATGCACATATTAAGTATATATGTTTTTAGCTACTGTAAAATGCTGTTAGCCTTCTAAAATATCAGAAGAATCACATTTTAAATGAGTAAACTAAACAATTGACTATGGATAACTTAAGCATATTTCTGGCTACGTTTTATAGTTAAAGTATTTTATAGTTTACATTTAAACTGGTACTTTTTAAAGAAAATTTCTGTTTATAACTGACATCTTTAAACCCCAGTGATTGCCTCTTTAGCTGGAGGCCATGTCTCAACAAGGCAAGTGTGTCGCTAATCATACTGTTGTGTAGCCCAACATGTGAATTTTCCCTCCCTATTATTGGTTTCCATGTGAACTGCAGAGGATGTGAAAGGAAGTCCAGATTGAGTGGGAAAGGGTGAGTCCAGAGCCTGGTCCACATGTGAACATCTTGTGCCATGTTTTATTTAACATTTGTCTTCAAGCCCTTCTCTCTGACATTTTGGAAGGGGCAGAGAAAACAGATCCCTGGTTCGTTGTTTTTGTCTTGGTTTGATATTTAACTTACTAATAGATCCACAGACTTCCAGTCACCATGCAGTAGAAGTACACTGGGATTCAGGTGACCCTGAAAGTGTAGCTGCTATCTCTGGGTCCCCGGCAATATTGCGATAAATGTTTGGCAGAGGAAAATCATACACCCATACTCATTGGCCGGGCTTTCCATCGATCTGCTGTCTTTTATTCATTTTCTCCTTTAAAGCAAAAATAAATGTAGAAGGATATGTTTACTTTGTGTGTGTTGTCGAACTTAGATTTGAAACCTAGTTGGGGGGGGTGGGGTGGGCTTAAATTCCTTTCCAGAGATTGTTAAGTGCTACTGAGCCGGAGGAGGGGCTGGGAAAATGGGAGCAGCTCATTTCTTCCCTTTAGAGACCGGACCTAAATGAAGATCACATTTGTAATGACCAACGAGACTCTTCAGACTGGAATGGGCCCCACTGTCATGCAGGAACAGATTGGGAAATGCCGGTTTCCCTAAGAGTTTGGTTTGTTATTGTTTCCCGCTGCATGGCAACCTCACTTCAGAGGACGTGCTGTGAGCTAAAGGGCATGCCTTTAGCAGATAAGATCTTTAAAAACCGCAAACACCTGGGACCAGGGGACTTTTTTTTTTTTTAATGCATTTGCTTTTTCCCTGTGAACTGCATTTGACAGTATGTTCTTTTTACAGTTTTTTGTTAGAAATGTTATCAAATAATGTTTGCCTCATTCCTCATAATTCTAGTCGCGCTTACTTCTGTACGTTGTTTCCTTTGCATTAATTAACCAGATGAATTTTACTTCATTACGTTTGGAGCTTAACCATATTTTTTAAGACTAGAGATATAGAGATTGGTTTGTTTGGTTTTTGTTTGTTTTAATTTAAAAAGTGAATGAATTTGCTGTAGCTGGAAAAGGGCTCTGCCGTTGCTCTAGTTTCCTTTCAACCAGTCTCCGAGTGATCCTGGCGCTGCCTCCCCCTCCACGGCGTCCCCGCTGCTGATGTGGCCACCCTCCTTGTATTGAGTCACTGTCCTCACAGCCACCTCTGCCCTACCCTGCTGTCACAGCAGCCCCAGGCCCAGGCACCCAGGACCCCCTGGAAGCTCTCAAAAGCCAGGAGAAAGGACCCACTTAGACTTAAGAGTGGTGGACTTGCCTCCTCGTTAGACATCATCGCCTGCTTGATTGTTTTTGGCTCAGGTTATAAGGAAGAACTTGGGAAGTGGAAAGGGACTGACCATGCCCAATCTTTGTCGCGCTCTGTGACTTCTGAATGGCAACAAAGCACCCACTCCCCCTCCTTCAAAGGCCAATGTTACTGTTTGCGCTGCATCCCCCTTAAATGGTTTCTCCCCACCCTTTCGCTTTGCTCACCTTTGTGTCACTGCTCATTGAAAGCTTTCTTCAGTGGATTTTCCAGGGCACAATCATTTCTTCAGTGGATTTTCCAGGCCCCCAGAGCATCTCCTCATCCTCTTTGTGTGCATTTTTTAACCAAATGAAGTAGACAAGGAAGTCACCCTTTGGGGCAGCCGAATTTCTAGTTTAGCAGAATCACTGTATAGATAGAGATGTTGATATATATGTTTGTGAATATATATCAAACCAAATTTCTTATAGGAAAAGAATAGCTTTATGGATGAGGAGAAAGAAGAGCTTTTTAAAAGTCAGCATCAGCATCGGAGTATTAAGGACGCGTTCCAGGCTGCATCTTCATACATGGGGCTAGGGCGTGGCGCCGGGCACTTGTCATTCCAACTCGCCACGGCGGAGGCAGGTGGCCCTGAAGGGTGCTCCTCTCTCTGGGTCCCCCGTGCTCAAGGGCATGGTTGGGTGAGGGAGGCACAACATCAAGAATGGCTGGGTTTTTCCATCCTGTTTTCTTTGACCACATGTATCGAGCTGCAGCCTCTGATATTTATATCGTGTTTCCAAAAATGGTATCCATTAAGATGGGAAGAGAATGGATCTGTATAAATGTTTACCTTTCAACTGCCCATGGAGTCAGAAAGACTCACTCCCCAGAATGAGAACAGGGAAGAGAGACCTAATGCCACTCAGTCACCAGTCCAAGGAGCATGGCTCCCTCCCCAAGGTCATCTCACTAAATCTTTCTCTACCGGGTCATCTCAGCTCAATAACCCTACAAAAGCCCAGGTCCGTTGTGTTCCTCCACTGTACGGTTTCTGTAATAAAAAGTGTTAATCCATGTTAATCTTTGTGAAAATTATCGCGTGCAACAGTATTTTCTCGTGTACCTTTTTCCTATGTGAATTGTCCCTCTTTTCTTTTTTATTTATAAATGTCTACTTTTTTTAAAGACAAACCAATGTGTTGTAGACCTATATGTAACCTATTCCTTAGTCTCATATTATAGGTATGTTATAAGAATGGATATTTTACTTGGCTTTAGAATGTTTTACAAGGAAACTAATTCTTAACTGATCAAGTTCTTGCTACTAAAATGCTTGTGTTTTCATCATGACGTCGTGTGCTTCTAAATTAATAATCATTTTCGTTGTAGAAAAATGGAGTGAATTTATATTAGTCTTGGAAACTAATAATAGCATTGTAAATTTATGAGATGATTTTAACAGAAAAAAATTATAGAAGAATATAGTTATTTTAATTGTAATATTACTAACTGTAGGGTGAGAAAGGGGGGGTCCCGTTGTGGTGAACTATGTTATAGCTTGTTACTCACAGTTTCTTTTTGATCATTTTTTCGGTCTCTGAGGTGAAACGAGTTATTAATTAAAATTTGTAAACTCACATATGCATATTGTATATGTGTAGAAATGTAATCACACTTTGTCTTGGAATTACATTAAACTGTTTGAAATCACTGTACACTCTGCCGGTCACATTTGTTTATCCTAGGAGCAGACCAGTTATAAAACTAAAGAGGTTATTGTTACAAGTGGCATCTTTTAGGAATGATTTAACGCTCCAAGAATGATTTAATACCTCTAAAAATGTGCATAACCCACCACTGCATTTTAAATTTGCAAAGATTATTGTGTCCAGCCTGGAGAGCATTTTTCTGGCAATTCCTGAGCATCTGGGCAGGAGTCAGAATCTCCTAGCTCCCCACTGCCTCTTCGGAGCCATTCAACCCAATCTGCTTCCAGATTCTCTTTCCTGAGGTCTAAGGCACGGCTATGACCTGACGTCCTAGAGCTCTCCAACCTTCATGTCAGATCTGGGTGGGGGTGCAGTCTTCTCCGCACCCAGGCTCCGCCATCTCACCAGACAACTTCGGCGTCCAGGAGCCTCCATGCTCATTGCCCTCACTCCTCACCAGGCCCCTCGCCGCTCCCCGCTTGAGCCGTGGGCGCCACAGCCCCACCCTGGCCCTTATTTCCACAGCTGTACCACCTCAGAAAGCTCAAGCAAGCCCACGTCCTCCTGAGCATGGCTTCCAAGCTTTCATCCTGGCTGCCGCCCTGCCAGGATTCACTGACCTGGGAACCTCCAGACCCGTGGCCCTCCATTTTCTGTGCCTGCTGGTTTCACACGCGTCCCAATCAGCCCCTCCACTCACAGCCCCTCACTTCACCCACCTTCTCACAGTCACCCATACCTTCAACTCCCTGTTGCCATGGGTTGGTCCTTCACCCAAGCTCCTGAGAACAGCTGAAAAAGACCCCAAAACCCTGCAGTCCAATGGCCTCCCACCTCAGCCAGGCCGCCTGTGCTTATCAGCTCCCTCTGTGGCTAATCCTCAGCATCAACACTCCTCCAAGCCCCTAACCCCTCACTCATCAGATCCCCTGCTTCACAGAAGAAATCCAGGCCGCTGGCAGGGCTCCCAGAATCCCACCTCCTGCCACACACCTGTCTGCCTCATCACCTACCTAACCATAAGCCTCAGTGGAAGAGGGGCCCTGCACTCCCTCCTCACCTAGCCCTCTCTGGATGTCCACACTCTCCCCCTGGCTCACCCCCCAAGTATTCTTCTCTAGGAAGTTCACCTTAGAGCTCCACACTGAGGTAGGAGGTAGGAACCTTGTCTAGGTTGTTGAACCCCTTGTGCATAGTTCTCATTGTTTCATCTTGTCAACATCTATTTTTCTTCCCCACTGAACCATAAATTCCTTGCAGGGAAGGACTTTGTCTTTCATCTCTGTTTCTAGGCATCTATTACAAAGCCTGGCAGAGAGTAGATGGTAAATATTTGAATGAATGACCAAATTACTCAGCCCACCTTCATTCCCTGAACAACCTATCGTTCCACTCTGCAAATGCAGTGTCTCCCAGAACTTAAATAATACCATTAAAAGCCTTAAAGCAGCCAGTTCTTGAACTGAGGAGTCAAACGCAACTCGACAAAAATTCAGATTACATAAAAATCCACGCAAGAGATTTGGGCAGAACTTTGGAACTGTCCTCTGATACATTTGTTAGAAATGCTTGACCAAGATCACAGCCAGTGGAAATGAAAGTGGACGCAGTGGGATGACAGAGTGTCAACAAGGAATGCGGTGTGTTGGTGTATAAGATTCTCACCAACAGTGCCTCTAGAGAGTTATTTAATTAAAAATGAAAAGGAAATCTACTGCTGTCAATTCCTTCAAGCATATTCAATACTAGGGTAATAAAACTTTAATTTGCTGGCTTTAACCAATGACAAATAGGAACAAAATTCTACACTCTGCAAATGAGTACTATTTCCCAACTGAGCGAAGGAAGCCCCTAGAGGAAGACCAAACAAACAATTCAATGATGCTTGTATTAGTCAGCCAAAGAGATGCTGATGCAAAATACCAGAAATTGGTTGGTTTTTATAGAGGATATTTATTTGGGGTAGGAGCTTACAGATACCAGGCCATAAAGCATAAGTCACTTCCCTCACCAAAGTCTGTTTTCATGTGTTGGAGCAAGATGGCTGCCGACAGCTGTGAGGGTTCAGGCTTCCAGGGTCTTGCTGCTCTCTGGGTTCAAGGTTCCTTTCTTCCCAGGGCTTGCTTCTTCCTGTGCTCAGGTTTCCTCTCTTCCTGGGGCTGGCTTCTCTTTCCTCTGTGAGCTTACTTCCCAGGGCTCCAGCTTAAGGCTTCAGCATCAAACTCCAACATCAAAACTCCAACATCAGAAAACCCTCAACTCTGTCCTTTGCCATGCCTTTTATCTGTGACGCCCTAATGACATGGCCCAATCAAAGCCCCAGTCATAACTCAATCATGCCCAGGTACAGACCAGATTATAAACATAATCCAATATCTATTTTTGGAATTCATAACCATATCAAACTGCTATAATGCTATTTGGGCTTTTGGCAAAGCCAGCCTTGCAATTAAAACATGTTTTTGGATGGTAGCGGTTATGCCATAAGCCTATTCCAAAAAGCCAGGTGTGCCTCTTTAGTGTCTTATGTATTTTTTAACTCTTTAATAGAATATCTAAGTTTAAGCAAATATAAAATCAGTACAGAAACAGAGAATACATTAAGATCAAAGTGTAAATGAAACTATTACAGTTGGATGTCTTCATGATCTCTTAACCTGAATTTTCAGGCCCTCCTTTTTTGCCTATATTCTACTTTAAAGAAAAAGCTTCAAACACTCCCCTCACCTACCCCAGTCAAAAGGCTCTCGACATTTTATATTCAACTTTGACTAATCAAACTTCCTCTTAGGAAAGTTTGTGTTCTCTGTGGCTTCCCTTATACTGTCTTATACTGCTTGGAGTCAAGGAAACTCACTGTTGAGCAACAAACTCTAATTCTCACTCTATGAGAAAGAAATAGATAGATAGCTAGGAACTATTATATATAGGTACATGTCTCATATATACAAATACTGTTCTATATAAGGTAGTCCCTTTTACTGAGAAACTTGGCATCTGACACCACATCTAAGACAACATAAGAATAGAGGTACCCTTGAAAAGAGACCACTGGACATCGACTTTTATGTCTTTTATGTTTTTTTAACTGTCTTATGTTTTATTGCAGTGGCTCTTTCAGAGTCTTTTATTCATGGCAGATATATCCCATGGAACAGCAGTAAAACATTGGATAAGCATGCATAACTGGAAAGCAGACCATATGTCCATTGCATCTGTAGCTCTAAGGGAAGTGGTGGGAAAATACTAGAATGCTAGCACATGTTGACTAACATTGGCTCCCTTTGTCAAGGTTTTACAACAAAGAGATGAACCCAAGTAGAAACAGGCCAGTTTGCAAAGAGAAATAAAAGAAAATAGAGAGTCCAAAATTTGGAAAGCTGAAGCACTGAGAGAGTTTGATCAGTTAAGAAATAAGAATGTTATGGCTGCTTGGGCAGCACACACATTAAAACTGGAATGGTACAGAGAAGATTAACATGGCCCCTGAGCAAGGATGACATATTAATTCATGGAGGATTCCTTTAAATATATATATATATTTTTTAAAAGAACATGCCCACTGTAAAAACTGAAACACTGCAAAACATTTAAGGTAGAAAATATAATTCCCCCAACCTACATGCTCCCATTCCCTGGTAACCAATAATAATAGTTTGATATATATTCCTCTAGATTTTCTTTTTCATGCATATAATTTAGGCAAGTTTTCACAATAACTATAGTTTTTGGGGAGTGGATATGGTTCAAGTGGTTGAGCACCCACCTCCCACATGGGAGGTCCCAGGTTCAGTTCCCGGTGCCTCCTAAAAAAACAAGCGAAACAAATGAAAAAACCAACTCGGGGAAGCCAGTGTGGCTCAGTGGATGAGCACAGCACCTAAAAAACAACAAACAAAACAAAAAACTATGGTTTTGGAGGAAGTGAAGAGGGGAGCAGAAATGAGGAAAATTCTTTCCTAAAATATGCTTGCTAAAGCTAAAAAAGCTTATACACAAAAGCAAGACTACGAAATTGCAATATATTGCAGAATCCACATTTTGTTAAACAGCCTAAAAACAAATATTAAAATAAAAAACATTAGCAATCAGGAAAATGCCAATCAAAACCACAGTGAGATATCATTTCATGTCCACTAGGAGAGCTATAACAAAAAAGATATAATAACAAATGCTGGGAAACGGACTTTGGCCCAGTGGTTAGGGCGTCCGTCTACCATATGGGAGGTCCGCGGTTCAAACCCCGGGCCTCCTTGACCCGTGTGGAGCTGGCCATGCGCAGTGCTGATGCGCGCAAGGAGTGCCGTGCCACGCAAGGGTGTCCCCCGCGTGGGGGAGCCCCACGCGCAAGGAGTGCGCCCGTGAGGAAAGCCGCCCAGCGTGAAAAGAAAGAGCAGCCTGCCCAGGAATGGCGCCGCCCACACTTCCCGTGCCGCTGACGACAACAGAAGCGGACAAAGAAACAAGACGCAGCAAACAGACACCAAGAACAGACAACCAGGGGAGGGGGGGGAATTAAGTAAATAAATAAATCGTTTAAAAAAAAAAAAACAAATGCTGGTGAGAATATGGAGGAACTGCAACCCTCATACTCTGCTGGTATATGGAATGGAAAATGGTATAGCCACTTTGGAAACAGTTTGGCAATTTCTTAAAATGTTAAACATATAGATAGTTGCCACATTACCCAACCACTCCACTGCTAAGTACATACTCAAGAGAAATGAAAACATACGCCCACAGAAAATCTTATAATATGACTGTTCAAAGCATTATTTATAATAGCCAAAAGGCAGGAAAACAACCCAAATGTCTGTAACCTGATGAATGAAAAAACAAAATGTGATAAATCCCTATAATGGTATATTATTCAGCAATTTTTTAAAAATGGAGTACTGATACATCCTACAGTATGGATGAACCTTGAAAACAATATGCTAAATGAAAGTCACAAAAGAGCACATATTGTATGATTCCATTTATATGAAATGTTCAGAATAGGCAAACCTACAGAGACAGAAAGTGGACTGATAGTTGCTTAGGGTCAGAAGTCTGAGGGAAAGTGGGGAGTGACTGCTAATAGGTATGGGGTTTCTTCGTGGGGTGATAAAAATGTTTAAAAAATGATTGTGTTAACTGAATATACTAAAAACCATTGAATTACACATTAAATTGTGAAATGTATGGTATGTGAATTAATATATTTCAATAAAGCTATTAAGAATTTCTTCAAAAATAAAAAGAAATAAGAATGGCAAATGAATCAAGCCTCAAAGCACCCATGAAACTTTGTTGAACAAAGAATTTTGACTTGAAGGAAAGATCAGATTTGGGGTGTGATTTTCCTCCATGTCGTTTAAGAATCCTTCAAAACAGCTGCCAATAGGTTGAGAGGAAGATATGGGAGCATTAAGAAGTAAGGCAGACTTAAAAAGTTGGTCTAAAAACTTTGAGTGGAAGGGAACTGAGTCAGTGTGGTTCAAGCAGTTGAGCATCAGCCTCCCACATATGAGGTCCCCAGTTCAATCCCCGGCTCCAGGTACTTCAAAAATAAACAAAAACAACTTTGAGTGTGGTAACTAGAACATGGCCCTGACTGGATGCAAATAGATCAGAAATCTCAGAAGCCTATTAGCTTTTTTTGGAAACTGTTTACTGAATAAATCTCAAAAAAAGGAAGGAGGGAAGGAAAGAAAGAAGGAAAGGAGGGAGGGAGGGAAAGAAGGGAGAAAAGGAGAAGGAAGGGAGAGAGGAAGGGAGGAGAAAGAAGGAAGCAAGCTTCTTCCCACTCTGGGAGCCATCAGACAAATCTCAAGCAGGGGGTAGACTGCTAAAGCTCCAGCGCCAGCAAAGAGGACAAATCCTCAACAACCGCTTCAGATGCAGACAAGGAGGGTAATGAACAAGGAACAACTTCCAGAGCAGGGCCAGGGCCACAGAGAATAGCGGGCAAAGGCGTTCCTCCCAGAGAGGAAAATCAAAGGCGAATAAGAAAATTTCCCCCTCCTCAAATCAGAAGCCTTCATAACACTTCAAAGTAAGATCTAAAAATTGCTATAAGCCTGTGATTTCCAAATGGGAGTTACTATTGCAATGATCCTATTCTGGGTCCTTTGTATATTGGATGCGGGTGTGGAGAATGGACAGATAATTTGGTTCTAAAGTTCAAAGGCGGGTTTAGAAGTGTTCCACTTCTGAGGGGGAAACAGCAGGTGGCAAGAGATCTTTGCTCCCAGTGTAATAGCAAGCCAACTATAAACTCCACATTTAAAAAGTCCATCAGAGAATATCCTGACTTCTAGCACTATAGTTTATAGTTTTGCCTTCTTTCAAACTTTATCTAAGGAGAATCATACAGTATGTATTCTTGGGCATTTGGAATATTTTGTTCAATATTGTTTGTGAAATTTATCCGTGTTGCCATCTAGTAGCTTTAGTTCATTCATTGTCATTGCTGTATGGTATTTCATTGTGTGAAGATACCAGAATTTATTTGTATGTTCTACTGTTGGTGTACATTTGGTTTTCCAGTATTTTACTATTATAAATAAAGCTGCTATAAACATTCTTATAATAAAAAATCCATCAGAGAAATGAGATTGCAGAGAGAAACAAGTCCACCTTAGGTTAGAAGAGACTGGTGGCCGCATTTGTCTCTGGGGGAATGATGGACAGCAGACCAAATCTCCGATAGGCAGACAGACTTGCAAAGGTAAAGAGAAGCCAGCCAAACTTTAATGACCCCTTAAACAGCTATGACGACTGGGAATTCAAAAGGAAGGAGCCCTGGAAATTAATTCCCACCATCCAGCAGTTTTTCTCCACTGAGTTTTCACAGAGTGTACAGCGGCAAATGGACAACTAGAGGAAGAGCAACAGGGCAGAGAAATATCTCCCATGGTATAAAAAACTGAAGCTTGGCTGAAAATCAGAGAAAGATCACCAGAGTCTCATAGCACTTACCTCTCAGTCCTGCTGGGGGAGGGGGGTGGCCAGATCCAACCCTCAAAACATTTGAAAGCAGTGAATTTAAGTTAATGGAAGCTACACCCAATCCAGACCCTTCTCAGTTCCAAATCAAGGAGATTGCTCCAGGCATCTGGAAAGAGGAAGAGGCCTGCCCTTTTCTGTGGATAAATCTCTCTCCAGTCTCCACTGAATATGCACAATTGTAGATTCTGATTTAAAAAAATAAATAAAAATAAAAATAATTCTGGCCTAGAGGAAGTAACTGGTACTGGACTACCCTTTCTAAATTACTAGATGTAAAAAGAAGCAGACACATAACTACAACCAGGAGAAAAATCAGCCAATAGAAATGCCAAGAAATTACAGAGGTAATAGAATTAATACACATGATACTTAAATAGCTATTGTAAATATGTTCAAGGATTTAGGGAAAAGTGAACATAATGAGGCAACAAATAGGGACTGTCAATAGAGAAATTGATACTATAAAAATTTAAACAAAGGCCAAGAAAGATAATTCTATACTTGAAAAACATAACTTCTACAATTAAAAATTTCACTAGAAGACTGGTAAAAAGATGATTAAACATGCAGAAGTAAAAATCAATGAACCTGAAATAGGACAATAAAAACTACCCAAACAGAAAAAAATTGTTTTTAAATTGTAGAGAGTCTGAGGGACTTGTGGGAAAATACCAACCAGGCTAAAGTGGAAAATTTGAGTACCAGAAAAGAGAGACTGGAGCAGGAAAAAAAAGACTTAAAGAAAATCAAGGGAAGTGGATTTGGCCCAATGGACAGGGTATCCTCCTACCACATGGGAGTTCCAAGGTTCAGATCCAGAGCCTCCTTTACCTATGTGGAGCTGGCCCATGCGCAGTGCTGATATGCGCAAGGAGTGCCCTACCACGCAGGGTGTCCCCGCGTAGGGGAGCCCCACGCACGAGTGCACCCTGTAAGGATAGCCATCCAGAGCAAAAGAAAGTGCAGCCTGCCCAAGAATGGCACCGCACACATGGAGAGCTGACACAACAAGATGACCCAACAAAAAGAAACACAGACTCCTGGTGCCGCTGATAAGGATAGAAGCCGTCACAGAAGAACACACAGCGAATGGACACAAAGAGCAGACAACAGGGGGGAGGGGAGAAAAAAATAAAAAATAAATCTTTAAAAAAAAATAAAATCAAAATTTTTCATTTTACCAAACGTTTTACCTAAGCACAGATCTAAAAGTCAAACAAACATATATACCCCCACCCCACACCAAATATAAACATGAAGGAATCTACACCAAAGTACAAAATTAATGAATTAATGAAATTCCTGAAAACCAACTATAAGGAGAAAAACAAAATAAGGGAAGGGAGAAAAAGAGATATCACATAACACAGAAACAACAGTAAGACTGGCCCCTGCTTTCTCATAAGAAATAGGGCAAAACAGAAAACAATGGAATGCAGTTTTTAAGATGCTGAAAGAACAAACTGACAACCTAGAAATCCATATCCAGTGAAAACCCTCAATATTGAGGGAGAAAGAGAAACATTTTCAGACAAATGCATATCTGCACTATAAGAAATGTTAAAGAAAGCATTTCAATCTAAAGTGTTACCAGTTGGAAACTTGGATCTGTATGAAAGAATCAAGAGTGCCAAAAATGGTAAGTAGGTGAACAGATAGTAAAGAATTTGTTCTTAATTTTAAATTTATTTTTTAAAATAAGTGATTGTTTAAAGTAAGATTCATACCAATGTGTTATGGGACTTATAATAAACATGGAAACAAAATATATGATGACTGTAGAAGAAAACATGGAAAGAGGAAAATGAATGTATATTGTTGTAAGGTTTAAGTATGTGGTTTAATATACTTGAATGTAGGGAAGCAGACTTAGCCCAGTGGTTAGGGCATCTGTCTATGACAGGGGAGGTCCGCGGTTCAAACCCCGGGCCTCCTTGACCCGTGTGGAGCTGGCCCATGCACAGCGCTGATGCGCGCAAGGAGTGCCGTGCCATGCAGGGGTGTCCCCCGTGTAGGGGAGCCCCACGCACAAGGAGTGCACCCCATAAGGAGAGCCACCCAGCGCAAAAGAAAGTGCAGACTGCCCAAGAATGGCACTGCACACGGAGAGCTGACACAGCAAGATGATGCAACAAAAAGAAACACAGATTCCCATGCCACTGACAACAACAGAAGAAAACAAAGAACATGTAGCAAATAGACACAGAGAACAGACAACCGGCAGGGGGGGCAAAGGGGAGAGGAAAAAAATATATATATATATATACTTGAATGTAGACTGTAATAATTTAAAGATGAAAATTTTAAACTGTAGAGAACCACTAAAAATCTGAAACAGAAGTTTAGCTAATAAGCCAATAGTGGATATAAATGGAATCATAAAAAATGAGGCAAATAGAAGACAAAGAGCAAGAAGATAAACTTAAACCCAACAATATAATTATATTAAATGTATATGGATTGAACACTCTAATTAAAGGCAGAGTGTCTGACTAAATTTAAAAGATAAAAACAAATTACAACTATATGCTATTAACAGAAGATTCACATTGCATAAGAATAGTAAAAAGATGGGAAAATAAATACCAAGTAAACACTAATCAGAAGAAAGGTGGAATGGCTATCTTATAATCAGACAAATTAGACATGAGGACAAAGATTATTCTGATGATACCAAAAGCCACTGAAAGTATACTTTAGATGGATTGCATGATGAAAGGACTGATATAACAATCTACGGACTAAATCTAGAATAGGCTGACAGACTTTCCAAAGGTAAAGAGGAGCCAGCCAAAATTTAATGACACCTAACAACAAAATTTCCAGATATAGAAAGCAAAAAACGAAGGGAGAAATAGAGAAATCCACAGTTATTATGGGACATTTCAATGCTTGTCTCTCAGTAATTGACAACGACAATGTGATTTAAAAAATTAATAAGAATATTGACTTAAACAACATGATTAGAGGCATTGAAACAAATGACACTCAAGAAAATCCCAACTTTTTACCAAATGCACATGGAATAGTTATCAATATAAACTTTATGTTGGGCAATAAAATAAGTCTCAATAAAGTTAAAAGGATTAAGATCATGGAATAATTTTTTTTCTGACACAGTGGAATTCAACTAGAAATCAATAACAAAAACATATCTAGAAAAGATCCAAATATTTGGAAATTAAGCAACACTTCTCTGAATAATCCACTGGTCAAGGAAGAAATTAAAAGGGAAATTAGCATATATTTTGAATCAAATGAAAATAAAATCATAAGATTTGTGGATTGCAGCTAATTATACCTCAAAACACTTAGAAAAAAGCCTGAAAATCAGTGATCTAAATTCCCAAAACCAGGAAGCAGATGTGGCTCAACTGATAGAGCATCTGTCTACCATGTGGAGGGTCCAGGGTTCAACCCCCAGAGCCTCCTGACCCATGTGGTAAGCTGGCCCTCACGCAGTGCTGCCGCTCAGGGGCTCCCCTGTGTAGGGGTGCCCCATGTGCAAGGAATGTGCCCCGCAAGGAGAGCCACCCCGTGTGAAAAAAGCACAGCCTGCCCAGGAGTGGTGCTGCACACATGGAGAGCTAACACAGCAAGATAACGCAACAAAAAAGAGACGAAGTTTCCCAGTGATGCCGGATAATGCAAGCAGATGCAGAAGAACACACAGCAGATGGACACAGAAAGCAGACAACAGGGGGAAATGGGAGAGAAAGAAATAAAAGTAAATAAGTTTCTAAATCCTTGCTAAGCTTGAAAAGCTGATTGAAATAAATCTAAGGAGAACCAGCAAGATGGCAGGGAGTAAGGAACTCCTATATTCAGCTCCTGCTACAGGGCAGTTGGCAGAGACCCAGGGCTCTCTGGAGCGAGCTGAAGCACCTGTTTGGGGGCTTCAGGAGACCAGAAGAGCATCCTGCAACATCCTTGAAGGAGTGGAAGGAAGAGACTGCCATCTGCCAAGAAGACTCGTAAGTAGAGCACTCCACTCCCCGGAGGTCAGTGCCCACTGGAGGCACAAGCCGCCTCAAGAGCTGTTCTGCGGCCGGAATTGAAAGCTCCACTTTCCCAAAATGGGGGCAGAAGAGATGGTTGGGCACCAATTTCAATCACTGATGAGTAAATTCAGTGGGCTACAGTATAATCCTGAGAACAGCTAAAGCTTGAGCCTGTCCAAGTCAGAAAAAGGCCGGGAGGTACCATCTTAACTCCATGCCTGGCATGAGGGGAAGCAGGGTGGACTGAAAATCCCAGTGCTGGTGGGGACTGGCTTCTTTCCATCCAGATCATATTGCCTAGGCCCCAGTGCCACCTCCAGCAGGGCGGAAGCTGCGGGGACCTGCACCAACCTCTCAGGGAATTTACCAGCCAAGCCATGGAGGCCGGTGATTATCCTACTCTGGCGGCATGAGCCATCCCAGGAGTTATTCTGTGGCTGGAATTGAAAGCACCATTTCCCAGAAACAGGGGAGGAGGAGACAACTGGCTGCCGATTTCAGTTACTGATTGGTAGACTTGGCTGGCTAAGAGACAACCCTGGGAACAGCCAGGGTGAGAACCAGCCCAAGTCAGGAAGAGGCCAGTAGCCGCCATTTTGACTCCACCCCCAGCCTGAGGGGAAGCCGGGCTGACTGAAACTCGCAGTGCAGGCAGGAACCAGTTTCTTTCATGCAGATCATGCACCCCACCTCTGGCAGGGAGGAGGCTGAGGAGCCCAGCACAGCCTGCACAGGTAACTGCAGGTACCTTTGGCTGGCATAGACTGAAAATCAGAAGTCTACCAGGGCAACAGCGGTCATCTTGACCCACACTGTATAGATTGCTGCCCACACCTGCAGCTCCATCCCTGCCCCAAGCAGGGGAGAAAGGGATGTGAAGCTTCATCAGTCTCTCTGGGCAACTACAGTCTAGGCCTGCACAACTTGGATTATTCCACACAGCTGTGATTCTGTCCCTACACCTGGCAAAGGAGAAAGTTGGGAGAAGCTTCACTGGTCCCTGGAGCAATGAGGGCAGCAAGAGCCTCCACAGCTTACAGCACCAACTACATGCTTGTCTCTTACTGCACAAACAACAAGGGAAAATAGGAAGCCCTAAACTAAAGAGAAAAACTGCACCCAGAAAAAATACTCTAGTAAGCCAGATGCAAAGACACCAACAAAAAATTCCAATACACACCAAGAAACAGGAAGCTATGGCCCAGTTAAAGGAACAAGATAAGCCTCCAGATGATGTAAAGGAGTTGAGACAACTAATCATAGGTGTTCAAACAAATCTCCTTAATAAATTCAATGAGATGACTACAGAGATTAAGGATATTAAGATGACATTGGATGAGCACAAAGAAGAATTTGAAAGCATACATAGAAAAATAGCAGATCTCATGGGAATGAAAGGTGCAATAAATGAAATTTTAAAAACATTGGAATCATACAATAGCAGATTTGAGGAGACAGAAGAAAAGATAGGTGAGCTTGTAGAAATGGCCTCTGAAAGTGAACATACAAAAGAACAGATGAAGAAAAGAATGGAAAAAATTGAACAAGGTCTCAGGGAACTAAATTACAGCAAAAGATGTGCAAACATACACGTCATGGGTGTCCCAAAAGGAGAAGAGAAGAGAAAAGTGGCAGTAGGAATATTTGAAGAAATAACAGTAGAAAATTTCCCAACCTTATTGAAGGGTATAGATATTCATGTCCAAGAAGCACAATGTACTCCCATCTGAAAAAATCTGAATAGACCAACTCCAAGACAGATACTCATCAGAATGTCATATGCCAAAGACAAAGAGAGAATTCTGAGAGCAGCAAGAGAAAAGCAATGCATAACATATAAGGGATATCCAATAAGATTAAGGGCTGATTTCTCGCCAGGAACCACGGAAGCAAGAAGACAGTGGTCTGATATATTTAAGATACTACAAGAGAAAAACTTCCAGCTAAGAATCTTATATACAACAAGACTGTCTTTCAAAAATGAGGGTGAAATTAGAATATTCACAGATAAACAAAAACTGAGAGAATTTCTAAGCAAGAGACCGGATTTTCAGGAGATACTAAAGGGTGTGCTAGAGCCTGAAAAGAAGACAGGAGAGAGGGACCTGGAAGAGAGTCTAGAAATGAAGATTATATCAATAAAAGTAACGAAGTATCAAAAGAGTGGTGAAAATAAAATATGACAGATAAAACTCAAATAGGAATAAACTTAACCAATATGTAAAGCAGTTGTATTCAGAAAACTGCAACTCAGTGTTAAAACAAATCAAAAAAGCCTTAAATAGCTGGAAGAACATTCCATGCCCATAGATTGGAAGACTAAATATCATTTAAATGTCAATTCTACTCAAATTGATATACAGATTGAATGCAATCCCAATAAAAATTCCACCAGCATTAAAGAAAAACTGAAAACATAATCATTAAATTTATTTGGAAGGGTAAGGAGTCCTGAATTGCCAGAAACATCATAAAAAGGAAAAGTGAACCCTCATTTCCAGACTTTAAATCACAATACCTACTCCTAGTGGTGGAGACAGCATGGTACTGGTCTAAGGACAGACACAATAGACCAATGGAACCAAATTTATGGTTCAGAAACAGACCCTTGCTGGTATGGTCAAGTGATTTTTGACTAGTCTGTCAAACTCACACAGCTCAGACAGAACAATCCATGCAACAAATGGTGCTGAAAGAATTGAATATCCATAGCTGAAAGAAGAAAAGATGACCCCTATTTCACACCTTATCCAAAAATTAACTCAAAATGAATAAAAATAAAATAAAATAAAAGCAAGAACCATAAAACTTCTAGAAGAAATTATTGGAAAATATATTCAAGACCTGGTTGTAGGTGGTGGATTCTTCAAGGAGATAGACTACTGATGTTTAATGTATATAGAAGTTTTAATTAGCTTTACTGTAAAAGTGTGGAAATGTATAGAATGGATGGTAATAGACAGTGAGTAACAGCTAGTTTATAAATGGGGATGTGACTGAAAATGGTAGTCTAGTTATGTAAATGCCAATTGACAGAATGCTAGAGAAAAATCTAGGAACTGGATAGCACAGTAAACCAAGAGGTAGATAAGAATTGTGGTTGATGGTACAGATGCAAGAATGTCCTTTGTTAGCTAGAGCAAATGTATATCACTACTGCAGAGTGTTGGAAATGTGGAGAAGCATGGGAAAAATACAGCTGGAGTGACCTATGGACAGTGGTTAGCAGTAATAATATAATATTCTTAAATCTATGTGAAAGATGTATTGTGTTGATACTGAGGCAGTATGGAAAATGTGAGCCAAATGTACACTATGGACATGGTAACGATCAGATGATATCATCTTATCTGTAACAAATATTCCACCACAGTGTGGTATGTTGATAGAGGGCTGTTGTTTAGGAATTCTGCACATGTGCATGATTGTTTTATAAGTTTACAACTTCTGTCATAAAAAATATATTTAAAAAATAATAATAGGGTGGGTTGGGAGAAAAATATATCAAATGTAAGATAAGGACTATGATTAGTAATAAGATTTTGACAATATTCTTTCATAATTTGTAACATCTCATGACAATGCAAGGTGTTGGTGAAGGGTTGATGTATGGGACCCCTGTATAATGTTATACATGTTTGCTTTGTAAGTTCACAACTTTTACTATACACTTGTTTATGTATGTTCATATATAAATGATACAAATTAATAATAATAGGATTGGTTGGGGGAAAATACTTTGTTTAGTAGTAATATGTTGACGATGCTGTTTAGTCTTTAGTTAAAAAGGTTTAACAACAATGCAAGTTATTGGTGGTAGGGTGAGTTATGAGAGTCCTTTATCATGTTATATATATATATGTTTTGTAAGTTCACAACTATTAATGTACACTTATTGTTTATGTATGTTTATGTATGAGAGATATACTTCAATAAATTTTTAAAAATTAAAAAAATTTAAAATAAATCTAAGATAAGCAGAGGAAATAAAATAAAGATAAGGTTGGAATTCAAAGAAGTAGAATGCAAGCAAATTTTAGGGAAAAAAAACAATGAAATTAAAAGTTGGTTCTTTAGGCGGCGGACTAAGCACAGTTGTTAGGGCATCTGTCTACCACATGGGAGGTCCGCGGTTCAAACCCCTGGGCCTCCTTGAACCGTGTGGAGCTGGCCCATATGCAGCGCTGATGCGCGCAAGGAGTGCTATGCCACGCTGGGGTGTCCCCGGCATGGGGGAGCCCCATGCGCAAGGAGTGCTCCCCGTAAGGAGAGCCGCCCAGCGCAAAAGAAAGTGCAGCCTGCCCAGGAATGATGCCGCACTCACAGAGAGCTGACACAACAAGATGACGCAACAAAAAGAAACAGATTCCCGTGCCACTGACAACAGAAGCAGACAAAGAAGATGCAGCAAATAGACACAGAGAACAGACAACCAGGGTTGGGGGGGGGAGAGAAATAAATAAATCTTTTTTAAAAAAAAGTTGGTTCTTTAAAAAGATTAATAAAATTTATAAACTACTTAACTACACAGATCAAGTGAAAAAGGAAGGAATTACAAATTACCAATATCAGGAATGAAAGAGGGGATACCACTAGAGATCCCAAAGGTCATAAAAGGATGACAAGGGGATATTATGAAAAACTTCATGCCAATAAATTTGAACACTCAGATGAAATAGAAGAATTCTTTGAAAAAAAAAAACCCACAAATTATCAACTCTAATAGAAGAAAAAGTAGAAAATCTAAATAATCCTTTATCTATTAAAAAATTTAATCTGTAATCAAAACTTTCCCACAAAGAAAACTCAGTGCCAAGATGACATGACTGGCAAATTCTATTAAACATTGAAAACAGAAATAATGCCAATTTTATACAATATTTTTCAGAAAATAAAGGAGGGAAACACTTCCCAATTCATTTTATGAGGCTAGCGCTAGCACCATCCTGATAATGTAAAACAAAGACGAATTCACTACAAGGAAACTATAGACCAATATCCCCCATGAAGGATAGAGATGACTGCTGGGAGGCAGGGAGTTTTCATTTTGGAATGAGGAAAATGCTTTAGTCTTTTTATCTTTAAAAAAAAGATTTTAAAAAATGCTTTAGCATTGATTGCAGTGATGAATTCACAACTCTGTGATTATACCAAAGGGCACTGGAAGTACACGTGATTTTATTTTTATTATTATTATTTTTTTAAGATACATAGATCACACAAAATGGAAGTACACTTTAGATGGATTATATGGTATGTGACTCTAGTCAACCACCACACAAAGGAACCGAGAGAGTCTTCAACTGCAAGCAGGAGAATCCCATCCATCAGCCATGTGAGATCTAAGCCCCCTCTCAATTTAGAGGTGGAGTGAGCTTTGCCATCCCAGGGTCCTCAGGATGGAGGAATAAAATATGGATTAGAGTGGAGTAACTGGTATGTGACTTGCAATAGAAGACATTATACCACTGATATGGAAACAGTGGCCATGGGAGTTGCTGAAGGCAGGGATAGGGAAAAAGAGGTGTGATATGGGGGCATTTTTGAGACTTGGAGTTGTCCTCAATGATATTACAGGGACAGATGCAGGACATTATATATCCTGCCATAACCCACTGAATGGACTAGGAGAAAGAATAAACTACAATGTAAACTATAATCCATGCTGTGTAACAGTGCTTCAAAATGTATTCATCAAATGCAATGAATGTACCACACTAAAAAAAAGACTATTTTGTCCTAAAAAAAAAAAAAAAAATCCTCATGGGAAGCAGATGTGGCTCAAGCTATTGGGCTCCTGTTTACCTTATGGGAGGTCCCAGGTTCGATTCCCAGGACCTCCTGGTAAAGGCAAGCTGGTTGTGTGGATAGCTGATGCGACAAGATGACACAACAAAAAAAGAGACACAAAGGAAAAGACAATGAGAGACACAACAAACCAGGGAGCTGAGGTGGCTCAGGTGATTAAGTGCCTCTCTCCCACATTGGAAGATCCTAGGATTGGTTCCCAGTGCCTCCTAAAGAGAAGACACACAAAAACAGAAGAACACATGGCAAACAGACACAGAGAGCAGAAAGTCAGCCCAAGTGGCAGGGGGAGAGGAATAAATAAATAAAATAAATCTTTTTTAAAAATCCCTCATGAACACAGATTCAAAAATTCTTAGCAAAATATTGGCAAATCAAATACAACAATATATAAAAAGCTAATATATCATGAAGAAATGGGGTTTATCCCAGGTATGCAAATTAGGTTTAACATTCAAAAATCAATTTATGATTTAAAATTCTTAGCAGACTAGGAAGAGAAGGAAACTTCCTCAACCTGATAAAGAGCATCTATGCAAAACCTGCAACTAAGATCATAGTTCATGATGAAAAATTGAACAGCTTCCCCCTAAGATCAGAAATAAGGCAAGTACATCTATTCTTATCACTTCTTTTCAACATTGTATTGGAAATCCTAGTCAATAAGACAATACAAAGAAATAAAAGATCAGATATAATAAAAATAAAAAGATTGGAAAGGAAGAAGTAAAACTGGCTTTATTCACAAATAACGTGATTGTGTGTACAGAAAATCCCGAGGGAAGCGGACTTGGCCCAATGGATAGGGCATCCGTCTACCACATGGGAGGTCCGCAGTTCAAACCCCAGGCCTCCTTGACCCGTGTGGAACTGGCCCACGCGCAGTGCTGATGCGCGCAAGGAGTACCCTGCCACACAGTGGTGTCTGCCATGTAGGGGAGCCTCATGCGCAAGGAGTGCGTCCCGTAAGGAGAGCTGCCCCATGTCAAAAAAGTGCAGCCTGCCCAAGAGTGGCACCACACACACGGAGAGCTGATGCAGCAAGATGATGCAACAAAGAGACACAGATTCTTGGTGCCACTGACAAGAATACAAGCAGACACAGAAGAACACACAGCAAAAGGACACAGAGAGCAGACAACTGGGAGGGGGGGGGGGGGAAAGGGGAGAGAAATAAATAAAAAGAATAAAATAAAATATAAAAAAAAGAAAAGAAATCCACACTTACAAGGTCAATTGATTTTTAACCAAGGCACCAAAAGAATTCAGTAGGCAAAAGGAAAGTTTTTTTCAACAGATGGCTATTTATTTGGAACAACTAGCTATCTATATGAGGAGAAAATGACTCTTTAAACTATAGAAGAACCAAAGTGAAATTCCAGAATTGAAAAATACGTTATCTAAAACACAGCATTTATTAATAGACTTAGCGGACTGGACGCAGCAGAAGAAATGATCAGTGAACTCAAAACTAGGTAAATAGAAAATACCCAAACCAGAGTACAGAGAAAAAAGAAGGGAAAAAAAAAATTCACAAATAGAGCATTAGAGACCTGTGTGATATCACACAGCCTAACCAGAATCCTGGAAGGAAAGGAGAGAAGAAGGATCGGGCAGAAAACATTTGAAGAGATACAGGCAGAGAACTTTCAAAAAAATTTCCAAAACTGATGGGAGACAATTCACAGAATCAGGCATCTCAGTGAACCACAAGCATCTACCTCGACTTTATTTCCGTCTCCCTTACCACGATATCCTCCCCAATGAAATATGGGCAGAAGTGCTGTGCGCCCCCTTCTGTTCTGGGTCCTGTCTAGTCTAGTTTAAGATGTGTATGATAATAACAACCCGAAATCCCAGAGGCTTTATTCCTCACATGCACAGTCTGCCACAGGTCCAGGCAGCTCTCCAGGAAATGTGTCCTCTGGGCATTGCCTTAGCATTCCAGGATGCCTCATCTCATGGAACCCCTAAATCAACAAATCACTATAATAGGGAAGAGAGAATATGGACAAGGGTGTATTAATTCTTAAATACTTCCACCTGGAAATGACATGTATCACTTTTCCTTGGTTGAAGCAAGTCACATGAACACTTAACTTCAAAGAAATCCAGAAATGCAACCCTTCTGTGTGCCCAGAAGGAAAGGACAATAAAAAATATTGGTGAGTGGCAGTCATGCTATCACATCCCCTGAAAAGCATCCTGTGTAAGTCTCTATATTCAAAGGCCCTAGATGGAGCAGAGCTGTCCCCCACCACTGACCTGCTTTAATCTGTGGTGCATGTAAGAAACAGATCTTTACTTTGTCAAGCCTTGGAAATTTGGGGATTATTACAGCAGTTAGCATAATCTGACTACGACCCTACTTACTTACATCATAAAGTTAAACAAGATAATAATAATAATAATAGCACTTTTTATACTGAGAACTTACAAATGGCCAGGCACTGTGCTAAGCACATGTGAAATGCTTGGCAGAGTGTCTGACCCACAGAAAGCTCTTAATTAATGTTATTGTTATTCTAATTTTGTTTTAGGTGTGTACATATATGCTCTAAAAGATCTGCACTCAAGGCTACAGGACGGTAAAGGATATCTTAAGTACTTGGACTAGGAGTCAGGGTTAGTTTAGTTCAACATGCATTTATTGAGCACCTTCTGTATGCTAAGGAAAAGGAGCGTGAGCCAGGATCCCTGCTCTCTAGGAGTTACACTTCTGCATGGATGACAGACAAATAAACACATAAAGCATTATATATCCAATAATAAGAGTATAAACAGGGACTAGGAGAGCCACAAAGACCCAAGTTCAAGTCTTAGCTCTGCCAGACTGTGTGACCTTGGACATGGTGCTTAACCTCTCTGGGTCTCATAGATAGTGAAAATGGATAAGATAATCTCTAACCCCTGGAATTCAAACATCTACAAGTCTCATAACCCTATGAGATAGGGGGGGCAGGCATTATTTCTACTTTATAGATGTGGTGCCTGAGGTTCAGAGAAGTTTAGCACAGTGACCTGAGTTACACAACTGCCTGTTGGTAGAACTAGAGCCAGCTCAGGCAGTCTTCAGAGTCAGGCCTAGCGTAAGTCCACTGCAGGCCTCAGATGTGGGGAGGGGGTCCTCTGAGGGGAGTGGCAGGAGGTCTCCTTCCCCACCCCATGGAATTTTTTTTTATTAGAGAAGTTGAAGGTTTACAGAAAAATCATGCAGAAAACACAGAACTCCCATATAACACCCTTTGATTAACATTTTGCCTTAGTGTGGTACATTTCTTAAAATTCATGAAAGAACATTTTAATAACTGTCTTATTAACTATGGCCCATTGTTGATAATGAGGTTCATTGTTCTGTTGTTCAGCCCTATGTTTTTTACAATTGTTTATTCTAGTAGTATATACATAACCTAAAATTTCTCCTTTTAGCTACCTTCACGTATATATTTCAGTGCTGTTAATTACATTCAGTGTTGTGCTACCATCCATTACCAAAACTTTACAATCAACCAAAACACAATTTAAGCATTAACTTCCCATTCCCTAACCCCACCCCATCCCCTGGTAACCTTTATTGTAGATTCTGACACTATGAGTTTGAGTATTCTAATTACTTCACAAGTGAGGTCATCTGAGGTCATTTGTCCTTCCATGTCTGGCTTATTTCACTCAACATGATGTCTTCAAGGTCCATCCATGTTGTCCCATGGATAAAAACTTCATTCCTTTTTACAACTAAATAATATCTCATTGTATGTGAACTATCTGTTCACATCCCTGCTGTCAATTCTTTTGGGCATACCCTGAGTAGAGGGATTGCTGGTCACGTGGTAATTCTATACCTCACTATCTGAGGAACCACCACACTGTCTTCCACAGCAGCTGCTCCATTTTACATTCCCACCAACAATGAATGAGTGTTCCTACCTCCTCACATCCTCACCAACACTGGTAAGTTTCCATTTTTTCAACAGTAGCCATTCTAGTGGGTATGAAAGGGCATCTCGTTGTGGTTTTCATCTGCAGAGCCCTACTTGCCAGGAATGTAGAGCATCTTCTCAGGATGCCCCCAGTGTGGGTCCCATACTTGCTCAGCGTGGAGCTGCCTACAGGCCAAGAAGAGCAATGGGACGGCTACTCCACCAACCCCACCCCTGCCTGGTGCAGACACTCAGCAGACAGTGGGCATTTCTGGAAAACCAGGTCATCCCTTAAAGAACTGCACATTGGTATTATGAGCATCAGTGAGCACAGGAACCTTCAGGAAAACGTTCCCTGGTCCTGGTTCCCACTTACAGCTGCTCTATCATTGGGTTTTGTGTAGGAAGCAAAGGACATTTTGGAGGCTGGAGCAGTTTTACCTCATCTCCCCTGTACTGCAAGGCCACCCTACGCTCAACTCACCCAGTGTGTGCAGGCTCAGGGAATGTGAGGGATCTCATTTAAACTTGAGCAATTTAAGCAATTAAAGAGTTTATGTGCTATGCCTTCAAAATCAGGCCAGGCCCACTAAAGCCCAGATAGCTGGCCACTGCTATCTCCATGGCAAATAATTAGCTGACACTAGAAAGCAATCTCATCATATACAACCGTTCTTTCAGCATCTGCTATTTGCTCTAAAAAGAGACCAACAGCACACAATCCCTTCTCTCGGGGGGCTTATAATCAGAGAACAGGAGTGGTCAGGTGACAAGAATAGACGAGTCTCAAGACATCACCGCAGCACCGACTCCGCTACTGGGAGGCTAAGTTTTAAGTGCCAGAGGCTTTCGGAAAAGGGAGTGGTCACTGAGGGCTGTCGTCTAGGAGGGCATCCCTGGGAGGTCGAGCTGCGCCTTGAAGGAAGAGAAGGACAAGTCGTTCTTCGTACTACCCACTCTCTAGATTTCAAGCAAGAAAATCCTACGAAAAAGATAAAAGTGTCCAGATAAAGAAATGCGTCCCTTCCCCGGCAGCCCTTCTCCACCGCCGGATCACCAGCGCACAGACACCCTCCCACTCGCTCCCCTCAGAGCTGGCCGGCTGGAAGGGAGCCTGCGTGCCACCCAAGGGGCTTCCCACGGGCCTGTGTTCAAATCCCACCCGCCACTTCCTATTTGTATAATGTGGCGCCAGCTCCTTACTAGTCTGGATCTATTTTCTCAGAAAAAAAACGGGCAGCTAAAAGGCCTCCCTCCTACTCCGGTTTCTCTTCAGATCGTAAAAGTCTTTTATTTTATTTTATTTTTTTAATGTATTTTTATTATAGAAGCTGTAAACTTACAAAACAATCATACATGTGTTGAATTCCCATACAACAGCCCTCTATCAACACACCACACGGTGGTGGAACATTTATTAGGTTATGAGATAATATCACCAGACTCTTACCACCAACCATGGTCCACAGCGTACACGTAGAAGTCTTTTAACAGGCCTCCCGCACATCCTCCAGCTTCACCAATTGCGGGCCCGTGGCTGGGTGCGCGCGCCCTCTAGCCTCCTGCGCGCGCGCCGGGGTTCACGCGCGCCGGGGTAGAGGTGAGCACATTCTCCAGGGCAGGGGAGTGGACTCGAAAGGAAAAGTCTGCCAGGGAAGGTGAGAAGTGGGGACGGAGCGATCCCGTGGGTCCTCCTGGCGCAGGGAAGCGCGAGCTCTGGGGGTTGGAAACGGGACCCCAGGCGTGTGCGTCCTTCCGGCGGCAGCGCAGCGCGTCCACCAAGCAAACCCGGAGGGAAGGGGCCGGGCCGGGGCTGGTTTGAATCCTTCGGAAAGATTTCCAACACGTTAGAAGTCTGGTGTAGTATCATTTTGCCTTGATTTCATGTTTCCTTCCTCAGTAGGGACCAGGTAGGAAAACACTTAAACCATTCGTGCCCTGGGTCGGGTACCTCCTTTGCTAATTGTATCTAGAATTGTTGGTGGTGCAGGGTGAGGAGGGCTAATTTGCCAGTGTGCCTTCAGGCAGCAGACTGGGGATAATTCAATGATAAAATCAGAATCGCAGGGGTCTCTGTGCTCTCACACTGTTTCTTTGCCAAACCCATCTTATGCTGGATTCTTGGCATCTCGACCCACAGAGCAGGGAGAGAGCCCAGCTCCGAAGCTCAGGCCCCGACTCTCCTCGTCCTCACTGCCTTGGGAGCCGGAGCTCGGTAGTTTCTTCATCTGTCACAGGATGCTGGGAAGGCGGTGGACTTTCTGCCACCCCCTGGCGTCGACTGCCACCACACTGAATTCCTTTATCTACTGATGGCACACCCAGTTCCCCCAATGGCTTACCAAAAAAGACAAGCTATGAAACCACATAACACCCATATTTTACTGAGTATCTGGAAGGCACGCACAAAAGTTAACAAAAACCAAGTTGGTCGTTTTGCCTGAAAACTGCCCGTAAAATGACTGAGCGGAACAGAGCAGGGCCTCGTTTCCCTCTGAACTATTTTCTGAAAATGGGCCAGGACCCAAAGGCAGACACGTGGCTCCTGGGCAGACAGCGCACACCTCACCAGCAGGCCGCTGGAGGCCAGAGTGGCCCGGGCTCCCCTGCAGCTTGCTTGGGGCCTCAGGTGCAGGTGAAGTGGCACTTGGAGAGTCTTCAGGCCCAGGGGTACTGCCAGCCCCCCTCCTTCTCCTCAAACAGGCCGAGAGGAGCTAGGACCCGAGCAAACTCTTACCTGACGGAACTGGAACATACCTCTTCTGCGTGGCTTTCTGTGCTGCCCACCCTTACCCAAGGCAGAACGAACCAGCAGCCCCTGAGGCATTCCCAGAGCACCCTAAGTTGCCCTCTGCGCCACTGCGTCGCCCTCAGGGGATAAGACCCTGAGCCCAAGGGCCTGGTGTGGTGACTGGCCCGTGGCAGGTGCTAATGACATTTGTCACATTGAGCTGAATGGTAAAGAAGGATCCAGAATGAAGCACACTTCTGGGACATCTAAGTTAACTCGGAGGCCTAGCAAAATTAAATGGTGCTCTGAGGGGTTGAAATGTTTTTGTCCTCGGTCCTACACACTGCCACACGGCACACCAGAGGATGTGCATCTATGTGGTGCCCCCACAGACTGGCACTCAAGTGGCGTGTGCCTCTCTGCTCCCTGCCCCATAACCGTGACCTTGGAACAAATGCCAGCAGACTTCTCTGGACGGTGGTGATCTCTTTATTCCATTAGTGACCAATACAGCTGCACCGCGGACACAGCACGGGTCCTGCCTGAGGACCCCGGGCAAGGCGAGAGGGGCAGGGCCAGGGGCAGGGCAGAGGCGCCTGCCTCCAGGGCCCCGGGCTAAGCTGGCCAAGGGGAGGGGGAGTCTTCCATCCCTTTCTCCCCCAGCAGTCATGAGAGAAACGACTGGGGAAGGGTGGGCCTGTCTGTGCAGACAGTAGCCCGGTCCGAGTCCTCTACCACCCTTCCTAAAAGCACCAGGATAGCAGTGAGGAAGGAATGTTCCAGGGCTGCGCCAGGAAGGGACTCGCTGGGAGCGCTAAGGGTGGGCTCTGAGCCTGTGTGTGTGGCAGGAACAGCCACCTACGCTACTTAGCAAATGGGGCATAGCTGCTGAGCCACAGGACCCGCCTGGGGCCAGAGGAGACCAGGAGCCAGGGCCTCGGAGCACCAGGGCCAGGGAGCGGGGCCCAGGGGCTGGAGGCCACCCTGCCCACCGCTTGGCCTTGAAGGGGAGCCTCGGGGCGGGCCTGGGGGGGCCGCCTCTGGCCTGACCCCCTCACGTGTAGGCCATCTTGCTGCACACCCAGGGCCGCGTCATCAGACACTCCGTCGACATCAGCCTGGTAGGCTCCACGAAGACGCACTCCCCTGGGCCCGAGATGGAGAACCTGTGACCAGGAAAGAAGAGACCAGGGCGCTCAGGGCCTGGGACACAGGGCCCGTCGGGGACAGCCCGGGGCGGGAAGGGCCTGCAGCCTGCCCCTCCCTCAATTCTTCTCTGGGGCCGCCTTCCGTGATATGGTCCCTCCTGCCAGGACGTTCAGTCCCCAAATGACCTTTCTAGCTGTCCCACCTCCCTGCTCCACGCCCCTACGTTCCGGCCCCGTGGGGGAGGCAGTGCCGTTCTGTCCTGAACACAGCCTGCACTGCCCCTCCCACCCGCGCCTCCTCATCCTCCCAGGGTCAGCTCACCCTCCATGCCCCATGGCACCCAGGTCATCACCCACCTCTGCCCACCCTCCCCCACCCAGCACGGGCCTGCCCCTCGGGGCAACACCCATCACAGCCTCCTGGGACCCTGCCTAGCCTGCCAGCCCCACCGCGGTCAGCTCCTGCACGCTCTGCTCTCGGCTCGCCTGCCGGGCAGTGTGTGCCGTGCCCAGCACACAGCAAGAGCTCGGCGCAGGTGGCTCGAGTTCAGGTCCCTTCACAAATTAGGGGATGGGCCTAAATAGCCCTAGCGCCTCAACAACGGGCACCGTGGTGCCCAAGAATTCACTGAAGTCATTCTTAGACCGGAGGTTTTATTTTTGTGTTTGCAGTATAAAGTCACCCCTTTTGAAGCTTGGGGAGTTTCTCCTCAATCTCATTCGTTCACCCTGATCCTGGGTCACTCAGTACAGGCAAAGGCCACTCTCCCTGTGGAGGCAAGAGCTGGGATCTCACAAGAGAAGGCATCGGAATAATGCCTGTCCCTCAGTTTCCCCCACTGGTGTAGGAGGCAGGAACCCCTCAGGGTCGGAGAAATGGCCCCAAAGGTCCCTGGTTGCCCGGGGGTCAGCAGTCCAGGGACCCTGGCTTCTGGGGAGGAAGGGGGAGGCAGAAGAGAAATTCCAAGACTTCCACAACAGCAATTAAGTATGGATCTGGGAATGGGGCAGGAAAGGGAAAGGGGAAAAGGGAAAAGGAGAGGCAATGAGGACAAAGAGGCGCAAAAAGGAAGAGCACTGGAGACTAGGGAGGAGGAGGACAGGCCCAGCGCTGCCGGCAGGGCCGTCCCTGTGCTCGAGGCTCCAGGGGGCTGACCAGGCCTCCGATGGGAAGGTGGCTATGCCCCACCCACCCCGGCTTCTGGCCACAGGAGAGGGCCTGGGGCTGGCAGGAGCTCTTCCGCCTGGCTGCCCTCCTAGCTCTCGCTCAGAGCTGCTCAGGGGCCAGAATCAGCAAGGTTAGCCGCTGCACCCCCTCCCACCTCCTCGCATCCTGCTCCTTCAGCCCCAGGGTGTGGACTAGAAGCTGAGGTTCTTGTTTCCTTTATGCACTTCCTGGCATCTCCCCAAGCCTCAACTGAGCCCCACACATATAAACTAATACCACCCCCGATGCACAGCACCACCCACGGCCACGGCCACCACGACGGCGAGGCAGCCACTGCCATCACCAGCCACCACCAGCAGCTCCTCCACCACCCCTCCCACCACCGCACGCACTTCTCCACCACGCAGACCATACACTACCACCGCCACACACTGCCAACACCAGTGCACAGTCCCCCCGCAAGGATCTCTCTAGGAAAATGTGGCAGAGAAAGCTCGTGGTGCCCTTTCTTCCGCAGTCACCATTTTTAGGTGGCCCATGGCCGCCCAGAGTAAAGGCTCCATCTCCCACCCTGTCTTGCAGCCAGGTGTGGCCATGGGGCTAAGTTCTGGCCAATGGCATGTGGACTTCCAGGGCACGTCCTCCCACTCTTCTTTCCCCTTCCTACTGGATGGAATGTGGACGTGGTCTTGAACCACCTTGACCATGCAAGCGAGGGTAAGGCAGCATAGATGAGGAGGTAGCAGAAGGAGCCGGTGTCCCTGACACCGTGAAGCTCTGGTGACTAGGTGGAGCAGAGCCATCAAGCCAAGTTAGACTTTTATGGAAGAGAAAGAAAGAAAGCTGTTATCATTATGTGTGTCCCACACTGCTAACCCTGGAGATCAGGAGATGGAGCTACAACAAAACCAAACATTTCTCTCTCTTAGGTGGTTGTGTTCCGGCCTTCCCCAAACTAAGCTCAGTCGCCAGAAGATGAAGACTCAGCTCACGTGTCCGGGTCAAACGGGTCCCCATTGACCCAGTGGAATTCGTCCCCCACTCTGCGCAGGCCAATCCAGGGCTCCCTCCTCGTGAACTTGAACATAAATTCCTGCATCAAGGAAAGAGGGAAAACTGAGTCAGATACGGTCTCCTGACTACTCACGCATCCCAGGACAAACCTCGGCTTGGAAGTGCTGGCTCCCACGAGGTACAGACTGAGGGGACGAGGTTCCGCTGCATCCTGAAAAGGGGGCTCTAGGGTTCCAGAATCCCTGCAGCCACGCTGCTGGAGCTGGCACTCACAGCTGCTCACGTCGACTTCCTACCAGTTCTCTCCAGGAGCCTCTCAGGGCCCAGCGCTCTGGGGTCCACACCCACCCGGCCAAGAAGCCCAGACCAGGGTGAGTCCTCCTAGCTCAGCCCAGTCAGTGCAGGCCAGCACTGCAAGAAGCCTGATCCGGGGCACAATCCATTATCCTGCAGTATGGCGTGTACCTGGGGCAAATTTCAATGCTGGGGTTGGTTGTTGTCTACCTGCAGACTGCCGGGCCTTTCTCTGGGGAATGTATGCTTGGGAATATCACACTGTGTAACAAAGACATGCAGTAGTGAATTTTAGACTATCTGCTATGTTGGTGTGCCACAACACTTATCCTCAATGTCCAAGATGGCTCATAGACTTCTTAATTCAGCTTCTGTTTAGATTTTTGTTGTTAAAACTGTGTGCTAAATGGGATAAGAGATCATGTCCTGATTTGGATTAGTAGAAATTGAAAATGTGTTTTCACATTTCACAAATGTGTTTATAATTTGTAATGCTGACATTTTACAGTAGGGAGCTTAGCTCAGCAAATTAGCCTTGGATTGAAATGATTGGCCTGGACAATGGAAGTGTGACTTGTTCAAGGTTGTCCCTGTGGGGTCTGACTGTACACCCCATCGCTGTGCAGTGTGACTGGCTGTGCTCTGGAAACAATTCACAGGAGGGCTCCAAGTCTTGGGGGCATGGATCTGCTTTAAGAGTCACAGGGTGCCTCCCCGCTGCGCTCACCAGCTCCTTCTGGCTTTGAATCACAGCCAGCACGGCTTCGTGAGTGTGGCAGTACTGCCTGCCCGTGTTCCAGTCTCGCAGTTCCTCAGAAAAGAAGTAGCATTTCCTTCCATAGAGCAGCCAGTCCTCCGGGCAGGGAGCTTCACACTTAATGCAGCCCTTGGAAGCTGCAGGGAAGAGAGAGGGCTGCTCAGCATCCCACAGCACACGCCAGGGCACCACCTGTGCCACAGAACCCTCCTCTGCTTTCCACAGCTGCCCCCACCTGCCTTGACCAGTCATGCGCCTATCTCTCGCAGAAGCAACTCTCAGAAATGCTACTGCGTCTCACAGTACCTGGCAAACACGGGTGAATAAATGAATGAGGAGGGTGAATAAATGAATGGGAGGCTGGGAGGGGTATTACCCAACAGATGGTACTCAGGTCTTCACCAGAAGTGACAACAGGTTAGCCCCTGGATTAAAATCTTCTCTTTCCCCAAACTCCACGAGGCATGGAGCCCCAGAAACTCAGTGACAGGGTTCATGAATTCCAAAAATAGATATTGGATTATGTTTGTGAACTGGTCTATACCTGGGCATGATTAAATTATGATTAGGGCTTTGACTGGGCCACAACAGTAGCCCCGCCCCTTGGTGGGTGGGAACTCACAGATAAAAGACATGGCAAAGGACAGAGTTGGAGTTTTGATGTTAGAATTTGATGCTGGAGTCTTGACCTGGAGCCCTGGGAAGTGAATACACAGAGGAACTTGGTTGTGAGGAAAGAGGAATAAGCCCTGGGAAGAGAGGAACCCAGGAAGCCTGAACCCTGGCAGATGTCAGAAGCCATCTTGCTCCAACACGTGGCAAAAGACTTTGGTGAGGGATGTAGCTTATTCTTTATGACCTGATATATGTAAGCTCCTACCCCAAATAAATATCCTTTATAAAAACCAACCAATTTCTGATATTTTGCATCAGCACCCCTTTGGCTGACAAGTACACTCAGATTTGGAAAGGTCCATGGACCAGAAGCCTCGCTCTCCAGCTCAGGTGGGAACCATCTGCAGGCTCGTGGGCCCACACTCATTAATCACATTCTCAGGAGCTAACAGGGCAGTACATTCCATTGCTGAAAGGCTGGAAAGTTCTTTTCAAATTGTCAGTCTCAATCTGATCTGCTGTGACCTAGACCTACTGGGCCAGGGTATGCCCTCTGGAATGACCCAGAGCAAATCTGTTCTGTCTTCTGCCTCCTACTTGAAGATGGACACCAGCCTCCTCTCCTCCAGGTATAAAGAGATACTGACTCTTCCATGATTCCTTGCAGGGTTTGCCTTCCTGACCCTTCTTCATTGTTCCTGGCTCACTGCTGTGTAACCACATTACCAGCAAAACACTGCCACCAGCACAGAAGGGGACACCTCCGATGCGGTCCCATCATCAGTGACCACAAGAATGCCTTCCACTTGTTGAGGGCTTTTCAGTTTGCAGACTGCTTCCATGAAAACAACCTGTGGATACGTGCAACCTGTGGATAGGTGCGCTTTTCTGGAAAGGAGGCCCAGAGCTTCCATCAGCTTCTGAAAGGAATCGAGCCACCCTCTTAGATTGTTTTACTATGATCTGGTCTCGTGGTTCAGAACATGCACAGTTCTCTTTTAAATCCAAAGGCAGACCCCTTGCTTTATTTCTTCCACATTTATCGGACTTGCTGCTCATCTTTTAGAGTTTTTTAAGGTAAATTTTAACCTTGATTTTTCCCATCTGTCTTATGAAGCACCCTTCTTTGAATTGTGTCAACTGCAAATTTCTTATGCATACTTTTTGTTTTCACACAAGTGATAGTTAAAAATGGAGACCAGGCAGAACCAAGAACAAGACCTATGGCGCTTGTGACCTTGGCAGTGACAGCCAGGCTGGCACAGGGGGTCAACTAACTTGCTCTGGCTTATCTCCTCCACGAGCTGCAAATCTGCTAGGGGAGTGCAGATGATAGTGTGGCCACATTTCAATGACTTTTCCACGGGGATCTCCTAAGAGATCCTGTTATGCTTTACTGAAATCACAGCATGCTATGTCTACAGCATTACCCTGACTTCACAACCTAGCAAAAGGATAAAAGGAAATAGATTTAATTTGTACTAACTGTTCAAGGTGAACCCAAGCTGGCCCCAGTGGTCACCATATCCTTTTCTAAAGGTTCACAAACCACCTGCTTATCGTGCCTCCCCTACAGGAGAGGATTTTGTGGAGGCTGATAATAGTGTCTGTAGGCTTTTCCCCATTCTGAGTTTCTCACCTAGACAAAGACACTGACATCACTAGTGCAAAATCTTAGAAGCCAGAACATACTTTGACTTGAATCTAATAAGAGGAGACACGTTCCCTGTTCATGCAGCCTCACCTATCCTCAGGTGCCATTTCCTCTTTTATTTACTTATTTTTAATCAATCCTATCCTTTCAGTTTCAAATACCCCTTCATGTATTGATCCCTCTGCCTCCTCATCTCTGGGAAACTCCTAGTCTTTCTTCAGGATTCAGCACAAGCATTGCCCCCTCTGGGAAAGCCCCAGACAGTAATATTTCTAATACTACATTTACCCCTTGACAGGGGAGACCATGTCATATTCATCTTTATCTTGGTAGCACTTAGCCAGGGTCTAAGGCAGAGCCCCAAGCCACAGGGACTCAAGAAATGTCTGTAGAATGAATGAATAAATGAATGTGAACTTTAAAAGCCGGTATCCCCAAACCATCTCTACGAGGCACTGCCTGCCTAACCTCCAGATTTGCTCCCAAGTCCTTGCGGCCTTTCTTTAAGTGGTACATCAGTACCACTCTCCACTTCACCTGCAGGGTTCGGTCAAGGGGACTTGTGTAGTTCACAAGTGTGAACACCATATTTTCTGTTTACTTTTCCCCTGTACTTGGAATTCCTAGGACATCCGGAACCTTCTGTTGCCTAATTAAATGTGCCTTTGAGAAGGTGTGAATTGCAGAAACGCTCTGGTGTCCATGCTCACCCAAGATGCTCATCACCACGAGGATGGCAAACAGCAGGACTGCGATGGCCCCCAGCAGGAGACGCGTGGTGGTGTCTGAGGAGAGGAGAAAGGGGGTCAGCACTCGGCCACCCTCGCACCCACCCCCATGCTAATCCCCAGCCCAGCCCCAAGTCCCCATCGTGACGAAGCCTCAGGCTCCTACCTTATTTCTTCTCCAAGCCTGGGAAAGGAGCCCAAGTCGAGGCCGAGGCCGGGGAGCAGGCCCTCGTCTAAACACCTCATCCTCCTCCACACCCTCTCCCTGGCCGAGGGGAGAAGCAAGGGGAAGGGGGAAGCGGGAGGGCAAGCTCCTTCCCCTGGCTGACCCAGAGACAGGAGCAAGGAGCAATCTGCACTGACGCCTTCGGGGCACTGAGAGACACCCTTCTCTCCAATCTCCAACTCGCCCCAGCAGAAGAGGGAACTCCCTTTTCTTCAGAGCCCATAATACAGATTTTCTAATCACTGGAGCACTGGAGTCTGGGTTGAAGCTTCCCTTAAATACCATGAAAAGGGGTTCACTGTGGATTTAATGGTGGGAACAGAACAATAAGGGCAATATTTAGTTTAAGAACCTTTCAGGACTTTCAGAGTACCCATTTACTTTCTAATAAGTATGCTAATTGTAAATGTTTCTTTTCTCATGGGTAATTCTTACTCTATTATTGTCTGAATTTATCTGAGAATGCCATAGGAACAGACCCTCTGAAGGGAGTGCTTAATAAATTATCAGCTCATCCTCTCCCTTCCCCTAGCTTTCCACAGACGGTCAGTTGTCAACTCTTGTGTTTTCTCATTCCCGGTTGCACCCTCTAGGTATCTCCTGCCTAGCCACTTGGCAGAAGCTTCCTGACTCCCCCCCCCCCCCCCCCCCCCCCCCCCCCCGTTCCAGATCATTCCACCCGGATCTGCCAGTGGTAAGGTCGGTGGTTCTCAAGGTGGCCCAGGACCAGCAGCAGCACCACACCTGGGAACTTGTTAGAAAAGCATATTCTGGGGCTCCACCCCAGACCAACTCAATCAGACACTCTGGGGGTGGAGCCGCCTGTGTTTCAACAAGCCCTCCAGGTGATTCTGAGGCCTGCTGGTGGCTCCTGCTGGCAACCACTGTTCAGGAGCACCCTCCCTCGTGGCTACCCACTGACCACCATACCATATACAAACTCCTTTTTGTGGCTGTCAGAGCTTTCCGACCTTTAATCCTCTGCAGCTACCTGGCTGGTACCCAGGTTTTAGCCAGACCCCTTGGCCCACACAGCCCTGTGGGTCTTTTTTTTTTAAAGATTTATTTATTTCTCTCCCCTTCCCCCGCAACCCGGTTGTCTGTTCTCTGTGTCTATTTGCATCTTCTTCTTTGTCCACTTCTGTTGTTGTCAGTGGCACGGGAATCTGTGTTTCTTTTTGTTGCGTCATCTTGTTGTGTCAGCTCTCTGTGTGTGTGGCACCATTCCTGGGCAGGCTGCCCTTTCTTTCGCGCCAAGCGGCTCTTCTTAAGGGGCACAACCTTGCGCATGGGGCTCCCCTACGCGGGGGACACCCCTGCGTGGCAGGGCACTCCTTGCGCGCATCAGCACTGTGCATGAGCCAGCTCCACAGGGGTCAAGGAGGCCCGGGGTTTGAACCACGGACCTCCCATGTGGTAGACAGATGCCCTAACCACTGGGCCAAATCTGCCACCAGCCCTGTGGGTCTTTATGCCAACATCCCACAGCTACCTCTTGAAATCCTCCCACCTCTGACACCATCCGTCCTCTCCAAGAAGGCTTTCCTTGGTCCTCCCTTTTCTATTTTTATTTTTTAGTCAAAGGACTATATGAACATAGTTGAAAATAGTACATCCACAGCCCAGCTCTGCTCCAAAAGTTGCTGGTTACTCATCCAAGATAAGAAACTGAGAGGAAGTATCTAGAAACTTTTTTTAGCAATTCCACATTACGGTGACATCCAAGTGCATGAAAATGTTTCTAGTGATTCATTTGTATTGTATTTCACAAAAATATCCATCCACAGAGGACTGGGAAAAGATGCCTGGTCCTTCATCAAGAATAGTTTGGAAAGTATGATTTTAAGAATCAAGAAACTATACAAGTCTTCACAAGGGGAAACATTGCCCTTTCCCAGAGGCAACCAGTTTGAATTCTTTTAACTGATTCTTTTGGCATTTACTTCCAAATCCCAACATGTCATTTGTGAGTTAATATTTCTTGACCTTGCCATTTTAGATATCATTTATTGACTTTGCGCTATGATGATGATTTAGTTCCCTCTGCATTACCATGCCGCCCTGACCACTTACACCCTTCCAGCAACTCCTACAGTCATATCACAGTTTCAGTTAGATTGATAATTTGATGTTATATTCTTATGACCAATGTAAATGATAATCCCAATGAAGCTATGCAATGCACTATGATTACTTCCTTCCTTCACAACTTTTTGTGTCCTTTCAATTAATCACAGTCTTGTTTACCCTTTGCTTAGTCTTCTATGTGCTTATCAGTATTTCAACCCCAAATCTTCTCTAAGATGGTGAGACTAAATCGGGAATTCTCTCTCACCTTCTTGAAGAAGTGTGCCTTGGATCCTTCTGACCTGCTCCAGTCTGGACTGGTTGCCTTCTAAGCCCAGCTGTCTCCCTGGGCTTTCCTTTCACCATTGGCCTGGGGATTTTCTCTGCCTCCCTCCTGTGTTGGCACTCCTGTTCCTTCTATCTTATGTCTTCCTTCCTCTTTCTTGGTTTACTCCATCATTTTGGTGGGACACATCTTCCAGTGGCTGCCTGAGAAAGGGTATAGCAGAAACACTGCACTACACAACTCCAGGGAGCAAGACTTCACAATGTGTTCTGTGGTGAATAGTACCTCCTGGAGCAGAAAGAATACAATGTGAATGGTGCCCCCTGGAGTTGTGCAACTTAGAGGCCCAACTAGTATAGTATAGGCTGGAAATAATACTCAGAATTTTGAAGGCATTATTCTACTGCCCTCTATCTCCCAGTTGTTTCTGAAAAGTCTAAAACCATTCTCATCCATGATCCTTTTAATATGAACTCCTTAATTCTTTTCTCTCTCTCTGGAAGCTTTTAGAATCTTTTCTTTATCCCAGTGTTTTGAAATTTCAACATGTCATGCCTAATTTGGGTCTATTTTCATCCATTATACTAAGCAATCGATAGGCTTTTCAGTCTGGAAACTCATGGCCTTCAGTTCCAGGAAATTTTCTTTAATTATATCACTGATGATGTCCTTGCCTCCATTTTCTCTATTCTTTTTCTGGAGATGATTATTGTTCAAATGTTGGGCCTCTTGAATTGATCCTCCAATTTTCTCAACTTTTTTTTCCCTCTTATTTGTTATTTCTTTTTCTTTTTGTTCTATTTACTGGAAAATTTTCTTAACTTCATCTTCCTACTTTTGTATTGAAGTTTACATTTATGCTATTATTTTTAATTTCCAAGGTTTTTTTTCATTGTTGTTGTTGCTGCTGTTCTCCAAATACCCCCTTTTACCACTGAACTCCCTTTTAAAGCATCCTATTCTGTTTTAATGATGCAATTCTTTCCCCATCCCTCTGAAGATATAACTAATAGGGTTTTGGGGGGAGTAGGAGGAGGATAGGTGTGGGAAGAAAGTGTTTTTCTCCCTATGGTCTCTGTTTCCTCCAAGCTGCTTTTTTTCTGATTATTTGTTTTGGTCTCTAGCTTCGATGTCAGAGGTTTTTCTCAGATGTCTGGTGATCCTTGGCTATTTCTTCACTATTAAGGTGGAAGACAAAAGAATTCACTGGAGCCTTTGAGCCTGTGAATGGAATTTATTAACTGTGGGGTTCATGAGATATTGCTCTCATTAGGTTGATCCTTGGGGCTCCCCAAATGTTAATCTCTTTAGGTCTTTCCTCAGGCAAATCAGAGACCCTGGAGAAGGCTCTTTTACTCTTCACCTGGAGGGTACAGATTCAGCTGGGGTAAGAGGCTGGGGAACTGTTGTCCGCAAAAATACTGACTTAATTGCTCTCAAATGTACTGGTGTCTAGAAGCTCTTTCTCTTGAGATACTTAACCTCAGATTCCTGCTAGGACTGGAGAAAGGCAGTTGGAAAGGGCAGAATAGGAAAGAAGACTTAGAGATCTAAATCCTTTCTGAAAGAAATGTTTAATCGGTCCTCCTCTTTCAGCCCCCTCTTCACTCACTGCCTGCAATAAGTGATGCCACCAATCTCTGTGCCTTGGGGGTCCTCCCATGTGACTCGGGTTGCTTCTCTGCTTTCTGAACATTGTCAGGTCAGCAAAGTCAGTTACCACTCATCCAATTTGCTTCCTGGTTCCCAAAACTATGTTGCTATAGTCTTCTCTCATGTTCTTTTTGTCCTTATGAACTTTTTTTTTTTAAATCCTTTACTGATATATTAATGGGGTTCAAAAGGGAGAGAGAATAAATGCTTGCATTCAATCTGCCATCTTTACCTGGAATTCCAACATTTGGAGTCCTTTCTATAAAGAAGGTCTATACTGGCAAGTAACTAGAAGTCCAGAAACAAGATGGTTTCAGGCACAGGAAGAACAGAGGTTCGAGCCTGCCCTTAAGGTCTCTTCTTTCTCCGCTTTTCTGTCCCCAATGCCAACTTCATCAGAAGGCTGATTCCCCTTGAGCTGCATGATGCCTGCCTGTGATAAACATGGCTAAAACATTCTTCCTCTTTCTTCTTTATATACCTATCAGTCGTCTTCTATAATCGTAATACTATATAACTTTTCTGCACTGGGGATAAGAGCATGGCTCTGAAACCATTCACCTGGGTTCAAGTCTCAGCTCTGTCACTGTCTACATATATACCCACAGCAAATTTTCTTAGCCTCTATTTTGCTTCATTTCACTCATCTTTAAAATGAAGTAATAATACTATCTGCCTCTTAGGATTTTATGAGAATGTAATGTATAGTGCTTAGAACAGTACCTGGCGTGGTAAGCTCTATTTAAGTGTTTGCTATTGCCATCATTATGACCATTATTATTAAGCTATTATCCTTTAGGATGAGGACTGTGTTTTACTCACTTTTGAATTCCCTATAATAGGGCTCATTAATGCCTTGCATGTTACAAAGCATCCACTGGTACTCAAAAAATATGAGGGGAATTTAGCAACACTGAATGACAATATCCTTGGTCAGCCTTAAACACCCTGAATTTGTGGGAAAAACCATGTGGATACATGCCTGTCCTTTGGAGAAAGGGGAAGCTGAACATTGGCCCCCAACATAGGAGAACTGAGGAGCCTCTTCATTTTTTCACAGGGATAGTTTTTCTATACACTGTGTTTTAATTTGCTAATGGTTACCAAGCACTATATCAGAAATGGGTTGGCTTTACAATGGGGATTTATTAACTTAAAAGCTTACAGTTCTGAGGCTGTGAAAGTGTCCAAATTAAGGCATCATCAGGAGATGATTTCTCCTTGAGCTGCAGCTGTGGGTGATCAGGGACATGGCAGCATCTGCTCGTCTCTCCTCTCTCTCCAGCCCCACTGCCTTCAGCTTCTGTGTTCCACTCTGTCACTGCAGCCTTTCTCTATATCTGTGACTTTTTATTCCTCCACTTATAAAGGACTCCAGTAAGAGGACTAAGATCTACCCTGGGCCATGCAATCTAACCAATGCCCTTAACTGAAGTAATTTAATCAAAACGTTCTCCCTACAGTAGGTTTAACTGACAAGAATGGATTAGCTTTAAGAACAGGATTTTCTGGGGGTCCACAAAAGACTCAAACTACCACCCACTGCATGTTGACAGAGAAAACTCATGCTAGGGAGTCCCCACTCACTGTTCACCATCAGCACTCACAGAGCACAGCCATGGGGCTGGATAATCCAAACAATGTCAAACTCGACAATCATTCCTTCTTTTCAATGGCCCGTATTAGATGGAGTTTAAGGGTACAGTTTATTTATATTTATAAATGTGTATGATTTAGCCTAATATTAGAAGGAACTGGAAAAAAAAAAAAACTACGACTCTTAAGCCCAGACAAACTTTCCAATAACCTCCTACTCACAGCCCCAAAAGGCTCACAGGTGATATTTCTAAGTCATCAGGGGCACAGCCTGGCAAGCATAATCTTGACTGCTAAAAATTACCAAATGCAGAGTTTGGTAATTTTTGAAATTTTTAGGAGGCTTTGCTAAATGCATGCGGTTTTGATCAGGAAGTTGTGGGTTTATGCCTAATCAAGAAACTTTCAACATTAAAAATTCAGAATCGGTAAGTATGAAAAAATCTATAGCCTGAGATATGCAGAATCACTCTATCCCCCCTACCTTCTCTCCACTCCCACCCTCAATGCCAAAAATATCCCCATAGTAAATCACCTCCAGTCTTCCCAGAACCCAGATGAGCACTCTGGGTCACCTTTTCCAGCCTCTTACCTAAAGCTGGAGGTGGAAGGAAACGTTAATATCTACAGAGAGAGAAGAATTGGTCAAGGAGAATGTCAGTTTGGCTTTCTATTTATAAAGCTAAGTGTTCATTTAAGAAAAGTCTTAAAGACTAGGCTGTAATTCCAGCTTTATGATTTCAGCAGCTCTCCAATTCACTCAACCTGTGAAGAGGAGGGAAAAAAAGGCTCTCCTGGTGGTGGCAGGGTCCTCTGTGAATCAAGAGGAGAAGAACGTGCCATCTACATTTGAAGTACAAACTGATTATCTCCAATTAGCCCCACCAAGCCTGATGTCCTTGGTTAGCACGGGAAAGCCTACAAGTTTTCTGCACCAGAGGAATCTTCGTGGAAAATCCCACTTCATATATTAGCAACCAAGGTATGTCTTTGTACAAGATAACTAGCCTCTCTGAATCTCACTTCCTCACCTATAAAATAGATAGAACTCTCACCAACCCGCTGGACGGTAGATGGAACAATTAAATCAGAAAACTACTGTAGAAGCCCTCAGCACACGGCAGGTGTTCAATAAATGCTTGGTACATAGGAATAAGGGAGCAGAGGCCCCTCTGTGGGAGCTCCTCGGAGTGATCAAGCCAGGTTGTCTCCTGTTTCTCTCATGACAGGTGCTTAGCTAAGCAGGGGCTGCAAAAACCCTTGGTCCCAAAAGTGACAGATCCCTCATCTCCTCCCCAGTACTTCTCAGTGTCCGTGGACTGGCTAATTACGTGGACTCCAGTAAGAAGCAGACTCAAGATAGGCAGAGCAGAAGGCAAGGATTTCAACTAAGCAGTCAGTCGCCCCTGTTCCCTAGGCCCCCCAGCAGGGCTGCAGGGGGTCAAGGAGCTGGGAGGAGAGCTACAGCCCACAGCTCACAGCCTTTGCCTGTGTAGCCCTGAGAGGTAGATACTACTACCTGACTCAGCAGATGAGAAAACCAAGGCTCAAACATGGTCAAAAACCTGCTCAGCTGTGGTGGTAGAAGGATGTGACTTAGGTTTATGAGACTCAAACCCCATGCTCTCTGCACCACACCAGGCAGGCTCAGCTCCATCCTGTGATTTCTGCAAAGGCAGAAAGTTCCCAGTGCCTAAAACTGTGCCTGGACATCGTAGGCACTCAATAAATGTTTGATGAATGAATGTGAAAGGCCAAAGCCTGGGCTGGCAAGACAGCAACCCAATGAGGACCAGTCCTGATTCACAAGTTCCCCTTTCCTGATGCGAGGGGGTGCTGGGGAGGGGAGAGGGAGCCACAGGGGATGGGCAGAGGGGAAGCCCCTAGCCAGGATCTCAGACTCCAGACCCTGGAACTCCTTTGGACAAAAAGCCTATAGGCTGGAAATTCTGAGCCTCCAAAGACCACAGGCTATGAAAGGTGGGAGACAGAGGAAAGAGGGTGAGGAAGCCAGAGGTGGCCTGGATCACAGAGTAAAGCCAGGCAGGGAGCCACACCAAGACAGGTAAAACAAGGCTGGGCCACAGGGAGGCACTAAGCATGGGGGCAAGCTAACTGCAGGGGCTGGATGATCCAGTGTCCCGAAAGAGTCCTGGGTCATCTTCCCGCTCATTGTGCAACCTCGCCTTCCAGCCTAACTGGCAGGTGGTCGGCCCAGCCAAAGTTGGGAATAGGAAGCACAAGGAGGCCAAAGTCAGGGCGGGAGGCAGAACGGGAACCAGCAGCAGGAGGCAATGAAAGAAGCCACACCTCCCCTGAAATGACTTCTTTATAGTCCCTCAGAAACGCTTGCAAATGAAGGAATGAGCAAATTACAGGCAAGAGAAGGTGGGCCAGGAGTGAGAAACTTCAAGAAATAACTTTGAGGTGAGCGATGTAGCTCAGTGGTGGAACACCTGCTTCCCATGTACGAGGTCCTGGGTTCAATCCCCCGTACCTCCTTAAAAAAAGAAAAACTTTGGTTGAAACTAAGCATGGGGTCGCAGGGCAACTCCAGCAATAAACCTAGAGAGGCCTGTCCAAGAGAGGGCTTTCATCCACCTTTATCCAACCCAGCTTTTCTCAACCCAAAGTCCTGCAACAGCCCTTCTGCTCCTTGGTCCATCTTTGCCTCCTCTGTCCCTAATCACCACCTCAGCCTTCCTGCTCTTCCAGGGTCTGCACAGCTGCACCCCAGACGGTCCACATCCCCTGGCCCACCAGCCATGGGGCTAAGAGCCAGCACCTTCTCCTCCTCTGCAGCCCCACCCAGCTGCCTGGGTGTGGGTGCTGCTCATGCACCCACACAGAACCCCCTCCTCCCTAACTTCCAGCCTTGGTCCAACTGCACTAGGTCATGCCACTGAGGCCCCAGTTTTCTGAGGGCAACCCCCCTGACTCATCCTATGCTTAAAACCCTCAACAGCCCATTCAGAACAAACTCCACATTCCTTGGCAAGGCCTGGCTGGCTCTTTGCCATCTGGGCCCTCCAGACTCATCTCCACTCACTCCCACCCCACCCCGCATACTGGTACTCTATATAGAGTTCAGGTCCCCACGTGGGACATGCTTGCTCCGGCCACCTGGCCCCTGAATCTGTTGCCGCTTCAGCCTGGCACACCCTTCCCTCTCCTCTTGGCACCTCCTAGGAGGAAGCCCTCCTTTTCTGACACACCCTCCCCAGGGTTGAGTGATCCTGACTTTGAACTTCCCCAGTTCATGCTGTCTAGGTCGTCAGCCCTTGGATCTGGGGTTCAGGAGCACCCTGAGAAGGGTCCTGAGGGCCTGTCTTCTCTCCTTTCAACTCCAGCACCTCCCACGGCAGCCCACTCTGCACATCACTGGGAGACCAACACACGTTTCCTAGAACTCATGAACTTGAAATCTATTTCCCGCTGTGGCTACTGCCCCCTGGACCAGCCAGGGGTCACTCCCTCTGCCAGTCTGACAGGACCGGGTAAGTGAGACCCAGGACCCTGCAAAGAAGAGCCTCTTGTGATTCTCTGCCTCTCCCCTCCCCACAGGGCCCCATCACCTCCAGGCGCCTTCACCCGTCCCTCTCAAAGGGTAGTCCCACCATCTCTGAGGTCTGCAGCTTTTGTTACTTTACCCAAAGCATTTTCCACTGCCACAGGTTCAGGCAACCCTCTCAACAACCCCGTCAGGCTGGTCTCAGTAACTATCCCTCTTACCCATGGGGAAACTGAGGCTCGTAGCACATAGTCTGCTCCAAGGTCAAAGAGGTACAGTCAAGGCTGTACTCATAGGTAACCCCAGACGCTCCCTTGCCTCCCTCTCAACGGGGCATCTGATTACCCCGAAATCAGTCCTCCAGGTTCCTAAACTGCGCTCCTTGCCCTCCCCTCCGGGAGACTAGCCAAGGTGACTAGGACCCGCCTCCCGGGCCGGCCGCCCCCGGGGACTCCGGGTCCGCGGGTGGGAGGTGAGAAAGACGGGCGAGGTGGGACCGAGTCCCGCCGCTCCGCGCTTACCCTCCAAGGCCGCTTTCCAGCTGGTGCTGCCCTCGTAGCCCGACCCCGATCGTCGCAGCAGCACCTCGGGGCCGCGGGCCTCGGCCTCCCCGGGCGAGCGTGGCCTGGGCGCGGCGGGGGCGGGCGCGGGGCGGGCGACCGGGGGCGGCGGGGGCCTGGCCCGCGCGGGGGGCTCCCGGGCCGGCTCCATGTCCGGCGCTCCGCCGCGCCGCGCCCGTACTCCCACCCCGGGGTGCGGGGCCCAGCCCGACGCGCACCCGGCGCTCGGCGCTTCCTGCGAGCCCCCCAGGCCGGCCTCGGGGTGGGCGAGGGTCGCGGCTGGAGCAGGCGGGGGCTGAGTCCGGCTTCCCCTGCCGGATTCGCCTCACCCGGTCGCCGCCGCCGCCGCCGCAGCCTCGCCGCCGCCAGCGTGCGCGCTGCGCCCTCCTGCCCAAGCCGCAGCCTCCGCGCAGCCTTCGCACGCGGGGGAGGAGCGGGAGGAGGCGCGCGGGCATCCGCGGGTGGTGCGGGGGGATGGCAAGAGGGAGGAGGCGCGGAGGAGCGGTGACAGCTCTGGTCTCCAATCAAGCCACCCGGGGACAGGAGGCGAGATGCTGCAGAGCGAGGTCTGCAGCCAGCAGACCTGAGTTCTAATCCCGCTGCCCCTTTCCAGCCTCCTGCTTGCCCATCTATCAACGTGGGAATAAGATTTACCGGGATCGTGCAATGAGTTTCAAGCAAAAGAGTGGCTTTCCTCTGGTCTGCCCTGGAGCCAGGGCTGAGGGATGGGGACTCTAACTTGGCCTCCAGACTCTTGACAGATGAAACGTTGGAAACAGTGGAGAACAAAGAAAGCAAAGGTCTAAGGGTACAAGTTTGGGGAAACAGTTCAGATTCCATTTACTTTTATTGCGCATCTGCTCTGCCCCAGGGACTTCCACATACATTAGCTGACAGCGTCCCCAACGTTGGTTGAGAACTAGAATTAAAGAGGTCATGGGCATTTTTGGAAGGTGGCACCATACAGGTGTGTGGTTGGCTGGTTTGACTTCCATGGCATTGGTTGGAAGAGTTATTTCCTAGGTGACCCACAGTCACCTCATTTTCAAAGCACCCAGCCCTGGACTTCTTTCCCTCTCCCTCTGTGTTCCCCATCTCAGCCTATGGTTCCCTACCCTCAATTCCTCCTGCTTGCTCAACCCCCAAAATCTAATCAGCCACAAAGCCTTAGGAACTCTACCTTCTAAGGCCTTTAGATCTTCCCATTTATCTTCTACACCCACCCCGCAGTTTCATTTCTTGTATGACCACAGCAGCAACTCCTAATGGAGCTCCCAACCTCCACTCTCCTTCCTTCCAATCCAATTATCCCTGTACCAGCACCAGAGGAATCTTCCTAAAGTGCAAACCTCCCATCCTTCAATGGCTCCCTTTACCTTTAAGTACAACTTTTGACAATGCTACAGTGTCCTTGATGGTCTAAGTCTCTCCCCTCCCTCAGGCTTCATCTCCTTCACCCAGCTTCTCTACTAGCCCAGACACACCCAACTATGTTCTCTTTCCTCTGTGCCTGTAAACATTCTCCCCCTCTTCCCACTTCATCCTTGGTCAACCCCTTCTTGTAGTCCCCTCACATCCCGGTTTGCCTACCAAACTCCTACTGATGCTGCAGATTGCTCCTCCCATAGGATACTGCATTCATTCTGTTCCAGGTTCAGCAGACTATAAAAGAAAACCCTAATAACAGTGGCCGAGACAAGAAGGAAGTTTTTTCCTCGCATAAAGGAAGTCTGGGGATGGTCAATCCAGGATGGTTTGAGAACTCCAAACTCATCAAGGATCCAAGCTCCTTCTATCTTTCTGGTCTGCCACGCTTAGCATGTGGCTTCTTCAAGTTTCCCTCATAGTCACAAGTGGCCACTGTAGTTCCAGCCATCACACCTGGAAGGGCCGAAGGACATGCCTCTTGTTGAAACTGATGCCTTTAGAAAGGAACAGAGGATTGTGGGAAGATGGCCATGGAAACAGGCAGAGCTGAATGCTCTCACAAAAACAACAGAGAAAGAGCCAAAAGTTGTCTGAGGGACCTGCTTTGGGGGCAGCAGACCAGGACAGTGCTACATAACTCCCAGGAAGGTGAGGGAGAGAGAGATAAAGAGAGATAAAGGGCTCCTCTCTCCCACCTCCAAGATATTAAGCTGGGGTAAACCCCTGGCTCACTGCAGATGCCTGCAAGGGGAACAGGCATCTTCCTCCCTGTTGTTTCAAGGAAAAGGGAGGGGAGGCCAGGGTGCTTTTCTTCAGTGAATTCAGCCAACGGAGCCTGCTTTGACTCTGTGCTTTGTAGATTCAGCACAGGAACACAAGAAAGCTGGGACTGAAAACTCGTTGAACATTGCATTGATGAGTGCCATCTGCTGGCCAGTCTGGAAATTGCAAGGACAAAAACTGGTCATGCTCTCTGTATCCAACCCTTGGGACAAAGTCTGTGCCCCACTAGTGAGTCCCTGGTCTGATTTTGAAAACTTAAGCTGGGAAATTTTAAAGTCTGAGAATAAGTTGTACCAAATATCAAATCGCTGTGGAAAAAATAAAAACAGGCAAAAGAGAGAAATTAGTCATCAGAGTAAACTCACCAACATATTCAGATGCCTAGACAAGCAAAAAATTACAAGCCATCCTAGGAGATGGCCCAGTCAAAAGAACAAACCAAATATTTTATAGAGATACAGGATTTAATACAATTAATCAGTGATAATCACGCAACTCTCCTAAATCACTTCAAAGAATTCAAAGAAAATATGACTGAGAAGCAGATGCGCCTCAAGCAATTGAGCCCACACATGGGAGGCTATGGTTTGGTTCCCAGTGCTTCCTAAAGAAGAGAGCAAGCTGGCACGATGGGCAGGCACGGCAAACTGACACAACAAGATAATGCAACAAGAGACACAAGAAAAGAAACATAATGAGAGACACAACAAAGTAGGGAGTAGAGGTTCCCAGTGCTTCCAAAAGAAGATGAACAAGACAGCGAGCTGACACAACAGGTAGGCACAGCAAGCTGATGCAACAAGAGACACAAGAAGAAACACATTATGAGAGACACAACAAAGGGAACAGAGGTGGCTCAAGTAACTTCTTCCCACATTGGAGGTCCTGGGTTCAGTTTCTGGTACCTCTAAAGAAACAAGGAAGATGAACAGACCCAGCAAGTGCAAAGAATGAGAGGGTGGGGAGAAATAAATAAATCTTTTATTTAAAAAAAGAAAATATGACTAAAGAAATAAAGGATATTAAGAAGACACTGGGAGAGCATAAAGAACAATTTGAAAGCATGCAAAGAAAAGTAACAGACCTTATGGGAATGAAAGACACCATGGATGAGGTTAAAAATACATTAGAGGCACATAAGAGCAGATTTTTCTTGCTTGAAGACAGAATTAGTAATTTCAAAGACAAAACATCTGAACTGGAAAAGACAGGAGAACAGAAAAAGAAGAGAATGGAAAAAATGGAACAGAGTCTCAGGGAACTGAATGACAATGCGAAACACACAAACATTTACATTATTGGTGTCCCAGAGGGAGTAGAGAATGGAAAAGGGGCAAAAAAGACTAATTGAGGAAATAATGAACTTCCTAACTCTTATGAAAGACATAAATATCAATATCCAAGAAAGACAATGCAACGCAAAGAGAATAAATCCAAATGAACCTACCCTGAGACACCGACTATTCAGAAGGACAAATATCAGAGATAAAGAGAGGATTCTGAAAGCAGCAAGAGAAAAACAAAGCATCACATACAAGGGAAATTCAGTATGATTAAGTGCCGACCTCTCATCAGAAACCATGGAGGAGAGAAGAAAGTGGTATGATGTATTTAAGGTACTGAAAGAGAAAAACTGCCAGCCAAGAATTTTGTATCCAGTAAAACTGTCCTTCAAACATGAGGGTGAGTTTAAAGTCTTCACAGACAAACAAAAACTGATAGAATATGTTACCAAAAGACAAGATTTGCAAGAGATACTAAAGGGGTGTGCAGCTCGAAAGGAAAAAACAAGGGCTAGAGATTTGGAGAAGAGTTTAGAAATGAACATTATTAGGAAGGATAAACTAAAGGATAAGAAGACAGATGGTAGAATGATATGACAACAGAGAGCCAAAAAACAAAATGGATGAGGTAAGTAATGCCTTTGCAGTAATAACACTGAATGTTTTTTCCCACTTCCCCTCCCACACCCTGCTGTTTTTGCTGTCTGTGTTCATTCACTGTGTGATCTTCTGTATCTATGTCTCTTTTTTGTCTTCTCATCTTTCTCCCCTACGATTCAGAGGGATTCGATCCTGGGGACCTCTGATGTGGAGAGAGGTTCCCTGTCGATTGCTCCACCTCAGTTCCTGGTCTCTGCTACGCTTCACTTTGACTCTCCTCTTCGTCTCTCTTTTGTTGCATCTTCATTTTGCTCACGACTCACTTGTGTGGGTACTGGCTCACCATATGGGCACTGCCTCACCACATGGGCACTCACATGGGCACTTGGCTCACCACGTGGGCACTCGCGTGGGCACTTGGCTCACCACGCAGGCACACTTTCTCTCCTTCTTTTCCACCAGGAGGCCCCAGGGATCAAACTTGGGTTCTCCCATATGGTAGATGGAGACCTTATCACTTGAGCCATATCTGCTTCCCAACACTGAATGTTAATGGATTGAACTCCCCAACCAAAAGACATGGACTGATAGAATGAATTAAAAAAAATATGAGCCATCCAAATGTTGTCTACAAAAGACCCACCTCAGATGTAAGGGCACACTAGGTTAAAGTGAAAGGTCAGAAAAAGGTATTCCATGCAAATAATAGCCAAAAGATCTGGAGTAGGTCAGATAAATGTAAAATAACAACATTATAGTATATGAACATTATAGCAACATTATAGTGCAACTAGCAAATTGTTCCTGCAGTCAGTATGCTGTAATTTTTTTTCATACAAAATAAACACTTACTTTTAATTGAGGAGGGCTGGAGAAGAGTTATATTTTTGGATACTTCATGTTTCTTTAACCTTTTCTTATTCATGCTCTTTAATTAAAATAATCTATCTGGATCAATAATGATTTAGCATGACTACTGTTGAACAAGACTGAGCTTTTCTGCCATGTAAAATTATAAGTTGGCCAATTATTATCTGCTGTAATTCATTCCAATAAGATGTGAAGAATTCTCATATAAGAATTTGATTATCTTGAAAGAATTATGGCCTAAGTGAAAATTAAATAACTAAGCCAATAATATATTTCATTCTTAGAGATTATTATGTCCAATAGTTAGAGCTGTAATATAAAAATTGGAATTAAGTTATAATTATTTTCTATTATATTTGAATTATTATTTACATTTATAAATATTTGTTGCTATGCTGTTTTCCATAATTGATTATATTAAATCTTTTTTTAAAGATTTATTATTTATTTATTTATTCCCCCCCCCCCCCGCCATTGTCTGCTATCTGTGTCCCTTCACTTTGTGTTCTTCTTTGTCCACTTGCATTCTTGTCAGTGGCCCTGGGAATCTATGTCTCTTTTTTGTTGTGTCATCTTGCTGCATCAGTGCTCCGTGTGTGCGGTGGCAATCCTGGGCAGGCTGCACTTTTTTTGCATGGGGCAGCTCTCCTTGAGGGGCACACTCCTTACGTATGGGGCTCCCCTACACGGGGGACACCCTACGTGGTACAGCACTCCCTGCACGCATCAGCACTGCCCGTGGGCCAGCTCATTACATGGGTCAGGAGGCCTCAACTGCATCTCCGAACATTAGGACATAGTTATATAATAATAGGTATGGCTCCTGGCCCACAAAGTTAGGGGTAAAAGGAATGATAGTTTCTTTTAAATCATCTTCACACTAAGGTGGCGGGAAATTCTATCAGCCTTTAGAAACATTTTTTTTAATTGAGATAAAATTCACATAATGTTAAAACGTCATTCTAATCATTTTAAGTGACAGTTCAGTGGCTTTTATGTTGTATAACCATCACCACTATTTAATTCCAGAACATTTTCACACCACTCCCGAAAGAAACCCTACACCCACCAAGCAGTCACTCCCCGTTTCCATCTTCTTCCCCTTTTCCCTCGGCAACCACTGATCTACTTTCCGTCTTCATGGATTTATCTGTTCTGGATATTTCATAAAATGGAATAATTTATGTGCAATACGTGGTCTGTGGTCTTTTTTTTTTTTTAGGTACAGGTGCCAGGGATTGAATCCGGAACCTCATATGTGGGAAGCCAGCGCTCAACCACTGGCCCACATCAGCTCCCGAGTTGAGTTGCTCTTTTTTTTCTGAGTTGGTTTTTTGTTTGTTTGCTTGCTTCTTGATATTTTTTTTTAAGATTTATTTATTTCTGCCCAACCTCCTTCTTTGTTTTGTGTTCACTGTTTGCTCTCTGTGTCTATTAGTTGTGTGTTCTTCTGTATCTGCTTGTCTTGTCCTTAGGCAGTACCGCGAACCAATCCTGGCACGTTCCAGAGTGGGAGAGAGGGGCTCAATTTCTTGTGCCACCTCAGCTCCCTGGTCTGCTGCATCTATTATTGTCTCTCCTCTGTGTCTCTTTTCCTTGCATCATCTTGCTGCACCAGCTCTCCACACAGGCCAGCCCTCCGCATGGGCCAGCTCTCTGCTCGGGCCAGCTTGCCTTTGCAAGGAGGTCACAAGAATTGAACCCTGGACCTCCTCTATGGTAGGCAGGCCCCCAATCGCTTGAGCCACATCTGCTTCCCTTGTTGTTTGTTTTGGTTTGAGCTACACCCGCTCCCCAATATGTGGTCTTCTGAGTCTGGCTTCTTTCACTTAGTATAATGTTGTCAAGTCTCATCCATGTGTAGCATGTGTCAGGGCCACGTTTCTTTTCCTCTCAGTCAGCTTTGAGAGCCCCTCATTCTTCCAAGTTCATATCAGAATCCCCAGTGTTTATGAGGGGGATAACCACGGTCACGGCTAACACCCTGTTGCCCAAGTTGCCGTGTCCCAGAAGCCCAGCAGGTCCTGCTTCCCAGTTTTCCTGTGGCATGTGGGTCTTGGCTGGCGCTGGAACACTGAGGCCAGAGCCCTGCCTGCCGGCCACCTCAGCCTCGGGCCACCAGCAGAAGGCCATCACTGAATGGTGGGTGGGCCCTGATGCCCTTGAAGAGCCCCAGACCTCTCTGCCCTGTTGGGGACAGGGGCTCACCTTCCTCACTCCCCACTTCCCCAAGGCCCTCCCTTTTCCAACCTCCCTTTCCAAGACAGCCTCATAATTTCTTCAGTGGCCTTAGATTTTCAGTAAAGATTAGCTTCATTTTCCCGCTGATTTGCTCTCTACCACACCAAAATCCTTTAGGCAAGGCAATACAGAGCCTGGTGAATTGCTTAAAATAAGGAACTATGCAGGGAGACAAACAAAAGTTTTATGTCAGTAGATTACCCTACCACTTTGATAGTTAGACCAGAATCCTTTCTTTTTCCCCAGGGCTCTGTCCATTTCTGAATTGTAGTTGTTTACTGGTGTAGGGTGGGCACAGAGCTGCAAACCCAAATCCCCAGGGACAGACGGGTAACAGAGAGGAGCAAGGCGCACCGGTGGGGAGTTGTGGAGGACCAAAATCCCGGCCTTCACACAGGCCGGTGGGTTGTTGTCAGAGGGAGTTGGGAATCTGAGTTACCTGAAAATTTCCACCTTTCAATACTGCAGATAATTCAGGTTTTTAATAAAACACCATATGAGCCAAACAAAACACATCTGCTGGGTTGTTTTGGCCCCGGGCTACCAGTTCCCAATCTCTGAGTTAAGCAATATTTTTGATGTGTCAGGGAGCCCCACAAGTGTCACAAGTCCTCAGGAAAAATGGCCATTGGATGAGACCCCTGAAGACAAATAACTCCTAATTAGGTAAGGGCCACATTTGTTGCCTGCATCTCCAGTCTAGAAAGTAACTTCCTCTCTGCTTATTCTGTGTGAGTATAGGGCGTGGGTTGTAATGGTGATGAGGAGGCACTGAACTGGGAGAATAGTAGAAAAGATATTTCTATGTGGGTGAGGGCTTAGGGAGTCATACTGCCTTCCCCAAAACTGGCATGCATCTGATGTCAATGATCTGCAATCGGACTGCTCTTTTTTTTTTTTTTTTAAGATTTATTTATTTATTTCTCTCTCCTTCCCTTCCCCTCCCCCCGCCCAAGTTGTCCGCTCTCTGTGTCCATTCGCCTTGTGTTCTTCTGTGACTGCTTCTCTCCTATCAGGGGCACCGGGAATCTGTGTTTCTTTTTGTTGCGTCATCTTGTTGCTGTGTCAGCTCTACCTGTGTGTGGCGCCATTCTTGGGCAGGCTGCACATTTTTTGCGCTGGGCAGCGCTCCTTATGGGGTGCACTCCTTGCGCATGGGGCTCCTCTATTCGGCAGGGCGCTCCTTGCGTGCATCAGCACTACACATGGGCCAGCTCACACGGGTCAAGGAGGCCCGGAGTTTGAACCACGGATCTCCCATGTGGTAGGCGGATGCTCCATCCATTGAGCCGAGTCTGCTTCCCCTGACTGCTCTTGTCTTCTTCGTCTTACCAAAGGACTCCAGGGAGGTCTTAGCTCTTGCGAGAAAGAGGGTTAGGAACAGATCATTTATAACAAATTTAAATCAGTTAATTCACTTTACTGTCCATAAGTTAATAAAGTGAAACAAAGACAAGGAGTCAAAAAACCAAGTACTGGTATAAAGAATGTCATTACTAGGTTGTATTTTGGCATATTCTCCTTCACAGGGTCTTTCACATTCAAATTCTCATTGTCAAGTACACACGTGAGTCCTCCCATATGACTCACTATTCTGCTCCGAACTGCAAGGTCATCAAAGGTTCTTCTTCCTTGAGTTCAGGCAGACAATATCCTCTTTGTGGAAGTGGGGGTGAGTTCTCCTCTTGAAGAAATGCCTCTCCTCTGGGGCCACACCTCTCCTCTTTGGCTCTGTGTTTGTCTGCGTTTCTCTCTGGGCCACCATTCATCTTGCTGCCACAAGTCTCCTGTAAGTGCTACACGTGTCCGGTGACGTGATTGTACTCAGCTGGGTCCTGTCTCCTCCTCCCAGGCCAGGTGATGACCCAGGATCCTTTCCATCTTCAGCCGAACTCTGTTACACAGCCTATGCGCGTGGTCCCAAGTAACCGTACACACCTAGGGTTTCACCAGAGAAGCAATGGCAATAGTCAAAAGGCTTTGACCAAGAGGTCCTAGGATCCCAGAGCTAGCTGTGAGAAACGTTACCAGTGATATCATAGCCCCGAAAAAGAGCCTGGGGCTTGCCAAATTCCTGGACCTGTGCGTATTAAAAGATCCTAGGGCTGCTGCCTGCCCCAAGTTAGCACAACGTTGGTGACTTACCAGAAATCTATTCTCTCGCAGTTCTCGAGATTCGAAGTCTGAATCAAGGTGTGGGCAGGGCCGTGCTCTCTCCAATGACTCTAGCGAAGACTGCTCCAGTACCTGCTGGTGGTGGCCAGCGTTCCTCGGCTTGTAGCTGCGTCGCTCCAGTCTCTGCCTCTGTCCACGTGGCCCTCTTCCCCGTGTCTCTTTTCTCCTTCTAAGGACACCATTCATGCTGGGTTCAGGACCCACCCTACTTCAATATGGCCTCGTCTTCACTAATTACGTCTGGAAGGAGTCTCCTTCCCAATAAGGGCACTTTCTGAAATTAGGACTTTGACGTATCTTTCTGAGGGACACAATTCAGTCCATAATGGTGGTACATAAATTTTTTGTTTTGTTTTGTTTTTTTATTTCTCTCCCCTTCCCCCCCACCCCCTAGTTGTCTGTTTTCTGTGTCTATTTGTTGTGTGTTCTTCTTTGTCCACTTCTGTTGTTGTCAGCGTCACCGGGAATCTGTGTTTCTCTTTGTTGTGTCATCTTGTTGTGTCAGCTCTCTGTGTGTTTGGCGCCATTCCTGGGCAGGCTGAAGTTTCTTTCACGCTGGGCAGCTCTCCTTATGGGGCGTACTCCTTGGGCATGGGGCTTCCCTATGCGGGGGACACCCCTGCGTGGCACGGCACTCCTTGCACGCATCAGCACTGCACATGCACCAGCTCCACACGGGTCAAGGAGGCCCGGGGTTTGAACCGCGGACCTCCCATGTGGTAGATGGACGCCCTAACCACTTGGCCAAGTCCGCTTCCACATAAATTTTTGAAGCAGCAAATAAATTGCATGGCCAATGGTTTCCTGCAGCTGCTCTAAAGAGTATTCTCAGAAAGAAAGATAATCCGTGTCATTAAAGGCTAGAAGAGTGAAGGTAAGGCCTCCTGGGCAGGGACAAGGTGACTGCTTTTATATTTTGACTTTGAACTTTTGCACCCAGAGTCAGGGGTGCAGCCACTGCCCCTTGGTGTAGCAGGGCTTGGGGTTGAGCAAACACTAACCACTGTGAGCTGGACTGGAAATTTTTCCGACAACACAGTTCCCTTGGGACTTCAGGGGCCTTCCAGGCTATTTCCTTCCTTCCTTCAATGCAGTGGACTAGTAGCAAATCCAGAGATCTTGCCAAGGGGCAGTCTTTGATTCTAGGATATGTCCTGGAACATTTCTGCCACTTGGGACAAGCCTCAAGGTTCTGATCACCCCTTAGGGGCCCCCATCGTGGCCCCTGCCTTGAGGTAACTGGAAACTCAAGGTACCCTTGTGTTGGAAGACAACATGGGGAAATCGTTACCTGTGTCTGGTGGGAAGAAGCTTAGAGGAGGCCAAAAGGCGCAGCTGCAACTGAAGACTTGTGGTGCACAGGTTAGAGCCAGACTGCCCAGTGCACAAGTCAGTTAGTCAGGGTTTATTTAACTTTCCCCATGCCTTTATTTCCCTCATCTGTAAAACAGTACCTACTTCATTGGGTAACACCTAAATGTTAGTCATTACCACTCTTCCTCTAAATTCCAATCCTCTTTCTTGCTATGCCTCCTGTTTGCCTGCCTTTGCTCACAGTAACTTCAGCTTGTTGCAGATAATTCAGCTTTTGTAATGTAGCATAACCAAGGCCTCAGCCCCATTGGAATGTAAACCACAGGCAGAGAGGAGCCCTCTTAATGAAGCTGCTTTGAAAAGGACAGCTCCAGCCTAGGCTTACTTCTTTCATGTAGGATCTTACTCAAAGTGGCAAGAAGAGGCCAAAACTCATCGACTTTAAGCCCCCTGTCCTTCAGCAGTGGTAAACGTCTAGTTGGAGTGGCAACAATTTAATTGGTTGTTTCATTACCACATAACAAAAATTGCCAACTTTTCAACCAAGAATAGAAGAGTCTTCACCTTTCCTTGACAGACAATTTTATATTTTAGGGTCACTTGAGATCCCTCATTCTTTATACCAATTTTTCTGACAGGGCTCTTTGCATGGTAAGGAACATCAGCTTAGGCAAAAAAGAAACTCCTTGCCTCATGTAAATGAAAGCTCAGAACCAGACTCTTAAACTAGGTTACGGAGACAAGCAGTCTCTCTCCACATTTTGGCTTTCCCTTCTCCATGTTGGCTTCATTCTCAGACTTCACATAATGGGAAGTTGGCTGCCAGCGCTCCTGGCCTACATCTTCTCAGGTACAAATACAGCAGAAAAAAGATTCTTTCCTTTAATACTTCAGATAAAGTCCCACCCTTGACTGGCCTCAACCCAGCCTGTGTCACATCATCAGCCAGAAACCAACATGCTCATCCCTGGAGCTGGGATCAAGATCATCTCTACCAAATTCACAATAATGAAAGATGATTCCCCAAAGAAAATCCAGGCCACTATTGTGAAAAAAGGGGAAAGGCTGCTGGGTGAGAAAACAACAACAACAACAAAATGCCATATGTACAATGGAATAGTATGCAGCTGTAAAAAAAAGAATACGGTAAATCTGTATACACAGATTTGGAACAATTCCCAAGATAAATTAAGTTAAAAAAGAAAGCAACATGCAGAGGAGTGTGTACAGTGTGTGCTCATTTGTATTTACCAAATATACGTGTGTGTGCGTGTGTGTGTTTGTATAGCCATGAAGATTTCTGGAGCAGTACATGAGAAACACTTAATAGTGTTTATTTCTGGAGAGTGGAACTGGGGATATGTGGGGTGGAGAGTAGACTCATTTTTTATTGTTGTTTTCTGTCCTTCTGAATTTTTAACTGAGTATGTGTGTGTGTGCGCGTGTGTCCATTTTCATTAAATATTATCTCACCAGGCCTCACCTTTAAGTTCCATTCAGAACACCTATATTAGAATTTTTACCTCATAAAAATTGCGGCAATCACTAGATATGTCGACTCTATAGACTGGAAGAGATTTTTAATGAGGGGCAAGTGGCCTGGGATAGCAAGGCCATGGGTTCCCAGACCAGGAGCTGAGGTAAAGTGCCACGGCCCTGCTTCATGGGGCAGGGGGAGGGCCTGGGGAGACTTCAGGGGGACAGGTGAGCTCTGAGAGCTCACAGAAAGAAACTTGACCCTTTTCCAGAAATTAGGAGGCTTAGCATCTGGATGGGCTTGGGTTTGGGGTCCGAGGCTATGTGGAGGGATCCCGGAGCAGCTGCAAGTCCACTTAGGCCGTTCTTTGCAATCCTGGCTCCTGAGCTACCCCCAGAAGTGCTTCATTTAGCTTTGGTGGTTAAGACAGATAATATATGTGAGATGACCAGCAGCTATGTCTAGTTATCATGTAGCAAAAACATTCTGCAAATCACTAAGATATATCAGATGAATGCTGCTGGGTTGCTTCTGAGCCCAGAGAGCATCTACTCCTATATGTCAAGACATCACTGGATGCTGCTGTTGTGGTCTGCTTCCAACTTTACAAGATTAGAAGCGACTCAGAGACAACACTGGACTCATAAAGCAGGGACTGGGAATATCTTCAGTTATTCCTTTTCCCCCACGATATGTGAAAATCAAGCTGAAGGGGTTCAAAGAGTCCTTCTTCATTCGACAAATCCATTCAACCATTAGTGAGCATCAACTTCGCACCAGGCACTGTGCACGGCACTGGCAAGACAGAGGTGAACACACACCCCGTCCTAGCCCTTGAGGCTTCCTGACAAGGAGCCCCCGGTGCCTCTTCGTGGCCCTCTTCCTCCTTAGGAGCTCACGAGTGAGAGATCACCACGACTAGCTCGTCGCGCAGATGAGTACCTGAGGACCACCACTGCCAGTGAGAGGGGAACTAGGTTTAACATTCCCAGTGGAACCGAAATCTGCAGTCAAAAAAAGCTAGTCCTGGCCAGAAGGTTGACTTTTGGATGAGAATGATGCCTGCAGTAACAATCCTGCCAAAAACAACCGCCTCGTGCATTAGCCTTCTCCCTAGAGGGTATTAGGAACCTGAGAGTGACAGAAAATTCAGCTCACACTGGCTGAGGGGAAAAAACAAACAAACCTGATTTTGTATTTCTTTTTTCTGAAATAACACAAGCAGATTTTCTTATTACAAAAGTAATGCAAAGGCTGTTTTCATGCAATAATATATAAATTTTAAAAACAACTTTTTTTTAGAGTTTGGTGTATTACGTGTACTTCTAAACATGCGTATACAAAACAAATACTTGTGGATTTTTTTTAACGAAAATGGTATTATTTATAACATTCTGTAAGTTGCTTTCTTTTCCCACAAACGGAATTTTATTTTTTCTTTATTTAATATAATAAACTTTATTTTAAAAGTGGTTTTAGATAACAGAGAAATTATGTCGAAAGTATAAGGGATTCCCATGTACTGCCCCCCTCACAGCTCCCCTTATTAATCATCTTACAATAGTGTGGTACATTTGTTACAGCTGATGAATAAATGTTGAAGCATTGCTACTAACCAAGCTCTATAGTTTATATTGTGGTTTACACTTAATTCCAATGTCCTAGAAGTGCGCTGTGTTCCCCCTATACTCCCTCCTGCTGCCCTCTGAACCTCTGGTAACCATTATCTTTATATCAGTGTTACAATGTTCTTCCATTACTATAATATTAACAAGTTTACTTTGTCCATGGTTGCATTCCCCCTTGTTTGTTCATTCCTCAACCCTGAGGATTCAGGGATGGTGAATCTGACGGCTCTGCTTCAGATTGAGAGGGGGCTTAGATCTTACGGGGCAGATGGAAAGAACTGTTCTGCTTGCAGTTGTAGATACTCTGTTTCATGAGATGGGGGTTGTCCATCATAATTTCGTTAGCAACTTGCTTTCTATGTTACTACATATAACTCTATCACATTCGCCAGTTAAATAGAATTGTAAGGTATGGAGGTAGCATAATTGTTATTACTTCACTATTCTCCTATCGATGGACATTTAGATTGTTTTTTAATTTCTTACTAGTGCAAACAATGTTGCAATGAACATGTAGTACACATTCTTTTGCACCCTGTGCACTTCCAGAAATTTCTGGAAGTGGAATTCCTGGGCTAAAGTTCTCTGAAATAGTTCAACTTGATTTTGAAATGAGGAAAACTATACTTGCATAAGTGAATGTTCTGCAGACCAGATAGGCATGAAATAATCTATAAGATTAATTATTCATGGTGAACTGTGCAGTATACCCATGGATGTGCTTTTTGCCTTTGGTCTAGCCTAGTCCAAAATATTCCCATCACTGTTTCCTCATTAGGACAGGAAATCTGCAGAGCAGAATTCCTGGGTTGGGATCTCCCTGATCCCAATGACATAAATGAGTGAAGAGCTCTGACAGGAGCTTTAGCAATAGTCATGGGCCAAACACCCCAGCTGATCACACGTGAGCATGGACACCATCCGGCTGACAAAGCCCTCAAATTAGTGAGCTCTTAGGGATGTGGGTCCAAAACTCTCCAGAGAGAATAGCGCCCCCAAGAGGTGTTTGGGTGTCAGCAGCAGCCCTCACACCTCCTGGCGGTGCAAGCTAATCCTCTTCCTGTTGAGACAGTAAGCTGTAGGTCCAGTTCTCACTGATTCTTATCCAGTACATATTTGCTGTCTAAACCTCTACTTAAATAATCTAAATTCAGTTGATACAGGAGATTCTGGGTATCCGTGTATAGTTGGCGTTTTCATTTTGTGAGTGACCAAAGGCCTATGGTATGTTGTCACACATAGCTTTTCAGAGAAGATGGAGTAAAGGAATGCTCGCTGAGCTGACAAGTAGGCCAAGCCAGCTAGCCGGCGTCCACATCTCACCGTGGCTTTGCTGTCGTCCACGCAGTTATATTCAGTGATGCTCCAGAAGCCACGGGAACTGGTTCTTTTTTGAAAATTGGACATAAAACAGCAGACATGGTTAACCTGCAGTCTGGTGATAGACAGAGACACATCTCTGGGCTGGGATTATTTAAAGAGCAACTCAGGAGTCAAATAAACATTCTAATCTTTCAGGGTTTCTCAATTTCCACACTAATGGTAATTTTGGACTGGATAATTCTTTGTTGGGGGAGGGGGTACAGTCCTGGGCATTGAAGGATGTTTAGCAGCATCCTTGGTCTCTATCAACGAAGTGCTGTTAGCTCCCTGCCCCTCCCCGGTCGTGACAAGCAAAGATGTCTCTAGAACCACTGCCATATTTGAACATTTGGAGATTCAGGGTTTGGGAAGCATCCCTCCCGAACACCTAGCAGCTTCCAAACAGCTGCAGTGGATTCTGCGCCCAACTGTGGAACCACTGTGGACTTTTTTTCATTTGTTAGGTACTTTCCCTCATCCAGACTGGAAGCCTAGATTCAGCTACCTAAAGCGGGTAAATAGATGACAGGGGAGAGAGGTTGCCCCTGTGTGCCAGGGCCCCCCTGGAACAGCAGTGTGTCCCAGCATGCAATCCCTCCAGGAAACTGGAAGCTCTGGGCTGAGATTAAGGGAGAGACCCCATGATCCCAGAAGAGGGAGCCAGGCTGGAGAATTGTGGGCACTTTCATTCACTCCTCAAATATTTGTTGAGGGCCTTCTGGAACTTGTATTAGTGAGAGTGGGGAGGGTGGAGATAGACAATATACATTTCAGGTAGCCGCGCTTGCTGTAGTGAGGCATGGTAAGGAGAGAGGGCGGTGACTGTGTGTGTTGGGGCGAGGGGTGGGGGGAAGGCGGGTGGACAGCTATTTTAGATAGGATGGTCAGGAACCATCACCTGAAAGGATGACTTTCAACCTGAAGGGCGTGAGAGAGCAAACATTTGATTTAGCTCCAAATTCTCTGACTCTAACACAATGCCTGGCACCCAAGGAGTCTCAGTTAACGCCTCACGGAGTGACACAAACTAATTTCAGCCCTCATTGGGCTATTATTTCACCATGTGACTTTGAGCAAGTCACCTCCCTATTCAGCTCTCAGATTCCCCATCTAACTTGTGGAGTCATTTCAAGGGCTGAAATGAAATTATGTCTAAGAGCATATATTGGTATAAATGTAAAAGTAAACTGCCTCAACGTTGCTTCTTCTCAAATATGTCCGGACATGAACACTACAGGGTTTAAAAAGCAGTGTAGACTTTTTTCCCCTCAGAAACATTTGAGGATTCGGTTAAGTAAGTGGTAAGCACTGTTTCGTGTAGTACTAAAACAATTTTCATGTTGAATGAGATTTTTTTAACACGCAGCCTTTAAACATCTTTCTTTCCCCTGGTTGGCTTTGGAACCGCGGGTTAAAGCCTCTCTGAAACCCCGCCCCATCCCTTCCCTGTGTTAACCCACAGGCGACACCGCTGGCCCCGCGGAGCCTGGAGTCCTGGCAGATGCTGGGGAACCTGTGCCCGGCATATTTGCTGGTGGAGTGAATTCACACCAACCGTCAAGTCTCTTCTGGCCACAGCAATTGCCCTCACAACGGCCATTTATTTTACCTTAATGGAATCAAAGAGACCTAACCTGTTTGACGTTGGTGCCGTGACATGCATGACTGCGAAGCGCCCACAAGCTTCCGAACACATGCAGAGCTATCATTCTCACTATTACTAGTGATTGTTATTTTTATTGTTCAAGCTGTGACCATACAGAGCCATTCTGGCTTTGCGAGGAAACTTCTGCCCGCGAGATCTCGCCGCTTGCGCGCTGCTCGCGGCTCCCGGTGCCACCTCGGCGGTGGCCCTGCGCCCCGGGTCGGCGTCGGCGGCTCGCAGGCCTCCGCTCCCACCGGGAATGTTCTCTCACGTTCCTGCCCTAATGCAGTGCTTCAGCGCTCTGGCGACAAACCAGGTTCCCGCAGCCGTGGCCAAGAGCCACTAGGTGTCAGCGCGCACGTCAGGAGCCGCGCGGAACGGGGACCCGCCAGGGTGGCCCTGCAGGGGGCGTGAGCGCTCGGGAAGGGCCCTGGGGACAGAGGGTGGATTTGCCCTCAGAAGCCTCCGGAGCCACCACCCACACGGGAAAGCAGGCGCCGCCTTTACCCAGCCTTGAGTATTTTTAATTCCCTCACGGGACCCTGCCGTGACCCCGCAGTCTGGAGAAGCCTGGCTGAAAGCGGTGCTAGCTGCACTTCGCTTTACCGCTGCACAGGGTCGCCATCTAGTGACAAAAAGCATGTACTGTCAGTTTCTAACGGACTTCTAAGCACGACGGAAACGTTCTGGTTTGTGCGGGGAACGCTTTATGGTGGCGGGGCCGTGCGGCCCATGGGGACCCAATTCCAGGCCTTGTTGGGGAGGAATGGTTAGTGTCCCTTCGCCAGCCTGTGACACGCGGCAGGGGGCCCTCTCCACAGAGGACAGCTGGTCTGGTCCAAACCTTGGCGTCAAGCCTCACGTTGACTGTGTTCTTCAAAACTGGGAGTCCTGCGGCACCCGGTGGGTTGGCCCTGAGCCACACTCAGCATAAGATCAACCTGGAAGTAGTTGTGACTTATGAAATCCCACGGTTTGTTGGGAGATGGGACGGGTGTTCAGGGAGAGGACGGTTGGCAAGGGAATTCCTTCAGTAACCAAGAGCCTAGAGCAACGGACCTGCAACCTGCCCTCCCCCAATGCACCTCTGGTTAGGGACACCTGGGAGGGGTGAAGAGGGAGCTGACAGGGTGTGGGCCCAGCCCCTAATGTGGTGTGGTCTCTAGGAGGCCACGGCAAAGTTTGGGAGACAGTGAGTGCCTGCACTCCAGGCCTCAAAGGCCACCACTCTGGTGGGACTCAGCCAGAACTGCAAGCCATGATTGGGGCCCCAGGGAAGACGGCGGCCAGTCAAGAGCTGGCCAGAGGCCAGGGGTGCAGGCAGAAGCTAGAAGGACATTAACAGCAATCTAACAGCTCAGATAAGCTAAGCGGAGCCAGAAACGTATTTTTCCCCAACCCACCTTATTTTTTAAAAAATATGTTTTATTACAGAGGTTGTGAACTTACAAAACAATCATGCACTTTTGTGGAATTTCCATACAACACTCCTTCACCAACACACCACACCATGGTGGAACATTTGTTACAGATTATGAGATAATATCATCAGACTGTTACCACCAACCATGGTCCATAGTGTTCATTTGGCACACTTTTTCCATGTCTCCCCATTATCAATACAGTATATCTTTGGAATTGATGCAAGAATATTACAGTATGGCTGTTAGCCACAGTCCATAGGTCACACCAGTTGTATATTTTTTATGCTTGTTGGGGTGTCAGGGCCCTCCCAGGGCATCAGCTCAGGGTTAGCAGGTAATTGGGACCACCTGGCTGAGACTTCCTTGCATGTAGATGGCAGAGATGGGGTGAGGTAGTGGGTCAGGTGGGGGCAGCGGGAAGCAGCAGTATTTAGCAGGTGGTCCTGATACCTATGTAACATAGCCTAAAAGGTTGTGTCAGAGGGTAGGTGAGGGCAGGAAGCAGTACTGATAGAATCCATATTTTCTTTATTTAGCCAAGAAAGCCTAAGTGTGCCTGCAGGTTTTTTTAGGAAGTCCTTCCTTCTGTCCTACCCATCATTTCATCCATCAGGTCAACCAATGGGCCTTCCAACAATGATAAGTAAGATATAGAGTGTGCCTTTGGTGTTTTACTGGAGAAACAGGCATATAACTCTGTGTAAACAATGTATCGAGGAGGCTCATTGAGGTATAAACAAGAAATGGTTTTATTTTGAACGATAGCCTCCCTCTGAGTTAAGCAGATTCCAAAATGGCATCTTGGCCAGATTCATCTTTGGTTGTTGGAACAGTCCTGCCTCATTTTAAAAATAACTCCAGTTCAAAATGAAGCAGGACATATCTTCAGTTTGTGAGATAGGAATATGATTAAGCATTTTTTTCACTTCTTCATATTTTTCATTAATAAGGAGACCTTGCCTATGTCATTTAAGTAATCTGTATTCATCTGTGTATCTTTCTGAACACTAGAGGAGCAATTGAATTAGTAGTTGGAATTAAATGAGATACAAGTGCCTGGACAAAACTTTTTTGGAGGGAAGCCGATGTGGCTCTACAGATAGAGTGTCCGCCTACCACATAGGATGTCCAAGGGTTCAGTACCCAGGGCCTCCTGGCTTGGCCCGCGTGCAGTGCTGCTGTATGCAAGGAGTGCCAGCACATGCAGGGATGCTCCCGCATAAGGGTGTCCCTCTGCAAGGAGTGGCCCCTGTGCAAGGAGAGCCACCCCCACACAAAACCTCAGCCTGCCCAGGTGTGGTGCCACACACATGGAGAGCTGACGCAGCAAGATGACACAACAGAAAGAGACACAGATCCCCAGTGCTGCCTGATGAGAATACAAGCAGACACAGAAGAACACACAGTGAATGGACACAGAGAGCAGACAACGGGGGGGGGGGGGGGAGGCGTGGGAGGGGGTAGCAGGAATAAATAAATAAATCTTAAAAAAAACTTTTTAGGAGTAATACTTCTATAACTTGTTGTGCTGCCTTTTCTGTTACTTTTTTTTAAACTTGAAATATAGTTATTTTAAAAAAAACACTCTAGTTCATTACCACTCTAACCAGAAGGTCAACCTAACATCACTAACGGCAGAGAGGGGGCAGCTTGACATTAAATGTTCTGGGTGTGATAAATATGAAGTGTCCAATATTACCTGTGAAATAGTCGTACTAAAATGTTTAACCTGAATCTAATCAAGTCTATAGGCACAACTGTTTCCAAAATCCACAGGGAATGGAGTAACAAGCTAGAGAACACCGTGAGGAAACAATTACCAATGCTGTCCGAGAGAACTTTTGCCCTGATGGAAATGTATGCTGTGCTGTTCAATACAGCAACCACTAGCCACACACGGGTACTGAGCACTTGAAATGCAGCCGGTGCAACTGAGAAACCAGTTTCCCCTAATTTTAATTAAATCACATTTAAAGTTAAATAGTCACACATGCCTAGTAGCTGCTATAGTGGACAAGTGCAGATATAGAACAAAACCAGAATAAGGGACATTTAACAAGACAACTAGCCTGGACTCCTGAAAAAAAATCAATGTGATAGGAAAAAAGTAAGAAAGAGAGAGAGAGAGAAACAAAGAAAGGAAGAGGGAGGGAGGGAGAGAGAAGGGAGGGGACTGTTCTAGTTTAAAACTGACTGAAGAGACATAACAACCAAATGCAAATCTGACAACCTGTCAGATCCAACACTCTTTCTCACTCTTTTTTTTTTTACTTTGGTAACATGTATATGTATGTGTGTGTATATATATTATAACATAAAATTTGCCATTTTAACTAATTTTATTTATTTTTTAAAGATTTATTTTATTTATTTCTCTCCCCTTCCCCCCCAAGTTCTGCTCTCTGTGTCCGTTCGCTGTGTGTTCTCCTGCATCTGCTTGCATTACCCGGCAGAACTGGGAAATGGTGTCTCTTTTCTTTGCGTCATCTTGCTGTGTCAGCTCTGTGTGTGTGGTGCCACTCCTGGGCGGGTGTGCTTTTTTCACATGGGGCGGCTCTCCTTGCAGGGTGCACACTTTGTGAGTGGGTAACCATGATGCGGGGGCACCCCTGCATGGCATGGCACTCCTTGTGGGCAGCAGCACTGCGCGTGGGCCAGTTCACCACATGGGTTAGGAGGCCCTGAGGATCGAACCCTGGACCCTCCATATGGTAGGCAGACCCCCTATCAGTTGAACCACGTCCACTTCCCTTAACTATTTTTAAGTGTACAGTTAAGTGGCATTAATTACTTTCTCAATGGTGTGCTACTATCACCACCTTCTACTACTAAAATTTATCACCCCGAACAGAAACTCTTTACCCATTTACCAATAATTCCTCCCATTTACCAATTCTCCCTCTCCCCCCACCTCCCTTAACCCCTGGTAACCTCTAATCTACTTTCTGTACCTATGAATTTGTTCATTCTAAATATTTCATATAGGTGGGATCATACAATATTTGTCCTTTTGTGTCTGCTTCTTCATTTTGCATAATGTTTTCAAGGTCCACTCAAGCTGTAGCATGTATCAAAACATCATTCCTGGGGAAACGAATGTGGCTCAAGCAGTTGGGCTCCTGTTTACCATATAGGAGGGCCAGGGTTCCATGCCCAGGGCATCCTGGTGAGGGCAAGCTGGCCTGAGCACTGAGCTGGTCCACACGGAGTGCCAACCCATACAGGAATACCGCCCCATGCAGGAGTGCTGACCGACATGGAGAGCTGATGCAGCAAGATGACGCAACAAGAGACACAGAGGAGAGACAATAAGAAGATGTAGCAGAACAGGGAGCTGAGTGGCGCAAGAGAATGATCGCCTCACTTGCACTCCGGAAGGTCCCAGGATTGGTTCCCAGAGCCACCTAATGAGAAAACAAGCAGATACAGAAAGAACACACAACAAATGGACACAGAGAGCAGACAAGAGAGGGGTGGGGGGAGAAATAAATAAATAAATCTTTTAAAAAAAAACATCATTCCTTTTCATGGCTGAATGGTATTTCATTATATGGATATACCACATATTGTTTATCCATTCATCTGTCAATGGACATTTGTTATTTGCCGATGCTCTCTTTCTATACCAAATGTCCTGGAATACAACCATTATTCTCCTGGCATAAAATTCATAGTTGATGAAACCTATCTATGTAAATAATTTTTGTAAATTCATTGTTCTAGTAACTATAACTGCAAAACAAATTACTCTAAAATTTAATAACCTAAAACAACAAAAATTTTCTATCTGACGGTTTCTATTGGTCAGGAACTTAAAAGCATCCTTACTAGCTCAGTGGTTCTGGCCCTGGGTGTGTCATGAGGATGCGATCAAGACATGGTACAGGGCTGCAGTCTCATTTGAAGGTGTGACTGGGGCTGCAGGATCTGCTCCCACGGTGGCTCACCCACACTGCTGTTGGCAGAGGCCTCCGTTCCTCACTGGCTCTTGGCAAGAAGCCTCGGTTCCTCATCACCTGGACCTCTTCTTCACAGACTGCTTGAGCGTCCTCATGACATAGCAAGTGTTTTCTCCTGGACTGAGTGCATCAGGAGTGAGAACAAGGAGGAAGGCAGAATGTCTTCCTTTCATTATCTGGTATCAGAATACACAACCTCTCACTTCAGCTCTAATCTGTTTATTAGAAGCAAATCATCCCTAAGTTCAGTCCACACTCAAGGGGAGGGGAATTAGGTTCCACTTCTTGATAGGAGGACTATCAAAGGAGTTGTGGACTTATTTTAAAACCAATACAAATATAATGCCCTATGTAAAGTACAAAGGAGAAATAAAATGAAAGTAAACATTACTAAAATATTAAGTATATCAGTATGTAAATCCTTATATGCAATCACCCAAAAGGAAAAAAATGAAGTTGCTAAATGTTTCCACCTATACATAGAATTACCAAACCATACTGCTCTTGGTGGTATGATTATCCAAAATGGTGAACAACTCTTAGTAACATTCTGAGCAAAAAGACAATCTTCCCTCAGTTTGTAGGTATTGCATCCACTGCACCTGAGCACCTGGCCCAGGGGTCCACTGGGATCTGGAATTCAGCCCTTACCTGATCATGAAGTTGTGCACATTGGTAAGGAGCTGTATTTTTGTGAAGAAGGGGGCACATCCCCCTCCCCTGCCCCCTTGTTGTTCTTTTGTGCTCGCCATCTGCTCTCTGGGTCCATTCACTGTGTGTTCTTCTGTGTTTGCTTGTCTTTTATCTTCTCATCTTTCTCTTTAAGAGGCACTGGGAACTGATCCCAGGACCTCCAGTACGGGAGAGGTCAGTTGCTTGAGCCACCTCATCTCCCTGGTCTGCTGAGTCTCTCACCACCTCTCCTCTGCGTCTCCCTTTGTTGCGTCATCTTGCTGTGCCAGCTCTCCACAGCACGGGCCAGCTTGCCTTCACCAGGAGGTCCTGGGAATTGAACCCGGGGCCTCCCATACGGTAGATGGGAGCCCAGTCACTTGAGCCACATCCGTTTCCCAAGGAGGCGCATTTTCAAAATGTACACAAAAGTGCTCTGCATGAGCAGGACCAGGAGACAGGGGCTCCCGTTTCCTAATTCTCACACAGGTGTAGATAAGGGACCAGCTGTGTCCTCTTTGGCATCCGTGGGCCCTGACTTGCCTCTGTTCTCCCCCAAGAAGAAATTCCCTCAGAGGTGCTCAGTGTATTAGCCAGAGGGATCACCATCAGGGCCACTATTGGAGAGGCCTGGTATTAATGAAGAGCTTCCTCAGGCAGAAACCGTATTTTACTTGCCACCCTTCTGCAGCCTCTGACCCGCTTCTTCAAGCAGAGCTGTGAATGGCCTGCCCTCATTTCTCTTTTTTCCCGGAATATCTCACCTACACAAACACATCTCTAGACTGAAAGGTCACTGCAATCCAATGAACAAAAATTAAAGTGACCCAAGCTGGGTGTAGGTCTCCTCAGCCTGGTCTATAGAGTCTGGGGAATTCAGCACTTTTTGATGTTTAAAATGAGATAGCGAAGGACTAGGACTATGGGGAGATCCCCAGACTAGGCAGGAGCTCCAGACAAGACAGCACGAGGACCCAGTGCCAGGCTGACGAGGGGAGGGAGGAACAGGGCAAGTTAGCTCTTAAAGCTACAAGAAGGCTTTTTTTTCTGCCTTGGGTTTGGATAGGGATTGTGCTTAATCCCCAAGTAACCAATAAAATCTCTAAAACCAACAAACTGCCAGAGAGTTCCAGGACCACGAAGAGGAGGAGGGGTTTCCGTAGCCAAGACAGACTCCGAAGTATCTTCCCCGCCAGGGAAACACAGACCTGGTCAGCATCAGCCCCACACTGTTTGAAATGGGAAATTTTCCTCATGATCGTTATGAGGACCTCATCAAAATTGACATTATCTTAAATACTTGCTATAGTTGACGTGTTTTGCTTACAGAAATGTCATAGTTCTGGCTGAAAAATCACAGTGTTTCATTCTTAACCGCTATGGCCAGGTGGGCTCTTATCCTGTCTGAGTTATGATATTTAAATACAGTTGCATGTAAAAGCCATCCTTAGTCTCAGTTTGGGGTTCCAACAAGATAGGTGGAAAATGGCCCTTCAGTGGCATGTGAAAGCTTCATGTGCAAAAATGTGGCAGAATCAATCAACCAGCTGTTTAGAGCTTCAGTCCACAAACCGGGGGTCCTTACACTGCTGTTCTTAGGGGCGTTTCAGGGAAACTGTGACCTACAAAAACTAAAAGTTTGTGTGCATTTTACTAGGGAGATGGTCTTCCACTTTCATTGGAATCTCAAAAGAATCTAGACACAAAACAATTAAGAATTACTGCCCTAAAGACTTCCGTTCCCCTGCAAATCTTTATGGTAAAACAGTACGCTTGATTCTCCCCTAGAGCAGAGAAAAGTCATTGTGAAACTTAGAATTATTAGCAACAAGAGCAAAAAGCTTTAAACTTGGCAATGGTAAATCTCCCAAACTGGGTCTCACAACCCACACTTTAAAATTCCGTCAAGATTACAGACAAATGTATGTGGATTTACGATTTGGAATGTGTGGTCTAGGCTCTTGCAGTGGCAAAATGGCATATGATATGTTCCTCTTGTGGGCCGGAGTCTCTAATAGGTCCCCAGTAATGTGTGTCTATTCCTTTATGGAGAAGGATGGGATCTTGATGAAGTCCATGGACTTGGCCCCACATGGTTCAGGTTCATAAGACCCTTCCCTCAGATTTTGCTCCATACAGTTCACTTCAGTAAGCGCTAAGGGGCAGACAACTTCTTTCTCACCAATGTATTCACAAGGCTTACAATTAGGATAGAAATTGATCCAACTCTAGCTCTCTCTCTCCTTGCTCTCTTCTCTCTCTTTTCCATTTGTCTGAACTCCCTCCACCACTCTACCCTATCAAAGTATTTCTACTTACTTTAATTCAGCAAAGGACAACTTTGCATCCTGGAAAACTAAATGGGCATTTCAGGCAGCACGTTCTTGCCAAAGTAATCTGGGTATCATTCACTATACCCAACAGGGAATGTTCTCAGTTCTGTCCTGTGGAAAGGACAGCCAGATATTAACTTTTTACAGTAACAAAATTTCATTTTACAAACATTTTAACAAACGGTTTAAACTCTGGGGAAAGAGTCATCTTTTTCTCTACTTATTTGCATTTTTGCTGTAATGTCTTCTAACATATACAGGGTGCCCCAGGAAGATCATGAGAACTCCCCCCTTAGCCCACCCCTGCTACCATCTGCATCTGAACATCTCTCTCCTTGTATTTGTTTTCTTTGTGATTTGTTTTGTTTTGTTTTTGGAGTTCTTCGTGTTTTGTTTTGTTTTGTTTTTCTATTTTTTTAAATGTTACATTAAAAAAAATGAGGTCCCCATATACCCCCCAACCCCCTCACCCCACTCCTCTCATAACAACAACCTCCTCCATCATCATGAGACATTCATTGCACTTGGTGAATACATTCCTGAGCACTGCTGCACCACATGGCCAATGGTCCACATTATAGTTTACACTCTTCTCCAGTCCACCCAGTAGGCCATGGGAGGACATACAATGTTCAGTAACTGTCCCTGCAGTACCACCCAGAACACAACTCCAAGTCCTGAAAATGCCCCCATATCACATCTCTTCTTCCCACTCCCCACCCTCAGCAGCTACCATGGCCACTTTCTCCATCTCAATGCTACATTTACTTCCATTACTAATCACAATAGTTCCAGAATAGAATATCAGTAAGTCCACTCTAATCCATACTCTATTCCTCCATCCTGTGCACCCTGGGATGGTTATATCTGCTCTACCTCTGTATCAAGAGGGTGCTTAGATTCCACTTGGATGATGGATGCAGTTCTCCTGTTTGCAGTTGTAGGCACTCTTGGCTCCCTGGTATTATGGTTGATCTTCTTCACCTCCCTGTTAGCTGGCAGGGGTAAGTCCAAGAAACCAGAGGGTAGGAGTTGCAAGTCTGTTGAAGTTCAGGGCCTGGCTATCACATGGACAGTCCAGAGATTCAGGTCCCCTGAGTATACACTAAACCCCAGCGCCAACCACAGGCCCGTTAAAAGTGACAGGAAAGGCTTGTCAACAAAGATCACATCTGAGTCCAACTTCATCACACTCAGGAACACAAACTCCAAAGTAGGGCCAACTGACATGGCACTGAACTCCATCTGCCATGACTATAGAACCTGTGGGTCTCTGTAGCCCTCAGAAGAACCAATACCTGGGGTTGTATCTACTTTAGCAGTCTCTGGGACTCTGGTGAGGTGCACATAAGGGCAACCCCTCTGATGACCTCCCGGCTCTTTTTTGGAGACTCATAGTCATAAAAACTCATTTGTCCTTTCCATTTCCCCCTTTTATTCAAGGTCAAAAAGCATTTTTGACTCCTGATATTACATGTAGGCTGAGATATTCTGGTGGTCTGAATTGACCCTTTTATTCAAGGTCATTCTCCAGCCACATTATCAGCTAGTACTTGGTAGTAATCCCTCGGTGCTAGGAAGGCTCATCCCCGGGAGTCATGTCCCATGCTGGGGGGAAGGCAATGCATTTACGTGCTGAGTTTGGCTTCGAGACTGGCCACATTTGAGCAACATGGAGGCTCCCAGGAAGTAATCTTAGGCTCCCTGCAGCTCTAGGCCTAGTTCTTATTTCAGGTACACAGGCTCACAAGCATAGTCATTAGCATCAAGGGCTCATTGTTGGACCATCCTTCCTTATTGGTCTTAGCCATTGCACTCGGGGGATTGTTGCTGTTCCATTAGGGAATGCGACAGAGCTCCCCTGGCCAGGAACTCAGCACTCCCCCAGCCGTCGTTCCCAACTGTAACCACTATGAAAATATCCAAACATTTTTATGCACCCCGCACGTATGCCCTGGAGGACTCCCTCCCAACCATGCGCCCCCCACCAGTAACACCCCACTCTCCTTGTATTTGACTGGCTGGCCATCACTTATGTTCGTTACCATCTGTGACTGGGCATAGTCTGCCCAAATAATCTCCCTGTTTGGAAAGCATCTGTATAGGTACAACTGAGAGAAATACTGCAATGAAATCTCCTTCCCCAGGTAAACAATATATGCTTCATTTCTGCAAGGGTGCGGGGATCATTGCAACATACTGTGGTGTCGTCTCGATCCTCCTTAAAGCCTAAGGACCTTTCCAGGGTCATTAACCCAGGCCCACAAAAGTGCTCACAGCCCACTTAGGGCCAGGTCTTGTTTGATGATGGTCCCAAGTAGAAGGACAGGCCAGGAGTTAGAGGAAAATGACCCAAATCACCCTCAGTGCTGAAGATGAATAACTACTCAGTTGTCTGGTTCCCTGCTACCCTTTGTGTTTATTTCCCCTGTGGTTCCCCAGGGTTATAGAAAGGTTCCTGTTAAATGCTCCAGGCTTGTCTCAGATGTGTTATACCGTATTAAGGAAAAGGACCTGTCTGGCATGGGCTTGAAGGTCAGGGAGAGCCATAGTCCCCTGAGCACATGGCTGCAGAGGAGGCTGAGGAGGTGGCTGGCACTAACGTCCACCAGGAAGCAAGTCCAGGGCACCCCTGCATTCAGGCTGGGAGACACCTGCCATGGGCAGCCTTGGGTCTGAGCTCATTACAGAAGGACACTTTCCTTAGACATTCCCCTCATCATTAAATGGGGTTTAATCTTCCAATCCTCTCTAGAGTAACAGATGGATCTGTGTAAAAGGCCTTGAACCAGCCCTGGGAAGACCTACCTCCTCTTTCCTTCCCAGGGCTACCACTGACTGGCCACACAGCCTCAGTCCCGTCCTCCCCTGGGGGCCAGTTTTCTCGGGAGCAAAAGAAGCTGTGCATCCCTCACCTACCTTCCGAGGTTATAATGATCAAGAGACATCAGAGATGAAAAATGATCTTGTGAACTTTCCAGAGCAGTACAAATGTGAGGAACTATAGCTGCAGGTCATGGAGCAGGATCGAGTTCAGAAACAAACCTACACATGGAGCCTCTGGGGAGATAAAATGATTTAATACATGAAAATTACCTAGAACAGTTGCCTGCACATGGTAAATTCACTATAAAAGCTGATTGTTGCTATTGTTACTATTTCAACAGGCAATACAGAGTAGACTGGCTGGGTTCAACGCTCAGTTGTGCCTTACTAATGGGATGACCTTGAACACGTTATTTATCAGCTCTGTGCCTCAGTTTCCTCACCTATAAATGGAGATGATTGCAACACTGTATCAGTCAGTGTTCTCCAGACAAACAGAACCAATGGGATATAAATATATATATACACACACACACATAGAGAGAGAGTGTGTGTGTGTGTGTGTGTGTGTGTTTTATTTTGCAGTATTGAGGTAGAATTTCTTCTCTGGGAAATCTCAGTTTTTGCTCTTAAGGCTTTCCGCTGATTGGATGAGGCCCACCCATATTATTGAATGTAATCTCCTTTACTCTAAGGAAACTAATTGTAGATGTCTATCACATCTATAGAATACCTTCACACCAACACTTAGACTAGTGTTTAACCAACAAGTGGACACCATAGCCCAGTGAAGTTGAAACACAAAATTAACCGTCAGACATTGGTGATGGCAGCACCATATTGTGAATGTGATTGATGCCACTGAATTTATGCTTGAGAATGGGTGGTATATTAGTCACCCAAAGGATGATGATACAAAGTACCAGAAATCTGTTGGCTTTTATAAAGAGTATTTATTTATACTTATAAATACTTATAGTTATAAGGCTTATAGTTACAAGGCCCTAAAGAGTCCAACTCAAGGTACCATAAGAAGTACTTTTTCACCCCACGTCTGTTACAGATGGTGCATACACTGTATTGACGCAGATGGCGGATGATGTCTGCAAGGATTCAGCTTTCCTCTTCCCTCTTTTTTTTTTCTTTTTTCTTTTTATTTCTCCTCCCCCCTATTGTTTTTGTGCTCGCTGTCTATTCTCTGTGTCTGTTTGTTGTGTACTTGTCTTCATTTGAGGAGGCATTGGAAACCAAACCCATGACCTCCCATGTGGGAGGGAGGCACCCAATCACTTGAGCCACCTCTGGTCCCTGCTTATTGTGTCATTCATTGTGTTTTCTCATTGTGTCTCTTTGTTGCATCATCACATTGCTTTAGCTCACCACACCAGCCCATTGCGTCAGCTTGCTGTATTGCTCATCTTCTTTAGAAGGCACTGGGAACTGAACCTAGACCCTCCCATATGGTAGGCAGATGTCCAATTACTTGAGCCACATCCACTTCCCCTTCTTCCTCTTAAGGCTCTGGAGGTCCAACTTCTTCTGAGCTCAGCTATAGGCTGGCCTAGGGCTCACCTCTCTTCCTGGGGCTTTGTTTCTTTCTGGGCTCAGCTGCTTTGTTCTCTTCACAATGTCAGCTGTAAACTATCAGGCGAATGGCTCATCTGTCCTTCCAGGGGCTTCTGCCATGACTATGGAGCTGTTTCTCTTCTGTGTATCTTCTCTGTGTATCTACTTTTGTGCTCGAGATTGAGCTTCCGTTTATATAGACCACCAAGGGGGTGGGGACTCAAGCCTGTACACCCTAATGATGTGGTCAAATCAAAGCCCCAATCGCAACATAATTTCATCAAAGACATCTCAGCTGAATCTAATGCAATCAAAGGGTAGCACACCCATAGGAACAGACCTGTTTACAAACATAATCTCTCTTTTTGGAATTCATAAATGATCTCAAACTGCCACAGGTGGGATGGGAAATTTTATGTTGTATGCATGTGACCACAGTTTTTTTTTCAAGTGAGAGAGACTGACGAGACAATGGCAACTGAATGCAGTATGTGAACCTGGAGTGAATGGAGCGAAAATACCCAAAAGGATACTACTGGGAAAACTGAAAAAATTGGAAAATGGAAGGCAAATGTTAATTTCTGGAACCTAATAGCTATACTTAAGATAGTTTCATAAGTGAGTGTCCTTGTTCCCAGGAAATGTACATGAAAATGTTGTGTTAGAGAAGTATGATGTATGCAACTGACTCTCAAATGCTTAGAAAACAGAGAGATAAATAGGCAAATAGAATGATATAACAAATGTGGCAAAATGCTAATAGTTGGTAAATCTGGGTATCTGGGTGGGGAGTGCATTGGGATTCTATGTATTTTTTCTGTATTATTTTTGTACCATTCCTGTAAGTTTGAAATTATATCAAAATTAAAAGTTCAAAAAAAATTTTAATCATTGCAAGCATCTACCTCACAGTGTTGATGGGTTAATGAAAGCATCTATTACAACAGATGTGGTGTACTCAGGACAAAGCTGGACACACAAGTAAACACGTGGAGAAGAACACAGAGGAACAGAGACAGCTCTATGGACATGGCAGAGGCCCCAGGAAGAGAGAGAGCCTGAGAGTCTACAGGTGACCTTGTGGAGAGAACAAAGCAGCTGAGCCTGGAGAGAAAGGAGCCCTGAGAGAGAGATGTAGGCTTAACCCAGCCTACAGCTAATATTGGAAGAAGCTGGGACCACAGAGCCTTAAGAGGAAGAGGAAGGCTGGACTCTTGCAGACATCAGCAGCCATCTTGCTCTAACACATGGCAACAGATTTTGGTGAGGGAAGTAACTTACTCTTTATGGCCTTGGTAACTGTAAGCATCTACCCTAAATAAATACTAGGGTAGCTGAGGTGGCTCAAGCGATTGAGTGCCTTTCTCCTACATGTAAGGTCCTGGGTTCGGTTCCCAGTGCCTCCTAAAGAGAAGACAAGCAGACACAGAGAGCACACAGCAAATGGACACAGATAGCAGACAAAGACTGCAAACAATGGGGGTGGGGATAAATAAACAGAATAAATCTAAAAAAAAAAAAATACCTTTATGAAAACCAATCGATTTCTGGTCTTTTGCAGCAGCACCCACTTGACTGACTAATACAGATCCCTACTACAGAAAACATGAAATTGGAGCTGCTGTGCTTGAAGGGGGAGTGAGAAGACCTAGACCCTGCTTCTTTGGTCGCCCCTTGCCTCCCCATGCCTCCTCCACTTCCCCTAATCCAGTGTATCCCAGACACACTGCCATGCCTGGCCCTGCCCTGAGTTTTACAAACCTCCAGGCAGCAGCCTTCTGCCCACAGTAATGGAAGCTCTGTGCAATCCAACTCTGCAGACAAATTCTTTATAAGGTACAGTTGTCCTTACAGGTAAATGTTGCTCTCACCTTTCTACCTAGTGGAGAAAGACCTGGGGCTTCCTGGTGAACTGCATCCGTCTCATCTCCATTCTCCTGGAGTCATTAGGGTCACTGAGGTATGGCTGGGTCTGTGGGTGGTGGGTACGGTCATGCCCTGAGCCCCTAGAGAAGAGGGACACGCAGTTTGGGTTAAGGCTGTGGGAAGATCTGACCATGAGCTGTGCTGGTATCGGGGCTGGCAGGGAGAAGGAGCTCCCTTCTCCCTGCAGCCTTCAGAAAGTTCTAGATGGGAGATGGGGCTCAGGGTCTGGGCAGAAGGCCAGGGACGCAGAAGGGCCATGTACTCAGGGGTTAGACACAGAAGCTGATGAGAGCCGTGCTGCAGACTCACCAGGCACCCGCACTTGATCAGTGAAGAGCCCCTGATCGGTCCTGCTTCTGCTCCCGCACGGGTTCAGGGCCTTAGGCGGGAGCCTGGCAGGGGTAGGCAGGCATGGGGCAGGCAGGGATGGGGCGCCACACTTCAGGCCCTGGGATGACTGCAATCCCTATCTTGGGTAGTGCTGGAAAAACTTGCCAGATTCTTGCCTTTGGGGTGCCTTTTCTTATATTCCATTCCCCACCCCACTCCCACCTTTTTTTCCTTGAGAAATGATGAGTGTTTTTGTTTGTTTGTTTTGAGGTACCAGAGCTGGGGATTGAACCTGGGACCTCATATGTGGGAAGCTGACGCTCAACCACTGAGCCACATTGACTGCCCCCTGAGAAATGACTGCTTCACGGCATTTTTTTCTTGATTATAGAATTACCACCTTTGTTTTGAAACACATATTCCCCAGCTGTTAATATATTTGACTAGATGACAGTTTTCTACATTACTCGTGCCTTCCTGGTGATGTACCGTAGGCCCTTTAATGAGATTTTTGCAAGGCCCAATTGGATTTGGGAGATACCCTATACTTGAAGAAGACTTCCGGGCTAGCAAATCTCATTTTCATTAAGTTGGTTTGGCTCAGAGAGGAACAGGGTAATTTTACCTCCAAGTTTGGGGGCCTCCTTACCAAAGTGCTCGTGGGCACTTGCGTCTTTGTCCTTTGCTGCTGAAGCCTCATGGGAAGTGTCTAAAATAGACCTGGGATGTGAGGTGGTAGGTGCTGCTTCCCGACTAATTCCCGTTTCCACAGCTCCACTCCATTTCTCCCCCTGGTGTCCTGGGCCTTCCTCCTGTAGCGATCCAGGTCTTTTTAGGGGTTGAGCCTCAGACCGATAGAGATCAGGAAGGTGGGGGGCGTAATACATAGGAGGGGTAGGTCCCCGAGCCAGGGCTGACTCTGCACAAGCACATTAGTTACAACCCCACATGCACTGCATCTTATTGGAAAAGATTCTGGGGGTAGATATGCAGATTCACCTGCAATAAAGGCTATTTGTTTCGACATGCAGAGAGGCAGCAGCAATGGCTCAGGGAGATAGTTTCCTCTTGTGGCATAAATCTTATAAACTCTTCTCAGGTGAGCTTGCACACATCCAGGTGGAACACTTCCTCAATGCCTGTTGCAGCTTTGCCTACATACCTGACCGAAAGCCACCTTTTCTTTCTCCACTGGGGCCCAGCCAAGCGGCAAGTGGATCCTTGCCAGAGAGGAGTTAAACATGCCCACTCCTGGTTCTTGGCTGCCTTGTCACTCCCAACAGATGGCTAATGTCTCAGAGAGTAGAAAGAGATAAGGTCGGGGAGGTGAGGTATTGCTGGTAAAAAATGGAGGCACTTAAAAGCTAGACCCAGGGCAGTGGACTTGGCCCACTGGTTAGGGCGTCCGCCTACCACATGGGAGGTCTGCGGTTCAAACCCCAGGCCTCCTTGACCCGTGTGGAGCTGGCCCACGCGCAGTGCTGATGTGCACAAGGAGTGCCCTGCCACGCAGGGGTGTCCCCCGCGTAGGGGAGCCCCATGCGCAAGGAGTGTGCCCCGTAAGGAGAGCCGCCCTGCGCGAAAGAAAGTGCAGCCTGCCCAGGAATGGCACCGCACACAGGGAGAGCTGACAACAAGATGATGCAACGAAACGGGACACAGATTCCAGGTGCCGCCTACAAGAATACAAGCAGACACAGAACTCACAGAACACACAGCGAATGGACACGGAGAACAGACAACTGGGGGTGGTGAATGGGGAGAGAAATAAATAAAAATAAATCTTAAAAAAAAAAAAAAGCTAGACCAAGTCTGTCCAGTAGCTGAGTCAACCTTCTACCTCTGTGCCACCCCACAACTGGCAGGGACCAGATCAACCAGAGAATGAAATCTCTGGGGAGCCAAGGGGACTAGGGGGAGCAGGAAAAGGGGGAAAAAAGACATGTTTGGGAATCAGAGAGGGATGATGGCATCTTAGCTTTCTCACTGAGCAGCCGTGTGATCCTGGGCAACTTCCTCAACATCCCTGAATCTCAGTTTCCTCACATGTGACATAGGGATTTTAGTGCCTTCTTCACAGAGTTACTACCAAGAGTATAGGGATGTAACAGTCAAATGCAATGTGTGAACCTTGACTGGACCCCTGGTTTGAAAAAACTTGGTGTAACTGGGTAATTTAAATGTGGTCTCTTTGATCTCTAAAACGAAGCTAATTAATGTTCATTTCTTTGCCTCGATGATGGTATTGTCCTGTAGAATACATGCATTTTTAGAAGATGCAGGCTGAAATATTTAAGGATGAGTTTCATGAGGTCTGCAGTTCAGCTCTCAAATGATTCAACAACAACAAAACGTATGTCTGTGTGGAGATAGAGATAAAGCAAATATGGTGAAATGTTAACTGCTGAATTTAGATGGAGGGGTAGAGTAAATGTTCGGTGTTATTTAATGAATATTCATTAAGCCCCTGGGGGGGTGGACATCAACCAAGAACCGGGGTGGGATGGCAGACACTGTTCTGGGGATGCAGCAATGCTCTCTAGAGGGTCGAAGATGAACAATAAAGAACAAAACAAACAGGTGAACAAATTGACCTTGGATAGTGCTGAGGACAATGAAGATAATAAGCAGGTGACAGACTAAGGAGCCAGGCAGGCAGGAGGGCCACGCAGGATTGGGTGCCCTCTGAGCCTGTAAGCAGGTGGAATGTGAGCTGGGCCATGCCGGGCAGCTGGCCGAGCAGAAAGCCCTCTCCACCCCTCATCTGAGGACCCAGGAGGCCTAGAAGGGACTAGGATGCCACAGGGGTGACGTCAGTCAAGAACCAGGATGGACATGTTGCCTTCCCTCCAGGAGCAACCAGCCCCAGTTTACCCCACGCTCTCTTAACTCTTCAGTTTGTTCAGACAGATACCACCAGCCTCCCTGGACCACTGGCCTCCACTATGGCACATCCTGGAACCAGCCAGTGATCTGGAGTTGGCATTCAAGGGCAGCTTAGCATTTCCTAACACAGACTTTTAGACTGTCATAGATGCTTCTTGGTATTGGGAACAAATGAAAAGATGTTCAATCTCATTCCTAATAAAGAAATGCAAGTTGAAATTCAATATTTTGCCCATCAGATTGGTAAAGACCAAGAAGACTGATAATACTGAATGTGGGCGAGGCTGTGAGGGACAGCTCTCTCATCCATTGTTCATTCAGCCTCTTGGGCCTGTTTGGGTAATTTGACACAATTCATCAAACATGAATATGAATCTGTGACCAGTCTTTGGCCCAGCAATTCTATTTTAAGAATCTATTCTAAAGAAATTATCAGAGACATGATTTTTAAAGTGATGTACAAAGGTGGTCATTGAATTTTAACTGTAGCATTTGCAGCTTTGCAATAATTATATCATCTAAATGGAAGCAACTCAAATGCATAGCAGAAAGAGACTGCTTAAATAAATTATGTATATGCATCATTTAGTATGAATACATTTTTGGAAATAAAGATATATACGTATATATAACAATATAGGTTAGTGATGCTAGGAAAAAATCAGGCTGTATATCAAAATGTTTAAAATGGACATCTTGGAGGCATGGAATGCTGGGGACTATCACCCTCTTCGGTATATAATCTTATAATGGCTTTTATCCAAAGCATGTATCACTGTTACAAGCAAAAAATAAAAGGATTTTAAAAGAAATGAAATTGAGAACAGGGAGTGAGGAGAAGGAAGGAAGGAAGGAAGGAAGGAAGGAAGGAAGGAAGGAAGGAAGGAAGGAAGGAAGGAAGGAAGGAAGGAAGGAAGGAGGGAGGGAGGGAGGGAGGGAAGGAAGGAGGGAGAGAGGGGAATCTGCAGTGGGTGTTTTTCCTTCTTTTTGGCCAGCAGCATCTGAGCTGCTTGAAACATTGGGTAATTCCCCTACTGTATGATCTTGGTGGGAGGAAGAGCCCACTTCCCACCACAGAAGTTATAAATGGCCTCTGGTGCCAGGGCTGCCAGGGCTCTGCCATGCACGGCGCAACAGAGGCTGCACCAAAGCCTGGTCCTCCCCTGAGGGAGCCTGAGGTGGTCTGATGCCTGGACTTTGGTTTACTGCCACTTGCAATAAAAGTTGTAAATGACATAGTAACTTTTAAGTCAAAAAGGCAGGGGCGAAGGGGTGGACAAGGGAAGGACTCTCCAGTATCTCATGAAATCCACAGACTTGAACAAAAGAGCCTTAGGAAGGGTTGAAACCGGAGAGACTGAGGACCTCAGGAGGAGTTTGTGGACCTCCTCCCTAAGAGCAGACCCTCTGGGGAGTTCTGGCATCTCCCAGTGGCAGGTCTCTCAGATCAAGTGCCAAATTCCTCCGAAGGAGAATCTGACTGGCTCAGTTGAGTCAGCAACGGCGAAGACACCCAATACAAACATGTTACTGTGGAAACCACCCACAGCTGGAGAGTCATGCCCAGGGGAGCGGCAGGCGAAGTAAAAGTCAAGCTCAGTCCTGGGCTGCATGGAGAGAGGGCCTTGAGAGTCACTGACACGGGGGTGAAGGAGAAGCCTCTGGGAGAAGGTATAGGCTGAAAAGACAAGGCCTCAGGCAGAACCCCAGCATTTAAGGTTTGGATGAAGGAGAAGAAACTGGCAAAGCAGACTTAAGAAGGAACAACCAGAGAGGTAAAAGGAAAACCAGTAGTGTGGTCTCAGGAAAGTTGTGGGTGAGTGAGTGTGCTTTGAGGAGGAGGATACTGTCCACAACGTCAAAAGCTTCTAAAAGATACTGAAGGTAAGCCCTGAAGAGTGTCTGTGGATTTGGTGGCATGGTGGCCATTACTAGCCTGGGCAAGGAAAATGTGGGCAGACTAGTGGAGGCAGAGACAGACTGTAGTGATTTAAGGAGTGCCTGGGATGTGATAGAAGAGAGATTTTGAGTAGGAACAATCTTGTTAAAGAAGGTTGATTGTGATGGGGAGGAAACTGATAAGGTATTAACTGGAAGAAGGTAGAGGGTCCAAGGAGAAGCTTAAAAACTTGAGCCTGAAGATGAAAGCAACTCAAATCTCCATCAACTGATGAATGGATAAACAAAAGGTGCTATACACATACAATGGAATATTATTGAGCTGTGAAAAGGAACAAAGTTCTGATCCACGGGACAACATGGGTAAACCTTGACAATATCACGTTGAGTGAAATAAGCCAGACACGAAAGGACAATTATTGTATGGCTTTACTGACATAAATAATTAGAATAAACAAACTCATAGAGTCAGAATCTAGAATACAGGAGGGGATGGGTGGGGGTAGGAAATGGGAAGTTAGTACTTAAATTGTACAGAGTTTCAGTTTGGATTGATTGTAAAGTTTTGGTATTGGATGGTGGTGATGGCAGCACAACCCTGTGAATGTGAATAACACCACTGAATTATATATCTGAAGGTGGTTAAAAGGGGAAATTTTAGGTTTTATACATGTTATTAGAATACATTTTTTTAAAAATAGGACTACACACTGATGATGTTCTTTCATAATCTGTAACATATGTTCTACAACAATGTAAGGTGTTGGTGGAGGGGTGATATACAAGGATTCTGCACATTATGCATGATTGTTTTGTAAGCTCACAAGTTCTTTAATCTAAAAAAAAAGGAATAATTTAGCCCTTCTATATCTAAGGGAAAATAAATAGAATTACCAAAAAAAAAAAGGAAAGAAAAGAAAGGAACATCTCTAAAGAACAGGACTGTACAACACAGTGAACCGTAATATAAACCATGGGCTATAGTAAATAGTAAAAGTTTAATAATATTCTCTCATCAGTTGTAACAAAGGTACTGCACTATGCACTAATGGAAAATGTTAATAATGGGGGTGGGTATATGGAAACTCTGTCTTTTCTGCATGATTTTTTTCTATAAATTTATAACTTCTCTTTAAAAATCATTGAAAGGAAAGCGGCTGTGCCTCAATCAGTCGGGCTCCCGTCTACCGTATGGGAGGCCCTGGGTTTGCGTCCCGGGGCCTCCTTGTGAAGGCAGGCTCGCCCGAAAGCACTGTGGCGTGCTGCCCAGCCCACATGTGCCACAGAGAGCTGACTCAGCAAGGTGACCCAACAAAAAGGGAGACAAGCAAAAAACACAGAGGAGCGCACAGTGAATCGACACAGAGAGCAGACAACAAGCAAGTCACAAGGGGTGGGAATAAATAAAAATTAATACAGACACACAAGAATGCAGTGAATGGACACAGAGTAGACAGCAAGTAAAAAGCCGCCGGGGGAGGGGGGGCGGGAAACATTGAAAAAACTTAAGCATGTTTAATGATTAGGGAAAAGGGGAGAAATAAAAGATCAATAAGGAAAGAGGAGATCATCAGTGGTCAAGATCCCAAGAAAAAGCCAGGCAAGTAATAGGTCTCAATAAATATCAGTAAGAGTGTGGCTGTATGCAGGAGGGGGTAGAATCCAGAAAATGGGTGGAGGGATTGGTCAGGGCCACTTTTTTTTTTTTCACTTGCTAGTATCCCTCTATACTTTTTTAAAAAACAAATCAATTTTATTGATACATATTAATAAAGCATAAATCCATCCCAAGTGTACAATCAATGGTATTCAGTCTAATCACAGTTGTACATTCGTCACATCATTCATTACTAAAGCATTTTCATTTATCCAGTAATAATAATTATAATAAATAAAAATGAAGCAAGCAAAGCATCACCTCTCAATCCCTTTATTGAGATCTTCCCCTACCATACATAGCTGCTATTCTGTTTCCTTCTCTCTAGTTTATTTGCATTCATATTTTGTAAAAACAGTCTTTTATATGCAATATCACCCATATTCATATCTCACATGAGGTTTCACTATGTTATACAGTCCCGTTACACTTTTTAGAATTCCTTCTGGTAATATACAAATCCTTAGACTTTCCTTTTCAACCACTGTCATACCCATATAATAGCCATGATGTGGCTCTCAACCTTTCCATTAATTTCCAAAGATTTACAAACAACATTTTAACCAATTTTGCACAGCTTAACTTTCAACTTTCCATTCCCTATTCTTATTTTATTTTCTGGTGACCTATATTCTAATTATTAATACCATGAGTTTACATAAACATTTAGTTCATAACAGTACAATCATAACAGTATTTTTAGTTTTGTGTCCAGCTTGCTTCACTCAACATGATGTCCTTCAGGTTAATCATGTTGTCATATGCTTCACGACTTCATTTCTTCTTACTGCTGCATAATACTCCATCGTGTGTATACACCACAATTTGTTTATCCATTCATTGGTTGATGGACACCTGGGTTGTTTCCAACTTCTGGCAATTGTGAATAACACAGGGTCACATTTTGAGTCTACTCTAACCTCCACTGCCCACTCTTTGCACTTGGCCCAATATTGCTGACAGTGTTGTCCCCCTCGCTGACTCCTTACAGTCACTATGCCCCACAGTTAGAATCCAAGACAGAATGTAGTGAGCTCAGCCAGTCTGTGGATGCTCCTGGGTCACCTCTAGGTTGACAGCCCAGCTCAGGTCAGTGGGTGATGGCCACGGGAGCTAGCCTTGGGGCACCCCAGGGGGTCGAGGCGGTGTGCCTGAGAGTGACACATCTTGTGTTTCCCATAATGACTTTCTCTGACCTGAAATACCTGGAAGGCAAGGGGTCTTTGGTTTTTACAAACTGTTTGATAATCATCGTTCCAGGAGAAGATATTGAAGCAAGAAAGCACAATCAGGGATGCTCCTCTCCGAGCTCTGGACCACACTGAAAATGGACTGCCTCTATAGGTGAAACAGAGTAGGGAGAGAACGGGAAAACTTTTACTTCATATTTTATATACTTTTGAATTGTTTTAATGTTTACAGGAAATTTTATTAGACTTAAAAAGAATTATTTAGTCCTAACATAACAATATTCCATCTTTTTTTGAATTTTCATTGAAGAATATACATAAAAACACTTTCTGTATAGAAAGTGGAAACATTACAGATAAAGATAAAGTCTCCTACATCTCTTTTCTCATTCGCTCTCTCTCCCTCTCCCCCGCCTCACACACACACACACACACACAATTCACAGAGGAATACACTATTATCAGTTTGATGTATCATTCCACATCTTCTTCTGTGCATTCTCATGACTATCTATGACCCCACATCACATAAAATTCATAGTCTGGCTTCTTGAAGGGATTAAGCATAAGTTGATTTTATATAGCATCTTTTTTCTCAATTGCTTATCATCAAGGAGGATCCCTTCCTGTAGCTTAATCCTCCACTTAAATTTCTTCCCTCTCCACATTCTCCTTCGTCCCGCCACCCCCAAGTGTAACAAGTTCCTGGACTTTCCTAATGTTGTGCCTAAGACCATTCCAGAGGAGGTCCCTGGGCTAGAGTTGCCAGATTTAACAAAAATATAGGAAGTGAGATGCATAAACTCACGGACTTAAACTATAAAGTATGGGTTACTACGAGATAATATGTGGGTTGAAAAGAGGGAGCTGATGCCAAATGTATGTAAAAGTTTTAATAAGATGGATTGTAAATATGTAGAAATAGAGTTGGTTGTAACACATAATGAGCATGACTAACACTCACTATTGTGACTATGATTTTGGTGGTAGATGAGAATTGTGGTTAATAATATAAATACAATAATGTTCCTCTATTACAAGGTGTTAAGAATGTGTTGCTACATGGGTAAAAGAGAGCCAATGTAACTTATAGATTATAGTTAACAGTAATATTGTAATATTTTTGTAGCAAAGGCAAAGCAGGTACTATATCAATGCTTAAGGTAAAAAAAAAATAGGATTTAGTTTTTCTGAGATGTAAATATGATCAAGGTTTTTTTTTTTCATTTTCTTCATTTACTTTTTTAAGATTTATTTATTCATTTATTTCTCTCCCCTTCCCCCCCCCCCCCCAGTTGTCTGTTCTCTGTGTCTATTCACTGCATGTTCTTCGTTTGCTTCTGTTGTTGTCAGCCGCACGGGAAACTGTTTTTCTTCTGTTGTGTCATCTTGCTGTGTCAGCTCTCGTGTGTGAGGCGCCATTCCTGGGCAGGCTGCACTTTCTTTCGCGCTGGGCAGCTCTCTTTATGGGGCGCGCTCTTGTGCGTGGGGCTCCCCTGCACCCGGGGACACCCCTGAGTGGCAGGGGACTCCTTGTGCGCATCAGCACTGCGCATGGGCCAGCTCCACACGGGTCAAGGAGGCCCGGGGTTTGAACCATGAACCTCCCATGTGGTAGACGGACGCCCTAACCACTGGGCCAAGTCCGCTTCCCTATTTTCTTCATTTACAAGGAGACCATGGTCATGTCACCTAACCAGTCCACACTCGTTCATTCATCTTTTGAGACACTGGAGAAACAATTGAGTTTGTTTTTAGGATTAAATGGACTGGATTTTTAAAATAATGCATCCATAATTCATTAAGCCACCTTTCGTCTGTTAATTTTTTTCATGTTGAATAAAGTTTTAAAAATATATAGCAGTGGTATACATGGAAATCCCCTATGTTTTCTATGTGACTTTTCTGTAACCTAAAGCTTCTTTGAAAATTAAGTGAAAAAAAAAAAAGACACTGGAGGGACATATAGAAGAAATTGTCACTGTACATAAAAAATAACAGATCTTATGGGGAAGAAAGACACAATGAAAAATTTTTTATGTTTTTATTTTGTATTTTTTAATTATTTTTATTTATTTGCTTTTTGGCTTTGTTTTTGGGGAAGTTTTGGATTGCAGAAGACTCAAAACTGTGGCAGGGGAGGATCACTGGTACAGGGTGTTGGGGGGTATGTATTCATATGGTCATGGGGTATTTGTTGTCTCAGTCTTGGGTTGTGTCTCAGTGGGTGAAGACCACACAATAACCAAAAGAATATTGAATTCCCATCCTGTGGAGTCCTGCTACATTCTCTAATAGAGTGGCAAGAATCCCTAAAGTACATGGGCAGTGCCTAGTGAGGAAGAACAGACCAATATGCCAGGCCCATGATATTGATGCTCGTACTTATGAACCACATCCTTGAGAAATTGAAACTTAGCTTAGTATTATATATTGCCTAAGATTTATCTCCTGGAAGCTGCCTTGTTGCTCAGATGTGGCCTCTCTCTAAGCCAAACTCAACATATGAACTCGCTACCTTTCCCCCAGTGTGGGACATAACTCCTGGTTTTGAGCCTCCCTGGCACTGAGGAATTATTACTAAGTGCCAACTAGTAATGCATTTGGAAAAAGACCTTGACCAAAAGGGGGAAATATTAAATACAAATGAGTGTTCATGGCTAAGAAATTTCAAAATGAGTCGGGAGGTAATTCCAGAGTTTATGATTATGCACATCTTAAAAGGATCTCAATAACTGCTGCAGTAAACCATGCCTCAAGCAGGGAGGCTCCTGAGGGCTCTAGAGACATGTGGACACTCTAGGTAGGGCAGACAACCCCAGGAATTTGGCACCCTGTCAGTTGGCCTTATCTTGAAATATATGATAACCTATCCTCCCAATATATCAGAGTTGGACTCATTTATAATTTTCCTATGTGTGGTTCTTATGCCCATTTCATTTCAACCTATAATTAGTACTTTACCCATTATGTGTCCCAGAGACTTAAATCTTCTGGCTGTTCATATGCCAGTTGAGCCCTAAATCTCAGCAGAGTTGCAGCCAAAACCTACTCTCCAGTTCATTGGACTCACCTAGGAGAACTAAGAAAAAGATGATGATGGACAAAAAAAAAACAGATAGAATCTACAACTGCAAGGAAGACAGTTCCATCCATCTGCCCCATGAGATCTAAGCACTCTTTCAATCAGAAGCAGAATGGACATCACTTTTCCAAAATCCTCAAGATTGAAGAATGAACAAACATAAGGGGGAATGCAACTATGGACTAAAGTAGACTTATTATTTTCTAGTAATGGAAGAACTTATAACATATCATATAAAAACAGTGGTTACCAGAGGATGTGAGGGAAGGGAGAGGGAAGAATAAGTGTAACACGGGGCATTTCTGGGACATTGGGATTGTTCTGTTTGACATTACAATATGGATACAGGCTATTATACATATTATCAAAACCTATAAAATCATGAAATGCAAAGTTTAAATCATAATGTAAATATAGACCATGGTTAGTGGCAATTCTTTAATAAGTGTTCATCAGTTGTAACAGATGCACCAAACTAATGAAAGATGTTGTTAATGGGGAAAATTGTGGGAGGGGGAGGGGGTGAGATATATGGGAATCCCCTATATTTTCAATGTAACATTTATGTAATCTAAAGTTTCTTTAAAAATAAAATAATAAAAAGTAAATAAATAAATTTAATTTTTAAAAGCTTAAAATACATATACAGGAAATAGGCTAAATTTTAATTTCAGATAAACAATGAACAATTTTAGTATAAGTTTGTCCCAAGCAACATTTGGGATGTATTTATACTAAAACAAAGTTTGTACAAGGAAAACTATAAAACATTGCTGAAAGAAATTAGAGAAGACCTAAATAAGTGGAAGGATATTCCATGTTCACAGATTGGAAGCCTTTGAAAATATTGTTGAGATATCAATCCTACTGAAAGATATATACAAATTCAATGCAATCCTAACAAAAATTCCAACAGCCTTCTTTATAGAAACAGAAAAACTAATCATCAAATTGATATGACGACTAATGTGGCTCGAGCAGTTGGGTACCTGCCTACCACATGGGAGGTCCCAGGTTTAGTTGCCAGTGCCTCCTAAAGAAGATGAGCAGTACAGCGAGCTGATGCGATGGGCTGGTGCAGCAAGGTGATGCAAGAAGGAAACACAATGAGCAGGGAATAGAGGTTGCTCAAGTGATTGGGGGCCTCCCTCCCACCTGGGAGGTCTCAGGTTTGATTTCCTGGTGCCCCATAAATAGAAGACAAGCAGAAACACAGAGCACACAATGAACAGACACAGACAGTGAGAGCAAACAACATGGGGTGAGGGGAGAAGAAATAAATAAAAATGAATCTTAAAAAAAAATTAATGTGGAAGGGTAAGGGTTCTCAAACAGTCAAGCCATCCGGAAGAAAAACAAAGTGGGAGGACTCACACTTCCCAATTTTAAAACTTATTACAAATCTACAATAATAAAAACAGTGTGGTACTGGCATGGAATGGAGAGGTCAGAAATAAACCCTTACATCTACAGTCAATTGATTTTTCACAAAGGTGTCAAGTCCACTCAATGGGGAAAGAATAGTCTCTTCAAGAAATAGTGCTGGGAAAACTGGATCTCCACATGCAAAAGAATGAGAGTGGACCCCTACTTCAAGCCATATACAAAAATTAACCCCAAATGGGTCAAAGACCTAAATATAAGAACTAAAACTATTAAAATCCTAGGGAAACATCTTACAGACCTTTTATTAGGCAATGGTTTCTATGATTTTACACCAAAAGAAAAATAGATAAATAGAACTTCATCAAAATTAAAAGGTTTGTGCATCAAAGGACTTTATCATGAAAGTAAAAAGACAACCTACAGAATGATGGGAGAAAATATTTGGAAACCATGTATCCGATAAGGGTTTAATAATCCAAATATATAAAGAACTCCTATAACTCGACAACAAAAAGACAAGCAACCCAATTTAAAAATGGACAAAGAATTTGAATAGACAGGGAAAAAAAAGATATGCAAATGGCCAATAAGCACATGAAAAGATGCTCGACATCATTAGCCATTAGAGAAATGCAAATCAATTTCACATCCACTAGAATGGCTACTAGTGAAAAAATAATAAGTGTTGGAGAGGATGCAGAAAAATAGGAACACTCATACATTGTTGGTAGGAATGTAAAACTTGTGCAGCTACTATAGAAAACACTCTGTTGCTTCCTCAGAAAATTAAGTACAGATTTACCACATGACCTGGCAATCCTACTTCTAGGTATAGATGCAAAAGAACTGAAAGCAGGGACTCAAACGGATAGTTGCATACCAATGTGGCGTTATTCACAATTGGCAAAAAAATGGAAGCAACCCACGTGTCCATGAGGTTGGATAAACAAAATGTGGATACACGTACAAGGGAATATTACGCAGCTGTAAAAAGGAATGAAGTTCTGATACATGCTACGACATGGATGAACCTTGAAGGCATCATACTGAGTGAAATAAGCCAGACAAAAAAGGACAAATATTGTACAAGCTCACTGATTTTAAATAATTAGAATATGCAAATTATTAGAATCAGAAATTAGAATGCAGGTCACCAGAGGTAGGGATGGGGGTGGGGGGAAAGGCTTGAGGTGATGAAGAAGTTTTGATAATGGATGGTGGTGATAGTAGCACAACATTGTGAATGTAACAATGAATTATATACCTGAAAGTGGTTAAAATGGGAAATTTTAGGTTTTATATATATATATATATATATATACTGCCAGATGAACAATTTTAAAAGACCCACAGAACTGTATAATACAAATAGTAAACCCTAATGAAAACTATGAACAATAGTTAATAATACAATTAAAATAATAGTTTAATCAGTTGTAACAAAGTTCCCACACTAATGCAAAGTCTTCATAACAGGGAAGCTGTGTGTGAAGGGGTATGGGAACTCTGTACTTTCTGCACAATTTTTCTGTAAACTGATAACTACTATGATGAAAAAAAAACATTTTTAACTATTTGTTTATCTGAAATTCAGATTTAACTGAGTGGCCTGTATTTTATCTGCCAAGCCCACCCTGGGCACTTCTTAAAAATACAGAATTTCAGGTGCAGCCTTCCTGCAACATCAGCAGGAAGACTCTTCAGAGTGAAGACAAGGTCAGTTCCAGGGGTGGGTGCAAAGGATCTTCTGCAAGCCAGGAAGATAAGGGCACTGCTAGGGTCTAGCAGTGGTGAGTTTGAGCCCATCTGTGAGAGAAAGTTTGCCTCCCTGGCTTTTGTTAGCCCTTGCACGTTGGCTCTGACAGGGCTCAGTGTCCTTTTCAAAAGAGTAGCTTGAGAACAAGCCACAATGGCCATGCCACCCTCTTAAGACAAATCTGAGGATTCAGGCTAGAAGAGTGACAATACAAGCACTAATGACTGGGACTAAAAATCAAAGCCTGGGAAATCTTTCTAGAAAGCCTTTGACTGTGTCCACAGGCCTGGACAGTGGAGCAGGAGGCCTACAGGACCTCTTCGTAAATAGAAGTTCTCTGTTTTTGTTGTAAACATAGCACTTAGCCATAAAACATAATTTGGTAGATACAGAAAGGTAGACGGAAGCAGTCATAGTCTCACTACCTGGGAAGTTGGGAATAGCTGGTTTAAGGGGACATGAGGTCAAAGCCAGACTGTTCCCAGAACCAGACTGGGGTTCACATTTCACACCCAGAATGATGAGGCATCTAGTCAGTTTACAGGAAAAACCCTGAACCATGTCTTTCCCCTTAGCCTTTTTCCTGGCCAGGCAGCAGAGGCCCCACCTGCTCTGCCAGTAGCAAAGACCATACCCATGTTGAAATGAGTACACTCGCCGTCTGCAAGAGCCCCAGACCCCAAGACCTGGACACGACCGGGACTGCAAGGTACCTGGTATGGGGGAAGGCTGTGGTAGCCAAGCTCTGGCCAGGGGTGGTGGCCTGGTGACCCCTCTTCCCCAGCCCAGAGGCTCCCCGTCCTCCAGCCCTCCAGAGCAGCCTGGCATCTGGCATTCGATTGGTGCTGAACTGTTACGTGCCTGCTGCCATTTGTTTAACACATTTACTGAGTCCCTGAGGGGTGCCGAGTCCTGTATTAGGCTCTGCTCCTCAACTTGAACCTAGATGATCCACCCTTTTGCAGCCTTGGGGATGGAGCCTGGTGGGACTGGGTAATGTGTGAATCTAAATTAATTGAAAAGTTTTCCTATCTTCCCAGATCGGCCTCAAAGGGAAACCAGGGCAGGAAAGAGGAAGCAGTTAGTGAGCGCTCATTAAGTGTCAGGTACTTCCACAGACAGTTTTTCCACTGAATCCCCAAAAAAGAGCGAAGTAAAAATCATTATCCACCTCCCCAAAATACAGGAGAATCTCCTTCCCTTAGGAGATTCAGTATGTCTGGGTGGAGCCCGGCCAGGAATCTGTATTTTTTAAAGTGTATTTAGTTCACCCGCCAAGATTAGGAACCACACCAGACTGATCTGGGACCAGGCCCTCTCCCCTTGAAAATAAACACATTTTATGCTTACTCATTCTTCATCCTTTACTAGCTTAGCCAATAAGAGTCAGGTCTCCAGACTGCTCTTTGCTGGGACTTGTGCTGTGGGGGAATCCTGTCACGTGTGGTGCTCCCCCCGCTTCTATTCTGCGGGATGACCAGCTCTGCTACTTTTCCTCAGGCCGCCCGCCCCATTTCCTTTGGTCCCACTGATTTTTCGGAGAACCCCAGGCTCGACAGGGGAAATGGGTGGGGCCAGGGCCACAAAACAAGTAGGAGTCAGGCCGCACTCCGGACTTCCTTTTACAGGCTTCTAAGCTCCCTGCTCTGTATTTTTCCTGAAAGCTGCCACCCACCCGGTAACCCCTCAGCCGAGCCCTTCTGCCCCTCCCGGTTCCCTGGCGAGACTGGGTGCCCTGAGGGGGCGTGGCCAACAGATCCGACCACAGCCCATCGCCGCAGGGTTGGGGGGGCGAAGGAGAGGGGCGGGGCTTGATAACTTCAGCGACTCGGCTACACCTTACGAGGCTGCGCCCTAGCCGGGCCCAGGTGAACCCCGCACCTACCCAGCGCTCAGCGAGTGTGATGGAGTCGGCCCCGGCAGCTTCGGGAGGGGACCGAGCGGGGACCGAGTTCCCAATGGAGCCGCTGGAAAGCCGGGACCCAGGGCAGGGGCAGCCGGAGGTCCCCGCGGAGGAGACGCGCGGGCCAGGGAGTCCGGAAAGCAGCCCGAGCCCGGGCCGGGCCGCGAAGGAGGCGGCGGCCGAGACGCCGCGGGCCCCCGCACGCCCCGCGCTCCTGCGGGTGCCGCCGCCCAGCCTGGGCTACGGCGCCTTCCGCCGCCAGGGGTCCCACAGCCCCGAGCCGCCGTCGCCCGGCCCCGCTGCGCCCGGGCGGGCCCGGGACTGCGAGGCGTCGGGGGCCGAGCCGGTGCCCGCGGGCGCGGCGGGCGAGCCGGCAGCAGGCGCCTGGGCGCCCATGGAGCTGCAGGTGGACGTGCGCGTGAAGCCCGTGGGCGCGGCCGGCGGCAGCCGCTCGCCCTCGCCCGCGCCCTCCACGCGCTTCCTCACCGTGCGGGTGCCCGAGTCCCCGGCGCTCCCCCGCCACGCCTCCTCCTCGCGCCCGCTCCTGTCGTGGACCCCGTCCCCGGGCAGCACGTGGGGCCGCGACGCGCCCGGCGCCGCCGCCTGGGCCGAGTGCGGGGCCGAGGGGCGCGCGGGCTCCCCGGGCTCCCCGGGCTCCCCGGGCTCCCCCGCGCGCCGCTGCCGCTGCCGCTGCCGCTGCCAGGAAATGCGGCTGGAGAAGGAGAGCGCCGCGCTGCTGCCCCGCGCCGAGACGGACGGCGAGAGGAAGCTGCCCCGGGCGATAGAGCTCCCAGGTGAGTGAAGCCCGGCGCGGGGGCGCCGCACGCACCCGCGGCCTCCCGGGCTGGGCCCGCAGCAGCCCTGGTCTACGAAATTCCTATTGCCTGCGGGGTAAGAAAGCAGACCCCACCGGTCACGTTTTCAGAGAGCTTGCACCTTCGCTCTTGGTGTTCACGGCGTCTTTGAGAGGTAGCGAGGGAAGGAATTCCAGACGAGGTGAGGTCGGTCAGGACCCCGTGACGGTGGCGGCCGAGCCCGGGCGGGAACTCCGACCTCGTACTCGGGGTTTTAGGCTGGCGGGGGCCGCGGCCAAGGCCCGACCTCTTGCGGGCTCCGTCTTTTCCCCCCACTGGACGGAGAAGCAGTCGGCCCCAGACACGCATCCAGTCAGATACTGTGTGAGGACGCTGAGCCGGACAGTAGACAGGTGCGCGCGTGTGCGTGTGCGTGTGTTTGGGGGAATATGGAAGAAGAAAAAGTCTGAAAAAGATGTGAACAGTATTGGACAAGGAACCGGGAGGGAGTGGTTGGTGAACCTGGGAACATAGGAAAACTTCCTGGAGCTAAGCCTTGTGAGGTGAGCAGAAGTGCAGGGGTGGTAGAGGCCCCTTCTAGGTGGAGAGACCAGGGGCGGGAGGGCGGGGGGGGGGGAGGCAGAACTGAGGCCAGGAGGGGCAGGAGCCCCGCCAGCAGGCAAACTGTCAAAGGCTCGGTTCACTGAGATGTGGGACAGGCCAGCTGGAGCAGCACCAAATCCCAAGGGCCTCTGTGCGATGGTTTTTTAGACCTGAGTGGAGTTCAGGGGCTCTAATCACTCAGGAACTTTTGCAGTTTTAGATGTGGACACAGTTTTCTGCACAATATGTATATTAGTTTTTTATTGCCGCTGTAACAAATTATTGCACACTTAGTACTTAATGACTTAAAATGACATAAATAAATTATCTGATAGTTCTGTGGGTCAGCAGTCTGACACGAGTCTCAAGAGGGCTAAAATCAAGTTGTTGCCAGGGCTGTGTTTCTTTATGGAGGCCCTCAGGGAAAATCCGTATCTTTGCCTTTTCCAGACTCTAGAAGCCACCACACTACTTAGCTCATAGCCCCTGTTCTGCCTTCACAGCCAGCAGTGTCCAGCTGAGTCGCTCTGCTCCCCTGCCTCTTTTCACTTGTACGGGGCCTTGGGATTACCTAGGGCCCAGCCAGATGATCCGGGGTGATCTCCCCATTTTAAGATCGATTGATTAGCAACCTTAATTGCCCTTTGCCATGTAAACTGCACACAGGTTATAGGAATTAAGACATGGACATCTTTTTTTTTGGGGGGGGGGGCTGGCATTATTTTGCCTTCCATAATAGGTCTATAGCTTTTTTAAAAAAAAATTTTATATCAGATTCTTCAAAAATAAGGAAGTGAGGAGCCAGTGGGGAGGTGATATGGTTGGTTTTTTATTTTAGAAAGATGGGACAGACACGAGACTGAAGGAGGGGAGACCAGCAGTAGTTCAAGCAAGAGAAGATGAAGGCCTGCTCTATGGCTGAGGTAGGAGGGAGGGTTCAGGAGGTGGAATTACTAGGCTGGGTCACTGAAGAGATGAAGGGGAGCTGAAGGGGAGTGTGGGGGTGACTCCTGTATTTCTGGCATGATGGATTGTGGTATCATTCCAAGATGGAGAATATGGCAAGAGGAGGTTTGGGAGAAATAAGCAAGAAGGTGCCTTTGGGGATTACAGGGAAAGATGTCATTTAAAGGAGGAGGAAAAGGAGCTAGCCAGAAACACTGGAAAAAAAAAATGTGGATGGGAGGAGGAAAATCAGGAGGCTAAGGAGGAGAAAAGGGAGAGTTTCTAGAATAATGTGTCAGCAGTGTGAAATGTTTGAGGTTTCAGGTGAGATGCAGAATTTGGGGTTGGGTGATTAGGAATTTCACCACACTGAAGTAGTGCTCTGGCCAGGGTGTGAAGAAGAATGGTTGAGAGAGGGGAATTTAAGACAGGAAATGCAGCAAGGTGGATCCTCATACTTGGTGCTCTCATTCTGCTTACTGGGACATGTGGGTTAAAGAACCTGGGTTTCCTAGAAGAGGGCTGAGGTTTGATCTGAGGGATGCTGCTTGGACCAGGGATTTGCTGAATGGTTTCTGCCTGTGGTGGGTGTCCTTCATCTGGGTCAGGCAAGGTTTGATGCTGGTTACCACATGGTGATGCCATAACCTAGCAGCTTTCCAGTCCCTTCCTCATGAACCTAAGAGAAAGAAGTGTGAAGAGGATTGGGAATATTGCTGCTTTGTCTTTTCCCTGATGCCCAAAGGAGCTACAGCCTTAAATTGAGGGACCAGGACTCAGAGAAAGTTCTTAATGGCTGCAATAAGCCAGCACCATGTTGCACAGCAACAGACAGCCAACAGGAGAGCAGTGGTTTGCAGAAAGCCAGAACTGGGGGAACAGCTGGATCCTCAGATACAGAATATTTCTGCCCCAGCCCTTGGTTTAGATTTCACTTCCTCTAGGAAGTCTCCTCTTCTCCAAGGTGATCCTCTTCCATGATTTTTTTGCCCCTGTGGTTCCCCATTGCAGCATTCCTCTCACGTGTTATAGTTGCCTCTTTGTATGAATCCTCCCCTGGATTCTGAGCTTCTTGGGTGCTGGGAAGATGGCAGTCTTGACTTTCACTGAATCTCCAAAACCCAGCTCATCAGTACTTTATAAATAATTACTGAATGAATGGCCCCAGACTTCTCAGAGTATGAGTACATGTAACAATTCTGATTCCTGAGCCTTCACCCAGGAAAGAGGGAGAAATATATTGATCTTGATAGTTGTCTAGTCCACCAGTGCCTCTTGAGCACCTGAGTGTAGAGTACATCAGCCAAGATGTTGGGGAGGTTAAGGAGAACTATCTTTCCTGGTCCCTGCCCTCCAGGAGTTTTCATTGGGAGAAAAAATTCATAAAGCAAAAGCATAAGGCTGTCTGGGGTGTAGCAAATAGGGGAACAGGCAATGAGAACTGGAATTGAGAATAAATGCAGAAGCTGCAGGGATAAAGGGATCTTTTGGAGAAGGTGGGGTAGTATAGGAACTCCAAAGGGAGTTAGGGTTTTTTAAAATAAAATTTTATTGACGTATGTAATTCATACATGCACATAGGTAAGCAGTAAGTATATAGTTAAAGTTGTGAACTTACAAAACAAACATGCATATCATCATATAGGGCTCCCATATATCACCCCACCACCACCACGCATTGTTGTGAAACATTTGTTACAAACCATGAAAGTGGGTTGTCAGAATGTTAATACTGGGAAGGGATGTGGCTTAAGCAGTTGAGTGCCCACCTCCCTCATGGGAGGTCCCTGGTGCCTCTTAAAGAAAAAACAAACACAGACATAAACAGACAATGAGCAAAATACGAGTAGACAATGAGCAAAATAACGAGCAGACCATAAGCACACACAAGAGCAAAAAAACAGAGCAAACAGACACAGATGTGGGAGCCATATCGGGGCGGGGCGGGGGGGGATATTTCTATTAACTATAGCCCATGTCTTACATTTGGTATATTTTCCCCCAACCCACCAGGTTATTAACATCCTGTATGATATATTTGTTAGAATTCATGAGTGAGCATTCTCATATTCTGTTAACCACAGTCCGTTTTCCACCACTGGATTGCCTGTGTAATACAGTCTCATGCTTTGTACAGTTCATTCAGAGTGTACACTCAGTGGCTCTCATTTTCATCACAGAGTTGTACTGTCATCACCTCAGTCAATTTTAGAATGTTTTCATAACTCTAAAAGGAAAAATCCCTTATCCTCTTAAACCCCTTATTGTTGTCTCTTAGAATTGATATAATAAATTCTTTGCCATTGTTCATCCATGTTGTTATATGCATCCAATTTCATTTCTTCTTACACCTGAATAGTATTCTAATGTATGTATATACAACATTTTGTTTATCCATTCATCTGTTGGTGGACACTCAGGCTGGTTCCATATTATTTTTTAATGTATCTTTTTAAAAAAATTTATTTATCCCCCCCCCATTGTTTGTGCTCACTGTCTGCTCATCTTCTTTTTTAGGAGGTACCAGTAACCAAACTTGGGACCTCCCATGTGAGAGGGAGGTGCCCAATCACTTGAGCCACCTCTGCTTCCTGTTTGTTGTGTTTCTCATTGTGTTTCCTCACTGTGTCTCTTGGTTGCATTGTCTCACTGCTTCATCTTGTTGTGCCAGCTTGCTGTCTTGCTCTTCTTTCTAGGAGGCACTGGGAACTGAATCTGGTACCTCCCGTGTGGTAGGCAGGAGCCCAGCTGCTTGAGCCACATCAGCTTCCCTAGTTCCATATTTTAGCAATTGTAAATAATGATGCTATGAACATTGGTGTGCAAATGTCAATTTGCGTCCTTACAATTTTTCTGAATATATTTTTAGTAATGGGATTGTTGGGTTATACGACAGTTCTATATTCAACTTCTTGAGATACTGCCAAACAGTTTTCCACAGAGACTACACCATCCTACATTCTCACCAACAGTGAGGGAGTATACCTATTTCTCCACATCCTCAACAGCGCTTGTAGTTTTCTATAAATAATGGCCATTCTATAAGGTGTGAGATGATATCTCATTGTACTTTTGCTCTGCATTTCGGTAATGGCTAGTGATGTTGAACGTTTTTTCATGTGCTTTTTGGCCATTTGTATTTCCTTTTTGAAGACTGTCTATTCAAGTCTTTTGCAAATTTTAAAATTGGGTTGCTTGTCCTTCTATTGGTGTTGTATGATCTCTTTTTATAACATTTATCTATTTTTTCTTTTATTGCTTCTGCTTTGGGTATAAGGTTTAAGATATTACTACCTCCTACAAAATCTTGAAGATGTTTCCCTACATTTTCTTCTAGGATTTTTATGGTTGTAGCTTTTATACTTAGGTCCTTGACCCATTTTGAGTTAAATTTTTGTATAAGGTGTGACAAAGAAATCCTCTTTCTTTCTTTTGAATATTGCTATCCAGTTCTCCCAGCACCATTTGTTGAATAAGCTGTTCTGGCCCAGTTGGGTGGACTTAACAGCATTGTCAAAAATTTCTTGACCATAGATGTGAGGGTCTATTTCTGAGTTCACGATTTGGTTCCATTGGTCAACATGTCTATCTTTATGCTAGTACCCCATGTTGTTTTTACCATTATAATTAAGTAATATGCTTTAAAGTCAGTAAGTGAGAATCCTCTAACTTCATTCTTCTTTTTAAGACATTTTTGGCTATTTGGGGCCCCTTACCCTTCCAAATAAATTTGATAATTGTCTTTTCCATTTCTGCAAAAAGGCTTTTGGGATTTTAATTGGGATTGCTTTAAATATGTAAATCAATTTGTGTAGGAGTGATATCTTAATGATATTTAATCTTCCAATCCATGAACATGGAATGTCCTTCCATTTATTTAGGTCTTCTCTGTTTCTTTTAGCAACATTTTGTGGTTTTCTGAATACAGGTCCTTCATGTTCTTGGTTAAGTTTATTCCTAAATATTTGATTCTTTTATTCAATATAATAACTGGAATTTTTTTTCTGACTTCCTCCTCAGATTGCTTATCATTATAGACATGTCACTGATTTTTGCATATTAATCTTGTATCCTTCCACTTTGCTGAACTCATTTATTAGTTCTAATAGCTTTGTTGTAGTTTTTTGGGATCTTCTAGGTATTGGGTCATATCATCAGCAAAAGTTTAGCAAAAGTTTTAGGTCTTCCTTACCTATTTGGTTGCCTTTTATTTCTTTTTCTTTCCTAATTGCTCTAGTTAAAAATTCTAGCACAGTATTGAATAACAGTGGTGACAGTGGGCATCCTTATCTTGTTCCTGATTTCAGCAGGAAAGCTTTTAGTTTTTCCCTGTTGAGTACAATGAGAGCTGTGGGGTTTTCATATATGCACTTTATCATGTTGAGAAAGCTTCCTTCTATTTCTGTCTTTTGGAGTGTTTTTATTAAGAAAGGATGCTGTATTTTGTCAGATGTCTTTTTTGCATCAATCAAGAGGATCATGTGGTTTTTCTTCTTCAATCTATTATTGTATTTTCTTACGCTAATTGATACTCTTTTGCCAAAACCCTTGCATACCTGAGATAAAACCCACTTGACTGTGGTATATAATTCTTTTAATGTTCTTTTTTTTTTTTTAAAGATTTATTTATTTCTCTCCCCTTACCCTCCCCCCGCCCCCGTTGTCTGTTCTCTGTGTCTATTTGCTGCATCGTCTTCTTTTGTCTGCTTCTGTTGTTGTCAGCAGCACGGGAATCTGTGTTTCTTTTTGTTGCATCATCTTGTTGTGTCAGCTCTCCATGTGTGCGTCACCATTCCTGGGCAGGCTGCACTCTCTTTCGTGCTGGGCAGCTCTCCTTATGGGGCGCACTCCTTGCGCATGGGGCTCCCCTACGTGGGGGACACCCCTGCATGGCACAGCACTTCTTGCACACATCAGCACTGTGCATGGGCCAGCTGCACACAGGTCAAGGAGGCCCAGGATTTGAACCGCGGACCTCTCATGTGGTAGCCGGACGCCCTAACCACTGGGCCAAGTCCGATTCCATTTCTTTCAATGTTCTTTTGAATTCAGTTTGCAAGTATTTTGTTGAGGTTTTTTTTTTTTTAAGATTTATTTTATTTATTTCTGCCCCCACCCTGTTCCTCCTGTTTCCCCATTGTCTCCTCTCTATGCCCATTTACTGTGTGTTGTGTGTGTCTGCTTGTATTCTCATTAGGCAGTTCCAGGAACCGATCCTGAGACCTTCTGGAGTGGGAGAGAGGCGATTACTCCCTTGCACCACCTCAACTCGCTGTTTTGCTATGTCTTCTTATTTTCTCTCCTCTATGTCTCTTGTTGTGTCATCTTACTACACCAGCTCTCCGTGTCGGCTGGCACTCCTGCGTGGGGCAGCTTTCCCATGTGGGGTGGCATTCCCAGGCAGGGTGGCACTCCTGCACGGGGCCACATTCCCATATGGGCCAGCGCTCTGTGTGGGCCAGCTTGCCCTCACCAGGAGACCCTGGGCATCAACCCTGAACCTCCTATATGGTAGATGGGAGCCGAATTGGTTGACCCACATCCGTTTCCCTTGCTGAAGATTTTTGCGTCTGTATTCATCAAGGAAATTGGTTTGTAACTTTCTCTTCTCGTAGTATCTTTTTCTGGCTTTGGTTTTAGGGTGACGTTAGCGTCACAGAGTTTGAATGCACTGCGAGAATTTAGATTTAAATAAGAGAAGGTCCAGGATTGAGGGGACAAGGAGAAGACTGGTTAAGGGGAATTTAGCTTCATCTGTAGTTTCTTCTTATAAGGAAAATGTATTTGTGTATAATTAAAATTCACCTTTGCTTTTTAAAAGGAGGAGGTGGGAACTTCCTCTTTGATTGCTGGAAATCAGGGAGGCCAGGCCAATCCACTGAGGTCCATTTCCCTGTTCAGCAACTGGCAGGTCCTCCTCGTGGGAGCACTGAGTGTAGGTGGGTGACAAGTTGTAACCTATCATATTTCTTTACTGCTAGTTTCCTAAAAAGATCAGAGCTATATTTCCTGTTCACCTAAGCGATTGGCAAATTTATTTCCCTTTTCTTTTCCAGGCTCTTTTCTTTTGCTTTTATTTTAAGACTCTCAATTTACATGTGCCTTTTATTCCAAGGATTTTCAACCCCCCTTTTATTTTTGTAACAGCTTTATAAATATATAATTCACATACCATAAAATTCACCCATTTAAAGTGTACAATTCAGTGGTTTTTTAGTATTTCAGAGTTGTGCAGCCATTACCACAATCAATTTTAGAATACTTCCATCACACCAAAAAGAACCCCCATACCCTTTATCTGTCACTCCCCAGCCCGCTATCCTCTCCATCCCCAAGCAGCCAGTAATCTATCTGTCTCTATAGATTTGCCTATTCTGGACATTTCATATAAATGGCATCCTATAGGTGGTCTTTTGTGATTGGCTTCTTTCACTTGGCATACTGTTTTCAGGGTTCATTCATATTATAGCATTATTATGGGCGAATGCTATTCCATTGTATGGATATACCACATTTTATTTATCCATTCATGAACTGATGGACATTTGGGTCAAATCCCTTTTTGAACCAACTAATATAGTTAAAACAAACACTCCTCAAAGGTCAAGGATGGAATGTTGACTTTTCTTATATCAGCATAACATGCTTCCTTTTCCAATCTTTGAATTGGGTGTTTTCTCTAATACAAATGAAGAAATGGGGATTTCAAAAGTGCCTATGCTTTTAAAGTTGTATTATGACTGGAAATGTGTTTCATTAAAAACCTTGGAAATTTATTCTCTGTGTCTTTCTTTGTATATGTGTGTGTACATATATAAATGTATGTACTTATATGTAGGTATTATAATAAACTAATATGTTTATGGAATTAGTCTTTTAAAATTATGAAATATTGCTACAGGATTACCTCTGCTCTTTCAGGCATTGGCAGATATGATGGCTGAATTCTTGTAACACATTCTCCACCCTTATCCCCAAGATACGGGTGGACTCTAGGACCCCTTGCAGCAAGGTGCCAGGCAGAGAAGAGTTCTTCTACTGTAACTGATTTCACACTTCTGTTTTGATCAGATTCAAGAGAATGTGGATACATCAAATGGGCGTGTGGGTCCAGGTTGAAAGCTGTTTGTAACTGTCAATGGCAGTGGTTAAGCTGTTGAAATCATTTCCTTCTTTTTTCCCCTAACATTTTTTTTTTTTGCCTTCACTTTTTTATTTTTCCAATGTTACATTAAAAAAATATGAGGTCCCCATATATCCCCCACCCTCTTCACCCCTCTCCTCCCCCCATAACAACAACCTCCTCCATCATCATGAGACATTCATTGCACTTGGTGAATACATCTCTGAGCACCGCTGCACCTCATGGTCAATGATCCACATCATAGCCCACACTCTCCCACAGTCCACCCAGTGGGCCATGGGAGGACATACAATGTCCAGTAACTGTCCCCACAGCACCACCCAGGATAACTCCAAGTCCCAAAAATGCCCACATCACATCTCTTCCTCCCATTCCCTACCCCCAGCAACCACCATGGCCACTTTCTCCACACCAATGCCACATTTTCTTCGATTATTAATCACAATATTCTCCAAGCTCTACCCTCTCGCTTCCTTGGTTCCTCCAGCCCCAGGGCAGGATGTGGAGTTTCCATATGCTCTATCCTGGGGCCGTCGCGCATGCCCTTCCTGCCTCCTGGGTTGCCCCATCTCTGTAGCTCAGTCCAGCCACCGTGGTCCTTGAGGCGGCAGCTGCACTGCTGCCCACTCACCCTCATGTAGTGCTGGAGCACCTGCAGAGCCTCCCGTGTACAGAGCTCCATTCATCGCAGTCGGTGACCTGGGGAGACTGAAGAGACAGGTGTGTTTTCGATTTTACGATGAAAAAATCAAGATTACCTGGGAGTCCTGTGGAGTCAAGACTTGAATATATATGCCTGTTGAACTCCAGAACTCGTCCTCGTTTTCTTCTGTTTGGAAGCTTTTATCTCCTGGTGTCCTGGACTATCCTGTTAGCTCCTGAGGTGCATGGGCCTTGCGCTCTTCCAAATGGCATTTGTACCCTGGCCTAATGCTCAGTGAATGAGTGTTTGCCCATTATTCCTTCTCTTTCTTGAATTGAATTTTATATCTAATTATTTAAGAAGTGGAACATTTAGCATCTTTCTCCCAAATACAAAATTCTAACCTTAATCAAATGGTTTTTCCTGGTGTCATGGGCTGAAGTGGGTGTGATGCCTGGTGAAATGAGCCTGCGCGGTTCAGAGCTGGGTGCAGGTGGGTGGTTTCCTAACCTGTCTACCTCTCTGGGTCCCCCACAGGACTGCCCATGTACATGAAGTCCCTGCGCTGGGCCCTGGCAGTTATGGCGATTCTCCTGGCAGTGTCCACAGTCACCGTTGTCGTCCTGGCCTCTAGAGTAGGTATGTGCTCCGTTCTGCTGCCCCCCCCTCCGCCCCCCAGCACTGTCTCTAGCCTTTATAGCACCTTTGGGAGAATTAGGAAAAAAAGCATCCCCACTAGGTAGATGTAGCATGAAGATACTTGTTTAGCGTGAAGAATTTGTCAAGCAAAGAGTACTTTTTTGCAAAGAAAATGGAGCTCCTTCCTCCCACCGGACCCACCTAGGCCTAACAACTAGTTGGGTTCCAGCCCCCACTTAGGAAAACTTTGTGCACTGCGATACTGTACAGTTTTCCTGGGGTCCTGCTTACCCCTTCCGCTCCCGCACTGGCCGGTTCCATCCCTCCAGATCTGTCCCCTCATTCAAAGTGGCCATATTTTGTTTTTTCGTTTTGTTTTGTTTGTTTTTTTCCATATACATGTGTTTAGCTTTTTACTGTCTACCCTGCAGCTCATTAGTGGTCTCTGTGCTTGCAGGGGGCGGGTGCCAGCCATGCCCCCAGGGCTGGATGTGGTCCGAGGAATACTGTTACTACCTTTCTGTGGAAGCTCAAACCTGGGAGGCCAGCCAGGCTTTCTGTTCAGCCCACCATGCTACGCTGGCCCTGCTGAGCCACACCCAGGTGAGAAGGGACGGGGTCTGTAGATATCATCACAGAGTCCTCGCACTGGAAGGAATCTCAAAGATTCAGTCCAGCTGTACATTATAGAAAAAGTCACCAGGGCCCAGAGAAATAAAGTAACTACAGGGAGACCAGAAGTCACATCTCTAAGGTATTCAATTTATTTATTTATTATTATTTTTCATTATATGTAGTAGAAACAGAGCTGAGAAGGCTGGAGCAGAGATGCTTACATTCTACACCTCGAGGCCCAGGGTGTACTGGCCCAGGTCGGATGGGGGAGATACATGTGTACTCTCTGGGAAGTAGTGTGGAAAAAGATTATATTTAGTGGGCATATTAGTTATTGCTACAATAATGCTGAGTAACGAACCATGCCAAAACTCAGTGACTTCAGACAACATTTACTTATTTCTTGATTTTTGGTCTGTGGGCCAACTGTTCAAGGCTGATCTCGGCTAGGTTTGGCTGGACAGCTAAGCTTCAGGCTGCAGATAGGCTGGTCTTGGCTTAAGGCTGAGGGATTTGGTTTATCTCTGCTCTATGAGTCTCTCACCCATCTACTAGAGAGAAGTTGTTCAAAAGGAAAATGGCAGGGGAGTAGATATAGCACAAGCAGTTGAGTGCCAGCCTCACACATGGGAGTTCCTGGGTTCAGTTCCCAGTGCCTCCTAAAGAAAAAAAACCAAACAAACAGTGAGCAATGAGCAGAAAAAAGGAAAATGGCAGAAATGCAAGAACCAAACCAAACTCAAGTACCATTTAAGATCTGTACTCATGCCATGTCTGCTAACATTTCATTGGCCAATCCCAACATCAAATGGGACAGAAAGAGGGGAATGAATATTTGCTGAACAGTAATCTTGTTCATCACGGTGGGGTTTGTGAGTGGCTACAAAAAAAGACCTATAAACTGGATCTAGTCCTTGGAATAATCTTAACTGATGGGCAGATGCCCAGAATTTTTTTTCGGTTGTTCTGTTATGCATGAAAATGCAGCATTCTTTGATTCAGTTCTTTAATAAATATTTAAAGAGCATCTACTGTATATTTGGCACTGGGGATTCAAAGATGAGCCAGGACAACACAATCTCCACTTCACAAAGCTAAGATAGTAAGTGCAGCAGATATTAATCAAGAAATCTTAGGTATAGCTTTCTAATTACTATACCGATCTGTGCTATGAAAGAAGGGTACACAGTGCTGCTATGAGAGTAAGTGACAGGAGGACATGACCAGAAGGACAAGGAAGGCTTCCCTTGGGAAGTGCCATTTAAATTGAAATGAAATATAAGTAGGAATTAACTGGGAAGGGAAGAGCATCCTAGTAAGAATATAGTATGTTATAACACTGGTGGGTAAGGCAGCATGAGCCTTTCAAAAAAATATTGGAGAAGTTCAGTGAAACTCGGGGAGAGAGCCTTGGAGTCTTTGTTCTTTGTTCCAGTCTGGACTGGTGCTCCCTAGGCTTGCTATACATCTTTTGTCTTGGAATTTATGTTTATCTGCAGCTTTATTATTCTTTTTACCTCTTTTCCATTTCAGATCACCTGTTTCCTAGGTCCCAGGTCTTTATTTTTCTTAGTTTATATCCTTTTCTTGGTGAAACACATTCTTTCTAAACTTCCTGAAGAAAAGTATGTGAGAAATGAATTTCTTGATGGTTTTCATGTTTTCATGTTTTTCAAGTTTTATTTTACCCTCTCGCTTGATTGATAGCTTGGAATTCTAGGTTATGAAACAAGTTTCCCCACCACCTCCTCCCCTAGAATTGTGCAGGCCTTGCTCCATTATATGGCAGCTTTATTTTATTTATTTATTTTTTAAGATTTATTTATTTATTTAATTCTCCCCCCTCCCCCGGTTGTCTGTTCTCTGTGTCTGTTTGCTGCGTCTTGTTTCTTTGTCCACTTCTGTTGTTGTCAGTGGCACGGGAAGTGTGGGCGGCGCCATTCCTGGGCAGGCTGCACTTTCTTTCGCGCTGGGCGGCTCTCCTTACGGGGCGCACTCCTTGCGCATGGGGCTCCCCTATGCGGGGGACACCCCTGCGTGGCGCGGCACTCCTTGCGCGCATCAGCACTGCGCATGGTATCTGGCAGCTTTTAATCTTGCCATTGAGAAGTTTGATTCACTCTGTTTCCCAGTCCTTTGTATGTGACTAATTTTTTTCTTCTCTGGAAAATTCCAAGGTCATCTTTGTCTCAGTGTTCTGAAGTTTAACAATAATATGCCATTTGTGGGTCTTTCCCCTTCATTTCTATTTCTGTTGCCTTATTTCTAATCACTCCCATCCCCTGAGATGGCTCCCTAGTCTGCCTGCTCATTGTTTTTTGCAATTTTAAGAACTCTTTTTGGTTCTTCAGATGTTCCTTTTGTATGGTGTCCTGTTCTTGTTTCATGGCTATACTTTTTTTTTTCTTATCTCATTGTGGGTATTAATTTTAGTGTTTTTCAAGTTATTTTCTACTCCCTGCATTATCTCCATTTTTGTCTTTTTTATCCTGGCTATTGTTTTCTTTTTTTTCTTTTTTCTTTTTCATGTTAGAGAATTTCCATCAGTGTCTCATGATGCTTAGCAGTCACATTTAAGAGTAGGTCACTAAATATCAGATTGAAAGCTCTATATTGGGGGTAGTAGGGTGAGGTGAGTACATCAATTGGGCTCTTTTAGAGGCTTTGCTATAGGGAAATCAGGCAGGAACCAAGCTGTTTTTCTTAGTGAATGCCAAATTCTTTCGTTCCAAAAGTAGAAGGATGAGGGGCAAGAGGCTTCAACTTCAGGCATGTAGCACTTAAACCCTCCCTTTTTAGTAGAGTCCCTTCACTCGCCTTGAGCTGAGCCTGGTCTTCTGGATCCCCCATATTCCCTCTGGTGGTGAGAGGGGGTGTCTACCTCCTCTTTCATACACTTTCAGCCAAGCCTCCCTTTTCCAGGCACACCTGAAACTTGCTTTTCAGAGGAACCTGGGCCTTTTAGGACCTCTTTTTTTTTTTTTTTTTTTTTTAAGATTTATTTTTTTATTTATTTAATTCCCCTCCACTCCCCCGGTTGTCTGTTTTTTCTGTGTCTTTTTGCTGCGTCTTGTTTCTTTGTCCGCTTCTGTTGTCGTCAGCGGCACGGGAAGTGTGGGCGGTGCCATTCCTCAGCAGGCTGCTCCCTCCTTCGCACTGGGCGGCTCTCCCTACGGGTGCACTCCTTGCGCGTGGGGCTCCCCTACGTGGGGGCTCCTCTACGCGGGGGACACCCCCGCGTGGCACGGCACTCCCTGCGCGCATCAGCACTGTGCATGGGCCAGCTCCACACGGGTCAAGGAGGCCTGGGGCTTGAACCGAGGGCCTCCCATGTGGTAGACGCCCTAAACACTGGGCCAAAGTCCGTTTCCCTTAGGACCTCTTAATACAAATTGGCTTGTTTCTTGATTTCCTCCACCTCTATCCCTTCCTTGATAACCACTGAGCTATCTCAGGGCTGTCTGCTAAGTCAATTACAATCATCCAGCTTCCAAAAATTTACTGACATTTCTCCTATACTATTGTTTCTTCCCATCCTTGTTTCCTTTTTTTCCCTTTCTTCTATTTTTATCATTTAAGGTTGTTCCCTTCTATTCCTATTTTATTAAGAGCTTTAAACATGAATGAGTTTAACTTCATGAGTGCTTTTTGTACATCCATTGAGATAGCTTTTTATTTCTTCCTTTAATCTCTTATTATGGTGAGTTACATTGTTTTTTTTTATTCTTAGCTTCTTTGGATAAAGTTTACTTAGCCATGATTTGTTTCCCCCAAAAAACACTTCTGAATTTGACTTGTTAATATTTTACTTAAGATTTTTGCATGTGTGGAATTAGCCCAGATTTTTGCTTTCTTGTACTGTCCCTTCCCAGTCCTGAAATCAAAGCTATTCTGCCCCCCTACGATGGGGAGGGCATGCATTCCAGAAGGATTCAGGATCCTTCTCTGCCCTGAAGTCTGTGCCAGTAGCCCAACACTTTATATTTAGATTCTCAGCTCTGCTTCTCACCCACTTTCATGATCATATTCCATGTCTCCCTGAGACTTCTACTCATCTCTTTGTTCTTGTCACCTCGGGGGCAAACAAGGAAAGTGAGAGTAGAGGAGAACGGGCATGGGACAGTTCACACCCGCCACTAGCAGTGCCACGTGCCTCCTGCCCTGCAGAAGCAAAGAGGAGCCTTCCTGCGAGGGCGGGAAGTGCCCTCACCCCCAGACCCACCCTGGTATTTCTTACTGCTGTACTTTTTTCTCATTATTAAGTTTTGTGTTCATTGCGAAAAGTTTAGAAAAAATATGTATAAAGAAAATAAGTTTTACTCATTATTTCACACCTAGAGATAATCACTAACAGTATTTTGGGATATTTGCTTCCATTTGTTTTCTAGGCGTATATATTTAACTTTTCCTTTAAAAGAAACATGGGATGTGCTGTTTTATAACCTGGCTTTTTGTTTGTTTTTTGGTTTTTTTTTTCCCTTTTCTTTTTTTCACTTCAGGATGTTACGAGCTTTTCTACAGATGGTTAAGTAGCCTATTTAACCTCAGCTTTGCTGCCTGTGTGGTGCGCAGTAGATGTGAGCAGACCTTCCTTGCGGCCTGGCTCTGCCCCTTGTCTGCCTTGTGTCCTCAGGCCCCTCGCCTAAACGAATGCATCTTTAAAAATAGGGCTAATAACACTATATTTCTTACCGGTTACCATAAGAATTCAGCAAGGTAATACACGTAAACCATTTATCTTGGGGCCTAGCGCAACACAAATATTCAGTGAATGGTTCCATATTATATCTGTTTCTCTAATTGTTAATTGTTTCCTCATCTGTAAAGTGAGGGTAGCAAAACCTATTTCACAGGATTGTTCTCAGGATTAAATAAAATAAAATAAAATGAAAAATATGGACATAAATGGCCTAGCATTTTGACACATAGTAAACCCTAGAATAGCCTTTATTATTATTAGCAGCAGTAGTATTGCCAGGTATTGCCTTTGCTTCCACTTTTCTTTTGCCACCATAACAAATGTGTTAAACCCCTTAGATTTACATTTTTATGCGTATTTCTCATTATTTCCTCAGGATAAATACCTTAAAGTAGAAATTGTAGATCAAAATATATCCATGTTCTTAATTTTTTCATTTATTTCTCATGGATACCTATTATATGCCTAGACCCTGGGCTAGATCCTAGAATACAGTGGTGAATAAGAACTGACGTGGCCCCTGTTCTCAGGGTACTTGTGGTCTAGTGGGGGAGAGATCGTGAATCATGGACACTTACTACCAAACTGCCCTCTTGACAGACACCTTTCACTTCTCACCAGCAGTGTATAGAGTTGTCCATTTCTCCCACATATTCACTAATACTGGGTTGCCGGATCTCTTCCCCCCCGCCACTTGTTTTTGTTTCTATTTTGATATTTTGTCAGTTTGATGGGGGGGGGGGGATGTGGTTTGCATTTCTTTTCTTTCTAGCAAGGCTAAACCATTTGTTGGATATCTGAATGTCTTCTCTTGAATTACTTATCATGCCCTATTTTTTTTTTCCGCTAAGCATGTTCATATTTTTCTTGTTAATTTGTGGGAGCTCTTTATATTGTCAGACTATTATATAGGAGTCTCCTATGCCCCTAGGCACATTTGAGCAGGAAGGAATCTCTACTCAACAAGCATCCATTGAACCTTACAGTATCGGAGACCCTGTGCTAGGTGCTGGCATCCAGAGGAGGAAGACATGGTCAGCACCGACAGTCTGGTGAGCTGACAGCTCTTCCTTCATTCCAGCAATTTTCCAATTATTAAAGCAGTGAAATCTTTTTTTTTTAGACAAATTTATGGAGTCCCAATACTCAAGACTGATAAACAATAATATATTATGTATCAAGTTCTTTAAGTTCAAAAAAAGATTACTTTTATCATAAATCTCAGTCAGTTTTAGAGTATAAATTAGCATATCATAGATCAATGTGTTAGAAATTGGAACATGACACATACCAATTTGTACTGTGTGATATTTAGAGTCACAGTTTTGCATATAGTGGAAGTATATTTCTAAATGAAATATAGACATATATTAATGGCAGGGCCTCTAAAACAGCTCTGAGGCATTCCAGCACTTCAGAGAATGCTATTTGGAGACCCCTGTTGTGGTGTGACACAGACAAGGAGACCAAGGATCCTGTGACCCCAAGAGGCCAAGTGACTTAGCCAATGAAGGGGAGTTTGCAGCGCTCGGCTTCCCAGCGTTGCCCTTTCCCCACCGTGACGCTGCCTCCAGTGGTACGTGTATGCCTCTCCCTCTGGAGTCTCCCACTTCCTCTCTGTGACTGAGATGTGGAGAGAGAAGAGCGGCCCTGCTTCACTCCACATGGCTCTGGGTCCCAGACCTCCATGGAGGATCTGGGCTTGCCCACAAGGCAAAACCAGAAGCACAGCTGGGTCAGGGCTTCTGGATATCACCAGGTGCTGGCCCTGCTAGAAACTTGCATGTGTGTGCTCCCAAGAAGTGTCCAGGGCAGATGCGTTTGCCTAGAGTCGGTGAGAATTAATTTAGGTCTCCCTCTCACATCTCCCAGAACTGCCACATTAGCTGGTATTCTATTACAACCCACCCTCCACACCCCAGCCCAATACCCATGTGTGTATAATACCCTGGCATGTGCACTGTCAGGTCTGTATTCTGGGATACGGTGGCAAGGAGCATAGGCTTTGGAATCATATCATCTGGATTCAAATCCTGGTTGTGCCACTTATCCAGATTAATCTCGTGGAGCCTCCATTTCCCTGTCGATGACATGGGGATAATTAGGGTACGATGCTTACCTCATAAGCTCTCTGTGAGGATTGGATGAAAGAATCAATGGCAGGTGCTTGGCCCAGGGCCGGGCATTGAGCAGGGGCAGCGTCGTGAGAAGTGCTCACTATGTGCCAGCACTGTGCCAGGTGCTCTCTCAGCTCCGATGAGGACCCGGAGGCTCAGAGTTGAAGTGACTTGCCCAAGACAAGACACTAAAGGTCCAAGTGGGGATTTGAACTGGGGCAGATCTGACTCCACAGTTTTTTATCTTAGCCATTAAACCAAACTGCCTCAATAATAACCACCAGTATTATTAGGTCATTTGTGTATGCCAGGTACTGTTTTACGGACTTTATGTGTATTTATTCATTAATCTCCAAACAGCCCTGTAAAGTAGATATTATTATTGGGGTTTTTTTTTTTCTATTTTATGGATGAGGAATCTGAGACGGAGGAAAATTGCATAACTTACCCCAGGTCCCAGAGTAAAGAGATTTGCGCCCAGGTGGCCTGCCTCAGACAACCGCCTCCTCCCCCAAAGACTGAATTCAAGCCATACCCATCATTTGGGTCCAGGCCCTCTCCATGCTCCCATCTCCCACAGCAGAGAGAGGAAAGGCTTTCTTGTGTCTTGCCATTTTTTCTATGTGAAAATCTGTGAGACAAAATTTTACAGTGAATGTGGGTTATTTATTTTGTAACCAGGAAAAATGTTTACTTTTTTTAAAATGGGGAAATGGAAATAATCAAGTTTCTGATACCAATATGGTAAAATACATATGCACAAGAAAAAAGACTAAAAGGAAATTTCCAGTATTGTAATAGTGTTACCACTGAGAGGCAAGATTATGAGTGATTTTATTTTCTTTTTTAAAGCTTTATTTCATGAGTGTTCTACACAGAATATGCCCTATGACTGGGGGAAGTGCTAGGGGAGTGGCAGCCCATGAAAGGAAGAAGGGAGGAGTATGTAAAGGTTTCTGCCTGGGACGGGCACAAGCCGGTCTTGTTAGAATTGTGAGTGCAGGCTGTGTAGTTACGTTCAAGGCCTCTGGACCAAAAGGCCCAGCAAGTGGCAGCAGGAAGCCTGGGAGACAAAGGGTCCCTGCTCTCCAGCCTCTTACCACACAGGGCCAGCCCAGGATGAGCCTGGTCTTGGCTGGACAAATAGCCTTGTTGCTGGTGGGTCCTCAAAGGGGTAGTTGGGTTTGACTCCCCAAGTCACAATCCTGGCTTGTGATGAAGAATGTTTTAAAAACTAGGGGAGCGGATGTAGCTCAAGTGGTTGAGCGCCTGCTTCCCATGTTCAATTCCCTGGGTTCAGTCCCCAGAACCTCAAAAAAAAAAAAAACCCCGAAAACTAAACGTGTAAGATTAACTGTTTGAAACACAAATATAGATGCAGAAAAATATTAGAGTCTGGATAAGCTCCTAACCTGTAAAAATACTAAAGCTAAGGTTTGGTTCGAGGCAGTTAATACTATGAGCCTGGAGCTCTGGAATCCTCCTGAGTTCAGGACAGAACCAGTGGCTCCAGTAAGTGCTGGTGCAGGAGCTGGGGCACAGCCTAAGTGCGGGCTGCACAAGAAGATTGGCCACCTACCCCCTTGTAGCAACTGGTCCCTGGGGTGCCAGGGAGGACCCTCAGTCCCAGGATAAAACACAGCTCTGTTCCCCAAGACATGGTTGCTCAAGGTTAGAAAAAACTGAGAAAGTTTACATATTATATTTCTTTAATATCTAAGATGCCATCAATCATAAGACTTGCTCACCATAGGTGAGCTTTGTTTTGCAAGGTGCATTAGAAAAGCAGCTACATTAAATGTACACATTGAATGTAAAATGCTTCTTGGTTTCAAAAAGTTAAAAATATGAATAAATATGCATTATAGAATTAAGAATATCAAGTGATTTGAAACATTTTAACACTAAAACAGGAAGGTATGAAGGTATAGAAAATAATTTTAAGATGTAAAATATAAGATTTCAAGTAAAGTGTGCTAAGGATCACATTTGTCCTCCCCATATTGGTGGGAAGAGTTGGAGAAACACCACTTTCAGGCAGTGGAGGGCCCAGGAGCTCTTGTACCATCGTCAGAGCAGTGTGAGCCATAAATTACCAGAAGATGTCGTAATTCCTGGAGTTCATTGATAACTCTCCGGACAATGCCTTTCCCACATCATAATTTTTGCTAACACTAAGAACAGGTTAATAAACTGAGTAAAAGAAGAAAGGAATGTAGTAGGCAGAGCTGGACAGTCCATCAACTCCTGTCTCTAAGAGGCCCTAAAGGGAAGGGAGAGAGGGAGGGGTGGATGGCCTGGAGCTGGTACAAAAGGGGCAGAATCCTCTTGGAGTTCTGTAAGCATCAAATCGTGTGTCCGCAGCTGGGGTAAGATGCATTGCATACCATATATCAGAGACTGCCAGGAGAACCCACAGCTGAGGGAACATTTGTTGGGTATTGTCATGTGCTTTTTACATAATATATCAAGCATCTCAGCAAACGCCAGCCTCAGACCACCGCACGGAAGTTCTGAGAGATTGGGCAACTTGCCAAAGATCATAGAATTTACAAGTCCTGGAACCAGAATTTGAATACGGGTCTGCCTGGCCCCCAAGCTCTACTTTTCTCTGCAGTGATAGCCCCAATCTCAGCCCTGATAGGAGCACCAAGCCCTGGTATGCCTCCCAAACCAACTCCCACTTGAACAGGCTATGGGTTGCCCCAGGAGGGCGGTGTTGGACAGCAGGAGTCAGCGATCAGCTGCCACAGCAGCAAGCTGCTCTGCCCTCTCATTGTCCTGAGAAGGGCCCTCACCCAGCCCTATCCGCAGACCCCAGCTGTGAGGGACAGGGCAGGCATGTGCTTTTCTGTAGTGGCCATGCCGCTATGTTACTGAAATTCAGCCTCCATTTTTATGTGCAGTCCAATCTTGGGAATTAGAAAAAAGGCAGGGAACGGACTTTGGCCCAGTGGTTAGGGCGTCTGTCTACCATATGGGAGGTCCGCGGTTCAAACCCCGGGCCTCCTTGACCCGTGTGGAGCTGGCCATGCGCAGCGCTGATGCGCGCAAGGAGTGCCGTGCCACGCAAGGGTGTCCCCCGCGTGGGGGAGCCCCACGCGCAAGGAGTGCGCCCGTGAGGAGAGCCGCCCAGCGTGAAAAGAAAGAGCAGCCTGCCCAGGAATGGCGCCGCCCACACTTCCCGTGCCGCTGACGACAACAGAAGCGGACAAAGAAACAAGACGCAGCAAACAGACACCAAGAACAGACAACCAGGGGAGGGGGGGAAATTAAATAAATAAATAAATCTTTAAAAAAAAAAAAAAAAAAAGGCAAAGGCCTTTGGCCAGAAAGTTGTCTGTGCCTACTGTCTCAGCTGTTGGCTGGCCAGTGCTGACACCTTGGGGGCTGGCCTGATGTGAGTGTGCTTACCTGGTGGCTCCTCTGTTCGTTCCTGGCAGTGAGCACAGGGAGGCAGCTTTTGTTGCTCTGGCCTACTAGGATCTGTTCATTTCAGGCTCTGGCATTGCGATGATGAATAAGGCCCCCAGTCCCCACCAAATACACCCTCTCATTTGGAAACAGACAAGTCAGCAAGGGCGTAAAAGGCAGAGCGACATGCACTGTACCGTGAAAACCTGGGAGCACAGGGGAGGAAGGAGAACTTGGCTTGCCTGGGAGGGGGACAGTGCAGCTTCCCATGGAGTGACGTTTAAGCTGAGACCTGAAGGACTGACAGGAGCAGCACCACGGGACTGCAGTCATCCCTCCACTGCTGCTTTAGTTTCCTGGGCTGCTCTAGCAAACACCGTGCAATAGGTCAGTTTAAACAGTGGGAATTTAATGGCTCACAGTTTGCAGTTAGGGAAAAGCCCAAACCAAGGCATTGTCAAGGCGATGCTTTCTCCCCAAAGACTGGGGGTCCTGGGGCTGGCTGCTGCCGGTGCGTGGTCTTGGGCTCCTCTGTCACATGTCTATACCCACGACAGCCTCTCCTTGGCCTCTCCCTTCTCTGGGCTCTGCTGAATTTCAGTTTCTTGCTTACTGTGGCTTTCTTCCTCTCTCTGAATTTCTTTCTGCTTATAAAGGACTCCAGTCATAGGATTAAGACCCATCCTGATTGAAGTGGGCCACACCTTAGCTGAAGCAACCTCATCCAAAGGTCCTATCTGCAATGGGTTCACACTCGCAGGAATGGACTAAGTTTGAGAACATGTATTTCTGGGGTACCTACCACTCCTAACCATCACAACTGCTTACCTTTTAATTTCCAGAGTTCTTATAGAGATTTTGTCTTTGGAAATGTAAACAATTTTATAGAGAAAAAGAACATATGTTAAAAATTCAATTTATACCACTTCACTTGTAGTCATCATTGACAAGAGTAGATGTGTGTAGTGTTGAGTCATGTGTAGTTGCTGGTGCGGGCTGCCCTTTTTACCTGGCATGGGTTCATGTTTACATTTTCTTGTATAACTACATTTTCTCTGTATTTGTCATTTTTAATAGCACTGTAGTTTTCCATTATGTTAATATCCCATAATTTGCTTACGTCTTTTCCGATTGCTGAGCATCTGAGTGCTTTCTGTTTTTTCTTTATAAATAACCCTATGCTATCTTTGGATAAGCATATCATTTTCTCCCTTTTATGTTTTTGGATTTAGTCCCCAAAGTGAAACCACCCACTAAAGCAATAGGAATGGTGTTACTGCTTTTGTTACACAGCACCAGATTACGTCCCAGAAAGAGTGAACCGATGTGGTCTGTGCCAGAAGCCCTGTCCCCCACCTTACCACATGCTGGGCCTTTTACAATGTTTTGAATTTTTTTTAAGCTAAAGTGTTTTAAATAGATTTGTTAAGATGTCCTTTTGGTTTTAATTCATTGTTAAAAATAACACCAAGGACAAATATTTGAAAGAAATACATTTCTAATTTCTCTCTAACATGCTTTATTTTTTGTTCTTTGCATATCCAAATCCATGTGCATACATATTTTTTATTACAGTCATATCACAATTTTGACTCAGCTTTTTCACTTAACATACCACAGCTCTTTCACTATAGTGCTGCCTCATTGCAATACTTGTCTTTTTTAACGGCCTTAAGAATATTACGTTAAATTGATGGAATATAATTTAAGCTCTTGTTGGCATTTACATTGTTAACAATCTGTTCCCAGTCTGCCTCTGCAGCCTACCCATCCCCCAGTACTCTCCTCTGGCCAAATTAAGCTTCTTGCTGTTACCTGAACTTGTTTTGTGTCTGCTAGTTTTGCTGGTGATCCCTTCCCTCACCCCATCTTGAATTTCTTTTTTTCTCTGGACCGCTCAGTAGTCATCATGCATATCTCTTTGATGATCAGTGTCTCCCTCTCTCCCTTTGAGGGCCGAGATGGGATTGTTCTCATTTCTGGGTTCCCAGTCCTTCAAGCAGTGCCTGGCACCAGTACCCATCCAATAAAACTTTAAAATACTGGGATTTGGGAAAGTTAGATTGAGCTGATTGACTCCTCTGGTTTGGAGAGCAAGAACCTGCAGAAGATTCAGGATAAACAGATGACCCAGGTGAGTTGCACCAGTGTCCAGAGACAAGTGACCAGCCTGCTTTTCTCCCCTTAGGACTTCCTAATCCAAAACCAAGTCGCCAAGTATACCTGGGTGGGGGCCCGGCGAGGCCCCCAGGGCTGGCAGTGGATCGACGGGGCCCTCCTGCCCTCCCAGCTGTGAGTGACTGGAGAACCTGGGTGGGAGGTCCCCTCTGTCCCAAACACACTACTGTGGGCTCCAGATGTGACCAGAGTCACATCATAGCAGGTGTCAGAGAATTCTGGGAATCTTGTCCCTCTTCTGCCAATCCTTTTCTCCCAATGCTCTTCTTGATCCTGGGCACTTGCTCTCACTCCCATTTGTCCCCAAATTCAGCCTCCTTGCTCCATGCCCAGAGCTCGGCTCATGAAACCAACTCCACCCCTATGCACAGGGGCATGGTTTTGTTTAGTCCATGCTATCCTGTCCTTTGTTTGGGTCCCCCAGAACAACTCAACCCAAGCAGGACTGTCATCCCAGTTTTACAGATAAGGGGTCTGTAACCCAAGTTTAGTAATTCATCCTATGCCACACTGCTGATGAGCCAGGGACAGCCGAGTGACTCCAGCTCCAGTACTTTCATTCAGACGCCCCTCTGAATGCAGTGATGTAAGCAGTCCCAGGCCCAGCAGAGGGCAACAGGCACACAGGTAGAGCCTGGAAAGGAAAGGAGGCACCTTATCCTGAGCTCCTCACTCTTTCCTCTCTCACCTTTTCCCAGACTCTCAGAGGAAGAGGATGACAACCCAGACCTGAACTGTGGGGGCCTGGAGAAAGACAGGTTGCTGGCTTTGGACTGCACTGCTCTGCGACCCTGGCTCTGTGCCAAGGGAGCCAAGTGATCCAGATTGGGCTTGCCCTAAGCCTGTTGGGGAGCCCGCAGCCCCATAGGGAAGCCCATGCTGAGAGCGCAGCAGCTTCCCTCAACGCCGGCTTCGGGTTCTCCCTGCTCTGCACTCAAGGGGCCTGCCGGAGTGGGCCCAGGGAGCTGGACTTCTGCCACAGAAAGGTCACTTCTGAGGGAAAGAAGATTTTCTGTGGCCTCAGGTCCAAGCGCGAGTTTCAGTGTCCAGCCTCCCAGGTTGTTTTGTTCAGTGAATTAGAAATGAGTTTGTTTTCTTTAAAAAGCATTTCCAAATCTCCATTTCTCCTTCAGTAAAATGCCCATTTACCATTCTCTCCCATATCTGTTTAAGTCACACACACTCCCTTTTCAATCATAGAGAAAAAGAAAGAATGAACAATCAGATGACTCCAGTATGAGTTCTCAGTGGATACTGAAGTGAGTCTTTGTTTTAATGCAGTGGGATTTGGCAGTGATCATTGTGATCAATTCCATTTCCAGACAGCTGGACACACAGCTGATACAGCTGGCCAACAGTCTCTGTGGAGAATAGCAAATGGAAAGTGGTCAGCACCTTGGAGGAAAGGGAGGTTTTCTTTCTCTGCCCTAAAAGTTGGCAAAGGACTGGCAGAGAACAAGGTTCTGCATGGGCGAGCTGACGGGCTGGTGTGATGCCAGGAAGCCAGGGTCACTTGAGTAGAAGGTAAGGAGTCACTCCCAGCTCGGTGAGGAAAGAGTACTGCAAAGTGTAGGGCCTGTGTGAGAAAGGAAATGGGAGAAATGTGGGGGAGGTTAAAGGCAGCTCTTCTTCCACACCTTTGGAGACAACCAGCCTGACAGTGTCACTGTGTTTGGGGTTCAGTGAAGGACTTTTCCACGTGTCTGCTTGGGCTTCTCCGTAGCATGGTAGCTGGGTTCCAGAAAAGAGTAATACCGAATAAGTGATGGCATAAGCTAGATTTCTTAAGGCTGAGCCTCAGAAGTGGCAGTTACCACTTGTGTCACATTTTATTAATGTAAACAAATCACAGGGCCAGCCCACTTTCAAAGGGAGAGTAAATAGATTCCATCTCTCTATGGGAGTAGCTGCAGAGAATTTCTGGCTATAACACCAGCCTTTAGTATAAAAATGGAGACAGACACTTTTACTCGATTTGCTGTTCATCAGAATTTTCCTTGGTCAAAGTGTATAGTGTTTTATGCTCTGCCTAGTTCTAGCTCTCACCACTTACCCTCCCACCTCCAGTGCTCGAAGCAGAACTGGCTGAATAGAAGTATTTACTTAGTTAAAATCAGCAATATTCAACATGGTTAACATTAAAAAACTATTTTCTGAAATATGTCACAATAAAAATTGGTTTTTAATTTTGTGGTGCTTCTGATTCCAGCAAGGTAATTATTAATGTACAGCTGCATTCATAGAAAAGAGAAGTCCCTAAAAGCAGGGAACTGAAAACCTGACAAGAAAGCACATGAGCTGGATTTTATGGCTCACCAACAAGATGAATCCTACTTTTGTGAATTATGGCTGCTTTCGTGTTTACGTGAGATAGGAGCTGCAGCCTTCAACCAACACAAAGTGAGGAGTTACAGCTATTTAAGCCCAGAACTCTGAGGGGGGTTAACAGCAGTGAAAGGCTGGACTAGAAAAAAGTCACCCACAAATGGGGATGACAAGGAAACTCCCTGAATAAAAAAAAGTTTCTTCAGATAATGTCGAACTCTAGACCTGGGTTTCCATTGATTTAGGACTTGAATTTAGACCACCTTCATCCTCCAGAAATCTCTAAACTGAGGAATTAGCATGAAGATTGCCCCATCTTGGCAATCAGTATCCATGAAGTTTTTAGCAGAAGCCAATGCAAAAATGCTCTGGGGAAGGAGGCATTACCATAATCCATTCTGTTAGAGATTCTTACGGGGTTGGGGAAACATTCTCATGGTGAACTCCCTGTGAAAATTAGAAAAATACTGAAACTAAGAAAACAAATATGAGAAAAGGCCAAACAGAATTTTTAAAGTACCATATTGAATTCTAGAAATGAAAAAAAACAGTTGTTGATAGTAAAAACTTGGTGGACAACTTAAATAACAGATCAGAAACAGCTGAACAGCTGAAGAGACGTTAAGTGAACTAGAGGATAAATCTGAGGAAGGTACTCCTGAATGCATTATAGAAAGATGGAAAATATAAATGAGAAAGTAGGAGACATTGACATTAGAAGACAAAGATGCAACAAACATCTGTAACAGGGATTATGGACCTTCTTTGTGTCATGGACCCTCTCTCAGAATCATGTTTTTAAAAGCAAAAAATACATAAGATTACAAAAGGACAATTACATTGAAATTATATAGAATTATATATTTTTAAATGAAGCTACAGGAGATATGTTACGCACAATAAAATACACCCATTTTAGGTGCGTAGTTTGAGTGTTGACAGCTGTATTATTACTATCCGTGGCTTCTCTAATCCAGGCTCTCTTGGATCCCTTCCCAGTTACCTCGCACTCTGGCACAGGAAACTGATTTGCAATATATTATGGATATATTAATAGGGTATTCTTACAATAAAATGCTATACAGCAATTAAAATGAAAAAACATGATTTTCTGTGTCTTAGTTTTGGATCCAGCTGCCTAACTGAATTTCCTTATTGTTTTTGAGTTTTGCAGATAATTATTCTATCTGCAAATAATGGTAATTTTACCTCTTACTTTCCAATTTTCTTTTTAACTACTTTTGCTGATATCCACAGAGCAATGTTAAATAATAATATCCTTACTTTTCCTGACTTTAATGGAAATAATTCTATTTTCCCATTAAGTGTGAAGCTAGCTTTGTAGTTGAGATTTGTGTGTGCCAGTCTGTATCAAGTTAAGAACAGTGTTTGATTTTATCAAATACTTTCTTCAGCATCTGTGGAAGTGATAATACAAGTTTTCTTTTTATATTTTTTAATAGTGAATTCTACAGTAAAAGATGTCCTAAAATCAAATCATCATTCTATTTCTGGAATAAACTTCCCTCAGTTATTGTGTTTAATTCTAATATGTTTTCTGGAATCTGCTTGCAAAAATTTCATGTTAAAGCGTGGCATCTCATTTTACATCTATTAGGATGGCTACTACTAAAAATACAGAAAACTATAAATCATGGGGAGGATGTGGAGAGATAGGAATGCTTATTCACTGTTGGTGGGAATGTAGAATGATACAGACACTGTAGAGAACTGTTTATCAGTTCCTAAGGAAGTTGAGTATAGTTTTGCCATGTGACCCAGCAGTAGCACTACTAGATATGTACCTAAAGGAATGGAGAACAGCAACGCGAACAGACACCTGCACACCGCTGTTCACAGTGGGACTATGCACACTTGCAAAAAGATGGAAACAAGCCAGGTGTCCATCAACTGATAAATGGAATAACTGTGTGCAGCTGTAAGAAGAAATGAAGTCGTGAGACATGACAACATGGATCAACCTGAAGGACATTATGTTGAGTGAAGCAAGCCAGACACAAAAGGACAAATATTGTATAATTGCACTAGAATGAACTAAATATATTGTGTAAATTCATGGAGTTAATAACTAGAATATAGGTGACCAGAAAAAATAGGAGGGTAGAGAACAGAAAGCTGAGTGTTAGCTTGTGTAGAATTGGTAAAAATGTTGTTAATCTTTGGAAATGAATACAGAAGGTGCAAGCACGCCATAGTGTTTGTACCTAGCAGTGCTACTATATGGGTATGACAGTGGTGGAGAGGGAAATCTATGGTCATGTATATTACTAGAAGGGAAGCTAAAAATGTAACATGGAACCTCATGAAATATGATTATGGATAATATTACATATATAAGACTTTTTCTTGGAAAATGAACAAATGTATATTGATGTTACAAGATGTTAGTGTCAGACAAAAATACAACCAAAGCAAACTATGCAGTAGTATATAGTAATATATTGGTAATCCTCCAGTAAGGGTAAAAGAAAGGAAGCATGCTAAGGGAAAGAGGATACAAGGTACTGCATGTTGCTTGATTGTACCAAATACCACTGATTGTGCACTTTGGATGGATTGTATGCTTTATTAATATGTACCAATAAAATTTTAAAAATGGATTTGTTTAAAAACAAAAAGCTTCGCACCAATATTTAAAATGTTTTTTTTTAAGATTTATTTATTTACTCCCCGCCCCCAGTTGTCTGTTCTATTTGCTGCATCTCCTTTGTCCGCTTCTGTTGTTGTCAGCGGCATGGGAATCTGTCTCTTTCTGTTGCATTATCTTGTTGTGTCAGCTCTCCGTGTGGGCGGCGCCATTCCTGGGCAGGCTGCACTTTCTTTCGCGCTGGGCAGCTCTCTTTATGGGGTGCACTCCTTGCACGTGGGGCTCCCCTACGCGGGGGACACCCCTGCATGGCAGGACACTCCTGTGCGCAACAGCACTGCACATGGGCCAGCTGCGCACGGGTCAAGGAGGCCCGGCGTTTGAACCGTGGACCTCCCATGTGGTAGACGGGCACCCTAACCACTGGGCCAAGTCTGCTTCCCTTAAAATGTATTTTTTAGGTTTTCCCTTTTGAATGCTATTTCATTGGGCTTTAATATTGTGCTAACTTCATTAGAAGAATCTAGGAGTGTTTGTTTTCTAAGCTCTGGAGTAAATACCATTGGTAGAGAAAAGGATGCAATTAAAGTGTACCAGAGTCATGTCGTATGAATTGAGGGTCAACTTAAAGAGGCTTTTCATGGGCCAAAGATTGGAAACTTTAACTGAAATGGATCAAAAGACATCAAGTATGTCTCAATGACGTGAGTTAGTTCATGATACTTTTTAAAAATACTCGTTTTTGTCACTCCAGGAGGAGAATCAAATCACTATTTTGAGAAATAGTAAATAAAGGGTAAGTAAGAATCAAGCATTTATTCTCCTTTTCCTATATTATCTGTACCTCAGGTTAACTACATAGTTGAGGAAGGAAATCTCTCATAATAAAAGTACTCCAAAGAGAAGTGGATGGGGCTCAAGTGATAGAGCTGCTGCCTATCACATGGGAGGACCTGGGTTTGATCCCTGGGGCCTCCTCGTAAAAAGAAAAGAAAGCATGCCTGTGTGGCAAACCACTGTCCACACGGTGAGCCAGTACCCATGCAAGTGAGTCACACAGCAAGATGATGACACAAGAGAGACAAGGGAAGAGTCAAGGTCAGGCACAGCAGAAACCAGGAACTGAGGTGAGCAATTGACAGGGAACCTCTCTCCACATCAGGAGTCTCCAGGATTGAATCCTGGTGAATCCTAGAGGACAGAAAATGAGAAGACAACACAGCAAAAACAGGGCAGGAGAAGGGGAAGGGGGAAAAATAATCTTAAAAATAAAAGTACTCCATATAATAAATGAAGACGTAACGAAGGGACAAGAATCAAATCATTTTGAAATTCCTAATGAATGGATGATCTAGGCCATGGTCATAGCTACTACTATCACAAAAAAGACCACCAGACATCATGTGCCTCCTGATGGAAGCGACATATTCTTGCCTCAAACTGAAACGTGGGCCTGATCATCCTCTAGTTCTACCTACCAATTATCTACAGATACAGGAGAGAAGAACATAAATGACACCATGGGTGTGCAATTAGCAAGACTGAGACCAAGGAAAACTCTACAGGACAAATTACAGTTTTTTCTTTTTAAATAAATCACAAGAAAAAAATGGAGGGAATCTACAGGTTGAAAGAAAGGTGAGACATCGCAACCAATTGTAACTGCCGTGTAGGGAACCATTTTCAGATCCTGATGAACACAGAGAGGGGGAAGGAGAGAGAAAAGTGTAGAAGATGGGAGAAAGAAGGGGATAAGAGAATGAATTTGAACACTGGATTAATGATATTAAGGAATAACAACATTTTAGGTATGATAATGGTATTGTAATTATGTTCTAAGAGTCCTAAACTTGGGGTGTGTATATATTAAAACATCTAAGGATAAAAAAGGTATGTCTTGAACATGGGGTGTGTACATGAGGGGTCCAATTCTATGTCAGTCTACCTGGGCAACTGTGGTCATTTTGGACCCCACAGCATGATTGCTGCCCACACCTGCAACTCCATCCCCACCCCAGGTAGGGGAGGAAAGGGTGTGAAGTTTCATCAGTCTCTCTGGGCAACTACAGTTTTGTCCTGCACAACTTGGATTATGACACATGGCTGTGGTTCTGTCCCCCTGGCAAAGGAGAAAGGTGGGTTTCATCAATTCCTGAGACAACAAGGCAACTTCATCCTCAGCTCCTGCTATACAACCAGCAAGGAAGAAAAAGCAAGAAAGCCCTAAACTAAAGAGAAACTGTACCCAGAATACATACATGTAGTAAGCCAGCTGTCAAGACACCAACAAAAAATTACAATTCATACCAAGAAACAGGATGATATAGACCAGTGAAAGGAACAAGATAAGCACCCAGGATAACATAAAGGAGTTGAGACAACTAAGCAGAGATGTTCAAATAAATCTCATTCATAAATTCAATGAGATGGCTAAATATAAAAAGGATATTAAAAAGACACTAGGTGTTGGGGAAACGGACTTTGGCCCAGTGGTTAGGGCGTCCGTCTACCATATGGGAGGTCCGCGGTTCAAACCCCGGGCCTCCTCAACCCGTGTGGAGCTGGCCATGCGCAGTGCTGATGCGTGCAAGGAGTGCCGTGCCACGCAAGGGTGTCCCCCGCGTGGGGGAGCCCCCATGCGCAAGGAGTGCACCCGTGAGGAAAGCCGCCCAGCGTGAAAAGAAAGAGCAGCCTGCCCAGGAATGGCGCCGCCCACACTTCCTGTGCCGCTGATGACAACAGAAGCGGACAAAGAAACAAAAGCAGACAAAAGAAACAAGACGCAACAAATAGACACCAAGAACAGACAACCAGGGGAGGGGGGGAAATTAAATAAATAAATAATCTTAAAAAAAAAAAAAAGACACTAGGTGAGCTCAAAGAATTTGAAAGCATACATAAATAGCAGATCTTATGGTAATGAAAGCATAATAAATGAAATTTAAAACACGAGGCACAAGAAAGGATCGATGAGCTTGACAACATGGCCTCTGAGAGTGATCATACAAAAGATCAGATGAAGAATGGAGGGGGAATGGATTTGGCTTAACTGACAGAATATCTGCCTACCATATAGGAGGTCCAGGGTTCAAACCCAGGGCCTCCTGACCCTGACCACATGGGGTGAGCTGGCCCATGTGCAGTGCTGACATGTGCAAGGAGTGCCATGCCATGCAGGTGTCCCCTGTGTAGGGGAGCCCCATGTGCAAGGAGAGCCACCCTGTGTGAAAAAAGCACAGCCTGCCCAGGAGTGGCATCACACACACACAGAGCTGACATAGCAAGATGACTCAACAAAAAGAGACAGATTCCCGGTGCTGCTGACAAGAATGTAAGTGGACACAGAAAAACACATAGTAAATGGACACAGAGAGCAGACAATTGGGGTGGGGGGGGAGGGGATAAATAAAAAATATTTTTTAAAAATGGAAAAAATTTAACAGGGTCTCAGAGAACTAAATGACAGCAAGAGACCACAGATATATTTGTCACAGGTGTCCCAGAAGGAGAAGGGATGGGAAAAAGGGCAGAAGAAATACTTGAAGAAATATTGGTAGAAAATTTCCCAACTCTATTGAAGGACATAAATATCCATGTCCAAGAAGCACAGTGTACTCCCACTCCCATTCAAATAAATCCAAACAGACCAACTCCAAGACAAACTAAGAAGAATGTCAATTGCCAAAGAGAGAATTCAGAGAGCAGCAAGAGAAAAGGGATGCCTATCCAGTAAGATTAAGTGTTAATTTCTCATAGAAAACACAGAGGCAAGAAGGCAGTAGTATGATGATAAGATAATGCAAAAGAAACACTGCCAACCAAGAATCCTATACTGGTAAGAGTGTTGTTCAAAAATGAGGGTGGGTTTAGAACAGTCACAAATAAACAGAAACTGAGAGAGTTTATAACAAAGAGAACGGCTTTGCAGGAAATATTAAAGGGAGTATTACAGCCTGAAAGGAAAAGACAGGAGAGACTTGTAAGAAAGTCTAGAAATGAAGATTGTATCAGTGACGGTAACTTTTTAAAGTGTCAAAAGAGGAGTGAAAATAAAATGACAGATGAAACCCAAAGGTCAAAATGGGAACTGCATTTATAGTAATGTTGATTGTTAATGGATTAAACTCAATCAAAAGACACAGATTGGGGAAAGGAGGGGAGAGGAGGAGAGGGAAGGAGAGAAGAGGAGCAAATAGAAGGAATGAAATAACAAAGATCAGAGTAGAAAAAAATGATTGAGGACAACAAAAGAATTAACAAAACCAAAAGTTGGTTCTTTGAAAAGATTGGCAAAATCAACAAACCCTTAGAAAGACTGAGAAAGAAAAAAAGATGATACAAATAAATGAAAAAATGAAAATGGGGACATTACTACTGACCCTATAGAAATAAAAGAGATCATAAGAGGTATGTCAAAAACTAGACAATGTAGGCAAAATGGAAAAATTCCTAAGAACATACAATCTACACTGACCCTAGAAGAAATAGAAGTTCTCAGCAAACCAATCACAAGAGATTGAAACAGTCATCAAACAACTTTCCAAAATGAGAAGTCCGAGACCAGATGGTTTCACAGATGAGTTCTACCAAGCATTCAAAGATTCAATACCAATCTCACTCAAGCTCCTCTAAAAAAAACTGAAGGAGGAATGCTACAAAACTCATTCTATGATTCTGTGAAGCCAATATCACCCTAATACCAAAGCAGATAAAGGTACTACAAAAAAAGAAAATTACAGACCCATTTCTCTAATGAATATGGATGCAAAAGTTCTCAATAAAATACTTGCTAATCAAATCCAACAGCACATTAAAGGCTCAAGCAGCTAGGCTCCCGCCTACCACATGGGAGGTCCTCGGTTCAGTTCTTGGTGCCTCCTAAAAAAGACAAGCAAGACAGCAAGCTGACATGATGGGGTGGTGTAGCAGGCTGATGCAACAAGATGATGCAGTAAGATGATGTAACCAAGAGACACAGTGAGGAAACAATGAGAGACACAACAAATGGGGTATGGAGGTGGATCAAGCAATTAGGCTCCTTCCTCCCACATGGGAGGGCCAGGGTTTGGTTCTCGGTGCCTCCTAAAAAGAAGACAAGCAGACAGCAAGCATAAACAATGAGGGGTGAGAAATAAATAAAAATCTTTTAAAGAAAGAGAGTGTAATATACCACATTAATAAACCAAAGAAATCACATGATTTTTTGATACAGAAAAGGCACATGACAAAATACAGCATCCTTTCTTGATAAAAATACTACAAAAGTTAAGAATTGAAGGAAACGTTCTCAACATGATAAAGCTAAAATTGTACTCAATGGTGAAAAGCTTTCCCGTTCAGACTGGGAACAAGAAAAGGATGCCCACTGTCACCACTGTTGTTTAATATAGTGCTAGAGGGTCTAGCTAGAGCAATCAGGCAAGAAAGAGAAATAAAAGGCATGCAAATTAGAAAGGAAAAAGTGGGAAGCTGACTTGGCCCAATGGATAGGGCATCTGCCTACCACATGGGAGGTCTGTGGTTCAAACCCCGGGCCTCCGTTACCCGTGTGAAGCTGGCCCATGCGCAGCACTGATGCACGCAAGGAGTGCCCTACCACGCAGGGTGTCCCCCGCGTAGGGGAGCCCCACGGGCAAGGAGTCCACCCCGTAAAGAGAGCCACCCAGCGCAAAAGAAAGTGCAATCTGCTCAAGAATGACGCTGCACACATGGAGAGCTGACATAACAAAAAGAGACACGGATTCCCAGTGCCACTGATAAAGATAGAAGCAGTCACAAAAGAACACACAGCAAATGGACAGAGACAGCAGACAACTGGGGGAGGGGGAGAAATAAATAAATCTTTAATTAAAAAAAAAAGGAAAAAGTGAAACTTTCACTATGTGTAGATAATCCTATGTCTAGAAAGTCCCGAAAAATTTACAACAAAGATGCTAGAGCTAATAAACTATTTCAGTAGATTGTCAGGATACAAGATCAATACACAAAATCGGTGGTGTTTCTATACAATTGTAACGTGCAATCTGAGGAGGAAGTCCAGAAAAATTCCGTTTACAATAGCAACTAAAAGAATCATGGGAAGTGGCCTTGGCCCAGTGGTTAAGGCATCCGTCTACCACATGGGAGGTCCGCGGTTCAAACCCCGGGCCTCCCTGACCCGTGTGCAGCTGGCCCATGCACAGTGCTGATGCGCACAAGGAGTGCCGGGTCACGCAGGGGTGTCCCCCGCGTAGGGGAGCCCCATGCACAAGGAGTGAGCCCAATAAGGAGAGCCGCCCAGCGCGACAGAAAGTTCAGCCTGCCTAAGAATGGTGCCGCACACATGGAGAGCTGACACAAGATGATGCAACAAAAAGAAACACAGATTCCTGTGCCGCTGACAACAACAGAAGTGGACAAAGACAACGACGCAGCAAATAGACACAGAGAACAGACAACCGGGGCAGGGGGAGGGGAGAGAAATAAATAAATAAATCTTAAAAAAAAAAGAATCAAATATTTAGGAATAAACTTGTAAAGCACTTGTATTCAGGAAACTACAATGAATTGTTAAAAGAAATTTTAAAAGACCTAAATAATTGAAGGAACATTCCATGCTTATGGACTGGGAGACTAAATATCATTAAGATGTCAATCCTACCTGAATTTTTATACAGATTCAATGCAACCCCAATAAAAATTCCACCAGAATTTTTAAACAAATGGAAAACAATTATCAAACTTATTTGGAATGGTGAGGGGCCCAAAAAAGCCAGAAACATCTTGAAAAGGAAAAGTGAAGGGGAGAGGATGTGGCTCAAGCAGTTGGGCACCTGCCTCCTATATGGGAGGTCCCAGGTTCGGTTCTTGGTGCCTCCTAAAGACAAGCTGACACAATGAGCAGAGAGCAGATATGACTCAAGTGGTTGGGCACCCACTGCCCACATGGTAGGTCCCAGGTTAAGTTCCCAGTGCCTCCTGAAGACAAACAGGCAGACAACAAGTGCAGACAATGAGCAGACAAGCAGACATATGGGGGAGCCATCTCAGGATGGGGTGGGGAGGAAAAGCAAAGTTGGACGACTCACTTCTGGGCTTTAAATCATATTATCTAGCTACAGTGATAAAAGCAGCATAGTATTGGCATAAAGACAGACACAAAGATCAATGAACCGAATTGATGGTTCAGAAACAGACCCTCAAATCTATGGTCAAGTAATTTTTGACAAGCCTGTAAAACCCATCCAGCTGGGGAAGAACAGTGTATTCAACAAATGGTGCTGGAAGAACTGGATATACATTGGATATAGCCAAAAGGAAGAGGACCCTACGTCACACCTTATACAAAAATTAACTCAAAATGGAACAAAGACCTCAATATAAAAGCTAGAACCATAAAGCCCCTAGAAGAAAATGTATGAAAGCATCAAGTCCTGATGGTGGATGGTGCATTCTTAAACCTTACAACAATAGCATGAGCACTGAAAGAAAACATGGATAAATGGGACTGAGATCTCCTCAAACTTAAAACACTTCTGTGATTCAAAGGACTTCATCAAGGTCAAAAGGCAGTCCATTCAATGGGAGAAAATATTTGGAAACCACGTATCTGGTAAGGGTTTGATTTCCATTCTATTTTAAAGAGATCATATAACTGAACAATAATAGAGCAAGCAATCCAATTTAACAATGGGCAAAAGATTTAGACAGACATTTCTTCAAAGAGAAAATACAAACGGCCAAAAAGCATATGAAAAAATGTTCCTTTTCACTATTAGGGAAATGCAAGTCAAAATGACAATGCAATACCTTCTCACACCACACAGAATGACCTTTAAAATCAAAACAAAACAGAAAACAAGTGTTGGAGAGGATGTGAAGAAATTGGCACACTCCTTCACTGTTGGTGGGATTGTAAAATGGTGCTGCCTCTGGGGAAGACAGTTTGACAGTTTCTCGGGAAGCTCAATATAGAACTGCCATATGATCCAGCAATTCCTCTGCCAGGGATTATATCCAGAACTAAAAACTGTGACACAGACATACATCTGCACTGATATCCATAGTGGTGTTTTTTGCAATTGCCGAAAGATTCAAACAACCCAAATGTCCACCAACCAATGAATGGATAAACAAAATATACATAAGATGAATTCTATGCTGCAGTAAGAATGAAATTGGGACACATAACATGGACGAATCTTGAAGACATTATGCTAACTGAAGTAAACCAGCCACAAAAGGACAAGTATTGCATGGTCTTGTTTATATAAACTAAATATGAAGAATAGATGCATGGAGTTAAAACCTAGAGTACAGGTTATTAGGAGATAAGAGGAGGGCTGAAAAGAACTACTGATGCTTAGGTATGTAGAAGTTTTAATTAACTTGACTGTTAAAAGTGTGGAAATGGGGAAACAGACTTTGGCCCAGTGGTTAGGGCATCCGTCTACCACATGGGAGGTCCGCGGTTCAAGCCCCGGGCCTCCTTGACCCGTGTGGAGCTGGCCCATGCTCAGTGCTGCGCAAGGAGTGCCGCGCCCCGCAGGGGTGTCCCCCGCCCCGCAGGGGTGTCCCCTGCGTAGGGGAGCCCCACGCGCATGGAGTGCACCCATAAGGAGAGCCGCCTAGCGCAAAGGAGGGAGCAGCCTGCCGAGGAATGGCACCGCCCACACTTCCTGTGCCGCTGACGACAACAGAAGCGGACAAAGAAACAAGACGCAGCAAAAAGACACAGAAGACAGACAACCAGGGGAGGGGAGGGGAATTAAATAAAAAATCTTTAAAAAAAAAAAAAGTGTGGAAATGGATAGAGTTGATGGTAACACATTATAGTGAGTAGTAGCTGATTTATAAACGGGATTGTGGCTGAAAAGTGTAGTCCAGGGATGTAAATGTCAATTGAAAGAAACCTAGAGAATAACCTAATGACTAACAGTGAACCCAGAAGTAGAAGACAATTGTTGATGGTACAGATGCAAAAGTGTCATTTGTGAGCTAGAGTAGATATATGTCATTATTGCAGGGTGGTGGGAATGTGGAAAAGCATGGGGAAAATACTGATCTATAGAGTGTGGTAAACAGTAGTAATATAATATCCATCTTTTTATGGCTTCAGTACTTTTCATTTGTGTTGCATCCTCTGAGAGGATGTGGAGAAATTGGCACACTCCTTCACTGTTGGTGGGATTGTAAAATGGGGATTTGATTTCCAATAGTTTTATTTCCATCTTCCACTTCTTTCCTTAGGCCTGCCATATGTTCACCTTCTTATGTGTCTCACTTATGTTTTTCTGATGTAGAACATTTATGCAGAGAAATTACAAATCAGAAATGTATAGTTCAATGAATTTCACTCATGAAACAAGCCACCAGATCAAGAAATAAAACTAACCTGCTCCCCAGAAAGCCCCCCTTGTGCTGAGTCTCAATCACTGCTTCCCAAGGAAAACCATTATCCTGAATTTTAGCACCGTAGTTTTGCCTTGAATATCATATAAATAGAACCATATAGAATGTATTCTTTTGTACTCATCTTTGTTTGCTCAACAATCTATAGTATTTTTGTTGTAGCTGAATTGTCATTGTATAGACTATAACCACAATTTATTCACCTACTACTGATGGAAAATTGGTTTATTCCCTGTTGGTTATGAAAATGTAATGAATGTCTTTTGGTGCACATATCTATACATTTTAGCTGCATATATACCTTGCTAGAGCTTTGACTATTGGAGCCCCATTCTGAGAGTCTTGATACCTTGCTTTCAGCCTTAACTTTACTATGTACGCCATTAGTTGCAGACTCAGAACTTCGAACACCTGGTTTCTGCTGGTACCTGGGAACATACAGATGGACCTGACATTCAGAGACATCTTCTCATTTGGGCCTCAGTACCCTGCAAACCGTGGCTCATCCTTGATCCCAGTACTATTCTTCTGGTAGACCCTTGCCAGGTCTTTCCCAATTGTCTTCTGCCACCAAAAACCTCTTCTCCTAGACTCCTCCATGACTCTCCAGCTTTCCCTAACTCCCTGTAGAGTTCAATTACAGCAGGCAGTTGAAAGAAAAATATTGAGATATAAGGTTCTCCTTTCTCAATACTGTGGAAAAAATTTACAGGAATGTAATTTTCAAAATATTTGTCAGTACAGCATGTTATGGTAGACCAAGGTTCTAAAACTCTTGGCTCTATCAGGCCTCGATAAGTGGCAGGGTGGTCTTGGGGGCAGGGCATTCTGGAAGCTTGAGGCAGCAGTTAATTATTAAGGGACACGTTGCAATATTTTAACAATTGGTATAGCCATACTAGTGCATATTAGCTGAATATTCACCATAGCTAGATACCGGTATTTTTAAAATTATCTAATTATATACTTGGATTTTTAAAACTGAGAAACCTACTAACAATTATAATTTTTGAAATAGCCATTAGCAAAAAAAAAAAAAACCTTATATAATATTCAAGAGGCCATTGCTTAAAACCACCATTTGAAAGTAGAATTTACCACCGTGAATGACAAAACTGTTCATTTAAATTTTAATGCACGCTTGGCTCTCTCTGGCTGAAAGGGCTAATGTTGGTATTTTCTGAAAATGGAATCTGGACTATTAAAATTGCAACCTGGAAAAGTAAACCTTGGTTTTAGGCTTAATAATTAGTCTCTTAAAAATTTAAAGGTTATTTGGAATGGAGTTTTTCTTTAGTTTCAGTTGATGCTATTGATACAACTCAGCAAAATATCTTTAGGGAGTAATGGTTGATGACAACAAAACGAAGGCTTATTGAAGAAAATACTCAGCATGACATCTTCAGAGATCAACTGTTTTTTGCATTTATGTGACTAAGCTTGGTTATACTTTCTATCAGTCACAACATAACACGAAAGTACAAAAAGTGTGTATAAGGGAAAGAGATTGAAATTTTAAGGGTTATTATAATGCAGAGTGGTTGGCCTGTCTCATGAATAATTTTAAAATGTAGAATGTTTACTCCAAAGTTTAAATCCTAAAAGCATCCAAGCAATAGAACTATACTAAAAGGATTTTTAAAAATGGGTTCATTTAAAGAACCCTGTAGTTGACGTGATCCATTCTGGTATACAGCCCTGGAATGACAGTGCGCTTCACTGGCAATTGATAATCTGCTGGTGATCAGGCAACCTATATTACCTACAAATCACAACTGCAGTAACAGTTAATACAATGTTATTCTTCTTGGTCATTTATATATTAGGCAGAAAATTTTCAATTATAATAGGACATATATAAAGCTAGAAGATATTTTTCAATCATAATTCAGAATTAGAAATCTAACTCCAGATGTATGACTGACTATAATGAGTCAGATCCCAGACATTCTTCCATCCACTTACCAGCTAACCCTTTTTGATCTTACTCTTCTCCCTAAGGCATTCAATCTGAAATGCTTGTAATTTTCATTTGTAGAACATAACAGACCACCAGAAACAAAGCATATTTAAAAAGTTACTCAGCAACCAAAAATAAAGAAAGGAAGAAGGGTAATGGGCCACTAACACAGATGGGGATTAAATTCTATATAAATTGTATGGAACCAAATACAGCAGAAAATTGTCAGTTAATGAGGCATTAACTTTTTAGATTGGAAAACTAATGACTTTCCCTTTTATCTGTAAATCTGATGTCACTTGGAATGACATTAGTTTCTCTTGTTCTCTGAGGCCCATATTCCTTTGTCATGCCAAATTTGTCAATCTTTGGTGATAAAAAACAATTAGCTCTTGAAAAGTGATCTTAATTATACTCACAGACACTAATTTCATTACTGAATATATTTTTTCCCTCAGATTATTTTATAGAATCACATGTGATACATGCCAACTGGTTTAAAACTTTAGTGGGTAAACAAAACAGCTCTTGGAGAAACCTTAGTCTCATTTTGTTGGTTATACTGTCTTTATTTCAGTTTGCTGAATAAGAAGAAAAACACCACAAAACCAAACCAAAATTCAATGTCTTCAGCAGGTCCAGTCCTAGCAGTTGTTAGAGAGAACCCTGAAGTAGCTGGAATTGTCAGCAATGGGCCCAGGTGGAGCAAGAGTTCATTTGGAATCTTTGCAAGTATTTATTAATTTCCTTTGGTGCCCTGCACATTAAGGCATTATTAATGATATAAAAGAATAAATGCCCACAGCAAATAGTTCTAGTCACAATTTACCAGACAAGTTACAGTTTAATGATGGTGTTGGTGATTCTTTCTTTCATTTTATTATTTTTTACAATAAGGGTGTAGCTTTTATACTTCACACACACAAAATAAAACAAGAAGTGCTTATGAAAGAGTCCCTGCCCCCACCCCCTCAAAACATCCTGAACAACATAGCAATTCTATAGAACAGAAAAATCAAGACATTTGATTTCAAAATGTCAATAAAAAAGCAAAATATGTAATACAATAGCTGTTCAACTTTCAACTCTAAAGAGGCACCGTTAAACAAAAAAGAAAAAAATCCAACACGTTAAATTTCTCCAGCACACATTCCAGTATAAATGCTCTGAACTGTAATTAGCTTGTAATTATTAACTGGAATAGGACCTTAGAACAGAAGTTATATTGCTTCCCTGCCCCTCTTCCTCTTATGATTTGAGGGTGGGGGTATTAGGGGATATAAGTCAAAGGAAAAAGAAATAGAAATTCCCAAAGCTGCTGCTGTTTGGACTAGAAAAGACGACAGCATTTTACAAATGTTCAAAAAAACCCAGAGCAAGTAACACAATTCATTCACTATCACTCCTACTAGAAAGAATAAATCAGAGATCAGCATCTTATTATATAAAATTGTATTTGTGAACAGAGAATCCTTTCAGAATTGTATTACAGGTTCACCAGAAACTATAGATGTAGTTTTAGGCTTTGTCAAGGAAAACAGGTTCAGTTCAGATCAAGTTAGATACTGTATATCTAGCCTAGCTGGATCCATGTCTGAAACTGCTGTGTTGCCCTGAACAGCTGTAAACTAAACAATAGTATGTAACTCCATAGGAAGCTTAAGGATTGAAGATACATATACAGCTAATTAGATCTCCCCTGCTTCGCGCTCTTCAGAGCTCCTCCTGTCTTCTGATCTGCCATTAGCGCTCTCATAGGACCGCTTCTTATCTTTTCGATCTCTGTCACGAGGTGATCTGTCTCTTGAATTCCTGTCTCTGTCACGTGATGCTAAGTCTTGGTCTCTGAATCTTTCTTTTGAGGATCTGAAAAATATTAATTTGAGGAGCAAAATATGTTGGGAAACCCAAAATCTAAATGAAAGAATAGGATAAACATCAAGCTACTGGTAGCTGAAGATACACAGGATACACCAAAGAAAAAGAGGAGTCAATTTTCTAACCGAAAAGAACCTAAACATATTTGATATATCAATTTGGGAAATATATATAGAATAAAATGTCGACTCCAAATTGGATGGAAATCAATGACTCAGAACAATGTTAGTCAAACTTTTTCTGTAAAGGGTCAGATAGTAAATACTTTGGGTGTTGCAGGTCACATACAGTCTTCATGGCATAGGTTTTTTTTTAACACTTTGAAAATGTAAAACCATCTACAACTCACTAGCCATATAAAAACAAACCACCAGCTGGATCTGGCCTGCAGGCAACAGTTTGGCAATATCTGATTTAGAGAACTATGCTATTAACGATAAGGTTTTAAATAACCACTTAAGTATTTTAATAATCAGCTTTACTTCTTATAAGCCAGCTCATTCAACCAACAGAAAAAAAAAAATCAGATGGGAGACAAAAGATGATCACAATATAATAAATCTCAATTGACTGTAAACTACTTCTTCATACTGCCTACTCCATTTCCAAATCCTACTTCAATAAAAAAGGTAAATAACAAAACTACCTCATATTAAAGATGCAGTCAGAAGGAAAACCAGAGGACATTATGATATCAGAATATGGAATCTATTACTTTCAGCATCTAAAATGAATCAGTAACATGTTATATTTATTTAGTTCCTTACAGGTGATAGTTACTTTTACATAATTATCTCACTTAAACCATGTTCACATTTAGGCACTGCAAAGAAGCCAAATAAGTAATATTCTCATCTTCTTGGGCAGGAAAACATACTACTGTACAATTTTAGAAATATGGTTAAGGAGGTTTAAAACCAAAATGATTAAATAATGTCACACTTTGAGCATTTTAGTTAAGTAATTAAGTTGTTCTAGTTAACTAATAAACTTGATTTTAAAATGATGTGTAAAACAATCAACCAGTGGAAGTCAGTATACACTAGCCCTATATATATAGCTTTTGTAAGGATGGAATATGAAAAGAGATGATAGAGATGATACCTAAGAATAAGGGCACTAGATGTTGATTAAGTCCCAGAAGGTCAGTTATATTAAACTGAAAAACAACAAAGATGAACATCAACCAATGTTTTTTTAAGGAATTACAATATCTGACACATCATGCTAGTCAATTTCCATGCACTATTTCATATTTCACTCAAACTACCCATATCCTAATGAAATAGATCTACTTAGTAGATGGAGAAAGACAGTTGGGATTATTAAATTAGTTGGCCAAGGCAACTGAACCCAAGTATAGTATGACTATGAAGTCGTAATATACATGTCTGAATAGAGCAGGAGGCAAAAAAAACAAAAATGGTCCTCTTCCAACAGGAACTTTTGCCAGGGAAAGGTCACAAAGACAATCTACTTATATCAGAGACTAGTATTTCAGAGCAGGGGCAGGAAAACATAAAAGCCAAATTGGGACTTTTACCTTGAAAAATTAAACACAAATATGCAGAAATAACTTGACTTTCTATGTAATGTGTTGTAACAACAATTATCCGCTAACTTTTGGTAAAAATGATGCCTTAAAAGAGAATAATCTGAATATCAAAAGATGAGAAGTGCTCTTGAGTAAAACAAAACTTTTAATAGTTTTACAAAAATAATCCTCATTAAGAACATGCTAAAAAATCAGATGTAATGGTTGTAACGTATATGGTGGAAAAATTCCCATGCAACTTCATAAATGCAGGAAGAAGCATCAGGGACTAAGATTAACACAATCTGGGAAGATGAAGGGACTTTACCCCTCACCCCTTCATCCCCACCACCAATAAAGACATATAAGAATTCACAGATACCAGAAACAATTGACAGTTGGGCAGGCAACAAGAAAAATGGTCTAGATATTCGATCGCCTTAGCATAATGATTCTCAAATTTAGTGTGCATGTTAGACTCAGGGGAAAACTTTTTGAAAATGCATTCTTCTGGGTATTTCATTGTGGGTGACCCCCAAAATCTGCAATTTTAAGAGTGGGAGGGACGTGGCTTATAAAGCACAATGTGAGGAACTCTGTCCTCTACAAATCCCCTGCTCTCTCTCTGGTTCTACGTAATATATTCATTCACTCTATCTGGAATATCTTTTTCTTACCTGTTTTAACCTATGCAAATTCCACCTACTTTATTCAAAACTTTTCCACTACTGAAACCATTTTTTATTACTCTGGTGTTTCTCTCATCTAAACAAATGGCTCTATCATTTCTAATATACAGTTCAACACAAAAATGTGGTTTTACACCAAAGTGATTATTGTCAAAGATGTTAGTCTTGTGGTCTAACTCACACAGTAAACTCCCTAGAGCAATGTTACACTTCTTTTTTTTTTATTGAGGCCTAGAACAGGAGAAAATTCTTACTGATTTAAGTCACCTTAGAGTCTATCTGAAACAAGGTAGGAATATTTAAAAAAATTGAGTACCTATGTACCAAGTCAGTTGCAAGTGATTTCAGGAAATGGCTAGTTAAGGGTCAAAAGAAGGGAAAGGTTTTTAACAGCTTACTATGGATTCTATCATGGACCTGATATGGAGTAATATATAGAAAATTTAAGACTAACATAGCAGACAGTAGGTACTCAAAAAATAAAATAAAATAAAATAAAGTTAACTATATATGTGCTTAAGAAGAGCTGTCAAGAAAAAAAAAAAAATTTCAACCATGGTTTACATTCTGTAGAAATTACCTGGCTTCAGGGCCATCACGTGACCTGAGTTTTGGGAGTCTGGTCTTCTGCTACACTCCACCACATTCAAATCCTTTGTTTATCCTGAATACATATTCAGGTCCTTAAAAAAATACCTATCCCCTGGTGTCTGCCCTCTTCAACCTTTAAGTTCTTTCTCATGTTGAGGAAGTCATGTAGCTTCCTTAAGATTCTGAATCTGCCCGATCAAGCTAAAGGCATGTAACAATGCACACCTATAGTACAGAATAAACAAGAATACACTAGAATGTGTCTGCTCTGAAAAAGTGCACCAGCAAATAACTTTGGAAACAATAAGTAAAAAATAAACAACTCTTTTAAAGAAAGGACTTCTTAAGAGCCATTCATTTGCTTATACTGACAAGCCTCTATGAGTACTGTTATTTAGAACTATTTGCTCATAGAGCACTTTTTCCCAAGACACATTAAGCAGAGAGAAGCAGCAATAATCTCTATACACATTTATTCCATTATCTTATTCTGGCTCATAAGTATTTTATTTCTGAACTACCCATGTAATCGGGAAAAAAATTCCTACACAAACACACGTGTACATATTACCAAATGCAAGTTTCAAATCAGTAATATTCCAACCCTAAAATATAAATGTAGTTCCACATCCTTTCATCGATACATTAATACCTCCTCTTGGATCGTTCTCTGCTCCTATCTCTAGAACTATGCCGACTTCTCTGGTGGCTGCGACTACGGCTGCGACTGCTAGAGCGGGATCTGTGACGATGGCGTTTCTCACGAGATTTGGATCGAGTTCTTCTCTTCCGTTCCCGTGACATGGAGCGAGACCGGTGTCTGCGATGCTCTCTGGACCTGGATCTATGAAAAAGACAAGATTTGATTTGGATGGATGCCAAAGCTTTACTGTTTATTTCTTTCTGAGCTTTTTCAGTAATACATTTCTTATTTACTAAAGCTTTTTCTTTAGAAACTCTTTCACTGGTCTTACTTAATGAAAACTCTATTCCAAATCAGCTAAATCTACACTAAAATAAACTGCTGGTATATTAAATAACTACATACTCAAACTTCAAAATAGAAATTAAATACTAATTCTTAGCGGCCAATCAGTACACTACAGAAATTTACATCAGGAATTTTAAGAGACGTGAAAGAAACAATTTGTAATACTACTATATGCCAGGTATTATATTATCTAGATACTTTAGAATTTTGACTTCATTTAATATTCTAATATTCCAATATTTTTATCATAGTTTAGAAATAAAGCACACCCTGATGAATATGGACAAAAGGGAGAAGCAGGAGAAAGAATATTGTTTTAGGAGAGGATTGTGGGAAGATGATAGAATAGGGAGCTCCAAGCTCAGTCCTTCTACTAGAACAACTATTAAACAGGCAGGATCTGTCTAAAAGAACTAATTTTGAAACTCTGGAGGCCAGAAGAACACTGTACAGTATCCAGGGAAGAGTGGAAAAGGCTGATAAAATACGGAGACATCAGTAAATTGTTCTATGTGGCAGCTACCAGCATCCCTCACCCACTCTTGTGGTAGGCCACCTGCTGATGACAGAAAAGGACATAAAAAGCCTTGATACACAGATAGAATGAGCAGAAAATATGGCAAAATGTTAAAAGATTTTTTTTTCCAGCCATGTATAGCAGGGGAAGCACAGAGAGATTGAGAGGTGAAGAATTTTGTCTGTTTTGTGTTTTTTATTATTATGGAAATAATGAAAATGCTCTAATAATGACTGAAGTGATAAATGCACAACTATGTGATTATACCAAATACCACTGGTGTAACTGTACAAACTGGATGAACTGTATGCTTTATAAATATGTATACATAAAATTGATTTGTTAAAAAAAATTGGTGGATCCGGGTATGCGGGATATAGAGAAGGATATGTTGGAGTTCTCTTTATGGAATTGGTATTATTTTTGTTAACAGTCCTGTAAGTTTGAAAGTATTTCAAAATAAAAAGTAAAAAAAAAAGAATATAGAAAAATTCACTATAGTTCGTCAGCTGTACCTATGAAGGACTTTCAAGCTTGTAGAGCCCTTAATACATATTACACTGTGCCTAAGTTTACCAATAACGTTTCAAAATGCTAATTTCATTCCAACAGAATACCGTCTAAAATCCCCAAAAGCCACAATCTCTAAAGTGGAATTAATACCACATATTTTAGAGGCCCAAGAGATCTTACGATTATTTACCCCTATTTCAATGGCCTCATTATTTTGATGGGGGGAGGGGAAGAAAATGCAGTTTGGTGACGAGGGTCCTAAAATCACTGGGCTAAAACATGAACAAATTAAATACTAATTTCACTCTGAAATTAAGTATAAAACCCTCCAAGCCAGTAGTCTCCTATTAAGAGTAATGAGATGATGTATCATATATTACAGTAAGATTTTTCAAGTATTATTCACAGTGATTATGAATATATACTAACAGAATTAAGAGTTTAGTATTCTAAATTCCAATATATTGAAACATTTAACAGTTCATTAAGTATACTTTCTACCTGACTGATAGAAAGTCATGGAGCTAAGAGTTAGAATTCATCTTATTCAAAATCCTTAAATCTCCACACTGTGTTTTTTGTTTTTATTTTAAGATTTATTTTTATTTATTCCCCTCCTCTCTCGTTGTTTTACGCTTGCTGTTCCCTCTGTGTGTATTCGCTGTGCGCTCTCCATGTCTGCTTGTCTTCCTCTTTAGGAGGCAGTGAGAACTGAACCTGAGACTTCCCCTGTGGGAGAGAGGTCTCAACTGCTTGAGCCACCTAAACTCTCTGCTTTGTTGTGTCTCTCATTGTCTTTCAACTTTGTCTCCTTGTTGTGTCATTTTTTTTTGCGCCAGCTTGCCATGCCTGCCTGTTGCACCAGCTCACCATCTTGCTTTTCTTCTCCAGGATGCAAGGGAACCAAACCCAGGACCTCCTATGTGGCAGGTGGGAGCCCTATCGCTTAAGCCACATCCAGTTCCCCACACTGTGTTTTTTCAACAACCAAACTGTCTCAGATCTTCACAGAAATACAAGACTGTTACCTACATTACTTCAATTTTTTTAAAAACTTCTGCCTGGGGAACACTTACGTATATACATCTGACCAGCAGTTTATAGGTAAACAAGAAAGCCCACAAGCAAGGGAAATTTTTTTAATTCTCTAATGAAAACAACACTCTCCAACTTAAGGTTTGGATCTTCTTAGTAGTTTTAAGAACCTAGAAATTGTCTTCTTAATCGCTTCAGCTATCACATGAAATATTTTGCATAGAATCCTTTTCACTACTTTGGAAATCACACGAACTTATTAAACATGCTATTCTTCACATAAACTATTTTCTGATTGATATTTAAAGTTTCTACCTTTTAGGGAAAAGTTCTTGGTAAATACAGTTACTCTACATTGGTAGAGTACTCAAAGTTTCATAAAGAGGATGTGATCAAAACAAGAGGAATGGTAGGGTTTGGAAAAGGATGAGAAACAGCGTTTTAGGAGGGAATGGATTCATGAAAAAAGGATCAAACATAGGATGTGCATGGCAAATAAGGAATTGAAAAAGAATGACAAAGTAAACGATGTTTCCCTGCCTTTTGTGACCAGTAACTAGTAAAAACTGTAAGAAAAGGCTTCAAAAACCCCATAATATTGTCTATCAAAAGTCAAAAGAAAGATTTGGTTATGTAGGGTTATGCAAGGCTAGGGAAGGCTAGGGAAGGATAGAGGGATTGAGAGGTTAACTACCAAGGGGTCTGGGGTTGTCTTTTTGGAGTAGAAAATGTTCTAAAACTGATTATGGTGATCAATACACTACTATGTGATTATAATGAGAAACACTGATTGTGCACTTTGGGGACTGTATGGAGACTAAACTGCTCAAAAAAAGTTAAGTGCCCCTTTCAATGTTTTTTGTGATCATTATATAAATAGCACAAAGGGACAGAATAGTAATAAACTCATAAAAATCTCAGATTGGGGCATATACTAAACTATTTCAGTTTCCCTTAACACACCATGGATCTGCCATCCATAAATTTATCCAACTATTTAACCTACTTATATTTTCAGTAGGTACAATCTCTTAGAATTTTTTTTAAATTATGTAAGATTTTAAAAAATATTTATCTATAAAAACTACCTTTGAAAAACACTGTTTCACGATTTATACCTATCTTGGATAATACCTTACCTTTTGGGATTCTTGCTATGTGATCGGGACCTAAAAAGGAATAATATTTTTAGAAAGGTGACTATAACTGAAAAAACAGCAATGTGCTGTTAAAATTACATTCTCTTGATTCCTTTTTCTATTAACTTTATAAATACAAGGCATGTTCTTATGAACACAAATTTTCCAAGATACACCACAAACTCTACAGACTTAGTTCCCACATAAAGTCCTTTTCGTTGGCATATGAGTTTCCTTAACTCAGAATATATGATTCTTAATACCTCCTTTAATTAAAAAAAAAAAAAATTATGCTCCTAGGAAACTAAAATACAGTATTATCACAATTCACTACCTCTCTAGAAACAAATTCCCAATCCGGAAGAAATTCTGTCCTTTATTTCTGTCATTTTTTTATACTTTCCCTTCTGGGAACACAGTGACTCATCTCTTAGATGCATATATTTTGGAACTACAACCTCACTATAACATCCAATTCAATCTTCTTATTTATTTACATTAATTCTTATTCATTTACAATTAGCATATTTATAGCCTAGAATTTTGTCTTTTGTTGTTAAAAAAAAAATCCTGTGTGTTTCTTTGCTGTTATTGTTTTAAATTAAAGTTGTAGGTTTACAGAGCTACTATATATCACCCTATTATTAACACCTTGCATTACTGTGGTACATTTATTACAATTCCTGAAAGAGCATTTTTATAATGATACTACTAACTAAGGTCCATCATTTACTATAAGGTTCACTGTTTATGCTGTATAGTCCTTTGCCAACTCAATCTTACAACACCTATTTCTTAACATGAAAGGCAATACTCTAATATAAAATGCTTTGCACATTTTCCAGTACATAGTTAATGCTCGAGAAATGGTAATAGTTACTATTATGATTACTAGGAAGCCATAGGGATTTTTTTTAATGGGCACTACATAGCATGGTTGAAAGCACAGTTTTGGGCTCAGCCAGAGAGGAGTTTTAACTCAGCTCTGCCACTCATTATCTCCCTGACCCAGAGTAGGTTATATTCTCCCCTTCAGCTTAGTCGTCTGCAAAAGAGGAATAATAATATATAAATTTCACAAAGGTATTTTAAGGTTTAAATTAACTAAATAGGCAAAATCCTTAGCACAGTGTCTGGCACATAAGTCTTCAATAAGTGATAGCAATTTTTATTATTATCCAATAATATACCAATACTCCTGCAAAAAGGTTTTTTCTCAATCATGGCATTGCATGTAGTTGAATTTTAATGTAAATCTAGCATTTCTAATGTTTCTTAAAATCCCATTTATATTGTCTTCAATGTCACAATACTTGGCAATATTCCCATAAAAATTCAGTGTTCACAAAAGAACATGGTAATAAAACTCCGAGGTAAAATTTATAGTAGGGAAGCGGATTTGGCCCAGCAGATAGGGCTCCCTTCCACCTACCACATGGGAGGTCCAAAGTTCAAACCCAGAGCCCTTCTGACCCATGATGAGCTGGCCCATGCGCACTGCTGATGAGCTCAAAGAGTGCCGTGCCACAGAGGGGTGTCCCCCGCGCAAGGGAGGCCCACGCGCAAGCAAGGAGTGCACCCCGTAAGGAGAGCTGCCCAGCCCCAAAAAGGTGGAGCCTACCCAGGAGTGGTGCCGCACACACGGAGAGCTGATGCAGCAAGATGACTAAACAAAATGAGACACAGATTCTGGGTGCTGCTGACAAGAATACAAGTGGGCACAGAAGAACACACAGTGAATGGACACAGAGAGCAGACAACTGGGGGGAGGGCGGGGAAGGGGAGAGAAATAAAAAATAAATCTTTTTAAAAAAAAGAACTGTATTTATGCATGATTTTTCTGTAACCCTATAACTTCTGCAGAAAAAAAAAAGTTTAAGTAAACACTTGTGTCACACCTGTGCATCCTAAAATTGTTAAAGAAGTTATGACCATGAGTCACCAAGTGGTGCCACCACAATAACACACAATTTTAGTCGCCAATGGGTAAAAGTAACTAAGGAACTTTAAATATTCTAAATGTGAAGAATTGTATGATTTTATCAATTAATGAGTAATAACGTATAAAGAAAAATAACTTCATAAATTTAGCTATTATTAAATTAACAGAATTTCTTACAATTCATTGATCCTAAAATTGGAGGAAATATAAAATCAAAGTTCAATTTAAAATAATCAATGAAACAAAAAATCCTTATCACAAGTACAAACTGTATCATAAAATAAAAATAGTTCTATGCTAACTTGGTACAAGTCTAGCTCATTCTCATTATAAAAATAAGAATAGAAAAGGGCCTTCTTAAAACTCTTACAAGACATAAAAATGTGAAGCAATCTTTATTCACGCTTCCACACGTTATGAAGGAAATGACCTTGAGCTAAATGACCGTAAGTTTATTAATATAATTAAGCATTGTTTCACATGTTAATCTTAAGAAGTAAACAGAAATTTCCCATATCCCAGAATAGACTCAATTATGCCATACCTTCTCAACTTCTCTCTTTCTTCTCTCTCCCTTTCTTCTCTTCGCTTGAGACGTTCCTGGTTTCTTTTCTCCTGCTTCTCAGCCACAACTCTCTTAAAAAGACAGTTCAAATAATAATAAACAAGGAGCATATTTATTGAATCCATTCTCAATGAGACCTACTCTAAACTTTATATATCTCATTTCCTATATAGTACAAGCACATCAAAATGTCTTTAATAATTCCATTTGAAGTTATGCCAGGAAGAATTATTAGATTTACAATTCCATGGTTTCCAAAGTCTTTCCTTTTAGAAAAATTTGTAAATCTTCGTTTCTCCGTGATTTCTTTTTTTAAAGGTTTATTTTATTTCTTACTCCCCCACAACCCCCCGGCCCCCCTGTTGTTTGCACTCGCTGTCTGCTCATCTTCATTTTAGGAGGTACTAGTTGCTGAACCCATGACCTCTCATGTGGGAGGGAGGAACCTAATGGCTTGAGCCACCTCTGCTCCCATGATTTCTTAAAAGTTTCAAATCTCTTCTATATTTTTCTCCTCCAAATGTTTTTCAGCACTGTTTTGTATTTTTAAAAGAATATCAGCTGCTATAAATTACTACAGATTCCAATGCGCCCTGTGCTTTTTCAATATCGAAATCCCTTCTGTCACTTTCAATTACTGTTTTGATACTACTTTTTAAAATGCCAATAAAATGCTAAAGAGTTCTGTTGCTAGGTCTTTATTGGCAACGATTCCCACATAGGTAGCTTTTTGGGGTTTTAACTTAAGAGCCCAACAACCATTTGCTATAGTGAAACTCATTTTGCCCTTTTTTAAAAAACCTACTGAAGGGAGCAGATGTAGCTCAAGTGGTTGAAAACCTGCTTCCTACGTACCAAGGTCCCAGGTTCAATAACCAGGACATCCTAAAGAAACAAAAACAAACAAGTGAAAGAAAACTCTCAATGGGGAGCAGATATAGCTCAGTATTGAGTGCCTGCTTCCCATGCATGTACGAGGTTCTGGGTTCAATCTCCAGTACCTCCTAAAACAAAACAGAACATACCTACTTGACATCATTCTAACAAGTCATGTAAGCAATTATAAAACTGAGAAGAGCTCACTGTTAACTGCAAAGATGGGGAGGACCCTAGGTGCTTCTGGTTGCACATTACTATTATTATGTCAAATTATGAATCTTGAGTTCATTCCAGTGATATAACTGCATTAAAAAAAATAAGAACATTTATCCAGTGTTTCCCATCTTTGAGCTAGTCTTCAATTCAGGACAAAAGTTCAGAGTACTAGATTTTCAACAATTATTCCAAAAAAAAATTTTAAATAAACTATTATCAGTCTAATTAAAGAGAAACTAATTATAAGTCTACTTACTCTGCTTTACTTTTTAATTTTAAACAAATGAATTTTATTGATACATATTAATAAAGCAAACAATTCATCCAAAGGTATTTGGTATAATCACATAGGTGTGCATTGAACCCTGGATTATACCAGTATTTGGTATAATCACATAGTTGTGACTGAACCCAGGACCTCATATGTGGGAAGCCAGCACTCAACTACTAAGCTAAACTGGCTCCCCCAAGGTGGTTTTTCAGACTCTGTTTTGCTTTTAGAAGGTACCAGGGATCAAACTCAGGAACTCTATATGGGAAGGAGGTGCTCATCCACTTGAACTACATCAGCTCCCCTCTTTATGTTTATTTCTTCACAAATATCCTAACATTTTTTTTGGTTATCCTCACAAAAGAACTCAGGAGATAAGAACTTATGTCCTGTCTCACAATAGCTTATACATAAAGTGACAATGATTTCCTTTTTCTATAGGTTTCATCTTATGTCTATCATGAAATGAAGGAACATAAAATAACCTAGAAGTTCTATGAGCCTGCTATTTACAGAGAAACTGTAAAATATTTCAAATAAGTATCTGACTCATCTCAACTAAACAGGAACAGCGATACTAACTTTACTGAAATACAGATTGAAAGAACAAGTGACTAAACAGGATAAGGTGAGGGATATAAATTTACCAATGTACCTTTAGTTCTTCAAGCTTCTCTCGTATTTCAATGAATCCCAGGTGTAGTTTACCCCCAAAATGATCAGCCAGTCGCCTGTCATTATCATGAAGACCTAAATAGGCAGAGCAGACTTCACAAACTCTAAGTTTCTGCTGCTGGAAACTGGAAGCTGGCATAGAATTCCGATACACTTCCTAGACAAAAGTGAAAAGTGAGAAAAACACTTTAAACCTTGTCAAAAAATCTTACAATTAAGTAAAATACACTATGCATATAATATCAAAATTGTTTTCTAATGAATATACAAGAGCATGCCTATTTTGTCATTAAAATTATAGATTTCCCTTCACCCCCATCCTCTATTGTTGGAACCTTTCCAATGGAAGAGAAAGAGCATAATCTCAGTTACCTTTTGCTGAGAAGACACCATAACAGTTATACTGTGATACAAAATGTTAACTTTTTGAAAAGGTTTTCTTAGGGCTCTCAACTGTACTGTTTCTTACAAGTTCTGTTAAAAATGCGATGTAGCGGATGCAGACCTGGCCCAGTGGTTAGGGCGTCCATCTGCCACATGGGAGGTCCGCAGCTTGGACCCCGGGCCTCCTTGACCTGTGTGGAGCTGGCCCATGCGCAGTATTGATGCACACAAGGAGTGCCCTGCTATGCAGGGGTGTCCCCCGCATAGGGGAGCCCCATGGGCAAGCCCCATGCTCCCCTTAAGGAGAGCCGCCCAGTGCGAAGGAAGGTGCAGCCTGCCCAGGAATGGTACCACACACACGGAGAGCTGGCATAGTAAGATGACACAACAAAAATAAAGACAGATTCCCATGCCGCTGACAACAACAGAAGCAGACCAAGAAGATTCAGCAAATGGACACAGAGAACAGACAACTGGGATGGGGGGAAGGGGAAAGAAAGAAATAAAAATAAATAAATCCTAAAAAAAAATGCGATGCAGCAGCTCTAATACTATTTATCAGTGAAGGATAATGGAACAAAAATCACTTATACATACAGAGATGGAATGTATTTCTTCTGCGTATAGATGATGACAAGAACAAACAGGTGCCTTATAAAGATGTCTTGTACTTGGGAAGTGGATTTGGCTCAATGGATAGAGCATCTGCCCACTACATGGGAGGTACAAGGTTCAAACCCAGGGTCCCCTGACCTGTGTGGTGAGCTGGCCCATGCTCAGTGCTGATGAGTTCAAGGAGTGCCCTGCCACATAGGGGTGTCCCCCGCATAGGGGAGCCCCACGTGTAAGGAGAGCCACCCCGCACAAAAAAAGTGCAGCCTGCCCAGGAGTGGGGCCGCACACACAGAGAGCTGACACAGTAAGATGATGCAACAAAAAAGAGACAGATTCCCGGTGCCACTGACAAGAATACAAGGAGACACAGAAGAACACACAGCGAATGGACACAGAAAGCAGACAACTGGGGAGGGGGCGGGGAGAAGGGGGGAGAAATAAATGAATCTTTAGAGAAAAAAGAAAAATGCTAGCAGCTTTAAAAAAGAAGATACTTTGTACTCATTTTATTTAAACTAAATTCATTAATAAAACATTAAAAACTGGTGGGTATGTCTACTGTCCCCTTTTCCCTACTAACAGAATGATTTTTTTTGGTAAGATTTATTTATTCCCGCCCTGTTTTTGCTGTCTGTGTTGTCTTCTCATTTTCTCTCCTCTAGGATTCACCAGGGTTCAATCCTGGACACCTCTGATAGGGAGAGGTTCCCCATCAACTGCACCACCGCAGTTCCTGGTTTCTGCTGCGCTTAACCTTGACTCCCCTTGTCTCTCTTTTGATGCGTCATCATCTTGCTGCATGACTCACTTGCACGAGGCATTGGCTAACCAGGCAGGCACTCACATGGGCACTGGCTTGCCGCACAGGCACGCTTTCTCTTCTTTTTCACCAGGAGGCCCCAGGGATTGAACCCAGGTCCTCCCATATGGTAGGCGGAAGCACTATCACTTGAGTCACATCCACTTCCCAGAATCCTGATTTTTAAGGCAACAACATACTCAGCTAAAAATACTGTGTTTCCAAGTTCCATGGGTTTACATGGAAAGTGGAATATAATTGTTTCTTTTTTGTTTTTCCTTCATTTTCTTATTTATATCATTTTCTTGTTTTGTTTTTATGTATAATTTATAGAAAAGTTCTTTAAGAGGGCGTCAACCATCTCAGACAAAATCTCCAATATAACCTCTAGGCCACAGTTTGATGAGAAAGCATTTCCAGAGTCTTAGAAACTGTAAACACCAAGATAATTAAATTTTAAAAGTAGATTTCCAAGAGAAAAAATAGAAAACATCACCAAAAATGGGATCAACCATTATCATGTGCCTCCTGATAAGATATATTACTTCTGAAATATTCCTGCCAAAAACCTAACTAAAAGGAAACATTATTGGGACAATAGGCAAAATTTGAGTAAAGACTTTAGATTAATAGCATTATATCAGTAATCCTGAGTTTGATAATTATACTGTAGTAACATAACAATATACTTGTTTTTAGGAACTACACATTGAAATATTTAGAGATAAAGATTCTTCATATCTGCTACTGTCAAATGATTCAAACACCCACATACTCAGAAGAATGGGAGAATGATAAAGCAAATGTAGTAAAATGTTAGTATTTGAAGAACCTGTGTAAAAGCTTTGGGGGAATTCTTTGTAATACTGTGTTTTTCTGAAACCATTTCAAAATAAAAATTTTAAATGAAAATACATGCAAAAACACAAGAAGATGAGTCAACTAAATTTTTCCTTTTTGTTCTATCTTTGAAGAGAGATAGGCCTTAAAGCTTAGCAGCCATATTACTACTATGAATTGGTAAGCATAAAGATGAAAACCGCATAGTAGGGATAGATTAATGTAAAGCTAGAAATAACCTGTATCCTGGATGGCATCATGGAGCTGCTAAACCAGCCCCAGACTCCCTATGCATGATTATCGTTAAATGAGAAAAGCCAAAACTCTTCTATGATTAAGCCATTATGAGATAGGTATACCATTATGTACAGCTGAAAACAATCTGCAATGGCAAGTGACTTTTTAAATGCACAGTCCTAAATAAGTATCCATAAGTAAAAATGCCATAATATATGACAAACTACTGATATATCTGGACACTTTTTTTCCTTGCCTGATTGCTCTAGCTAGAACTTTTAGCACTATATTGAACAACAGTGCTAAGAGTAGACATCCTTGTCTTGTTCCTGATCTTAACAGGAAAGCTTTCAATCTTTCATGGTGAGTACAATGTTAAGTTGTTGGGTTTTATATATATATATATATATATATACATATATACACACACACACACACACACATATATACACATATATATAAGTTTTACTGTTTTATTTTTAAAGTTTTATATTACATAAAAGTTACATTAAAAAATATAGGGGGGGAAACGGACTTTGGCCCAGTGGTTAGGGCGTCCGTCTACCATATGGGAGGTCCGCGGTTCAAACCCCGGGCCTCCTTGACCCGTGTGGAGCTGGCCATGCGCAGTGCTGATGCGCGCAAGGAGTGCCGTGCCACGCAAGGGTGTCCCCCGCGTGGGGGAGCCCCACGCGCAAGGAGTGCGCCCATGAGGAAAGCCGCCCAGCGTGAAAAGAAAGTGCAGCCTGCCCAGGAATGGTGATGCCCACACTTCCCGTGCCGCTGACGACAACAGAAGCGGACAAAGAAACAAGCAGCAGCAAATAGACACCAAGAACAGACAACCAGGGGAGGGGGGAAATTAAATAAATAAATAAATCTTTAAAAAAACAACAACAACAAAAAAAAAATATATAGGGGATGCCTATATACTTCACCCTCCCCCACATTTTGGTTTTTCATCTATGCCCATTATCATGTTGAGAAAGTTTCCTTTGATTCCTATATTTTGAATTGTTTTTATCAAAGTATGCTGGATTTTTTCAAATGCCTTTTTTGTGTCAATAAAGATGATCAAGACATTTTTTCCCTTTGATTTATGAATGGGGGACATTACCACTGATTTTCTTGTGTTGACCCACCTTTGCACGCCTGGTATAAAACCCACTTGGATCATGATGAATAATTCCTGTATTGTGCTGTTGGATTCAACTAGTATTCTGTTGAGGATTTCTGCATCCATATTCGTTACGGAAAAGGGTTTCTTTTTTTGTATTATCTTTATCTGTCTTTGTTATTAGGATGATATTGGCTTCTTAGAATGAATTTGGTAGTGTTCCTTCCTGTTCAGTTTTTTGGAAGAGCTTGAGTATTGAATCTTTGCTTGGTAGAAGTCACCTGTGAAACCATCTGGTCCTGTGTTTTTCCTTTTGGGGAGTTGTTTGATGACTGTTTCAATCTCTTTGATTGTGACTGGTTTGCTGAGGTCTCCTACTTCTTCTAGTGTCAGTGTAGGTTGTTTATATTTTCCTAGGAATTTTTCTACTTCATCTACATTGTCTAAATTGTTGGCATAGAGTTGTTCATAGAATCCTCTTATGATAGCTTTTGTTTCTGTGGAGTCAGTACTAATGGCCCCATTTTCATTTCTGATTTTATTTATTTTTTGCCAGTCTAGCTAAGGGTTTGCCAATTTTCTTAATTTTCTCAAAGAACCAACTTTTAGTTTTGTTAATTCCATTTTTTGTTCTCAGTTTCATTTCTTTCTCCTCTGATCTTTGTTACTTCATTCCTTCTGCTTGCTTTGGGACTAGTTTGCTGTTCTTTTTCTAGTTCCTCCAGATGTATAGTTAAGGTTGTTGATTTTAGTTCTTTCTTCTTTTTTTTTTTTTTTACTTCAGCATTGTCAAATTCTCTTGTGCATCTTTCTTCTTCTTCTTTTTTTTTTTATTTATTTATTTAATTCCCCTCCCCTTCCCCGGTTGTCTGTTTTCTGTGTCTTTTTGCTGCGTCTTGTTTCTTTGTCCGCTTCTGTTGTCGTCAGCGGCACGGGAAGTGTGGGCGGCGCCATTCCTCGGCAGGCTGCTCCCTCCTTCACGCTGGGCGGCTCTCCTTAACGGGTGCACTCCTTGCGCGTGGGGCTCCCCTACGCGGGGGACACCCCTGCGTGGCAGGGCACCCCTTGCGCGCATCAGCACTGCGCATGGGCCAGCTCCACACGGGTCAAGGAGGCCCGGGGCTTGAACCGCAGACCTCCCATGTGGTAGACGGACGCCCTAACCACTGGGCCAAAGTCCATTTCCCTCTTTCTTCTTTTTTAATGTAAGCATTGAGAGCTATTAATTTCCCTCTCAGCACTGCCTTTGCTGCATCCCATAGGGTCTAATATGTTGTGTTCCTGTTTTCATTTGTCTCAAGATACTGATTTTTCTTGCAATTTCTTCTTTGACCCACTGATTATTTAATGGTGTGGCAGTTTGATATTATTTATGAATTCCAAAATGAGACATAGATCATGTTTTATAAATTGGTCTATTCCTTTGGGCATGATACCCTTTGATTTTATTAGATTCAGCTTATATGCCTTCGATTAAATTGTGTTAAGATTGGGGCTTTGATTCAACCACAACATTAGGGCAACTCAGTGTGAGTTCCCAGCCTCTTCGTGGGCTATACAGATGAACATTCAATCAAGAACACACAAGTAGATACACAGAGAAGATACACAGGAGAGAGACAGCTCCAAAGACATGGCAGAGGCCCCAGGAAGAGAGGTGAGCCATTCACCTGATAGTTTATAGCTGACCTTGTGAAGAGAACAAAGCAGTTGCGCCCAGAAACAAATGAGTCCCAGGAACAAAGATGGGCTCTATGCCAGCCTACAGCTGAGACTGGAGTAGGCCCTTATCATTAAGAGGAAAGAGGAAGGCTGAACCCACACAGGCATGCCTGCCACCTTGCTTCAACATGTGGCAACAGACTTAGGTTGAAGAAGTACCTCTTATGGTAGCTTGAGGAGATACTCTTTAAGGCCTTCTAACTATAAGCTTTTACCCCAAATAAACACCCTTATAAAATCCAACAGATTTCTGGTACTTTGTATCAGCACCCCTTTGGAATACCAACACAAATGGTGAGTTGTTTAATCTCCATATATTTGTGAATTTTCACATTTTCTGCCTGATGTTGATTTCTAACTTTATTTCAATATATGAGAAAGTGCTTTGTATAATTTAGATATTTTTAAATTTATAAATATCTGTTTTGTGACCCAACATATGGTCTATTCTGGAGAAAGCTCCATTAGCACTTGAAAAGAATGTATATCCTGCTGTTTGGGGGTGCCATGTTCTGTTTATCTATTGGGTTTAGTTCATTTATCTTATTATTCAAGCTCTTTGTTTCTTTACTGGTCCTACCCAGATGTTTTAACAACAATGAGAGTGGTGTATTGAAGTCTCCAACTATCTTTGTAGACATCTATTTCTCCCTGTAGTGTTGCCAGGGTTTGCCTCATGTAATTTGGGGCATCCTGGTTAGATGCATATACATTTATGACTGTTATTTCTTCCTGGTGAAATGCACATTTTATTAATATATAACGACCTTCTTTGTCACTAATAACAACTTTGCTATTAAAGTCTATTTCATCTGATATAAATATAGTTACTCCACCTTTTTTTTCATCACTGAATGCATGGAATATCTTTTTCCAGCCTTTTGTAAAAATCAATGTTTGTATCCTTGAATCTAAGGTGAGTCTCTTGTAGACACCATATAGATGGCTTATATTTTCTTATCATTCAACCAGCCAAATGGGAGTTTAATGCATTAACATTCAATGTTATTACTATAAAGGCAGTTCTCTCCACCCTCCATTCCAGAAATGGCTCCCTTGTCTGCTGCTCACCTTATCCACTCGCTGTGCCTGCTTATGTTCTTCAGGAGGCACCAGAAACCAAACTAGGGACCTCCCGTATGGGAGGCAGATGCCCAACCACTTGAGTCATATCTGTTCCCTGCTCATTGTGTCTGCTCATTGCATCAGCTTGTCTTTTTTAGGCGGCACCACAAACTGAACCCCATCACCCAACTGCCTGAGCCACATCTGCTCCCCCTAAAGGGAGTTCTTACTTCACCCATTTTTATCTTTGAGTTTTTATCTGTATTTTTTTTCCTTTACTGTTTACACTTTGAGTTACTTTTACTGACATAATCTTCATGTTTAGACTCTCTTCTAACCTCTCTCTTGTGTCTTGTCTTTTCAGGCAGTAGCAACTCCCTTTAGTATATGTCCTGCAAAAAGTCAGTCTCACGGTTACAAACTCTCTGAGTTTTTGTTTATCCGTGAATATTCTAAACTTGCCCTCATTTTTGAAAGAATCTTGCTGGATACAAGATTTGTGGCTGGATGTTTTTCTCTTGAATTATCTTAAATATAACATAACACTGCCTTCTTGCCTCCTCGGTTTCTGATGAGAAATCATCACTTACTCTTATTGGACATCTCTTGTATGACAAAGTCATTACAATAGAAAGTTATTAAGAATGGCTGCGGAATAAGATACACTGAATTAATAAGTTTTCCTTCAACTCTCTCCTTTCTGTAAAAAACTCTCACATGGATCAAGTCTTTTTCTTTAAAAAAATTTTTTTTCTATGGAATGCAATATTTTCTTGACTTCTCAGGGTCATCATTAGAACAACAGCCTTATATTTATATTGTGAGGAACAGGACACATAGTTTTTCCTTCCCTTTGTTTTCTTCTGCTAAAGAATAATACTAACATTAAGAGAATATAAAAGTGGGATGATAAAAGAGGTACCAAAATGACTTCCTTCTACTCTGCTTTTCCCCACAACTATGAAAAACAGCACCTGGTCCCAGGATATAAAGTAGAAAAGAAAAACAGCAGGGATCCTGTGATGGTTAAGTTCATGTGTCACCTTGGCCAGGTGACGGTGTCCAGTTGTTGGTCAAACAAGCACTGGTCTGCTTGTTATTGTGCGGAAGTTTTACAGACTTAAATCATGAGAGCAAGTTGATTTCAACTATGGCTGATTACATCTACAATCAACTGAGAAGACTGCCTTCAACAGTGAGCAAAATCTTATCTAGTCCATCAGTTGAAGGTTTTAAAAGGAGAAGTGATGGTTTCAGTATTCAGAAGGAAGAATTTCCATTCCTACTTCAGCCAGTCAGCTTCTCCTGGGGAATTCATCAAAAACCTTCAGCAGAGTTTCCAGCTGTGGTGTGCTCTATGAATTTGGACTTGCCATCCCCACAGTTGCATGAGACCACCAGTAGAAATACAGATGTTAAGGTACTTCCAATGAGGTCTTAGAAAGAAATGATGAATGTAATATTGGAAAGCAGAGAAAAAGCAATCCTTGTTTAAAAGTGGCAGAGAATTTGGCAAAATTGAGCTCTGATGTTGGATGGAAGGCAGAATTTCAGAGTGTTGAACTTTGATATTTAGGTGTACAGATTTCCAAGCTACGTCAGGAAAGTGCTGCTAAGGTTTCTCCTTGCTGCTTATAGTAAAAGGCAAGAGGAAAGGGATAAGGTGAGAACAAATCTCCTAGACACAAAGAAAGCATAAATTGATGGTTTGGAAAATTCTGAGTTTCCAGGAAAGCCAAGTCCCAGAGAACAGTGCGCCATGTAAGGGTTTAACAGAATGGAGCCAGTCAGCAATTTCTGTGGAAGTCGGGATTTGAAATGCAATTATCCAGTAAGGATCTGTGAAATTCTTTTGTCTAATGGAATGGACCCTGTGAACACGTAAAACTGACAAGTTTTTTGTATAATGTGTAGAAATGGAAACACAGGCAGCCTAGACTAAAAGGTACAGAGAAGGGACAAATTGAAGGAAAAATCACATCAAGGGATAGAGAACCATGGAAGCTGTGGCCTGGACCAAAGACATCTTCTCTAGCCGAGAGCACAGGTCTACCCAAGTTTGTTGAGAGGGTGAGTTTCCCCTGGTGCTTGAAGAAGGTGGACCATCCACCCCATTGTTCAAGAAGAGTGCTGCCACAGCAGTGTTCAAACAGGGTGGAACCTGTGCCCTGGGGATCAGAGAGTCTGGACACCATTCAGATGCCTGGAGAGAATTGAGCCTTTATAGTATTTGAGGGCAACCCGGCCACTGTGCAAACACTTGCAAGCGGTGGGGCTGCTCTGCATTAAGCCTAGAGAACAAAATACCATTCCATAGATGACTCTCAGACCTTGCTATCCAATGAAGTTTGCCCAATCTAATGAAACTGGGTTTTGGAATTGTTAGAGACATGTGACCCAGTTTCAGTTTCTCACTATGGGAATGGAATGGTTTATCCCTCCACTGTTTATCAGAAGAAGATAATTTATTCTCTAACAGGTCTACATTCAGAGGGGAATTGTGCTCCAGGACAGACCACACACATAACCAATTTTGATGAGACTTTGTTCTAAGGAATGTTTTTAAAATGATTTAAGGTTTAGGAATATTGTGATGGAATGAATACATTTTGCATATAGAAAGAACATGTCTTTTTGGGATCCAGAAGGTAGAGTATGATGGTTTGAATCTGTATTTACCATAGAAGAATATGCTCTTAAATCTAATCCATTCCTGTGGACATGAACCCACTTACATTAGGAACTTTTTATTGCGGTACCAGGACTGGGGATTGAATCCGGGACCTCGTATGTGGGAAGCTGGTGCTCAACCACTGAGCCACACACTGGCTTCCTGTAGGAACTTTTGGTAAGTAACTTCAGCTAAGGTATGGCCCAACCCAATCAGGATGGGTCTTAATCCTATTACTAGAATCATTTAAAAGCAAAAGGAAATTCAGAGAGCAAGCAAACCATGGAAGCAAGAAGCTGAATTTCAAGGAGAGGTTATGTGCACTGCCATGTGACAGAGTAGCCAAAGGATCAGCAGCAGCCAGCCTCAGAACACAAATCTTCAAGGAGAAAGCACTGCCTTGAAGCCTTGATTTGGACCTTCTTTTAGCCTCAAAAGTTTAAGCTAATAAATTCCCACTATTAAAGCCCAACCAGTGCATGGTATTTGCTTGATCAGCCTAGGAAACTAAAACATACCCCAAAGTGGTCTGAGTGTTATGGCTCTCCCACTTTAATCTGACCTTGCCACAAGAGACTCGAACTCTTAACCAAAATACATTGGTGAGAGATTAAAAAACAAAACAAAACAAAAACCACAATTCTTCTGCCTCTTTTATCTGAGCCTATAATTAGCACTGTGCCTGTTAAATGTATGTCTCAGAGACACAAGAGACTTAAATCTTCAATCTGTTCCTACGCCAGTTTAGCCCTAATCTCCGAAGAGTGATATAGCCAACATCTACTCTCCAGTTCCTCTAATTCGCCCAAGGACAACAAACAAAATGATGATGATGGAAAACTCCCATCCCAAATATTAGTGAGTATCTATCTACAACTGCAAGCAAAACAGTTCCTTCCATCTGCCCTATAAGGTCTAAGCCCCCTCTCAATCTGAGGCAGAACAGTTATCATCCCTGAATCCTCAATGTTCAGGAATGGATGAATGTAAGGGGGGGAGGGGGAACCATGAACAAAATAAACTTATCAATATTGTAGTAATGGAAGAACGTGTAACACTGATATAAAGATAGTGGTTACCAGAGGTTCTAAGAGGAGAGGAAGGAAGTAACAGGTGGAACTTAGGGCATTTTTAGGGCATTGGAATCAAGCATAAACCACCATGTAAACTATAGACCTTGGTTCATAGCAATGCTTCAATATTTATTCATCAACTATAATAAATGTACCACACTATTATAAGGTGTTATTAATAGGGGAAGATGTGACAGGGAGAGGGGTAGAGTTTATGGGAATCCCTTATACTTAACTCAATGTAACTTTTCTATAACCTAAAGCCTCTTTAAAAACAAAATTTGTTGTAAATAAAGAAAATAAACAGAAAAGGAAGGGGATGCCCAGAGCCGAGAGGAAGCACTGTATAGAATGTCACAAGCTCAGGTAACTATTGGAACCATAAATGTTGCTGTAAAGCAGGCCAGGTGTGACACAGTTGAGAACACAGGAGACTAAGACAAAGGGGACCTATCCAAAGGCATTCTAAAAAACATCAAGGAGGCCAAACAAAATAGGACTGAAGAGAGGAGGATCCCAAGGTGCTAGCAGAATGTACTGAGGTGGGAAAGAAAGGGAAAATGAGATAGCAGCATGGGGATACAGCAGAAAGTATGGTCTCATAATGATCATGTATATGCTGTGTGTATGTGTATGACTGTCTTGTTTAGTTACTATCACTTACCAGTAATAAATTTCAACAGACCAATGGCTCAAAATTAATTAAAAAAAAACAAAAACTAATTTTAGAACACAACTAAATTAGTATGACGGAAACCATTTAAATATTTTTAAATTGGTTTAATCCCCTTTAATAACTTTCCAATAACCCTGAGTTAAATGTATGCTTAAGAAGTACAGATACTGGGAAACGGACTTTGGCCCAGTGGTTAGGGCGTCCGTCTACCACATGGGAGGCCCGCAGTTCAAGCCCCAGGCCTCCTTGACCCGTGTGGAGCTGGCCCATGTGCAGTGCTGATGCGCGCAAGGAGTGCCGTGCAGCACAGGGGTGTCCCCGGCGTAGGGGAGCCCCACGCGCATGGAGTGCACCCATAAGGAGAGCCGCCCAGCGGGAAGGAGGGAGCAGCCTGCCGAGGAATGGCGCCGCCCACACTTCCCGTGTCGCTGACGACAACAGAAGCGGACAAAGAAACAAGACGCAGCAAAAAAGACACAGAAAACAGACAACCAGGGGAGGGGAGGGGAATTAAATAAATAAAAATAAATCTTAAAAAAAAAAATAAAATAAAGAAGTACAGATACTAAGACTCTTATCTATTATCATTCAAAGTGTGAGTACCTCTGCTTCTCTTTTCTTTGCCCTTGCTTTCTCTACTTCATCCATTACTTTCTGGGATTCTTCCACATTCCCTTCAGCTCCTAGTTGTTCCACCTTGGCTAACAATTTGCCAATTTCTTCATTTAACTCATGAACACGTTCTGCCTATAAAGAAACACAAAACAAGATGAAAGAATGAGTATCAAAGTTCAAAATATTTCAGAAAAGCTCAGGGAAGACTTATGTTTTCCAAGGCAATATGAGTACAAATAATTCTTTCTGAACATATCCCAAATGAAATAGTGAGACATAAGAATATTCTGAGCCAGGTCTGACTTCATCTCAGTGAGATCAGTAACTGCATACTACTGATCCCAACATAACTGTTACTTTCCAGTCTGTGCATAAGCAGTGTATTACAAGTATAATATAAATATACCCTTTCTTATATAATCTGGTACCTTTCTAAACCATCTCCTACTGTTCCCCCACCTCAAAACTTAATCTTAAGCTCCCTCTCAATTAGAAGCAGAGTGGGTATCACCATCCCAAAATCCTCAAGATTGGCAAATGAACAATGGACTAAAGTAGACTTATTATTCTACTATAGACTTATTATTATTCTAGCAATGGAAAAACCTGTATCATTGATATAAAGTCAGTGGTCACCAGAGGTTCTGAGGGATGGCACAGGGAAGAATACGTGTAATATAGGGGACATTTTCAGGACATTGGAGTAGTCCTGCATGACATCACAGTGTTGGATACAGGCGGCTGTATAATCTGTCATAACCTACAAAACTGTGTGGTACAGCATGTAAACTATAATGAAAACTGTAGTCCATGGACAATAGCAATGCTTCAATAAGTATTCATCAATCATAACGAATATACCACACTAATTAAGGATTTTGCTAATGTGGGAAAGGGGGAGGAAGCGGGACACACAGAATCCCTTACATGGTTTTTATGTAACATTTATATTATCTAAACCTCTTTAAAAATAAAAAATTTTAAAAAAACCAACAAAACATTTTAATTATATTTAGTTTCCCAAACTGATCCTGTTTTCTGTCTCTGTGACTTTGTACATATTCTTCCTTCTTCAGTTATCCCTTGCCTCCTTTGCCTGCCTAATCTCTATTCGTTCAACAAGATCCAGCTCAAGTCTTCTCTGCATTCTTCAATAATCACCAAATCTCACCCCCACTTAAACACATAAGCAAAGATCGTCATGTCTTCCTTTGTGCCAGCCCTGTATCTTTTATGACAATTATCTGCATTTGTATCATTCTACTTTAAGGATAGCTATTTAATTTACCCTTCTTTGTATTTCCAATGTCCAACAAATAGCAATAGCTCAATAAATATTAGTTAAAGGAATGAACTGGTGGATACTCTTTAAAGCAATGACATGGCTTTGGAGTCTTAACAGATCTGGTTTTAAATTAGCGCTGAAAGAACTACTAGTTTTGTAACTTTGGCCAAATTGCTTAACCTGAATCCGTTTCTTCATTTGAGAGGTAGGGATAATACCTTTCACACAGGGTTGTTGTGAGAAATGAGAAAATGTGCTTTGTACATACACTGCATAGCACATTGCTGATTTTCAGTACACTAGCATGACACACCCTCTCCTTTAGTCCATGTCCTCCCATTGGGATTAATTCTTTCCTTGGGATTTGATACTACTTCTCTTCATCATCATTATTATCCTGGGTACCTAGCTCATTTCTACTGTTTAAAGGACACGATACACAGTCTTTATTTTGGACACAAACTATTCAGTTTGCTCTTTCACCTTTTATCTCAAGAAATGAGATTTAAATTTGATATAGACATCCAGTCCCAGTAAACTTCTCAAATATCCTTCAATCCAAGATATTTCTTCCTTTTAAATAGATTTCCAACATTATCATCACTATCCTACCTCTTTAACAAAGTGGTACTTATCTAAAGACATAAGTCATTGAGTGATTGCACTAACATCCCAAACTCTTCTCCCTTCCCGGTATCCATGCTCTTTGCCATGTAATTGCTACATGCCATCCTACTCTGACTCTGAAGTTGGGCATGAAACTTACTTTGGCTAATGTGTGTGTTAGCAAATATGACACAAGAAAAGGCTTAAAAAACCTGTATGAGTGTGCTTGATGTTTCTGTACCTCTGCCACCACCATGAGAACATAAGCAGACTAGCTTTCTGGGCATGGCTCAGGAGTCTCCAACTGACTGTAATTATGTGTAAGTGACCCCAAGTGCAACAGGAATAGCTGCCCAGTCAAGTTCAGCCTAAATCACTGTCCTGTGCACTCACAGAGCAGCTAAATACTGGCAGCTAAATAAATACTGTTTTAAGTCAGACTTTTAAGGTTTTTCTGTTATATGGCATTCTTTTATAGTGATAATCAATACAATATTTTTCTCTATCAAACACTTATAGATCTCTTTCAACCATAAGATATTAAGAGCCCATGTACCTCAAGATGCCCTATCTTCAGAGAACTTTTCAGAAAAGGCTGGCAAAAACATCACTTTCCCCAAACAGTAAAATCCATTTATCTATGCACATACATATCAGAGCACCACATTTTAATAATTTAATGCTATCATCTGAACTCTGAGTTAACTCTTTTTCTCCCATTCTAGATTTTCATAGTATGTTACAGACTATAGTAAATACCACAGAAGTATGTTATACCGTCATCAAATCAACTAAATGCAATATATATAGACCTTGTTTGAATTCTTTTAAGAACAAATCAACTCTTTATAGGGAAAATGAATATATTATGGATATTAGATAATATTAGAGAATTATTAACTTTACTGATGTATTATTCAGGTTATGTTTCACAGGTGAAATGACATGATGTCTAGAATTTGCATTAAGATAAATGAAAGGACACTTTTTAAAAACATGGTGATGTATCCACTGGGATTCATTGTACTTTTCTACCTTCATGTATGATAAGTTTACAATAAAACATTTTTAAACAGTAATACTATATATATATAAAAAAGTAGTGAGTACAGAAGAACATATGAAAGACACTCAAAACACTACATTAAAAAAGAACCACCTCAATTCGAAAATGGGCAAAAGCAAAATATAGATATTTCATTGACGAAGATATACAGACAGCAAATAAGCACATAAAAAGATGTTTAAAACGATTACCCATTAAAGAAATGCAAATTGAAACCACATGAGATATCACTACACACCTATTGGAAGAGATAAAATGAAAAATAGTGCCAACTCCAAATGCTGTCACAAATATGGGGAAAATGGATTGCTCATGTATTGCTTGTAACAATGTAAAATGGTACAGCCAGCCACTCAGGAAAATAGTCTGGCAGTTGCTTTCAAAACTAAAAATGGACTTCCATATGACCCAGCAATTTCAATCTTGAGCATTTTTCCCAGAAAAATAAAAACTTATATTCACACAAAAATTTGTATGTGTGTGTTTACAGCAACTTCATTCATATTAGCTAAAAGATGGAAATAACTCAAATGCCCTTCAGTGAATGAATGGTTAAACTGTGCCTACCTGTCCCACAGAATGAACTATTGACACATGCACCTTGGATGAAATCTCAAGGAAATCATGCTGAGTGAAAAATGCCCATCTTAAATGATATATACTGCATAATTCCATTTATGTAACATTTCTGAAATAATAATTACAGAGAGGAGGAAAAGATTAGTGGTTGCCAAGATTAAGGATGAGGGAAGGAATGGGTATGGCAATCAAGAGGACATATAGGGAAGCGGACGTGGCTCATCTAATAGAGCATCCGTCTACCACATGGAGGGTCCAGGGTTCGATCCCCAGGGCCTCCTGACCCATGTGGTAAGCTGGCCCATGCGCAGTGCTGCCGCGCGCCAGGAGTGCTATGCCATGCAAATGTGCAAGGAGAACTGCCCGATGTGAATAAAGCGCAGCCCACCCAGGAGCAGTGCCACACAGACGGAGAGTTGATGCAGCAAGATGATGCAATAGAAAAAAAAAAAGATGCAGTTTCCCAATGCCGCCAGATAATGCTAGCGGACGCAGAAGAACACACAGTGAATGGACACAGACAGCAGACAACGGTGGGGAAGGGGAAAGAAATAAAAAATAAATCTTTAAAAAGAAATAAAGGAAATACAAGGGAATCTTGCAGCGATGATACAGTTAAGTATATTAACTGCAGTAGTGGTTATTCAAGTTACACATGTGATAAAATTGCACAGAGCTATACACACACAGAAATGCACAAATGAATGCCTGTACAACTGGTGAAATCTGCATGAGTCATATGGTTTGATCCAATGTCAATTTCTTGGCTTTAATAATGTACTATAGTTGTATGAGATGCTAACATGACGGAGACTAGAAAGTACACAGGACTTCCCTGTACATGTCTTTGTATCCTAGGTAAATCTATAAGTATTTCAAAATAAAGTTAAAAACAAACAAAAAAGTATTGAGTCACAACTAAACTTTGTACTAATAAAATGAATCAAATTCTTACCTTTGCTGCCACTTCAGCACTAATCTCTTCTTGAGTTTCTGCTAACCTTTTCTTAGCCACTTCTGTTCTTCGATCACAATCTGCAATAAATGACTGCAGATGATCCATGGCCTAAGAAGTTTAATTAAAAGACAATTACTGCCAAAAAAAAACTTGGTTCAGAAATATCTGTACTCATAAATTACACTTTCAAAAAATACCATCATCTAAGTAAAAAAACAACAAGCAGATTTAATTCTGAATTAAAATCTTACTTGTCTTCTATAAAACTGGCAAAATGCAAACAAATAGTAATTGCCAAAAAAGGTGAGGTTATAGGCAACTATCACTTTCACACCTTGTTAAATGGAACACAAATTGCTTTATAAAAAGGTAGTGTGGGAAGCAGATTTGGCCCAAAAGACAGGGCGTCCACCTATCACATGGGAAGTCCAAGGTTCAAACCCAGGGCCTCCTGACCTGTGTGATGAGCTGGCCCATGCACAGTGCTGATGCATGCAAGGAGTGCCGTGCCACCAGAGGTGGGGAGCCCCACGCACAAGGAGTGCGCCCCATAAGGAGAACCGCCCAGCGTGAAAAAAGTGCAGCCTGCCCAGGAATGGCATCGCACACACAGAGAGCTGACACAGAAAGATGACGCAACAAAAAGAGACACAGATTCCAGGTGCCACTGACAATACAAGCAGACACAGAAGAACACACAGCGAATGGACACAGAAAGCAAACAACGGGGGGCGGGTAGGGTGGGGAACAGTAGAGAAATAAACAAATACATCTTAAAAAAAAAAAAAGGCATTTTGGTAACTGGAGGCAATCAAAAGACTAAACATGTCCCCTGATGTAGTAATACTACTTCTGGAAATTTATCTTAAGAATATAATGACAGATACATGAAGGGACTGATATTCAAAGATGTTCTCCACATTAAAAATTTAACTTGTACTCATTAAAAAAGTGTTTAGTAGAGTACTTAATGATATGGGGAAATATTCACGGTTCATTTGTAAATAAAAAGTCAGTTACAAAATGTTATATGCAGGGAACAGGTGGCTCAAGCCATTGGGTGCCTCCCTCTCACATGGGAGGTCCCAGGTTTGATCCCCAGTGTCTCCTAAAAAAAGAAGACAAGCACGTAATAGTCAGACACAGAGAACAGAGAGTAAGTACAAAAATGGAGGCGGGGTGGGGAGAATAAAAAAAATCAATCTTTTAAAAAAAATTATATGCATTAAGATCTCAACTTTGTATAATAAAGAAGCAAAGAAAAAATGAACAGTCACACAGTGTTCAAAATTATTTCTGGATATATGAATAATTTTTATTAGTTTTTTCTGTGTTTTTCAAATATTTCACAATGAAAATGTTAAATATTATAATCAGGAAAACTTGCCTTTTTTTTTCCAAAAGAAAAAGCCATCAAGAATTTTAGCAATGTGAACACTGTAAACATCTACTTCACTATTTATAGAAGACATTATCATATACATATTAATGTCTATAATTTAAAAACAATTAATTTAAAAGTAAATTTGTAACATTTGTTCCCAAGTCAAGCAATATGTGCTTTCAATTCTTACTGTAGGGAACTACAGCTAATGCAAAATACAAATGTTCAATTAAAAATCATAAATAAATAATGTTGGGCCAACTAGGTAGCTATCTTAAAAAATAAGCTATGCCCATACCTCAATTCCAAAGATGGATCAAGTGTATAAAATGAAACCATAAAAATAGGAGAATACTAGAATTCTAGAATAGGGAAGGCCTTTGAAACTAATCCAATAGACTTTTAAAAGACTAATGAATTAGAAAACAAAAATATTAGCAATAATATCTGAGCAAAAAGACTAATTTTCAATAAAAGGAGTACAAATCAATTAGAAAAATGCCAAAACCCATGATTTGCCAATAATCAAAAAAAAAACCCAGCTACATACAAGCAGGAGAATCCAATCAGCCATGTATGATAGAAGCCTCCTCGCAACTGGATAGAGGGAAGCAGACTTGGCCCAATGGATAGGGCCCATGTGGTAATATGGGAGGTCCGCGGTTCAAACCCCGGACCTCTTTGACCAGCGTGCAGCTGGCCCATACGCAGTGCTGATGCGCGCAAGGAGTGCCTGCCACGCAGGGGTGTCCCTCGCATAGGGGAGCCCCATGCGGAAGGAGTGCACCCCGTAAGGAGAGCCACCCAGCGCAAAAAAAAGTGCAGCCTGCTCAAGAATGGTGCCGCACACACGGAGAGCTGACACAACAAGATGACGCAACAAAAAGAAATACAGATTCCCGGTGCTGTTGATAAGGATAGAAGTGGTCACAGAAGAACACCACGAATAGACACAGAGAACAGACAACTGGGGTGGGGCAGGGGTGGGGGGAAAGGGGAGAGAAATTTTAAAAATGAAGTATATTTCATTTCTTCTATAATTTACATGAAAAATAACACTGCTCTTAATACCTTCTCTCTATATATAGATACTAACATGAAATGTAAACATAGGTAGATTATTAAAGAAAGGGCCTTTTATATGCTAGAAATAAGTTGCTTACATTTGCTTATATGGATGGTTCCCTAATCACTACTCTTACCAGAAGTATATGCTTAACTTTCAATAGAACACAAGAATTACATTACTTCAAAACATTTTCTTAAAATAGTCCCACCTTATACTTTAAAAAATGTTAGTCAAGAAAATACATGGTCTTACTTAGGTTAGCACTAATCTTCATATAATCACAAAGAGGATAATTTGCTAAGTTTTTTCCTAATAAGAGATAGTAATCCATACTCAAAATGTTTACTTCAAAAGATAAAAATCAAACATAAAAAAATCAAACATAAAAAAAAATTAAAGGAAATCACGTACATCAAGCTCAAAGAAAAAATCTTGTTCTTTGGATGCAATTTCATAATCTGCTCTTAAAGCCAGGTCGTGGACTTTCAGACATTCTCCAAGATCCATTCTCTGGGAGGGTGAGGGGAGAAAGACATAATATTGAAACAAACAACATTTTTCAAAAATGCTCTAATAATGAAAACGCTCTAATAATGACTGAAGCGATGAATGCACAACTATGTAAGTATAACATATACCATTGATTGTATACTTTGGATAGATTGTATGCTCTCTTAATACATATCAATAAAATTGATTTTTTAAAAAAATGCATTAGCATCACAGTTCTCATCAGAACATATATTAAATCACAGAGCTGTTTCTAAACTTTCAGATTACACAATTTCATAAGTAAGTATAACATCTGGTGGCAGAAAAAAAAACCTGCCTTCAATTCTACGAATAGAAACAGTGATTGTTTTTGTAATTAAGAACAAATGGTCAAGGAAACACTTTACAGAATCTGAAGAGATTCTAGCTTCTATATTATAACATTTCACTTAGCATGAAAGATAAAGTTAATTTAAAATGAAACTAAAAGATTGTATAAATCATATTGCTGAACTATGGTCAACATTCTGAATATTCTGATTTTTAATAAAGATGGAAACCTCAAACAAAACTGTTAACTTGGATACTGATCCCAGATCAGATTCCACATGAACTACTGAGGAAATTAATAAGACCTAATATAGGTTCACAAACAACAAGTATCTAACCTCATTCTTGATGTACAAATATTAAGGAAATAAAATGAATAGTCTTCCTGAGCTCAGAATCTTTCTATTTAGAATTTCCAAGTAGGCATTATTTACCAAACCAGAGACTTTTCTCATACTGAGACAAAATCCCTAAAAATCTATCCACCCATTTTTATATGCATACGTATCCGAAGAACTTAAAAAAAGACCTTATATGAAAGGAGCAGATGTGGCTCAAGTGGTTGAGTGCCTGCTTCCCACATGGGAGGTCCCGGGTTCGGTCCCCGGTGCCTCCTAAAAAAACAAACAAAAAAAAACAGACAAAAAAGCAAACAAATGAAAAAACCAACTCAGGTGAGCCAATGTGGTCAGTGGCTAAACACAACACAAGGTTCAGGTGAGCCAATGTGGTCAGTGGCTAAACACAACACAAGGTACTGGGTTCAATGCCCAGCTCGGGTTCCTCAAAAAAAAAAAAAAAAAAAAAGAAAGAAAAAAAGGCCTTATGTGAAATCCTTTGTGTGAAAAAATATGCTAAATGCAAAGATAATTACAGATGTTGATTAATGGATGATCAAACAAAAAGAAAAATTTTTCTGACTGGACATATTCAACCCCACTCCCAAATACATCAGAATCTCTGGTGGGCTGGTAGAAAGATACAGAGTAAACTAATCTGAAATGTACAGTAAATATTCCTGTTGTTTCATTTTGTTATTTTTGTTACACAAACTATACACAAAGTAAAAGAACAATTAAAACACTGAACAGCAGTTAGGTTACCACCCCATCCCCGCCCAGCTTCAACGAGTATCCATTTGTGCCAAGCACTATGCTAAGTGGTAAGGATACAGTGATTTGTAAGACAGAGACACTTTTTGCCCTCTTGGAGCTTACAATCTAAAAGAGAAGAAAACTAATAAATGAGAATTGTTTCTATGAATAAAATTTAAGGTGACCCAATAAACTGCAATGCTCCTTGGGTGGCTTACTTAGGATGGGGTGATCAGAGAAGACTTTTCTGAAGAGGAGAAACTTTAAATACAAACAAAACCCCACACACGCACACGAAAATAAGACAAGAATGAAAGAAGCTGATGGCAAAAGAATGTTGTCATTGCCTTTGCTATGCCCAATCCAGCCAGTATGTTCTTTAACAATTCTTTAACAGTACTCACTCCAACAACTGTCTTTACATTTATTTACATGTATTTCCACAAACCATGTTATGCTTATTTCCTAAAATAACAAGATGTTATAGTTAAAAAGGAACTTTGATCCAGTCAGTAATTCTCAACCTGAAACTGGGGAGCTTTTAAATACCGAATGAAGCTTTTGAAAATTAGTTCCAAGTTCTTAACCATCCCCATCTCCCAGGACTGACTGAATTGTAAAGCCTGCCAGTTGTTTTTAACGTACAGTGTTGAGAACTACTCAATGATCTATTTTTACTCCCATTCTACAGATCTAGAGGAAGTGAAATACTGAAAGACCGACTTGCTCAGGTTACCTATTAGGAAACTTGGTGAGACTGATTCCTAGTCTAATACTTTTTACACTTAACCAGGCTGGCTCCAATTATTTCAATAATAACCCACCTTCAAATATTTTTAGATAACAATCATCCCCCATAACATCCAAAACAGTTCTGTACAAACATTCAAAATAGCTGTCCACTGTCTTTTCTCTGGTTATCTCCCCTATATTTATCCCCAATTAACTACATTTCCAGTGCCTTCTCAACTAAGACTTAGAAGTAACATAAAAACCTTAAATTCACTGTGCTTAACCTTAACATCTTTGGTGCCACCCATACCTCCCTCCTTTGGCAGGAATTTCAGACTTCCTTTTACAACCAACCAAAGGAAGAAAAGAAACGATCTGAATCAAGAACAAAATGGACACAATAAAGGACGAACTATGCCACTGCAGTAAGGAGTGGCATTTTGGGTGAGAAGAGTTGTAGAAAGGCTGTGCTTTGGGGGGTGGATATGGGAGGGGGAAAATTTATTAACTCACTACAATGTTAATTTTACAAGGACAAGAATTTTTTATGTTTTATTCACTATGTAACTATTTTTTCAATGATCCGAACTGGGAAAAGAGAACAGAGAAGAACAATGGCACATAACAAGCAAGAGTGGTCAAGATAAACCTCAAGACAAAACTGATCTGAGCCCCTGTATGGGAGATCTGCTCAGCTCTCCCTGGATTTACCTCTTTAGCTTGGTCTCCCTTTTTTAAGTGTTTAGTGCCACTCTTCTCTCTTTTTTCCCATGTGCTCTACTTGGGCTTGTCACTATCACAGGCCACAGCCCTTGCAGTTCTACAGTCTATTCTGATTTCACCATGGTAGATTTTGGGACCAAAGCCCTATAAGCTTGGGCCTAACTAAAATAAGGAAGGTTCTTTTAACTGGAATATCCTCAGTGCTTATTTCTTCAGAGATGTACAGGGGCAGTAGGTAACAAAGCAGATTTTCATAATTATAGATCCTAGTTATCTATTTTCCTCTGTCCATACATCACAACTAAGGAAATACCTTGTCACACTGTGCCATGCACATGAGTATTTAAAACAAAAAAGAAACACAACCAAGCCAAAAACCCAAGTACCACCTGCTATCACATTAAAAGTGAGTACAGAGAAAGGATGTATAGGTTAACAATCTCCACAGCCCTAGTCATCTGATTAAAAACAACTGCAGGGAGAACCATAATAGAACCATATCAGGACCAACTATGGAAAAAGTCTCAAAAGCTTGTTTCTCCATCAAAGCAAACTTTGACTTCATCACTGACAGTACAGACATGTTTGGAACACTAAGTATTCATACTTCCTGATGCTTCCCTTTTTAAATAAATAAGCTTAAAATAGAACAAAATAAAATGTTTTTATTTTTATTCTTATTCTCTATCTGTGATGAAATCAAAAGAATGTATTACAGATTTTTTTTAATTTAACGAATAATTTATTTCATAATTAAATGCTTTCCACAAGTTCATTTTTGGTTTTAAATTAACAGACATCTATATTTTTAGGTTATAAATAGAAAAATTACTAATTATTTTCAATTGAGTAAATTCACTTTTGTATTTTCTCTTCTCCATCCTAAATCCATTTCCTCCATGAAAGCTTAATCTGGTAACTTTTCTCTTATATGCCAAAGTAATTTTATATTTTGCCTTCGTGTTTAACACAGCTGTTTCTATTAAGTGCTTTCTAACTGTTCCTTTGAAATTCCAAAAGTGGTGATTATCTCCCCAAATGGGCTCTAAGTTTCAAGTGAAAAAAAAAAAAAACGGTTCATTTCTCTTATTTTTCCTTCCTATATGAAAAGACCTGATTTTGCACAACCCAATACTATTAAATAAACTTGAACATTTAATTAAGAAATTTTACTTTCAAGAACTTATGGAAACAAGGAAAGAAGTCCACAAAGATAATAGAAAATAAAGTTTAACAGTGTTGTTTTTTGATATAAAAAAATTGTAGAAACATTTTAAGAGTCTAACAGAAGTTTGATTAATTCAATTATGGAAGAGCCGTACAATGAAACATTACATAGCTATTAAAAATAATGTTCTTGATACACACAAAGTGGAAGGAAAAGAAGGTGAGAAAGAAATAAAATGTCATTATTGCTAAATCAAAACTGTTAAAAAGGTCATTTGAACACTTTGGTATTGGCTGAATTATATACAATAAGTATGTGCTATTCTTATCAGAAACATCAATGAAGCCACGCTAATTTTGGAGAAAAAAAAAATTTAAGGGAACAGAGTTACATGGATACCCAAATTCAACAACAAAAACACAGTACAGCAAACCAAAGTGTTAATTATACGTTTCAGAGTACTGTCAAGTGTAAACCAGCCCTATGGGGGACCACAGCCCCTTCTCAATTAGAGGTGGAATGGACATCATCATCCCAGGATCCTCAAGATTGGGGAATGAACTATGGACTAAAGTAGACTTACTAATATTCTACTATAGACTTATTGTGATTCTAGCAAAGGAAGAAATTGTATTGATGTACAGGCAGTGGCCATTGGAGGTTCTGAGGGCAGGGAGAAGGAAAAAACAGGTGTAATCAGGAGGCATTTTTGGGACTTCGGAATTGTCCTGAATGACACTGCAATGTCAGAAACAGGCCACTAAAAATCTTGTCATAACCTACAGAATTGTGCGGGACAGAGAGTAAACTACAATGTAAACTTTATTTTCTTCTAAAGATTTATTATTTTTTTATTTCTCTTCCCTTCCCACCCCAGTTGTCTGCCCCCTGTGTTCACTGACAGTGTGTTCTTATGTGACTGCTTCTATTCTTATCAGCGGCACTGGGAATCTGCGTTTCTTTCTGTTGCGTCATCTTATGTCAGCTCTCCGTGTATGCCGCGCCATTCTTGAGCAAGGCTGCACTTTCTTTCGCGGTGGGCGGCTCTCCTTACGGGGCTCACTCGCTGCGCATGGGGTTCCCCACGCAGGGGACACCCCTGCGTGGCAGGGCACTCCTTGCACACATCAGCACTGCGCATGGGCCAGCTCCACATGGGTCAAGGAGGCCCAGGGTTTGAACTGTGGACCTCCCATGTGGTAGGCGGACGCCCTATCCATTGGGCCAAGACCGCTTCCCCAATGTAATCTTTAATCCACGCTTAGTGCAATGCTCCAAAATGTGTTCATCAATTGCAATGAATGCACCTCACTAAGGAAGAACGCTGTTAAAGTGGTAAAATGTGGGAGGTGTGGAGATAGGGGTATATGGGAATCCCCTATATTTTTTATGTGACATTTGTATAATCTAATGATCTTTAGTGTAAACTAATGGCATTAACATGTTAATGAATATGCCAGTGACAGAAACTAAGCACAGTAACACCGCCAAGGAACAGAAGATAAACTTGCTTTGTCATGTTAGTACATTTGCTCAGAGCTAGACCCTGAATGTACAAGAATTTAATTCTATGAAAGCATTTATATTCTCAATGAAAAAACAACTAACCAAGCCATTAATCTAAAGCAAGAATTGCAAAGGAATATAAAGAAGTAGATACAATGATCTGACTGCCATACTGTATGCCAGAAACAAAGCCAAAAATTATTAATAGGTCATTAGATAAACAATTTAAGAAAGAGCCATACTAAAGAATATTACGCAGGCATTTAAAAAGAAAAAAAAGTAGGCCACAGGTAATGGAAACTTCTCCAATACTGGTCAAGTGAAAAAATGCAAACAATATAATACCATTTATATTTGTTTTTTAAATACACATAGACATGCACACATGCTGGTAAACACACAGAGAGAAGAGTGAAAATCTAATCTGTTGACAGGGTTTAGGTCTGGCAAGGGTAATGATGCATAATGGGAAGTGTTCATATTTTATACTGTCTTCTTATACCTGAAGAGTATATTGCTTAAGCAATAAACAAATGGAGATACTGAAAAGTGTTTCTAAAGCATAAAGAGTTACATGCAGGATCATAGTAAATTACCACAGGAAGTTTAATTAAAGATGAGGAAGAGTGCTTGGGAATAATCGTGTACATTTCTATAAAATCTGTCTTAATAATGCCAAGAAAAGTTTCCATTATACCTAGATTTTAAAATAATAATTCCTTCATAATTTTAACTACAACACATTTAAAAACGAAAACACTCCTTTTAAAGCAAAAGTTCTATTTTCATCTAACCTGGCTTTAATTCTGCCACTTATTTATTTATACTTTTTAGTTTGCTTTAAATAATACTCATTTGTCTTTTTATTATATGTTCCACTACTTTAAGAGTCTCAAAGATACAGGCAAAAGACCCAAAATATGACAAATGCTAATAATTTGGACAAAGCAGAAAGACAGCAAGGAGTTTAAGAATAGATTGTAAGAGAAAAAGATGTGGCTCAAGCGCCCGAGCTCCGGCCTACCACATGGGAGGACTTGGGTTTGGTTCCTGGTGCCTCCTAAAGGAGACCGGTGAGCTGACACAAGATAACGCAGAAAGAGACACAAGGAGGAAAATATAATAATGAGAGACACAACAAAAACGGAGAGGACGTGGCACAAGCAATTAGGCACCTCCCTCTAACATAGAACATGCAAAGTCCCAGGTTCGGTTCCAGGTGCCTCCTAAGAAAAATTTTAAAAAAGGAAAACACAGCAACTGCGAACAAAGAAGGGCCAGGGAGAAATAAGTAAATAAAATAAACCTTTAAAAAAAAAAAAAGGTTATAATACTGGTAAAGTACTAAAAGGAATACAAACCAGCATAAGAAAGACAGAAATAAAACCATAACAGCAGGACAGAGAGCACAGGAAATAAACATCTCTGGCCTACCATTTGAATCTGTTCATATGCTGCTCCAATCCTAATGTTACTTTCTAAAACATAACTCACCTAAACTTTGATCCTCACCTCTTGGATCTTCTCTTTTTTCCTTCCTCATATTCGTAAAATCTCGCTTCCCTTCCATCATGTACAATGATTGCTTCAAGGCCCAGCTCAAGAACAACAAAAAGTCTAGTATCATATGGAGAAAGTCTTGAAATGACAAGACCTGGATATGAATTTCAGCTATGCCACTATGGTTTTAAATTTTAATAAGTTTTTCTTTGTTAATTTCAAACCTGGTGCTCAAAACTGTTAAGTCTTAAACATGAATACTGGGCCGAGTGGAACGGGACACACTGTGCATGTAGACAGAAGTTCCTGCTTTTCTACTGCATCCTAATTTCTTAACTGCCCATGCCACTCTTATGTTCCACCTCCACAACCATTTTTCCCTGAGCAGATAAAGAAAAACAGAGCACTTCTACCTTTTCTTAGTATTTATTTGAAGAATATAGCAAGAAATACTTTTTGAAAAATCCATTTCTGACTCTAGATACGCAAATATTTTTACATAGATCATTAAAACAAGAGTTCTTGCCTACAAACACCATGCTATCTAACTGGGAAGACAGAGAGAACATACACATAAACAAGATAAATAGCAAGTGTCAAATTAGAAGTATAGAGAGCAGGTGCTACACTGGGGTCCAGAGGCCAAACTGCTACAGATTAAGGCAAGTGTGTTATAAGCCAGGAAGGATTTAAATCTGTAGAGAGGAAAAAGGATACCCCAAGCAGTGAAGAAGGGGTAATCAAAATGAGAAGCATGCTGGGGAGGGAAAGTAATAAGATAACAATGAATAAATCAGTTTGGCCAAAAGACTCTGAAGAGGTCAAGTAGGTTAAGGATTTTAGATTTTTGACTATATACAACAGGGTACCAACAAAAGATTTTACGTAGGAGCAACAAATGGCAAGTTCATTTCCACTCAGGAATGACTGGCTTCTTCTCAATATTCAGATCTCTTCAAATGTCACTTCATCAAAAAGTGCTTCCCCAAACATCCTGCTAGAGTAGTCCCTTGTCCCCTGAACCCAGACACTTAATTCTCTGACCATGCTTTTCTATCATAGCCAATTCCACTACCTGAAAAACACATATTTTTTTTTTCATACCTGGTTGTGTGCTTCCTACATTAAATATAAACTCCCTTCACTAATGCAGAGACTCATGTTCATTTCTGTATTCATAGCTCCTAGCATAGGACATGGCACACAGTAGGTAACAGATAAGTACTTAAGTGAATGAATGAATGAATGAATACTGATCTCAGAGATCAGCACCACTCCCAGAGAAATGAAAACAAAACACAAATCATTTCTTGGGGGAAATTTCTTGTTAACTTTTACATTTAAAATTTGTTGCGTGTGTGTTTTGGTTTTTTTTTTTTTTGGAACATCTATACAGTTTTTATTTGCTTGTAGTATAACTTCAGAAATAACTGCTCTAAAAACAAGTTCTAGGGAAGTAGACTTGGCTCACCTGATAAGAGTCTCCGCCTACCACATGGGAGGTCCAGGGTTCAAACCCAGGGCCTCCTGACCTGTGTGAACCGGGCCCACGCGCAGTGCTGATGCACACAAGGCGTGCCCTGCCATGCAGGGGTGTGTCCCCCACTTAAGGGAGCCCCACACACAAGCAGTGCGCCCTGTTAAGGAGAGCCACCCTGCATGAAAAAAGTGCAGCCTCCCCAGAAGTGGCACCACACACACAGAGAGCTGATGAAGCAAGATGACGTAAAAAAGAGATGCAGTTTCCCAGTGCCGCTGCCAAGAATACAAGTGGATACAGAAGAACACACAGTGAATGGACAGAGAGCAGACAGGGGGGAGAAACTTTGAAAAAAAAAAACTTTAAAAAAATTAAATTTAATTTAAAAAAGTTCTGTAAATACTCTAATTCCCATCTTTCACCTCTTTTTTTTCTCTCCTTAATTCCAACCTTACTTAAATTTCATCACTCAAAATACTATTATGGTAAATATAATTAGGGGAAAACATAAGAACCTACCTAAACTTGGAAATTTTACAAACTACATTATCCAAATTTATCAACATACATGTGTGTGACCAAAAGAGTTTAGGGAATAATATATATACAAAATGTTCCAATTCTGTATAAGTCAGGGTAAAACATGAAATGCTTTAAAAGTTCCCTTAATGTGTAAAAATCAAACTAGAAAGGATTTTACTAAATCATTTGGTCTTGCCTCCTATATATCAAGATAGAACTCATCACATTTTAAAATATTTCCAGTTATAAAAGAAATCTATGGGGAGCATATTTGGCTCAATGGATAAGGGGAGCATCAGCCTACCACATGGGAGGTCCAAGGTTCAAACCCAGGGCCTCCTGGCCCATGTGGTGAAGCTGGCCCACATGCAGTGCTGATGCGCACAAGGAGTGCCCTGCCATACAGGGGTGTCCCCGCATAGGGGAGCCCCACATGCAAGAAGTGTGCCCGGTAAGGAGAGCAGCCCTGTGTGAAAAAATTGCAGTCTGCCCAAGGAGTGGGGGCACACACACAGAGAGCTGATGCAGCAAGATGACGCAACAAAAAGAGACACAGATTCCCGGTGCCACTAACAAGAATGCAAGCAAACACAGAAGAACATACAGCAAATGGACACAGAAAGCAGACAACTACTCTGGGGGGTGGGGGGAAAGGGTAGAGAAATAAATAAAATAAATCTTTAAAAAAAAAGAATCTATGACTTCTTTTGATAGCCTGTATAATAAATACATTCGTTTCATATTTTCATGTACTTTTTGTTCTATTTTGTGTTTCAATGACCTACATTCACCAAATGATGCATTTATATTACATCCTCCCTTTCACAATGAATAGCATCAGAGAACACACTAGTTTTTACAGACTTGTTAGAACACAGCTTACCAAACTGTATATTTCTCTAACAAAGATCTGAAGGATTCAAGGAATAATGAAAGGATAATTCCTGGCTCTTAGTTTGTAAGCAGTAACAGAGACTCATGATAAAGAAAAACAAATTTCACAACAGAATATATTAACCAAGTAACAGACAATGAAACACAATCTGCTCCAACAATGACCTCCAAACCTTCTTCTGCTTTGTATGGGAAAAATCTGTCTTTGCTACTTTCTTATCTATTTTGTCTCAAGAATCATTCTAAATGATAGGTCCACAATTTAAAACTTCTCTAAAAAATATGGAGAGGAGTAAGTGATGATAAATAAGGTGGGCCATGTGTAAAATTATTGAAGCTGGCTGATGGGTACATGGAAGTTCACTATTTAATTCTATTTTTCATGTTTGAGGTTTTCTATTAAAAAAAAAAAAGGTTCTTCCCTCAGATTGATTATTATTCTATAAAATAAAAATTTTAAGTAATTTGTATTTGACTTATAAAGACTGGACATCAGAGCTACAATTCATCAAATCTATATGCATGTATGTTTGTATTTAACCATTAATCCAAGCAATGGATGAATGTGCTGACTACAATCAACTAGAGATGAAGAGTAAACAAAGATTCTAAAATACATGATCTCTGGCATATCTTAAAAAAATAAAAAATCACCTCCATAAACCTCAAGTGTATTAAGTTATTTTAAGTACACAAAATGAATGACTGCGGGATTATACAGAATGACAGAAAAGGGTTATTTCCAAACGGCATATGTACCCCAAATACTTAGAGTACTCTTGCCCATTTGCTAAAAAATGTTCCAAACTATATTGAGGACTTGGTTTTTAAAGTTTAACAGCAAACTTTTAATTGTGTGATGGGAAACTTGTAATGAGACTCTAATATCCTAGGCACCAAATGATTTTTGCTTTAGGCTACCTCTAAAAATACTTGTTAAAGAAAGACACATTATTATTAACTGAGGAGAATAAAATACAAACAGTAAATCTTTGCTTAAAAAAAGAACATAATATACTTCAAAGCCAAATCTGGTAAAACCTAGATTTTATCTGGCATTTTGCCCACTGGGAAGTGGCAGAAATTGGCTATGATATAAATTTAACTTAAAAAAAAAAAAAAATCAAGTCAATAATCTGGACTAATACCAAAATTTTAAACACCAAACTAGACCAAAACAAATTATTTCTGGAAAGACATTATTTGCACTTAAATCCACGGACTAATTTTTTCACATTTGTGTGTATAACCACTGCTGACATATTCTGATGAGCAATTCAACTAAACCAAGATGTTCTCTGGCTCTTTTCTGTTAAAGGTAACACCACTGTTAATATTTGAAATGTAAAATCTTAAAACCTACCAATTTTGTAGTATTCTACTTCTCAGTGGATGAATTACTCATTCAAAAGAAGGAAAAGGTACACTGTTCTAGATAGTGGAGTCATAGCACTAAACAAAACAAGGACCTGCCCTCATGAAACCTACATTATAATGGTTCGTTGAGAAAAATTTTGTACATGTCTACTTTTTATCATGTTTTCATAGTTCTTTAGAGTATAAACTATTACCAAAGATACTTCAGCAATTTTAATATTCAGGTTAATATGTACCCAATTATCTGTTCAGAGACCAGGCCTTAACCAAGAGTCAGAGAAGGAATAAAGTTTCAATTAGTAAAAAACGGCACTTTCGATAAAACTCAGAACCTCCTAGGAAACCATAATATCAACTCAATTTTTGGCCAAGCAAAAAATATTCCCATTTAATGCATACAAAAAAACCGATAACCTTTTACTTTAATAATGACGTTGACAATGTCAGAGTTCCTAACCGTCTCCCTATTTCTCAAGATTCTTTTCAAATCCCCTTTTAAGCAGCAAAACTTGTTTTAAGCAAAATTTCATAGAAAATCTCTATATCTAAAATATGTGAATTTTTAGTTTAAATAGGAAAAACTGGCTTATCCTCATGTCCCTAGTGGCTGAAATACCTTCAAATAGCCAGAATCATCTAAAAATCACTACCCTTGGGCTATCTAAAAACTAACAACAAATAATACCTTTTAAAGTATTTAGATTTAAGTAAATCTGATATTCCTACATGCTATACAATACTCCGTTGATTCTATGATTGTGAGACATTTGACAAGTACAATTTTTCTGAGCCTTAATAGTTCCCGTCTATAAAATGATTGACCTTGGACTAGAAGACATGAGCATCTGTCAACACTAAAATTATATTCTATGATGAGAGCTATAATAAATGTAGTAGTACCATCTTTTGAATTTTAGGCAGGCACTTTTTTTGTTTTGTTTTTAGAAGGCACCAGGGACCAAACTCAGGACTTCACATGTGGGATGTAGGAGCTCAGTTACTTGAGTGACATTGGCTCTCTATGGGCAGGCACTTTGAGAAGACGCACTCTTGTTTCTGCAGATATTAATTTCAAGCTTTTGCTACCAGCTTTTGTTTCAATGCCTTCTGTGAATTATTATCATGTCTGTTTCCCAGAACACTAGGAACCAGATGGAAAAATTTTAAGCACTTCAATATCCTTATCTTTCCTCAGAGAAGCAATGTACCAGAAATAAGTCTTGTAGAAAAGCAGAATGACAACCCTGCTTAGGCTTGTGTTTTGCAGTTTTTGCCTAAATCTGAAAGAGGAAGCTGTCAATTATCTGCATGGCAAAGTAACAGGAAGAAACAGAGTGTGCCGAAATGGGGAAAGAGTTGGACTAAAGTAAGAAAATATTCTAGGTGAACAGGAAAATAACCCAGGGCTTTGAAGTACAGTTAACTTCCTAAGCTATAAGAAATGTTCTTGTTTCTTATAAAAATCATAATCTGAAGTTACATATAATTATTTTGATTCTCTGTTCTACATTTTACCTCCTCTGATTAATTTATTAGCTTAAGAATTAGTTCTTCGAGATTAATGAAAGGTAAACTATTACAGGGACATTTTCATCAAACTGAGCTCCAAAAAGATTCTATACTAATTATCAGGTATAAGTACAATTTTAGAAATCATATTTCCCATCCCCAAGAGTTGCTATTGTCTAACCTAACCTCTTTACAAAGAAAAAGTCATGGAATACATTTCTATGTATAATTTTGTTAATCTAGAATCTTAGGTAAGTCACTGTTTCCTGGAATTGACAGATCTGAGGAATAAGCTCAGCAAAACTAAAAAGCAACTCTATACAACAAAGAAAAAGCACACAATCAAGTTACAATTTAGTTCTATTCATTCATCTTAAAGAATGTATATAAAAAATAGGCATCTTAAACATAAAAAGGTGTGAACTGTTAGACTCTCCTGGAAAAGTACTTGTCACCAACAATTTGAAGATTCACCATTGTTTTCTGTACCGCAAGACAATGCTTCATACCTACCTGTCTGGGGTATGTCCTTAATTTAACCACTTATCTAAACATTTAGACATCTTCAGCAAAGTGAACTAATCATTTCTGAAATGTGAGATCAGAAATCTTTTATTTCAGTAGTTTCAAGCAAATGAGAAATGAAGCCTGCTCAAAGTTTAGCCCCTACTAACGCCTACCACTATCAGACACAGCCAGACAAAGGGCAGCTACTTATAGTGAGTAGTCATTTAAACCAAATCCAAAATCAGGGAATTTAATCCTGTGGTCCATTTTTAAAGAGTTCATCATCTTTGCAATTTATCTTATAAATTAAAATATGATACTCAAGCATTAACCAACATCTCTAAAGACATGGAATCTAATTTAAGTCAACTTTACATTATTAGGAGTCAGCAATATAAATGGATTTTAAGTGGCAACACTACTTGCAAATTGAGCGATGTGAATTTAGTATTGACTAACATTTCTTCTCTACAATTCCACATGTAAAAGTGCACAAATATTAACAAAAATATGTGCTACTTTGGATAAAAGTCTACTCTGCCTAACACAGCAAAAGAAACTACAATTTATCAATTATATTGGGAACAGATCTAATTCAGTTGGCTGAGTGCCTGCTTCCCAGGGATAAGGTCCCGGGTTCAATCCCCAGTGCCTTCTTAAAAAAATTATTTCTGAACCACAAGTGTAGCAAATGCTGGATGTATCATAACTGCCTCTGTTTTCCAAATAAGAAATGCTTCTAAGAAGTTGCTCTAAAGAATGGAAAAAATTATAAAGCTAAACAGCAACTCCTTTTCTAAGGAAACACATTACTGCAGATTTAAATCATCAACCTGAACAAACAATATAACAACTTAAAAAAAAAAAACTTTATAATAATTTCACAAGGAAATAGATATCTTATCAAGTAGTTCATTTTGGCAGTATACCAGTAACAAACATTAGGTTTAGTAAATACATACAGTTCCAGAGAGGACATCATGAGGGCAACAGTTGAGAAGGTGACTCTTGCATACTCTGTCATCACTGAATTTGATTCGTTGACGAGTAGTATCTCCTGTAATATAGAAAAGTTAATAACATTCGAGGTTAGACAACTGAACAGTATTTATCTTTTTAGAGTCCTACTATCACTAGCCTTTTATGTGTGGCTACACACACACCTTTATAAATCAGTTCAAGAGGAATTAGTTATTTATATAACATCCTATAGGAAAACTATTTTAGACAACATGCAGTTGCAATATGTGCCCTACACAAGTAATTTAAAAGTCAAAGTGGGAAAGTAATGCATTCTGTTAAATAGAGTTCTTCTGAAAAGCATGGGATTTTAGAGCAGGAATGGACCTTAAAGATTATCAAGTCCAACTCCTTCATATTACAATCAAAGAAACTGAGGCCTAAGAGGTTATATACAACTTGGAGCAGACCCACTAGGAGTTTCTACTTATTGGTCCCTTCTTGACATTTAAGCAATGATTTATTGTGTAATTATTTACATTAATTGGAAAACATAAAATGTAATCTTGCAAACATTGCATACACACTGCGAATGCCCACTGAACCCCAGACGCCATTTCTTCCACTATTTTGTTCCAGTTGCAGTGTCTCCCTTTTGCTGCTGGGAGGAGTTAGAGAGGGTAGAATAATGTGTTTTAGAGCTCAGGAACCCAGGAGAAGGACGTACACACCAGTCAAACAAAGGGACACTGGCCAAAATGAAATGTTGAATTTAATGCCTCCAAAGGTCTCATAGACCTCTAAGTTTTATTTCATCTGTGCTATAATATACCAAACTGGGTACACTTAAAATTCATTCTGTCTTCATAATAATACACAATACACCTCCTAAACACAGAAGCATCCAACCTGCTTATCAAATATGGCTATCTGCTCAAAACTTTATAAACAATCTAAGAATAGGAAGGTAATCAGTTCTAATAACAACTTATAGATTTTACAATTCATTGTTTAGAATCTTTGGACAAACAAAAGGAAAAATTCATAAGGATGTTTCCTCTATGTATGTATAACGATAAGCCCTAATGTAAGTGTTTTATTTTAGCCTTAAATTGTAATAACCTCAATATCAGAATTGATGAATGAAAACCTACTGGTGAATTACTGAAGCGAGAACTGTTGGTACCAAAATAAATTGTAAATACCTTTGTACTTCACATGATGCCTGGGGCACTCTAAAAACTTTCAAGAAAGTGAGTCAGTGATTTTAAATTAATTTCTGTATTTTCACATGTGAATAACAAAAAAGGTTACCCCTTCACATGGTCTTATTTTGAAAAACTTAACTTACAGTGAACTAAATATTGCCATTTTTAAGTGGGGTAAGATTTTGTTCAAATTGTTTTAACTTGATTAAAAAGACTTAAAAAAACATTGTACTTTGCAACCAGGGTATATGAAATTTATAGCTAAAATGATAGCTTCAGAGCAGTTCAACAATAGGTTTTCTAGAGGCTAGTAGTCTCTAGTTAAAGTAGGGTATTTTTGACACTACAATTTGGAATTGTGTTCACGCCTGCTACTATAATAAAGGTTATTTTGATGGTCTTTTTTTTTTCCTTCTTTTAAACACAACTGCTTTTGTTCCACATTCATTAACACATCTGAAAAGTTGGTGATAACTCACGGCTCGGCGAATGCGGGGCCTTTCTGACACTCCCTTGCAGATTGAAGTAGGCAGGCATAGATACATTGAACCTTTACAAATAAAACAAGGGGCCAGATTGTTCAGTTTGTATAGAATAGACCCTGCCAGCAATTTCAATACAGCATCTAGAAGTACATGTTGACTGTAAATATTCTTGTATATGAAAACAAAAGTGAACAAAATCAGGGTTTTGTTTGTTTCTTTTAATACTGATTTAACAAGAATAATCCCAGAGAACAATATGATTGACCATAAATATAAGTCAAGAATGGAGCTCTGGAATACGGTCCTTGGGTCAAATGAGGTTAAAAAAAAAAAATTTTTTTTTAAAGTATATTTCACCAAGACTTTGGTAAGGACCTTAAGCCCATATTAGAATGATACTATGATTTGCTCCTGGAATGGCAATGCTATATTAGAGGCTTTTTTTGGTTTTTAGCATGTAAGAAAAACTATTTCAAATCTGTACTGTAATTATGCTACGGAATTTAAAGATTATGAAAACATTTAAAGTAGAAAAAAAACAAAAAGAACCTCACTTAACTAGGAGTATCCTAATAGAAGTATCTAAGCTTTTCGATAATGGAACAGCAGTATCTTTTCAGTTCTTTGTTAAACTAATTGCTTCAGGGTTTTATAAGGCAGGCTTTAAAATAAAATCAAGATCATGGAAGTTTTAGTAATCAAACATTTCATCAAGCAGGGTGATATTCTACTTAAGAACTCAGAACATTAAGTCTAATATTAAGTTATATGTGCCCTGAAGACACATTGATCAGGTAAAATTTGAACAACTCCAAATATAATAGCCCCGAAAAGCTTTTTAAAAAAGAATAAGTTTCTATAAATGCCAAAAAAAATTTAAAAAATAACTACTCTGCATATGAATGGGTGCTTTGTATAAACATTTGATAACTGTTGTAAATACAATAAATACAGCTATCAAATATTAGCCTGTAAATTATAAAAATCTTTACTAAAACAATGAAATAATAAAACTCCTAATAATTGGAAATACAAAAATACTTTAGAGGAATTAGCAAATGATAGTTTGTTTATTAATTATTTTTAAAGCTTTACTTAAGGAACTTTAAGGATAACATTTTAAAGTAATTTGCCTACATTACCATGCAGTATTTAATAAATTTTTGGCCTTATGAAAGTATAATTTGGCTAAACCAGTAAAGACTTAACAAAATAAAATTACTAGTAATTTCAGTTTCTGTAAGATATCTGGCCCAAACCATGTTTTTTAAAGGAAATTAGGCGAAACAGCACCCATTAAAAAAAAAAAAAAAGACTGCAAGTAATAGGGGACAAATATGAACCCAAACTTCCTCACAATATAAGGGATTACTTTATGAATTTGATGTGCTCTATCTTTGGATTTTCTGAGCATACAGCCAAATAAAAACTAACCAAATTAAGAAAAAAAAAAATTGCCCTGTTACATTAAGGTTGCATCCAAACCACAGAATCAAATCTATTATTGAGCATATCCTCTGTGCCAAGCAATGGGGTTAACAAAGAGGCATATAAGAAATACAAGCTCTCTACCCTCAAGAGACCATGATTTTGCTAGAAATAGGACATATAAATGAAAAATTAACACAGGCAGCATGATTCCAAGTGCCACATGGTGCTTCAAATAAGTAGCACTTCAGAAATTCCAAGACTAGTGACCAGCAGGGAATGAAGAGATTGGAAAAGGCTCCATGCAATAAGTAGAAGCCAAAATTTGAAGGAAAGATAAGTTTAAACTAAAGGAAAGGAGAAAAGAGAGCATTGCAAACCAGGATATTATCTTTGACAAAGCTTACAGAGGTAGGAAGGTTTGGGGAAATGTAAATTGAATATCTTTGGCTTTGGCAAACTGCTTCATTAGCTTAATAGCAAAAGTGGAGCCAGAAAAATATTTCTTGGGTAAAATGCCATTTCTTAATTTTTTTTTTCATTTTTTAATCATGTTTTTACTGTGTAGACAAAGGGAAAAAAAGTTAAAAATGATGGGGAAGAGATTATTTGTGTCACCACCACCACCATCACAAAGCCCTTCCCAAAAGAACATGGAGGTCTCTCTCCCTTATAACCTCCACAATAATTAATTAGGCTTTGTACTTGACTACAATGCCAAGTTTTCAGAATTAGATACTTGATTTAGAACTTGGAAGACCAAGTGTTTTTCATCTGAATGGACGTAGCAACATTTCTATTAATAATTCCTACCAAGCAACTATCTTCCAAGTAACAACTCTCTTACCTCCCTCATTGTTCAACATCTTCATGTGTCCAATGAATTATTACCTTTATTTGAGAATAAATGAGTCACAGGTGTATAATAAAAATGGGAATGCTTATTCTTTCTCTCTTGGTCTTTCAGCAATCTAATAGAGCCTAAGGTGGTTACTGAGGCAGTCAGTTTTACTCACAGAATATGGGCAAGTCACTTTAAAAAGAAGACTCCTACCCAAATTGTACTCAAATACTGCTATTCTCAAAATCCCCTTCAATCTGCTGAAAGGGAAAAATACCCCACTGCAATTCCCAATACTGCCATTATATGGTCCTGCCTTCTCTGAAACTGTCCTACTTAGATTTTAGTAGTAACACTTAAAACAGCCTACACAGTATCTGACATCATTTTAAGTGATGCATGCTATTTTCCCAATATCCACCCTCCCCACCCCAATGCCATCCACCCTCTCCCTCCCATACAAACAATAAACCAAATCAACTTTCATAGATTTAGTTGCTATTTTAAAAACATCAAAATTTTACTTTACCCATTCTGTCCGATGCTCCCTGTATTTTTTTAAGCTGTGAGTGGATGACCATGCTATGTGATCAACAACTGTGAAAGCTAAGCAAAAGTGAACTGAGTTTAGTATTGTAATTTCAAAAGATTCTTAGTTTGCAATATTCGACATATTTAATGGTATGCAGAATCCTTATTTTACTGCATATTATCAGACATTAATGGCAAGCAATTTATAAAAATGACTAATTACTATTTCTTTTGTACAGCACTCATTTACAGTTTGGCTTAGGGAAAAGAAAGAGGAAGGAGAAAACTCAATAGCACACAAAGCAAATCTAAATCTAACAATCCCCTAGTATAGAAATGGGGGCAGAAGAGGGGAAGCTTTCCCCACAGGTATACTTGTTTGAGCCTATGTGTCACAACTGGCTTGGGAAAAGGCAGGGTCCTTCCCTCTGACAAGATCCATCCCCTTCAGTGAAGTTGAAACCTAGAGCTATAAAGAGACACAAAACTGAAATCTTAAAGCTTCCCTGTCCCCTGACGCTCCCAAATGCAAAGAAATTTTCTTCCCTCTTATCACCATTTTTTCCAATACAAGCTGCTGAGTCCACATAACAGTGGTAACTACATAAAGAACCATGGTTAATGTCTATCTTAAAATTTCTAGCCTAGGGGAGCAGATGTGGCTCAAGCGGCTGAACACTTGCTTCCCATATACAAGGTCCCAGGTTAGATCCCCCGTACCTCCTAAAAACAAACATAAAAAACAATTTTCACTGGGGAGAGGATGCAGCTCAGTGGCTGAGTGCCTGCTTCCCATGTACAAGGTCCTGGGTTCAATCCCCAGTACCTCCTAAAAATAAAAATAAATTTCTAGTCTAGTACAGAATAAGAAAAGAAATTAAGTGCTCAACTAAGCCCTCTGTCTTCAAGCAGAACCAAGGTAAAAGCAGATGACCATTGATGCATAGGCAATATTATACTGAGGGAAAAATGTGATCACTTTAACACCCTCCTCAAACTTTCTCACCAACTCTACTAACTTCTCCCACCTATCGTCGTTGTTCCTTTAAAATGCAACTTAGAAATCACTTACATGAACCTTTCAGTAATTAACCTTTTAAAATAACTCCTATTACTCCTTTATTCCATGTGCCCTTAAGAAATTCACTGTTTAAACCACTGTATATTTGTATTTATTTATAACTTACTTTTCAAACTTAAGCAGTTCAAAGTATAGTAGAGTATCCACTTTAAAAAAGGACTCCCCACCATGTCTTGACATAATATGATTATATGGATTTTTTTTTTTGAGGTACCAGGACCGGAGATTAAACCCAGGACCTTGTATGTAGGGAGCCAGCACTCAACCACTGAATCACATCAGCTCCCCTGATTATGGATGTTTTGAAAAGTTAGTATGACTTGATATATATTAAACTTTTTAGGAATATATTTATTACACAAGGAAAAGAAAGAACACTAAGCCAAAGATGGCAATGGGAAAATCAATTACGGTGATCTCCTTTCCAAATGTAGAATCAAGTCAATTCTTTCCAACAGAACTTATAAAAAACCACACTGTACAGTAGAAGCAGCTTTCCTTTCCTCAGAAAATGCAAAAACAGGGGTAGTATGCAGTTCAGAAAGGCTATCTTTCCTACTCCTTTGATTTACATGGTCCTGTAAATTTATAATTATAAATAGATACAAATGTCATCTTCACTATAATCCCCATGACAAGCCCAGAATTTAAAAAAATACAATGTCCACTGTGGATGAAGTTTCCAAAATAAGTTCATTCTTCTGGATACAATCAAAGATTAATAATGTTAAAAACATTTTTTAAAAATCTACCAGCCCATTTGTCCATGCAAATCCACATAACAAGATTATAAAAAATGAGGCTGGAAGATCCTGAGCCTCAACAGACTCCAGCACCTACAATCTGATTTATTGGACTTACCACACTCAGCTAAGATGGAGGTGAAGAAGGACAACCACCACACCATGGAGCCTAGAGTGATTACAACTGAAAATGGGAGGATTGCATCCAGCATCCAGGTGGAATCTGAGCCTCCTCTTGACATAAAGGTGCAATGGACACAACCAATCCAGTGTCCACATAGAAGAGGTGGCATTGGATTGGGAAAAGTGGACATAATGGACAAAGGGTATGGGGAAAGGCAGGAAGAGATGAGAGGTGGAGGCGTCTTCGGGACATGGAGCTGCCCTGGATGGTGCTTCACCGGACATTGTAAATCCTCACAGGGCCTACATGATGGAATAGAGGAGAGTATGGGCCATGATGTGAACCAATGTATATGAGGTGCAGAGGTGCCCAAAGATGTACTTACCAAATCCAATGGATGTGTCATGATGATGGGAACGAGTGTTGTTGGGGGGGGGGGAGAGGGGGGGTGGGGGGGTGGGGTTGAATGGGACCTCACATATATATTTTTAATGTAATATTATTACAAAGTCAATAAAAAATAAAAAAATTAAAAAAAAAAAAAAATGAGGCTGGAAAACAGTTTCAGGAGGAGAAAACGCTTTAAGGGCTAAGAGAATGGTGCTGATGGCAATGTGAAACCAGAAATACTCAAGTCGCTGCATTCTAAGAACTCTACTTCACACCCCACTATACCCTTAAATTCTCTCAACAATTCTGAGGGTACATGTATGAGGAAATAAGGGTATTTCTCTTCTTACATTTAAGAGATATATTAGAAAAACTCAGTTACTTAAAAATTAAGTTCTAAAAGTAGGCTATATATAATTTGTTTTAGGTTATACGTCATAAAGCAAAGTCAGTCATTAAAAACTTGCAGCCTGCTGAATTTTGCATTTCCATACTTACTCACAGAGCTGCAATTCGGAAACAGTTAACAACCACACTCGGGAAATCTGGTGCCTTCTATCATCCAGAACTTCCTATACACAAAATTAGAAGTAAGGAAAGCTATCTGTGGCTATGAAGAAATAGCTGAATAGAATCAAAGGAAAAATAATTGACTGCTTTATCTATATTAAAAAAAGACAAATTCTCATTGGTTAGCAATAGCTAAAAAAGCCAAGCAGAGTCTCCCCAAATCTAACATCAACAGGCAAAGGAAAGAAATGAAAAGGGAAAAGAAATGAGACTATCAAAGGACAGAGGTGAAAGACAGACAACCCAATAATATAGAAGGAAAGTTAAAATAAAAAACAGATTTCCATGAAGGAGACGTGAGCCTTAAAACTACTGAAACAACACAGCAGAAATATTGTGTCATATTGAACATACACCACATTCACAAGGACTACCTCTGGGGAAAGGACTGAGACTGTGAAAAGAAACAAAAGGAACTTCTATAATCATTTTGTAATGATTTTTTTTAGGGAAATATACAAAATAATATTTGCCCATTCATATGCTGTTTGTCCTTTTGTTCTTAAAATTTTTCAAAATGACATACCTGTAAGTTGTACAACGTAATTTGTCATTTAACAATAAACATAACTCTTCATGTTTAACTCTTTACTCCCAACGAGACTTTTAAGTGTATGAGTCCTATGTTACTTCTTTATTACAGAGTCAAAACATAATAGGAGCAAACATGTCCATAATCTTTAAGAAAAGGAAAGGAAGAAATAACTAATGCAACTCACCAACCTGGGGACACTCACAAAAAAAAAAAAAAATAAGAGTCTATTCCTATCAACGACTACTATACCCTCGAGAACATCAATATACACACCCCCACCATGTATGAGGAGGCATTCCCTCTAACTCCATGTGGCAAATCATAACAAAGAAATTTCCCAAAATGTTTATACATGGTTTATAGAACCTGAGGTGAAATCAACTGTTTTCCTAGCAAGCACACCTTATTCTATTCACTTATCCATAATGCAGAATCACAGTCCTTTCTCCCATAGTTTCTCTTCAAAGGGTTATCTTTGATAACCAGCTTTCTCAACAAGACACTTTTTCCCCTCTCCATTGTGGAATGGGTTTGTGAAATCTTGTAAAACTGTTGACCCCCATGGGATAAAATACTAAAGGAGAAGCAAGAAATGGAGCTAAATAGGGTATTTTCATCTTGCAGGTCTAGAAGGACCTCTCTACATATCTTCTCAGTTTCTCCATATCAAGGCTTATATTTCTGGCCAGTTATTTCCGTTTATGGGCTTGGTAAATAGCACACCACAGTTCAAAAAGCAGCTTTTCTTTCACTTGAATATCTAGCTCAGTATTTTCCAAAGTATGGGATTTGTACTGTACAAATGATTTTAGATGGTATATGAGTTCATCAATGACATTTTAAACACCACTCAATCACTAAATAAGAAAGTTACTTATCATGATTAAGTCATGAAAAAAGTTTCCATTTGATGCTAGTATGTATTTAATATATCTAATAAGTTATATAATTTTTAACCTAGGGAACCCTCAGTGGCAAAAGGGTCTAGTTATATCATTATAACAACTACTTTGTTTTCACTGCATTTATTTTTATGGTAAAGAGAAAATGGTAAAAAAAAATTGTGAAGGTTATATATGTGACTAACACTGAGGAAATATTTATCTAGAATGTGGCTCTTAAGTTTTTAATGTAAATCAGAACCACTTGAAAGGATTCTTAAAAATACTGACTGCTGGCCCCATCCTCTAAATTTCTGACTTAGTAGGTCTGGAATGGGCCCAAGAATATTCATTTCTAACAAGTTCCCAGATGATACTCAGGGCACTAGTCTGGTGACCATACTTTGAGAATCACTCATATAAAACAGGGTCAACACCTTTTTCTTAAAGGGTCAGATAATAAATATTTTAGGTCTGCCAGCCATTTGTCTGTTGCAACTACTCAACTCTGCTGAAGGCAAAACCACAGACAATTTGTCCAAAATCCAGTCAATTTTATTTACAAAAAGCAGATGGAGCATATATCTAAAGTATAACTTTAAATAACTGAAATGGGTATACAGACTGTACAACCTAAGAGTAAGGCAGAAGTAGATACTGCCTAATAAATGAATATCCAACATTATATACTGAAAGGCAAAAAAGTTTGAAATGTTTAATTTTAAAAGAGAAAACTGAGGTCTACAGACAAGTTCTTAACAGGATAAAAATAAAATTTATTAAGCATTAAGGAGACATGATGAAAGACTCAGCAAACCCAGCTGAATAAATTCTTTGTATGTTGAGTCAAATATGTCAAATGTCACTGACCATGGTTCACAATTAAATAAGAACATACAGGTCAACATCTAATACATGGTTTTTAAAAAGTTTCCAAAGTAATAAGTTATTCAGTTAAAACAAAAACATGAAGTTGCAGAAAATTTTAGAGTTTTTACAAACTACTTTTCTCTATACTCTCAATAATCTTAGAAAACTGATGAACTGATCTATTTTGGATCTTGCCTTTCAAACTCTACCCTAGCAGCTACTAGTACATGAGGAATAAAACGACTTTTCTCTAAGTGCTAAAGTCATAAGATTCCTGTCAGAAACTTACCCTCTCCTTTGCCCTGTTACACCTCCAACAAGATGTTCCAACTTCCTGCATCATCTTAGTCTACAATTTCTCTGTAGACTAATGAAGTTGTGTAGAACTGCCCATGCAGTCTTAAGAACTAGAGTAACACCTTAGGCCTGGAATTCCTTTCTTAAGGAGCATCTGCTTCATTTATTATAGTCTTGTTCATACTTGCTGACTCTCAGTTATAAGTCATCTGCCCTATCTCTTCATTCCATTACTTGCTTGAATCCTAAGCAACTCAAAACGTAAATGAACCACCTGGTAATGAATACTAGGTGACTCACTAAGCCTGACCCTGACCCGTGACACCAACTTGTCTTTGAATTCCTCCGACCCATCCTGGAATATGCAACCTGCTAAATCTATCCTTACGTTACATCCTACCCAAATCAAAGCCTTTAATGATTTACTTGTTGCTTATAAACCTTATGCAGAAATGGACAAAATGACTTTTCTTTGGTTTGTTTTTTTTCTTTAACCTGAGTGAAATAAAAGAGCATCTCAGAAGCATAGGCTTATTTGAAGAGAGCTAGACAACTACAGAGAATCCACGTACAACGCATGCTTATATTAAGGTGATACTTTTACTGTTTTCTGGGCTGCTCTCTAGATAGAAATATTATTCAGATTTCAAAATGCAAAATGAAGAAAATTTTTCTGATTCATTAAGCAGCGACCAGAGTTTACAGTGTTTTGAATATGAACTGGACTCTGAGAAAGTCAAATATTTACTAATACTCAGAGAAACTGTTTAGCCTTATGTTTGTTGAAAAGTTTTAATATGAAAAAGAATTTATAAACTCAAACTCCATTATTTTTAAAATTTTTATTGGTACATTAAGGACTACGCCTCCTTCACTTAAAATGAACAATCCAAGTGAAACAGAAGAATGGCTTACAACTGACCAAGAAATGAACATGGTTCATTATGTTAATGAGAGAAAAGTAAGAGAAAATGCTCTCAATGTTGATGGTAAATCAAGGAACACAGATCATAGTAAAGATTTTATAAAGAAGAAAAGCCAATGAAGAAAGCACTACTTAAATCTCTGATTCAGTAACTACTTTTGCAGAAAGGAAGCAATGTCACACTATTCTATAAGGTATACAGCTAATATACTAAACTTATATTAGAAATAAGTGATTTTCTGAACTGTATTTTCCTGAAAATCCCTAGGATGAGTATCCTTTAAGTTTTACATCCTATAGACTATCAACTAAAACACAATATAACTGATCAACAGAAATATTATGATCAATATAGTCTATTAACTGAGGATGTACATCATTATTTAGAAAGATTACTATCAAAAACAGCTAAATTAGTTGAAAGCTTTACCTTGCCCCAGACATTCCCTACCTTAATTCTAATGGACAACTAAAGATGCTACAAAATTCTTATCACATTCTAATAGACTACTTGGTTGTTTCTGAGAGCAGACCACCATTCTGACCTTTCAGAGATGGTCTCTGCTCCCTTTTAAAGGTTATAAGCAATTAACAGGAATGTAACTCCCAGGACCACTAACTTCTCTACAGTTTCCAAACTTAGGGTGTAATCTAAATCCACACCCTCCATTTAGTTTATTTCCTATCGCTTAACCTTACTAGGCCTTTCTGGGATCAGGACCAAAGACTTACCATAACCAAACTGCCTATGTTGCAAAAGGGCTTTAGTTAAAGGACATCCTTACAATTAATGCAACCTAACAAAAATGACTATAGTCTTCAAGTTGTATACATGTCATTAGAATTTTTAAAAAATATTTGTTAAAGACTAGTCTTTTGAAGAGACAATAGATTCCTCTAACTGATCATAAATCCAAATCTGCCTCTTGCATTTTTCTGTGCTGTTCCACTCTGCTTTCAAATGGGATGTGTTTAGAAAAAAATTATCCCTCTCCTCTCTATTAATGCTAAAAAATACTTATAAAATATACCTTATACTTAAGATAAAATAAGATAATCTCTACTTATGATTCCTCCCTTCATAAAAACTTAAAATGTATGTATTTTCAACATTTTTTCAGTACAACATAGGAAAGTATTTGTTTCCCCATTTAACAAATTATAGACTTATCTTGAGGGAAAAAAGGTTAAGTGACTTACCCAAGTTTACAATTAGAGGTACAGCTGGGGCTAGAAACCAGGTCTCCTGAGTCTCAGCCCAGTGCTCTTTTCCTTAGCTTATGATTCCTTATCAGAAAAATCCAAATACAGTCAGACCCCCAGTTACATGGGTACGAGTTACACTGATTCACATATACAAACTTTATATAGTGTGACCAATGTTTCAACTCACGCGGTACCCTGCTTCCATTTATGCAGTATGCCAGGCATCGGCACGATTTTCAGTGGCACACAGGCGGTTGCCACCACCAGGGCCCTAGGCAAAATTGCAAAGAAGGCAAAGTTTGTCTTTGGCCCTCCCACCTCCCTTATGCATTCCTTTCCCACCTCCTGATCATCCCCCTGCCCAGCCTCCCAGTGCCATCATGCGGCCCTCTAGTTTTCCAAAGCCCCCAACTTTCACCACTCACCAAGATCTGTACTTTACTGAAGTGCCCAGTTATCTGAAATTACCTCTCCATTTCCCTGCCACCAAAATTCCTACTCCTAAGAATTTCAGTGAAGTTTAGGTAATCTAAATGATTGATTTAACTAATAGACTTAAATCTCCAAGAAGTTTAAAAAGGAACACATTAAAAACTCTGCTGGTAGTGGTAGTAAGAAAGATATCTTTCATTGGGGAGAGTGGGAGGAAAAAGGGAAGCAAGGTTTTCCCAGTGCCCTGGACCAGTGAGAGCCTGATACCTCCTAAACCATTTCAGACTTTTTTAGATGGGACACTAAGGATCAAGGAGTTATTACCACCGTGAGTGGAAGCTTTATAAATTAGTCTCTGGGACTTAACAAAAAAAAGGACAAGCACTACCTTAGATACCTTCCCGCCCACCTTTTCCATCTTTCTCCCACCTCCTGGATCCAAATTTCCACCTCTTTGTGACAAAGACACCCAAAGAGTTCTCTGTTAGTTGTTCTTGTGTCCAATACAAAGTTCTCCATTACATATGGTTTCAAATTATTCAAGTGTTATTCAGGAACGTATCCATATTCCCCTGTACCTGGATAACTTGAAGTAGACTATAAACTAAAAAAGAACAGTGCTATATTATGTAAAGGTCCTGAATCATAAATGAAATATGTAAACTCATTAAATATCAGGAAAGAAGGAAAAGAATGTTCTGACTCATCTTGTATACATAAAAGAATTTGGATATTAATAAAACAAAACATTCAATTCCTTTCCTTCAAAGTAGTATGTTTCTTACTTCTGGCCCAATACAGCAGTGAAAATCCAGTCATTTCAGCTAAGTTATATCGTGGATTCATAAACATTGAGTTCATGGATAAATTCTCTAAGTCTGGAGGCAAAAAAAAAAAAAATCCAGTGATACATTAAAAAAAGTAAATTTATGTATACACAAAGCAGAGCAGATTTTACAAAATCCATGCTTCTGCCACCTACAAAGGAATATATATATATACACACATATATATATTTTTTTAAATTTAGCTTTCCAATACTAGAAGGGCTACCTATTTCAGAAATGTATCACCTGATGGGAATTATCTTGATTCAACTACCTTCCCAGTAAAATTAGGAAAGCCAGTCATGCAGAAGGTACCAAACTGGTACCATCGGGCCTAAGAGGATCATGTAGAGTAAGTCTTATTGCTTGCTATAGCTTTATTAAATTAGTTATCCTGTCAGCTAAAATCCTGGATTAAGTCCCTTTCCCATAGCCTCTCTATATTGGAAAAGGAGCAATGTTAAGGCATGGTGCAGTTATAAAGCAACTACTCCTATTTAAACATGAAAAATAATAATTGTTAAAAGTTTTTCCAGTGGTATTTTTAATTATACTAATTTTCGAGGGTTTACCACAAAAATAAAACCTATTTCCTTTCCAAAATTTCCCTCCTCTCTACACAACCACAAATAGATTTGCCATCTATACCTATTTGTCTGTAAGTTCCACAAAGCAACCAATGGGGGGTTATTAAAACTCAACTGTGAATTCTGATAAACCATTCTAAATATGTTTTGCTAAAAAGATGTGAATTCATTACTTTATTTCCACTATTCACATATTTTGCTGTAAAGCATTCAAGTAAATAAAACCAACTGTTAAAATTAAAAATGTATTTTCTCTTAAAGAAGTTTCAATAACTTGTCAAGAAAAAAAAACACTCAAGTGGCTTAGAAATGAATTGCCCGAACAAGCACGTATAAAAATAAGAAAGGGTTTTACTTTTAAAATACTGAGCTAGATCTCTCCCCCTATTAGCACGGATTTTAGTTGAATCTGAAAGAGTGCATTACTAATTATGTTCAAAAGCAACAGCCATTTCACCTTTTTATTTAGAAATTCTCTTTACGACAAAAAGATAATCCAGCAATTCGTAGTTTTCTAGACAGATTTTAACCTAAATCCCTAAAAAGATCTTTGTTTCCCTCAACTCTACTTCAATGGGCACCAAATTTTCAAAATGGTTTCACATGGGACACATGAAAAACTTGTCAATATTTACTGAACAAAGCCTCTATTAAATTGTTTAACAAAATGGAGGTCTCTCCGAAAAGCAGACCATAACATTTTTCTTTCCACAAAATGGGGCCAAACATACTTCAAGAAACCATGGTTTGGGTCAGATTTTTCCACAAGAATGGCTTTTTCGTGGGGATAGAGACAGAGAGTGCTTCTACAGGACTGGGGCAACAGCAGAGGTTTTCTCCCGACCCAGGAAAATGGGGGAGCAGCGGGGCGGGGGGAGGGGGGTCGGCGACGAGGGATGATACCAAAACTCTGGGTGAAGGAATTAATTCAGGGGGCGGAGGCTTCAGCAGTCCGCAGGTACCTAATCAGGAATAAGAAAAAAAAGCCTGGCAGCCCGACTACGCCAGAGAGACGTGGGCTCTCCGATCCCAGCCAAGTCAACATTAAATGCACAAAACTCTCCTTTCTACCTCCAGGCCCCGCCTTACCCCATTGGCAGCAATTCCCGCCAATCCGCAAGGTCACCGCCCCCAAACCCGCCTGCCAAGCCCTGATTGGATGGGACGGGAGCCGGGACCTCGTGTTACCAATCTGGGAGCCCCTTACTCAGCCACACACACAACCCAGGTGCGCCCTCGGAACCCCTTCCCTTTTCCTCCCCATCCCCTCCCCCACCCCCGGGGCTCTGGCAGAGACTTACCGTCCCGGGAGGTGCCCATCAACTGGTCCAGCATTGCGCGCATCTGGGCCTGCGCCGACATGGCGGCGTAGCGGGCGGACAGGCGGGGGTGGGGCACAGACTAGGCCCTTTTGGGCAGGGGGGATAGGGGACGGGGTGGGGGGAGGTGAGATGTTGTCTTGGTGCTGCCGCCGCCTCAAGGCGTGCGAAAAGGGAGCCGAGAGGTTGAAGAAGAGTCCGGGCTGCGCTCCTCACGACGACGTATATGTAGAAGGCAGCAGCCCCCGAAAGCTACCCTCCTTCCCTCACTTTCCGTTCGGTTCCTGGGACAGAAGCGATACAGGATAAGCAAAATATCGCCTCCAACACCGCCACCCGCCACAAGCCGTCAGCCCCCCCCTCCAAGCTCTGACGCCGCTCGCCGCCACCGTCGCCGCGACGTGTGCGCGCACGCACCTCGCGCTTACTCGTTTCCCGCGGAGGCTCCACCAACTGGCGTTCAACTGTATTCGGTCCTCCCGCCCCGCCTGGGAAGTGTCCCACCCTAACGGCTCTCAGGCGTGTGCACGCACATTTCTCCCACCCTTTTCCTCTCAGATATCGCGAGATTCTGGTTTCTCAATCGCCTCTTAACGCTAGACCTGTCCTTAGGTACAAACCCCGGCTTCCGCGGCAAGTCGGCTGGGGTTTGGCGGCACGCTGTGCCTGTGAACAAGACCCAAATTAGCAAAATGTGTCAGAGGATTAGCTCAAATCGAAAATAAGTAGGAACTATGCCCGTCTGTTCGACTGTTAGCAGTCTTAGTAGCTAATGTGGGAGTATCCCCAACGAATATTCATTGACAAAGTGGCTTTCAGAGACCCTCCTTTTTTCTCACTGCTGCCTTACCTTCACTCTAAAAGAGAAATCCTGGAGATCAGACGTCTGGGTCATTTTCCTTCATCCATGCATAGAGGGATGTAAGCCCTCCGAACTGGGATATGCCAAGTTCAGGAAATAACCCCTGAAATTAAAAAATAGAAAACAGACACCCTAACCCTTTTGAATAAATCATTCTTTTCAAATAACTAGAACTTAGTCTAATTTTTTTTTTATGTTAGAAGCTGACTTTAATTCAGTAATTGTACTTTCATCCAATTGGGAGGGGTTCTTGCAATTTTTTTAAACTTTATTTTGTACATTTAATAATTGAAAATATAAACAAGAAAAAACAGTTGAATAAAAACATACATTTCTCAAATGCACTGGACACATAAAAATATTTTTTGGCGTCATACAATATGTTACATAATATACTTGGTTCGTAGTAACACAATCAAATAGTGTTTGTCCTTTTGTGTCTGGCTTACTTGGCCCAACATAATGTTCTCCAGGTTCATCCATGTTGTCGTATGCTTTAAGACTTCATTTCTTCTTACAGCTGCCTAATATTCCATCCTGTGAATATACCACATTTTGTTTATCCATCAGTTGATGGACACCTGGATTGTTTCCAGCTTTTGGCAATCCTAAATAATGCCGCTATGAACATCGGTGTGCAGATGTCTGTTAGTCTAAATTTGAAACTACAAACGTTAAGAAGTAGGAAATGGAGGTGGCTCAATGGATTATTCATCTCCCTCCCACACAGGAGGCCCCAGGTTAGGTTTGGTGCCTCCTAAAAAAGAGGAGCAGAGGGCAAGCACAAACAGTGGGGAGGGAGGGGAGATCTTTATTTTAAAAAGGAAGCATTCTGAGAAACTGTAAGGAGGTGATCTTGTAGAGAATTTTTTTTCCTGCTTGAAAAGGTAAGTTTGGAGAATCAGGCCTTTCCAGTACATCAGCAGCAATGACAACAGGAAAGAAAGCCAGTGGGTTAATTAGCTTGCCATCACCCTGGATTCAAATCCTTGCTGTGCTGATTACTAACTGGTACCTTGAGCAATTAACATATAATGTTTGAGGAATAAATGTGCTAAGAGAAAATGCCTAGCTCAGAGCCTTTCCCTGGTATGGTTTTGTGTATGTGTATGTATGTTTTGTGAAATATTAATTCCTTAAGATGAGACAAAGGAACTTTCTGGATACTTTGAAAAGAAATGGGTAAAAAAAATTTTCATTAAAATTGTATATGCATCACCTTAACCTTTAATTTATTAGCAGAATCAATTAAAAATTAATATGAAATAGTAATCAGTCCCAAGATCCCTTTGAACACATATTTACAATAGAGATTTTAGAGTTATGTTATATTTACTAATTCACAGAACAGTTTCCCTCTGGTTATGGTTATTAAGAGAACTCAAAATTCCAAACAACTCCAAATCCTAGGAATACCATCTTTTGAAAACTGATTTACAGTTTAAAAAATATATATACAAATTGGGAAGCAGATTTGGCTTAACTGATAGGACACCTGCCTACCACATGGGAGGTTCAGGGTTCAAACCCAGGGCCTCCTGACCTGTGTGGTGAGCTGTCCCATGCGCAGTGCTGATATGCGCAAGGAGTGCAGTGCCACACAGGGGGTCCCCTGCGTGGGGGAGCCCCACAGGCAAGGAGTACTCCCCGCAAGGAGAGCTGCCCCACGCAAAAAAAGCACAACCTGCTCAGAAGCGGAGCCACACGCATGGAGAACTGACATGACAAGATGACACAACAAAAAGAGACACAAATTCCCGATGTTGCTGACAAGAATACAAGCAAACACAGAAGAACACATGGCGAATGGACACAGACAGCAGTCAACTGGGGGGGGGGAATAAATAAAAAATAAATCTTAAAAAAAAACAAACAAATTAATGAGTCCTAGAGGGATACACTCATATATGCAGTATGATCTTACCTTGAAAATAATATCTATAAGGAGGAAATTCACTAAAATGTTGCATAGCTGTATCTTAATAATGAGATTTTAGTCTCATCTTCCTTTTACTTTCTACCTTTCCAAGTGTTTACATTTTAGATATAACTTTTATAAGCAGTATATTGTTGATTTTTTAAAAATAGTCTGGTATATCTTTTAATTGAAGCATTTAATAATTTATGTTCATGTAATTACTAATATGTTTGAGTTTAAAGCTCTTATTTTGTCTGTTTGTCTCACCTGTTCTATGTTAATTTTTCCCCTTTCTTGCCTGCTTTTTAATCATTTAATTTGTTCCTCTCTAGTATGTTATTTTATTTTATTTTTTAAAGATTTATTTATTTAATCCCCCCCCCCCCCCCCCCGTTGTCTGTTCTCTGTGTCTATTTGCTGAGTCTTGTTTCTTTGTCCGCTTCTGTTATTGTCAGCGGCATGGGAAGTGTCTGCTTCTGTTGTCGTCAGCAGCACGGGAAGTGTGGGCAGCACCATTCCTGGGCAGGCTGCACTTTCTTTCGCACTGGGTGGCTCTCCTTACGGGGTGCGCTCCTTGCGCGTGGGGTTCCCCTACGCGGGGGACACCCCTGTGTGGCAGGGCACTCCTTGCGTGCATCAGCACTGCGCATGGGCCAGCTCCACACGGGTCAAGGCGGCCCGGGGTTTGAACCGCAGACCTCCCATGTAGTAGACGGACGCCCTAACCACTGGGCCAAGTCCGTTTCCCGCTCTCTAGTATTTTAGAAGTTTTATTCTCAGTTTTCTTTTAGAGTTTGCCCTAGAAATTATAATGTTTCCTTAACATACAAAAGTCTAATATAATCAATACTTTTACACTCCCCAAGAGATAATAAATCTAGAAAACTTAACTCCATTTACGCCTTCCCAAGTTCTGTGCTCTTAATATCATGTCTTTTAGTTGTACATGTTTTTAAAAACCAAGTTTCTTATAACCGTGTTCATTTAGTTACCACTGTCTTTGCTCTGCATTCCTTTTGGAATCTACCTTTCCACCTGATATCATTTCCCTTTTGTCTAAAATTCATTCTTTAAAACAGGAGTCTACAAACCATGGCTCACAGGCCAAATTCAGCCCACTATTTTTTAAACAGAGTTTCATTGAAATACTGAAAGGCTCATTCATTTACATGTTGTCCATGGTTACTTTTGTGCTATAGCAGCAGAGCTGAATGGTTGTGACAAACTTTAAGGCCCACAGCCCTAAAAATATTATCTGGCTCTTTATAAAAGTTGATACTACTTTAGAGTTTGTATTGTGTGGGTCTTCTAGTAGGTAATGATCCCAAGTTTTGTTTATCTGAAAAGAACTTTATTTTGCCTTACTTCTAGATGGGTATTTTTATTGGGTGTAGAATTTTAGGTTGGAAGTTACTTTCTTTTGGCACATAGATCCTGTCACTCCTTTGAAGGTATCCGGCTACTTAATTTTTTGTTTTCTTTTTGCCTTTGATTTACGGCAATTTTACTATGATATATCTGCTTATGGATTTATTTTTATTCTGCTTGGGAGTCCTTGCGATTTTTTCTTATGTGAACTGATATTCATCAGTTCTAGAAAATTCTTCACTATATTATCTCCTCAAATACTCTCCTCATTAACTTCCGGACCTCCACATATATGACTATTGGATGCTTTTCACTATATCCTCTATATCTCTTTATCCTCTTTCGTGTTGTCCATCTTGTCTTTCCGAGATGCTTTCTTGATAGTACTGATCTCCTTTCAGCTGCATATAATCTTCTATTAAAACCATTATAAAACCATCAATTGTGTTCTTTATTTTTCAGTTCTAGAATTTCTCTCAGGTTCTCTTTCAAATCTGCTATGTCACATTTTATAGTTCCCTGATGATATTTCCAAGCTGTTCTTTGAACCTAATGAACATATAGCTGTTTTGTAATCTGATTTTGAAAACTATTTGAAGTTTTTTGTGGATCTGTTTCTGTTATCTGTTGTTATTTCTGGTTCTCACTTGTGGGGTCTTGCTTATTTGTGTGCCTGGTTATCTTTGTATATTGAACACACAAAATGCGTAAAGGAATAATTTAGGTTTTAGTAGGATATAAAGCTATCTTATTTCAGAGAGGATTTTTATTTATCCCTATTAGGCACCTGGAGGCATTACTAGCCAGCGACGACCATAATACCCATTCAAGATCTGAGTTTCTCTTGACCATTTAGATGACCCAAAGTCTGGCAAAGACTTTTTTACATGCAGTTCACCCTTGCAGGTACAGCCCTCCAGGGTCCTAGTTTAAAGTGGGTGTGTTTTATCAGAGTCCTGACCAGTGTTTGGCCTTCAACTATGCCTTACACACTCACCAAAACTGCAGCTCAGAGGAGCAGATATGGCTGAAGCACTTGCTTCCCACCTGGGAGGTTCCAGGTTCAGTTCCTTGTGCCTCCTAAAAACAAACAAACAAAAATAAAACACAGGGAAACGGACTTTGGCCCAGTGGTTAGGGCGTCCGTCTACCATATGGGAGGTCCGCGGTTCAAACCCCGGGCCTCCTTGACCCGTGTGGAGCTGGCCATGCGCAGCGCTGATGCGCGCAAGGAGTGCCGTGCCATGCAAGGGTGTCCCCTGCGTGGGGGAGCCCCACGCGCAAGGAGTGCGCCCGTGAGGAAAGCCACCCAGCGTGAAAAAGAAAGAGCAGCCTGCCCAGGAATGGCGCCGCCCACACTTCCCGTGCCGCTGACGACAAAAGAAGCGGACAAAGAAACAAGACGCAGCAAATAGACACCAAGAACAGACAACCAGGGGAGGGGGGGAAATTAAATAAATAAATAAATCTTTAAAAAAATAATAAAAATAAAAAATAAAACACAAAAAGCAAACGAACAGCTCAGGGGAGCTGATGTGGCTCACTGGTTGATGCTAGCTTCCCACATGTGAGGTTCAGAATTCAATACCCAGTCCCAGTCCCTCACAAAAAAAGCTACAGCTCATTTCAATATTGAAGCTATTTCTAGAAAACTGGCAAATGCCCTCAAGTCAAAAATAGATAAAAGTGGAGTTATATGCTTTGCTTAGTTTTCTGGTTCTTGTCTTCTCTTAAGTTTTGATTCAGTACTTTCCTATTATAATAGCACTTTAATGATTTTACGAAGAGTTTTTAAAAATATTTCATCCACTTCTCTTTAGGTGCCATCAATGTAAGGGTTAGTCCAAATTACCTAGCCTATCATTAACAGAATTGGAAGTCTGTTCTTTTCTGTATATATTTTTCAAATTTTTTAAATTTAGTGATTATTAATCTTATAATCTCAAAAAATAACACACCCCTGTGAGTATGTCCATGTGTACATTCTAGCAATGAAATGATATCCATTCTTTTTAGGAACTATCAGAGGTAAGTGGGAAGCAGGAACTTGTATTAAAGTAGTGTTAATTACTAAATTCTATACTAGGTCATTAAAAATTTAGGATAGAATTAATATACATTTTGCAAGCTGTGCAAAGGTGATCACACAGGAAAAGCATGTAGGGTGTGAGGTAAGGAAATACGTCTGTAACCTGAGGAACACTAACATAAAATGAATACACAGAAGAGGAGACTGATGTTTTACTGTGGCTTAAAAATGAAATATATTAAATAATGTACAGCTATAAAGTAAAAATTAACATTGCTATTAATAACTGTTATTCTTGGGGTATCTGGACATACCTACTATCAAATTTCATAAATGTGGCTCCTGTTTATTTTTTCATATGGGGCGCACTCCTTGAACGTGGGGCACACTCCTTGTGCGTGGGGCACCCCTACACGAGGGGCACCCCTGAGTGGCATGGCACTCCTTGCATGCATCAGCACTACACGTGGGCCAACTCACCCCACAGGTCAGGAGGCCCTGGGTTTGAACCTTGGACCTCCCATGTGGTAGGCAGACGCTCTATCAGTTGAGCCAAATTTGCTTCCCCCTGTTAGTTTAAATGTAGATTAAAAAATTCAGATTATACATAAGTTAAATATATTTTAGTAAGATGAATTATCTTATCTCACAAACATAACATGCCTTGGATTACTCTGTCTTTGGTTCAAACAGATTTCTTTTCCTTCTACATGATCCTAGAATGTGAACACCTTATTTGTATTATCATGTTGATTTTTTTCCCCCAAGGGGGTGCACCATTCCTGGAGGTACTGCATTACCAGGTCGATGCGTGGAGTGAACGGAGCAAGCCCCTATTCCATCTCCCAGCTCCAAAAATCCATTTAATATATTGTCCTCAGATAGAGGACGTATCAGATATTAAACTGATAAGAACAGATACTACACTTGATCTTAGCCAAAAGGCCGAGAAGCGATTCATGTTGATTTTTGTATCCCTAACTTACCCAAGACAAGGGACAAGCAAAGTTCCAATAACTTATAGCCTTATAACCAGAAACGTGTTTGGTTCTAATGAGAATAACTAGAAATGCATGAATATCTAAAGTTTGTGAGCTGAAGATGGAGGCAAGAGCCAAACATGAATTGAGAAAGAGCTAGTTGATTGATCTACTAAAGACATTGTCATTAAAATCTGTAAGCATATATACAAACTATGTCACTTGAAAGAAGACACTTACTTTTTTAAGAGTGAGAGGATAAAATGGGCACCTAACCAGTGTCTAATACAAAGTAGACATTCAGAAATGCTCATTGAAGGAAGAAAAGAAAGTGAAATTTAATGTAAGATCTGAAGAATGAATAGGAGTTAGCTAGGGAAGGGAAGTAGTTTTAGAGGGGAAAGCTTTCCATGCTTAAGGAACAAAAAATGTTGCAGGACAGACCATGACTCCTAAGAATTGAAAGTTCTGAATGGCTAGACTGCCAAATAAAGAAGAGATTAATACAGGGGTTCTTAACAAGGGATCAGTGAGCTTGAACTGAAATTAAAAAAAACATTCTTGTGGGGATGTGTTGGGGTGGATGTGATATATTTATTAAATGATACACAGTATAGTGTGGACTTAGTAAGGGGTCCATGGTTTTCACCTGACTGGCAAAGAGGTCCATGGGTTACCCTGGATCAAGAGATGAGGCTCAAGAAGTTTGGCATAGAGCCAGATCAAGAAGGCCCTTGTTAAAATTTTACTCTGAAGGATTATAAGTAGGAGAGTGACAAGCATAGTGGATTGGTTGAAACAACTATGGTTGGCATTAAAGAGACCAATTAGGCACGGCAGTAGTTCCGGGAAGAGATGCAAGAGGTAGGGACATGAACTAGCATAGTAGCAATAAAGATTCAAGGGATGTTTACAAAGTAGAATCTAATTAATTTAGTGATTGTTTAATGGAGGATATGAAAGAAGAGGAAGCAGTCAAGGATAACTTAGATGTCTGATTGAGCAACTAAGTGAAAGATAATGCTGTTGATATGATAGGGAATGCCAGAAGAGATCATAAGGGTAGATGATGAGGTTCCATTTTTGGATGCACTGAATTTGAGGTACATTAGAGTAATCTAAGTGGTGTAATCTGCTAGGCAGCAGGACCTACAGATCTACAGCTTGGCAGGGAGGCCAGGACCATAATTTCAGCATATTGACAATAAATGAGACCTTGGAAGAGGAGGTGATCACACAGGAAAAGTATGCAGGGTGTGAGGGAAGGAACTAAGCCTGTAACCTGAGGAACACTAACATAAAAAGAATACACAGAAAAGGAGACTGATGATAAATGGTTAGCAAGAGAAGAAAACAGAAGAATGGAAAAAAGAGGGATTGGTCAATAGTATTAAATGCCTCCCTAGAATCCAAACAAAGAATGAAGAGGATCTGCTGGGTTTAGTGACCTGAAGTCCACGTGTAACCTTGGGAGGCACTGTTTTTGTGGAGTGGAGAGACAGAAACCAGACTGCAGTTCTGGTTGATTAGGTATGAAGGGGTTGTAGAAAAAAGAAAACGGATACACACAACAACATGAATGAACCTCAGAGCTGATTCAAAAGAGTATACTATATGATTCCTTTTATATGAAATACTAGAACAGGCCAACTAATCTATGGTGACAGCAAATAGGTCATTGCTTACCAGAGCACCAGGAATGGGGAGGGGGGAGGATTAACAAAGGAGCACAGAGAACTTTTTGGGGTGATGGAAATGTTCTAGAGGTTTAATGGGGTGGTAGGTGCATTCATTGTCAAAATTCATTGAAAAAAATAATGTAAAAAAACTTCATTGAAGTGTTTACTGAAAATGGGTATACTATATGTAAATTATACCTCAAAATGTTTTTATAAATTTTAAAAATCTAGAAAGTATCATTCAATATAATTTATTCAATTTGTGAAAAGGAATGAAAGAAGGCAGTTACTGAAGACACTTGGGATAGAGGCAGAGTAGTTTTTAGATGGAAAGCCTTGAGTATATTTAAATGCTAATAGGAAGAATCCAGTGAGAGGAAGAGATATCTTCACTATCCAGTGAAGATAAAGAGGATGAAAGAGACAGGAAAGTGAAGGAATATGATAAACATGTACCACATCAAAAACTTAAGAACTACCAAAACTTTAGGATTCCCTAGGACTTTCCCAGTATACAAAGTTTACTGCTAATAGAATTTGTATTTCAGAATCAATTTCTCCCATTTTTTTTTAAAGATTTATTTCTCCCCACCCCATCCCTGTTGTTGCACTCGATGTCTGCTCTGTGTCTGTTCATTGTGTGCTCATCTTTTTTTAAAGGAAGCACTGGAACCAAATTGGGGACCTCCCATGTGGTAGGCAGGCGCTCAAATGCTTGAACCACATCCACTTCCCTCTCCCATTTTTAACATTGAGTTCAATTACTCCTTGATGGTCAGACTATTAATTGGAAGTACTGATTATAGACAGATATGACCTGAATGAATTATTTAAATAATTTATCTATACTTCTGAAGATTGGTGGCAGTAAGACTTAGAAAAGGGTTAATGATAAAAGGAAAAATGGAATGAGAGTAAAGGAAAATGATGAAAATAGATTTTATTCGGTACTGTGCAACTATTTTGTATATACATTACTCTCATTTATTACAACTACCATATGAGGTAGACATTTTCATTTTATAGAAAAGGGAACAAGCTTAGGCCAACTAATCTACTCAAAATCACTCAACTGGTAAATTGTAATGCTATGATTAAAACCTAGGTCTGTTGGGAAGCGGATTTGGCCCAACTGATAGAGCATCTGCCTACCACATGGGAGGTCCAGGGTTCAAAACCAGGGCCTCCTGACTCGTGTGGTGAGCTGACAGATGCAAAGTGCTGATGCGTGCAAGGAGTGCCCTACCACACAGGGGTGGCCCATGTGTAAGGGAGCCCCATGTGCAAGGAGTGCACCCCATAAAGGGAGCCACCCCATGTGAAAAAAGCACAGCCTGCCCAGGAGTGGTGCCGCACACATGGAAAGCTGACTCAGGAAGATGAGCAACGAAAGAGAGAAACAGGTTCCTGGTGCCGCTGACAAGAATGCAAGCGGACAAAGAAGAGCACACACAGTGAATGGACACAGAGAACAGACAACAGTGGGGGAAGGGGAGAGAAATAAATACATATTTTAAACAAACAAAACTAACCTAGGTCTGTATAACTGCAAACTCATAATAAATATTTTTTACCCTGGCAGGCAATTCTGCCTGAAATCTTCCTACAAAGTATTTATTATATAGACAACATTGTGACAACAAAGGAAATCAAACATCAACCTATCCTAATCCTTTTGCTTTATTCACTCCTGCTAAAGTGTCTTCAGAAAATATAACTCATAAATGTATGCCAATGAAATAAAATGGAGAACAAAAAAAGTATATGAAACACTTCTAAGGTGGGGGGGGGAGGATATGTTGAATTGAATAAATGCATTTGACCTCTTAAGGCTTGTAGGTGACAGAGAACTCGCCCCGGTAGTGGCTGATCATCTCAGCATTGATTTCCACCTGGTTGAACATCTTGCCATTGTAGACGCCCACCATGCTGCCCACCATCTGGGGCAGGATGATCATGTCATGCAGATGCGTCTTCACCACCTTGGCTTCTCCATGGGTCGTGCCTTCTTCTCGGCCTTGCGCAGCCGTCTCAGCTGTGGCACTGTAAGCTGCATCAGCAGCTGGTCGAGGTCCACACCGCGGTAGGTGACCTTGCAGAAAGTGCTTCTTCTTTTCCTCCTCTTCAGCCATCTTGCCGGCTCTTCAGAAAGGCCTTAATACTATTGTTTTAATGTTTATCTCTTAGAAGAGATGGTGTTTTGACATACTGTATTGAATAGTTGCGTTGTTCAGATTGTATGTCTCCAAGTGAGTAGAGCAAACTGACCCATGCATTCAAAAAACTTGAATACACACTATGTGGAAGGTGCTTAGGAGACTCCAATGATGAATGAAACATGGCCCATGCTCTTAGTTACTGTCCAGGAGGTTATAGTACACAATTATAATACCAGAAGAAATTGACATATACCATAAAGGAGAACACAGAAAGGAATTGTTTTGATTAGAATAATTCAGGACATTTGAAGACCATTTAGAAGACTCTTTAAATAGGTCAGTCAAAAGATTATCAGTGCTTGAACTAGGGCAGAGGCAGTGAGGATACAGAGGGAGAGGATATTAGATCTACTACAGAAGCAAAAATTGGTGACTGATTGGATGTGGAGAAGTAAGGAGAGAAAGGAAAGCAGAATGAAGTCCAGATATTTTCCTTGGTCAGCCAAGTACATGGTGGAGCCCTATGCTCAGAGAATTCAAGAGGAAAAGCAATTTGACAGGGAGATCAGGAGATATCTGTGTGCTTATTCCACTACCTCCTCACAGGCTGCAGTTTAGTAACGGCCATGTTTCTTTACCTAACAACCAGCCCTATTAGGCCTAGGGGAGGTAATGGCTTCCCACTATTGACAGTTCCTAGGAGCCTCATCTCATTGATTTTCTTTAATTCAGCTCACATCTTTATATAGCCCCCTCATTTGCACTCCTCAGTAATTTAGAGTATGCTATCAGATCCCTGCCAGGAACATAAAACGTGTGTTTTTTATAAAGTACATATTTAGAATTTATACATATGTGTATATATGCATAGGAAATATTCAGAAAGATGTACACCAAACTGTTAGTAATGGTTACCACTTGGTAGTGGGGATGGGAGAAGGGTAAGGGAAAAGAAAAGAGGGTTTTTATATTTTATATACTTACACCATTTTAATTCCTTTAAACAATAGGCTTGTATTAATTTTGAAATAAAAAAACTAATAAAGATTTTAAAAAGTAGGTCAAGAACATCAATCAGTCTAATGTTAGAAGTTCAGTAAATTCACTAAGAATAAAGATAAAATCTTCTCCAATTTATTCCTCTAAGAACCATTCAGTCAACAAAATTACAAAGAAAACCCCCAAACTTTAAAAAAAAATTTAATAATAAATACATATTGATAGAAACAATTGAATTCTTGTATGAAGGCAGCATCCAAGGAATCTCCATTTTCATGGCTCCCAGCCCTTCCCTCCAGGCTGACTGGGCAACTTCAGACCCACCAGGCCTGCAGACTCCTCCACTGAACGTTCACCCATGCCATGAAATTCCTGATGAAGGGCCACATGTTCCCGGATGCTTCGCAGGAGGCAGAGATAGGTGGAAGCTTGGAAATGAAGTTCATGTTGGGCTCTGCACAACTTTTCACTGGTGACCTAGAGAGGTAGCAGGATCAGATACACTATTAATACCTCAGCTACAGACATAACTCTACAGAGAAGATTCAATAAACAAGCATTATCTAGAGTGAAAATAAATTGAACAGGGGAAAACATATATGGATATCCTCAATACGTTTATAGAAATTCTCTATAACTGTTAATGGTGAGAAAAGCTGACCTCCTGTTATCAAACAGGAATTTTAAAAGGAGTTGCAATGAGGATAGTGTTCCCAAATTTTAATACTGAAAGAAATCATCTAGTTTCAACTCCCTCATTTTACAAATGAGAAAACTAAAATCCAGAGAGGCTCAGTGGTTGGTTAATAGTAAAGATGGAAACTGTAATCAGCTCATTAAAGTCACCTAAGGAATATAATATAGAATTTGTCCCCTTCAAAGAAATGGAAATGAAAAATGGAAATGGAAAATGGAAAATTCAATGGAAATGAGAAAACTTATTTTGTCTAAGAAAGTAATAGCTTTTTCTCAACAGTAAAAACATGAAAGCTTTATATATGAAATATGCAGGTATTCTTATCACTTACTTATACTTGCTCTCACAATTTATTTATGCAAATACAAGATCTGGATTCTGATGACCTTACAAAGCTGGAAACTCCTTATCCATCCCCAAAATCCTCAATGATTCGAAATCTCATTTTTTCCTTCATCATACTTAATTTTCAGATTAAATAAATTAGTATGTTGTCCCTTTCTTGACTAGTTTTGTGTTCTGAGGTTATGAGGAAGGGGCAGGAAAGGTGAGGCAGGGACGTGTGCATGGCCTAACATGGCTTAAGGAGCCCAGTCCAAGAATGTATTAGTCCCTGGGCACCACTGCCTGCACAGTCATATTTCTTTGAACTTTCTTTCTCTTTTTGAATATTTAGGATTATAATCTGAGAATGAGAATATGTGGTTTAAGATCTTTAGACCATGCATGAAAACACTCAGCTCCTGAAAAGAATTCATCTGCTTTAATCAAATATACCTATGTAATAATAAAAATGCATGCGTGACCAACACTAATCTCAAGCATCAACCAAATGCAGCAGCCATTTCTATTAATAAGCCTAAATTTGTAGGATTTGAAATAGTAATTCTCATTAGTGGAGGAGAGAAAACTGATCTTGCCTCGGCTAAACCTGAATCATGAGGAGTCAGGCAAGAAGGCAACATACACAGTAGAGATCACAAAAGACCAAAAGAGATCAAATAAAATCCACACAGCATTTTCTTTAAGAAGAGATTCCTCCCTAACAGAATCCTTTCTGCTAAAAGAAAGGATAGAGAAATGGGTATAAATGGTTATTCAATTTTTTTTTATCATATTGCATTACTATGAACAAAATATATTGTGTAACATTGTATGGTTCAAAAAAAACTTACAGGTATCCAGTACATTTGAGAAATGTATGTTTTTATTCAACTATGTTTTGTTTTTAGTTTTTAATTGCTTATATTGTCAATTACTAAATGTACAAAATAAAGTTACAAAAAATAGTTAAGATTTTTTTAAAAAAGGGAAATAGAAACCTTTCCCCATATCCTTATCTGCATTCCATAAAGTGGTGTTTCTGGAATTTTTAGCATGAATTTCAAAATCATTGTCAAGCCTCTCTCAAGGTCAATAACGTTGCTGCCATAAGGTTTAACTACAATCACACATCACCTCCTTACAACTCTTAGAACTGCCTTCCCTTACACTTATGATAAAGTTTAAAATCCTGCCTACCACCTAGTTCATCTTTCTCCACTCACCCACCACACCCTAAGCTCCAGTCAATTTAAATCGTCATTCTCATCTCTGGGCTCTTAGTTGTGCAGCTTCTTTACCTGGGTCCTCATCTCACCCAATCACCATTTGCTTGCTAACTCCATTTTATTCTTCAGGTCTCTGTGTGAATTTCCTTCTGAAAGCCTTCCCTAATTATACCACTTAGCACTCATTTATTCTGTGCCTTAGTCCGTGGCTTCTCAGGTGGCCCGTAATTTTTAAAAAGACAGGATCTATGTGTATCTTACTCACCATTTTTTAGCCCAAGTTCCAAGCAGTCACTGAATATTATGGGTTTTTAAAAATTAGTTGAATTTTAGGTCTAATATTTTGCATTTTAACTTCCATGTTTCAGAAGTTCAACGGAAGGACGATGGTCTTCCTTTTTCTCACAATGCTCAAAGAACAGTAAGTTTCCTTCCCTAAAGCCCAAGCAAACTCTTCAAATTATTTCTGAGACAGGTTGCAAAGTCTTTCCTAGCCAAATCCATATTCTTGCAGGTAGCAATTAAGTCTAGGAATCTTTTTTGGGTGCCAATAAACCTAGGTTCTACCTGTTCTCTGTAAATCCGTGCAGAGACCATTGTCTCTCAGTCTCAGTTGCCCCATTTGAAAAGTGAAACCATCTGCCACTTGCTGGTGTCTCAAGGGGACAAAGACTGAAATTTACAAAGGAATTTCCCAAGGATGGTTCCCCGTATGTTTACATTTATCTGCCACAAAATTAAGGGGAAAAAAAATCTGCTCATATAGTAAGCCAAAATTTTAACAGTGAGTACAATTATAATCTAGCAGACCTCATTAACAGGTTTCTAGTACAACTCTATAAGGCACCATTCTGAGTGGTACAGAGGATGCAAGTAAAACAGTTCCTGCTCTTCAAGAAGCTCCGAGAATATTCCTCACCTTATTACAGGTGTATTTTCTGCCTCACAAAATTGCTTCTCAGAAAAGCTTTTTTGGGCAAGGGCGGAGGGAGGGCTGGATAGGTGCTGTGTTTTTAAGTCCAGTGACACTATGTACACATGTACAACTTTTCTCCCTTCATTTTCTTCACGCCACTTTTCTCCTGGTCTTCCCCTCTGCACACGCAAACGAGGCAGGCAGTGATATCATCGGGAATGGTTCCACCCCTCAGGAGGGGGAAACGATGTCCCAGCGGTACTTTGCACCCGTGGCGGTCCTTAGTTGTTCCCCACACCCAGGCTGCAGACCAGAGCTTCGGCGCCGGGTTTGTTTGACCAGAACCCAAGCTCGGTGGCAGGATCGGCCACAAAATTGTGGCGCTAAGACCCTGCGCTTCCTACCCCCACCTAGACCCGACTCTTCCTCCCGTCCAGGGAAGCCGCAGTACCCAGAACCCGGGGCTTCCGTACCCGATGTGCACGGAAAGACTTCACGAGGTATCGATAGGCTGCGGTGTCACGATAGGGTCGGCCGGTGGCTGCGCTCAAGTAGCGCAACTCCCGCAGAAGGCCTCGCAAAGTGCCCGACGGGGACCCTAAAGCCGCCATTTTCCTGTCCTTCCCGCAGCCTGGTGACCGACGGCGCCCTACGCCGTTTCCAACGCCCCCTCCTCCCATCCAGCCGGCTCCCCCTATCATTGAAAAGCAATGGAATATCTCACTTCCCTGTTCTGCGGAGCCATATTAATCGAACACCGAGTGGCGCCCAAGCGAGTTAGATAAAAGCAAACGAAAACATTGTAAATGAGTAGCCAGGTTCTCAAGGATCCTTGACAAAGGCCGAGCGAGGAGGGAAAAGAAGGTCCTTTCTTTACTCTGTCATTAAGATGCCGCTGCCTAATCGACCGATGAGTCTTAGGAGAAAAAGTGAGCCTAGCGAGGGTAGGTGGGGATATGATATGGAATACGTTGAAGTTATTTTTAAATGATTTCTCGAAGGGATATAAACATTCAGTGATTGACAAACGTCCCCAGAAATCTTGCATGACCTACGTTTCAGAGAAAAGTTATGGAATATCCTCTCTCAGCGTGCAGCCCAACAGCTAGTAAAACCACACATACCTTCTTCCGCCTCCCCAAAATTTTAGTGTTACTTAAAATAGGTTAAAAGAAACTTTCAGTTAACCAAAAGCCAACCACCCCAGATGGGACTCGAACCCACAATCCCTGGCTTAGGAGGCCAATGCCTTATCCATTAGGCCACTGGGGCTTCGGCGAACAACGCCCTCTATGAACATATTCAATTTTCTTACTCCTGGGTGCGTCATCGTCACTTAAATTTCTTTCAAACCTATCCAGGGAAACCACACCTAGTACCAATATAAAGGACGTGGCGTGCTGGGAGTTGTAGTTCAGAGAACAAAAGCCAGCGTTCCAACCCCAAAAGTTTTACCCTCGAAAGAGCACCGACGCGCCTGCGAAGAACGAGCGCGCGCACGACCCTACGTACATGTTTGCTTGCACGGTAGTCCCTCTGCCCGCTCAAAGGCGGACATGCGTCATCGCGTAGCTGCGCAGGCTACGCACACTATCCATTTCTGAGCCCTGCGCCCTCGGCATCGGCGCCCACGTCGATTGCTTTTTTAAAACGGGAAATAGCCGGGCCCATTCCGGTGTCTTGGAATTCCGGATTTAATTTAACTCTAGCTGGCCGTTATAGGCATCCCCTGTTGTCATTTTCTGTTTCCGGTTGTGCTGCTGTGGTATTTCCGTCTGTGGCGTTTGGAAGCTCGTACCTTATTTTTTAACTGCAGGGTGCGGTGATGAACGTGGGACAGCGGGGAGTTAGGAGTTAGTTCATTAAGAATTAGGTAATTAGGTCTGATGATGTTCTTTCATAATCTGTAACAAATGTTACACAATAATATAAGATGTCGGTGGAGCAGTGATGTATTGGAATTCTGCATGATTGTTTTGTAAGCTCATAACTTATCTAATAAAAATATATATTTTAAAAAGAATTCATTAGAAATCAATTAGCTAGAAGTAATTAGGAGCTCTTTTATTTCCTGATTGCAGAACCTTTCTTCTTTTTTTTTTGAACTTTTCTTTCTGAGTCTCCCCACCTTATCCCTTGCTTAAAATCCTGCAGTGGCTCTCCATTGCTCCTAATGTAAAATGCAGACTACGTAAATTGACATATTGGACCCTACCTAGATAGGTCCAATGTCCTCTCAATATTCTTTCCCTCTTACCCTTTGCTCTGGATAGGTGACCTTTCCGTTTTTCTGTCTCCCACACATTCTATATTATTCCCCTTAGCCTGAAATAACATTTATATGAATAAGCCGCTGGTTATTAATATTCATTTATATGAATTACCCATTACCCTTCAGGTTTTTTTGGAAGTCTTCTCTAGTCCTTGTGTTCAGCGTGGGAATGTCAAAATGACTCACTTCACTTCCCCTGGGCATCTGTTGCTCTTTGTATTTACCCTATCATATATAATGTACCACACTATTTGGCAGTTGTCTATCTCCACCGTCAAACTGGGAGATGATCTAGCTCTCAGAGCCCTGTGCGGAACAGAGATTTGTTCTTCAACAGGCTGAGTCCCTGGAATGATAGTCGTGACAGCTTAGTCTGAGGCTTCAGAAGGAATTGGCAATCTTTTGACTCCAATGGCTATGAGATATAAACAACTGAGCAGGAATGACAAACCCAAACAGGATATTAATTGTATAGCATAGCAGGCTCGATGGGATGGGATTAGTAGTGAACCAGAGGGTATCTCTCTAGGGTCAGCCTCTATTCACCTCCAGCAATTTGTTGCCACTTAGGAAAGCTAATGTGTGTGTGAGTGTGTGTGCTGTTTTATTTTGTTTTTTTTTTTTCAGGAAAAGCTGGAAATCCATTGATTTAAATGTATATTTCAAATGTTGGCTACTAATTAAAGGTAAAAAAGAGTACAGGCCAAACAAAACACTTCTGTAGACCACATTCGGACTGCACGCCTCTAATTTAAAAAAAGGAAGGGGGGAAAGAGATAAGAGGAAGTTGAGAGAAAGTAAGAACAGATAGTATGCTTACTTCTTGGGGAAAGAATTTGCTTTGGTCACCTGCCTTAGCTTTAGGAAAAGAAGTTCATAAGTATAAATATAAGCAGAATAAATTAATTTTAATGACTTAACATGTTAGTGATTTTCTGTCCAAAACCCAGCCTCATTATAGGCCTTCTCTTCAGCACCATCCCTTTAACACTGAAAAAGGTGACTTCAATTGGTTACCACACAGGCTGAATTAAGGAACTTTAAAGCCCAACATCTTAAACAGCTTTGTGAAGTTGTTTGCCTTGTCAGATGTTCCTAACTCTGTGTAATTTCAAACACTGTTTTCATATAGCACTTCTCCTGAGTCAAACAAACCTGCTAACTTTTTTTTTTCAGGTGAGTCAGTAGTGATAGAATTAAGTTACCTGGGGAGTCTGGTACCTAAATGGTTCTCATGATCTGTTATAGCTCACTAGAATCTGCTTTGGTCTTTGTGGCTAACTCTGAAACAGAAATAGAGCTTCCAGGTGCTGTCAGCCTTGTTTTAAGATGGTCAGCCATTAATGGGGTGTGGCCTTCCTGAAGCAGCTCTCTCATTTGCCACAATATTTCTGTGATCGTGTAAAGGAGATCCAAGAAAGACATGTTTTCCAGAGACACTTGGAAACCTGAATACAGTATTTATTTCTATTCATCTTTTCCAACACTTGCTATTTTCTGTTTGATTTTTAAAATAGTAACCATTCTAGTGGGTGTGAAGTGAACTCTCACTGTGGTTTTGATTTGCATTTCCCTAATAGTGAATGATGTTAAGCATCTTTTCAAGTGCTGGTTGACAGTTTGTATATCTTCATTGAAGCTTGTTCAAGTCTTTTGCCAATTTTTAATTTTTTTTTTTGGTCTTTTTTGTTGTTGAGTTATAGGAGTTCTTTACATATTCTGGATATTAAACCCTTATCAGATTTGTGGTTTCCAGATATTTTCTCCCATTCCAGGGGTTGTCTTTTTACTTTCAAGATAAAGTCCTTTGATGCACAAAAGTTTTAATTTTAAGGAAGTTCCATTTATCTTTTTTTTTTCTTTTGTTGGGCTTTTGGTATAAACAGTTACGTCTTTAGCCCCTACTTGCTACATTGTTTATAACACTTTTGAAGGATATAATGTGATTTATGGAGGTGAAACCTAATACCAGGTTGTATCTACCTCTAATCATCAATTTAATGAAAATTATTTGGTAGTTTACAGTTCTGAATTGACTCAGATGAAACAGAAGTGGCCTTGGAATTCATTTACTACTTCTAAGGAACTACACTTATTTTATGTGTGAGGAATCTTGAGGATAATGAATTACACAAATTCATTTACCAGTCAATTGACCACCAAATTAGTGCTGCTTTTTGTTTGTTTGGTTTTTTTTTTTTTTTTTTTTGGTATAGCAAGTGACTTAGGATGTCACTATGGCATATGATGAGTATAGGGAACAGCTCTGCCCTGGCATCCAGGCAACCTTGCAAGTCACCATATAAGCCATGTAAACTGTAATTAAACACCCCCATCTGTTTCCCCTCTTTCCAGTAGACTGCACTGTGATTCTTCCTGGTACAACAGGAGATAAACCTGGTTAGGAGCTTCCATGAAATGGTTTCTTATGAATCTCTCTATTTGCAGTTGTAAGAAACGAAGATTAGTTTAGTTTTCACATAAAGGAAGAAAATATTAATTAATATAACCTGGCAGCCTACTGCCTCAGTCTCCCACTCCTGGGTTAAGCAGGAACAAAGGAAACCAGCTTAAGCCAGTCCTATAGGCAGTAAAAAAGATGCCCAAGAAAGAGCTAAGTCAATACCAATTCGGCACTAAATTCCATTCCTTATTTGGTAAAGGGGAGCAGGTAAAAACTAAAATGGTTGGAATGTGATGGGGGAAGCAGTTAATCACAAACTTTTGCACAGGAAATTTAGATCTTCTCGGATAGGTTGTAACTTCTGAAGTATCCTATCTATGGGGAAACAGAGAAAGGGCTTGCGTGCTAGGCTTAGGGGTATAAATTCTGTCATTTTTCTTTGTTCCAGATGCCAGCCATGTTTTCTGGTTGTGTGCCCCTTCTTGCAAGATTGAGAATAAGTTCTTTTCATCTCCACAATCGGGTGAGCCTTGTTTTCTTCTAGAAGAAGATTTATTTCTTACACAGTTGACAGAACTTTCCATCTCACCCTAATTTAAGTTACAGCTGCAAGCTTCTAGAAAGTCTACAAAACTGTTTGCAGTAGTTGAGAGTTGGCGCTTCCATTGCAGAGCAATCCACTACCTATTCCATATATCATCTGACCTCTCTGGTTCAGTATCATTGTGAGAATAGGGACATAGGGACCTGACCCCATGCTGATCTTGCTTTTGATGTCTATATAGCCAATAAACTATCTGATTGCATTTGGGCCCATTACTCGAATGAATCAACTGAATCTATGGAAGTGTGGCAAGCCAACCTAACAAGTGTTGTAGGCCCAGCACTGTTGCTTAGGGACTGCTTGACCACTTGACGATGAGATTGAATGTAAAAGAAATGACATCACATTTGGATTCTTTCTTTTTTCTTCTCTCTCCCCTCCCCCCTGTTGTCTGCTTTCTCTGTCCATTCACTGTGTGTTCTGTGTCTGCTTGCATTTTTTTGTCAGCAGCACCAGGAATCTGTATCTCTCTTTGTTGCGTCATCTTGCTGTATCAGCTCTCCGTGTGTGTGTGGTGCCCCTCCTGGGCAGGCTGCACTTTTTTTGTGCAGGGCAGCTCTCCTTATGGGGAGCACTCCTTGCGTGTGGGGCTTTCCTACGTGGGGCACACCCCTGCGTGGCAGAGCACTTCTTGTGCGCATCAGCACTGAGCATGGGCCAACTCATCACATGGGTCAGGAGGCCTTGGGTTTGAACCCTGGACCTCCCATGTGGTAGGCAGATGCTCTAACGGTTGAGCCAAATACACTTCCCTGTATTCATTCTTGATGCATGAATAATAGTTTTAATAGATTGGTTAAAATGTCTGTCAACTGATGAATGAATAAACAAAATAAGGTGTATGTATTCAATGGAATATTGCTCAACAATAAAAAGAAATGAACTACTGTTACATACAATAACATGGGTGAATCTCAAAATCATTATGCTGAATGAAAAAAGCCAAACACAAAAGTGTACATACTCTATGATCCGTTTCCATAAAATGCAAATTAATTTATAGTGACAAAAAGCAGATCTTGTCTGTGGTGGTGATTTCATGGTTGCACAACTTTACAACTTTCAAAACCCATCAAAATGTATATGTTAAACAGATGAAGCCTGTACCTAAATTATTCCTTGATAGGAATAAATGATAGGAAGAAAATGGACTCATAGAAACTCAAGTTTTTCAAATATTTACTTTTATTAGCAAGATTTAATTCTCTTCTAGGAGTGCATTCCAAAAGAGTCCTAAGAAAGGGGTAGAAGTGGACTGCACTGCTGACACACCCAGCAATGTTTAAAATTCAAGATCTGACTCTTAGTGCGCTGTTTGAGTGGTGCCCAGCCCCATGGCCTCACTGTTGAGAGCATAAAGAAAAGTGCTTTGGAATGGTCACCCACTCCAGCCTTAATAACCTTAAATGTAAAGTAGGCTACCCCATGAGAGGAACTGAGAAAAGTAGGAAGGGAAAAAATCCTCCAACACAGGTACAAATTAGCTAACCTGCAACGTTTTTCAAAAGCAAAATTTTAAAATATTCTAGTCAATAGGTTTTATGTTTAACAGCAAGGAATATACAGCTTTAAAAAAAAACCCTAAACATTAAATAGAATGTGTATAAATAATGATCATTTACAGGAAGTGAGAGTCAAAAAAGGGGAGAGGAATATGGAGAACAGTGGAGAGGAATATAGAGACACAGATATATAAAAGTCCCTTCAAAAGGAAGGAGAGTTAGGAGAGGACACACAAAAGATTAAGTTATATATAAATTATAATTTTACTATCCCAGTCACACATTGTGCCTGGGCTCTGAGTATATCAGTGATCCCTGCTCTTTCTGATTTGATTTCCCAGTTGTATTAATTAAAGGCTAAGCTGCTGTAATAGAGGCCTCAAACAAAGTGGCTTAAATTATATATTTCTCTCTTACATGATAGTCTGGAAGTGGTCGTTCCAGACTAGGACAACTCTCCTCTAAAAAGTCATCTAGGGACCCAGCTTTCTTTCATCTTATTTCTCTTGTTCCTCACGTGCTTCACTGGTCTGTATGGCCAGAATTGTATGACTACCATGTCCACACTCCACCTCAGGGAAAGTGATTTCCTTTAGGCCAGGCATGCAGAATTTGTATGGATCATTTCTCCTCTTGCTACTTTTATGAGAACAAAGTCATACTACTACCTTTAGCTGTAAGAGAAGCCAAGCTAAGAAATTAAATCTCCAGTTAGGTACCCCTGTGCCCAACTAAATGCTATTACTATGGGAAAAGAGGTGAATATAATTGGGAAACAATAGGCAGTATGCTCTACCATCTCTTCCCCAGGATCCTTCCTCAGCTTTTCTGTACCTGTTTATACATTGTAATTTCATATTCTTTGACTTTGGTTGGAGCTCTTTGTTGCCCATGATGCTTTAAGACTCTTTTTATCCTTTCACTCTCCAGCACATTACCTGTTTTTCCAAACTGTTGTTCTTTCCCTCTAGGCCCATATTCTGTCAGACCCACTCCTCAACAGATTAGCTCACTTACATGAAAAAGAATAATATGACAACTGACCATAGGCCCTGCATCCCTCATTCTAGCCTCTTTAGGATGTTTTTATCTCTGTACTATCCCTCTCATTCCTCTACTACCTTTTTTTTTTTAAGATTTATTTATTTATTTCTCTCCCTTCCCCCCCCCCCCAGTTGTCTGCTCTCTGTGTCCATTCGCTGTGTGTTCTTCTGTGACCGCTTCTGTCCTTATCAGTGGCACCGAGAATCTGTGTTTCTTTTTGTTGTGTCATCTTTTTGTGTCAGCTCTCTGTGTGTGCGGCGCCATTCCTGGGCAGGCTGCACTTTCTTTTGCGCTGGGTGACTCTCCTTACAGGGTGCACTCCTTGCCCATGGGGCTCCCCTATGCAAGGGACATCCCTGCGTGGCAGGACACTCCTTGCACGCATCAGCACTGTGCATGGGCCAGCTCCACACGGGTCAAGGAGGCCCGGGGTTTGAACCGTGGACCTCCCATGTGGTAGATGGACGCCCTAACCACTGGGCCAAGTCTGCTTCCCTCTGCTACCTTCTTTCTTTTGTGTGACTGGATTTCAGTGGAGGAGGAGGATTTCCTCATCATGAAAGTTGTGTTTTTTTACTTGTTGCAGCCTCACAGTTACTCTTATCTTCTCTAACATCTTGAATGCCCCTCTGCCTGAAAACACATTTAAGTCTTCTTGCATGAAAAAAAAAAAATCACTTCTCTACAAGATGGACACATTCTCTGGCCAGGACTTTATCCTTGTATCCCTGAATATCCTTTAATACGCCTTTTATAATCTAACTTCCAATCTTTGCTCACAAAGTTCTCCCTGTCCTGAAGCCTTCCCTTTTCTCTCTCTAACTGTCCAAATTTTACTCAGACACAAAGATCTCATTCAATCCTACTACTAGAAAGCTTTCCTGACACCTCCAAGCCACAGAGATCTCCATTTTCTCTGAACCTCTAGAACAGGAGTCAACAAACTGCAGTCAGCTAGCCAAAAATGACTCACTGCCCCATTTTTTTGGTGAATAAAGTTTTTTTGGAACCTAGCCACACTTGTTTGCTTACATATCTTCACACTACAACAGCAGAGTTGAATACTTGGAGACTATTAGTACAAAGAATATATGGCCCACAAAGCCTAAAATATTTACCTGGTCCTTTAAGAAAAGGATTGCCAATCCCTGTTCTAGAACACTGACAGAATATACTTAATCATGGACTATTTTATATTGTTAAGGCATTATTTCGTACATGTATGTCTTTCCTCATTGTTTTAATTCCTAAATGCTGAATGGTAGCTCATGTTTTTTAATATTTAATTTACATACAACAATATTCACTTTTTTCTTGCATGTGTGTACAGTTCTATGAGCTTCAACACATGCACAGTTTTTTTTTTATAACCACCACTCTAATCAGGTACAGAATAATTTTATCATCCTAAAAATTTCCCCTGCGCTGCCCTTTTATAGTCAGACCCTTCTTTTCCTTCCCAACTCTCCACTCCTCGCATTCATTAATATATTTTCTGTCATTATAATACTGCTTTGTCCAGAATGTCATATAAATGGAACCATACAGTATGTAACTTTTTAAAAAAGATTTATTTATTTATTTCTCCCCACTCCCTTGTTGCTTTTATCACTTGCTGAATCTGTTTGTCTTCCTTGTTTCTTTAGGAGGCACCAGGAGTCAAACCCGGAATCTACCATGTGGGAGGGAGATGTCTAATCGTTTGAGCCACCTCTGCTCCCTGCTTTTTTGTGTCTCTCATTCTGTTTTCCTCCCCATGTCTCTTGTTGCATTATCTTGTTGCATCAGGTCACAGCACCTGCCAGTTGCATCAGCTTGCTGTCTTCTTCAGGAGGCACCAGGAACCTCTGCTCCCGCTTTGTTGTGTCTCCCATTATGTTCTTTTCTTCTTGTGTCTCGTTGTGTCAGCTTGCCACACCTGCCTGTCATGCCAGCTCACTGTCTTCTTTAGGAGGCACCGGGATCCAAACCAGCGACCTCCTATGTGGTAGGTGGGAGCCAAGTCACCTGAGCCACATCCATCTCCCAGTATGTAACTTTTTGAGACAGGCGTCTTTCTCTTAGCATAGTGCATTTGAGGTTCTGTCATGTAGTTGTGCATTATCAATAGTTTGTTCTTGGGGAACCAGATGTAGCTCAAGCAATTGGGTTCCTGTCTACCATATGGGAGGTCTAGGGTTCAATTCCCAGGGCCTCCTGGTGAAGACAAGCTGGCCTGCACGGCCAGCTGGCCCAAGTGGAGAGCTGGCCCATGTGGGGTGCTGGCCCATGTGGGGTGCTGGCTGGCCCAGAAGTGTTGGCCTGTACAGAGTGCTGGCCCATGTAGAGAGCTGGCCCAGCAAGGTGATGCAACAAAAAGATACACAGAGGAGAGATAATAAGAGACACAGAAGACCAGGGAGCTGAGGTGGCACAAGAGATTGAGCTCCTCTCTTCTACTCCAGAAGATCCCAGGATAGGTTCCCAGTGCAACCTAAAGAGAGGACAAGCAGACACAGAAGAACACACAGCGAATGGACACAGAGAGCAGACCACAAGCACAAAAACAACAAGACGGGAGGGGAGAAATAAACAAATCTTAAAATAAATAGTTCTCATTTATTGCTGAGTAGTATATTGTATGAATATATCAGTTATCCATTTACCTGTTAAAAGAACATTTATATTGTTTCCAGTTTTTTGACAATTTTCAATAGAATTGCTATAAACATTCAAGTTTGGAACTTATATAAAATAAGATTTCATTTACCTAGAGTAAATATCTAGAAGTGGAATTGATGGACCATATGGGAAGAGAATGCTTAACTTGACAAAGAACTACTGACTTGTATTTTTAAAAATAAACTTTTGTGCTTACCGAAATACCTAGTACCATAATAATATAATAATGTCAATCATTTATCTGGCACTTATTCTGTGCCAGGCACTATACCAAATGCTTTATAAATACTATCTTTTTTTTTATTTTAAAGATTTATTTATTTTTAAATTTACTTCTCTCCCCTTCACCCCATCCCCCATTTGTCTGTTCTCTGTATCCATTCGCTGTGTGTTCTTCTGTGACTGCTTCTATCCTTAGCAGCACTGGGAATCTATGTTTCTTTTCATTGCATCATCTTGCTGCGTCAGCTCTCCGTGTGTGCGGCACCATTCTTGGGCAGGCTGCACTTTCTTTAGTGCTGGGTGGCTCTCCTTAGGGGGCACATTCCTTGTGCGTGGGACTCCCCTACGTGGGGGACACCCCTGCATGGTAGGGCACTCCTTGAGCACATCAGCTCTGCATATGGGCCACCTCCACATGGGTCAAGGAGGCCCGGGGTTTGAACCGTGGACCTCCCACGTGGTAGGCGGATGCCCTATCAACTGGGTCAAGCCCACTTCCCAAAATATTATCTTATTTAACCTCATAGTGATCCTGCAACATAAGTAATATAATTTTTCCAATTTTACAAATGAAGAAATCCAAGCTTAAAGAGGTTAAGTACCATATTTGCTCAAGTATAATAAGATCTCAAAAATAAGACAAGATTTATTTAGGACAACTTGAATATATTAAAATATTAATTTTTAGGGATGTAGATGAAACAGCCAATCAGTTACTTGGAACAATTTTTTTTTAACCTTTTATTTTTTTAGAGAAGTTATAGGTTTACAGAACAATTATGCATAAAATGCAGGTATAACATTTGATATGGTTTATGGATTCTAAAAATAAATATTAGATTATGTTTGTAAACTGGTCGGTCTGAAGTTTCACTTTTACTTAATTAAGTTATGATTAGGGCTTTGATTGGGCCACATCAGTAGGGCATTGTGTTCCCACCCCTTAATGGGAGGGGACTCACAGATAAAAGACGTGACAAAAGACAGAGTTGAAAGTTTTGTACTGGAGCCAAGGAAGTGAACACACAGGAGAAGAACACAGAGGAATAGTGATGGTAATATAGCCTGTGCATGAATTCAAAATTATCTAATTCTGTATCCAAGTGTGCCTAGTTTCTAGAAAGCCAATTAAATAATATAGGCCCTATAGACTTTAAATATTCAGAGAGAATGTAGACTGAATGTGTATTAAAAGTTACATCCAGGGAAGCGGATTTGGCTCAATGGATAGAGCATCCGCCTACCACATGGGAGGTCCAGGGTTCAAACCCAGGGCCTCCTGACCCATGTGATGAGCTGGCCCATGTGCAGTGCTGATGTGTGCAAGGAATGCCGTGCCATGCAGGGGTGTCCCCTGCATAGGGGAGCCCCACGCACAAGGAGTGCACCCCATAAGGAGACCTGCCCAGCGCGAAAAATGTGCAGCCTGCCCAGGAGTGGCAGCGCACATGGAGAGCTGATGCAGCAAGATGGTGCAACAAAAAGAGACAGATTCCAAATGCAGCTAACAAGAATACAAGCGGACACAGAAGAACACAGAGTGAATGGACACAGAGAACAGACAACTGGGGGGCGGGGGAGGGAAGGGAAGAGAAATAAAAAAATTTCAGAAAACATAAAAAAAAAAGTTACATCCAGATGAAGTGTGGGCAATATGTTAATCCAAGCTTACCTGAAATGTGGGGGATATGTTAATTCAAAACCTATCTGGTACTCAAACAAACACTTAAAACTCTAAAACTAACAAAGAAAAGTCCTTTTTTCATAAAAGCACTGTTTGACTCCCCACTCCTACATCCTCTGTATAAAAGGGACCCAGAAATCAGGGCTCAGGCTTTTTGGACAGGAGTCCCTGGGCCCAGCCGGTCATAATAAATTTTTCCTTCTCAAATATTCCTGAGTGCTGGCCTTCAATACGCAATCATTGAATCTCTCTGCTTCCACAACATCGGCCCCTTAGACAGAACAGAAGACCCAGGCAGAAAGACAGAGCCCATCACCTGATAGTCTACAGCTGACCTTGTGGAGAGAGGCAAAGCCTAGAGAGTAAAAGTGAAACTTCAGACAGACCAGTTTACAAACATAATCCAAAATCTATTTTTGGAATTCATAAACCATATCAAACTGCTACACCTGCATTTTATGCATAATTATTCCTTAAACCTACAATTTTTCGAAAAAAAAAAAAAAGAAAGTTTAAAAAAAATTGTTCCAAGTAACAAATACCTATTCACATAACTCTAGAACACGTTTTGTTTTTTTAAAATTCTTGGTCTCCACTAACACTCATATTGATTTATAAAGGAACTTTTTAAAAGTTTCTTTACAACAAGTGCTTGCACATATGTGGTCATAGCACACATTCACACAAAGAATCTGTGTAAAGATTTCTGTTACTTTTTAAAAACTGATATTGTCAGGTGGCCTGTATAAAATCCCCAAATTTAATTAATACCATTTAAGACAATTTGCATTTAAAGAAAATACTGCTTTTTCAAAATAAAGTAATTAGGAGGGCACCCTGTATAATGTGAGAGACTTGGTTAAGGGCTTGACTGTAAGACATCTTTTTTTCTAGGGATTTTTGGTGGGGAAGATACATGTTATATCAAGCATATATTGCCGGGGGTACACAGCACCTTAGTAACTTTGCCACCATGGACACAGTTATTTGTTGAATTAGTTGAACATGATCTGCAAGAAACTTTTCTGCTTTTTTTTTCAAATTATGCTAATGGCCCATTTCCTCTCTCATTGATGTTAAATTCTGTTCTGTTGGCAGCCAGCCACCTGGAGCAGAGTTGGATTCCAAGGAAGGGTTTGGCCCTCATTTTGAATAGCTGTGCAAATAAGAGCATATTAGAGTGAGAAGATGTTCTTAGTCCTCCAGAAGCTCCTGCATCCATCAGCCACGTGGGAGTGTTCTCCTGCTGGATTCTACCAGCTTGGAGTTACAGTCCCTGAGGATTTACCTGGCTTAGGGTGAAACCACCCACCCCCTCTTCTTTGCAGTAGATTTGCCTCTTTTTCCCTGATGGTGAAAGTGTTAGGTAGTTGGTCTTTTTTTTTTTAAAAGAGGTTTTATAGCAACATATTCACATATCATACAATCCAGCCAAAGTGTACAATCAATGGTTTTAAAAAAAATTTAATTTATTGAAATATATCACCCACACATATACATAAACAATAAGTGCATAGTAAAAGTTGTGACCTTATAAAACAAACATATATAACATCATATAGGACTCTCATAACTCACCCTATCACCAACACCTTACATTGCTGTCAAACCTTTTTAATTAATGATTAAAGACCATTGTCAAAATGTTACTACTAACCAAAGTATTATTCCCCCAACCGTCCCTATTATTATCATATTTATATATGAACATACATAAGTAATTAAGTGTATAGTAAAAGTTGTGAACTTACAAAGCAAACATGCATAGCATCATACAGGGATCCCATACATCAACCCTCCACCAACATCTTGCATTGTAGTGAGATATTTGTTACTAATTACAAAAGAATATTGTCAAAATCTTACTACTAATTATACTTCTTATCTTACATTTGGTGTGTTTTCCCCCAACACACCTTATTATTATTATTATTATTTGAAGATTTATTTTATTTATTTCTTTCCCCTCACCCCCATTGTCTGTTCTCTGTGTCCATTTGCTGTGCATTCTTGTTTTTGCCCACTTCTGTTGTTGTCAGTGGCACGGGAATCTGTGTTTCTTTTTGTTGCATCATCTTGTGTCAGCTCTCCGTGTGGGTGGTGCTATTCCTGGGCAGGCTGCACTTTCTTTCACGCTGGGCAGCTCTCCTTACGGGGTGCACTTCTTGAGCGTGGGGCTTCCCTACGCAGGGGACACCCCTGCGTGGCACGGCACTCCTTGCGCACATCAGCACTGCTCATGGGCCAGCTCCACACGGGGCAAGGCGGCCCGGGGTTTGAACTACGGACCTTCCATGTGTAGGCGGACGCCCCATCCACTGGGCCAAGTCCGCTTCCCTTATTATTTTTTAAATATATTTTTTATGACAGAAGTTGTAAATTTATAAAACAATCATGCACATATGCAGAATTCCCAAGCAACACCCCTCTATTAAACACATCACACTGTGGTGGAACATTTGTTAAAGATAATATCATCTGATTGTTACCATGTCCATAGTATACATTTGGCTTGCATTTTCCATACTGCCCCATTATAAACACAGTACATCTTTGGCATAGATTCAAGAATATTATTACTGCTAATCACAGTCTATAGGTCATTCCAGTTATATTTTTCCCATGCATTCCCAACACCCTGCTGTAGTGATATACATTTGCTGTAGCTCACAAAGGTCACTCTTGCATCTGTACCATCAACCACAATTCTAATCCACCTCTTGGTTTACTGTGCTATTTAGTTCCTAGATTATTCTCTTGCGTTCTGTCAATTGGCATTTACATCCCTAGACTACCATTTTCAGCCACATCCTTATTTATAAACTAGCTATTACTATTTTTACCATCAATTCTATACACTTCCACACTTTTACAGTAAAGCTAATTAAAACTTCTACATACATTAAACATTAGTAGTCCATCTCAGTCCTTCTCTTATCTCCATTAAGAATCCACCACCTACCACCAGGTCTTGAAGATATTTTCCCATAATTTCTTCTAGAAGTTTTATGGTTCTTGCTTTTATTTTTAGGTTTTTGATCCATTTTGAGATAATTATTGGATAAGGTGTGAGATAGAGGTCCTCTTTCCTTCTTTTGGCTATAGATATCCGGTTCTTTCAGCACCATTTTCCTGAATGGACTCTTCTGCCCAAGCTGTGTGGGTTTGACAGGCTAGTTAAAAATCACTTGACCATACATGTGAGGGTCTGTTTCTGAGCCATCAACTTGGTTCCATTGGTCTATGTATCTGTCTTTATGTCAGTAGCATGCTGTTTTTACCACTAAAGCTTGGTGGTATGATTTAAAGTTCAGAGATGAGTGTTTGCTTTTCCTTTTATGATGTTTCTGGCTATTCAGGACCCCATGCCCTTCCAAATAAATTTGCTAATTGTATTTTCAATTTTTAAAAAAAATGCTCGTGGAATTTTTATCAGGGTTGCATTGAATCTGTATATCAATTTGAGTAGAACTGACATCTTAATGATATTTAGTCTTCTAATCCATGAGCATGGAATATTCTTCCAGTTATTTAGGACTTTTAAAATTTCTTTTAACATTGGGTTGCAGTTTTCTGAATATAAGTGCTTTACATCATTGATTAAGTTTATTCCTGACTACTTGAGTTTCATCCGTCATATTTCATTTTCGCCACTCTTTTGACACTTTTAGTTACTTTTATTGAATCTTCATTTCTAGACTCTCTTCCAGGCCCCTCTCTCCTGTCTTTTCTTTTCAGGCTCTAGCACACCCTTTAGTATTTCCTGAAAATCTGGTCTCTTGCTTAGAAATTCTCTCAGTTTCTGTTTATCTGTGAATATTCTAATCTTGCCCTCATTTTTGAAAGACAGTCTTGCTGGATATAAAATTCTTGGCTGGAAGTTTTTCTCTTGTAGTAGCTTAAATATATCAGACCACTGTCTTCCTGCCTCCATGGTTTCTGGTGAGAAATCAGCACTTAATCTTATTGGGTATCCCTTATATGTTATGCATTGCGTTTCTCTTGCTCTTCTCAGAATTCTCTCTATGTCTTTGGCATTTGACATTCTGATTACTATGTGTCTCAGAGTTGGTCTATTCAGATTTTTTTGGATGGGAGTACATTGTGCTTCTTGGACATGGATATCTATGTCCTTCTACAGGGTTGGGAAATTTTCTAACATTATTTCTTCAAATATTCCTTCTGCCCTTTACCCTTCTCTTTTCCTTCTGGAACATCCATGACATGTATGTTTCCACATCTCTGGCTGTTGTTTAGTTCCCTGAGACCTTGTTCAATTTTTTCCATTCTTTTCTTCATCTGTTCTTTTGTATATTCACTTCCAGAGGCCATTTTTTCAAGCTCACCAATCCTTTCTTCTGCCTCCTCAAATCTACTATTATATGATTCCAATGTTTTTTAAAATTTCATTAATTGTGCCTTTCATTCCCATAAGATCTGCTATTTTTCTATATATGCTTTCAAATTCTTCTTTGTGCTCATCCAGTGTCTTCTTAATATCCTTAATCTCTTTAGCCATCTCATTGAATTTATTGATGAGTTTATTTGAACATCTATGATTAGTTGTCTCAACTCCTTTATGTCATTTGGAGGCTTATCTTGTTCCTTTAACTGGGTCATAGCTTCCTGTTTCTTGGTGTGGACTGTAATTTTTAAAATATTCTGGATTACTAGAGTATTTATTCTGGGTGCAGTTTTTCTCCTTAGTTTATGGCTTCCTTCCCTTTCTCCCTTGCTGGTTGTGCAGTAGGAGCCAAGGATGTAATTGGTGCTATAAACTGTGGAGGCTCAAGCTGCCGTCATTTTCCAGGGACAAATGAAGCTTCACCCAACTTTCTCCTTTCCCAGAGGTAGGGACAGAGTCACAGTTGTGTGGAATAATCCAAGTCATGCAGGCCAAACTGTAGTTGCCCAGAAAGACTGATGAAGTTTCATGCTCCTTTCTCCCCTGCCTGGGGCATGGATGGAGCTGCAAGTGTGGGCAGCAGTCTATGAAGTGCAGGTCCAAGATGACTGCAGTTGCCCCAGTAGACTTTTAATTATTCAATTTGTGCCAGCCAAAGGTACCCTCAGTTACCTGGATAGACTGGCAGTCCTCCCTGCCAGAGTTGGGTCTGAAGCCTAGGCTAGGGCTGCAGGCTGATCCAGGTGAAAGAAACTGGTTCCTACTGTCACTGTGATATTTGGTCAGGCTGGCTTCCCCTTAGGCTAGGGGTGGAGTCAAAATGGTGGCCACCAGCCCCTTTTCAACTTGGACAAATTCACACCCCAGCTATTCCTAGTGTTATTCCTTAGCCATCCGAGTCTACCAATCAGTAGCTGAAATCGTAGCCAACTGTCTCCTCCTCCCCTGTTTTTAGGAATTGGAGCTTCCAATTGTCGTCACTGAACAGCTCCTGGGGTAGCTTGCGCCACCAGAGTAGGACTTGGCTGGCGATTTCCCGGAGAAGCTGGTGCAGGTCCCTGCAGCTTCCTCCTTGTTGGAGGTGGCACTGGGTCTTAGGCTAGACCTGCAATCTGACCTGGATGGAAAGAAGCTGGCTCCACAATCACTGGGATTTTCAGGCCACCCCGCTGCCCCTTGTGTTAGGTGTGGAGTTAAGATGGTGGCTCCCGGCCTCTTTCTGACTTGGGCAGGCTCAAACTTTAGCTGTTCTCAGGATTATACGTTCACCACTGAATTTTACTCATCATTATCTGAAGTTGGTGCCCAACTGTCTCTTCCTCTCCCATTTCGAGGAAGTGGAGCTTTCAGTTCCAGCCACGGAACACCTCCTGAGATGGCTTTCATCTCTGGTGGAGGATGGGCACTGGCCTCCATGGCGTGGAGCGCTCTACTCACAAGTCTTCTCTGCAGATGTGCAGTCTCCTCCTTCCATTCCTTCAAGGACGTTGCAGGATGCCCTTCTGGCCTTCTGAAGTCCCCAAACAGGTGCTTCAGCTGGCTCCAGAGAGCTCCGGGTGTTTACTAACTGCCGTGTAGTAGGAGCTGACTCTAGGAGCTCCTTACTCTGCTGCTGCCATCTTGCTGTCCCCCAATGACTTTTTTGAAACCATCAATTAAAAATTTTTTTTAACAAATCAATTTTATTGATACATATTAATAAAGCATACATTTCATCCAAAGTGTACAATCATTGGTATTTAATATAATCACAAAGTAGTGAATTCATCACTTCATTCGTTATTAGAGCATTTTCATTATTTCAATAATAATAATAAACAAAAGGCAGACAAACAAAAAAATTCTTCACCTCTCAATTTCCCTATGCTTTTCCTGCTGAACATAGCTGCAATTTCTGGCTATTCTTTCACAATTGTTTATTTATTTATTAAGCATTTTTATTGAGGTATATTCACATACAATACAATCTATCCAAAGTTTATAATCAATGGCTTTTAGGATAATCACAATGTTGTGCATTCATCACCACAAAAAGTTTTAGAACCGTTTCATTACTCCAAAAAGAAAACTCCACACCCCTTAGCAGTCCTTCCCCAGTCCTACATAACTACTTATCTAATTTCATCTTCATAAATTGATTTATATTCACATTTTATATAAATGGAATTGTGCAATATGTAGTAGTTTGTGTCTGATTACTTTCACTTAGCATAATGTGTTGTTTTTCTTGCCTGATAACATCTTGTAACATTAATATATATTTGTTCAGTTTCAAAGAAAAACAGACCTATATATGCAATATTACCAATATTCATATTTCATATGAGGTTTCACTACACTATACAGTCCCATGTTACTTTTTTGACTTTCCTTTTTTTAAAAAAAAGATTTATTTTTTTATTTCCCCCCTCCCCCACCTCCTGCCCTGCTATTTTTGCTGTCTGTGTTGTCTTCTCTTCTCATTTTCTCTCCTCTAGGATTCACTGGAATTTGATTCTGGAGACCTCTGATGTGGAGAGAGGTTCCCTCAGTTCCTGGTTTCTGTTGTGCTTCACCTTGATTCTCCCCTTGTCTCTCTTTTGATGCATCATCATCTTGCTTGTGACTCACTTGCACAGGGCACTGGCTCACCATGCAGGCACTCATGTGGGCACTGGCTTGCCATGTGGGCACTCTCTCTTCTTTTTCACCAGGAGGCCCCAGAGATCAAACCCAGGGCCTCCTATATGGTAGGTGGACATTCTCTCACTTGAGCCATATCTGCTTCCCTCCTTTCTGTAATATACATGACCTTAGACTTTCCCTTTCAATCACTGTCATACTCATATATTAGCACTGCTAGTTGAAAACACTATGATGTGCTTTCACCATTTCTACTCATTTCCAAATATTTACAAACAATCTTTTTACCAATTCTGCATAGATTTACCCTCAACTTTCCATTCTCTAACCTCATTCTATTTTCCTGTGACCTATATTCTAGTTATTAACTCCATGACTTTAAACAATATATTTAGTTCTTGACAGTGAAATCATACAGTATTTGTCCTTTTGTGTCTGGCTTGCTTCACTCAACATAATGTCCTCTAGGTTCATCCATGTTGTCATATGCTTCATGACTTCCTTTCTTCTTACAGCTGCATAATATTCCATCATATGTTTACACCACAATTTGTTTATACATTCATCAGTTGAACTGTCAAACAGTCCTTCCCAGTGACCGTACCATTCTACTTTCACACCAAGAGTGAGTAAGTGTTCCTATCTCTCCACATTCTCTCCAAAACTTGTAGTGTTCTAACAGTGGGCATTCTAATAAGTGTGAAGTGATATTTCATTGTAGCTTTGATTTGCATTTCTCTAATTGCTGGTGATGCTGAACACCTTTTCATGTTTGTTTTTTTTGTTGTTGTTGTTTTGCCATTTCTCTTCCTTCTTTAGACTAATATCCATACAAGACTTTTTAAATCAGGTCGTTTGTCTTTTTATTAAGTTGGAGCATCTCTTTATGTATCATGGATATTAAACCTTATCAGATATGTGATTTCCAAATATTTTCTCCCATTGAGTCAATAGCTTTTCACTTTTTTGACAAAGTCCTTTTAGGTGCAAAAGTGTTTAATTGTGAGAAGGTCCCATTTATCCATTTTTTTGTTGTTGTTGTTGCACATGCTTTGTGTATAAGACCCAAGAAACCTCATCCTACCAAAGATATTGAAGATATTTCTCTACATTTTCATCTAGTAGTTTTATGGTCCTTGATTTTATATTTAGATCTTTGATCCGCTTTGACTAGATTCCTGTATAGAGAGTGAGATAGGGGTCCTCTTTCATTCCTTTGATTATAGATATCCCAGCACTATTTGTCGAAGATACTGTTTTGTCTTGGCAATGTGGACTTAGGTTTGTAAAAATCTAGAGTGAGGGTTTATTTCTGGACTCTCAATTCTATTACACGGATGAATGTGTTTATGTTTATGCCAATACCATGCTGTTTTGACCTTTGTAGCATTGTAGTATTGTTACTGGATTTTATTTACATTCTTGGCTATGCTGCAGAAATGAATTTCAAGAGCACACCAGGTGAGTTAGGCCAGTAATTTATTCAGGTAGGGAAGGACGAGAAATGGGAGAAAATAATAGATCAGTGGTCCCAGGTAGAGAGGAAGGGGGTGAAAAGTGAGAAAGAGGGTTGATTTATAAGCTACAATTCCCCATTATAGATTAGAAATGCCCAGGTTTACTTGTGTGGCCACGTGGCAGAGGAAAAATGGTGAGAGTGGTGCGCAGGGGGCAGGAATGGGTCTAGAGGCAAGAGAACAAAGAGCAAGAGCATGCTTAGGCTCTGTTTCTGCCTAATTAATTATTCCACCCCTTTGCTAATGGCAGGGGAGGGGTTCCAGCTGTTTGTTGTTTTGACTGATTACCCCACCCATCAATTCCCCATGAGGGCCCAATGATAAAGTCATTGGGGGAACATCCAGGCTACTCCTGGCTTCCAGAACTCTTGGTTCTGAATAGCAGAATTATGGGGGTGGGGGTCTTCCAGCAGCCATCTTGAGGGTTATTGATGTCCATGTGGACTCTCTGCCAGGTTCCAGATCCATCTATTAATGCCCTATCTTACTAGCCTACTTCATTCCCCCTCAGAGAGTTTATACCTTTAATCTTAAAGGGGTGCTGAAGGGAAATGATAATTTTTTTTGTAGCTACTTCCTGCTGGTGAGGCAGTAGGCCCTACCTGACAAGGTGTACAACTCTCTTGCTATTCTATCTTGGTTGGAGGAAGATGGATCTGGCATCCTGTGTGAAGCTGGATGAGGTTCCCATATGGCTAACAAGGTGTTGATCCTGGAAGAAATTAACTTAATTAGAATTTTGAGAATATATGGTCCCACTAAGAGGATACTGGACCACAGAAGTAGAAAAGGCCAGTTTTGTCTATAAAGAGTGCATTTCTCTGACATGGTGGATTTTATTTGGCAGGTTTTGAATACTGTTTAGGACTGTTTTAGAGTAATTTACGTAGAGGTGACATTCTTCCTTAAGAAAAGGACATACTCTTCCCTGTGCTGCAGTTAGCATGTCAAGTGCTCTGCAATTTTGCATCACCACAGCAGCAAGAGAGCCTGCTTGATGTTTTAGAGCTTCTAAGGCACAGCTGGTTTTATTTATGCTATTAGTTAGTTCTAGGGAGTGACTGAAAGCCAACCCCAGTTTTCAATGATGGTGTTATGCCTAAAGCAGCCAAGAGTAGGAAGAGAAGAGACATTGCCTTTTTCAAATGAAAACAGACAAGGATTTTTTAAAGGTGATGGGTTAGAGACCCATATGATACTTAGCTTTGTCTCTTGAAGAGGTATTTTAGGCCATCCAATGGCTGGCACTTGTATGACCCATCAGGTGCTTCTGGTGAGTCGGTATTTCCTTGGACAGCTGGCTTCACTTGGATAAGTGCATCTAGCTGGCAATTCCTTTAACAGCTGTGGGGGTGATTAAACCCATAGGATAAGGTCCCTCCATTTAGGCTCTAATTGAGAGGGAGGCCTGTTTTCTTGCCAGGTTTTGATCAGAACCTGGTCTCCAGATTTAACTTTAGGTAAAGATTATCATAGCTGGGGCTAGGAAGAATTTTGTTTCCAAGCTCCTAGATGACTTGTTGAGTTTTTCCTAGGTTGATAAAATATTTTGTGAGCCCTTGAATTTCTGGATAGTATCAGGTCCTGGGTAAGAAAAGGCTGCCCATAAACCATCTCAAAGGGGCTAAGCTCAAGTGGGTCTTTTGGAGCTAAATGTAGCCTTAGTAAGGCCATGGGTAAATTGGTGACCCAAGGTGACAGACACACAAGTGTCCTTGTAGGCAACCTAGGTCCTGGGTGATATGTGATTCTGGATATCAAATCAATGCACCCAAACTGAATTGGTGGGAGACTGAGAAGTAGCCCACATCGAAGCACCTGAGATGTCCGTCTCTCAGGGGATCTTTGGCTGCTCTCTGAATGGATGGGCCCAAGGAATGGGGCCTGTTCAGTTCACTGCTCTGGTTCTCAGCACCCTACATCCCAGGGTCCGAGACTGACTGCTCTCTGAATCGAAGTGCCCCAGCTACTGCTTGGACCAGCAGCAGGCAGACTTTTCTGGTTTCTGAGAAGAGACCCTATGGGGATTTGCTAGCATGCTAGGGGCCACACCCATTATTCTAGGAAGAATGAAGAAGCACCTTTCAGTTGACCATTCTGGCATCCCAGAGTCCTAGTCTGACTAAAACATTCACCTCTCCACATAATTTGGATGCTGTCAGAGCTTCAACTCCAAATTATGTGGAGCGGTGCTGATGCAAAATACCAAAAATAGGGTGGTTTTTACAAAGGGTATTTATTTGGGGTAGAAGCTTACAGATACTAGGCCATAAAGTATAAGTTACTTCCCTCACCAAAGTCTGTTTGGAGCAAGATGGCTGCCAACGTCTGTGAGGGTTCAGGCTTCCTGGGTTCCTACATCCCTAGGTCTTGCTTTTCTCTGGGTTCAAGGTTTCTTCCTTCCTGGGGCTGGCTTCTCTGTCCTTTGTGAGCTTACTTGCCGGGGCTCCAGCTAAAGTCTTCAGCATCAAACTCCAACATCAAAACTCCAACGTCAGAAACCCTCAACTCTGTCCTTTGCCATGTCTTTTATCTGTGAGTCCCCACCCCTTGGTGGGTGGGTACTCAATGACCTAATCATAACTCAATCATGCTCAGGTACAGATCAGATTACAAGCATAATCCAATATTTCTTTTTGGAATTCATCAATTATATCAAACTGCTACAGCCCCCAAAGGTCATAATAGGAGGGAAGGGGCCGGGCCTTGGGAATTCTCTGTGTCTGTGTCTGCACCACATGCCCAGGTTTGTTAGATCTGACCACAGCCAGGATGGCTGGGTCAAAGGACAATGACTTAAATCACAGCCCTGCCAAGACAGAGGTTCCCTGGCAGAGCACCAGGCCCTGTGAAGCTTCTTCAAGCCATTTTAGCAGCTGGGGTCTTTGTCTTTGTCTTTGGGCCTGCCTGCCATTGCCTTCTCCAGCCCTCTCCCCTCAGAGGCAGCATGGCAGTGGCAGAAAGCCCTGGGGGCTTACCCCTCCCACCGGGTCCATGCCTTTGTAGGCCCTCCAGGCAGGCAGAGCCAAAATGGATGCCTTGGGAGTTGCCTTCCCTAGGGGTGTCACAGGCCAGGATAAGCTTGCATAATTAACCTTTACCCATGTTTTACCTTTCTACTTCTTGCTACTGAATTTCTCCTTACAGGTTTGTGTTAGAATGCTTTGGTATGTTTCAAAAACTGTGAAAATGAAAAGTGCCTTTGTCTAGCAAGGAAACTATTGCCTCAGGGCCCCACGGTCTGTTAGCTAGAACAATTAATCTCTAATCACTTAATGGCCTTTTTTTAAAAGATTTATTTTATTTATTTCTCCCACCACCCTCATTCCCCCCATTGTCTGCTCTCTGTGTCCATTTGCTACGTGTTCTTCTGTGTCTGCTTGTATTCTCATTAGGTGGCTCTGGCAACCCATCCTGGGACCTCCTGGAGTGGGAGAGAGGCGATTACTCTCTTGCACCACCTCAACTCTCTGTTCTGCTACGTCTTCTTATTTTCTCTCCTCTGTGTCTCTTGTGTCATCTTGCTGCATCAGCTTTCCACATTGGCCAGCACTCCTGCATGGGGGGCTTTCTCACACAGGGTGGCACTCCTGTGTGGTGTGGCATTCCTGAGTGGGGCTTAATGGCCTTTTGAAAACTGGTTTAACTGGGAAACTATCAGACAGTAAAGTCATAAAACTAGGATGGCTTTATTTTTGCTCCTTCTTCTGAGGCTATTTGAGGAAGGTGCACTATTTGGCTTAGCAGCTTCAGATTGAAATCTAGTCAGCCTGTCTCCCAAATCCAGGTGACCCCGGGAATGCCTGGCGATAGGGTCTCTATGATTCCCTGGGGTGGTGGGAATCAGAGTGCAGCCACACATTTCCTGAGATATAACTCAGGAACTTCTGTTTGGGCCAGTTGATCTCAGACCCTGGGGTGCCGAGAACTAGAGCAATAAACTAAGTGGCTTCCATTCCTTGGGCCCATCCATTCAGAGAGCAGCCAAATATCCCCTGAGAGACAGATATCTCAGGTGCTTTGATTTGGGGCCACTGCTCAGTCTCCCACCAATTCAGCTTGGGTGCATTGATCTGATTATCAGAGGAAGCATCAGATATCCCCCAGGACCTAGGTTTCCCACTCAAGGATGCCTGTGGGCCAGTTTGGCTCTGAATAAAAATTCTCAGGATGCTGAGACAGAGCATCAGTTTCAAATTATAGGGAGTGGTGAACTTTGGTCAGACTAGGACTCTGGGATGCCAGATCAGTCAACTAAAAAGGTGCTTCTTCATTCTTTCTAGAATAATGGTCATGGTCTCTAGCCTACCAGTAAACTCCCCATAGGAGTATCTTCTTAGGAATCAGGAAATTCTGCCTACTGCTGGTCTAAATGGCCACAGTATTGCCAAAAGCAGCCTCTGTATAGGACCCTGAATTCCAGTTAAATCACTGTAAGAAAAGGGCACAGACAGATCTGAGGCCCAGAAACTTCATGTCATGTCTCCTTAAAGAAATGAGGAAATAAACCTCAAACTTCTCAGTTTAAACTCAATTGTGCCTATAAAAGGTGTGAATAGAGGTCAAGGTAAAGAAACCTCATGTGCCATCAATTAAGATGTGTTCCTTGGGAAACGGACTTGGCCCAGTGGTTAGGGCGTCCATCTACCACACGGGTCCTCGGTTCAAACCCTGGGCCTCCTTGACCGGTGTGGAGCTGGCCCATGCGCAGTGCTGATGTGCGCAAGGAGTGCCGTGCCACGCAAGGGTGTCCCCGGCATAGGGGAGCCCCACGCGCAAGGAGTGCTCCTGTAAGGAGAGCCGCCCAGCACGAAAGAAAGTGCAGCCTGCCCAGGAATGGCACCGCCCACACTTCCCGTGCCGCTGATGACAACAGACGCGGACAAAGAAACAAGACACAGCAAATAGACACAGAGAACAGACAACCCGGGCGGGGGATTAAAAATAAATAAATAAAATCTTTAAAAAAAAAAAAAAAGATGTGTTCCTAGAAATGCTAAAGGTATAAAATTCTCCCTTGTTTTAATCTGTGCTTAACTCTGTGTTCAGTTTTAAAATCTGCATTTAACTTTGTCAGTTTGCTTGTGCCTAGAAATCAGATTTGGGATTCATCTGTTAGTAACTGGATAACAGTGAAAGGTAATCTAAAAATGAATCTTTAAATGTCAGTACTGTCTTGCTAGTGGATTTAATGCATAAATCACAAGTAGAATTAATTTAATTGCTGGAAAAGTAGAGAAACTCCACAACGTTGTTACTGATAAAATTCTTGTGGCTTAGTTAATAAAGGTACCCAGTTCACCTTAAGGTAAAAACTTACTAGAAACTGTAACTCAGAGTTAAGATTATTTATAGATGCCTTTATATTATAAAACAGCAGAAGGATAACAACTGAAATTATATTTGGGTGGATTTAACCTAAACCTACTATTGTAAGTATAAATTCTAAACTGACCTTACCTTCGTTTATGGTCACTTCAAGCCTAGCCTCACCTCTTGCCTTTGCTTATGGTTATTTCATAACAGTTTCTGCCCCTTTGGCTCAGGAGAAAGCAAACTTGAGACATCCCTGTCTCTTGTCCTACTGGTATTAGTGACCCTGCTTTCTCTCATGGTTCCAAGTGTGGACTAAATTGCTGCCTGGTGGAATTCTTGACCCTTGGGGTTGAATGTCCATTCTTCCATTCCAGTGGCTGCCAGAGTGCTGTTATCTCCAAGGACTGGGAAGTGAAGGAGGCCTCCTGCCTTGACTGTCAGGTTCCTAAAAGTGGCAATCATGAGAGAAAACAATTTCCCTGAGGCTTCGGTAGCCTCGGTGAATACACATAGAATTAGTCTTGCTCATCCAAAGTCTGCTAAAGTCAAAGTAAAATATAAAGTTCTGAAGTGAAGGAAAATTTTATTAAACCGTTGGGGACATTTTGGTTATAAGCCATTAATTACAAAACAAAATTCTTGTGCAAAACTGAATGATCATAGTGCAAATTAAAGAAAAATCCTTCGAGGAGATCTTTCAAATGTTGCTTTACAGTTGAACTTGTTTTGTAAAAAAATGAAAGTTTTAAGTAAATAAGTTATGTTTCCATGTCAAACTATTCCTGCCTGCCTATTTGCTCATTGTATAACTTCATACATCAGGATGATAATATCAAATTAACAAAACTCTAAGTTCATATTTAATGAAATTAAGTTAAAGAAATATAGGCCTGCCCTATCTTAAATACATAAAGTAAATTCCATCAGTTGCTAATTGTAATCTAAGGTAAATTAGCCAGTCTATGTGGTTGTGGTCAATTATAAAGAGTTTGTAAAAGCATCTTCTAAGCTGAAGCATTTAAATGGCTAGTTCTAAGAAGCCATTATTAACTAGAAACCTAAATTGATGTTAACGACAAAAAGTAACTTCATAGCAATGAAAGGGGGGCACCCTTATGCGGGGACATCCTTGTGTGGGTCGACACTCCTTGCATGCAGCAGCACTGTGCGTGGGCCAGCTCACCACACGAGCCAGGAGGTCCTGGGTATCGAACCCTTGGACCTCCTATATGGTAGGCGGATACTCTATTTGTTGAGCCACATCCATTTCCCTTAAATCTATTAATTACAGATCAAAGAGAAACTTGTGCATCTAGTAGTACATTAATTAGTATTAAGTACTGTACCTGTATATCCTATTCTAGATATAAAGGAATAACCACCTTGCCTGAAAGTAGTGGGGCCAACAGCACTTTTAATCTAAAAAAGTCACCAAATTAACTTGGGGGCAACCTCTCACAGTCTTTACCTCACACCAGGTGAAGGATGTGCTTGAGGCCAGGGGCCACCAGTGGCTTACAGGTAGCCAGTTAATTAATACCAAGCTCAATTACTAGAAACCTCCGAGGTGCAAATAAGGGTGTGTCAGATTCTCAACCCAGCCACCCTACTACTGGTAGAGGGCCCAAAGCCAGATCCTGAGGGACCTCTTCTCCATTCCTGCCTTGAAACTCTTAACTGTAACTACTCAAGAGGCCAGATTTAAAAGATGAGCCTCTTGTGAACCCAAACATTGAATTAGTTCACAGATAAAAGCAGTTTTATTAAGGAAGGAATTAAAAGGGCAGGCTATGCAGTGGTTTCTCAATTTGAAACCATAGAGGCCAAAGCTCATCCCCCAGGAACTTTGGCCCAGAAGGAAGAGCTGATTGCCTTTACCCAAAGTTAAAAGCTAGCAGCCGGAAAATGGGCTAATATTTACACAGACTCTAAGTATGCCTTCCTTGTCCTTCGCGCTCACTCTGCTGTATAGCAAATGAAGCTTGCTTACTAATAGTAAGTCACTTATTAAGCACAGGCAAGAAATCCTAGACTTACTAAAAGCTGTACTGTTACCTGAAGAAATAGCAGTTGTGCATTGTCCAGGGCATCAGAAAACAGACACTGCTATAGCAAAGGGAAATGCTTGAGCTGATGCAGCTGCTAAAGCAGCAACACAAACCCAGGTATCCCTCCTACCCCTTATTCCAGCACCTGTACCAGTACTTGAAATTCCACAGTATAACCAGGATGAACCGACAGGGCAGCTAGCCTGGGATTCACCCTGGAAGCTGATGGGTGGCTTGTTAAAGACACTCAAGTCTACTGACCAGGAGCAGTGCAGTGGAAAGTCCTTCATGGACTTCATCAAGCCACTCCTCTGGGGAAAGATAACCCTAACCAGCTTAGCCAAATGGGTTTTTGAAAGACAAAGCCTGGTGAAGACAGTCAAAGAAATTACCAGGAGTTGCTCAGTTAGAGCCAAAATGTAAGGAATTTTACTCTGTAGTTCTGATCACTCCCACAGCTATTAAAGTTAAAGGAATGTCCAGCTTGGTGCACTAATCCTAAGTGAAGCCAGCTGCCCGAGAAAGTGCCGGCTCACCAGAAGCACCTGACAAGATGAATGCGTCCAGTCATTGAACAACCTGAAATACCTCTTCAAGACACAAAGCTGAGTAGTGTCTATGTCAAAATCAGCTATTCCCTCTAACTCTAGCCCAAATGCCTATTGCTAGGGGGAGAACAGACCAAACACCCCTTTAAGAAACCTTGTCTATTTTCATCTCCTTTAGCTTAACTGAAAAGTAAAATGCCTCTTCTCATTCCTCTCCTCTACTGTAGGAACTAGGATTGACAATTTTATACCTAACCCCATTGTCTATTGCAATTTCTCTCTAGAGTTAACCAACAGCATAAAATAACACAAGGAACAATACTGTTTCCCACCACCTTTGGAAAAATGCAACCCTTACAGGCACCTTGCCTTTTCTAATTCTGTGGTCCTGTGTCCTCTTAGTAAAACCATATATTCTCAAAATTCTAATTAAGTTTATTTCTTTCAGAATCAACATCTTGTTAGCCATATGGGAACCTCATCCAGCTTCACACAGGATGCCAGATCCATCTTCCTCAACCCGAGATAGAATAATAGCAGGAGGGTTTTACACCTTGTCAGTTAGGGCCTACTGCCCCAGCACCAGCAGGAAGTAGCTACAGAAGAATGATCATCTCCCTTTAGCATCCCTTTAAGATTAAAGGTGTAAACTCTCTGAGGAGGAATGAAGCAGGCTAGTAAGATAGGGAATTAATAGACTGATCTGGAACCTGGCAAGAGGTCCATATGGACATCAATAACCCCAAGATGGCTGCTGGAAGACCCTCTCTAAGATTCTGCCACTCAGAAGAAGACTTCCTCCAGAAGCCAGAAGAAGTCCCAGATATTCCCTAAGGACTTTATCACTGGGCCCTCCTGGGAGATTGATGGGGAAATAAGCAATCAAAACAGTAAACAGCTGGAACTCCTCCCCTGCCGTTAGCAAAGGGACCGGATAATTAACAGTTCAAAAGCCGGGTGCCAGGCCTGAACGAGTTCTCTTGCTCTCATTCTTTCTTGTCCCTGGACCCAGACTCCAGCTGCCTTCTCCAATTGGATCACCACACAACTAAAATCTGGGCATTTATAACCTATAATGGGAAATTGTGGCCTGTAAATCAGCTCTCTTTATAACTTTTCAGCCCTTTCCTCTCTACCTGGGACCCCTGCTCTGTTCTTTTCTCCCATTTTTTGTCTCTCCCTACCTGACTAATTACTGTCCTAACTCACCCAGCATGCTCTTGAAATTCACTTCTGCAGCATAGCCAAGAATCTAAACCAAACCTGGTAACACCACCACCCTGGGAATCAGAGACACTGCTACCGGGTATTTCTGGGGCCACCTAGACTTGGAAGACAGATCAAATAGATCAGATGCCCTCCAAGCTGAAGAAAGCTTATTCCTCCTATCTTTCCAGAAGTCTTAAGATGCAGTCCTCGTTTTATGACTTTACTGTCTGATAGTTTCCCAATTAAATCAGCCATCAAAAGGCCATTAAATGATTAAAGATCAATTGCTCTAGCTAATAGGCTTTGGGGCCCTGAGGCAATAACCTCCTTGCTAACAAAGGCACTTTCCATTTTCACAGTTTTTAAAACATTGCAAAGCATTCTAACACAAACCTATAAGGAGAAATTCAGTAGCAAGTAGAAAGGTAAAACATGGATAAAGGTTAGATCAGGGGTATCCTGGCCTGTGCCCTCCTGGGGAAGGGAACTCCCATGGCATCCATTTTGGCTCTGCTCACTGTCTTCCCACTTCATCCCCCAGGTAGCTGGGTGTGGTTAGATAGGAACGCTGCTGGCAAAGGCGTGGGCCCACTGGGAGGGGCGAGCCTCTGGCTCTCCACCGTTGCCATGCACCCCCTAGGGGAGAGGGTGGGAGAGGAAATGGCAGGCAGGCCTGAGGACAGACTCTGGCTGGTAAAAGGGCTTGAAAAAGAAGCTTTGCAGGGCTCAGTTCTCTGACAGGGAACCTCTGTCTCAGCAGGGCTGTGATTTAAGTCATTGCTCTATGACCCAGCCGTCCTGGCTGGGGTCAGATCTCACAAGCCTGGGCATGTGGCTCAGATGCAGAGACTTCCCAACCTCTGGCCCTTCCCACCCAGGATTATGTCCTTTGGGGCTCGTAGGCAAACCCATTTAGAATAGAGACCCAAAGGAAGGCATTAAACAGGCTGTAGGCTATAGTTTCACTCAGCGATAAACTCTTGGACTGGCTTGCCAAATATGTTACCGGATTTTATTTAGGTTCTTGTCTATGCTACAGAAATGAATTTCAAGAGCATGCTGGGTGAGTTAGGCCAGTAATTTATTCAGGTAGGGAGGGATGAGAAATGGGAGAAAATGGTTCCATTTTCTCAGTGGTCCCACGTAGAGAGAAAGGGGGTGAAAAGTGAGAAAGAGGGCTGATTTACAAGCTGTAATTCTCCATTGCAGATTATAAATGCCCAGGTTTATGTGTATGGCCATGTGGCAGAGGAAAAATGGTGAGAGTGGTGTACAGGGGCAGGAATGATTCCGGAGGTAAGAGAACGAAGAGTGAGAGTGCACTCAGGCTCTGTGCCTGCTTTTATAAACTGTTTCTTATTCCACCCCTTTGCTAATAATGGCAGGGGAGGGGTTCCAGCTGTTTGTTGTATTGATTGATTACCCCACCCATCAATTCCCCATGAGGGCCCAACAATTAAGTCTTTGGGCAATATCCGGGGCTTCTCCTGGCTTTCAGAAGAAGTCTTTGTTCTGAATAGCAGAGTTATGGGGCTGGGGGTCTTCCAGCAGCCATCTTGAGGTTATTGTGGTTATTGATGTCCATGGGGACACTCTGCCAGGTTCCAGATCTATTGTTTCCCTATCTTACTAGCCTGCTTCAGTATCTCTCAAGGTTAGGCAGTGAAAGTCCTCCCTCATCACTCTTCTTTTTTAGAATGCTTTTAGCTATTCAGGTGCACTTTCTCTTCCAAATAAATATGGTAATTGCCTTTTTATTTCTGTAAAGTAGGCTGTTGGAATGTTTATCGGTATTGCATTGAATCTATAAATCAGTTTGGATAGAATTGACATCTTTACAATATTTAGTCTTCCAATCCATGAACATAAAATGCCTTACCATTTGTTTAGGTCATCACTTATTTCTTTTAGCATGCTTTTGTTGTTTTCTGAATAGAGGTCCTGTATATCTTTGGTTAAATTGATTCTGAGTATGAGTCTTTTTGTTGCTATTGTAAATGGAATTTTTTTCCTGATTTCCTCCTCAGATTGTTCAGTACTAGTGTACTGAAACATTACTGATTTTTGCATGCATCTTGATCTTGTATCCTGCCACTGTGCTGAACTAATTTAGCTCATGTAGCTTTGTTGTAGACATTTTAGAATTTTCTAAATATAAGATCATGTCATCTGCAAATTCTGAGAGTTTTACTTTCTCTTTTCCTATTTGGATGCCTTTTATTTTTTTCTTGTTTAATTGCTCTAGCTAGAATTTCTTGCACAATGTTGAATAACAGTGGTGATAGAGGGCATCTTTTTCTTTTTCCTCATCTTAGAGAGAAAGCTTTCAACCTTTCCCCCTGAGTATGATGGTGGCTGTGGAATTTTCATATATGCTCTTTTCATATTGAGGAATTTCCCTTCTATTCTTATCTTTCAAAGTGTTCTTATCAAGAAAGGATACTGGATTTTATTGAATGACCTTCCTACATTGATTGAGATGATCATGTGGACTTTTCCCCTTCAATTTGTTAATGTGATGTATTACATTAATTGTATTTTATTTTTTTTGGTGCTGAACCACCCTTGCACACGAGAATAAATCCCATGTGGCTGTGGTGTATAATTCTTTTTATATACTGTTGGATTCTATTTGCAAGAATTTTTTTGAAAATTTTTGCGTCTATGTTCATTAGAGAGATTGGTCTCTAATTTTCTTTTAGTATTTTTATCTGCTTTGGTATTTAGGTGATTTTCACTTCATAAAATGTGTTGGGTAATTTTCCTGCCTCTTCAATTTTTTTGGAAAGAATTTAAACAGGATTGGTGTTAAATCTCAAAACACTTGGTAGAATTCACCTGTGAAGCTATCTGGTCCTGGACTTTTCTTTTTTGGGAGATTTTTGATGCCTGATTCAATCTCTTTAAATGTGATTGGTTTGTTGATTTCCTGAATTTCTTGTAGAGTCAATGTAGTTATATGTCTTTAGGAATTTATCCTTTTCATCTAGGTTGTCTAGTTTGTTGTTCTCTTATGATCCTTTTTATTTTTGTGGGGTCAATTGTATTTTCCCACCTTTCATTTAGGATTTTATTATTTGCCTCTTCTCTCTTTTTTTTTTTGTTAGTCTAGCTAGGGGTTTGTCAATTTGATTGATCTTCTCAAAGAACCAGTTTTTGGTTTTGTTGCTTTTTTTCTATTGGGTTTTTTTTTTTTTTTTTTGTTCTCAACGTTTTAAAATTTCTGCTCTAATCTATTTATTTCTTTTCTTCTGCTTGCTTTGGGATTGGTTTGTGATTCTTTTTCTAGTTTCTCCAGTTGTTCAGTTAGATTTTTTAATTCCTTTTTTAATATAGGCATTTAGGGCTATAATTTTCATCTTAGCACTGCCTTTGATGTATCCCATAAGTTTTTTTTAAAGATTTATTTATTTATTTATTTATTTATTTATTTATTTCCCTCCCCTTTCCCCCCTCCCCTACCCACCCACCCCGGTTGTCTGTTCTCTGTGTCTATTTGCTGCGTCATCTTCTTTGTCCGCTTCTGTTGTTGTCAGCAGCACGGGAATCTGTGTTTCTTTTTGTTGCGTCATCTTGTGTCAGCTCTCCATGTGTTCGGCACCATTCCTGGGCAGGCTGCACTTTCTTTCGCGCTGGGCGGCTCTCCTTACAGGGCGTGCTCCTTGCGTGTGGGGCTCCCCTACATGGGGGACACCCCTGTGTGGCACGGCACTCCTTGTGTGCATCAGCCCTGCGCATGGGCCAGCTCCACACTAATCCCATAAGTTTTGATAACTTGTGTTCTCATTTTAATTTGTCTCAATATATTAATATTTATTAATTTGACTTACAATTTCTTCTTTGACCCACTAACTATTTAGGAGTGTGTTATTCAGCCTCCACACATTTGTGAATTGTCTCCTTTCTCCATTATTGAATTCCAGTTTCATTTCATTGTGATCTGAGAAGGTGCTTTGTATAATTTCAGTCTTATTATATTTATTGAGACCTGAATTGTGAACTGACATGTGGTCTACCCTGGGGAAAGATCCATGAACACTTGAGAAGAATGTATTACCTGTTGATTTGGGATGCAATGTTCTGTATATGTCTGTTAGGTTTAGCTCGTTTATCATATTGTTCAAGTTCTCCATTTCCTTGTTGATCTTCTGTCTAGTTGTTCGATCTAATCATGTGAGTGGTGTGTTGAAGTCTCTGATTATTATTGCAGAGATGCCTATTTCTCTCTTCAGTTTTGCCAGACTCTGCCTCATGTATTTAGGGCACCCTGGTTAGGTACATAGATATTTATGTTATTTCTTCCTGGTTTATTATTCCTTTTATTAATATATAATGGCCTTCTGTATCTTTTATAACTTTTTTTGCATTTAAAGTCTGTTTTGTCCAATATTAGTATAGCAACCCTTGCTATTTTTTGGTTCTGTTTGTGTGGAGTATCTTTTTCTAAACTTTCACTTTCAGCCAGTTTGTATCACTGGGTCTAATTTCAGTCTCTTGTAGGCAGCATATGGATGACTCATGTATTTTTTTTTTAAATATTTATTTATTATTATTATTTTTTAATTACATTAAAAAAATATATATATATGAGGTCCCATTCAACCCCACCGCCCCCGCCCCCCACTCCCCCCAAAGCAACACTCTCTCCCATCATCGTGATACATCCATTGCACCTGGTAAGTTCATCTCTGAGCATCACTGCACCCCATAGTCAATGGTCCACATCATAGCCCAGACTCTCTCACGTTCCATCCAGTGGGCCCTGGGGGGATCTACAGTGTCCCGTAATTGTCCGTGAAGCACTATCCAGGACAACTCCACGTCCCGAAAACGCCTCCACATCTCATCTCTTCCTCCCGTTCCCCACACCCAGCAGCCCCCATGGCTACCGTTCCCACACCCATTTCACATTTCCTCTGTGGACATTGGATTGGTTGTGTCCATTGCACACCTATGTCAAGTGAGGGCTTAGATTCCACATGGGTACTGGATGCACTCTTCCTGCTTCTAGCTGTAGACACTCTAGGCTCCATGTTGTGGTGGTTGACCTTCTTCAACTCCATGTTAGCTGAGTGGAGTAAGTCCATTAAGTCAAAGTGTAGGAGCTGAAGTCTGTTGAGGCTCTGGGCCTGGGTGTCATATTATCAGTCCAGAGATTCAAATCCCCTACATATATCTTAAACTCAGCACCAACTACAATTCCAATAAAGTAGCATGCAAGTCTTGTGAAAAGAGATCCCCTCTGAGTCCATTTCCATCACGCAGAAACACCAGCTCCAAAGAAGGGCCATCTGTCATGGCAGTGAACCCCTTCTGCCATGACCATAGAACCCGTGGGTCTCTTTATCCCTCAAAAGAACCAATACCTGGGGTTGTATCTACCTTATCTGTCTCTTAGACTCTGTTCAGTTGTACAAAGGGGTATTCCTTCTGACAACCTCCAGACTCTTTTTTAGAGACTCACAGCCTTATAATCTCATTTCTCCTTTCCATTTCCCCCTTACATTAGGTCAAACCGCTTCCCGAAGTCATGTTATTATATGTAGACAGGTATATTCTGCTGTTCCGCATTGAATCTTTAATTCAAGGTCATTTTCTAGTTGCTTCTTCAGCTGGTATGTGGTAGTGATCCCTCGGTGCCAGGGAGGCTCATCCCCGGGTGTCGTGTCCCACGCTGGGGGGAATGCATCACATCTACACGCTGAGTTTGGCTGTGAGAGTGGCCACATTTGAGTAACATGAAGGCTGTCAGGAGGAAACCCCCAGGCACAATGCTACTCTAGGCCTTGTTCTTATTGCAGGTGCATAGGCTCAAAAGTGTAGCCATTAGTATCAAGAGCCCACTGTTGGGCCCTCCTTCCTTCCTGGTTCTTGCCGTTGCACCTGGAGGATTGCCGCTGCTCTCCCAGGGCCCACAACAGTGACCCCCCGGCCAGGAGCCCAGTACCCCCCCAGCTGTTGTTTTTAATTGTTTCCACTATGAGTGTATATAGACATTACCATATACCCTGGGCATATGCCCTGTATAACTCCCTGTCAACCATATATATCCTGTCAATAAGATCCCATATCAGTATTCCTCCGCTGCCATTGTTGAACCACTCTGTGATCCAAAACTTCCCGTAAAGTGAATCCCAACATAATGTCAGCTTCAGAAGAGTCTTAGATCACCAAAATTCATATATACAATATACAGTATTTCCCCAGATCCATCATAAAACCTTTTCCCTTCCACAGCAATAATCTTTCAACTTATTCATATCATATTTCCTGAAACTGATGTACCGATTCCGAAACTATAGTTTTCAAACAAGGTAACATTTGTGCTTACTATGTGGTCCATACTTTAGGTTGTACAGTTTTCTAAATTTTTTAGTTATCCTATGTTTTGTCTTATGGTTTTCATTATTAGTCTGTCGTCCCCTATATGTTTTTGGTGTAATATTAGCTGTTTTATATTCATCCTCGTGTACTCTCACATAACTCCTCTTTTGCCCCCTTATTTACCTTTGTTCTATCCATTGCACGTCCATTTTCCCCTCCCCTTAGGGCCCACAACGCCTGCCAATCTAATGCCCTGGGACCCGTCCTTTCTCACGAGAGATACAGTTCTCTCTATTCGACGGCATTAGTCTTCCCCAGGATATGGGTCCACCTCACCCAATGGTAGAACCCACCTTGGCAAAATGAGCCTTCAGCTATTCCCTCCGGAGTCCGTCCCGCATCAGACCATACCCCCTGAGCGTCCTAACCAGGTGACCCTCCTATTTATACTTTGATACGTTTTACTCAACATTTAGTTCTCAACGAACTTCTGGCACTCTCCCATGTTTGTATGTTGCCCCTCCCTCCCACCTATTTCTTGGACCATATTACCCCTCTTCCCATCCCCAGCCCCCCTCAAACCCAGAAAACCCCACCCGAAGGTAACCCCTTGCCCCCATTTTGTCCCTTCTTTGTGCTCATACTTACCCCCAGCTCATCACAGATTCCACCCCTACAGACATTAACTCACATCCTTCCTCCACCCCCCGATTTCCAGTAAGCCACTTTTCCAGACTCTAGCTCTCTGAGGCAGTTAACTTACTTCATATCATTGAGGTCATATAGTATTTGTCCTTCAATGCCTGGGTTGCTTCACTTAACATAAGATTCTCAAGGTTCATCCATGTTATCACGTGCGATTGTAGTGTATTGGTTCTTACAGCTGAGTAGTATTCCATTGTGTGTATATACCACATTTTATTGATCCACTCATCTGTTGATGGACTTTTGGATTGATTCCAACTTTTGGCGATGGTGAACAATGCTGCTATGAACATTGGTGTACATATATCGGTTTGTGTCCTTGTTTTCAGATCTGATGGGTATATACCCAGCAGTGGTATTGCTGGGTCATATGGCAAATCTATGGATAATTTTTTGAGAAACTGCCAAACTGTCCTCCAGAATGGTTGGATCCTTCTGCATTCCCACCAGCAATGGATGAGTGTTCCCCTTTCTTCACATCCTCTCCAGCATTTGTATTCTACTGTTTTTTTCATGGCTGCCAATCTTATGGGAGTAAGATGGTATCTCATTGTAGTTTTGATTTGCATTTCCCTGATAGCTAAGGATTTGGAGCATTTTTTCATGTGCTTTTTAGCCATTTGTATTTCTTCTTTGGAGAAGTGTCTGTTTAAGTCTTTTTCCCATTTTTTAAATGGGTTGTTTATCTTTTTGTTTTCGAGATATATGAGTTCTTTATATATGCAAGTTATAAGTCTCTTATCAGATATATGGCTGCCAAATATTTTCTCCCATTGTGTGGGTTCCCTTTTTACTTTCTTGACAAACTCCTTTGAGGGGCAGAAGGCTTTAATTTTGAGGTAGTCCCATTTATCTATTTGTTCTTTTGCTGCTCGTGCTTTTGGTGTGATATTCATGAAGCCATTTCCTATTACAAGGTCCTGTAGATGTTTCCCTACACTGCTTTCTAAGGTCTTTATGGTCTTGGCTCTTATATTTAGGTCTTTGATCCATCTAGAGTTGATCTTTGTATAAGGTGTGAGATGGTAATCCTCTTTCATTCTTCTACATATGGCTATCCAGTTCTCCAGGCACCATTTGTTGAATAGGCCATTCTCTCCCAGTTGAGAGGGTTTGGTGGCTTTATCGAATATTATATGGCTATATACATGAGGTTCTATATCTGAACTTTCAATTTGATTCCATTGGTCTGTGTGTCTCTCCTTATGCCAGTACCATGCTGTTTTCACTACTGTAGCTTTGTAGTATGTTTTGAAGTCAGGAAGTGTGATTCCTCCTATTTCGTTTTTCTTTTTCAATATGTCTTTGGCTATTCGGGGCCTCTTTTTATTCCAAATAAATTTCATAGTTAGTTTTTCTAGTTCCTTAAAGAAGGCTGTGTTGATTTTTATTGGGATTGCATTGAATGTGTAGATCAGTTTTGGTAGGATAGACATCTTAATAATATTCAGTCTTCCTATCCATGAACAGGGAATATTCTTCCATTTATTTAGGTCTTCTTTGATTTCCTTGAACAATCTTGTATAGTTCTCGATGTATACGTTTTTTACCTCTTTAGTTAAATTTATTCCTAAGTATTTGATTTTTTTATTTACTATTGTGAATGGTATTTGTTTCTTGATTTCCTCCTGATCTTGCTCATTATTGGTGTATAGAAATGCTACTGATTTTTGCGCATTGATCTTATAACCTGCGACTTTGCTAAACTCATTTATGAGTTCTAGGAGTTTTGTTGAAGATCTCTCAGGGTTTTCTATATATAGGATCATGTCATCTGCAAATAATGAAATTTTGACTTCTTCCCTTCCAATTTGAATGCCTTTTATATCTGGTTCTTGTCTCAGTGCTCGAGCCAGTACTTCCAAGACAATGTTAAATAGGAGCGGAGACAATGGGCATCCTTGTCTTGTTCCTGATTTTAGAGGGAAGGATTTCAGGACTTCGCCATTGTAAACAATGTTGGCTTTAGGTTTTTCATATATACTCTTTATCATGTTCAAAAAGTTTCCTTGTATTCCAATCTTTTGGAGTGTTTTTATCAGGAAGGGGTGCTGTATTTTGTCAAATGCCTTTTCTGCATCTATAGATATAATCATGTGGTTTTTTTCTCTCAATCTGTTTATATGGTGTATTACATTGATTGATTTTCTTATGTTGAACCATCCTTGCATACCTGGGATAAATCCCACTTGGTCATGGTGTATAATTCGTTTAATGTGTTGTTGAATACGATTAGCAAGTATTTTGTTAAGTATTTTTGCGTCTAGGTTCATTAGAGAAATTGGTCTGTAATTTTCCTTTCTTGTGGTGTCTTTGTTTGCCTTTGGTACTAGGGTAATGTTGGCATCATAGAAGGAATTAGGCAGTGTTCCTTCTGTTTCGATTTTTTGGAATAGTTTCAACAGGATTGGTGTTAGTTCTTTCCGGAATGTTTTGTAGAATTCACCTGTGAAGCCGTCTGGCCCTGGGCTCTTCTTAGTTGGGAGATTTTTAATGACTGATTCTATCTCTTTGCTTGTGATTGGTTTGTTAAGATCATCAATTTCTTCTTTCGTCAGTATGGGCTGCTTATGTATTTCTAGGAATTTGTCCATTTCCTCTAAATTGTCATTTTTGTTGGAATATAGGTTTTCAAAGTATCCTCTTATGATAGTCTTTATTTCTGTGGGGTCAGTGGTGATATCACCTTTCTCATTTCTTATTTTGTGTATTTGCATCTTTTCTCTTTTTTTCTTTGTTAGTCTCGCTAAAGGTTTGTCAATTTTGTTGATCTTCTCAAAAAACCAGCTCTTGGTCTTGTTTATTTTTTCAAGTGCTTTCTTATTTTCTATTTCATTTAGTTCTGCTCTTATCTTTGTTATTTCCTTCCTTCTTCTTCCTGTTGGGTTACTTTGTTGTTGTTTTTCTAATTCCTTCAAATGTGCAGTTAGTTCTTCGATTTTTGCTCTTTCTTCTTTTTTGATATATGAATTTATGGCTATAAATTTCCCTCTCAGTACCGCTTTTGCTGCATCCCATAAATTTTGGTATGTTGTGTTATCATTATCATTTGTTTCAAGGTAGTCATTGATTTCTTTTGAGATTTCCTCTTTGACCCACTGTTTTTCTAAGAGTGTGCTGTTTAATTTCCAAATTGTCATGTGAAGTCTGGGTCTCTGTCCCTTGCAAATTTCCAGCTTGACTCCACTGTGGTCAGAGATATTGTTTTGTATGATTTTGATCTTTCTGAATTCATTAAGCCTTTCTTTGTGGCCTAGCATATGGTCAATCTTGGAGAATGTTCCATGTGCGCTTGAGAAAAATGTATATTCTGCTGTGTTTGGGTGTAATGATCTATATATGTCTATTAGATCCAGCTCTTCTAATATACTGTTCAAATGTTTTGTTTCTTTAGTGATTCTTTTTTGAGATGTTCTGTCCAGAGTTGATAGTGGTGTATTAAAATCCCCCACTATAATTGTAGATGCATCTATTCTTTCACTTAGTTTTTCCAGCGTTTGCCTCACATATTTAGAGGCGCCCTTGTTAGGAGCATAAATATTTATGATTGTTCGATCTTCTTGACAAATTGTCCCTTTCACTAAAATATAGTATCCTTCTTTGTCTCTCACAATTGTTTCGCATTTAAAGTCTATTTTGTCTGATATTAATATAGCTACTCCTGCCTTTTTTTGGTTGTTGTTTGCTTGTATGATTGTTTTCCAGCCATTCACTTTCAACCTCCATGAGTCTCTGGGTCTAAGATGTGTCTCTTGTAGGCAACATATAGATGGGTCGTATTTCCTTATCCAGTGTCCCAGTCTGAATCTTTTGATAGGTGAGTTTAATCCGTTGACATTCAGTGTTATTACATTTAGAGAGTTATTTATGGTAGCCATATTTTGGTTGGATTTGTGTTTGTTATATTTTGTTTGTATTATTTTATTTTCCCCTTCTATTTTTGTCTTTCTTGTTGCTTTTACACTCTCCTCCATCTCTGACTGTCCTGTTTTTTCCTTTCTTCCTGCAGAATTCCCTTAAGAATTTCTTGAAGAGGAGGTTTCTTGTTGATATACTCTTTCAGTTTCTGTTTATCTGTGAATATTTTGAACTCTCCATCATTTTTGAATGCTAGTTTTGCTGGATAGAGTATTCTTGGTTGGAGATTTTTTTCCTTTAGTACCTTGACTATATCATACCACTGCCTTCTAGCCTCCATCGTTTCAGATGAGAAATCAGCACTTAATCTTATGGAGTTTCCCTTGTATGTGATGGTTTTCTTTTCTCTTGCTGCTTTTAGAATTTTTTCTTTGTCTTGAGTATTGGATAATTTGACAAGTATATGTTTTGGGGTGGGCCTGTTGGGGTTTATGACCAGTGGAGTGCGCTGTGCTTCTTGGATATGTACATCTGTCTCTTTCAGTAGATTTGCGAAGTTTTCATTCATTATTTCCTGCAACACTCCTTCTGACCCCTTTCCCTTCTCTTCTCCTTCTGGAATGCCTATAATACGTATGTTTGAGCGTTTTGCGTTATCATTCAGGTCCCTAAGTCCTATCTGGATTTTTTCTACCTTTTTATTGACCACTTCTACTATCTGTTTGATTTCCAATGCACTGTCTTCCACATCACTAATTCTCTGCTCTGCCTCTTCTAGTCTGCTGATATTTGCTGCAAGTGTATTTTTGATTTCTTGAATTGTGGTGTTCATTTCCATCATATCTGTTATTTTTTTGTGCATGTCTGCAATTTCCCCTCCAAGTGTTGTCTTCACGCTGTTAACCTCTTTCATTACTTCATCAAATTTGTCGGTGATAAATGTTCTGAGATCTTTCATTGCTTGTGCGAAGTCCTGCCCCCCTTCCTGATTTTCAGTTTGTTGATTGGATTCAGCCATGTTTTCCTGATTACTGGTTTGGTTTGTAGATTTTTGTTGCTGTCTTGTCAACATTTTTTCTTGACGGATTTAATCAGTTCCTTAGCTTCTTTGTCTAGTCTTGGAGATTAATTAGCTGTTGTTTTTGCGTAAGTGTTATATCTTCTCTTTGTCACTTTGTTCTTCTTATTCCAATTTCTTATTGCTAGTTAAGCTCACTTTAAAGGAAAGTATTAGTGCTGGGGAAAGTCAATTGTGTAAGGAAGGAAGAAGTGTGAAGTAGTATTGGCGATATATGTTTACAAAGCAACAATATGAGTTCTGGGAGGATGGAGGTTAGATCATGTAAATTGTGTAGAGTTATAGTAGTAGGAAAGTACCTATAATGAGGTAGACGACTGAATATGGGAGGAATGTGGTACGTACTAAGAGGCTATTGTTTTCGTGAGAGAGGGAAAGAGAAAAGAAAGGTAATAGTTTCAGGGATGAATACCAGATGGAAAACTAAACAAAGGTATTAGAAATTAAGAGTTAGACACTTTGTGGATCAAAGAAAGGGAGATGGAATATAGGAGAGATAGCAGATGGTGGAGGATATCAAGTTGTAGGGGAAAGGGGATAGTGTAGATAGGCTAAATCTATTCACAGAGGAATGAGGCAGGGAGGGTGAGGAAACCCAGCAAATGTGAGGTATTTCCTGTAGGACCTATTGTATTGTTAAGGTAAAATAGTATAAAAAGAATATTGGGGACAAGAAAGAGAGGATTGAAAAAAAAAAAAAGAACAACAAGAACAACAACAACAAAAAATAAAAAATAAAAATAAAATTAAAAAAAAAAACAAAAACAAAAACAAAGAACAGAAACCCCGTCACCAGGCTTGGCTGGGCTCAGCTGGGCTCAGCTGGGCTCCGGTCCCCCGCCCGCCTCCCGCCGCGGCTCGGCTGGGCTCGGCTGAGCTCGGCTTTCCCGCCCGCCACCCGGCGCAGCGTGGCTGGGCTCGGCACCCCCCGCCCGCTGCGGCTCAGCCGGGCTCGGCCGAACTCGGCTTCCCCGCCCACCGCCCGCCGCTGCGGCGCAGCACGGCTCGCCTCTCCCGCCCGCCGCCCGCCGCGGCACGGCTAGGCTCGGCTGGGCTTGTCTCCTTCACCTGCCGCCCGCCGCGTCACAGCGCGGCTCGGCTCTCCCGCCCGCCACCCGCCGTGGTGCTAGCTGCCTCGGCTCCGCCTACCCAAGGAGGGAGTCCTCCACACGTAGCTGGGATCTCCATGTATATTTCATAGATGGATCCTCTCTGTTACCTTCCCTCCAAATTGATGTCCAGACACCTCCGGACCAGGAAAAATCCCGAAACAGCCGGTCCCAAAGAGTCTCCGACGCCTCCCAGCCGATTCCCCCCAGTAGCTAGTAACCGGGAAGTTCACTCAGCCGCCATCTTGCCTCCCCCTCCTGAAAAGTCCCAAATTATATCTTATAGACCAGTCCTTTCCGTTACCTTCCCACCAAATCGATGTCCAGACCCTTCCTGCCCTGAAAAAATCCTGAAAAAGCCTGGTCCCGGAGAACCTCCAGCGGTGCCCAGCTGCCTCTTCCCAGGAGAGACGGCAAGGCAAGCTCACTCAGCCACCATCTTGCCGGAAGTCGACAGTCTCTCTTTACGACTCATGTATTTTTATCCATTTTGTTCATCTATATCTTTTTATTGGGGAGTTTAACCCATTCAGTCAATGATATTATTGTCAATGCATTATTTACCTCTTCCATTTTATTCTTTGGTTTTCATATGTCATATCTTATTATCCTTTGTCTTTTTGCTCTTTTGGTTATCCTTTCTGCTATTCTTGCCTACTACACTCTCCTCCAAGTCCCTCTCTTGTGTTTTTTTTCATGCTGTAATATTTCCTACAAAGGCAGATTGCTTTTTACAAACTCTCTTAGTTTCTATTTATTTGTGACTATTTTAAACTCATCTTCCTACTTGAAAGACAGTTTTGCCAGATAAAGCATTCTTTTTTTAAAAAAGATTTATTTATTTATTTATTTCTCTTCCCTCCCCCCCCACCCCAGTTGTTTGTTCTCTGTGTCTATTTGCTGCATCTTCTTCTTTGTCTGCTTCTGTTGTTGTCAGCAGCACGGGAATCTGTGTTTCTTTTTGTTTCATCTTGTTGTGTCAGTTCTCTGTATGTGCAGCACCATTCCTGGGCAGGCAGAACTTTCTTTTGCGCTGGGTGGCTCTCCTTACGGGGTGCAGTCCTTGCGTGTGGGGTTCCCCTATGCAGGGGACACCCCTGCGTGGCAGGGCACTCTTTGCGCATGTCAGCACTGTGTGTGGGCCAGCTCCACATGGGTCAAGAAGGCCTAGGGTTTGGACTGTGGACCTCCCATGTGGTAGACAGATGCCCTAACCACTGGGCCAAGCCCAATTCCCTGAGATAAAGCATTCTTGACTGGCAATTTTTTTCTCTTTCAGTTTTCTAATTATATCATGTCTTTGTCTTCTCACCTCCATAGTTTCTGATGAGAAATCAGCACTAATCTTACAAGGAATCATTTGTATGTGGTGGTTTGCTTCTCCCTTGCTGCTTTTGGAATTTTCTCTTTATTTTGGCACTTGACATTCTGAGTGGTATGTGTCTTTCAGTAGGTCTATTGAGATTTATTGTTTGGGGTACACTGCCCTTCTTGACATGTAAGTTCATTTCTTTCATGAGAGTCTGGAAATTTTCAGCCATTATTTACTCAAATTCTCTTGCTGCCCTCTTTCCTTTTCCTTCTTCTGGAACTCTCATGATATGTTTGTTGTGCTTCGTGTTATCATTCAACTCCCTGAGCCCCTGCTTAAATTTTTCCCATTCTTTTCTCTCTTCAATTTCAGCTGTTGTCTTCTGTATCACTTATTCTTTCTTCTATCATTTCAAGTCTACTTTCATGATAGTCAATGAAAGACCTATTGTATTGTGTCTTTCATTCCCATCAGCTCTGTTATTTTTCTATTTAAATTTTCAAATTCTTCTTTGTGCTCACTCAGTGTCTTCTTGATGTCCTTTATCTCTTTAGCCATATTGCCTTTCAACTCATTAATTTGATTTTGGAAATTTGTATGAATCTCATTGACTAGTTGTCTCAAATCCTGTGTGTTATCTGGGGCTTGATATATTCCTTTGCTTGGGTCATTTCTCCCATTTCCTTAGTATGGGTTGTAATTTTTTGCTGATGTCTAGGCATCTGATCATGATGGCAAGTTTACTGTGAAGTTCAATTTCTCTCTCTTTGGTAGGGATTTAGTGGTGGTAGATTGTTACTGCTGTTCTTTGATCTTGGTTCAGCCTGTATAGGTCTTTAGGATTGTCTCTGTTAGTTGCTCAAACCTGGGCCCTGGACCCCATAATGGGTTGCAGACTCACTTCCACAGGCATTGGGAAGGAAGGCTGTAAAAGCTGTAAAAAGCCTCTCCTACTTACTTTTTTTTTCTCTCTGGTTGCATCTTTGTCTTTTCGGTGTAGTGCTTTGCTGTGTGGGGGCCTGTGCCTCACCATGCAGGTCTGGGACACCTCAAACCTGGGTCCTCCATATGGTTAACAGGAGCTCAATTGCCTGAGCCACAGCAGCTTCCCTATTTACTTTTTTATTATTTTTTATTTTTAAAAATTTATTTCTCTCCCCTTCACACCCCCCCCCCCAGTTGTCTGCTCTGTGTCCATTCGCTGTGTGTTCTTCTGTGACCGCTTCTATCCTTATCAGTGGCACCAGGAATCTGTGTTTCTTTTTGTTGCATCATCTTGCTGTGTCAGCTCTCCGTGTGTGTGGCGCCATTCTTGGGCAGGCTGCACTTTCTTTCGCACTGGGCGGCTCTCCTTAGGGGGTGCACTCCTTGTGCATGGGGCTCCACTAAGCGGGGGACACCCCTGTATGGCATGGCACTCCTTGTATGTATCAGCACTGCGCATGGGCCAGCTCCACACGGGTCAAGGAGGCCTGAGGTTTGAACCGCGGACCTCCTATGTGGTAGGTGGACACCCTATCCACTGGGCCAAGTCTGCTTCCCCCTATTTACTTTTAATTGCCTCACATCAACTTCCTTCGTCAGCCAGCAGATAGCGCTCTTCAACAGGCCTCTCAGTTCAAAGCCTGGTTGGAGTGTGTTTGCTGCAACACAGACTGGATCAATGTAACAGGATCCTGCCTGGAGGCTAAGAGCTTGGCAATTCAAACTTTCTCTACACTTTGCAAACAGCCCCTTCCCTTTTCCTGCATAGGAAATAATTCTACTCCACTGTGCATCAACAACCAGTCCCAGTTGGTAGGGAAGGTGATTGAGAGGGTTGGATCTCTTTAGCACCATGCTGGTTCCCAGGGCAAACAAGGCATGACCCACTTGAACTGGAAGGGCTCTTGGGACACAGAAGACCAAATTTGTTCATCAAAAGTTGAATCAACCTTAGGCTGTGTGTCTCTCTCTCTCCCGTTTCCTGGGGAGGGGGATCCCTGGGACTCCTCTGTCTGTAGCTGCTGGCCAGAGGCCAGAGAATTCAAAGCTGCCTGCTCAGAGGGTGGGGGAAGGGCACTGGCAGCTGAAGCTTCTACTCACAGTCTATTGAGATTCTTTTCCTGTGCCCCCCCCCCCCTTTTGGGTGTTGTCTTCCCCTTGTGTCCTAAACCCTAGAACATTTCCCCCTGTGCTATTTCTGCCTGTCCTCTAGCTATTTTTTGGGGAGAGAGGTGAATCCTGTGTCTCTCTAATTTGTCATCTTCCCAAAAGTGGTCTAGGTACTTTTTTCAGGAGGTACTGGGGATTGAACCCAGGGCCTTGTACATGGGAAGCAGACACTCAACCACTTGAACTACATCTGCTCTCGGCAGTTGATCTTAATTAGGAAAAAAAAAGATTTATTTATTTATTTATTTATTTTTCTTCCCTTCCCCTCACCCACCCTGGTTGTCTGTTCTCTGTGTCTATTTGCTGCGTCTTCTTTGTCTGCTTGTTGTTGTCAGCGGCATGGTTATCTGTTTCTTTTTGTTGTGTCATCTTGTGTCAGCTCTCCGTGTGTGCGGCACCATTCCTGGGTAGGCTGAACTTTCTTTCGCGCTGGGTGGCTCTCCTTATGGGGTGCACTCCTTCTGCGTGGGGCTCCCCTTTGCAAGGGACACCCCTGCGTGGCAGGGCACTCCTTGCGCGCATCAGCACTGAGCACGGGCCAGCTGTACACGGGTCAAGGAGGCCCGGGGTTTGAACCGCGGACCTCCCATGTGGTAGACGGACGCCCTAACCACTGGGCCAAGTCTGCCGTCTGATTAATTCTGAATGCACATTAGAATTACACAAGGGAACTTTTAAAAAATACCAATATCTGGTACCCAACCACTAGAAATTCTGGTTCACAGGTTGGGAAGCGTTCAGAAAAGTTTTTCTCTTTTTTTTTATTTTTATTTTTTCCTTTTTTAGTTTCATGTATATCCAGAGTGAAAAACTGCTATCTCTGGCAAATAAGCACTTGGAGCAGTGGTAAACTGTAGGGATGTGAGGAATCACAATAAGTATTCTTCCTGTCTGTCAGGGTCCAAATTGTTCAGAGATATTTCTAGGTCAAGGCCTCTTTGGAAAAGGAGGAACAGGTTTTATCTTTGAGGAATTTTTACTTTAGCACAGAATTCATAGCAATTTGACACACTGACCTCCAAATTCCTCCCTGGTCTGATTTCACTTTAGTGTCTGACCTGGGCCTTAAAATTTATGGTTTGTCAATCCTGCTGAATACCCCTGCATTACTTTAGCATACAGACATATCTTAGTTTCTACTCATAATTTTGGGATTTCTAATTTAACATGTTCTCTCAGTTCCATAATGCTAATCCTGGTGTATCTTTGGCTTGACTCAGCATTTCCCCGTGACTTTCCATGTATTATTTCCCAATAGCAGTTAGATTGCTTATGTCTCAGTCCCATCATCTACCGCAGGAAGCAACTGCTCAGTCTCAAGAACTTCCATCCTAACAGTTCTTACCTCCTAAGTCTTTGTCAGGTCCACTGGCTTCAACCGAGGCCACCTTTGATATAATCTTCCATCCACTGGCTGGAATCCTGATACTTCTAGAGTCAACAGAGGAGGCAACTAGCATGATCTAATAGGAATTACTTATTCTCTCCCTGTCACTCATAAACCATTCACTTTATCAACCTGTAGCTCACAGGTATCTGATTTTAAAAGGCAAAGAAGGAGAATGCTATCACTCTTCTATTAATATAAATTTGTTTAATCACATTGCTAAGATACAGACAATTTTAGCCAGTCTTGAGGAAGTGCGAGAATTTATGGGAAGTAGGTCTTTAATAATTATTGAATTTTGGTGAGGAGCAATAGGAAGCAATTCTGGATATCCTTTTTATTGAACTGTCAAAAGACTCTTTTCTTCCACTCTAAGCCATTCTTACACTAAGACAGAGTAAATAGTTAATCATATGTGGTCACTAGTATCCAAAGATGGCCTTCCAACAATCCTCTCCTCCCTGTATACACATATAGCTCCTTACATCAAGAAATAAAGTTTATTTCCCCCTGTTAAACCTACACCATTGAATCTATGCTGGCCTTTGACTAGCTTTGACCAATAGGTAGCAGAAGTGACACTCTGGGACTTCCAATCCAGTCCTTAAGGAACTGACAACTTTCAATTTCTGCATCCTATCCAACCACTAAGCTGTGAAAAGCCCAAGGTACGTGGAGGAGAACTGAGACGATCGCAGCCAAGCTTTCTACTGACAGCAAGCACCAATTGCCAACCATGTGAATGAGTCATCTTGAATGTTCCAGCCCAAGATGACGGAAGTCCCAGCCAGCATCCTATGGAATAGAACTGCACAGATAGATATAGTCAACCCAAAGAAACACTGGGATAATAAAATAGCTGCTGTTTTAAGCCTCTAGGTTTTGGAATTATTTGCTGCACAGCAATAGAAAACCAAATCAGTCTTGGAAGTTTCTAGAGAAAATTTAGCCAAACTTTAAAATTTTGCAACTTTAGAAAATCTTTATATCCCTGGTGCAGGAGTACTAATTCAGAACAGCAGAGACCAGGCAGGTAACTTTGGTGGTATATCAGGTTGGGTGGGTTCCTCCGAAGGAGGCAGGCTCTTTTCAGCTTGACCTCACATAGGAATGTGATCCCAATGCTGCCAGAGCCTCTGGTTTTTCAAGAGACATTGTAAAACCATAATTTTTATGAACTCCCCTAACTTTTAAATGTTAGCAATTGTTAAAAGCAGCATCACTGTTTAACAAACAAAATACTTCCATTGGCCTTATATAACCCAGGGTTGCAAGTTTGTTAACTATGTCCTACAGCATTTTACAGGATATATCTCATTTGATCCTTACCACAATCTGATGAGGTAATACTATGGTTTTATCTACTTACAGATGTGTGAACAGGCTTGGAGCAGTTACATGATTTGTCCAATAGTATTAACTGGTCAGTGGTGAAGCCAGCATTTTTCCCCAGGCAATCTAACTCCAAAACCCATTTAAGAAGTCATAATAAAAATGCATAGCAGAAAAAGGATACATTATTAAAAGGATGCTAGGTGACTCTCAAAATTTCTTGGTAAGATTAGAGAACCAGGTTTGGGAAGTATACAGTAAGAAGCCCCACTTGCAATTCTGCCACAGATCTAGTCCAGTAAAAACTCCACAAGGCACAATCACCACTGCTTGAGGTGCTGACACAGTGACACTGGCATCAGAACTCCAGGACACTGGCTGTAGCCAGATTCCCAGGTTCCACTTGCACCAGAATGGATTTAAGTCATTACTCAAGAGTCACTTCTTGAGAGGGTGCTTCTAACTGGCAGAGGCTGGATTATGTACCCATGCCATGCCTTTAAGGAGGCTGGGAAAGCAAATGTTTTATCATTCAACAATTTTTCCTGAACATCTGTCATGAACCTGCCACTCTTCTAAATACTAAGGGAACAAAAGCAAGCAAAATAGGTAAAACTGCCTGAATTCATGAGGCTTCCATTCTAGAGAAGAAAACACAGACAGTAGTAAACCAATTAAGTAAAATAATTTTGTCAAATGGTGATGAATGCTGTAGCAGTTTGATATAGTTATGAATTCCAAAAATAAATATTGGATTATGTTTGTGAGCTGGTCTGTACCTGGGCATGAGTAAATTATGTTTAGGCTTTGATTGGGCCATGTCAGTAGGGTGTTGAGTCCCCACCCACGAAGGGGTGAGGATTCATAGATAAAAGGCATGGCAAAGGACAGAGTTGGAGTTTTTTTAATGTTGGAGTTTTGATGTTGGAGTTTGATGCTAAAGTCTTAAGCTGGAGCCCCAGGAAGTAAGCACACAGAGGAAAGAGAAACAACCCCCTGGAAGAGAGGAACCTTGAGCTCAGAAAGAAGCAAGCTCTGGAAAGAGAGGAACCCAGGAAGCCTGAACCCTGGCAGATGTTGACAGCCGTCTTGCTCCAACACGTGGAAACTGACTTTGGTGAGGGAAGTAACCTATGCTTTATGGCCTGGTATCTGTAAGTTCCTACCCCAAATAAATACTCTTTATAAAAGCCAACAGGCTTCTGGTATTTTGCATCAGCATCCTTTGGCTGACTAGTACAAGTGCTGTGGAGAAAAATTAAGTTGGGAAGGGGACTGGGGGAAGGGACTGCTGTTTTATAATGTTTTTAGGGAGACCTCACTGATAAGATGATAGTTAAGCAGAGATAATGCGAGGGATCTGGTGTTTTCAGCTTGCCTGTGTGTGTGTGTGTGTGTGTGTGTGTGTGTGATGGGGCAAGTAAAGCCTGTATTTTAATTATAGAGACCTTACCTCCATTCCCCAACTCTTGTGAGGTCACCTCTATCTTATCTTTTAAGTTCTGTGTAGGGTTAAAGGAGGAGTTTGGGGACAATAGTTTTCTATGCCCAATGGAACTATGAGAATAGACCTCCTAGGGTTCAAATCTTTACTCTTTACAACTGCAGCAGTGACTGACTACCTGGCCATGCATACAGGAACCTAGGACAAATTTTGGTGGGAAAGAGCCAGGACTAATGAAAAGGGATAAACGAGAGAGTGTGTATGTGTACTCACTCGCTTCTATCAATTGTGATACTGTAAATAACTATCTTAAGGCAAGGGTTTCAGTAAAAATCTTGTGCCCCATCCTCCATAAGTCTTTGTATTTATTTTTAAATTATAGGCATGTACTACTGAACAAAGTAATAGAATACACATACTATAAAACACACATATAAATAAAAATAAAAAGTATGTCAAAGATGAAATAAACGCTGTTTTGAAAATATTTTTATTTTATTTATTAACAATAAAAAGTCCTAATCTCTCTCAGGAAAGAAACATTGTTTATTTTAGTGAAAACAATGTAATTCAGTACATTTCATTATTTTCAAAGTCTTGGCTTAACACATTGTTTTGGGCAATAAAATCACATAGTGATAAACATTTCTTAACATCCATATTTCAAATTTCTCTCCATAGCATGAATTTATTTTAAAAGGTGGTCAATTTCTCACTTATAGCTTAAAAAAAATCAGTCTTAACTTAAAGGGACCAATGAAGTATGTTTGTTTCTTTCAAAATACCAGCTAGGTAAGTCAGGGTTCGGTCAGAAAACCAGAAACCACTGAAGGCATGTCAAGTAGAAAGGAACTGAATGCAGGTCATTTAGATACTTATACCACTATTTGAAGGAAATAGGAGTTAAGAGTTAGAGGAAGTGACCCCTAACTTTCAGGTTTGCCACCACCAGCAATTCAGAGAATTAGGAGGTTTCTGCTGTCACCCATGTCAGAACGATGCGGGCAAACCTCTGTTGTTGAGCACAGCTGCCCCAAAGTAACTCAGATCTGTGGCTGATTAGAGATCACTTGAAGGCTACTGCAGAACTTTGCCTACAATGCTTACACCATTGTGAGGTGCTGCCAGAGGAAAAACACATTTCCTCATACCTATGAAATCTCATGTGAATATACTGGCAGAAATAAATCACATCCAGAACCCTGAAAGCAAGAGTTTAGGAAATATAATAGCTACAATTCTAGTAGCAGTAATACAGAGAGCAGCATCTAAAGATGTGAGAATGAATGCTGGTTGCCAAAAACACATGATAGACCACACAATACCATACTCTTGATTGCCTCCGGGCATCACAGAAAAGGTCAGTGTTTTAGAAATGCTGGTCTCTTTTGTAAAAGAAAAATTGGTAATTAAGTTTGGTAACTCTTTTAAATAATTTTCAGCATAATAATCAGTAAATCTCTAGTTGGTGTACACAGTTTTCATAGTTATGCACATCTCATTACAAAGAAATAGTTTCTGTGGTGTAATTAAATTAACCATATTGATGAGATCCTGTGGTATATAAACTGCAGTATATCATAATACTTAAATGTAAATATGGCTATTAACAAATAAGCTGGATTTGGTAGATGCAAGTAGAGAATAATTTATTCTTTCTCACCACTGCTGCTTGCGAACCTCCTGGGTGACTTTTCCTCCTGCATGAAATATTGGGTGGTTCATATAGCTTTTCCAGAAAATATCCAGACAATAATAAATTAAATAAATAAATAAGGACAATTTCTTTGGTTTTAAAAAGCCCAGTCTGTATAACATTAACTCAAACTTCATCTAATCAAACTTCTCCCCTTTGCCAGCGTAGGCTGCCCTGGGATGAAAAATCAGTAATGAGGGCAGGAGGATATGGTCAGCCTCTGTTTCCCTCATTTGCTCTTTTATTCCTCAGTGCAACCTGTTTACTGAACAATTGAGATATGGTAAGATATAAACAGAAAATAATTTTATTTTCTCATGAGTGCCCCTACAAATCTGCTGTAATGATTTGTTCTCTTCTATGCCTGAACAAAATTTATAGCTTTCCAAACTTTTTCAGGTAACAACAGGTTAAGCAGTTTTATTATTATTAAAAGAATAGTCTCTTTTTCTAAGTATCAACCAGTTTCATCCAGTGTAATAGTAAAACTTCAAATGTCATTTAATTTAAAACTTCTCCCCTTCTCCAGGATGGAAATCTTTGGGGGAGAAGTAGGTGATCAAGGTCAGTTTCATTTCTATTTATCATACTACCTTCTCCCTCACTTGCTAGTTGCTGATCTGGTTCTGCCCTACAGTTGTGGCAGGGGAAGGAAGGAGAGTCAAGGTCTTGCTTGTTTGGGACAGTTGTAAACTGGTGTTAGTGTCCTCTGGAAGTAGCAGATTCCAAATATTGCTTCTTTCTCACAGATTCTCAAGACACTCTCCATCACCGAGGATCTCTCACCTGTAGTTCCCTTTTAGGTAGTTCCCTTTTCTAGTTGGACTCTTAGGATTCCTGCCTCAGCCCTCTTAGTTTCCAGCAGTCTTCCCTTCCATTGAGGTCATCTCATCCCTCTAGGTTGGATTTGGCTGGATTCGTTCTTAAAATGACCGAATCTGGCTCCTTTTCTAGAGAACCACACCAGGCCCACAGGAACTCAGGGTGTGCAAGCCATTCCAAATGTAGCCATCTGTCCACTTCTGTTTTCTCAAGGACCTCTATAATTTGTCTTTAGACTTTTTAGGAGTGAGTCAAATACCAGTCCCTGTGTCCCTCAAATTCCACAGGATGTATCAAACTTTCCAAATGGTTCTCTTGAAGTGCCCCCTCATTTGGCATGAGTTGAAGGGGAAATACCCCTACCCTCTCCTGCTTGGGGAGAAGGGAAATGTCCAGCATACTGACAAATGCTTCCAAAGAAATCCTCTCACATTCTCTTTTATAGCCTCGAGATGGATGCCGAGTTACTGTTTCCCAAAATCGAACTAATGCTTCCCAATATTGGTTTCACAATTTCTTAGCACGGGGTGCATAGGTGATCTAGCTCCTCCTCCCTTTAGAATGTGGAAGTACTTGGCACCTATTGTTTTGTTCTCAGCCTTTGGGGTCTCTGGTGAAACTGACACAGAAAGAGTCCCATTTTAGTAAATGCAGTTATCACTGTCAATCCCTCCTCCTTATAGAACTCTCATTCTTCCACCAGGACACTTGAGGTACTATTGTGACATGTGACAGTTGACTTAGGAATGTGAATGTACAATCTCCATATATGAAATAAATATAGCTTTTTATATAAGACATATAGGACATTTGTTTTTAGTATTATGGAAGATTAAATGTACAGAGAAATCTCTCCCAATATAGAATGCTCTAAAGTATGAGATGAAATTTTAACAAACAAAAATATTTTTTAAAGCGTATTTAAGCTATCAGGCAAGTAAAGGAGACTAGAATAACCTGAGATCAGAAAGGAGGAGCAATGCCCAAGCGAGCACTGAAAGCAGCATTGGCCCTAAACATCTACTGCTATCTGGTTGTCTGGAGTCGGAATTTTAATTTGCCTCAGGTAGTCAAAAGGAAAGGAAGCCTGGGCCTAGCAGGGTGGGAGAGTTAGATTAACGTCATTGCTGGGAGTGAAAAAAAAAAAAAATCCCTGACTTAGCCAAGATGAGACTAGGGCGGGGGAACCTTCTATAAGGATTCTTATTTTGTAATTTACCTTTTTAAAAAAAAAGACAAAAAACAAAAAAAAGAATTCTTAACCACAAGCTTACGGCCACATGTATTTGTGGATGAAATTCATACTATCTCTATGATTCTGAAATCCTTAAGCTGAAAATTTAGTTTCAAGTAGTCCTGGATTGGTAATGTCCTCAGGAATCTGGAAGAAGCAAACTCAAATACTCTTTAGAGCAGGGGTTCCGAACAATGGGTTCATGAGCTTGTACTGAAATTCAGAAAACATTATTCTTGTGGGGACGTGGTGGTGGTGTGGGTGTGATATATTTATTAAATAATATACAGTATAGTGTGGACTTAGTAAGGGGTCTGTGGCTTTCACCTGACTGGCAAAGGAGTCTGTGGAATAAAAACGGTTAAGAACATTTGCTTTAGAGGAACACACTTTAAAGCCTGGCCTCAGAAAATGCCTTAGCTAAAGTTCCAAAGAGCAGGAGTATATAGTGAAAAAATAACACACACAGAAATAAGTCACCATGTACAAGTTGGTAGAAACAATAAACTGCAGAATCAGATCCACATTTTGATTCAAGGTCTGATTCTGGCACCTGGGACTTTGCTCTGGGAAATGCCTTGATGATCCCAACACCCTTCTCATAGCACCTGCTAGGGCCTGGACCTTGGTCTCTCCCCTTCGCATACATCAGCAGCTAAGAAAGCCAGTAAGCCCAGGGAAAGATAAACTCACAGATTAAAATAATGAGATATTTGAAGAGTACAACCATAATAATAGATAGAACAAACTGTACTGGACAAAGCAGAATAGAACAAAATAGATCAAGAATTTAAATAAGCAAAATAAAGATCCTCCAAAAGATAAAAGAATAATAAGAAGGAGCAAGAGTTACAGAACCAAATCAAAATACTGGGTATGAAATTTGTAATGGTTAAACAAACTCAGTAAATTGGAAAAAAACAAGAAAATGAATAATGATCTAGATCAGCTCAAGGAATTTTCCCAGAAGGTGCTGGGAACTAAAAAAGAAATGAAAAATACGAAAGAACATTTAAGAGCTATGGAGAATAGAAGTGTCAATATCTGCACAGCATAAATATGAATCTCAGAGAGAAAAGCATGAATGGAGGGAAGAGGATATTGAAAGAAATTGTAAGTGAGAACGTTCATAAAATAAGGATAATAAGGGTTCCAGTTAAAAGGTCTCCTAGAGAACCAAACAACAGATAGGGGAAACCCTCAACTCGAACACTTTATAATTGAATTTAAAAACATTAAAGGCAAAGAATACTAAAAGTTTCGAGAGAGAAGGAGCAGACAGCACTCAAAGGAATAAGAACAGGATTGACATAGTCTTCTTAAAAGAGACACTGGAGACAAAAAGCCAGTGAAGTTCTGGTTCCTAACTGGTGAAGGTAACGAACTTTGAACTTAGAATATTATATTCAGTTAAACTATGATTTAAATGTGAGAATGCAAAGAAGATACTTTCAAACATACAAAGCCTTAGGAAAGCTCACACCACAAAAAGTCTTTTTAGAAAGGCTCCTGGAAGAAGTACTTTTTTCAAAAAGAAGAATAAATCTAAGAGGGCTTTAAGAGATATATAGAAAATTAGAATGAATGAATAACTTAATGTAAGTTTAGTGTGGTCTAAAAAATGTGAACCTAAAGAAAGATTGAAAATAAATCCATAGGAAAGCAGATGTGGCTCAACTGATAGAACGTCTGTCTCCCATATGGAGGGCCCAGGGTTTGATCCCCAGGTCCTCCTGACCCGTGTGGTAAGCTCACCCACAAGCAGTGCTGCTGCCGCACACAGGGACTGCTGTGCCATGTAGGGGCGCCCCCGTGTAGGGGTGCCCCATGCACAAAGAAGTGTGCCCTGCAAGGAGAACTGCTCCGCGTGAAGAAAAAAAAAGCGCAGCCCACCCAGGAGTGGCGCTGCACACACGGAGAGCTGAATCAGCAAGATGATGCAACAACAAAAACAAGACAGTTTCCCAGTGCTGCCGGATAATGCAAGCAGACGCAGAAGAACACACAGTGAATGACACAGAGAGCAGGCCATAGGGGGGAAGGAGAGAGAAATAAAATAAATCTTTAAAAAAAAAAGAAAAGAAATCCATAAAGTTGACAAGTCTTTAGCTAGACTGACCAAGAAAAAAAAGAGAAAAGACTCAAATTCTAAACTCAGGAATGAATGAGAGGATATCACTACTGACCTTATGCATATAAAAAAAAAAAGGACTATAAGGGACTACCATGAACAACTGTATTCCAAAAATTAGATAGCCTAGAGGAAATGGACAAATTTCCTAGAAAGATGCAAACTACTAAAACTTACTTACAAAGAAATAGAAAATCTGAATAGACCTAAAAGAAGTAAAGAGATTAAATTAGTGCTCGAAAACTTCCCACAAAGGAAGCACAGGTCTAAATGGCTTCACTGATAAGATCTACCAAATGTTTAAAGAAGAATTAATATTAATCCTTCATAAATTCTTCCAAAAATAGAAAAGGAGAAAATACTTCTCAACTCATTCTTTGAGGCCAATGCTACCCTGATACCAAAAAGATACTACCTGTATGTATATAAATGTAGAAATTGTTAACAAAATACTACCAAACCAAATCCAGCAACATAGAAAAAGGATTACACAACATGACCAAATGAGATTTACCCCAGGAATGCAAGGTTGGTTGACGATATGAAAATCAACCAATGCAATACACCATATAAATTGAATGAAGAACTAAAAAATACATGATTGGGAGTAGATGTGTCTCAAGCAGTTGGACGCCTGCCTTCCACATGGGAAGTCTCGGGTTTGGTTCCTAGTGCTTTCTAAAGAGATGAGCAGACACAATGAGCTGATGCAAAGAGCAGGGAGCAGATGTGGCTCAAGCAGTTGGGTACCTGCCTCCCACAAGGGAGGTTCTGGGTTTGGTTTGGTGCCTCCTAAAGAAGATGAGCAGACAATGAGTGAACACAATGAACAAACGAATGGGCACAATGAACAGAGACAATGAGCAGACACAATGAACAGAGACAATGACCAGGCACAATGTGCAGAGACAATGAGGGAGCCATCTTGGGGGAAAAAACAAAAAACCCACATGATCATCTCAATATATACAAAAAAAAATTTTTAACAAAATCCATCATCTTTTCATGATAAAAACACCCAACAAACTTCCTCAATCTGATAAAGGTCATCTATGAAAATTCCACAGCTATGTTAATGGTGAAATCTGAGAGGTTAACAAGACAAGGATGTTTGCTCTTGTCATTTCCACTCAACATTATAATGGAGATTCAGCCAAAGCAATTAGGCAAGAATATGAAATAAAAGGTGTCCAGATTGGAAAGGAAAAAGTGAAAGTATTTCTATTCACAGGTGATATGACATTGTACATAGGAAATCCTAAGGAATCCACACAAAAAATAATGGAACTAATAATTTCAGCAACATGTAGGATATAGGGTCAATTTACAATAATCAATTATATTTCTATACACTAGCAATGAACATGAAAATGAAATTTTTAAAAATTCCTTTTATAATAGCATCAAAAATACTTAAAAAATAATTTTAACAAAAGAATGTAAAACTTATACCCTGAAAATTATAAAACATGGTTAAAAGAAATTAAAGAAGACCTAAATAAACAGAACATCCTATGTTCATGGATTGAAGGATTTATGATCATTAAAGTGGCAACACTCCCCAAATTGATTCACAGACTCAACACAATCCCTTTCAAAATCCAAGCTGCCTTTTTGCAATAATAGACAAACTGACCCTAAAATTCATATGGAAATGCAAGGAACCCAAAATTGCCTAAACAATCTTGAAAAATAACAAATTAGGAAGACACACTTCCTAATTTCAAAACTTACTACAGTACTATAGTAATCAAGACAGTGTGGTATTGGTACAAGGATATACATAAAAGGAATAGAATCAAGAGTCCAAAAATAAGCTCTTACATTATGGTCAATTGATTTTGACAAGGGTGCCAAGATAAGTCAATGGGGAAAAGATTAGTCTTTCTAACAAATGGTCCTAGGACAAACAGGTATCCATATACAAAAGAAAGAAATTGGATCCCTGTGTAGCACCATATAAAAAATTTAACTGAAAATTAATGAAAGATCTAAATCTCTTAGAAGAAAACATAGAAGTAAATTTTCATGACCTTAAATTAGACACTGATTTCTTAGAAATATCAAAAGCACAAGAAACAAAGGAAAAAAAAAAGATAATTGGCCTTCATCAAAATTTTAAAAAACTTTTGTGCTTCTAAGGGAACCATCAAAAAAAGTGAAGACAGGGAGGCAGACTTGGCCCAGTGGTTAGGGCGTCCGTCTACCACATGGGAGGTCCGCAGTTCAAATCCCGGGCCTCCTTGACCTGTGTGAAGCTGGCCCATGCGCAGTGCTGATGCGTGAAAGGAGTGCCATGCTACGCAGGGGTGTCCCCCGAGTAGGGGAGCCCCACGCACAAGGAGTGTGCCCTGTAAGGAGAGCGCCCAGCGCGAAAGAAGTTCAGCCTGCCCAGGAATGGCGCCGCACACATGGAGAGCTGACGCAGCAAGATGACGCAACAACAAAGAGACACAGATTCCCGTGCTGCTGATAACAACAGAGGCAGACAAAAAGAAGAACACAGCAAATGGACACAGAGAACAGACAACTGGGGTGGGGCGGCGGGGGGAAAGGGGAGAGAAATTTTTTTTAAAAAAGTGAAAACCCACAGAATTGGAGGAAATACTTGTAAATCATATGTCTGATAAGAAACTTATAACAAGTTTCTGATCAAGTCAACACTAAAAAGACAAATAATCTTATTTTAAAATGGACAAAGGATTTGAATAGACATTTCTCCCAATAAGGTATACAGGTGGCCAATGAGCACATGAAAAGATGCTCAACATCATTAGGGGAATGCAAATCAGAAACACAATGAGAAATCAGTTCATACCCTCAAGGATGGGCTTAACTAAAAGAGACAATTAACAAGTATTGGGGATGACCTAGAGAAATTGGAGTGCTACATGGCTGTTGGGAATATTAAACAAAAACTTGTATACAATGTTCACAGTAGCATTACTCATAATAGCCAAAAAGTGGAAACAGCCCAAATGTCTAGGAAGTGATAAATGGATAAATAAAATATAGTATATTCATGCAATGTAATATTATTCTGTAATAAAAAGGAATGAAGGGCTGATACATATTACAACTTGGATGAACCTTGACAACATTATGCTAAGTAAAAGAGCCAGACACAAAGGGCTATCTATTGTATGATAGCATTTATATGGTATGTCCAGAAGAGATGAACCCTAGAGACAGAAAACAGATTAGTGGTTGCCAGGGGTTAGGGGAAAGTGGAAATGGGCATAAGATTGGCTTTCGGGATGATGAAACTTTTCTGAAAGTGGATAGTGGTATGGTTGTGCAACTCTGTGAATATTATAAAAATCACTGAATTGTGCACTATAAAAGGGTTGACCATTATGGTATGTGAATTATATCTCCTAATAAAGCTGATATTAAGAAAAAAACACCAGAAAATACATTACATAATGATTCAAAAATAAAATAGAGGATATTGACATGGCCAAGGCAAAGGCAAAAGGGAAGATGATAGGAAAAGACTGGAGAGAAGTGTCTTATTTCTAGGAAACGTGTGGATGTTGACAAGGTTAAAGAAATTTATAGTGGAAAATGAACGTAAATATGAACCTTAATCAGATAGGGTAAGCCACTAGAAGACTAAAAAGAGTGTTCAAACTTATTCAGCAAAAGAAAATTCAATCTATGCATTGAATGGGAAAAAAATAAAGAATGACAAAGAGAAAAACAACAAGCAGAGAGGTCCAAATAATAGTAAATACAATAAAATTACAATAGAAAAGCAGTTATTAATAGACTTATTAAAAAGAAGGTATAGACTCTCAGAATGGAATAAAAAACAAGATCTGGCAAAATGCTTAAAACAAAGGATGCAGAAACTTTGAAAATAGAGCTGTAGAAAATAATGGCAAGCAAATATAAACCAAAAGATAACTGGCATATCAAAATTATTAAATAAAATAATAAGGGCAAAAAAAAAACACATCAGAAAGAATAATGAGAGAAACTACATATTGGTAAAAGGACTATAAATATATATATATATATATATATGCACTCAATAACAAAGGACAAACCTCTGGCAAGACTGACTGAGAAAAAGAGGGAGAAGATGCATATAAACAGAACAAATAAAAACAGGGAAACAAGTACAGCCACAGTAGGGATTATAAGAATAAAAAATGATATAAACAACAGCAAATAAATAGATTTCTAAGAAATTTTCTGTAAGTATTGATCACATATAGATGTGTGGGAAAAGTATTTGATGTAGTTCAACACACATATGATAAACATTTCCAGAAAATTAGGAAATGAACTTTTCTTAACGTCAAAAAAAAAACATATACAGGGCGGCGGACTTGGCCCAGTGGTTAGGGCATCCGTCTACCACATGGGAGGTCCGCAGTTCGAACCCTGGGCTTCCTTGACCCGTGTGGAGCTGGCCCATGCGCAGTGCTGATGCATGCAAGGAGTGCCGTGCCATGCAGGGTGTCCCCCGCGTAGGGGAGCCCCATGCACAAGGAGTGTGCCCCATAAGAATAGCCACCCAGTGCAAAAGAAAGTTCAGCCTGCCCAGGAATGGTGCCACACACATGGAGAGCTGACACAACAAGAGGACGCAACAAAAAGAAACACAGATTCCTGTGCCGCTGACAACAACAGAAGCGGACAAAGAAGATGTAGCAAATAGACACAGAGAACAGACAACCAGGGTGGGGGCGGGGAGGGGAGAGAAATAAATAAATAAATCTTTTAAAAAAACACAAAATAACTAGAATAAACACCATACTAGATGGAAAAAATTTAGATACATTCCCATTAAAACAAGGAATAAGACAAAGATGCCATTTTCACCACTATGGTTTATCACAGTATTAAAAGACCAATGTAATTCTCTAAGATAAGACAAGACATAAAAAGTACAAGAATTGTGAGAGGAGAGATAAAACTGTCATTCTTTAAAGCTATGTTCATCTATACTTAAAAACTAATAATCAGATGAGCTATTAGAGTAAGAGAGATTAGCGAAGTCATTGGATAAGAAATCAATTTTCAAAAGCCAACTGCAGGAAACAGATGTGGCTCAAGCATTTGGGCTCCTATTTACCATATAGGAGGTCCAGGGTTTGATGCCCAGGGCCTCCTGGTGAAGGCGAGCTGGCCCATGTGGGAGTGCCGCCCCGTGTGGGAATGCTGCCCTGAATGGGAGTCCCGTTCCCTCCCCTGCCAATTGAGAGAGCTGGCATAGCAAGATGATTCAACAAAAGACACAGAGACAATAAGAGATGTAGGAGAATAGGGAGCTGAGGTGGCGCAAGAGAATGATAGCCTCTTTCCCACTCTGGAAAGTCCCAGGATAGGTTCCTGTAGCCGACTAATGAAAATACAAGCAGACACATAAGAACATAGTGAATGGACACAGAGAGCAGACAATGAGGGGGGTGGGGAAGAAGAGAAATAAATTTTTTTAAAAAGTCAATCGCATTTTATACCCAAAGCAAAAGCAACAAAAGAAAAAACAGATAAAATGAACTTTATCAAGATTATAAAGTTTTGTGCATCAAAGATTATCAAGAAAGTGAAAAGACAACCTATAGAATGGGAGAAAATATTTGGAAACCAAGTTTCTGATAAAGGTTTCATATCCAGAATATGTGAAATACTCCTGCAACTCAACAACAAAGAGACAAACAACCCAAACGAAAAAGGGCCAAGGATTTGAATAGACATTTCTCCAATAAAGATAGTCAAATGGCCAGTAACTATACTGCTCAACATCATTAGGCATTAGGGAAATGCAAATCAAAAACCAAAGAATAGCAATTCATACCCACTAGGATAACTGTTATTGAAAAAAAAAAAGAAAATCACAAGTGTCGGCAAGGATGTTGAGAAACAGGAACCCTTGTACACTGTTGTGGGAATGTGAAATGGTGCAGCCACTGTGGAAAACAATTTGGTGGTTCCTCAGAAAGTTAAGTAGAATTTTCATATGACCCACAATTCCATTCCTAGGTATATACTCAAAAGAACTGAAAGCAGGAACTCAGACATATATTTGTACGCCAGTGTTCATTGCAGTATTCCCAATTGCCAAAAGATAGAAGAAAGATGACTGTCCATCAACAGATGAATGGATAAACAAAAGGTGGTATATCCATACAATGGAATACTATTCAGCTGTAAAAAGAAGTGAAGTGCTGGTACATGCAACATAGGTGAAACTTGATGACAATATGTTGAACAAAATAAACCAGATACAAAAGGACAAATACTTTATGATTACTCTTATATGAGATACTTAGAATAAGCAACCAGGGGCAGAGAGAGAGAGAGAATAATGGGGAATTATTGCTAAATGAGTATAAGTTTTGGTTTGGGATGATGAGAATAGTCTGGAAATAGTGGTGGAAGTTACCAGTATTGTCAATGTACTTAATGACAAAATGGTTAAAATATTTTACCACAACTAAAATAATTTTAGGGGAGTGAATGTGATTCAAGTGGTTGAGCACCTGCTTCCCACAAGGCAGGTCCTGGGTTCAATCCCTAGTCTCCAGTACCTCTAAACAAAACAAAACAAAAAACCACACAAAAACACACACACACAAAACAATATTTTAAAAAAATCAATAGCATTCCTTGATACCAGCAATAACCAGCTAGAAAATGTAACAGAATAATATATTATCCACAAAAGTAACAACTGCATAGTACCTAGAAATCAATATACGAAGATTTGCAGAGAAAAAATTTAAGCTCTTTTTAGAAGACATAGAAAAGGACGACGACGACTTGGATAACTAGAGAAATACATCAGGAAGAGATAACTTAAAGGTTCTATTATTCTTTCTAAATGACTCCACAAATTAAATTCAATCCTAATCAATATTTCAACTGGAATTTTTAGATGGAACTTGAAGAAAAAATTATTCTAAAATTTATTTTGGAGAAAAACAAACAAACAGCTGAGTCAACATTAAAGAACAGAGAGGGAGACTACTAAATATTAAGGTATAGTACAAATCCATGGTAATGAAAAACAGTATGACGCAGGAATACATAGAACAATGGAAGAGAATAGAAAAAGAAAGTTCAAAATAGGCCTTTTACTATATAAGAACTTGACATATGATAAGAATGGTAACACAAATTAATGGGAGAAGCATTGATTTACTAGATGATGTTGAGAAAATTCTATATGAAGAAAAATAAAGCTGGACTCTACACAATATATAAAAGTGGACAACAAATGAATTATGAACAAAAAAATGAAAGGTAAAACTATAAAAATAACAGAAGAAAAAGACAGTATCTTTATGACCTAGATTTAGGAAAAGATGTCATAAACAAATCCTGAAAACCTCACATTAAAACAAAAAATAGGTAGATTTGACTATTCAAGAGTAAGGATTTATGTCTAATATAGGATGCCAAAGAGTTCAAAGACAGGTAACAGTCTAAGATATCTGCCACATCTAAAATTGATAAAAGATTAGTACCTAAAACATAAAAAGAACTCTTAAAAGACAGGAAAAAAAATTGACTAATGAGCAAAGGAGATGAACAGGCCATTCACAGAAGGGAAGACTAATTATAGCCTTGTTTGTGTTAATAAGGAATTGGAGACAATCTAGGTATCCACAACTAGGAGAACAAATATGTAGAATGTGGGGGATGCATACTGTGGAATACTTAGAGCACTAAGAAGCAACAAACAAAATGTACATATGGCTACATGGATAAACCTAAGAAAGTGTGAGAAAAATAGGAAACAGCAAAATTCATAGCATGGAACCCACTTATATAAATTAAAATTGCATCATGCAAAATAACATTTATTAGAAGGATGCATGCACAATCAAGTCACATATCAAATATATAAGAATGGGTGTCTATGGGAGGGAAAGGAATCGGAAATAGGGAAGAATGGGGAAGCCCACTGTCTAATAAAATGAGGGAATGAGGAGTTCTTGGACCAACTGAGAATTACAATGTGCTGTGAATTGAGGCATATGATTAATTCATTGCTTTGCCTCTGAGGTACAAGAAAGTAAAAATAAATTATACACAACACATTTGCATAAGGTTTGGAACTGCAACAGCCACTTGGGAGAGCATTAAGCTGCCAGTGGAGCTATCTGTGGAACCTGGCAGAGCAGGAAGACAGAGCATTGGATCTTGGTGATATTGTTTCAATCACTAGAAAAAGTTTCAACTAAAACTAGGTGTACCTCTAGACTACTCAGTTATATGAACCAAAAGATTCCATTTATTTTTTAAGTCACTTTGGGGTGTCTGGCACCTGTAGTGAAAGAATTTAACTATCCACTCTTGTACTTAAAAAAAAAAAAAAGTAATACCTACACCAAACATATTTTAATAAACATTGGATTCACCTCCATATTTTGGAAAATTAAGGGAGCAAGAGGAAAGATGAGTTTAAGAGGAAAAAAGTGAGAAAAGAGACAGAATAATAATAGCCACCATTTATTAGCTCCTACTATGTGCTAGGCACTATGCTAGGTGCTGTCTACTTTGTCTTTAATCCAAATAACAAATCCCACCATAGGGTATTATTCCTCAGTAGATTAGGAAAAAGGCTTAAAGGAAGTGAGCACCTTATTGACATCCTCATAGTGGGGATTTAAGAACCTGTCTATGGGATGCCAGCCTGTGCTCCTTCACATTATACTACCCTTCTAAAAAGAAAGATAGTAGGGAAATAACAAAGGGACAGACACAGGAACATAAAGGTAGATGTACACAGAGACAGGGAAAAAAAAAACTCAAAGAAACAAACCATGTCAAGGTACATATTGATAAGGAAGAGCTGTAGCTTTTGAGGTGAGGGCTTGACTGACATACCAAAATAAACTTGCCCTAGGGGAGTGTGTCACTGTCCAATGCAAAGCTCATGAATTCAGTTGCAATGCAAACCAACACCTGGCGCATACAGAACGAGCTCTTCTGTTTCTATTTCCAAATTTTGAAACTTTTTCAAGAAAAGATTTATTTTCTCAAGTATTTCTCAAAATTGTGTTTGTATATGAAGCAATGACACAGATTTCAGACTCTGACTTTCCATCTGATGTACATACACAGGGGTGTAAACAGCTATGCAGTTGTTAAAAAGAACAAGGCAGAACGCTATGTACTAATAGGGCTTAATCTCCAAGGTAAATGATAAAATGTTAGATACAGAACAGTGTACATGGCATGCTGTTTATTTTTTAAAAAGTCAGATACACACTTAAGCTCATAACTGGAGAAATCGGTAGCTGTGGTTGCTCTGGGAAGGGAAAAGGAAAAGAATTTTTGCTTTTCATTCATTATACACCCATATACCTTGCATTTTTTTCTTTTTAACCAAGTACAAAAATAATCTTCAACAAGTATTAAAAATTAAATTAAAAAAAGAGAAAGCAGTCTTTTACTTAGCTTCCCTGGTTGAACTTACTCTGTTACCTGATTATTACTATTTTATGTCAAGCAGTTCATTTTGTCTTCCTTCTAGCCTAAATCCAATTTTGGGATCTAGTATGGCCTGAGTAGAAATAATATTCTTTTTTTCCCCCTCTTTGAGTGATGAAACAAAAAGTCTCCTATCCATTTGGTCCTCCCTCTCAACCAGTGTTTCTTAAGAAAACAAAAAAAGTACCCATATTATCCATATTCATTTAATATACATTTAAGTAAACATTTCCTAACATTGTTTCCAACTTTTTTACTATTATGAACATTGGATGAACATTCTTGTACACAAATATTTGTACAGGTCAGTTTTTTCCTTAGAATAAATTCATAAAAGTGAAATAGCTTAGTCACCATTTGTTAAATTTCCCTTCCAGCTCCATCTATAGTTGTTGCTCCATGTAAGAGACACTTTCTTAACCAGTCACCCTTTTCTATGCCAAGCTCAGGTCTGACACTATTTCTTGCTTAAGTGGAGATGTGTAAAATATGCTTCTTGATGTGCATCTTTTTCTAAATGCCCCGGAATAACCGCACCTTCTGGACATTTGACGCTCACTTAACTCTAGAGAATTGTTTTTACTTATCCTTCTTGCTTACCTCTTGGTCTCAAAACCATTAGTTTATTCTGAAATCCTTAACTCCTTGGGCCCTATCTTCTAATTTTAAAAACTTTTGAGCTATTTTAAAAATAAGACTACACTATTGTTATTATTTTGAAGTATGTCCCTTTTCTTCTTTTCTATAAACATTTATATAGGTATTCAACAAATTAGCATAATACTGTAATAATTTTTTTGTATCCCTTTTTGAAATTTAACACATGGAGAGCACTTCCTGTCAGTAACTACTCAAAAAAATGCTTGCAAAATAATTCACGATATGGATATCATAATACAGCTGCTCTTGGAGCTGAACATGTTTGTTCTTTTTTTTCTACCATAAATATTATTGACAAGAATACTTCTGTAGATAGATCTTTATCTGTCTGTACTTAGAATACATTCCTAGAAGTAAAAATTAGTGTTATAGGGTGGAGAATACAGAAGATTCTGTATACATGACAAATTGCCCTTCATTTTTGTGAGTGATGATATTAATATTTGTATTCTATATTAATGGGATTGAACATTTTTCATGTATTAACTAGTTATCTCTATTTCTTACTTTGCCACTGAGCAAAGACACTTATATGTAGCACTTCAGTTCTTACTTGCCCTGAAAAAAGAATCTGTTACTTTGTATTTCCTAGTATGTACTGCGGAACACTAGTTCTAAGAATGTTAATAAAAGCTAACATTTATTTAGTGCTTACTACATGTAAGACATTATGCTAAGTGCTTTACATGCCTTATATTTAGTGTTAATTGGAGCACATGAAACAAGTGTTCCATGGTCAAACAAACCTGGGAAATAATGGGCTAAAAAATTGTGCGTACCAATGGCGCTTTTAATATGTAAATATTACACATATACAAGATGAAAATAAGTTATAAGTTTGGTCAACTTATTTGCCACAGACTTTTTTTTCCAAAAAGCATCTAAAGAGGTTATTATTCCCAAGAACACCCTTTTGTAAAACTGTCCTTAAAGGTTATTAGTTTTTTTCCAGTAAAAGCACTTGCAGCCCCGTCTTCTCCCTCTAAGCATCATGACCACAACTTTTTGAAATTCTAGCCTCTTTTGGTCTTCATGACAATACACTGAAAATACATTAAGTAAAAGCAAAACGAAGAAAAATGCACTCACACCACCACTCCTTATATTTTGGGGTTTATGTCCATCTCTATATTTTTTAATAGATACATATTGAGCTTACAGATGACAAACCGCTCAATTTCTCTGGCAAATTGCTTTCTATCTCCTCTTCATCCATTCCCTACCCTCTACCCTGGATTTTTAAGGCTGAAGTCTTTCTCTGTTCTTTTCTTTTAATAACACTTTTCCTAGAAATCCTCAACTCATAAAGCTTTAAAAGATGATCGTTTCTGGGGAGCAGATGTGGCTCAAGCAGTTGGGCACCTGCTTCCGTCATGGGAGGTTCCGGGTTCAGTTCCCAGTGCTTCCTAAAAGACAAAAAGCAAACAAACAAAAAAACAAACTAAGGGGAGCCTCTGTGGTTCAGTGGTTGAGTGCCGGCTTTTCACATACGAGGTCCCAGGTTCAATTCCTGGCCCTTAACTTAAACAAAAAGGAAAAAAAAAAAGACGATCATTCCAAAGATAATGTCCATGTCTATACTTCAAACCCTGACACTGGTAGGATCATTTCTAAAAAAGAAAGACAAGACACTATTATCCAAAGGAAGGAATCTATTGAGGCTGCATTCAAGGACTCACAATCTACTATTCGAAACGTATACCCCATAATCAGACTGGTCTACTTCCTGCTTCTTCCTGATTCTGCTCAAGGCATTCCATTTTTAATTCATCTAGCCAAATCCTACCTATCTTGGGGGACCCAGCTCAAGTGCCATCCACTTCACAGTTTTCCCAGATCACTCCAGTCCAATTTCTTCTCTCCTCTGAACTCAATTGCCAGATGGCAATGGACTGTCTTTGTGACCAATTTTGAACCATTATCTTTTAACTTGTCATGTGACTGCAAACTGAGTATGATGAGGGCGGGAACTGTGTCTTTTACTTCTGCATCCAACATTGCCTAGCACCGTATGATACAGACAAAAGATGCTCAACTACTACTGAAAGAAGGAAACATTAAATCCAAGTTAGCCCAATAATACAACAGACACAGGAATAATATGTACATTCCTCTTTATTTAATACAACAAACACGTAACACATACAAAAAGAAAAAACACTCATGTAAAAGGCCCTGTCACAAATGATAGACAGGAAACATCTACACTGAATCAAATAAGGCTCCTACTTTAGAACAGGGGTTTGCTAGCTACACCTGGAATATGAGCAAGGCTGTTGCGAAAGAAAAAAAAAAAAAAAGGAAGAAAAATCACTGCACTGAAGGAGTATGTCCATGGGGTTACTTTACTGAATTCACAGATCCATATTTAGGAATGTTTAGGCCCTCTCACATATCCAAAATTCAGCAGGGATTTATGAAACATAATTTTTTGGTTTAAAAATTTTACCTGCCCTCATTTCTTCTTAGAAAGTAGGGACTAGATTTCTTTAAAAAATAGAGACCAGCAACTGCCCGAGACAAGTTTAGAAAACTTTTTATCATTAAAGTTCATGTAGAACTGATAATGTAAAAGCAAGATGAAAGCAAGAAGAATTTTAACTTTTTAGTCATTTCCTGATAGCCAGCATTTAATCAACCACTGGAAAAGACAAAATGGAAATACCTAGGCTCAGTGCAGGGTTCAGTAGCAGCAGTTTGTCCATATTCCTGCTCCTATTAGAGCTGGAAATTAAACAAGCACCAGTTCAACTCAAAAGAGCCTTATTCAAACACACACACACATACGTACCCACAACCATTCACATATTGTCACCCCCCCCCTTTTATTTAAATTTATTTTATTTTTTTTACTAAAATAATACAAAAAAGGGAGACAGGAATATTTACAAAAATCCATGGCTGGTACAGTACATTATTTTAAGACACACTAAATGCTACAATCTTTCAGGTCCTGAGATTATTACAATATCAACTTTCAAAGCTTGTGTTCAGGTCCAGTTTTTAAGGAGAAAAAAAACCCAACCCAAATATTAAGTCACACACTTATTTAAAATACAGTATATCCCTTCAAGTTAGCAAAAATGCACCTCCCTATTAACAAATGGAATACAGTAATTAGTACCATTCACCTATAGAACAGCAATTATTTAGGCCCCTTCTTCAGTTTGGTTTTGAAACATGTTGGCATCTATATCAATTGTGGAGGTGGCTAAAGTAAGGGGAAGATGTATTAACTGGAGGGAAGTTCCTCTACAGAGTGAACATTCACTGTATAAATAAGTCCTATTTCCTTCTGTCATTCTCTTATCAAAATTCATACTGCAAGGTTTGGAAATATGTGCTTACCCAGACTAAAATCAAAATCATTTTTCCAATCAGGACAGCAAAAAAGGTTTGCAGTCCCATAATGATTTTTATAACTGCAAATTAACGTTCTTGCTTGTACTAAAAGAGAGAAAATACTCATAACTTAGTTACCTTGGTAGACTCTGATTAACATATTTGGGGCACAAAATTTTCACCAGCCAGAGACTTATTTTCCTCTTCTTTTAAGCTTGACAATGTTTAGCAAGCAAAACACAGGGAATGGCCCTAGGTTTATGTACTTTCCTTAAAGAATAATTTGATATTTTTTATATTTCTTACAATAAAATATTTTACAGTGCAAAGTTTAAGTATTTCTCTATGGAGGCTGGCCACGGTTCAGAGGAAATTATTTGTAGGGTGGGAACCTATCTCTAGAAGGATCCCATGCTTTTCTGAAGGTTTCAGAAGGTATATATAATTCGTTACGTAGGCATAGTCAAGACTTAAAAAATTGGCCAAAGTTGGTCAAATTTCTAACTAACTATATGAAACAGTAATACTTTTGTCAACTGAGAATAACTTCTATTTTAATGCCTCTAGACAAAACGGGGGTAATCCTTGGTGATTTTATAAGTATGGGAAAGAAAACCCAATTTGCTGGCAGAGGGCATGCTATCCCTGCAAATGGCAGAGATAAGCAAAAAATGAGGAATATTTATGGCTGCAATGATATAAAATACAAGATAGTGAAGATGTGACAATTAAGGGCATGTTGTCATATAGAAAAACATGCCAACTGGCTGGTCTTGGTTGCTGCTGACTTCTAAATGTGATCTAAGGGTATATGAAGCTGATAACTGAAAAAACTGAAGTATTTTCAAGTTATCTTGGGTAAGGGTCATCTCATTTTTTATTTCAATTAAGTTTCCATTGGTGTTCTATTATAAGATATTTTAAAACCAGATTTAAGATGAAAGAGAATTATTTTATTGGGCAAATTATGTCTAGACAGGTTTCTGAGGAACATAAAATTGTTACTAAAGATTCACAGAGCCTGTTTGACTCAGGACTATTCCAGAAGTATGAGAAAAAGCAAGATAGAGAATGAGAGTTAATGAGAAATAAGAGCCCCTATCAAAGGTCTGCATCTCTTCTTAATGTTAGAACAACTTTGCAAGGTATCAAGAGGAAGCTATGTCTACAATATCATTTGGTAGAGAAATCTATTTTGTAATACAAAGGAAAAGAAAAAAAATTTCTGTCACCAGTGATGCAAGTGACTAAGTCCTGGACACAAAGACCTCTTTAATTATTCTACTTATTTCTAAAAGTATTCTAGACCTGCTTGCGTAACAGTTTTGGGAAGCTATCTGAAGTTTAATTACTAACCTACTATGAGATGGAAATATGTAGGAAAGATTGAGAAGTAGAAGTACTACAACATGAAGAAATTAAATAAAGATCACAAATAGCTACTTTCAAGTGAATGGTACTTCGGGATTATTTAAGAAAAATGTAATTCAATATCAAGTTATTCAAAGGCAGATTAATGAAAATCCTAAGAGAGGCCCTGTTGGCATCCTCTGCTGGGATGTAAACAGTCTCCTGGAATATGCCTGTAGCCTTTATTTTTGAATTCACTGGGGACAAAGGAGAGATTGCCAAGACCAGTGAGAAAAGAATGTGAAAGAGTTTAGTCTTTCTTTCCTAGACTGGTAACAATATGCAAACTTGAAGAAGTGGTTAATTTAACAGCTCAGACCAGAGGAAAACAAAATGAAGACTAAAGCAAATGAGGAAAGAAGAATCCAACATTAATAATCAAAGCTATTTCTAATTACAGTCTGACCTTCTTTCAGCTCTAATAACCTGAACATTGTGCCAGAGAATCTGAAACTTTCTCCGAATTGAACACTGGGATGATTTTATCCTAACAATCCAAAGTCATTCCATGATATTAACTAGTTTTGCACCAGTAAAATGATCTGTACTTTTTGAAAATAAAGTTCACATTTTAAGACAGACAAAAACACAAAATACCTCTATTTTAGGCTTCTCTGTTAATTTTCCCTAAATGAACACACATTCAACAAAACCCTTATGCCTTATTTCTTTGGGTAGAAGTCTGAACATTTATTTGAAGAATGGTAAACGAGGAAATGTGGACAAAATGGTGGAAAATAAAGAGTATGTCTATCTGCATAGTTGATATTCAGAGGCTACTAAGGCCTTATCTGAAAAAAAAATCAATTAAAAAAAAGTAATTAAAAAAACTAAAATGTCATCTGACTGGAGATTAATTTGGCCTTGGTCAATTCTGGGAATTAACCCAGATGCTCTGTTTGCTCGGGTTTGGTCCTTTCTATTGACCCATTTCAGTTGGATAATTTGTTCCTCTTCTCCCTACATTCTCTTCCTTGACCCTGAATATGTGCTACACTTTAAATCTACAAACACACCTAACAATTGTGGCTCACATTTAACCTTAACTAAAATTGCAACATACATTCTTCCTGTCATTATTATTTTAAATGATAAAAGGAAAATTGTATGTATTACTAGTTAATAATGCAGGGATGGAAGCTGGGATAAAATGATCTTTGTTTCCTCCAGGAGTTGGGGAAAACGTATTTCCCTCTACCTGCACCTCCAAACCTGCCATAGCCAAGGAAGTGAATCCGTGCTTTCCCTTTCTCATTTTTCTACAACAGCTAATGGTTCCAACTCTTTCATGGGTTGAAAGGCATAAGTTACAAATGCAGACTGGCTAAAAGTAGACACAGGTGTGTAGTGCTTGCCCCTTCAGTGCAAAGCTGGATAAACCTGTAATTTCAGGAATAGTGTATAATCTCTGACTTAAAGAATAAGGAGACTCCCATTCATTCTTAGTAAGTTAAAAGCTTAGCTATCCATCATCAAACAAGTAATCAAAAGAAATTAGATACAAAAGATGGAAAAGTGAGGCAGATAAAACTTTCAGGATCATTTATCATCTCCAATAACCACTCATCCAAACTTTACCTAGCTTTAGCTCCACAACCTTGGTAAAACTCACGTTAAGTAATAACACCGTAAAAGGCTCAAAAATCTACTTATAACTAAGAAACTTAGTGTCATTCTCCTCATTAACCTGAAATTAATGATTTCATCCCACCACAAATATAATATGTTTAAATAACAAATATGTATCTAAATTAGAATTCCAGTGATCTTTTTTTTTAAACTAAAAAACCATATGGTGCTTTCAATACCCATTGTAAGGGAAACATTTTTAGCCTCTGCAGGAAGATGATAATACTACCTTTAATTATATAGGACATTTTTAGAAAAACTCAAAATACTTTCGAAATAGTAAAGTCTCTGATATCCCTGGGAGGTAGGTGAATATTATTATACCCAATTTTCTAGTGGGTAATCTGAGGCACAAAGGTTAAATGATATTCCCCCAAATAGTAATTTAAGAATAACACTGATGACTGGAATGCAGGCCACCTGTTAACAGTTTTGCTATCAAGTAATGTTACCAGGGAGTCTCACTTTCTCCTTTTTGGCCATCAGTTTCCTCTTCCCAATTAAACTTTTATTTTAAAGGGGGCACTTATTAAATATATTTGCACTGGGTTTGAGGATTGGTTCAACTTAGTCTCCCTTAACATGTCAAATCAATTTGTCTTCAACAAGAAACAGATGAGTCTTAAATTCTGGAATTAAATTACTGTGTGTAAGGGAGAAATCTAAGTAACCATAAAATCAGATTTAGCCAAATATAATTATCTGGCAAATAAAAAGAAAACTGAAGAGCTCAAGAATGCTATAGCATATACAAATGTTTTCCGCAGTATCTGAAGTCTTTCTACTTCTAAGTTTATTAACCTTTTAACAGATAGGCAGCTATATGAATTCTTCAAAAAACATTTCCCACCCGAAAGAAAATATGATGCATTTTTAACATTGATAAAGTTGCTAACTTCCTTCAAAAATTATTTAGATATAATACCATAATTCTAACTCCAGCCCTCCCATGTCTTTTTAGTCTTACCTGCCACAGTGCACCTTATCAACCTGACACAAAATAATCTTGTTATTCCAATGCTTTCTCCTGTATTACTTAATAAAAAATTTGAAGGGCACAGAACAGTGGGTTCCATCCAGGAATAGTCAATGAGTCTATTAAATTTATTTTACTTGTAATAACCAACTTATTATATATTTTTTTGTTAACTTCTACAACAGATATTCAAAGGGGAAGATAGCATCTTGGGAAAAAACAATTTCCCAATTGCCCATTTTAATCTACTAAAAGCAATGGAATAAACAAGGCAGAAGTTTGCAAATATCATTGAAAGGGAGTGCTTAGAAAGGATGCATGGTACAGCAGCTACTAGTTTTATATATATTACATATATATATGTATGTATGTATCTACACATATATCCATATACATATAAAGAAGAGTATTACAGCATTACATGACCTTGGCAAGTTTGAGATTCTTCCTCCTGAATCCCTGACTTAGAAGCCTGTACTTTAGAATATCTGAGAACAGTTTCAAAAGAGGGGGGGAAAAGAAAGAAAAAAAAAGGCACTTAACAAAGACAAAGGCCTGAATAGAGCATGTTTTTGAGGAGTAATATAAGCATCTTACCAGAGCTAAGAAATGATTTACAAAGAGCTAAACTTTTCCTCTTAAAATTTTATAAAATAAAATTGCATAACATGTTTGTATTCAGTCTTTTACCTACTACTGCATTTTTCTTCTGCTTCATTCATTACAAAACACCCCCAAAAGCAAAACAAAAACAAAAACAAAAAATGACCACCCAAAACAAAAACAAAAAACAATCATACACATAGATAAAAGTGCCCCTTTTGAGAACATAAGATCAGCAGAAATTTAGTGCTGAAGCACAAGGAAAGTTCTCAAGTTTGGCCTGATTAAAGATTTTTCTCAGTTTACTATTTCCAACTTTTAAACCAAACAAAAACAAAAGCAAACACAAATTCAAAACCTAAATGATAAAAACAATACAGGGACCAGTGTGCTTTTATGGTACACTCCTAAAATAAAGTATCCTAATTCTATACATGGGTCAAAATATATGCTAATCCCCCCCTAGAAATAAAGAAATGAAAATTAAAACCAACCAATACAGGCAAAATTCATTTTACAAATGTAGCAGCAAATATGATAGATAATTGGAGTTCTAAAAGGATCCCAAGGGATATAGAGTTCTCAATCAATGGCAGTTTGAATAACAGTAGAATTTTTCATTTTAGAAAATGTCTTGAACCAAGTAGAGGTGGAAAGGGGTACAGTAAAGGGCAACAAGAGGAGAAAGACTAGATGTGTCTGCCCTTCCCATCCCCAGGTAGTAAACAATTTAGATCTGCTTTGGGAAAAAATATCCTGGATTAAAAATCATTTCCAATAAGTTGTTTCCAAACAGGTGTCAAACCCACAGTATTCAAACATGTGCCAGGTTCTTCCCCTTATCTTGGTGATACAATAAACCTTAGTCAACTTTGATGACATAAAATATGTAATTTGGGGTAACAACATCCATCAAAGGGGTGGTGGGCGCATGAAAGAATGTATTAACACAATCCTCTGTTGTACTCAAAATGAGATCAAGATTTTGTAACTTGAGATTAACATCACTCCTTTTCCCAAAACCTTTTTCTTCAGGTTGTTTTAAAATCATGATATATTTTTTTTTACCCTCTGATTGCAGAAGCATATGAGAAAGAACTATAATTGACTTATAATGGAAATTATTGCTAGCATTTATCTTGGAGGCTCTGAATGAGCTTGACACTTGGCTCCCAAACAGTCTCCAACCGGAGGCTCAGCACTACTGTCTGTCTCTGGAGACAACTCTGCTGACCATTATTGCTTGTGAATACTGAGGAGTAACTTGTATGTACAGTAACAGCTTATGTATCAGTGAAGGCAATTTAAAATATAAGACAGCTGAAAACAGTTTAGTCTTCCTGAATCAAAAATCCTGCTGAATAGGCTATAATTAAGGGTGTTGAATATTTTTGCATTGGGATGTTGCTAATGCTCTTCAGAAATACACAATGCTCTATATCCTTTCCAATTATTCATTTTAAAAAATAATATACTTTAAGTGCAAAAATACAGTATGAGTCACAAGTTCTCTGTGCTAAAAATAACCAATTTATATGTTGTTTTTTACTAAGAAAAACTGTAAAGAGAGGTGACCATTAAGTATGGACACCATTTTCAATGTTATGATCTATAAAAGAAATAAGTTTGTATTTACATGTAGGAACTTTCTGAACATAGTTTATCTATACAGAAATACAAGGATGTTTTTACTCATTTGTACAACATAAAAAGATGAACTTGACTGAATTGGATGTAAGTCGGTAGTGAAAATGTGGTGGTTGTGTGGGGTGAGGTGGAGTTTCAACAACAGTCCTTAAGGAACCAAGACTGAAGAGAATAAAATATAATCTCCATACATATGGACTCATCAAAACCAAGGGCCTTCAGATATTTTTACTGGTTAGTATAAAATTATTCTGGGGTAGAAGTTCATAATCCTGCTCTTTTCTAATGACAAGAAAAGAGGCATCAGGGATCTTCACATGGCATGATTCAGAATTGATGCACTTGAGAAATTAATATTCCTTGATTTAAAGTAGTAATGAATTTATATGTGTGTGTATACACATACACACAGGCATACATGCACAATTATGAGCAGGAAGAGGGATAATATGCACTCTAAAAAGACCCAACTTCCCTCCTGGTTTGGGAAGTAAAAGAAGTTATCTTCCCAAAGAAAAACTCCTATCACTTAACCTGATAGTATGAGCGAAGACATTTTTTTTCTTTCAAATTAGGTAAAAAAAAATAAGAGGTCCACTACCTTGGAATAAACCAAGAGGACAGGGTAACTTACCCTAATTAAAAAAAAACAAAAAAACCTTAACCAAACATGGTCAATTCAAGTCAAAACCTCCTGCAACATCCTAATATCCTTCCAAAATAGGGTTGATGCATCACCTTTGTTTTATTGGTAAACTAAATTCTTAGAAACAAGAAATTATATCAATGACTCCTTTGAAATAATCCTTTCCCCTTATTGTAACAAGTTCTTGGAACTAAAGTTTCAGTTATTTATTAACTTTTTTTGCTATGAAGCAAGCCAATGTGGCTTTGAAATCAAAATATAGGCGTATGGATCTGAACAGATCTGTGGTAATTTATTCACAGTCCTATAGGGTTCTAGGACTTTTGTTTATAAAAGGAAAAGGATCTGTTAAATACTTTAAATAAACTTAAAGGTTTACGGTGGTGTGTATTGAAAACAAATGCAAGAAATCTTGCTACTAGTAACAGATTAGTACTACCACCAGTCTGATGCTGAATAGATTTTGTTATTTTGTTTCTTAATTAGTCTGCCAGAAATGGACAAGTAAAGAGTTTATACTGTACTTATGGGTACAGTTTGAAAACAGTCACAAGCCTAAATAAGGGGTAAGAAAAAGACAGTAGAACAATGAGATGAAAAAAATAAAGTGTATTCAAACAGGACCATAAATTTCTCTAACATCCTTTGTTGAATATTCTATTTGCATAAGGAAGCTGCAATAACTAAAGGGTCTTACTGCCTGCAAGTTTAAACTCATAAAAATACTCTGCATAAATAATGGTAAAGTTTAAGATCCCAAATGCTCAAAATCAATTTCACTACACTGGATATAGGGAATAAAAATATTATGCTGTGATTGTTTAAAAAAACAATCCATTGTACACATGACCTTAATGTAATTTCTTCCTTTAAAACACCATCTTCAAAATTAAAAAAATATATATGCTATTCAGAATGCCCAATGAAGAAGCATGTATAGTACATATGTATCCCTGCTTATATCAATAGCTAATAATCATCTGAAATACCACTAGCTAAAAGAACAGGAGAAACTGTGAACTGAGGTGAATTTAAGGAAAATCTACAGTTGATGTTGATAGGCCTGCAAGGGCAAAGAGCACCAAAGCAGCAGTCATTTCTCAAAGGATCCATTTCTCAAGAAAAAATGTGAACACAGTCACATTTAAACATCAAGAAAGGAAATAAAAATTAATCACTCAATACCCAAAAGCACACACCACCTGAAGAAAAGAGTTAAGTACCTGCTTCTGAATGGAAGATGAAATCGACCCTTTTACAAAAAGGGGACATCTAGGTTTTGTTTCTTTAAGAGCAACAGGCTCAATTTCTTGACTTTAAAAAACTCTAGATGATATAATAATATATATCACTGTGCTAATAATTTTTGGCAGCATCTTTAGTTCACTGTTCTACGTGGGAAGCTGCTACAAGCTGGAGAAGGTTCAAGTCTGTTCAGGAATTTTGAGGATTCAGTAGTTACTCAGATTCCGTCTGTATCAGACATTGAGTCATTAAATTTTTTGTGGCAAACTTATCACTTGCTGCATAGTCCACTCAAAGACATGATTAGTACTCCTGACAAACTGGCCTAATTCCAGACATACTGACTTTTATTATGCAATTATGTCTACGAGTGTTCAGAACCAACCCCCAGGATGGATGGAGTTTACCCAAATCCTCTCAACTTCCTTTTTCCTCTCCTGTGAAATATCAAATTTGTACTTCTGTGGGTTTGACAACTGAGTCTCTTTCAAGTCAGTTAATATGGTAACTTTGTCTTTCTTAGAAGAGACCAAAGGTCACTAACTTTGCACAAAAGCATTTCTTCCTTCTGCACCTGGCTTTGATCAAGTAATGTTTTCTTTTCTTTTTCCTCCTCACCACAGTGCTTGGGACGAGAGAATGTAAACATTGACAGAAACAGCAGCCCTATGACCACATAAGTACTTTCCCATCAGGTAGATTCCATCAGTCAATTAAATGTTTCATCTCCTTTGCTTGCTGGGAAGTCATTGAGATTTCCGTGGTAATTTAGTGTCCCCTTTACTTTGGCCACCATCTGAGAAAAAGAGAGCTTGAATTGGTATGGATTGGCATGTTATACAAAATAGGTAAGAAAAACAAAACAAAGCAAAAAGAGCAATTAACTTTCAATTTTTATGTGGACCGTACTGTTAAAAAGTAATTTTAATATATTGCGTAGCATTACAGAGGTTGGTAAGAACATAAAGCAGATAAAAACACAACAAGAATGATTCTCTTATCTCAAATAACTGAGGTTCAATTGAATACTATTTCAACAAATATATCACATCTATATAAAGGAACCAGAATATGTCATTCCCACCTTCAAGGAACCTACTATATCTTCCTATTTCTTTAGAAGACAGTACCAACCTAATTTTCTCAAAGGTGGAATTAAATTTCTTGCTATGATATAGCATTTGGTAATTAATTCTCAATTAGTTAAGTAAATAAAGGAACGCGCTGGTAATAAAAAATCCAGTTGAGTCCTTGTTTTGGTCCCAACCCAGCAAGAGGTGTCAAGGAAATCTACTAGAAACAATGGTTTCTATTTTTTATATATGGATATTTAACTGTTTATAGGGAAATGGTGATTCCTCCATTTAAACCTTAGCTAAATTGCCTACAAAAACTGGGAGAAAGGAAAAGAAGGGGATACCTGGGCGAGAGAAGAGCTCAATGACCTTGAGAGCCAAAAGAATATAGGGAAAGGCTCCAATAGGTCACTGCCTTAGCAAGGAAAATTAAGCATCAGAAACAACCCAGACCTGAGAGAAAAAGACAGGGAAAGGTAACCTTAATTTTTAAAGGTAGAGGCATGAATGGTAGAAATGCAGAAGTGAAAAGAAACAAATTACTGCATTGCAACAACAGAATCTTAATGCTGAAAAAGATCACAAAAGTCACATTGCCAGGTCCACTCATGTGATACATAAATCCCCCTGGCAAAATATAAATAAAACAAAAAAAACTGCTTCTGTTGAAGAAAAGATAAATCAATGAAACAAGATCATTTCAAAAGTTGTATAAACAGAATACTACTATTAAAATAGCTTCGGTGACATCAAAGAAATTGGCTTTTTCATTTATAATGAGATATTATACACCTGTGTTCATACAGAAAAATGATTTGACCTGATGCATAAATTTATAAAATGGCAAGGGTACTTTTTAAGTAAGATTATGCTCAAAGAAATTTTAGTTAATTAACAAACAAAAATACTCATACTAACTGGACTATGAATTCTTTAGATGAGGGTTTGGCCAACTATGGTTTAAGAGCTAAATCTGGCCTGCCACCTGTTTTTGTAAATGAAGCTTTATTAGAATCCAGCCACACTCATTTATTTACATATTGGCTAAGGCTGTTTTCGCACCACAGTGGTATAGCTGAGTAGATTCAACATACAGACTACATGGCCTGTGAAGTTGAAAATATTTACCATTTGACCCTTTATAGAAAAAGTTTACTATCCCCTCCTTTAGATGATAAGGAGAGAGAATTATCCATTAATTGAGTGCTGATTATCTACCAGTACTGTGCTAAAAGTTTTTTTTTAAAAAGATGTATTTATTCATTTATTTCTCTCCCCCGCCCCCGCCCTGGTTGTCTGTTCTCTGTGTCTATTTGCTGCATCTTCTTTGTTCACTTCTGTTGCTGACAGCAGCACAGGAATCTGTGTTTCTTTTTGTTGCGTCATCTTACTGTGTCAGATCTCCGTGTGTGCGGCGCCATTCCTGGGCAGGCTGCACTTTCTTTTGTGCTGAGTGGCTCTCTTTATGGGGCGCACTCCTTGCGCGTGGGGCTCCCCTACGCGGGGACACCCCTGCGTGGCACAGCACTCATTGCACGCATCACCACTGAGCATGGGCCAGCTCCACATGGGTCAAGGAGGCCTGGGGTTTGAACCACAGACCTCCCATGTGGTAGACGGATGCCCTAACCACTGGGCCTAGTCTGTTTCCCTGTGCTAAAAGTTTTAATCAATTATTTTTATTAAATTCTCATAAGAAGCCTATTAAAAACATTTAAAAAAATAAAACAAAACATTGTATTGCCCCCAATTTGCAATTAAGAGAAATGAAGGTCAAACAAGTTAAGAAACTTGCTCAAAGTGGCAGTCCTGGAACTCAAATTCAAGCTGATCTCTATGTTCAGCATCTTATGCTTTAAATGTTTTAAAATGAAACTTTAAAACATTTTTATTTCAACCACTTGGAAAATAGACAGTCATATATCCTTCTTCCCTCTAGAAGAGTAGCATTACCCAGACAATAAGATAATCAATTTAAAAGCTGGAACACTCTTCTGCCCTGATCAAGATGGTGGAGTAAGATGCTTCAGGGTTCCATGTCCCCACAGAAGCTTTGAACCAACAAAAACGGGCAGAAACATCTTTCTCAAAGCTCCAGAAAACAGTTAAAGGACTGCAGGGTAAGCATCAAGTCAAGAAAAAGTCTACAAAAGAGAGAGAGACTCTCATGGCATCCTGGCTGGGCTTTCCCCAACCCCTTACCAGCTTGGTGTAGAGCCAGCCCATGCCCCCAGTGTGTGGATTCCTGGTCCTGGTTCTAAAGGGAGTATAGTAACCCTTATTCAAAAACTGGGAGCATGTATGTCTGACTCAGTCAGTCTGTGGGTGGCCATAGGGAATTGCCATCCCAAAATTTGCCCTGCATGTAGAAGGCGGCTCACTGAGCTCTCCTACAGAATGCTGTGGGAGAGCAGTCAAGTCGTGAGGCCTGGGGAAAGAGATTGCTGGCTGTAGGACATATAACGTAGTGCTTGGGACCATGAGGAAACTTAGGGAAGAGGGGACATTTAGAACTATATAAATGGGGGAATTCCTAGGGCCACATGCATATACCCAAGATAAGGTCCCTATGCTCTGGCCAGGAGCTATCTTCTAAACTCACTGTAAGGATAAGTCCTGAAGGAGGGCACTCATAGCAGCAGGTCAATCTGCAAAGACTGGGAAAGATGAACTTTTTTTTCCCTTTTTTTTGTTAGCCCCTGGCATTCAAGGAAAGCTCTGTCATAACACTAACCAGATACAAGCTTAAGGAAAAGATGCCTCAACATCTAAATTCCAGTGATAACACATTAAAATATCAAAGTGTCCAAGTTTCAACAAAAGGTCATCACAGAACAAACAATGAAATAGGATGTGATGGTCCAGGCAAAGGAGAGGAACCATCAATGAGGAGGATCAGATCTGGGACATTCTAGACAAAGATCTTTAAAAAATGTTCCTAAATATGCTCAAAAAGCTAAAGGAAAACATAGACAAAGAACTAAAAGAAATCTGGAAAACAATACATGAACAGAAAGAATATCAATAGAGAGATGGAAATTACGAAAAGGAATCAAATGAAGCTGAAGACCAGAGTAACAAGCATTTAAAATTCCCTACAGTGGTTCAACAGCAGAAACTGGCAGAAGAGTGACTGTGAAGACATTCATCTGAAAAGTGGGGAAAAAAAATGAAGAAAAGTAAACAGGCTGAGGAATCTGTGGGACACTATTAAGCATGACAATATACACATTGTAGAAATCCTGGTAGGGGAAGAAAGAGAGAAAGGAATAGAGAGAATATTCAAAGAAATAATGGCTAAACACTTCTCAAATTTAAAGAAAGACATGAATATACACATCCAAGATGTCTTCCACTCCAAGATGCAATGGAAGACATTTAAAGTGCTGAAACCAAAAGCTGCCAGCCAAGAATTCTATATCTGACAAAACTGTCTTTCAAAAATGAGGGCAGGGGAAGCGGACTTGGCCCAGTGGATAGGGCATCAATCTACCACATGGGAAGTCCGCAGTTCAAACCCCGGGCCTCCTTAACCTGTGTGGAGCTGGCCCATGTGCAGTGTTGATGCGCGCAAGGAGTGCCCTGCCATGTGGGGGTATCCCCGGGTAGGGGAGCCCCACGCACAAGGAGTGGGCCCCGTAAGGAGAGCCGCCCAGCGCGAAAGAAAGTGCAGCCTGCCCAGGAATGGCGCCGCACACACGGAGAGCTGACCCAGCAAGATGACATAACAAAAAGAAACACAGATTCCCTTGCCGCTGACAACAACAAAAAGCAGACAAAAGAAGAACACGCAGCAAATCGACACAGAGAACAGACAACTGGGGTGGGGGTAAGGGGAGAGAAAAGAAATATATAATAAATCTTAAAAAAAAAAAATGAGGGCAAGGGAGTGTATGTGTCTCAAGCACTTGAGTGTCTGCTTCCCACATGGGAGGTCCTGGGTTCAGTTCTTGGTGCCTCCTTAAAAAAAAAACCAAAACAAGCAAACAAACCAAAAAAACCCATTCAGGGGAGCTGATGTGGCTCACTGGTTGAGCACCAGCTTCCCACATATGAGGTCTTGGTACCTCAAAAAAAAAAAAAAGAGGACAAGATTAAGACCTTCCCAGATAAACAAAAACTGGCTATTATACTGGCCCTACAAGAGATGCTAAATAGAGTCCTGCAGGTTGAAAGGATAATAGACAATAGGTTGAAGCTGCCAAAAGAAATGAAGATCTTTGGTGAGTAAAACAACATGGGTAAATATAAATGCCAGTAGTATTGTACTTTCCACTTCCTACAGGATCTAAAAGGTAAATCCATAAAATGCAATGATAAACCAGTGGTTTGGACTCTTAATGTATAACTATGTAATCTGAGACAAGAACTAAATAAAGGCAGGGGTAGAGGGTACAGAAATATATTTTATGTATACTTCTGAAGTTGGTATCAAAGAAAACGAGTTGTTATAGATTTAGGATATTAAATTTAAGCCTATGGTTAACTACCAAAAAAAAGTATTAGAGTACATGCAAGCTCATAGAGACATACAGCTTGCCAGGGGTGGGGCAAAGAGGGAATGGGGAGTTAATGCATAATATTTAGGGAGATGGAAAGTTTTAGTAATGGAGGGTAGTGAGGGTACTTCCATTTTGTGAATGTGATTAATCCTACTACTGAATTGGGAGTGGTTGAGATGGGAAAGCTTATGTCCTATATATGTCTTCAAATTAAAAAAAAAACAAAACAGTTAAAGAGACAACGACAGTTAAATATAATACATGATCCTGAATAGGATCCAGCAGGGAGGAGAAAAGGCTTAAGGTCTTTAAGACTTTAACTGCACTTAAGGTCACTACATAAATACATGGCAGTATTAACTATCAAGGAGTATGATGTATACAACCTACACAGTGTTCAGAAAATAGATTAGACAGATAAACAGAAAGATGGATAGATAGTTGGATCTGGGTTTCTGGTGAGAATAGAGGTGGTGGAGTTCTCAGTTTGAGGTTTTTGTTATTTTTTTGTAAATTCTTCTCAAAAGACCCTTAGAATGCCCTTCAGAATAGTATAGTCTATTGAGGTCAACTGCTTGTGACATTGTGGACCTGTAGGTCAATGTTTTATGTACATTGTTCATTATGTAATTTCAAATATCAAAGTGATCTAGGTGGGATACATGAACATAAAGTATCCAGTTTAGATCATATTAATTTAATTAGTACTAAGAACCAGAAAAGTTTAGTGACTAAGAATATAGGCTATGATATCCTGGGTTTGTATCTCAGCTCAAACATTTCGTATTATCTTGGGCAAATTTCTTCACCTCTCTGGTTCAATTTTCTGATCTATAAAATGGGAATAGTTTTCTGTCCTTCACAGGCTTGTGAGAATTTAACATTAGCTAATAACATATCAGCAGTCATAAGCTACCTGGCGCTTAGTATACTCCAGTAAATGTAAACTATTATAATTATTGTACATGACTTTCGTAAACTTTCTTATGAATTCTCTTCTTAGTTACCATTCCACATAATAAATATCTTCAAAAAGGCTCTCTTCAGATATAACAAAATACCTTATTGACTTATTTCCTCTCTCTTATGAGGAGTTTGTTGTTAATAAGGAGTCAGTCATAGGAAAATTTGTTTTTCCCAACCTTTGTCATTCCATTCATAATTTTTTTTCCAGAAAAGACAAGTATAATTATAATCTATAAACATAAATAACAAAGATATGAAGAAATAGGTGGCTTTCTTACCGTTAAATGTTTGCTGTAAATGTGTAGGCAGAGGTGAGTGGGAAAGTGTTGCTGCATGCTGAGCTCCTGGCTGTAAACCCTTTAGTAAATCTAGGAGGAAAACAGACTTGTCAGTGATCTTCTTTCAATTAACATTTGAGCCTTCTAAGATAAAAAATGAAAATAGTTTGATTTAACAAATGCAATCATAGCCCGTCTTCAAATGCCTTCTAAAACTAGAGCAAATATATTTTTTAAAAATTTACATATATAAATGTATATGTATATGCAAATAACCCAGCAAATTTGACTTACTCTTATTATGAATATCATTAAGACAGAAATGTAATATAGACGGTTCATAAAAAATTGTAAAGAAAACCTCAGGGTCCAGAAATTTGACTACTTATATATGGGTAATATAACCTGCATTTCTTTAAAAAAAAAATTCTATAAAATTCACTACCTCCAACTGGACTCTCAGTATAAATTAGCGAAGTTTCCTAGTCTGACAAACTAGATAATGAAAGAGTCCCACTTACTCTGAGTTAGGCTATGGTGGAAAGCGGCTGAGGTAGATCCCGAGGTGGTTGTCACTCCAGCTGTGTCCGTTCCAAAGCCAAGTAGCTCCAAGGGAAACTGGAAGGGCATGGTCACTGGAACAAGGCCACCCAGCATCCCAAAAGGAGTCACATTTTGATTTGTTACAGACAAAGGTGATGTCATGAGAGTCAGAGGTGAGGCATTAGCCAATAATGATGCTCCTGCTGTGGACTGTGCAGAAACCAGGGGTCAAAATACGTTATAAATAAAGTATTTAACCTAAAATGATTTTATTTAATACCCTCATGGATGCAAGACTAACAGAAACTTTGTGAGACAGAAATTAAACTGAGGTAAAAAATTTATCTCAAATAGTTACCAATATTGGTTTTGAAAATATGCAAATTCTATTTGGAAATATTACTATAACTCAGCTCTTTATCAGCACTTTAGAATCCTTGGTATTTATTTTAATGGTGCCTATTTTAACATTCATTTACTTTCTTAATCCATTAAATCCCAACCTTAGATTTCTACTTCTCTACTTTTGCTCCTAGCCCACATACCTAAACCCCTAGTAGTTAATTCTGTACAATTTCAGTTTGGCCTCAAAAAATGCTTAGTAATTTTACTATTTACATCTTTCTTCCCTGCAGTTGCTGCTCCAGAGTATTATTTTCTTACAGCCACCTAACTCTATATCCTTTACCTTCCCCACGTAACTTTAAAGAGATAAGGCCATCCAGGATATTTTTCCTCACCATTAGCCTTTCCTGCCTCTCCCCAAAAGCTAACCCCTTGACTGGTGTCATGAATTCTACCTCTGCAGAACTTTCTTATACAAATATCTATTATTGTACCATTTCCACATTTACTCTGTCCTCTCATATACATATACCTCTCTATCTCTTTTTACATCTATGCTACTCCCAGCTCTTCCCTCAATCCCTAGCAACTGTCTTACTTATATGTATTCCTTTTCTTTATTATCAAGGAATGACAGTCTACATTTTCCACATGTTCTAATCTTCCCTTAATCCCTGAGAGCTGTTTCTATTTATACTGCTTTTCAGAAAGTAGACTCCCTAAGGTGAATTAGAGAGTGTTTTCAGATTCTCCTAGCTGGGCTTTGAAACACTTAAATCAGAAATACACTAACACTGATGAGCTTTCACTGAGAAATAACTTAAGCATACTCTTTAAGCTAATTATTTGATAAATTTTTTATACAGAAATTATTTTTCCCAATTTCACTTTTTCCTACATGCACTTACCAACAAAGATTTGATACAAATTTTACCAGATATTACCTATTATGCTGTCTGACATGGTAAGGTTTCTTCTGTAGCCTTATTTCACCAACTCCAGATTTCTCTGGTCAAAAATTCTACAGTTCTAAATTTGTTCAAGAAACAGAATTCTTTGAATTGTTTTTTTTAAGTCAATATATATGTTAGCTATTGTTAGTTTTATTTTGCATGTTATATCTACCAGTAAAAATTATTAATAAATTGCTATTCAATTTCTTAATGCATGAGAAAAATGTAGGCAAGCTGCTGAAACATATATACCACATTACACATATTTATACATTTAATGGCCCATGCCACTGCTCAAGAACATCCTAAGAAACCTATTCTGGTTCTTTCACCAGCTCTTTAATTGTGCTCTTCCCCTCCTTCCTTGTCTCCTTTGTTATCCCTCCAATTTATTTCTGCAATTCTGACCTCTCATCTCAAGTCCAATCCTGTATTTCTAAGAGTTTAGTGAAAAACTGCACTTTGGACATCTAACAATCACCATCCTGTAATGTTCAAAATTGAAGTTATTATGTTCCTAAATCAGTTCTCCTACCTTATGTGTTAAGGGCTATCATCAATAATCATTCTTTCTAGAATGATTATTTGTAGAAACTGGTCTGAAACCTTAGTTTTTAAATATCACAAAATGAAGGACAAGATGAGCTCACAGTTCACAAACCCATTCTTTCTTTTCTATCACAACTTCCTTAAATACTTAAGTATAAATCTTCATCACTTTACATTTGGACTCAACTAGTTTTCTGATTTGCCAGTGTTTTCCTCTACTGTGTCAACCATAATATTTAAAGTGGATGCATTTAGGAAAGAATTAGTAAGTTAGAAATAAAAGTGTCTTCAAGCAACTTGGGTAGAAATTATCCCACATCAATTTAAAAATCAACATGAGTTATTTCTTCTTTTAACCAAAATTCTATTGCAGTTTTAGGATGATATGGAGTCTCCATGGCTGTGTGTATACCCCAAGTGGGGTACCCTAGTGAGGAACATTAAATACTGCTTCTAAGGAGCACTCTTTTTAAACTTTTCTGTTGAGAGCTAATTGAAATATTAAAATAGATGGAAAGTATAAATTAGGGCCACTTCCAAAAGAAAATTGCTGAGTACTGGCAAAAAAATGTATACCTTGCCATAACTGCCTTAACATTTTATACTTTAGGGAATTCTGATATCCAATTTTATTGGTTTATAAAACTAAATCTAAAAATTAGAATGATAATCTAAATGCCATTTACAAAATTTTCTATGCTAGAAGAAAATGGCGACCTTTCAGAAGGAGAAATTGGCAACATGAATTGAAGTAAGCAAATAGCTAAGGATAATGCCCCATGACAAAAATTACTTTCCATGACCTCCACATTTACATTTCCCAGGGAAAATATGAAGGAAAACCTTGCTCTTCCTGTGGTGGGCATTCAGTCTTCTTCTTTTTTTTTTTTAACCACCTGTTCTATTTTATCTGTCCCCCATTCTCTTCAGCACCAATAACTATCATTTGAAATGTAAATTGGGCCATACCACTTCCCTGTTTAAGACCCTTTAATAATTTCCCACTGCATACAGAATAAAGACCAAAGTCATGATCATGGCCCACAAGGCCTTCCATGGTTCTGGCCTATCTCTGATCTCATGACCAATCCATCTCCCCTTTCAATCTAGTCATGCAGGCCTTTACTCCATGCCCTTTCTCATCTAGTGTCTCTTCACACCTACTGTTTACTCTTGCTTGGACTGTTCACACACACACCTCCCCCCCTTTATCTTCACACAGCTACTTCCTCCTACTTATCCAATTCTCAGCTTAAATGTTATCTATCCAGAAGCCTTGGCCAATTCCCCTATTTTAGCAGCAATCACTCTTCATATTATAGTTTTATTTTTTCATAGCACTTATCAACTTTCTCTTAAATTTCTGTTTCATTTTCCTTCCTAGAATATATGTCCCGTGACAGCATGGACCTTGAGCATGTTGTTTATCCCTGTATTCCCAGCACCTAGAAAAGTGCCTGGCACATATGAAACACTCAATAAACATATGCTTAATGATTTTTAGAATTATAAAGTGGCAAAGACAGGATTCACAGAAAATCATTAATTGGAAGGGCAAGAAAGAAGAAGAAACCCTGAGTGGAAAATTATCAAATAGAAAACAGAGCTAATCAACCTGAATCCAGAAATATTTGAACTTTTATTTAACTTAGGACCTGTCAGATTCACTCTACAAATGAGTATACAACTGAAGATGCCTTTCAGATGGGAGCTGAATGCTTTGGAGGCATAGATAGGAAATATGTTTTTACTGTTGGTGTGATACAGAGAGAATCTATAGAGTATAAGGAAGCTGATAAGATTTCAGTGAAATACTGCTCTGTTAAAACAAAAGGAAGCTTAAGTTCACCAAAAGATAGAAATAACCTTAGTCAAATACTGACCATTCTTCAGTCAAATCAGAAAGACAGAAAAAAATAGATCAGATATGAAGGCAGGAATAAAAGGATCTCCAAGTCATAAAGCCAGTTAGGAGAGAAAGAAAACCAGGAGAGTGGTCACTTTTTAAAAACACAAATTTGCCATATAGCCTCTTTGCTGACCAACTAATTATTTGTTAGACAATATCTGGGTTCTTTTGGGAAAATATAAATGATCAATACAAGAAGATCTCAGGGGTGGGGGGGAGTGGGGGAACTCAGAACTGATAGATTCTGGGGACGACAAAGGATGGAGAAAACATTCAAAGAAAACTAAGCAAATGAAAAAAATAAAGAAATTTTTAACTCCAGGAAAAAAATAAAACCTATTATAAGAAAGCAAATGAAGGAATATAATTTACCATAGTGAGAAGGGAAAAGGTAATACAAAACTTGATGAATTAAAGGTTTTCTATTCATTCGTATTATTTAAAAATACAGAAATAAAAAAATCAAAGACAGTTCAAAGTAGCCGACACTAGGGAGAAAGTCATGAAGCAGGGAACTGCCATTTCTGTTACAGTAATTTCACATATTTCTTTGACTAAAATAAAGATTAATTTTTAAAAATAAATATTAGTTTTTAAAAAACCAGCACATTTTAAAAGATAATAAAAAACCAAATGTAGTTAACTCCCAGACCTTCTTTATAACTTAAATTTTAACATAAAATCCCTAAATCAGTTTGTTTTTGTTAATTTGTTTCTAATGAAAGTAAAATTATATAGGTAAAATATCAATAAATCCTGGATTTCAATTAAAGAAATTAATCTACAAAATTAGAACAAAATTTACAGCTTAAGTACCTCATACCTAAGAACAAAATTACCTATGGTAACCTTAGGTACCTCATACCTAAGGTTACATTAATAGCAGAATAATGATTTGGGTTTTAAGTGGATATTGAATACCAACACTTAGACTGTAATTTAACAGCGGAGAAACTCTATAAATAGCAAGGGAAAAACTCTTCATTAGAAGTTCCTATTCCACTTACATAGGGGGCAGTATAAAGTTAGAGTACTTCCTTAAACAGGATTATATAAACCAATAAAAATCATGTTTTCATAGAATATTTAAGAACTAGCATTTCATAAAATGTTGGATTTTAAAAAGCTCATTATGAAACATTATATAAAACACATTTACTAGAAAAGAGTCTAAAAATGTACTAACCAAAATATAAACAATTATGCGATGATGGGTAGTTTTTATTTTCTTTTTCTGAATTTGCCTACCATGACCATATATGAGTTTTCAGGAAAACACAAAAACTTTAAAGAAATTCAACAATAATGTGAAGGACAAATCTGAGAAAAATCTCGGAATAAAAAGAAGGGGTAGAGAAATGAAACCAATGAAAGAAAATATATGGAAGAGAGATGAAATACGTGAATAATGAGAGTACTCAGAAAAAAAAAACCAAAAAAAAAAAAGCTGGAAGAAATGGGTAACAAATGATAATCAGACACACAATAGAATAAAATTTTCTTGAACTGAATAGCCAGGTCTGATACTGAAAAGTATTACTATGTTCTAGGTACAAAATTAATGAAAAACTAGACAAGCCTTGCCATTATCTGGGGAAATTCAAGTAAAAAGAGAAAATCTTACTGGCATTTAGGCAGACTAAACACATTACTTGTAAAGGAACAAAATAACAGAATGACTGCAGACTTCCCCACATGGCTGAATAGTAGGCAAGGATCAGTGGAGCAGTATTTTAAAAAGTTTGGAGTGTTAAGTTAGTGACCACAGAAGCATATACCTACATTCAAGTATGATAGCACAGAAGGAAATTATTAGCTATGTGAGAGTTAAAGTGTAACAGCATTCATTTACCCTTTTTGAAACGATTCCTTGCATAAAGTACTCACGATAATGGACACATAAATTTAAATGAAAAACTCATGAATGGGAACATTGTGGTTCAAAAAGACTACTGACACTAATTTGACATTGAAAATCATACACAAATAATTACAAAGTTGGGAGAACAAAGGGGACTATGGCAGGGAAGAAAGGAGACAAATGAATGCATATTAAAATCATAAGTTACTACTCTGATAAGAGGTACAGTTTTAAATATGCATTTTAATTGTGCTTTTCGAAAAACTTTAAAGTAAGCATATTATACTTTACTAAAAAAAAAAAACAAAAACAAACAAAAAAACAAACCACTTCCCAACCAAAACCTCATCCAAAGTGTCTCTGTCACTGTAATAAGGAACAATCCATGGCCATAAGATATAATAAGCCTATTATATACATCCTATATATTATAACAAGCTTATTAAAATGACTCAAAAAAGGATTATACAATCTTATATTTTATAACATATACATATATAACATACATACCTGCACACTGGCTGTTACCACTGAAGACCCTGAGGCAGAGGATGGTCTATGTAGAGTAGACAATGGTTTAGTAGCACCCTGTGTTCCACTTCCTGTTCCACCAGATAGATTAGTCCTATTAGTTCCACTTGAGTTAAGGTTGCTACCTCTGCTGGCAGGTACATTCACTGCAATTCCACTCAAGCTACTCTTCCCAACAGTTCCAGTGGATGATGAGTTTGCTAGCTTTGAAGAGGCCTGAAGATTTTTTGTAGATGGAAGGCCTGAGGTGCGATTAGATGGCAATAAATTCAAGGTGGGAGACTGTCTGCTAATGTTTATTCCACTGGGCTGTTTATGGACTGGGTTGTTACTACTGGAGTGGCTACTCTGAGCTACAAGTGCATTTGGACTGGAAGAATTTGGGGATACAGTGGGCTTGGGAGTTGGGTTGGATTTAGAAATAAGTTTAGTTGATACTGAAGGCTTAGCTGACAAAGAGGGCTTAGGTGAGGCAGAAGGCTTAGGTGAGGGCAAGGGTTTAGGAGATGTGGCAGGTTTTGGAGATGTGGCAAGTTTTGGGGATGCAGCCATTGAGAAAGGAGATTTGAAACCCTGCGTGGAGATTTGTGACACCATAGCCTTGGCTAAATAGTTACTGGAGGTAGTGGTGCTAGGTACTGTTCTAGAAACCAGGGGATGGGACCCTTGAGAACCATTTCCAGATGAGGGAGTAGATAAGGGAAGGCGGTACATAAGTGTCTTATCTGAAGTCTTAATAAGTGGGGATGAACAGGAAAGTTGGGGATTATTACTTAATTTCACCACTGGGTTAGTCTGTGACTTACTAATGGTTGCTTGTAATGGAGACACATAGTTTTGTTGGACAGCTGAATGCTGGTGCACCTTTGTTACTTGTGTTAAAGAAGAAGCATCCTGGGTCTCTGATGTTCCCAGAGTATGAGAGGAGGCAGCAACTTGGGCTTGGGAAGAAGAGGAGACATGGGTCTGTGAAGAGGAAGAAGTATGAATCTGGCTTGACCTCTGTAGTCCTTGCTGAAGTAGCCTGGCTGGCAAAGGTTCTAAGGAAACTTTAGGGTTCTGAATTGAAGATCCAGCAATAAGGCCTGAAGAGATGCCAGTATGAGCTAAATCCTGGGGTTTCTTTGGTACTGGCCCTGTGTGGCCAGCAATAAGACTCGATGAATGTGCAGTAGGAGTAGAATCTAGTTTTTTGGGAGTAGCCAGTGGCAGCTTACTCATGATACTTGCTAATTTTTCTTCTCTCAGTCCTGGACGAGGTTTTGCAGTTGGCATGCTTATCCTTGCTCCAACTGGAGGGCCCTTGTTCCCATTGTTGATAACAGCTAAAGCTTCAGAAACAAGATCCAGTGAAGATGAATGGAAAGAAAGGTCTTCATCTAGTGAGTCATCAAGGCAGATGGTTTCTTGGGCTGGTGTAGAGCTAGAACTGGTTGAGGCAATGGCAGATGTGTTGGAGCTTGTTGAAGGACCACCAACTGAGGCCACCAAGGATGCAGGAGTTTTCTGGTCCTTTTTTGGACTACACTCCTAGTATAAACAGCATTATGTTGGAAAAAGATAAAAATTAACATAAAGTTACGAAGTATCCATTTTTAAATAAATTTTTATTGTGTTTCTACAGGAAATCTTTAAAACTATCAAACAAAAATTATTTTTGAGAGGACAGTGATCATGACTGAGCTGTCCTCACAAAGCCCAAAGTTTCTGATACATATATCGCACATATCTGCCATACCTTAGTAAGTCATTCCAAAAAGAGGGCTTAAAACCAAGTTGTGGGGACATTCATATACTGGTTTCATTATCTGCATGCACCCCTTGCCCACCTCTATCATATGTTCAGATACTATTTCAAATCCATCTGTCCAGAGACTATTCACTTTTTATTCTCCCTCTACCCAGGAGAAATTCTGCCTTTACATTAAGACTCTACTGTCTTAATGACTCTGTTATGGTCTGCTAAAATGTTGAACTGCACTTTATGATGCCTTGCATTCCTGCCTCTCAGTATGTTCTGTATTATAGCTACCCAGAGTCTGTACAGAGAAAAACTGAAACATCTGGAAGATGATTCAATCCAAGTAAACTTAAATTATGTTTTCTATTATTATAGTAGAAGTTACTTATAATTTATTTAACATATATTTATTAAGTGCCTACAATAAACAAGGCAGTATATTAAGGATACAATGATATTGGATTAAAACTCTAGTACATGGGGAGCAGTTGTGGCTCAGCGGTTAGGTACCTGCTTCCCCCATATGAGGTCCCAGGTTCACTCCCAGATACCTCCTAAAACAAAACAAAACAAAACAAAACAAAACAAAACAAAACAAAACAAAAACAAAAACAAAAAACCCTCTAACACCTAAAAGAATATCATCAGTTTTCACACAAAAAAATAACCTTCTTAAAATTCAAAGAAGAGATAAGAGAATTAGAGCAGTTTAAAATACTTAAAGAGCAGAAGATTAAAAGCAACTGTTTCTTTTTCAAGAGAAAGATAAAATATTTCATTAATTTATGATTAAGAAAAAACAAAAATATTAAATAAAAATCATTTCAAAGTTTCCTTATTTCTTAAAAACACACACCAAACAAATCCAAACCCAAAGTCTTATATTTGTATTGATATATACAAGCACAGCACTTACCTTAAGCATAGTAGGAAAACAATGGACAGGAATGGCCTTTACTATCTCCTTCTAACGTATTATAGTAAGTAAGCTGTTAAAAACAGTTATACTCTAACTTCCTTGGCAATTTTTCTAAGTGTCTATTCTAAAATCCCTCACTAAAAACCCTACTGCCCATCAGAACTGTAGGTATAAGTGCATTAAGGTCACAATTGTCTGCTAAGATGAATGGGTAATGCAGATAAGACGTGTTTACTTTGACATGCCGTCCAATTACATAATTAGTAAAAATTCCAAATTTATAACAAGTACAGAAACTGAGGGTGGGGAAAATATAATGGAATAATGTTGGCAATGTTACCAGTATAAAATTGCCATCTTAGTAACTTTTTAATTTATATTTTCTTTATAAAAATAACATTAAATCCACCTAAATACTGTATAGAAATTAAAAAGGAGGGAGCAGATTTACATTAATTGACAGAGAAAAATGCCAAAGATATAACTGAGTCAAAACAGTTAAGTTATCCTAGTCACATAAATGATAAAGCAAACTGAATAAATGAAGAGTTAGATGGCTGGCTGGAAGGAAGAGAGGGGAAGGACAGAGATCCAGAAGAAGAGAGGCAGATTTATACCAGCAAGTCAAGAGCTTTCTGTCTCTGAGTGAGAAATTTCTGGACATTTTTACATTTGTCCTTCTTACTTATCTCTGTTGTTTGCATTTTCTCCTGTAAGTATTTCCTTATATAATCTTTTTAATTAGAAAAGGTATGTGGGAGAAGGGGGAGTGGAAAGTATGGAAAAAACCAAACATGCAATATAACTTTTCTAGGGGAAAAAGTAATTCAGTCACAGAGAAACAAACAAAACTGATATTAATTCCCCTACATTACCCAAAAACATCCATTATTAGAAATCTGATAAATTCCTTGCCTAGCTCTTTTATTAGTCATATGCTTGAATAGATGTGTCAAAATTTAACCAGTCCTTTATGGAGAGTATTAAGAGTTTAGTTAAACAAACTCAAGTGGCAAAACAATGCTTGAACTCAACAGATTTAGTGAAAGATTTAATACTATTTAGATTAGAACACAAAGTAGGCTTATTAAGAAGAGGACTATTTATTTTATATTCAAAGAGGCTCTACCACCAAAAGTTAGGAAGACAACAGAGAAACTCTCTCTGGCCACAACCTCACAAGCAAAGAAATTCACCTATTCAGAGATTCAGAGATAAGGCTGGGAGAAAGTCTAAAACTAAAACCTAAGAGATTGGGCTTTCATGAAAGTGTCAATTTCAAATGATTCTACTTTTACTTTCTAGAGGCTATGCTTGGTTCTCATTCAAATTTGCTTTGTCTATTTTGATAGGATATATTTTATCCCCTCTTCTATTTCTTTAGTATTTAAAAATTTCAATTATAAATATTTTATGTTGTATACCCAATAAGCCCACTAGTTTAGGTTCTTAGACCTCTAATTCCATTGTTTGTTGTTTCTGCTGACTCTCATTCATTGTAATTTACTTCCACAAGTATTTTACAATTTTGGATTGTAAATTCATGTTTGACATGGTTTATATGTGGTACGCCTCAGAGGCTGGGATAAGGACACATTGCTTTTGTCAAATAGTTTTGTCAAATGCCTAAAAATTTTAAGTTACTTTCTCACCTTGCAGCCCAGGTTATGCAAGTAGTGTACATCAAACTCCTAAATCAGGGAAAATTCTTAGGCAGGACTTTCCTTCCTCAACCCAGAGATTACATCAAGACAGACAAGTTTCTTATTCTCTTTGCTAGTGAATAGATTTTTTTCTAGTCATTTCTTTTATTAAAGATGTTATCCTTTGAGAATTCCAGATTTATGGAGGGTTCTCATTCCTGCACAAGCCCAAGAAGCCTCTAGCTACTGTGTTCTGAGAAGATATTAAACAAACCTCAAGGTAATGGAAATCAAATGCCTGAGAGGGCAACCAGTTTCCATGACATTTTAACACTCTGGAAGCTCATTCTCTGTGTTTAGACCTTAGGGATTTCTCTTATATTCTTGTAATCTCAGTTACGTTTTAAAAGGTATTTGTTATATTTAATCTAGAATCCCTACGCAATAATAAGTTAAGCTTCACAATTAATTACTCTATGCAAATTTCCCATTGCTACACAGTCATTTAGTCTCCCAAATACATAAGTTCTATGGTTTTTTAAAAACTTTGAAGACACCCATCTTAGAGTATGGTACTACTGATCATGATAAACACTAGAAAACATTTTCATCTTAAGAATGTATCTCGGGAAACGGACTTTGGCCCAGTGGTTAGGGCGTCCGTCTACCATATGGGAGGTCCGCGGTTCAAGCCCCGGGCCTCCTTGACCCGAGTGGAGCTGGCCCATGCGCAGTGCTGATGCGCGCAAGGAGTGCCGTGCTACACAGGGGTGTCCCCCGCGTAGGGGAGCCCCACGCGCAAGGAGTGCACCCATAAGGAGAGCCGCCCAGCGCAAAGGAGGGAGCAGCCTGCTGAGGAATGGCGCCGCCCACACTTCCCGTGCCGCTGACGACAACAGAAGCGGACAGAGAAACAAGACGCAGCAAAAAGACATAGAAAACAGACAACCGGGGGAGGGGAGGGGAATTAAATAAATAAAAATAAAATCTTTAAAAAAAAAAAAAAAAAAAAAGAATGTATCTCAACATTCACCAATTATAATTAAAGATTTGGTTCACTACTTACCTTCAATTTAGGTTTAGGTGCAGGAATCACCTTTTTCTTTGCCCTAAAATAGAAGATTTAAAATGAGGCCGTTTCAGTAACAGTGAGATCACTCATTATGAAATTACAACATATAACCTTGTTTTTTTACATGAATAAATAATTTCTTCTACTAATTGGAAAGCTCTGAGAGAAGGAACTATTACATAATTGCTGAATTTATATGTGAATAAAACACTTCCTCAATTTGAATTAAATGGAAGGAAGGCTAACCAATTAGTAAAAGACGAAATGTGGAGGGTAAATTAAAAAAAAAAAATTAAATGTAAACACAGGTGAGCAGCTGTAGCTTAAGCAGTTGAGTGCCTCCTTCCCATGTATGAAGCCCTAAGCTCAATCTCTGGTACCTCCTAAAAACAAACACAAATAACAATAAGGGAAGTGGATATGGCTCAACAGATAGAGCTTCCGCCTACCATATAGGAAGCGCAGGGTACGATGCCCAGGGCCTCCTGGCCAGTGTGGTGAGCTCGCCCATGCGGAGAGCCACTGTGTACAAGGAGTGTCACCTTGCACAGTGGTGTCCCCTGCTCAAGGAGTGGCCCCTGTGCAAGGAGTGTAGCCCCGTGCAGGAGAGCGGACTGCCCAGGAGTGGAGCAACCCACACAGAGAGCTGACACAACAAAAAAGAGACACAGAGAAGAGACAATATGAGACACAGCGAACTAGGGAGCTGAGGAGGAGCAAGAGAATGATCACCTCTCTCCCACTATGGAAGGTCCCTGGATGGGTTCCTGGAGCTGCCTAATGAGAATACAACAGACACAGAAGAACACACAGCAAATGATCACAGACAGCAGACAATGGTGGGGGGGGGGCGGGAAAAATCACACACAAAACGATGAAACCAACTCTCACTGGGGAGCAGATGTAGCTCAGTGGTTGAGCACTTGCTTTCCATGTATAAGGTCCTGGGTTCAATCCCCAGTACCTACTTAAAAAAAAAAATGCATAAAATACAAAATAGATGAAAATAGGTTAACAAAGTTGCTTAAGGAGAATCACTTCAAAGAACCGGTGAGCAGAGCAGGTATAGCTCAGTGGCTGAGTACCTGCTTTGCATGTATGAGGTCGTGGGTTCAATCCCCGGTACCTCCTATTAAAAAAAAAAAAAAAAGAACTGGTAAGAATTCTAAATTTGTAGAGTTTCGAGGAATTTAAGCTTCAATTAAACCCTGTCAGTAAGCTCTGAATGAGGTTTCATTAAAAAAACAAAACAAACCCTTCAAGTTTATAAAGGAACTTATTATTTTTTAATGTAAAAATCAGACAGAACTCCTCAAAGTGACAGTAAAAGAAGGCAAGGAAAAAAAATACCGTGGAACCTTGGAACCTTTGGGAACTAGTGTCAAAAAGTTTGAAGATATAAAAAATTATATGGGTTCCACAGTAGGAGAACGTAATCAATAAATGTTTGCTTGAATAACTAAAGGCTTGACAAGCTCAACTACCTAACTGTGACTGAATATTTCTACTTTATTATGTTAAAAACTTGTCACTTGGATAAATAAGTATCTTGATTAAAACTGCCAATCTCAGACTTCTGGGAAGATGGAGGATTAGAAAGTCGTAGGGATGTAGGCTATGGGTAGGGGAGCTGTTCATCTCTTTATAGGTAACCTGAGCTGTATGTGTCCTGAGCTGTACGTTTGGGACAGTGAGAACTGCAGCCCTGCCCTTGGTAACCATGACAACAATTCCAGTCCAGGAAAATTCAAAGTCTACAGACTTTAAATATTCAGGAAAAATGCAAACCAAATGTGCTAAAAGCTTATCTAAATGTATGAAGTCCATGCCAAAAGCTTACCTAGGATGTGGAAGACATATGTTAACTCAAGCTTATTGAGCACTGAAAAAAAGAACCATTTGGCCCTTCCTCTGTATAAAAAGAATTAAAAAATCTTGTTCGGGGCTGGGATTTTGAATGAGAAGCTCTGAACCCAGCTGGTTGTAAGTAAATCCTTTTTCCTTCCCGGAATTATTCCTGAGTCCTGGCCTTTCTATACACAAATAATTGAACCTCTCTCGACTTCTACAACAGTAGAATTTTCTCCTCTCACAGAAAACAGCTAGAGGACAGGCAGAAATGGCCTGGAAAATAGAAGTTCTAGGGTATAAGACACTAGGGGAAGGATGGACATTGCCCAGAAGAGAGAGAGGCACAATAAAGGAACCTCCACATTGAGACTCTGAGTAGACTGCAGCTGGAGCTGCTGGAACCCCTCCCCAACCCGAGGAGGTGAAAGCATTGACTTCTCCAGCCTCTGGTCTGCAGCTACATACAAAGGGGGCAGCAGGGGATCCACCTCCTCAGGAAATGAAGAGGGACTCAGTCAAAGGCTGATTCAGCTTTTGACCTACAAATTTGTATGCTGTGACACAGGAGCCCTTAGGCTGTGCCATATTTGCCTTGGGAGACAGCACAAGACCAAAGTTATTCAGTCCTCTCAAATGCCCTCCCTTCTGATCAGGACTGGTTGTTGAAGATGCAGGAGTGGAATTACTTCCTACCTGAGAAAAAAGAGGGGGCTACTGTGGGGCCAGGTTGGAGAACTGGCTGTGAGAAAGTTTGATATGTGAGGCTTTTAGCCTCCAGAAAGGAACTTCTGTCACATTGATCCAGTTCCTGTTGTAGCAAACACACTCTGACCAGTCTTTGAATTAAGGGACCTGCCAAAGAGCACCACCTGCTGCGGACCAACGAAGTACAAGTGAGGTAATTAAAAGTAAATAGAGGATTTTCCCGGCCTTTACAACCTCCCTCTACAAAACCAGGTTTGCAACACATTACTGGGTCCAGGGCCCAGATCTGAACAACTAACAGGGACAATCCTAAAGACCTAGAACAATTGAACAAAGAATCAAAAAAGGGCAAAAATACAGTTTCCTGCCACTAAATCCCTACAAAAGAGAGAGAAATTAAGTAACAGAGTAAACTCACCATCATAATCAGCTGCCCAGAAATTAGCAAAAAATTATAAGCTATACTAAGAAAATGGTAGAAATGGCCCAACCAAAGGAATATATCAAAGCCCTGGATGAGACCAGGATTTGAGACAACTAATCAACAAGACTCATACAAATTTCCAAAATTAAACTAACAAGTTGAAAGACAATATGGCTGAAGAGATAAAGGACATCAAGAAGACACTGATGGAGTGGATGTGGCTCAAGTGGGTGAATGCTTGCTTCCCATCTGGGAGGTCCCAGGTTCAGTCCCCGTGCCTCCTGAAAGCAAAAAAGCAAACAACAAGCAAAAAAACCCCCACAAAAACAAGAAACTAAGGGAAGCCAAGGTAGTTCAGTGATAGAGCACTGGCTTTCCAAACATGAGGTCCCGGGTTCAATCTCTGGTCCCCAGTACCTCAAAAAGAAACAAACAAAAAAAAAACCATTAGAGACATACAATAGCAGACTCAAAATAACAGAGAAAGAATAAGTGACAGAAGAAAGAATACCTGAAATTGAAGAGAGAAAAGAATAGAAAAGAATGGAAAAAATTGAGCAGGGGAGGTGAATGATAACACAAAATGCAACAATGTATGTGTCATGGGACTCCAGAGAGAAAAGAGAAGGGGAAAGGGGCAGGAAGAGTATTTGAGGAAATAATGGTTGAAAATTTCCAAACTCTCACAAAAGAAATAAACTTACATGTCCAAGAAGCGCAGTGTTCTCCAACCAGAATAAATGTGAATCTCCAACCAGAATAAATGCGTTCTGGTTCTCCAACCAGAATAAATATGTTCCAAGACACATACTACTCAGAATGTCAAACATCAAAGATAAAGAAAAAATTCTGAGAGCAGCAAGGGAGAAGCAAACCATCACATACAAGGGACTGTCAGTAAGACTAAGTATGGATTTCTCATCAGAAACCATGGAAACGAGAAGACAGGGTATGATACAATTAGGATGCTGAAAAAGAAAAATTTCCAGCCAAGCATTCTTTATCCGGCAAACCTGTCCTTCAAATATGAAGGTAAGTTTACAATATTAACAAACATTACTTAGGAGGGTTTGTGAAAAAGAATCTGCCTTTGCAAGAAATATTAAATGGAGCCTTACAGCCTGAAAGAAAAAGAGAGAAGAGCTCGAGGCTTGAAGCAGAGTATAAAAGGCAAGAATAGCTAAAAGGATAACTAAAAGAGTAAAAAGACAGAAGAAAATAAGATATGACATACTAAAACCAAAGAATAAAATGATGGAAGTAAATAATGCATTTACAGTAATATCACTGATTGTGAATGGATTAAACTCCTCCTCAATCAAAAGATAAAGGCTGAGTGACTGGATAAAAAAAACATGAGCCATAAATATGCTGCCTACAAGAGACTCACCTTAGATCCAAGGATATAAACCAACTGAAAGTGAAAAGTTGGGAAAAAAATACTCCATGCAAACAGTACTCAAAAAAGAAAAGAGGTAGCTATACTAGTATCAGACAAAACAGACTCTAAATGCAAAAAAGCTATAAGAGACAAAGAAGGCCATTATATATTAATAAAAGGAACAATCAAACAGGGAGAAATAACAGTCATAAATGTCTATGCACCTAACCAGGGTGCCCCAAAATACATGAGGCAAACTCTGGTAAAACTCAAGGGAAAAATAGACATCTCTACAATAATAATCAAATAACCACGCACATGATTAGATCGAACAAATAGACAGAAGATCAACATGGAAAAAGAAAACTTGAACAATATGGTAAACAAGCTAGACCTACCAGACATATATAGAATGTTGCATACCAAATCAGTGGGTTATACGTTATTCTTCTCAAGTGCTTATGGATCTTTCTCCAAGATAGAATACGTTAGGTCATAACGCAGGTCTCAATAAATATAAAAAGACTGAAACTATAGAATGCACCTTCTCAGATCATAATGGAATGAAACTGGATATCGATAATAGGTAGGAAATGGCATAATTTACAAATGTGTGGAGGCTGAATAATATATTCCTAAACAATCAAAGTGGGTCAAAGAAGAAACTGTAGTGAAATTAGAAAATACAGGGCCCACTGGATGGAACGTGGGAGAGTGTGGGCTATGATGTGGACCATTGACTATGGGGTGCAGTGATGTTCAGAGATGTACTTACCGGGTGCAAAGGATGTGTCACGATGATGGGAGAGAGTGTTGCTGTGGGGGGAGTGGGGGGTGGGGGCGGTGGGGTTGATTGGGACCTCATATTTTTTTAATGTAATTTTTAAAAAGAAATAATTTTAATAATAAAAAAAAAACTACAAAAAAAAAGATAAAAAAAAAAAAAGAAAATACATTGAGACAAGTGAAAATGAGAACACAAAATATCAAAATTTATGGGATACAGCAAACGCATTGCTGAAAGGGAAATTTATAGCCCTAAATGCCTATATCAAAAAACAAGAAAGAACTAAAGTCAAAGATCTAACTGAACAACTGTAGAAACTAGAAAAAGATTAGCAAACCATCCTCAAAGCAAGCAACAGAAAAGAAATAGAAAGATTAGAGCAGAAATAAATGAAATTGCAAACAAACAAGCAAAAAAAAAAAAAAAAAAAAAACCAATAGAGAAAATCAACAAAACCAAAAGCTGGTTCTTTGTGAAGATCAACAAAATTGATATACCCTTAAACTAACAAAGAAAAAAAAGAAGATGCAGGGGAAGCGGACTTGGCCCAGTGGTTACGGTGTCTGTCTACCACATGGGAGGTTCGTGGTTCAAACCCTGGGCCTCCTTGACCCGTGTGCAGCTGGCCCATGCACAGTGCTGATGTGTGCAAGGAGTGCTGTGCCACGCAGGGGTGTCCCCCACATAGGGGAGCCCCATGCCTAAAGAGTGCGTCCCGTAAGGAGAGCCGCCCAGGATGAAAGAAAGTTCAGCCTGCCCAAGAATGGCACTGCACACACGGAGAGCTGACACAACAAGATGACGCAACAAAAATAAACACGGATTCCCGTGCCGCTAACAAACAACAGAAGTGGACAAAGAAGATGACGCAGCAAATAGACACAGAACAGACAACTGGGGCGGGGGGGGAGGGGAGAGAAATAAATAAACTAATTAATTAAAAAAAAAGAAGATGCAAATAATAAAATCAGAAACAAAAGAGGTGAAGTTACAACTGATGCCACAGAAATAAAAGGGATCATAAGAGGCTATTATGGGGAAGCCGATTTGGCCCAGTGGATAGGGCGTCTGCCTACAACATGGGAGGTCCAAGGTTCAAATCCAGGGCCTCCTGACCTGTGTGATGAGCTGGCCCACGCACAGTGCTGATGCATGCAAGGAGTGCTGTGCCACGCAGGGGTGTCCCCTGTGTAGGGGAGTCCCACGCATAAGGAGTGCGCCCCGTAAGGAGAGCTGCCCAGTGCGAAAGAAGTGCAGCCTGCCCAGGAATGGCACCACACGCACAGAGAGCTGATGCAGCAAGATGATGCAACAAAATGAGACACAGATTCTGGGTGCCACTGGCAAGAATACAAGTAGACACAGAAGAACACACAGCAAAGGGACACAGAGAGCAGACAACTGGGGGGGGGGGGGCGGGGAAGGGGAAATAAATAAATAAATAAAAAGAGGCTATTATGAGAAACTATATGCCAACAATCTAGACAGCCTAGATGAAATGGACAAATTCCCAGAAACACACACACAACCTACTGAATCACACTTAAAGAGATTGAATCAAGCATCAAGAATCTCCTAACAAAGAGATTGAATCAAGCATCAAGAATCTCCTAACAAAGAAAAGTCCAGTACCAGATGGCTTCACAGGTGAATTCTACCAAGCATTTCAAGAAGAATTAACACCACTCCTGTTTAAACTCTTCGAAAAAAGTGAAGAGGAGGAAAAATTACACAAAATATTTTATGAAGCCAAAAACACCCTAATACCAAACCCAGATAAAGATACTACAAGAAAAGAATATTAGAAAGCAATCTTTCTAATGAACATAGATGCAAAATTCTCAACAAATTCTTGCACACAGAATCCAACAGCATATAAAAGAATTATACACCACAACCAAATGGGATTTATTCTGGTGTGCAAAGGTGGCGCAACATAAGAAAATCAATGTAATACACCACAAATTAACAAATTGAAGGGAAAAAAATCCACATGATCATCTTGATCAATGCAGAAAAGGCATTTGACAAAATCCAGCATCTTTTCTTGATAAAAACACTTTGAAAGATAGGAATAGAAGGAAATCCCTCAATATGATAAAAGGCATATATGAAAATCCCACAGCCATGTGGGGAAAGGTTGAAAACTTTCCCTCTAAGCTCGAGAACAAAACAAGGATGCCCACTATCACCACTGTTATTCAACATTGTGCAAGAATTTTTAGATAGAGCAATCAGACATGAAAAAAATTTTTAAAGGCATCCAAATAGAAAAAGAGTTAAGTAAAACTCTCACTATTCACAGGTGACACGATGTTATATTTTTAAAATTTTGAAATGTTTATGATAAAGCTACATGAACTAAAAAATGAGTTCAGCAAAGTGGCAGGATACAAGATCAACATGCAAGTATCAGTAAGGTTTCTGTACACTAGTAATCTGAGGAGGAAACCAGGGAAGAAATTCCATTTACAATAGCAACAAAAAGACTAAAATACCTTGCAATCAATTTAACAAAGGAAATGTAGGACTTAAATTCAGAAAACTACAAAACAATGTTAAAATAAATCAATGATGGGAAGCAGACTTGGCCCAGCGGTTAGGGCATCCATCTACCACATGGGAGGTCTGTGGTTCAAACCCCGGGCCTCCTTGACCCGTGTGCAGCTGGCACACGCGCGGTGCTGATGCGCGTAAGGAATGCCATGCTGCGCAGGGGAGCCCCACGTGCAAGGAGTGCACCCTGTAAGGAGAGTCGCCCAGCACAAAAGAAAGTTCAGCCTGCCCAGGAATGGTACTGCACACATGGAGAGCTGACACAGCAATATGATGCAACAGAAAGAAATACAGATTCCCGTGCCGCTGACAACAACAGAAGCGGACAAAGAACACGCAGCAAATAGACACAGAGAACAGACAACTGATGCGGGGGGAGAAGGTGAGAGAAATAAATAAATAAATAAATCTTAAAAAAAAAAGAAATCAATGATGTCCTAAACAATAGAAAGACATTCCATGTTCATAGATTGGAAGACTAAATATTGTGAAGATGTCAATCAGACCCAAACTGATGTATAGATTCAATACAATACAAATCAACATTCAAACAGTCTATTTTACAGAAATATAAAAGGAATTACCAAATTCATTTGGAAGGGAAAGTGCACCAAATAGCCAGAAACATTCTAAAAAAGAAGAACGATATTTCACTGCCTAACCCTGAAACATATTATAAGCTACAGTGGTCAAAACAGTATGGTACTGGCATAAACACAGACATATTGGTCAGTGGAATAGAACTGAGTGTCCAGAAATAAACCCTCATCTCTACAGCCAAGTGGTTTTTGACAAACCTACCAGGTCCATGTTAAGAAGACAAAATAGTCTCTTCAGCAAATGGTGCTGGAAGAACTGGGTATCTATAATCAAAAGATGAAAGAGGACTCCTATATCTCACTCCCTAAGCAACAATCAACTCAAAATGGATCAAAGACCTAAATGCAACAGCAGGGACCATAAAACTACTAGAAGAAAATGTAGAGAAGCACCTTCAAGATCTTGTTGTAGGTGATATTTTCTTGGACCTTACATCTAAAACAGAAGGAACAAAAGAAAAGATAGATACATGGGATCTCTTCAAAATTAAATACTTTTGCACCTCCAAGGACTTTGTGAAAAGGGTGAAAAGGCAGCCAATACAATGGGAGAAAATATCTGGAAACCACATATCTGACAAGGGTTTAATATCCATGATATATAAAGAGATGCTACAAATCAGCAATAGAAAGACAAAACACCTGATTAAAAAATGGACAAAAGACTTGAATAGATAATTGCCCAAAGAAGAAATAACAAATTGCGAAAATATGCATGAAAAAATGTTCAACATCACTAGCAATTAAGGAAATGCAAATCAAAGCCACAATAAGATGTCATTTCACACCTATTAAAGTGGTCACTATTAACACGATGGAAAACCACAAGTGCTGGAAAGGAGGTGGAGAGACGGAAATGCTTACTCGCTGTTCTTGAGAATGTTGAACTGTATAGCTACTGTGGAGACTGGTAGTCCCTAAAGAAGTTGAATATAGATTTGCCATACAACCCGGCAATACCGCTACTGAGTATATACCCACAAGAACTGAGAGCAGTGACACAAACAGATATCTGCACACCGGTGTTCACAGCAGCATTATTCAAGATTGTCAAAAGATGGAAACAAGTTAGGAGGCCATTAATCAATGAATGGATAAACAAACTGTGGTTTATACACAAGATGGAAAATATTATGCAGCTGTAAGAAGAAATGAAGTCGTAAAACATATGACAACATGGATGAACCTGGAGGACATTATGTTGAGTAAAGCAAACCAGACACAAAAGGACAAATGGGGTATGACTATACTATTATAAACTGAATATATTGTGTAATTTCATGGACTTAATAACTTGAATATGGGTCACCAGAAAATAAAATGAGTTTAGAGAAAGGAAAGTTGAGGGTTAACTACTACAGAATTGGTAAAAAGGATGTGTGTTAAACATCTTTGGAGGGAAGTGGATGTGGCTGAACTGACAGATCATCCGCCTACCATATAGGAGTCCAGAGTTAAAACCCAGGGCCTCTAGGACCATGTCGTGAGCTGGCCCACGGGCAGTGCTACCACGTCCTAGGAGTGCCATGCCACACAGCGGTATCTCCCGCGTAGGGGAACCCCATGTGCAAAGAGTATGCCCTGCAAGGAGAGACGCCCCATGTGAAAAGTGCAGCCCACCCAGGAATGGTGCCGCACACACGGAGAGCTGACACAGCAATATGATGCAACAAAAAAGAGACACAAATTCCCATGCCGCCTGACGAGAATGCAAGTGGACACAGAAGAACACACAGCGAATGGACACAAGAGAGCACACAATGGGGGGGGGGGAAGGAGAGAGAAATAAAAAATAATAATAAATCTGTTTAAAAAATCTTTGGAGATAAATAGAAAAGGTGAAAGCACATCATAGTGTTGGTAACTGGCAGTGCTATTAAATGGGTATGACTGGTTGAAAGGTAAAATTTAAGGTCATATAAATTACTAAAAGGAAAGCTAAAAAATGTAACATGGGACTGAATACAGCATAGTAAAACCTCATGTGAAATATGAGTTTGGGTAATATTACATGTATAAGACTTTTTCTTTGGAACTGAACAAATGTATGTCAGATATAAACATAAGATAAAAAACATTATGCTAAGTGAAAGAAATCAGATACAAAGGACTACATAATGTATGATTCCACTTATTTAATATGTAAATATAAATGAATTTATAAGGATGAAATTAGATCAGTGGTTATGTAGGGCTAGGGAAGGATAGAGAGATCGAGAATTCACTGCTAAATGGTGTGAAGTTTTTCTTTTTGGAGTAATGAAATTGTTCTAAAATTTTTTTGGTGATGAATGCAGAAAACTGTGGTTATAGGAAAAGCCACTGATGACACACTTTGGATAAATCGTAAAAATAACAACAAATAAAAGCTGCCAATCTACAACTTCATTAAGGCAGTAATTTTCAGGTTTTTTTGCAAATGTCCGCTTGGGCAAAAGACATCCAGGCCCACCTATCCCATAGATTCCTAAGGGATATAAAACAAAATAAAGTTAGGATAATAATGAAGCTATGTAAAAAAATTAAAGAGAGGACCAATGTAAACATCTACCTTAGAATTAAAGTTGAGGGAAACGGACTTTGGCCCAGTGGGAAACGGACTTTGGCCCAGTGGTTAGGGCGTCCATCTACCACATGGGAGGCCCGCGGTTCAAGCCCCAGGCCTCCTTGACCCGTGTGGAGCTGGCCCATGCGCAGTGCTGATGCGCGCAAGGAGTGCCGCGCCACGCAGGGTGTCCACCGCGTAGGGGAGCCCCACGCGCAAGGAGTGCACCCATAAGGAGAGCCGCCCAGCGCGAAGGAGGGAGCAGCCTGCCCAGGAATGGCGCCGCCCACACTTCCCGTGCCGCTGACGACAACAGAAGCGGACAAAGAAACAAGAAACAAGACGCAGCAAAAAGACACAGAAAACAGACAACCGGGGGAGGGGAGGGGAATTAAATAAATAAAAAAATAAATCTTTAAAAAAAAAAGAATTAAAGTTGAGTTACTGATAACTGAATTTTAACACATATATGGTTTTAAAATTATAGGCAAATTACAGGACAGAAATAGAATAGACACAAAGATATATATATACCCAGGATGACTGAACCACCTACCACACAGTAAACCTAGAATGTATAAAGCCAAACTATCTAAAGTTTATATCAAAATAAAAATAGCCAAGAACTGAAAACTAAAACCAACTCAATGCATCCCTGACAATATACTATCAGTGTAATTCCTGAAAATGGTAAAAACTTCCAACTGTTATGCTGGTAGAGGAAGAGGAATTTTATAATGCTATAAAAACAGATGCCAGTCACACCTCCTCTTAGGAGAACACTGAATTAGAGTACTCACTAACTTGCTAATTTGTTATTTTAGTGACCCTTAATAATTTGGTCTGCTGTGTCTCACCTGGCCCTTCTAGGTCAGGTGGGACCACAGGGTGGTCTGCCCTGGGAGCCAGCGAAGGCCTGGAGAAATCCCACCCCTGAAATCTCCCTCTCTTCTAGCTGGACTGATTGTTGAGGACGTCCCAGGAAAGTGGAAAGAGAGGGACACAGCCTAAGGCTGACTCAGCTTTTGACTCACAAATTTGGTCTGCTGTATCCCAGGAACCCTTCCAGGCCAGGTAGGGGCACGCCATTGTTTGCCTTGGGAGCCAGCAAGGTGCTAAATATATATATACACAACCCTCCCAAACTCCTTTCCTACTAACCAGGACTAATTGTTGAGGACTCACAGGGGAGTGGAAGTATTTCCTAGCCAGGAAAAGGGAAGAGACTGCTGAGAAGGCTGGAGAAAGTTTGAATGACAAGGCTCCTAGACTCCAGACATGAAGCTCTATCACCTTTATCTGGTCTGTGTTGCAACAATATACTCCGACCTGGGCATTGAACTGAGAGCTGCCAAAGAGCGCTATCTGCTGGCAGATCAAGGAAGTGCATGTGAAAAAATTAAAAAATAAGTAGGAGAGGCTTTTTCCACTCTCCATAGTCCCTCTCCCCAAGGCCCTAGGAAGCAAGTCTACAACCAGTTACTGGGTCCAGTGCCCAGTTTTGTGTAACCAGCAGGGTCAATCCTAACAATCCAGGTCAAGCCAAGAATCAAAGTGCACTGGTAACACAAAGCCTCTTGCCACTAAATCCCTATAAAAGAGAAAGAAATTGAGCATCTGAGTAAACTACATCCTAATCAGGTACCTAGACATCAGCAAAAATTTATAAGCCATACTACGAAATAGAAGATACGGCCCAAGAAAAGGAATATATCAAATCTCCAGAAGAGACACAGAATTTGAGAGAACTAATCAGTGAGATACATTCAAATTTCCAAAACCAAATTATTGAGCTGAAAGACAATATGGTTAGAGAGATAAATGACATCAAGAAGACACTGTGCGAGTACAAAGAAGCATTTGAAATCCTGAACAGAAAAGTAACAGAGCTCATGGGAATGAAAGACACAATAAGTGAGATCAAGAACACATTAGAGGGGGAAGTGGATGTGGCTCAACCACTTGGGCTCCGTCTACCACATGGGAGGTCCCAGGTTTGGTTCCTGATGCCTCCTGGAGAAAGCAGCAAAACAATGAGCAGAGAACCATCTGGAGGAGGGAGGGATAACGAAAGAAAAAATAAATACATCTTTAAAAAACATTTAAAATCATTTAAAAAAAAAAAAAGAGACCACATTAGAGGCACATAACAGCAGACTTGAAATGACAGAAGAAAGAATAAGTGATATCGAAGAAAGAACAGCTAAAATTGAAGAGAGAAAAGAATGGAAAAAATTGAGCTGGGACTCAGAGAATTGAATGACAACATGAAACACAACAACACAGGTGTCATGGGAGTTCCAGAAGAAGAGAAGGAAAAAGGGGCAGCAAGAGTATTTGAGGAAGTAAGAGATGAAAATTTCCCAACTCTCATTAAAGAAATGAATTTACGTGCCCAAGAAGTACACCGTACCCCAATCAGAATAAATCCGAATAGACCTATACCAAGTCACATACTATTCAGAATGTCAAGTGTCAAAGACAAAGACAAGATTCTCAGAGAGAAGCAAACCATCTAGTACAAGAGTACAAGCTCTCAATAACAGCACATATTTTCTTCAGAAACCATGGAGGCGAGAAGACAGAAAGAAAAAAACTGCTAGCCGAGAATTCTTTATCCAGCAAAACTGTCCTTCACATAAGAATGCAAGTATAAAATATTCACAAACAAACAGAAACTAAGAGAGTTTACAAAAAACAATCCACCTTTGTAGGAAATATTAAAGGAAGCCTTAGAACCTGTAAGGAAAAGAGAGACAGAGGCTTGGAGGTGAGTATAGAAGAAAGAAGAGCAGAAAGTATAACCAAAAACAAATGAAGAAATCTGGAGTCTGTATGTACTCACGGAGCAGAAGTAAGATGATTATGTACACTTCGACTTTCTTTAAAAAGCATTCTGAAAAAAGTAAAAAGATATATACATATATTTTTTTATAGCAGATAAATTGATGACTTTTTTATCATTTGATTTTCAACAGGCTATTACTTCCTTATTTACTAATTAAATTAGTTATGTTACAATAAACACCCCTATTTTACAGGGAGTTTTATATCACTTCTATTTATTTAAACTTCTTAACAGATCAACAGATCTTTTCAGTGTCAACAGAATCTAAAGCTGTGTCTCTTCTATGCTTTAATCTTATGTTCAATTCCTTATCTTCATGTTGCCCACATGAAGTTTCCCTCCCAAAGTTCATAACTTTCTTCCCTCTCTCCCTTTTTTTCCTGCTAGCAAATTCTGAGTGAAAAAAGAAAAGGTGGTCAGTAAAAATCACCTTTACAGTATCCTCTATGTCCATATGACTGTTTTGTCTTTTAAGTGCTTAAAATTTCAAAGCAGAAATAATCTGAGATGGCTGTAGAGTACTGAACATATTAGGTTCTTAGCAAAATGATGTAATATACAGTTGTGTGAGTGTATATTTTAAGAATAGCAAGAATAAGAAAGTAAAATACAATCTAAGATGTCACATTTCTTACCTTGCCTGCATCCAGCCCTTAGGCCACAATGGTTTCACCTCTGTCTCCATAAAGGATTTAAGATAATCCTCAGCAGACTGGCTTTTATTTGGCTCTAACTCATAACATCCCAATTTGATCTCAACAAGGTTGCATAACAAAGTTCTAAACAGATTTAAAAATATATTTATATATAAATATGGTCTGCAAAATTGTAGAAAATTTAAGTTCTCCAGATTTTTAAAAGCACATACATCTGACAGTAATAATATAGATTATTTGAAGAACTCAGAAAATGACATGAAGATAAATAATTTCAATGTATAGCATTCATTACACCATCAAATTCTCAACATGAAACAATTTCCTCTGATACTTTTTTTAAAAGCTTTAGATTATATAAATGTTACAATGAAAATATAGGGGATACCCATATAGCTCATCCTATTCCACTCCTCTGGATACTTTTAAGGCACCAAAGACCAGAAGTCCAACCTCTGCTTGGAGTACAGAAATATTGGTAAGAAAAATGTCTGTATTATATAAGTATACTGAATACTCCATCTTCAGAAACAAGTATGACTTAATGAGTAATTAGATTAGCTTATAAAAAACATTTGAAAATAAAATTGTAGCACTTGAAGAATATCAGGGTCAAATTAATCTTATTTTTCCTACATCATAATCTTTATATTTCTAATCAAGTCTTCCATTTACCATAGATTACTTATATGAGAAATCATATTTCTGCATTATCTATTTGGCTGCAAGAGAAGGCTATAGTTATATCTTACCTAATGGTGTCATTCCAGTGGAATTTCTTTCTTGGTCCTATGACACGTTTCCCTGGTTTTTCATCATCATCTTCCTCAGATCCATTTTTTTCTCGTTCTTCATCTGCTTGCAACCTAAAAATGAAAAAAATTCTATGAAGCAAAGTTTTAAACCAACAGTGCCTATAACATGCTCCACAAATACTTGCTGAATTGCTTAACTGAATGTTAACCCAAAAGACAAGGTGAAATAGGGCAATCTACCTTTCCACATCATACTTTGTACTGAACACTCATCTTTTAGTTCAGAAAGTATTTGTGGCCAACTGCAGACAGTTAAGTAGGTCAAAACATGAAATTTCTGACCATGATCAGCTCTTGCTTTGATTACATCCATATATTAAATCAACAGACATGTTTTACATTTGACACCAAAGCCACTGAGTGGGAAGTGACATGTCATTTAAAAATATTTTATTATACATTTCAGTGGTGAACATGGACATCAACTTGGTGATGGGGTCCCCTTAAGACCAATCCCTAACAGCTAAATGTATTTCTCAAATGAAAAAGCCAGTCCAAATAGAAGAGGAACATACTTGGCACACTTAGCTTGACTACGAGCTTGGCAGTCCTCCTGGTATTTAAATAGCTGTTCAGGCATGACATTGCTAACAGCTAGTTTTAGTTTCTGCAGAGGTTCTCTTAAACGATCATCCTGAGAAGAAAACATACTAAAAGTTTTTAAAACATATTTACAAACTTTATTTGGCAAGCAGATCTTCAAAAGATTAAAGTTTTTGATATTGATTATATATTTGAAATGTTAGCATATTTAAATATGGGCATATACTCTACCATGCTGGGTTTTCATATTGCAAGCTGGATATAATCAGGACGATCATATTTCCAGTTAGCTAAGGAGTATCCCAGTTTTTGCCTGTTGCCCCAGCATAATTATTAAAAGTGCTGCTCAACATTCTTAAAAATGCCCCATGTTTGACCAACAAATTATATGGACACTTTAACTGTTATACAGTGATTAAATAGAGAAGAGAATCTATAATGTGCAGATTCGGACTAGTTAATTCCCATTATGACAGGGAACAAATACTGAAAGAAGAAGTACTGCTTTAGAATAATAGAACGGTCTGGGTAACTACCAACAGTGTTGGGAACCTGTTTTCTCATTTACTGTTAGTAATTGTGACTTATGCTGCAAGCAAAAAGGCAAGGTTAAGGCCAAAGTAAAAAGGAAACTAGGAGAATTATTCATTATGTGGGTTTAGGGCAAAAAGAAAGCAAGCAGGTTTGCTTCTGACAGTTTTAATCAACCAATTTCTTATATTCATCTGGCAAATAACAAAATATATTTGTAGCTATTTAAAACATACTTTTATTATCATAGGGGCAGAAAAATTCTAAGTATAAAATTCTCCAGTCCCTAACCTTGATCTTCTTTACTGAAACAGCTGTTTTTATTTATTTATATATATATAAAATCAAATTGTGGTATTTGTTTTTAAGTGAGTGGCAGACTATATGTATGTCAATATAAAATATATTTAAGATATTACATGCACATATATCCAATAAATTACATAATTCTGAAGTTCATTTCACCCATTCCTTGGACCTTCTAAAAGTGTATAAACTTAATTAAAATTCAGAACAAATTAGAACACAAACTCCCAGTAGATGCAAAGGACTTGGTAAGGTGCTATAAGAAACCATAAAGAGCACATAGGATGAATATGTTAGTATTAAAACTACAGGTCCAAGCCATGTAAGCTGATGTTCACAATAACTTGTCCCTTTAAGTTATGGGAATTCCTTTGAGTAGGACCGAACAGTAGCAAATACACAATGCCTATAACAAATTTAGGGTAATTACTGAAAAATCTCTTTGCTTTGCTAAAGCAAAATAAAATGTTGCTAGTGATGAATTTGTTTGCTCCTGTAACAAACTTTTGCCAACAAATGACTTTTTTTTTTTTTAACTTCAGTTGTTTTGAGTGCCCAGCAGATTAGGAGGACAAAGTACAATTGTTTTACAAACATCATTTGAAATTACTTGGGGAAATACAATTCAGAGTATATATCAGATATCTCACACAAAAAAGACTGTACAAAAATCACAGATCTTATTATACAATAAAAAATCTTATAAGAGTATATTTCTTCAAGCCTTGCCAGAAAATACCTATTTTGACAACATGAAAGAAATAAGTCCTCTGCCCCACACTTGTATGACCATAGCAAAAAAAAGACAGCTTCTTCAAATCTAACTCTAAAGAGAAACGTTGCATGATTTTTAAATTGTATGCCACATGATTTACAGTATCAGAATTAGTCATTTCACTTACATTACAAAATCACTAAATATACAAGGCAGGTTTTGCACATTAGTTAAAACTTAATGCCTAGCTCTCATATTAACTGAAGAGATTGGTTAAAAAACGATACAGTTCTAGTTTCAAATCCTTATATAGAACTAATTAATGTAGAGGAATAAAATCTCATGTGCTAAAAATAAAGGGCTTGCTATAAGGGGTTTGTTTGACTATTTGAAGTACAGTTTTACTGTTTGGAGGCTGTTGTCAAAACCAACATAAATATTTTCATTTTATTAATTCAGGTGGCAGAGTGAAACAATTGTTTTTAAAATGTGTTCTTTGGTAAGGCAAGGATTTTTAGGATACAACAATCTTATTATAGCAAGTCCGTTCTACAAATTTATTAATAAAAAGAGAACCTAAATATTATTAATACATACTTAATCTACTCCACTCCATATATACCTATTAATATTATAGCACATATGACAGTGTCTGTGATAAAATCTTGTTCTAAAAAAGGCAAACATCTAGTACCATGGGTCCTCGATGATGACTTTTTAAGAATTACACAGCTGAGACTTTTTGCCTGGAGACAACCCAAATATCTACCAAGAGTAGAACAAATAAATAAATTGGAATATATTCATATAAGAAACCTGTACAATTGTTTTACAAACCTGTACAAACCTGTACAAACCTGTTTTACAAACCTGTGCAGGAAAATGAATAGATGTCCCCTACATGCAATAGCATAGTTAAATATGAGGTACATAATGCTGAGTGTAAAAAAGGAAGTTGTAGAAGAAAATAGGCAGTATGATTTCATTTACATGAAGCTCAAAAACATGTAAAACTAAACAATATAATGTTTCTGCATATATACACACATGATAAAATACAAAAATAAGTGATAAAACTATATCAAGAAAAGCAAGGTAAATGTCTTTCTTCATAACCAATAGGGATATTAAATAACTTCAAACATTAAACATTCCTTAGAAAATATTTTATTATCTGGAAAAAGTTGTTTTCCCACTTCTAGTACTTTCTTATTGTCTCCCTATTTGTTATTTGAGCTTACAGAAGTAGGTACCAAATATCAATATCTGAATGAACCAGGCATAGGTACAAAATCTGAAACCTCAAGTAAATTTCATTTGTTCATTAACGTGCTTTGAACTAAGGAACACTATAGTTTCTCAATTCAAAACAAGTATTTTATTAACAGAAGTTTAATACCTATAATACAGGATTCTATGCTTATCAGATCAAACCAACTTTTTTTGAAGTACCAGGGATTGAACCTGGGACCGCCTATGTGGGAAGCCAGAGCTCAAACACTGAGCCACATCAACTCCCCTGAGTTGGTTTTTTCATTTGTTTTTGTTTTTTTGGGAGGCACTGGGAACCGAACCTGGGACCTCCTATGTGGGAAGCAGGTACTCAGTCACTTGAGCCACATCCATTCCTCAAACCAACTATATTTTATTTGATCCAGGGTATGCTTATTCCCCCATTCCCACCATAGTGGGTCTTAGATACCAATGTTTTTGCTGACTCCCATCCTCTGGCCAGAAAAGATTGGTTTAACCCATGATGGTATAATTAGATTCTGTCTCCCAAGAATTGAGATTGGGATGGGAGAGCTGAGTCAGTCTCTTGAGTGGCTTTTCTGTAATATAAAACCTTGGAAATAAAGTAATTTTATAAGCAGATGCATAAAAAAGGAAAAAAATGAGACAAGAGGTAGAAAGAAAAAGAATTAATCCTAATTATTAGTTCCCATCCCTTCCTGGCTGCATTCTTGCTTTTTTTTTTAAAGATTTATTTATTTATTTATTTCTCTCCCCTTTCCCCCCACCCCAGTTGTCTGTTCTCTGTGTCTATTTGCTGCATCTTCTTTGTCCACTTCTGTTGTTGTCAGCAACTCGGGAATCTGTGTTTCTTTCTGTGGCATCATCTTGTTGTGTCAGCTCTCCATGTGTGCAGCACCATTCCTGGGCAGGCTGAACTTTCTTTCACACTGGGCGGCTCTCCTTATGGGGTGCACTCCTTGCGCATGGGGTTCCCCTATGCAGGGACACCCCTGCGTGGCAGGGACTTCTTGTGCGCATCAGCACTGCACATGGGCCAGCTCCCCACGGGTCAAGGAGGCCAGGGGTTTGAACCGCGGACCTCCCATGTGGTAGATGGACGCCCTAACCACTGGGCCAAATCCGTCGCCCATTCTTGCTCTTGAATTCCATGAAATACTCTCATTCATTGAAAAAAATTTCCTTTTTGTCTTAATCTGCATTCAAGTTATTTTCTGTTACTTGCTAATTGTATATATTTTAAAACTATACAAACATACTCACTAAAAGAAGAGTAATTAGGACAGAAAAGGCACTGAAAACCATTTCATATAAAGTGAAATAGGGGAATAAATGTTTTTAAAAATATGAAAAGCCATGAAGTAGAGGCTTATATTTGGGAATGGACTCAAAGGTAGAACTAGGATCAATGGGGTTGAAAGAGCTTGCATATTGGCTCAATGCATGGAAGAACTTCCTGGTATTGTAATGAAGTGAGTTCTTAATCACTAGAAGCATTCAAATTTAGAGGGGTTGTAGTTGAGGAGATTCAAGTATAATATGGATAAATAATCTTTTAAGTTTAAATCCAATTCTGGGACTCTTACCACTGGTCTTCATAATGTCAATGTGAGCAAGTGCAGAGTAGGTATATTCTTTTCAAAAATAAGAAAATTGAATTATAAATATGTTAAATCGTGTTGAGAGCAAAACTGATCATTTGTGGAAATGAGATTAATTTGACTAGTCCTAGGATCTTTGTTTTAGAAACATTATTTCTCAACCAAGCCTATCAATGGTTGAAAAAGGTTATTTTTAGGGGATCCAACATGCCTTTAATAATTAAATTATGAAATGCATAAATATGTATGATTATCAAATGGATAAATATGTATTAAATACATACAACATAGCTAAATACGTATAATATGATTATAAAATACTGTGCAAAGACCCCAAACAGAAACTAGTCTCTTTACAGGTTGTAAAACTCCAACTGCAGATAGTATAGTTGTTCCTCTTACCTGAACATTGAGATGTAACTTCTTTAGACGTTTTACCAGCGTTTCTTTATTACATGGCACAAAAGCTTCAAGGTGAGAATAGACACCACTACGAATGACAGGGCCTAGTTCCTGTAGCTGTAACTCAATGCTGACCAAAACAACAACAAAATAAACAATGTAGAATTTCCTTTATAAGGCACCATCAAACAGGCAAGAAGGCAAAGGCAGTGATTTTTTATTTTATCATTCCATTATTTCCTAGACAGTATTTTTCAGGAAAACAAACAAATACAGTAAACAGTAATGCTATGGAAAATATTCTATGAGTCTAGTTTACGAGTAGAATTTATATAATCACAATCTGGTAAATAATTTGTTTGGCAATGGGGCAAAGTCTTATGTTTGGGTAAAGCACCAGAATTCCATTATTAACCAAAAGCTGATTTCTTCAAAGATAATCCCCCATCCCACCCCACTCCAAGCAATTGCTATACTAGGTGTCATTCACACATGATCAGCGAGTTCTTGGGTTTTTTTTTTCCTTAGAGGTCTCTCATGTCCTTACACAACCAGATCAGATGGACTGGTTCTAGTGTTACTTGGGGTTAAGACAGAGAGAAACAAAAATTAAAGAAAGAACAAAGAAAAGAAATAAAAAGAGGCTTGGGGTTGAATATGTTAGAGATATGGATGAAAATCTGTTTAGGATTTTTCCAACTGCAAAGTAACTCCTTAAAAAGTAAAGGCTCTCCTCAAAAGTGTGGTATAGGATCAACCCTTTCACTTTAGTAATCTCCCTTTATTTCCTTTATTTCTTAGTAGAGAGATTGATTAAATGTTGGTGTCTTCAAATTGACATTCAAAAAAACTACTCATTCATGAGCTTTTTAAAGAAACATCTAACAGTGAGATGACAGATCTCATTGCGAGTGTCCAGCTGGATTTATTGGTGGTATGTGCCCAGAACAATTTGTTGAGCAGAACTGTCAGGTCAAAATAGGATGAGAGGCAATGAGTGCCATGATTTATTAGCAATGTCTGTTTCAGGTAAAAGAGGAAATAGGGGAGGGGCATGAACCAGCATATTGTATATTTATTAACTAAGGTAAAAAATCAGACAAAAACAAAAAGGGTTCCCTATTACAACAGACTGATCTTTTTTTTTTTCCTCTTTGCCATAAGGAAGCAATGGTGAATGGGAACCAATATACTTAGTTTATTTCATGGGAATTACTACCCCAAATAATCATATACCAAATGTCCTTGGAAGAGTAACTCAGTCCAGGAAAATCAGGAATATTTAACTGGAAAGTGAAAACAGAGGCCAAGGAGAAAAAGAAAATGAACAAAAGAAAAAATATTTGACTCTGGACACCATGGCCTAAGGAACTAGAGGCATACCCTCTGTGAAATAAAAGGTACATGAGTTACATAAAACAGAGGCTTTGTTTTAAGATTTACATGGGAGGAATTAACAGAGAGAAGCCTGCTACTGGAATGCTGATTACTTGAGATGCTATATCCCAAGGATGGCCTTTTGACTTTCCCAGGGGAGAAATAGTTATTCCCTCTTACAGAAGAGTAAAATAAAAAAGAACAATCTCAGTCACAAGAGAAGGGGCTGATCTAGTAAACTTAGGGTTCCCAGGTGGAAAGTAAAGGAAGAGTAGGCAGATCCCTGATTACAGAATCTGGGCAGTGCTGATAAATAATGATTATATAAAGTTTAATGAGTACAGAGTTTAAAAGGGAGGTGGGTAAAAGGAGATGGTGCAGATGGGAAGTATTTGCCTTGTTTCCAGAGAGAATGAATCAACCTGAGAATCCCTGGCTAAAATAAAGAACAGGAACAAGAAACTCCTTTTGTCACCATGCTAGTAATTTTTTTTTTTTAATTTCTCTCCGCCCCCCCAGTTATCTGCTCTCTGTGTCCATTCGCTGTGTGTTCTTCTGTGACCTCCTATCCTTATCAGCAGCACCGGGAATTGGTGTTTCTTTTTGTTGCATCATTTTGCTGTGTTAGGTCTCCATGTGTGCGGTGCCATTCTTGGGCAGGCTGCACTTTCTTTTGCCCTGGGAGGCTCTCCTTATGGGGCGCACTCTTTGTGTGTGGGGTTCCCCTAAGCGGGGGACACCCCTGCATGGCAGGGCACTCCTTGCATGCATCACCACTGTGTGTAGGCCAGCTCCATATGGGTCAAGGAGGCCTGGAGTTTGAACCGCAGACCTCACATGTGGTAGGTGGATGCCCTATCCATTGGGCCAAGTCTACTTCCCCTAGTAATTTTTAAGTTATGTATTTCATATGCCCATGGGGACTAAAAACATTTTCAAAGTACTTCAGGATACTGAGAGATTATAATTAATTATAACAGTTAACAGAACTAATCCTTCTTTATATCTCATGAGAGACTATCTCTATATTTATTTAAAAGGCAGAGACCATAGTACTAGAAATATTGCTTTCCCGTTTCTTTCTATATGATGCTCCTGAACCACCAAGAGTAAGCATGCACTATTTTTTATCAGAGGAATAAACTTCCTGCTTTCTCCGTGATCACTTCTTTTTTGCCCAGTTCTGCTTGCAGCCAATTATACACTCAACTCCCATGACCAACAGTCAAAATCAGTGAGCCAATAGGTTTAGTTACAGCACATGCCTGAGAATGTGCTTCATTAAGAGGGAACACTGGGAAGTGGACTTGGATCAATGGATAGGGCATCCGCCTACCATACGGGAGGTCCACGGTTCAAACCCAGGACCTCCTTGACCCGTGTGGAGCTGGCCCACGTGCAGTGCTGATGCTCACAAGGAGTGCCGTGCCATGCAGGGGTGTCCCCGGCATAGGGGAGCCCCACGTGCAAGGAGTGCACCCCATAAGGAGAGCTGCCCAGCATGAAAGAAAGTGCAGCCTGCCCAGGAGTGGCGCTGCACACATGGAGAGCTGACGCAGCAAGATGACGCAACAAAAAGAGACAGAGATTCCTGGTGCCGGTGACAAGAATAAAAGCAGACACAGAAGAACACACAACGAATGGACACAGAGAGCAGACAACTGGGGGGTGGGGGGTGGGAAGGGGAGAGAAATTTAAAAACTAAATAAATAAATAAAATCTAAAAAAAAAAAGATGAAACACTAACCAAGAATGTAAACTTATATACCACATACCAGTCTTCACTCTCTTCAATCTAACTTCTGTCTTCTCCACATTGGCTCAGCCCACCCCACAACCATATATTCTTCATGAAACCATACTTTCCATTTGGCGATAAACATTTCTATGAATTATAACTGACCTCATTAGATGGCAATCAAATTATTTTTCTAAGTCTGAATAATGAAAGTAGATGGAAAATTGTATCAAACTAATCATAAACATACTGAGTTTCCCAGAAAGGTATTTTTACATAGGGTGTCATAAAATACATTTAAATCTAGGTTAATATTCACACTGTACAGTGGCCACTTGCTCTGGCAGATATGAATAAAATAATGCGTAAGGATTTTTAATCAAAGAAGAAAATCACTTACTCCAGAAGAATATTATTCATATCCTGTGTAAAGAATTTTTTCCTTCCTTCTTCATCAAAAAGTTTGGCAGCCTAGAGAAACATAAGATCACAATAAACAATTACTTTGAGATGAAAGCCCCTATTTTATATACAAGGAACTTAAGAACAGTGGTTACATAATATGTCCCAAATCACAAAGCTATTAAGTGGTGGATCCATGATTCAAAGGAGAAGCTTCCTGGTGTCACCTGTGCAACACTACCACACCAGGACAAATACTCTGCTTACTGTAGCCAGATGGGGTTCCACCTGGAACTAATGCTACTTAATAACAATGAAAAGATTATCTGAGGTTATTATCAAGGGATAAGTAAAAAGACTAAATGAATTTAAGGATAATATTTCTACCTGTCTAGCTCCCACCGTAACCAGCTGACCAGAGAAACATCATGTGAAACAAGATACTCTGCCATAATCATTTAGGGCAAAATTTACTGGGAAATCACAAAAAGATAGAGTTCACCTTGATTACAATGAGATATAAAACACTCAGAGAGCTGATTCAATAACCTGAGCAAATATGTGCTGACTCTGTCAATTGACCACGTTATTTAGTAATTTTACATGCTAAATGCAGAAATGGCAAATTTCTGAGATGTGCTTCTTAGAAGGAAGATTGGGTAGATGTGTAAGGGGCAGAAATATAGGGAGAAAGTCAGGATGAAAACGAAATCTCAAGAAAAAGAATTTTTAAAAAGGTAAGAGGTTGAACAGTGAGAAATATTATGAAGTAAGAAAAGAGGAACAATAAGAAATTCCTTATTCAATAGACATAAGCATTTTAGGTGAGGATGAATTTTCTTAGTCAAAGCACAAGCAAGAAAAGAAAAAACATTCAACCTCAATGAATTAAAAACTTTTGTGCAAAAAACTTTATCATAAAAGAAAAATAACAACCTCTACAAAGGAAGAAAATCTTTGGAAATACATATCCAATAAAGGTTTACTATCTGGAATATATAAGAAATCCTACAATTCAACAACAAAAAGACAAATGACCCAATCAAAAAATGGGAGAAAGACTTGACTAGACATTTCTCCAAAGAAAATATACAAATGGCCCAAAAGCACATGAAAAGATGTTCGATATCATCATTAACCATCACGGATATGCAAATCAAAACCAAGAGATACCATTTCACACTCACTAGAATGGCAACTATTTAAATAACACAAAATTATAAATGTGATAGAGAATGCGGAGAAATAGGAACATGTACTCATTGCTGGTGGGAATGTAAAATGGTACAGACAGTATGGAAGACAGTTTGGTAGTTTCTCAGAAAGTTAAGTAAAGAATTACCATATGATCAAAGCAATCTCACTTCTAGGTATATACTCAAATGAATTAAAAGCAGGGACTCAAACAATTTGCATACCAATACAGCATTATTCATAATTGCGAAAAGACTAAAGTAATTCAAGTGTCTAACAACCAAGGAATGGATAAAGAAAATGTGGTATACATACACAATGGAATAACATTCAGCCATAAAAAGGAACTAAAGTTCTGATACATGCGACAACAAGGGTGAACCTTGAAGACATCATGTGAAGTGAAATAAGCCATGCACAGAGGACAAATAATTATGATCTCACTGATATGAAATAATTAGAATAAGAAAACTCACAGAATCAGAAACCAGAATACTGGTTACCAAGGGTTGGGCATAGGGTAGGAAATAGGGAATTGATGCTTAAATGATTTAGTTCCTATTTGGGATGAAGAAAAAGTTTTGGTAACGGATGGTGGTAATGGTAGCACAACATTGTTGGCCTTAATTAACAGCATTGGATTATATATTTAAATGTAGTTAAAAGGGGGAAATTTTATTTTTTAAAATTTTTTTGAAGGTACCCAGGATGGGGATTGAATCCAGAACCTGGTATATGGAAGCAAGTGCTTAACCACTGAGCTACACGAGCTCCCTAACGGGGAAATTTTAGATTGTATATGTTATTAGAACAAATTTTAAAGCAAAAAACCAAAAAACCTCATGAGACTATGCAACACAAACAGCGAACGTTAAGTTAAACCACGGACTGTAGTTAACAGCATAATTATAAAAATGTGTCTTCATCTACTGTAACAAATGTACCACACTAATGCCTGGTGTTAATAATAAGGTGGTATACAGGAACCCTGCATTTTATGCATGATTTGTCTGTAAACCTACAATTTCTCTAATTAAAAAAAAAAAAAAGAAAAAAGAATGGGTTTAACAACACAACATAAAAATAAATATAGCAAAATCTATGGTAAATACAAATTATACTGAAAAAAAAAACATTGGCAATGAGATACTTTGTCATGATACTCTAAGTACTAGACTGATGAAGTAGATCAAAATAAAATAAGAAGGATATATAGGAACCAATTATTAACTATGTCTTCAAAAGAAATATTAATCAACATAAATAGAAAAATAGAACTGATAAAATTCAAGAGCCAGTTGTTAGAAAAATTAGATACATGTCTCACTCTCCTAAACAGATATCTAAAATTTATAGAGTTAAGAGAAATAAACAAATAACAGTGGCTATCATTGCTAGGGATGGGAAATGTCATATTATGAAGGATCTTTCCTAAGCATGAAACACATTCTCTATGGTTTGGATTAGTTTTGTAATTAAGAGGGAAAAAAAAAGAAGAGAAAAAGTGGCACTGGTTTGGATAAACATGCTGAAGTAATCAAAAAGGGCATTTTATTGCAAGCTTGGTACATTACAAGTTAAAGCAATATCTCCCTGAGATAAAATGGAGAAGATGTGTGATATCAAAACTGGATTTGCAGCTAGTTAAATGCATGAAGATTATGAATACAACTCCATCTGGAAAGGAATCTATTTTGATGTGCCAAAAGCTTGACTCTTAGGTTTGCCCTTGTGGGAACACAGAATGCAGCATACTAAAAGCTGCTGATTTGCTGGTAGGGATTAGCTAGTAAAACAGATTTTAAAATAACTATAATCAGCAAAGTTTGGACCAAGTTCCAGTATACTTCTGCAATGTTACTATTTGTTCTTTCTTTCTTTTTTTTTTTTAAAGATTTATTTATTTATTTCTTTAATTCCCCCCCCCTCCCCTGGTTGTCTGTTCTTGGTGTCTTTTTGCGGCATCTTCTTTCTTTGTCCGCTTCTGTTGTCGTCAGCGGCATGGGAAGTGTGGGCGGCGCCATTCCTCGGCAGGCTGCACTTTCTTTTCACGCTGGGCGGCTCTCCTCACGGGCGCACTCCTTGCACGTGGGGCTCCCCCACGCAGGGGACACCCTTGCGTGGCACGGCACTCCTTGCGCACATCAGCACTGCGCATGGGCCAGCTCCACACGGGTCAAGGAGATCCGGGGTTTAAACCGCGGACCTCCCATGTGGTAGATGGACGTCCTAACCACTGGGCCAAAGTCCGTTTCCCTATTTGTTCTTTCTTTTTTCTTCATTTTCTTTACATGATTATGTAGCCAATAAAAATTGTATTTATGAAACAAATGCAGAAAAATATTTATAAGGTGAGGGAAACAATAAAATATCAACTGAATCCATGTTATAACTATAGCTGTTTCTATTTAAAAGAAAAAGGCCTAAGCATATAACTAATGCCCAACAAGAAATACAGAAAATAAAGAATTGTTATAAGAGTATTTGGGCTGTGGGTTATTATATTTTTCTTTAAAAAATGTATCATTTTGTTTGTAAGCAAATAAAAATCAAGAGAATTATTACACTTACTATGCGGAGGTCTTCAATACGTTTTTCAAGAAGTATAGGTAGACCCTCTGGGAGTGTCGGTACCAGCTTCGGCATAATCTGGGAGGTGTAGATTGGCTGAGCAGTGTTTCCATTCTCTCCCCCTGATTCAGACAGGGGGCTACCATCAGAAGCAGCATCCAGTAATCTGTCAAAGTCGAAGTCATCTAGCATCTCTAGGGCATTTTCAGCTTCCTGAAATAGTTCATGTTCATTTGTGCTAACAAAAATGGGGAGGTCTGGGTCAGCACTGTTCAGATTTAAGTCAGAGACATCATTTCCCATTGCTACAGCAGCAGAAGAGGACTTATTCAGAGAGGATACCGATAAGGTCACTGGGACTTTGGGGTTAGACTCCTTTTTCTTTAACGCATCCTTCTCTTTCTGAAACTTTCGGATCATGGCAGCTAGAGAAAGAGAATCTTTATAACGTTTCTTCTTTTTTTCAGATTTGTGCGAATTTAGAGCCACAACTCTGTGAAGAGAAAGTGATTGGTTAGGTTATGTATGATTTTGAGGTTAAAGTCTTGTATAAAATGAGTAGGCACAAAATTAAAATAATCATTATGACAGGTGACAGAACAGATGGTTTTCACCTTAATCTTTTATTAAATTATCTAAATTGTTTACAGTAGCATCTTCTTAAACAGCATATGGATTAAGCACCTAGGAAAAACAAATAGGGATGTGGCTGTGGCTCAATCAGCTGGGCTCCCATCTACCATATGGGAGGTCTTGGGTTCGGGTCCCAGGGCCTCCTTGTGAAGGCAGGCTTGCCCATACGCTGCAGAGCGCCACTTGGCCTGCAAGGGCCATGGAAGGCAAACTCAGCAAGGTGACACAACGATAAAGGGAGACAAGCAAAAACACAGAAGGGTGTGCAGCGAATGGACAGAGGGAACAGAAAGCAAGCAAGCAAGCCGTAAGGGGGGAGAGGAAATAAAGATAATATATACACAGAAGAACGTACAGCAAATGGACACCGAGAACAAACAGCACGCAAAAAGCCAGAAGGGGGGGGGGTAAAAAAAACACAAAAAACCCCAAATAGGCAAAAAACTATCAGATTCAAAAGAAAGAAACAAAACTGAATGTAGTTCAGGATTACTGAAGTATATTAGGCTGTATTTCTTACTCTTGCAATGGGAAAATAACAGTCTCTTCCATAAATGGTGCTGGGAAAACTGGATTCCTATGTGCAAAAGAATGAAGTTGGACCTCTACCCCCTAAATGTAAGAGTTAAAACCATAATACTTTTAGAGGAAGATATAGGGAAAAACCTCCATGATCTTGGGTTTGCATGAGCAACAACAACAAAAAATAGATAAATTAGACTTCATTAAAATTTAAAACTTTCGTCATTAAAGAACATTATGAAGAAAATGAACAGACAACCTAAAAATGGGAGAAAATAGTTGTACATCATATATTTGATAAAGGTTTAATATCAGAGTAAATAAAGAAATTCTACAATTCAACAACAAAAAGACAAACATCCTAATTAAAAAATGGGTAAAAATTATTAAAAAATTTAAAAATGGACCTGAACAGACATTTCTCCAAGTAAGATATACAAATTGCCAATAAGCACATGAAAAGATGTTCAACATCATTAGCCATTAGGGAAATGCATTTCAAAACCACAGTAAGATACCATTTCACACCCACTTGGATAGCTAGTTTCAGGAAGGAAAATAAGTGTTGACAAGGCGGTAGAAAACAGGAATTCTCATGCATGTTGGTACGTAAAATGGTTTAGCTGCCCTGGAAAATAGATGGTTCCTCAAAAAGTTAAGTATAGAATTGCTATATGACTCGATAATTCCACTTCTATGTATATACCAAAAAGAACTGAAAACAGGAACTCATATATCTGTACACTAATGTTCATAAATAGCATCATTCACAATAACCTAAATGTGGAAGCAACCTAAGTGTGTATCATTAGATAAATGAATAAACAACATGTGGTATAAACATACAATGGAATACTTTTCAGTTATAAAAAGGACTGACATTCTAATACAAGCTACATGAATGAACCTTAAAAACATTATGCTTTGTGAAATAAGCCAGACACCAAAGGAAAAAGAGTGTATGATTCTGCCACTTATACGATCTATCTAGAACCACAGTTCTAATATGTGGAACCATAGTTTTCGTACCACGAGAGTAAAACAATTTGTTCAATGTTTATACCATTTTCTAAAATTGGTTCTGTTTGGTAAAAATTGTGATGAGCAAAATAATTTATGAAACAATCTGTAAAGTTGATCTAAAACACCCTGAATCTCTAAGATGATAGTCTTCTACTTATTAATAAATGAAAGTTAATTGGTCATTAATATTTATAATCACTATATTAAATTAGACCCAGATTATGATTATTTAGTTAATGCTTAATCTTTCTTTTTAAAAGGAAAAGTATGTATCTCAATAAAACCGCTAAATAAATAAATAAATAATTGTGCAGGAATAGTCAGAAATAGCTGCTACGTACAGCAGGGGAAGCATGGAGAGATTGAGAGGTAAAGGATTTTCTTGCTTTTTTATTATTATTGAAATAATGAAAATGTTCTAAAAATGATTGAAGTGATAAATGCACAACTATGTGATTACACCATATACCACTGATTGTACACTTAGGACGAACTGTATGCTTTATAAATTTGTATCAGTAAAATTGATTTGTTTTTAAAAAAAGGAAAAGTGTCAGACTAGGATGCTAGTTTCAGTATTATATGTTCAGTTTAACTTACCCCAGTTGTTTGGGTACTTTTTTCCTTGGCTTCCTCTCCTTTTCCCCCTCCTCTTTCCGCTTCCGCTTCTTTATCTCAATATCCTCTTCTTTAATTTTGGAAACCTAAAAATGAATAAAGAATGTATCACTTATCTAAGAACCAATGCTTTACCCTATGATGTTAGCAACCCTGCTACCAGGGTAGTATTTTTTCTCAAATTTCTAGCATGCATTAGAATTGCTTCTTAAAAATGCAAATTCTTGGGGTACATAAGTAATCCCATCCCTGGTTTTTTATTCACTTGAGGTTCTTGGGGTTCATGAGCAACTCCACTCCTGGTTTTGATTCAGTTGTTGGGGGCAGGGCCTTATAATCATCATTCTTAACAAACATTTTGGTACTTCTGGTAAAAGTAGTTTTTGGACCACATTTCAAGAAACACTTACCTAAGGACACTATCGATTTCCCAAATATAGTATACACAAATTCTATAGTGTTTGCTTTACAATTTACATCTTAGGAAAGGTAACAGGGTTATTAGTTATTTTTATGACAAGTCTTAATCTCCTACAAACAGCAAATTACCAGTCACAAATGGAGAGAGAAGTTTTAAAAGGAGATATAATTTTACTATGATTCAAATTTCCCATTTCTAAATAATTTTCACTTTAACACATGCAATTAAACTAGAGATTCATTAAACAATGATTAGCATTTTGCTTTTCCTTACATTTACAGTTGTGGCACAAATAAAACTTAAAAAATAATCTTGTGGGGGGGTGGGGTTGAATGGGACCTCACATATATATTTTTAATGTAATATTATTACAAAGTCAATAAAAAATAAAAAAATTAAAAAAAAAATATATAAACTGACGAAAAAAAAAAAATAATCTTATTAGTTGAACAATCTCATTACTGTTGCAATGCTGGATGAACTTACTTTGGGTGGCTTGTGCTTTTGGTTGTCTGCAATATCTTCCTCTTCAGTATCTGAAGCTTGGCGAAACTGTAGCGTGCCCGTGTTGATATAAAAGCCCCCATATTTTGTTGTTAGAGAAGCAGGAACCAATTCATCATACTAGATTCAAAAAACATGAAGTTTCAGATATGTCTTATTGTCTTTAATTCTCTTTGAAATGACCAGCTATTGTGACCCAAGGCAAATCCCTTACCCTCAATTTTAGGGGACTGTAAAATGGAACAATATGCTTACTTCACAAGCGTCTAGTGAAATTTAAGAGAAACAATCTAAATGAAAGTATTGCTTGTGCCTGGTATTATTATTTATTAATAACAAAAACATTTTCTTTCAGTCCTTTAAAGTGTGACAGCATACATGTAAAACTAAAAATAATCTTCAAAAGTATTCCTTTTCAGGAATTTGTAATAATAAATAGCACACGATTATGAAAATTAATTGGTAATATTATTTTCACAATTTAAGCAATGAAAAGAATAGAGAATATGTTGGTTGAATTATAATTGTTCTATACATCTTAACTATTTTACAAAAGGAACCAAAGAATCTGTTAAGGGCAATGATATTGCAAGTCAATAACAACTTGTATTTAGTTCTATTTCCTTTTATAAAACAGGAACCTACCTTTTCCTCAAAATGTCAGATATGAATTACATAACCCAACCACTTATACCTACAACTTTTCTTCACCACAACCCATGATGGAAAGTACAGGGGAGCCGATGCAGCTCAGTGGTTGAACATGGGTTTCCCTCATACAAGGTCCCGAATCCAATCCCCCATCCCAGTACCATATACACACAAAAAAAGATGTGTAGGAAAGTACATTACATATCAAAACCCAGCACACGCTGCACACGCAAACACTCCTTAAACATTAAAAATTACATAATCTCACTATCAGTGATGTACTGATATTTTCTATTTCATTTTCCTTAAAAGTACTTGTAATACCTTCTAAATTGATATATAATTCAATTATTGGTTGCAAAGTCAACTTGAAAATTACTTTATTCAAATATTCTAAATGCTACAAAAGAAGATTTTGAAAATGTCATTTATGTAAACCTGAATATGCAGTGCCTCTTTATATACTGCAGAGGTTGGGTTACTTAGAACTCAGAATCTACTTTTCATATAATGTCAACACTAATACTAATGCTTTATAACTTCTCTATGCATTTCAAAGCATATTTACACTCATTAGCTTAATGAATTTATTTGAGACTAAGGATAATTCTGTGTGGCAAGCATTGCAGAGCAAAAAAACTGGGTGATACTAAAAAAACCTTACTCTGGGTCTCATGGTGAATTAGAAACTGAGCCAGGACTAGGATCTAGGTCTTCTGACTTTAATTTCAAGTTGCAATCAACACTATTGAAAACATCCCCTAACCTATTAGTTATCAGCCATTTTGGTAACAGGAAAGTCTCTCTACTCTAAAGGGCATTGTTAATATTTCACTTCTGCAGACCATGTTGCCTGGTATTATGTAAGGACACTAGAAATAATTTAGGAATATGACAAGTTATCCAGCATATCACAAGACAAAGTCATTCCTATCACTTTTTTACTACTGAATGCTTTGTCATCATTTTTACAACCAAGCACTGCAGTAACAGAAAAAGGATACTAATTTGTGGGTTGTATAATAGTCATTTAGTGTCATTTTCTGTATATCCTAGGTGGTCAGTGCATACTGCAGAGGATATTGTAATCCCAGGGTTTAAATTATGCTAGTACACTGAAAAGAATGTAAGACCACATACTCACTGTTAGAAATTAAATCATATAACTCACAAAAGATATGTTCAAGACTTAATTTGCATTCCTGTGGGTGTGCATCTATTTGTAAATAGGACCTCTGAAGATGTTATTTTTAGTTAAGTTATGGACAAATTGAAAGAGGGCAGTCCTTAATCGAGAATGGCTGAAGGTCTTTATAAGCAAAGGAAATCAGACACGTAAGTAGAAGCCAGAAGTCAGAGGAAATCACAAGTTCAGACATAAAGAGAGATGGCCATATGATGGAAGATTTGTTAGAACACTACAGACTCTGGGGGAAAGCAAGCCCTGTGACTACTTGGATGTTGGACTTCTACTCTCCAAAACCGTGAGACTAATAAATTCCTGTGGTTTATACCAACCAATTTTGTGGTATTTGTTATAGTAGCCCTGGCAAACTAAAAAATTCATCTACCCAAAACCATGCCACGCCCTCATTCGCCATGTGATCAGTGGATTGCTACAGTCCTTAATAACTGTCATAAATTTTTCTTTCTTTTATGAGAGAAAGAGAATTCCAGGGGAAAAGGTGCAGGCTTGATCAAAATAGACTGGTAATACAGGTTGGCATTGAATATATCACCTTTGTAGTAAGACAGGATGGCAATAAAAAAGCAAGTATATTTTAAAGATGTCTGCTAGATTAACTTTAACCTAGTAGCACCAATCTTCAAGATTACATGGTTCTTATCTGGAAGTTATTTCAAAATATACCCGCCCAAGTTTCAAAATATAAATAAAAATTCAAGGTCTACTCAATACATTGCATTGCTAAAAATTTATCCCACATATATACCTGCATTTTATAAATACATATTTACTCAAGTATTCAAAAGTAAATGTACAAAGATACTCAATTATTTGTAACTCATAAAACTGAAAACACTTTAGATGTACATTAATAAGGACTGTTTAAATAAATTATGCAATATGTATTATTAACAGCCATTAAAAGGAATTTATCTAATTGCTAATATGGAAATACCATTGTTATATACAGAAGAAAGGTTCAAAACTACCATATATACTATGATATCATTTGTGTTAATTATTTTAAAGGAATTTTAAAGGATATATAGGTATGTATGCTTACACATACAAGTTTCTGGGTGACTACAGAAGAATTTTAATGGTATTTAGCTTTTAGGTATAAAAAGTACTTTGGAGTACTTTTACTTTTAACTTCATATCCTTCTTGTACTTTACTGTTATTTTACCATAAGCATTTACTGATTTTATAGTAAAAAAAAAAAAAAAAACCACACCCAAACCAGAAAGGAAATGCAAATCTCTTGTTTAGGTCTTATCTCCAAAAATCCTAACCCAAATAAGTCTGGATTAAGACAAGTGTAGCAACATTTTTCACCCCTAATTCAGAACCATTATTCTAATGGAATGGTTTTTAAAGTATTTGGCTACAACTTTCTCTTTTGTTATTCTTTTTTTTCCAAAATTAATTTTTGTTATCAGTTTGGGCAAGTGGCAGAAGTGATGAAATCAATGTTAAGTATACATGTCTGAAAACGAGCCACTATTAAAGAATCTTTAGAGATAGTTTCAAGAACCCTGGAATGGAATATAGCATATTAAAAATAACAATCTATAACAGGGGTCAGCAAACTATGCTGTGGGGGCCAAATCCAGCCTGCCATTTGTTTTTTATAGCCTGTGAACTAAGAATGGTTTTTAAATTTTTAAAAGGTTGGGGAAGAAAATCAAAAGACTAAAATTTCATAATAAGTGAAAATTATATAAAATTTAAATTCAGTGTCCATGAAGTTTAATTGGAACACAGTCAACTTATTTCTTTACATATTGTCTATAACTGCTTTCACACTACAATGGCAGAGTTAAGTAGTTGTGACAGTGACTGTATGGTCTACAAAGTCTATGATACTTACTACCTGGCCCTTTACAGAACAAGTTGGCCAAATTCCGGTCTAGTACAATAGTGTAAGAATGACTCACCATGAACTAACCAAAACATTAAAATTTTTGAAAATCTGTAGTATTCTTCTTTTTAAAAAGAATGCAGTGAAAATGGCTTTAAAAAGCAAAGAAAAAAAATTGAACTGTAGTTACTTTATTCTTGATGTCTACTATCCCCAACAAAGAATTTTCTGCTATATTAAAAATACATTACTCACAGCCTCTGAGTTATCAATAAATGGATCTGTTTCATCATAGCCGAAGCCTATATCAATTAAATCTTGTAGGCGATCTTTCCGGTGTTTACGGGGTTTCCCACCCTGTAAAGAACAGATATGTTAGACTGATTCAGTACTTGTGCTATTTTCCATCAAGTTAAATACCTGTTAGAAGAATTCTAAATAATTTTTATAGCTAATCCTCCTCTCTAGGAGGTTAATTCCTCCCACAACTTGAGTGTAATTTGCAGGTAGTGACGTGCTTCCAAAGAATAAAGCATGAAAAGAGTAAGGGTAGACAAGTAACTTTATGTTAGAAAACATGACCAACACTACCTCAGCCAGGTGATGTCAACATCACCAGTGATAGGTCATGTTGATAGCATGTGCCCTTGATATGATCTGATGAAATGGCACTTTATTTCTGTGGTCTTCCTCCTAAAAACTTATAAACCCTAGTCTAACCATGAGAAAAACATCATACAGGCCCAAATTGTGGGACATTCTACAAAAGAATTGACCAAAACTGTCTCAAAACTGTCACATTCAGGAAGCAGATGTGGCTCAAGTGATAAGGCCTCCACCTACCATATGGGAGGACCTGGGTTCGATCCCTGGGGGCCTTCTGGTAAAAAAGAAGAGAAAGCGTGCCTGCATGGCAAGCTGGTGCCTATGTGGCGAGCTGAGTGTCTGAGCAGAGTTAAGTGACCACACAGTGAGCTGAGTGCCTGTGTGGTGAGCTGAGTGCCCATGTGGGTGCCTGCACAGCAAGTGGAGTGCCCACATGGTGAACGGAGTGCCCATGTGGTGAGCCAGAGTCCACGCAAGTGAGTCACGCAGCAAGATGATGATGCAACAAAAGAGAGACAAAGGGAAGAGTCAAGGTGAAGCACAGCAGAGATCAGGAACTGAGGTGGCACAACTGACAGGGAACCTCTCTCCACATCAGAGATCCCCAGGATCGAATCCCGGTGAATCCTAGAGGAGAAAGACAAGAAGAGAAGACAAAAAGAGAAACAGATACAGAAGATCACACAGTGAATGGACACAGACAGCAAAATACCCAGCAGGGTGGGGGGGGGGAGAAAAAAAATAAAAACTTTGGGGGAAAAAAAACTGTCACATTCTAGATGAGCCTAAAGAACTGTAATGACTAAATGTAATAATATAATCTGAGATATCCTGGACTGGATTTAGGAGTCAAAAAAGGACATTAGAGGAAACCTAGTAAAATCTGTATGAAGTATGGAGTTTAGTTAATAATAATGTACCAATATTAGATCCTTAATTATAATAAATGTACTATACAAAAGTAACAATAGGGGATATTGCAAATATATGTTAACAATAGAAGAAAGTGAGTGAAGATTTTATGGAACACTATATTATCTCTGTGACCTTTCTGAAAACCTAAAGCTATTCTTAAAAAATTTTTTAATGTCATGGAACATACATAGAAACCTACAAAAAATGCAAAACCTGGTGAAATCTTAAGGAGGTCTGTAGTCTATTTAATTGTATTGTATCAATGTCTATTTTCTATTTTTGGAAACTATAGTTATGTAAGATGGTATTACCATTGGGAGAAGCAGGATAATGGGTAAAGGGACTTCTCTGTACCATATTTGCAACCTCTTGCGAGCATATTAATTCTTTTTAAATAAAGTTGTTTAAATGTAAAAAAAATATCTGTTAGTGTAGATTCTATTAGTCAGGTTCTTCTTTGCAGGGTCTTTCAACTCTGATTAACAGTGTAAAGAATTCACTATATCTCTGGTTTAAAAATTACATGTATTCTGAAGGCTATGTATAAGCTTGGTATAGTAGTTCAAGTGAACAGGAAGCCTAATACTGTGATACTACAATATAAAAGAGAATGCTACTTCAGTCTCCTAGATTTTAGACATTAAAAAATTTACTCATTTAAATTCAATTATATTTTTGAGAACTATACTCTCTGAGACCAACAGAGGCATTATGGCATAACACAAAATAGCAGCTCCCATATTTTGGTATTTTACAAGTTAGACAAATTTCAAAAACAACATAGGGTGATAACCCTTTTATTTTGCTAAATAAAGCAATTTAGGGCATAAACTCAGAACAAAGACACTCCTTAAGAAAGAGTAGTTGGCAACCTTAACCAACATACATGAAGATATGTATACAGCAAATATATACATATATTACATGTGTGTGCTTAAACATAACACGCACACTAAACTGTGCTTATTTTTCTCATTTTGCCTGGTCTGCTACCTGGGACCTTTACGCTAGGTTCTAGAACTGCAATGAGAATCAGAGGTAAGGAAGAGGAAAGAACTATTGCTATTCCATTTAGGAAAAGTTACACACAAGCACATGAGGGGCTGTTTAACAACAAAAAAAAAGTATTCTAAGAAGTATATAAAATCATACAGAAGAAAATTAATAAAAAGGATTATTAAGTTTATTTAAAATTTTAATATATTAAATATTAAATATATTTATTTATACATATTAGATATATTTTAAAGTTATGGAAGTTAAAATAAGACTTAGATTAATGGACAGAATTGTTCATAAACCTACTCTAGTGTATGTAAGAATTTAAGATGAAAAAGGCAGCATTTCAATTTAATGGAGAGCAATTAATAAATCAAACAAAAGTAATTAAAGATACCAATTTCATTTATCAAACAATAAACCTTAAAAATTCTGGCAAGATGGGGAAGAAAAAGGAATACGCAAATACTGTTGATAAGAGTATACTAATAAAACACTTTTTAAAAAGTGTTTTTAATAATAAAACACTTTTGTAAAGCAATATGAAAGCAATTGCCAAGAGACTTTATATTCTTCCATTGTTTTCCAATTTTTCTATGAAATACTATTGTCATAATAGAAATGTTAAAATAATTTTTAAAACTCTTCATCTTATTTGATCCAATTCCTCTACACCTAAGATGCAGCCATTTTCTAACCACAACTTAGCACTGAATTATGTTAGGAATTTATGCTATAGAAGGCAATATGTTAAATATTAGAAAGAATTTAAATTTAAGTATGAAAAGTCCTTGTTAAGGAACTTATAACAAGATTATCTACTCAACAAATTTACCACCTTTCACTCCTTTTCTATGTAATATGGAAACAATAATAAAAAATAGACACAGCTGCAGCCTCTTTGGATTTTACAGTATGGTAAAGAGGAGAAAAACTAAACAAATAATTACAGTGATAAAATAGTAAAAGGGGGAGGTGAATATGACTCAACTGATAGAACATCCGCCTACCATATAAGAGGTCCAGAGTTCAAATCCTGGGCCTCCTGGCCTGTGTGGTGAGCTGGCACATGTGCAGTGCTGCCACGCGCAAGGAATGCCATGCCATGCAGGGTGTCCCTTGCATAGGGGAGCCCCATGCGCAAGGAGTGCGCCCCGCAAGGAGAGCTGCCCCGTGCGAAAAAAGCGCCGCCCGCCCAGGAGTGACACTGCACACACGGAGAGCTGATGCAGTAAGATGATGCAACAAACAGAGACACAGATTCCCGGTACCGCCGAGAATGCACGTAGACACAGAAGAACACACAGCGAATGAACACGAGAGCAGACAACAGAGTGGGGGGGGGGGGGGGGGAAGGGAAGAGAAATAAATAAATCTTAAAAAAAAATGGTAAAAGGAAAAATATAGGTTGTACTGAGAGCTTTTAACAGAGGAACTAGTCAAGGCTTCCCTAAGACATTAAAACCCAAACAAGGATAAGTGGAGTTAAGTCCTTGGGGAAGCCAGTGAATGGATTAGAATAGGGAAGTAACCTCAAAAGATCAGTATTTAACAAAATCACGATTATGTGGAGAATGAACAGTTCGGGAGGAAATCAGTTAGAAAAGAATGGAGAGATCTGCAAGAAAGTCACAAGTTACTGGGGCATAAAAATCATATTAAAATATCTATGATGATGATGATAGCTACTATTCATTAAGTGCTAACTTTTTTTTATTAGATCCTATTCTAAGTACGGCCACCTATTACTTCACATTTGATGAATGGGAAAAACTAAAGCTTAGAAAGGACAAGTTACTTGTCTAAGATCACACAAAAAGTTGTAGAATTAATCTTCAAACCCATGACATATGACTGCAAAGCACCCTTCAATTTAAAGTACTATAAATGAAGTTATAAAATCTACAGGGTCATTTTTAGTTGAAGGAACCTCAAACAATACACCAAAACTAAAATCAGTGAGTGTTACCACTATTCACCAAACTAGCTTCTCCTACCTGATATTCCCATTTTCTACATTCTTACTAATTTTCTAAAACTTCATTATTAGCTAAAATTTTAAAAAGTGTTGATGCCAAGTATGCACAAGGATATGGAGTAATTGGAACTTTCATACATCACTGGTGAGAAAGCAGAACAATACAGCCACTTTGGAAAGCAACTGGGCAGTTTCTCTATAAAGTTAAACATACACTTAACACATGACTTAATTCTACTCTTATCTACCCAAGAGAAGTGAAATGTATGTTTACACAAATACTTGACTCATATGTTCAAAGCAGCTCCATTCATAATAGCCCAAAACTGTAAATAACCCAAATGCCCATCACCTAGTGAAGGATAAGCAAATGTGGTACATCCATAAAATGGATTACTACTCAGCAATAAAAAGGGATTAATATATGCAAAAACATGGATGAATTTCAAAAGCGTTATGCTAAGTGAAAGAAGCCAGACATGAAGACTGTTAAGAGTCCATTTACAGGAAATTCTTGAAAAGACCATTAATTAGGGAAGTGAATGTGGCTCAAGTGATAAAGCCTCCACCTACCATATGGGAGGACCCAGGTTTGATCCCTGGGACCTCCTGGTAAAAAAGAAGAAGAGAAAGCATACCTACACAGCAAGCCAGTGCCCATGTGAATGCTTGTGTGGTGAGCCAGTGCTCACACAAGTGAGCAAGATGGTGATGCAACAAAAGAGAGATGAAGGGGAGAGTCAAAGTGAAGCACAGCAGGGACTAGGAACTGAGGTGGCACAATTGACAGGGAACCTCTCTCCATATCAGAGGTCCCCAGGATCAAATCCCTCTGAATCCTAAAGGAGAAAGATGAGAAGACAAATAAAAAGAGAAAGAGATTCAGATCACACAGTGAATAGATACAGACAGCAAAAACAGGGCAGGGGAGGGGGGGGTGGGGTTAAGGGAAGGGAAAAATAAATAAATCTTAAAAAAAAAAAATTTAATTATAATGACAAGAAGCAGATCAGTATTTGCCAGGTGTCAGAGTTTAGGGATCTGCAGAAGGATGCAAGCGAACTTTTTGGGGTGACAGAAATGTTCTATACTATGATTGTTGTGGAAGTCACACAACTGTATGGCTTTGTCAAACTTCTTCAAATTGTATACTTAAAATGGATAAACAGTATTTATTCAAATTTTATCTCAATAATGCTGATTAAAAAAATACCTCATTATCATTTCTACTTCAACTCTCTTCCCCTCAAACCTTTGTTCATATAATTGCTTCTATCTATTGCCTCCTTTCTATTCTAACACCACTGCTCTAAGGGTGGCCCTTGCTTTTCACTTAAATGCAAAGAATGCTTTAATTAGTCTCCCTTAAATTTATCCTGCATAATATCACCTAATTAATATTTCTAAAATACGATTTCATATCATTCCCCGGTTCAAAATGCTTCAGAAGCATCCCACCTATTACAAGGTAAACCATTAATTAAGGCATTAATAAATACCTTCGATACACTGACTCAAACTACCTTTCCAATTTTTCTTACAATTTTCCAACATGGGTGTTTTGATCCATTCAAACTATCTACTCTCTCCCAAATATGCTTGTTTATCTTTCCTCATTCTTTTTATTTGGAATAGTCACTTCTCTTTGAATCCTTCTACCTTTACAGCTCAGGCCAAGTATTGAACCCTTTCACTGTTATGTTTTTAAGTTAAAATCAGAGAGATGTTTTTCTCTTCTCCTAATATATATTTTTAATCTAAGCACAACCTATAAGATTAATATAGGTTGTACACTTTGGATGGAATGTATTGGCATATGAATATATCTCAATAAAACTGCTTCTTGAAAAAAAGATTTACCTAGGGAAAATGTTGAAAAACAAATAGGTTCTGTTGTAATGGGTAATGCACTGGTTAATTTCACATGTCACCTTGGCTAGGTTATGGTGTCCAGTTGTTTGGTCAATCAAGCACTGGCCTGAGTGTTAAGTGTTTCACAGATGGATTTACATCTATAGCCAACTGATTGCATCTACGGCTGATGAGACATAATATCAACAAAGGAGATTGCCTTTAGCCATGAGAGGAGTCTCTTCACTAGAACAGCTGGAGGCCTTAAAAGAACTAAAGATTGCAGCAGGGAACTAAGAAGATTAGCACAAGATTAAGGAGAGATAAGAACTAAGCATTTTTTTTTTTTCTTTCAGAAGAAGAAGGATTTCTATCTTGACTTCAGGTGGCTAGCTTCTCCTGGGAAATTTTTGTCATCATCATCAAATTTCCAACTTGTGGCCTGCCCTAGGGAATCTGAACTTGCCAATCCCCAAGTTGGGAAATGAGCCAACTTCTATAATAAAACTCAGTTCTGTTTCTCTGGATACAATCAGACATATACAAAAGTACAAATTACTTAACTTAGGGATAACTAGAGAGATTTCGGAGTATCTAAGTCTAATCAAGGTGACCAGTTTGTTACCACAGGAAACTCTGAGCAGTAACATTTTTGAGTCCGCAATCCAAGACACGCAATAAAATGGTTAATGCTGTTAAATAAGTAAATGTGAATCCTTACCAATCATAGAAAACAAAGAGGCTAAAGCTTTACTTGAATGTAACAATATTTATCTGACTAATATGCCTTCTTAAAGAGGACCTTAAAAGTATAAAGTCTTTGGGAGGCAGATGTGGCCCAAGTGATTGGGCTCCTGTCTAGCATATGGGAGGTCCAGGGTTCGATTCCAGGGGCTCCCTGGTGAAGGCAAGCTGGTCCACATGGTGAGTTGGCCCAAGTAAAAAGCTGGCCCATGCAGAATGCTGGCCCACGCAGCAAGCAGACCTTAGTGAAGAGCTAGCACAGCAAGAAGATGCAAGAAAAAGAGACACAGAGAAGAGACAATAAGAGAAGCAATGGACCAGGGACCTGAGGTGGTGCAAGAGATTGAGCACCTCTCTCCCACTCCAGAATTGGCTTCCGGTGCCGCCTAGAGAGAAGATAAGCAGACACAAAAGAACGCACAGCGAATGGACACAGAGAGCAGACTTGGGGCACGGGACAACAAATAAATAAATAAATAAATCTTAAAAAATATATATATAAAATCTTCACCAAGCATCGTAACAATTATAGCATTATGACAATGAAAAAGGCATAAATTATGACATAAACTAAGACATAAACTATGACAATCCATTTAATGATAACAGCCATTTTAAAACAATGTTGTTTATTAATATAAAAAGTAAAAAACGTAATTTTCCAAATGCTAGGTATAGTTCAGGCTATTCAGAGAAAAGGTAATATCTACATTCAACAAGCATTTGAAAAGGTGTTCAACCTAACTGGTAATCAAGGAGACAACATTAAAATAACAAAGTATTGCTTTCTGAACTATTGTATGTACACAGTATGATCTCATTTCTGAATAACACAATAAGGCAATTCAAGTCTATAGACATATATAAAAGCTGGAAGAATATATAAGCAGATAACCAATTATTACCATGGGAGGGGATATAACTGAAGGCAGTGCTGATGGAGACTTTGACTTAATATGAATTACTTGAAAATAGTTTTTAATAAAAGGAATGTATTTACATATTACTCAGGTGATTAAAATTAAAAAAAAATAAGATAAGTCTGAGAGAATGTAGAGGCATACAAGCATTTTAGAAAGCCCTGAAGGGAGATATATCGAATTAGTGGTTATGCCTAGCAGTGGGCTTAAAAATATTTAGGTAACTTGTATTTTTTTCTTTTGCTCTATCTGTATTTATATATATTATTTTACAATGAACAACAGCGACAAAACCTTTTACATACATAAAGATGATATCTGGGAAGTGAAATTTAGTGATTGTCCCTGAACAAGGAAGGGTTGGAGGAATATTTACTTCTCACATTGTGTTACCTTTTGAATTTTATCAAGAACATGTATTACCCATTCAAGAAACTTTCTTACATCTGATCCACCAAACATTTAATACTTCAGATTTGTCAACTCCTCCTTAGAAAAGGTTCTGCTTCACAATCCCACTGTGGGGGAAAAGCCTTGAATAACCTGTATTTAACACACCCATACCCGAGTAGCTATTTCTTAAATCCCTCTCCAATAGCCAGGCTTATGTAGCCTTTGCTCTACCTATTAATAGCTTTCTGCAAAGCACTGGCTGTACGGCGCATCCCTGTGCCCTCCTTTGTCACTGAGGCCAGCAGAGTACAGGTTTGTGGCCTCAGTTTACTGTTCCTTACCCTTTGGCCTGACTGGAAAAACATCTACCCTCAGCCTGGCTTCTGCCTTACTTCCCCTGTGCCATTCTCCAACCTTCAGTTCTCTAGTTTCCTAACTATGCTGGAATTCAATGAGGTGCAATTTTTATAAGAGGGAACCGAATTTTCAGCAGTGGCCAAAAGTCACTTATAAATTAATCTATAGATATTAAAATTTCACCTAACGTAACTCAAGATTGGCATAGGTTTATAACAGTGTCTTCACTACGGGACCTATTTTGAACTGCTCTCTTTTGTAATATCCTTAGCAAGAATACTCCCTACAATACAATCAAAGTCTTACTTGATAAACTCTCTGGGTCTTACACTTGTTTATATTGTAGTTTACACATTCAATATATCCTATATAATAAAAATCCAAAATTTATTTTCCAAACCAAAGAAAAACCAAAACCAACTTTAATTTTGTTATATCTTAAAATACAGAAACTCCTTTAAATCTATTTTATACTAGCTTACTGTGACTCAGAAAAATATTACTCACAGATTCATTAGTATCTGCTTAACCTGATAACCATTGTTTTAAGCCAAAGCAATGTGATTACATTGTAGCATTAAACTAGAAAACAAACAAGATGTTCTTAGTATAGGACTTCCTATTGCCTCCACGTAACAGTAAATCTACCTAGTAACCAGCACTCACTGAACATCTCCAGTAGACAAAGCATGATCCTAATTGCTAAGACTAAGTCTTATTTGAGATTAAAAAATCTCTAGTCACAAAGCTTCCTTATTTGTTCCAGTCTTATCTTTCTCTATTTCTGCTGATTTTCCCAACCTACTAGTACAGGGATTCTTAACTGGTAGTGGTTGGGGGTGGGGGGAGATGGTCCATGGAAAGATTTCAAGGGTTCCATAACTTGAATTGGAAAAATCACCAACTTATTATCTTTATTTTCTTTGACCTCTAACTGAAATCTAACATTTCCTTCACTCATGAATGTATGAAACAAATAAATTATAGTGGTATTCATTTTACCTGACTGGCAAAGGGGTCCACGGAATGAAAAAGATTAAGAACCTTTTTGTACTTAGTAGAAAAGAGTAGAGTTTTAAGTCAGTGGAAAGTCAGTCAAGAGAGCTGACTTCATTACACAGAAATAGTATACACAGATTTCTATAATCACCACTTACAGATATAGGCTCTTCCTCCCAAATACCCTAAAATTGCTTATTCTCAGTTCTGAAGGAATTTAAAGGGAGGCTGAAGGGAGAATTTATTTAGCTCACAGAGGTCAAAGAATTAAAAGGACATGCCATGGCAAATGATTACAATTGGTAATGGTAATGACCAGACCTAACATAATGTCAAAACAAAAGAGGAAAAAACGCCAAGAAAGTTCACGAGGAAGCTCTAGTCCCTCAGCAAATGTGACCCATCAATTAAGACTATGAATAACTGATACAGTTCTTAAAACTCCCAGAAAGAGTGAATAAACACTTTAATAACAGCCACTTTTATCAGTCTCATATTTGAGAGCACTTTAAAGAAATAACCCATAATTATTTTAAGTGTAAAAACATATTTCCTTTCTACTAAATTGAGTAGTACGTGCAAGTCACCCATTTGAAATCATAGTTACTCTAAGAAATTACCATTCTTTAAACATATTTTTAAGACAAAAATCAGTTTTAAAAGCCACAAAAAAGAAAATTAAGACATTTTATATATAGACTTTATTACTAAGTACAACAGTCACTCCATTGATGGACTTGATTTGTAAGACTGCTCAGAATTATTTTTTATCATTAAATCTATTCTTATTTTCCATTTAAAAATAAGTATGAAGCTATTGGAGCTCTGAAAATTCAAAGTCACAAAGAATTAAGCATCAAAGGTGGTTATTCAAGGTTTACATGGAATAGTAAACAGATTTTAGTGTCATAATGTCATAAATGCTAATAAATGAATAGCTGGGTTCATGTCCTCCTATTCTTAATGTTATTCAGATTCAAACAGTCTTAACTGAGCCCCTGCTAGGCACCAGGTATTATGCTAGGTACTTTCATTTAGATTATTGAATCTATATCCAATTTTAGGAGAGTGTGAGCTTTCAAGATGGCTGGGGTAACAGAATGAGAAAAATCACTGAAAGAAATCTTCCAATCATTACAGGTTATCCTTTATCCTAAAAGGCTAAGAGAACAAGTCCATATCCATGAAAATGAATTGCATTCCCCACTCTAGAGTGTATCATGGCCTCAGAAAAAGCACACATAACCTAGAAACCATTTGAAAACTGAGTTGGAAATGAGATATTTAGCTTAAACATTTGGAATTTTGAAACTGGGAATGGGGGAAGGTATAAGTCTCTTCAAACTGTATCCTGCTTTCTTCCTACAGTAACCAACAAGACTAATCTGGCGCCTACAGAGTAATAAAAATTACCTACTTAATAAGTTTATTACAAACGAGTTTAGTATACTCTAGGTAAAAATACTTAATAGATAAACTGTCCTTTTACCAAAAAACAAACACACACATTTAGCAATTGATGCTGAATATGCACTGTTACATTACCTGAATAGAAGAACAGCAGGACAGGAAATAGGATAAAGCATACTTAATTTATTACATTTTGCTTTATTGCACTTAGCAAATACTGCATTTTTTACAAATTGAAGGTCTGTGCCAACCCTTCTTTGAGCAAGTCTATGAGTGTCATTTTTCCAACAGCATGTGTTCACTTCGTGTCTTTGTGTCACATTTTCATTAAGGTACTTAAATTAATTTTTTTTTTCAGACACTGGGAAACCAAAAGATTCCTGTGACTCTCTTTATTGTGATACTCACTTATTGTGGAGGTCTGGAATTGAACCCACAATACCTCTAAGGTATGTCTATAAATGCAATAAAAATAGGACAGAATAGGGAAAATCCATAAATTAAATATAGGGTGATCCTTTTACTATTTAATGCTCTGTATAAATTCTGGTATCACTGATTTCCAACTACCAGAACTGTCTCATTCCTTCTTCACAGAGCAACTGCTGCAAAAGAAAGGACATATCCTACACTCCATGGTTATCCTCAAGTGGCTAGCCTGCTCCATATTTCATGCAACTACTCTCCAGCACAAGCAATAATTATACATACTACAAGACCACAAAAAGCACATACCCTTTCCTCTCAGGACTTCCAAGAAACCACAGAATTCATCATTAACATCACCCATAGACCCAGCCACATCTCAATGCATCTTATTTCTCCCAATATCTGGAAACCCCTAAATGAGTTTAACTTACTCAGTTCTTTAAAACTTCCTACATATTCCCCTCCACAATGGAAATGGACTATCCTTCCACAAGTACCACCACCCACAATGCTTGCAGAAGAGAAAGGACAGGATTTAAAAGTAGATGGATTTTTTAGTTGAATATATTAGGGGAAAAAAGGGAAGCAAGATCCCAAACTATGGCTCATGAGCTGAACTTGGCCTAAGGATCTATTTTGCTGGGGTCACTTGGTGGTATTTTAAGTAGAAACCAACATTTTAAAGTAAGAAATGTCAGAAGATTTTTGCCTTCTTTTGAGAAATGGCTAGATCTGACAACACTAAGCCCAAGTTCCTGAAAAGTAACAAAAGGCTGGAGCTGCATGGTAGCTGCACCCTTTAGATGGGCAAGTTTGGGACAATCCCCACACTACTTATTCTCCAACTGGTCTGCTCCACTGATTGATCAGTGAAGATCTTGTGGACATTTGAATTTGTTCCACCTGAATTATAGGACACCAAAAAAAACACACCTTTATTTGTTGTTTAAGAGTAATCTTTTAAGTGAGGCTATTGCTGGATGAGGTATCTTCTTCAAGGTCAGTTTTGGCCTGATGGCTTTCTTATAATGTTCCAAAAAGTTTTGTTGTGGTCTTTAAGTAAAATATTTCATTAAGAGGAATCTGAAAAAATGATTCAAGGATCAAAGATAAAAGGCCATCTGGAGGAGAATACCTCAACTAAAGAATCAAAACTAGTGGGGTAGTCAGTTAATGGAGGTTAAAACCCCACAGATAATTATGTTAAAATGTATCCATGATGTGTGCAGAATAAGAAAAGGCACATTTATATAGTACTTTACATATTTCAAACACTAACAATCTATTTTTCATCTGATGTTGACAAAAACCCAGTGCTTGTGAAGTTATGTGAACAGAAATTATCTTCCTCTGAAAGATACCAAAGCATAAAAAGGCCAAGAGCTTTAAATAACGTCATGGGAAGCAGATGTGGCTCAAGTAGTTGCACTCCTGCCCACCACATGGGAGGTCTGGGTTTGGTTCCTGATGCCTCCTAAAGAACACAAGCAAGACAGCGAGCTCACACAACAAGAGACACAAGGAAGAAAAACATAATGAAAGACCAAATAATACAGGGAGCAGAGGTGGCTCAAGGGATGAGGTACCTCCCTCCGAAATGGGAAGTCCCAGGATTGGTTCCTGCTGCCTCCTAAAAAAAAGAAGACCAGCACACAACAAATAGACACAGCAAATGCAAGGGGGTGGGGAGAAATAAATAAAGCTTTAAACAAACAAACAAACAAACAAATAAATAAGGTCACACAGCTAGTTAGTACGGCAAAAATGAGAACAGAATTCAGTTGTCCTAACTCAATCCTGTGCTGCCTTCCACTATAATTCATTACCTCTATTGCCTGTCATCCTCCACTCTCTGACAAAAAGTTGAAAACTATTCCAGGGATTACAGAGAAATGTGGTTCCATAGGGAATTGGATACATCCATTCAGTAACTGCACCAGAGTCTCAAAAACTTCCAATTTCAAGACTGAAACTGATACATATACTCACTTTCAAATCCCCAAAGGAGAACCATTCATTTCTACAGGCACTGTATTTGTGTGTCATGTGTATGTCTTATTTTCCCAATTATTTTGAAAACTTCTCCTGGAGAAGATAGGTGCCATATCCCTTTATATGCTCATAATGACAAGGACATATAAATTATAAAATCAATAAAACAAAAGTAGGAAGAAGAAAAAGTAGCTAGGGATACAAGTTTTATTTTTGTTTTATATAAGCCTCAAAGAATTAATTTCTTTTTCTGTCAGTGTAAAAAGGAAATCCAACTAAAGTGGGTTAACAATTTGCAAGATTTTACATAAAATATTTAAAATATTTCATTTTACTTAATAAATGCATGTATCTATTGACCTAAAATTTTCCACTTCTAGTACTTTGTCCTAGAGGTATACTTGAAAATGTATAAAATGCCATGTTACAAAGTTATTTACTACAGCACTATTTATAAGAGCAAATTTTGGAAACAACCTATATCATTTGTGGACTTGTTAAATAAATTGTGATATTTCCATGTAAACAACTATCATGAAACCTTAACAAAAAGGGAATGAGAAAATCTCTATGTCCTGATATGAAAAATTATCCAAGAAAGAGTAAATTAAAAAAATCAAAGAGCAGAAATGTGCACAGTATTCTATAGTATGTGTATAAAAGGTAAGGGTGGGGTAGGATATATGCTTATATAGACATATACATAAAATATTTCTAGAAGGACCCCCAAGAATTGCCTCTAGGAAGTGGGATTGGATGGGTGGGCAACAGAATGGAAGGAAGACTTTTCACTCTATACCTTTTTAAAATTCTGAACCACATAAATGTATTGCTTGGTTAAAACACTTAAAATAAAATAACGTATCAAAAATACAGAGAGTATTTCATGATTTATATATCACTCCACAGTAGTATAGTCTGAGAACACAGTCTTATAACTACTACAAATTAGTAACAAGTTTTGCTATTTCTTCTATCAAAACACCCACCAGTCCATTGCTAAAATTATTTTATAGTCCGAGAATATAGAGCCTGAAAGTCTTTGAAAATTCTATACCCGACAATAACAGATAAGAAAAACATGGCCACAAAAGATTAAATATCTTACTAAAATGACACAATTACTAGATGTGACCCAGAACCTGACCTGCATTCCAATCTATTCTCATATATTCCCCCCATTTCCAGTTTCTTCATTACCATAAGAAGCCGGCAACTAAGATTTTAGTTATATCTTGAGGATATATGAATGACAGGGCTGGTGTAAGCTGATATCCTATTTCAAAGATAATTTTCAGTGCTCAACAGGGGCTGATATAAAAGGTCTTCCTTCTCTATTAAGTTATGTTTCAGCAAAGTGCCAAGAGTAAAGCAATAGGATGAATATTGGGTAGAGAGTGGGTCTTCCTACAAGAATTTCCCTGCTAGAAAATTTGAGGAAAAATGTTAAACTATTTAATCAAGTAATTAAAATTATTTTGTATTAGAACAAACACCAATTTATTGCAGCACAGAATATAAAATGTATATGAATTTTTAAAATAAACAGGATATTTTCCAAAGAAATTTCCTGCTTCTGATTGTTTCTGATCCCAGGGATCACTCCCTTATATTCTTTAAGAGGCAGGAAGGTCTGAAAATCACTACCCCAAAGGAATTAAAATAGCATTCTCAATAGGGCCAACGGAAAGGGTATAGTGTTTAGATTAGACAGAAACAGATATGCAGTCTGGTTTTTGCCATTGTGAGATCTTACTTTGAGCTCAGAGTTTCAATTTCTTCACCTATAAATATGACAAATAAAACTTATCTTGCACTTTTATTTTAAAGATCAGAGATATGTTAAGCAAATTGTCTGGACAATAAAAGGAGAACAGCAAATGATGGCTACTCCTGTAGCTATCACAAACCTATCAAAATTTTCATTTAACTGCTTAACCATTCATTTACATTCAAGTTATAAGAATAAGGCAAGGTGGGCAATGGATATTTAGTAAGACTTCCCACCCAGTCCTAGAAAGAAAACAGGCCAAAAGATAAAATTATCAAAGTGAACACTATTATACTCACATATTTCATTTCAAACTTCTTAGCCAACATTTCCACTTCTTGCCTCTCCTGATGGTCATCATTAAAGGGGTCTTCTATACGACTGGGCTTTTTCTGAATCAATGTGAAAAGGAAAGAAATAGAAATATTAGTATTGCTTCAAACAGACTTGAATATATCCTTAAATTTAATCAATAACAAGGGTCAATTTTTCCAAATAAGTAGGAAACATTAAAAGTAACTAAAAAGAGGGAAGTGGACTTGGCCCAATGGATAGGGCATCTGCCTACCATATGGGAGGTCCATGGTTCAAACCCCAGGCCTACCTGACCCGTGTGGAGCTGGCCCAAGAGCAGTGCTGATGCGTCCAAGGAGTGCCCTGCCATGCAGGGGTGTCCCCGCGTAGAGGAGCCCCACATGCAAGGAATGCGTCCCGTAAGGAGAGCCACCCAGCGTGAAAGAAAGTGCAGCCTGCCCAAGAATGGCGCCACACACACGGAGAGCTGACACAGCATGATGACGCAACAAAAAAAAACACGGATTCCCAGTACCGCTGATAAAGATAGAAGTGGTCACAGAGGAACACACAGAGAATGGACACAGAGCGCAGACAACAGAGGTGGGAGGTGGGATAAATAAATAAATCTTTAAAAAGAAAAAGTAACTAAAAAGAAATGTTGGTTCATAGCAAAAAATTTCACACTTTTAACGGACTCTTACCACAAATTCTACCAATTTTTGGTGGTTAAAATTTCAACAATCCAAATAGTCTCTGCCTGTAAAATGATCCTGTGATCAGTCCATTCAAAATAAAAATACTTAAAAAACCAAGCAAGTTAGGTAAAAATGAAATCCCCACTTATAACTAATTCTTGGTTATCTTCCCTAACAAAGATTAATTGCTTTGGTCAGGAATTGCATCTAAAAGGATTTCTAGATTATTAAGTAGAGTCAGCTTTTAATCATCTGTCTATGAATTGTCACCAGATTATCTGTAGCTGATACAGTTTTTTGCTGAGACCAAGTATAATATCACTCTCAGTATCACCTACATCCTGTCAATAGACATCCATTCAGGGAATACACACTATTTTTAAGCAAAGCTAAAAAAGTGAAATAGCTACCAAAAAAAATTTTTTTTTACATTACCATGACTTCCTTCTAGCAGGAGAGAGAATGAAAGTTTACTAAAATACATTGTATAAAACACACACACACACACATACAAACAGGATCTCACATTCACCATCTACTTACCAAAACAAAGATAAATCACATCCTTTACCTGATTTTATTAGTTTAGCAGACACATTTCATATATACAGCTTTTTTTAAAAATAAAGATTTATTTATTTCTCTCCCCCCCACCCCTGCCCCAGTTGTCTGTTCTGTGTGTCTATTTGCTGTGTATTCTTCTTTGTCCGCTTTTGTTGTCAGTGGCACGGGAATCTGTGTTTCTTTTTTTTTTTTTTTTTTAAACAATTGTTTTTTTTTTTTTTAAGATTTATTTATTTATTTAATTTCCCCCCCTCCCCTGGTTGTCTGTTCTTGGTGTCTATTTGTTGCGTCTTGTTTCTTTGTCTGCTTTTGTTTCTTTTATCCGCTTCTGTTGTTGTCAGCGGCACAGGAAGTGTGGGCGGCGCCATTCCTGGGCAGGCTGCACTTTCTTTTCACACTGGGCGGCTTTCCTCACGGGCGCACTCCTTGCGCGTGGGGGCTCCCCCACGCGGGGGACACCCTTGCGTGGCATGGCACTCCTTGCGCGCATCAGCACTGCGCCTGGCCAGCTCCACACAGGTCGAGGAGGCCCGGGGTTTGAACCGCGGACCTCCCATATGGTAGACGGACGCCCTAACCACTGGGCCAAAGTCCGTTTCCCATCTGTGTTTCTTTTTGTTGCATCATCTTGTTGTGTCAGCTCTCCGTTGTGTGTGGCGCCATTCCTGGGCAGGCTGAACTTTCTTTCATGCTGGGCGGCTCTCCTTGGGGCGCACTCCTTTCGCGTGGGGCTCCCCTATGCGAGGGACACCCCTGCATGGCAGGGCACTCCTTGCACTGCGCATGAGCCAGCTCCACACGGGTCAAGGAGGCCCGGGGTTTGAACCGTGGACCTCCCATGTGGTAGGCGGACGCCCTAACCACTGGGCCAAGTCCGCTTCCCCAATATGGCTTTTTTAATACACAAAAAAACCCAGCCAAAACAAGGAGCTACTTATATTCCAATAGGTGTTACTAGTGAAAAACATAAATATTGAAGAGGAAGAAATAAACTAACACAAATAGGTTGATAATGAAATAAGGAATATCAGGCATGCTCATGATACAGCATTAACTTGAGGCTAAAATTAAGGACAGTGTACAACCACCACACCTTGCCATTATAAACTGTTCTTTCATATCACTGTGAAGTCTGAATACTGTCTTCTACTGGCATGACCCATTTTATAAATGTAAATATAAACACATAGATATATATTTTTAATAAGAATCACCTTTCATGCCATATTTTATATAGGCATCAAAAAGAAAATCTTATTTATTCTTGATAGTCTATGAAATTAAATTTAAGAAAACTACTTTACTTTTTTTTTCACAGTTAAGAAAGAACTCCACTCCCCTTCCCCCCAAAATCCAGACTTCAAGAAACTTTATGTTTTTTCAGGTGAAAAAAAGATCTTAAATTAGTACATATTAAAATTACCAATGAAAAACTAATGCAATAACTTTGTCCTTTGATCACAACTCATTAGTCCTATTTTTAAGAATGCTTTCATATATCTTATGCAAAATATGCAATATGACTAGCAATGGACTACTAAAGAATTCTCAAATAGTATACACTAACACTATACTCACTTATTTTTCTTTTTACAGTACATGCTCAATTAATCATGTACAAAAATTGGTGTTCTGGTTCTCTAATGCACTATAAAAATGTATAATACTAATACAGGGTGCTGATAAATGGGTGGGTTGGGGGAAAATATACCAAATGTAAGATATGGGCTGTAGTTAGTAATATTTTGTTGATGCTCTTTCACAGTGTATAACAAATGTTTCATAACAATGCAAGGTTTTAGCAGTGGGGTGATGTAGGGGAGCCCTGTATGATGATATGCATAATTATTTTGTAAATTCACAACTTATACTATACACTTATTGTTTATGTTTGTTCATGTATGAATGATATAATTAACATTTTAGTAAAAAATGGGTGTTTTGGCTTACTAAGAGTCAAAAAAAATTTTCTTGCATACCAATCACTGGCAAAACTTATTTCAAAAATGCACTATTACAGTTTACCCATAAATGGTAAACAAATTAATCTTTCAGGATAGGTATGATTGAATGCCTTGCTCATCACCTTGAACTACCTCAATCATGTCTTGTACAGAGGTGACAAATTTACGGATTTAGCTAAACTTTGTCCTGATAACCAGGAAAATGGTTTTGTTTTTCATATTTTGCTAACAATGCTGACTTAATTGTGCTTTTCCTTCTTAATAGAGTGTACCAAAAAGAAAAACTCCATACTGCTTAGCAGTCCTTCACCTCACCAGCCCTATATAACCACTTTATAAAATGATTTATATTTACATTTTATATAAATGGGATAATACAATATGTAGTACGTTGTATCTGGTTTTACTTGGCATAATGGTTTCTCTGATATTATCATCTTGTAGTGTTAACATAAATTTGTTCAGTTTCAAAGAAAAACAGTCTTATATATGTAATTTTACCTAATATTTTGATCATACTAAAAGCCATTGATTATACACTGGATAGATCATATGGTATATAAATATATCTCAATAAAAATAGAATGCAGAAAAATTCTGATTACATTCCAATTCTGTTCATTTAGTGTTTCTAGTGGGGTCGATTTATATATACCCCAATATAGATGGTATTCACATGTAACAAAAACATTTTTAATAGCCCCCATACCTAGCAACCCAACGATCTGAAGCTAAAATCTTACTTGGTGATAGAAAAAATTTTATAGCCTTTTTTCTTTCAATTTTATAAGATCTCTTTTCCTCTTCTAATCTACTCAGCCTGCTACATGGTATGGTGTTCAATCAAAATGACTTAAAATTAAATCTAATTTAAATTCCTAAAAATAATTGGAAACTCTCTGAGAGGTAGAAAAACCAAATTCAGGAATTGCCACTTTCCAATTCGAACAGTCACACTTTGCTTTTTTATGGTCTTCCTTCCTAGAATTTTCTTTCATGGTAGCAAGACTACTTTATTTTGAAAAATGTGTTTTATACTCTACCATGTAAGAAATATATTCACTTAAGTAATCATAGGAAATTCTGACAAGTCTTTGTTGCAAAGTTGTACTGTATAAACAGTGGATTCTGTGTCCAGTGGAATATGCCAAATGACATACGGAATCTCACCAAAATAATCAGTTATCACCGAATATACAATAGGAAAATTGGACTAATTAACACCTAAATTGAGAGTATAGAGTGAACACACACAAAAAATAAACTGAATTTTATCTTTCTCCGATTACATGGTAGTATTAATACTAGTATTAGGTTAACAAAGCTAGGGTGTCAAAATGATTTTTTTTCCTGAAAATTTCTTCCTTTTTATAATTGTAAGATACAAATCTATTTATCATAGCATGGATATTACAACAAAAAGAAAGTCACAATAGACGTGTTTGTATTTATTCTCTGACTCTATACTGCATGTCAGCAGGATCCTCTAAATTTCAACTATACAAGTTAATTACGAAACATTTCATTTTACTCAGAATTGGTACTACTATGGAAAGTAGTACTCATAAAATTATATATAACCACTCCATGCTTTAGTCTCGTTTGTTAAAAGAGGATAATAGTTGTTGCCTCATAAGAGTTCTGATGGATTAAACTAGGTAAGCAATGTACAGTGTTAGAACCGTGTCAAATACATAGTAAGAACTCAGTAAATGTTTTTATGTTTTATGCATTTTTACCAAAATGTTTTTCACCTGTAATTCATAAGGTAGATTAAAACTGAAAATTGACTTAGATAAGGTCAAATATAACTTATTTGAAAAAATGCCAATCCAATATTTTCAAAATTATTTTAGAAAAAAAAATGACTTCATATTTATAAATAATAGGAACACTAGAGTGAGTCTACAGGGCAAAATGTTATTTGTGGAAGTGAACAAAATAATCCCTACCCTTAACAATTCACTAAGGGTGAAAACATTTAGTAATGCTTTAATCATAAAACAATACTTGTAAATAATTATCAAAAGATTAGTTGGCCAAAACAAAATCTAGTGATACTGTCTAATATGATATTTTTTGACTAAGGAGCCACTCATTTCAACACGGAAGACAGTTAAGGACAAAAACAAAACGCGTGACTTAGGGAGTCCATTATATTTCTGCTAGGCAAAATCTAATAAAGAACATAATCTCTCAACAACCAGTAAACTGTGGTCTTTTTACTGTTACTGTTTCATTTCCCTTTCAAACTTCTACAGATGAATAATCCATAAAAATAAAAATTACAATTATCAAGAAACCCCCAAAATTACAATTAACAACAAACCCCTTTCTTATCTCCATTGTTTACCAGTTCCATGGAAGGCATACCTATACGTTTTCAGTTAAGTTTTTAAAAATTTCAAAGCTAACATTAAAAAAAAAATCATTCTCTAAAAATTGAAGGCCAAGGCAATATCCTCTAACTTGGACCTATAACTAATTATTTACAATCAAATAAGAATATGATGGTAGGGACCATATACAACATAGGAGAGACACCTTCCCACTCAATTACAATGGGAACAAATTCCACAGAAAACAAAGCTAAAAAGGCTTACCAATAACAACATGAAAGAGGAAAATAAATATTCAAATAACTCAACATTCCCTTCACTCCAAAAGTAAAATTTTTGGTCTCTGAATATTTTTGGATCACTTTTAAATCTCCTTCAATTGAGAGAAATACCACACAAAATACACACAAGCACATCTCAGCAGCCACAACGCCATGCATAACAAATACTGATGAAGATGAGGATACTAGAGGGGTTACACAATCTCAGCTTCAGATTGGGGGGCGTGTCCCCCAAGGTTTTTTCTTCCCTTCCATTGAAACGACAGCTGGAGAGCCACAGGAAAACCCAACCACAGAACTTGCAGGGCCCCAAGATTTTGTGTGGGGAGCAGAAAGAAAACGAGAAAATGCTGAGGTTTCGAAAAGAGCACAGAAAAATAGGCCAGGGACAGTGTATGGGGCGAGTGGGGGTGGGGGTCAGCGAGCCGGGCGAGAGCTTAGGCAACAGCGTGGGGAGGAGGGAAGCATCACCAACCGTACCGTCCACCCTCTCGGCCCCGTCCAGCCCACCCTCTGGGACCACCAGAGACGCGCAGCTTGGGCGTCCGAAAGTGCAAACCAGCTGGGGGAAGGCGGACCGGTCCTGAGGCTCCAGGGGTCTAGGGGGGGATGAAGAGAGGAATCTTCTGTACCCGTTGTTCTCCAAACAGCAGCAGCTCCGGGTAACTGAACTCCACGCAGCTTTCGTCGGTAGGATCCTTGAGTACCAGCTCCAGACGCACCGTCTCCCTCGGCGGCCTTCGCTGCTGCTCAGCCCGGGAGGCTGACTCCCGCGGCGGGGGCGGCTGCAAGTGCAGCTGTGGGAGCGGCGGCGGCGGCGGCTCGGGCCGCGGGGGCTCGCGCTGCAGCGACATGGGAGGCTCGACACGGCTGACCTCGCGCTGGGGGAGCGGCTTCTCTCGCGGCGAGGGCTGCGCGTCCGACCGGGGGGCGGCCTCCCGCGAGGCTGGCTGCTCTGCCCGCGCCGGCTCGCGGTACGGCTGCGGCTCCAGCCGGGGAGGCTCGCGGGGGAACTCGGGTTCGCGTTCGGCCACTGGGAACTCGGCCTCGCGCCTCCTCACCGGTGACAGGCTAATAAACGCTACTCTGCGCGGCTCCGCCATCCCCACTGTTCTGGCCCTCTGCTTTCGTTCGAGCCGGCGCTCGGTTCTACGCCGAGTTGCTTGCCTGCCTGTCCTTCCTTTTTCTCTCCGTCGTTCTCTTCCCTCCACCACGTTCAGCCGTCTCTGCCGACTCCACCGTGAGTGCGGACTGTTCCCCCGTCCCCGCTACTATGTTCTGATCGGCTCTACCGCCATCGCCCGGGTCGCTGCAGCCGCCATGTTGGATCCCCCACATAAATAGAAGCAGGCCGCTTAGCGGGCGCATGCGCAGACCAGAGACGCTCGCGTCCACAGTCGTGGCCCTTGCTCAGTTTTCCACTTTTCCTCCCAACAGCCTGGAGTCCAGACAGGTCAGCGGAAGTGACGTAAGGGTTCTGCTTGTTTCCTTGGAAACGGAGACGCTGTCTGAGCCCTTCCTAAAAGGGAGGGGCCTGGGGTTTTCGGAGCAGCTTCCTATTCGCTCCGGGAAACCCAAGGCTTGCGTCTGGTTCGCCAAGAGCAGGCATCGGGGATGTGCTTTGGACCGACCTAGTCATGGCGCTTGATTCTGCCCCACAGTTGTCTTCCGTTCTTGGCTGAAGGGAGTTGGGGTAGTAAGGTTATTCAAGGTGGATACGGGTAAGGCGTAGAGGGATCCGCGGACTTGCTGCTGTACCTGCCCACCCAGTGCCCCACCCCACCCTAGCCTGTCTACTACAGCACGACATATCAAAGGAAGAAAGGAAACAGCTAACTCCAACCAGCCTCGACCCAGCTTTTTCCGTCCCGAAAGAGCAACACTAAATCCCAGAGCCCTCCCTTTCCGGACCTGAGCCTCCGGCGTCCTAGACCTACGCCTCTTTATCTCGCTTGGCCGCGATGGGGTTTGTGTGTGGCACGTTCGTAAGGCCTAAACTATTGATATTAATGAAAAACCTCTTAAGAGGGTTTGATGGTATTTTAGGAGAAATACTCTCTGAAAGTAGAATGCTGAATGACTCATTTCACGGTCGGAGAGAAGCTTTGATTAGGCAAGCCTTGTAGGCAGACCTGGGAAAAACTAATTGGAATTCAGATTTAAAAGGATAAGAATTACTGCCCGTTTTAGTCCATTCAATAGAAAGTGATTTTTGAGGGCTCTCCCTCCACGTCCTGAAGAGAATCCACGCCTTGTGTTGATTACATTAACCGGATTACCTACTGGTGACTCCTTGTTGAGTCAAACACATTCCGAGTAGGTTTCTTCTACTATTACTTGTGTCCTATTACTTTCCTAATTGCACGAAGATGGTGATGGAATTGATGGTTTCAGAGGGCCCTCCCAACTCCAAAATGCTATTATTTTTACTTGGCACCCTCTTTTTACCTCCATCATCTCCTTTTCCATTTCTTCTCTTCTAATTCCACACGAGGCTGTCATTTTTGGATTGTCTCAGTTCCATATAAGCGACCCTCCCTCAATTTTTATTCCAGCCAGTCTTGCAATGTGGCCATATTGATGCTTCTAAAACAATGTTTTTATTATATCATTCTCTAGCCTAGCCGTCAATTTACCTACAAAGTCACTTCTAAAAATTCTCTACAATTTAGCTCAGAGACTGCAAACTACTGATGGCCTGTGAGCCAAACCATTCTATAGGTGGGTTCCTTATCCAACGTTATCTTCTACTGTTGGGAAAACACTGTCTGAAATAGACTTGATATTGTGACTCGTGTACACACACACATATACGCATATCTAAGATGCAAGTTTCTGAATATTTACTGTGCAGGATAAAGTAAAAACGAAGTTAATATAAACATAATATTTTATAATAAAATGTATAAACAAATTTCAATATAAATAATACAAAAGCAAATTAGGGAAGATTGTATTTGATGCCCTGGAGGTCTTTCTCTATTTATAAATTTGTTCCTTTCCAGAGTGCATGAGGACAATACTACACATGCAATTGATCCACTGTTGGACTGATCTTTTTCGGTTATTTATTTGTTTATTTGTTCATTCATTCATTCATTCATTCATTTATAGGTACCAGGAGTTGGGGGTTGAACCAGGGACCTCCTACGTGGGAAGCCGGCACTCAACCTCGAGCCACATTGGCTCTGCTGAGTTGGTTTTTTCATAGATTTTGCTTGTTGTTTGTTTTTGTTGTTGTTTAGGGGGTACCCGGAACTGAACCTGGGACCTCCCATGTGGGAAGCAGGTGCTCAACTGCTTGAATCACATCTGCTCCCCTTTATTATTTTTTTTAAAGAATTATTTTTATTTCTTTCTTTCCCCTTCCCACACCCCTGCCCCATTGTCTGCTCTCTGTGTCCATTTGCTGTGTGTTCTTTTGTGTTCGCTTGCATTATCTGGTGGAACTGGGAAACTGTCTCTTTTTGTTGTGTCATCTTGCTGCATCAGCTCTCCATGTGTGCTGTGCCACTCCTGTCTGGGCTGTGCTTTTTTCGCGTGGGGTGACTTTCCTTGCGGGGCACGCTCCTTGCACATGGGGCACCCCTACGCAGGGGTGCCCCTGCGTGGCACTGCACTCCTTGTCTGTGGCAGCACTGCACGTGGGCCAGCTTCCCACACAGGTCAGGAGTCCCTGGGGATTGAACCCTGGACCCTCCATATGGTAGACAGATGCTCTATCAGTTGAGCCACGTCTGCTTCCCTCCCTTTCCTTTATTTTTATTTTTATTTTTTATGTACTTAAAAAATTTTTTTAAAGACTCTTAGATTACATAAATGTTACTTAAAAAATATAGGGGATTCCCATATGTCCTCCCTGCCCCTCCCTACCACATCCTTCATTAGTGTGGTACATTTGTTACAATTGATGAACACATTTTGGAGCACTGCCACTGAGTGTGGATTGTAGTTTATGTTGTAGTTTACACTTTCTCCTACACAATTTTGTAAGTTATGACAAGATATATAATGCCTATATTTGTCATTGCAATGTCATTCAGTACAATTCCCAAGTCTCGAAAATGTTCCCATATTACATCTATTTTTCCCTCTCCCTCCACTCAGAGTCTCCAGTGGCCAATGCCTCCATATCAATGATAAAAGTTCTTCCATTATTAGAATCACAATAAGTCTGTATTAGAATAACAGTAAGTCTACTCTAGTCCATTGTTCATTCTCCAATCCTGAGGGTTCTGGGATGGTGATTCCTATTCTGCTGCTAGCTGAGAGGGAGCTTTAGCTCCCATGGGACAGAATGATGGGTCTATTTTTTTTTGCAGTTGCAGACACTCTATGTTCCTTGGGATGGTCGTTGTCCATCATCATCTCCTTGTTAGTTGTCCTGGGTGAGTCCAGTGAACTGGAGAGTAGGTGTTGCATCTCTGTTGAGATTCAGGGCCCAACTGGCACATGGACAGCCCAAAGATTTAAGTTTTTTTGACATACACCTATCAATTCCAGTACTAACTATAGGTTCAGATAGAAGGGGCAGAAGAGTCATGTGTAGGGAAACCAAAACTGAATTCAACTCTGTCACACTGGGAAGCATAAATTCCAAAGTAGGGCCCGCTGGCAGGCTTGCAAACTCCTGAGTTGTCTGCTCTGCCTATAGTGTCTGGATGTCTCCAGAGCCCTCAGGAACCCTGATATTTGAGGCAATATTTACTTTGGCAGTCGATGAAGTTCTGCTGAAGCGTGCATAAAAGTAACCTCTGAGATGACCTCCTGACTCACTTTGAAGTCTCTTAGCCATATAAACTCATTTGTCTTTACCCTTTCCCCCTTTTGATCAAGTTCTTTTCCAGTTGCATTGCTAGTTGGTGCTTGGTAGTAATTCTTCGGTGCCAGGGAGACTCATCTCTGGGAGTTGTTTCTTACACTGGGGGAAGGTAATGCATTTATATACTGAGTTTGGCTTAGAGATATTTCAAATTATCTTCTGATTTTAGCATTTTCTAACAATTTTTTTATATCTACCATTTCCTGATTGTATTTGTTGTTCCATCACTTGCAGTTCCTTTTAACTTACATAGTTTAATATAAAATGCTATTTTCTAATTCTGAATATATACTTTGATCCATACAGACAATAACACCTGTATAAAATTATCTTGCTGAGAGGTGGAGGTGTCTTTGGGACATGGAGCTGCCCTGGATGGTGCTTCAGAGGCAATCACCGGACATTGTAAATCCTCACAGGGCCCACTGGATGGAATGGAGGAGAGTATGGGCCATGATGTGGACCATTGACTATGAGGTGCAGAGGTGCCCAAAGATGTACTTAACAAATCCAATGGATGTGTCATGATGATGGGAACGAGTGTTGTTGGGGGGGGAGAGGGGGGGTGGGGGAGCGGGGTTGAATGGGACCTCACATATATATTTTTGATGTAATATTATTACAAAGTCAATAAAAATAAATAAATAAATAAAATTATCTTGCTACACATAGCTAGCATAAAAGTCTTATACAACTTGCAGTATTAGAGCTCTCATTAAGTTGGACTATAACTGCATAATAATCATTACTTCTGAGTAGTCTGTGGTAATAGAGTTGATACTGTGTTATCACAGAAGTATAGCTTTAATTTACGAGCTGATTTATCACCAAAAATTGTGTACTCCATATCCATACATAATGGATGAATATGAATCAGCATTTAGTATGATACATTTCTCTCTTGCCACATTGATGGACAACTAGATCTAAAGATTAGCTTTCTTACTACAATATGTGGAAATTTTGCCAATAGCTTTACACAATTTTTAAAAAGAACATATTTGAGGGATTATTTTTAAGTTAATCATACTTATATTTTCCAAATGTCCTTTTACTTTTCAAGGTATTAAGCTTTCATTTGCAAACCTATCATTAAAATAATATATTGGGGTTTTTCATTTATACTTGGTTTTGAACATTTGATAAAACTGCATTTTAAATAAGCATCATATTAAAAAGTCTTGCACTTAAGTTTTTCTTTTTAGAATGAAATGAAATTTTTACTGATTAGAGTGAACAATTATTTCAGTTATTTCACTATTCACACTTATTTCACATTTCAGTATTCACACTTCCAGATCCAGCATCTGAACTTGTATGCTTCTGTATTATTCTTTTTTGTTTTAATAATAAAAACAACCTCTTTGAGAGCACTTTGTAGTAGTTTAAGATTTATAGTTGTCACACAAATTATGCTTGCTGACATCCTTTCCCTAAAACACACAGTTCTTCAGTAGATTCAATTGAAAACTCTGAATTTTCTATCAACAAATAAAATTCTCTCTGTGCTTCACTTCATAAGTCACAGTTAGTTGTAATAACATAAAATTAATCTGTTCAACATTATATATCCAACGAATTAGCCCAGGAGCTCCAGTGAGATACCAATGCATGTATCACCACACTTCCTCCCTCCATGACTCTCCGCTTGCTCTTCTACATCAAGTTGTGAGCAGTCTGGGTAAGGAGAGGTGTGGCACATTCTGATGTTTCTATTCTATTGTTGTCTATTTCATTTTTTGAAAATGCTGATTATGACACTCAAAATTGATTTCAGAATCTTCGAATTGGTTCCAATCACCAATTTGAAGTAGATATCCACCTTAGCAGTTGGAGACTGGAGAGATGAGGAAAAAGTAATTTTCTTGCTAGGGGCTGCTTTTGTTGAGCTGTGGGGTCCTTCACGAAGCCCTGTTGAATTCAAAGTCTGAACATTTTAAAATAGTGTTACCTACTGTATGCTATAAGATCAGGTACTATTTTTTATATATGTGTGTGTGTGTATATATATATGTATGTATATGTGGGTGTAGGTATATATATATGTGTACATACATATATACATATAGTCAAAACACTCAAAGCTTTTTCTGAGAAATCAGATCAGTCAATCTTCATCACAGCCATTTTGATAATTTTTTTATTTCTCAAATCTAATGTTGAGGAGTAATGTTCAGTCCAGGATGTGGTAATCTTCTACCTATGGAGAAGTCTACTTATAGAAAAAGGACAAACTAGCACCACTATTTAATGCCTTCTGTAGTAAAGTCTTATAGGCACTACAAGGGTGAAGCAGAAAGATTTTCCCCAAATCTCTCCCCACCTCCCATAGTGAGTTTAACAATAAGGCAAGATGATTGCCCTCTGGGGATGAAACCATAGGAAAAACTTAATTGAAAATAGACAAGATATACAGAATCAAAATAAACAAGATAACTTCCCTTATGTTTGGCTTCTTTGAGGAAGATACATTTGAGTTAAAAATAGAATGTCTTGTGGAGATCCAAAGAAAGAGTAGTACAGGGAAAGAAAAGCAGGTGCAAAAGTCAGTGGATGGAAGCGAGTTTGGTGACTTGTAATAAGACCAGTGATGAGCACAGTAAGCAGGGTGGGGAGAAATGAAGGAGATGAAATCAGAGATGGAGGTAGGGGCACCAGGTCATGTCATGGCTTAAGGAGTTTGGATTTTATTGTAAATGAAACCAGAAGCCAATGGAAATTTTTAAGTAGAGAAGTAACAATCTTAGAATTCATGTGCCCTCTGGATCTGTGTGAAAATTAATTTGGCCAATCTAAGCAGGGAATAGATGAAGGGTCAGAGGGCGTATGTACTCATTAAGAGATTGCTCTCTAAAATGGCTGTACCAGTGCATAAGGTTTCTCTATCACCTCCCCCCTTTCATCCCACACCCACCAATAAAACCAGTTTAATTTTGGCCAGGTATTATTATTTTAATTTGCATTTCTGTAATGACTAAGGAATTTGGGCATCTCTCCATATGCCTGTTAGACTTTAAAATTTCCTCTTCTGTAAATTTCCTGCTTATAATCTTGTCCATTTTTACCATTATGTAGCCTGTCTTTTTCTTATTGATATTAGTTTCTTATAGGTTATAAATATCGCAGATGTCTTTCACCAATTTGTCTTTGTTACCTTTGTTCATGATGTCCATCATTGTATAGAAATCTTCAATTTTAATATAGTTAAAATTTTTGTCTTTGGTTTCTGCTTTGGAAATTTTGTTTGAGAAGTCATTCCTCATCCCATAGGTCGCAGAGATATTCTTCAATGTTTTCTCCCATTTTTCTCAATAGTGACTTTTAATAGTTAGCATCTAACTCCATGCCAAGCCTATGAGGGGATGGGGGAAGGGCCAAACAGGATGCCATAAGATCCTATTCCTTTTAAGTAGCATTTTTCTTGATGCAGCACTTGCACTGTTTTTTTAAAAAAAATACTTTAATTAGAGAAGTTGTGGGTTTACAGGAAAATCCTGCATAAAACACAGGATTCCCATATACCAACACCATGCATTGGTGCGGAACATTTGTTACAATTGATGATAGCACTTTTTTGTAATTGTGCTATTTTTATTAACAGTAGTTACCTTTGTTACAATTGATGAAAGAATACTAAAATAATACTATTAAATATCTTCCATAGTTGACATATGTGTATTCTTCCCTATATACCACCTTATTATTAACACCTTATATTAGTGTTGTACATTTGTTATAATTAATGAAAAAACAACATTCTTATTCTTATACTTCTATTATTAACTATTGGCCATCATCTACAATATGTGCAATATAGTCCTATGTTCTATTGTTTCATTTTTATTCTGGTAATATATATGACCTGAGGTTTCCCTTTTTGACCACATTCACCTGTATAATTCAGTGTTGTTAATTACTCGTAATAATACGCTACTATCACCATCATCCATTTCCAAACCTTTACAATCAACCCAAAAAGAAATTCTGTATGAACTAAGCATCAACTCCTCATTCTCTGCTCCCAATCTATCTCCTCAAGACCTCTACTTTAGAGTCTAACTCTATGAGTTTGCTATAATTAGTTCATATCAGTGAGATCACACAATATTTGTCCTTTTGTGTCTGACGTATTTTACTGAGTATAATTTCCTTAAGATTCATGTCACATGCATCAGGATTTCATTCCTTTTATGGCTGAATAGTATTTCAGTATTTCATGCCTGTCCATTATCAAGAAATATGCCTTTTTCTGCTTGATTGTATTCTGACTCTTACAGGAATTAAAGAGTAGAGTTCTATATTGAGGATTCAGTCCTACTTGATTTTGCACTTACCCTTTTAATAATCCTTACTGATAATCTCATTTCTTCACACTACTCTAAGCCACTCTCTCCTGTCTTTTCCTTTCAACCTGCAGAATTCCCTTTAGTAATTCCTATAGTGTAGGTCTTTGTTGACAAACTCTCTCAGTTTCTGTTTATCTGTCAATATTTTAAACTCTCTCATTTTTTAAAACTTACTTTAAAAAAAAAAATTATCCGCCCCCCCTCCCCCAGATGTTTCTCTTGTTGGTCTGCTCCTTGTTTGCTGACCTCCAGGAGTCATCAGGAACTGAACCTGGGAATTTCCACATAGGAGGTTTTTGTCCAACAGCCTGAGCCACATTCAATACCCACAGACTATGGTGTCTGCTGGCTTGTGTCATCAGCTTGTTCAGGCAGCTAGCTCATTGTGGCAGGTGTGGCATCTACCTCATTGCAAGGGTATGGCATCTGCCTGCCTTCTTTAGGAGTCACTGGGACCTGAACATGGGACCTCCCATGTAGTAGGTGGGTGCCCAAGTGGTTGAGCCACATCTGCTTCCCTCGCCCTCATTTTTGAAGGAAAAGTTTCCTGGATACAGAATTTTTGCTGCCCTGCAGTTTTTCTCTTTTACCCCACACCCATGTATCATACCATTACCTTCCTGCCTCTATAGTTTCTTATGAGAAACCAACACTTGGTCTTATTGAGGAGCCCTTGTATGTGATGAATCACTTTTTTTTTTAAGATTTATTTTTATTTATTTCTCTCCCTTTCCCCCCTGTTGTCTGCTCTGTGTCCATTTGCTGTATGTTCTTCTGTGTCTGCTTGCACTGTCAGGTGGCACTGGGAAATTGCATCTCTTTTTGTTGCATCTTCTTGCTGCATCAACTTTTTGTGTGTGCAGCACCACTCCTCTGCAGGCTGTGCTTTTTTCAAGTGGGGTGGCTCTCCTTGCAGGGCACACTCCTTGCATGTGGGGCTCCCCTATGTGTGGCCAGCTCATCACATGGGTCAGGAGGCTCTGGGTATCAAACCCTGGACCCTCCATATGGTAGGCAGATGCTCTATCAGTTGAGCCATGTCTTCTTGCCTGAATCACTTTTCTCTTGCTACTTTCAGAATTCTTTATTTTTTGACATTTCACATTTTGATTGGTATGTGTCTCAGTGTAGGTATATTAGAATTTATTCTGTTTGGAGTATGTTGTGCTCCTTGGACATGTAAATTTATCTGTCAAAAGAGTTGGGAAATTTTTAGCCATTGGTGCCTCAAATATTCTTTCTGCCCCCTTTCCCTTCTCTTCCCTTTCTGGGACAACATGCTCTTCAGGTTGTCACTCAAACCCCTGAGACAATGCTCATTTTTTTTTTACTATTCTTTATCTTTTCTTCTGGCTATATGATTTTTTTAAACACTTTTAAAATTAAAGTTAATAGATCACAATAACAAAGGAAGTTACATTAGAAAACATGAGTTTCCCCTATAACCCGCTCCCCCCCATCATTTTTATAAATTGTATTTTTTTTGAAGATATATACATCTCAAAAAATGTTACATTAAAAAACATAAGAGGGAAGCGGATTTGGCTCAATGGATAGAGCATCCGCCTACCACATGGGAGGTCCAGCGTTCAAACCCAGGGCCTCCTGACCTGTGTGATGAGCTGGCCCAGCACAGTGTTGATGCGCGCAACGAGTGCCGTGCCACGCAGGGGTGTCTCCCGGGTAGGGGAGCCCCGTGTGCTAGGAGTGTGCCCCATAAGGAGAGCCACCCAGTGTGAAAAAAGTGCAGCCTGCTCAGGGTGGCACTGCACACATGGAGAGCTGACGCAGCAAGATGATGCAACAAAAAGAGACACAGATTCCCGGTGCTGCTGACAAGGAAACGAGTGGACACAGGAGAACACACAGCGAATGGACACAGAGAGCAGACACCTGGGGGGGGGGGGGAGACGGGGGGGGAAGCAGGGAAGGGGAGAGAAATAAATAAAAAATAAATGTTTTTAAAAAAGCAAACAAAAAAACAACATAAAAGTTTCTTGTATACCCCCCACCTCCCCACCCCACTCCTCCCACACCAACAACCTCCCCCATCATTGTGGCACACTCATCGCACTCGGTGGACATATTTTGGAGCTCTGCTGAACCACATGGATAATAGCGTATCCTGTAGTTCACACTCTCCCTCAGTACATTCAGTGGGTTATGGCAGGATATATAAAGTTCAGCATCTGACCCTGCAATATCATTTAGGACAACTTGAAGTTCCAAAAATGCCCTGCCCTCAGCAACTACTGTGCTGCTATATGATTTTTTAAAAAAAGATTTATTTATTTCTCTCTCTTCCACCCCCGCCCCAGTTGTCTGTTCTCTGTGTCTATTTGCTGCGTCTTCTTCTTTGTCCGCTTCTGTTGTTGTCAGCGGCACAGGAATCTGTGTTTCTTTTTGTTGCGTCATCTTGTTTTGTTTGCTCTCCATGTGTGCGGCACCATTCTTGGGCAGGCTGCACTTTCTTTCACACTGGGCGGCTCTCCTTATGGGGTGCACTCCTTGCGCATGGGGCTCCCCTTCATGTGGGGCTCCCCTTCGCGGGACACCCCTGCGTGGCACGGCACTCCTTGTGCGCATCAGCACTGTGAGTGGGCCAGCTCCACACTGGTCAAGGAGGCCCAGGGTTTGAACCATGGACCTCCCATGTGGTAGACGGACGCCCTAACCACTGGGCCAAGTTTGCTTCCCGGCTATATGATTTTGACTACACTGTCTTCTAGTTTGCTGATTCTTTTTTCTACCTATTTAAATCTGCTGCTGTGTGTCTCTAGTCAGTTACTTATCTCACTACTGTGAATTTCATCCTCATAAGTTCTGTTTTGTTTTTTTTTTCCAGGAGGTACTGGAGATTGACCCCAGGGCTCATATGTGGAAAACAGGCACTCAACCATTGAGCTACATCCGCTCCCCAATAAGAGTTGGTTTTTTTCATTTGTTTGTTTGTTTTGTTTTTAGGAGGTATGAGGGGTTGAACCTGGAACCTTGTACATGGGAAGTAGGTGCTCAACCACTTGAGCTACATCCACTCCCTATGTTTCTTTTTATACTTTCAATTTCTTTTTTTAAAAGATTTATTTATTTATTTATTTGTTTATCTCCCCTTCTTCCCCCACCCCAGTTGTCTGTTCTCTGTGTCTATGTTCTGTGTGTTCTTTGTCCGCTTCTGTTGTTGTCAGCGGCATGGGAATCTGTATTTCTTTTTGTTGCATCATCTTGCTGTATCAGCTCTCTGTGTGTGTCTTGCCATCCCTGGGCAGGCTGCACTTTCTTTCGCGCTAGGCGGCTCTCCTTACGGGAAGCACTCCTTGTGCGTGGGGCTCCCCTATACAGGGGACACCCCTGCGTGCATTAGCACTGCACATGGGCCAGCTCCACACAGGTCAAGGAGGCCCGGGGTTTGAACCACAGACCTCCCATGTGATAGATGGATACCCTAACCACAGGCCAAGTCTGCTTCTCTTCAATTTTTTCTTTATATTCATGTTATCTTCTTAATATTCTTTATCTCTTTATGCATATTTTCCTTGATCTCCTTGAATTCATTTAGATTTCTTTGAAGTTCTTTAATTACTTGCCCCAAATTCTGTGTTTCCTCTGAAGTTTTAATGTCTTTCCTGGACTGAGCCATATCTTTCTCCTTCTTAGTATAGCTTATAATTCCGCCGCCCACCCCCATCCCCCCGATCTGATTATCTTGATGCATTAACTCTGAAGGTCAGTTTCTCCCTCTTGTTTAGGGTTTTGTTGTTGACTGGGTTTGTGATAAGATTCTTTTCTGATGCTTGGTCCAACTTATTCTAGACCTTTATAATAACTTGTGTTTAACTGACCACATTTTCTCAGCTTTTCTTCATCTGACTCGCCCTGGATATGTGGTACAATCTTAAGATTGTACTTTTTGTGTAATTCTTTCTCCTCCAGGAGAATGTTTCCTTTCTATGTGTTCATTCTCTGGGAATCCTAATCTGCTTTGTTTGTTTTCGTGCAGAATTTTCCCCCCAACTCTTATGATTTGTTTAAATTCTCTCCCCTTCCCCCCCCCCGCCCCCTCCTTTTTTCCTCTCCCTCTCTGTGAGGCTTTTCTGCTCCTGGCTTCTTCCCCGTTAGGGTATCCTGCCATGGGGAGCCATTTGAGGTCAATCCAGAAAGGTGGGTCACTCCAGAAAAGTCCATTTTGTGTTAGGTGGTCCAACCAACAGAAACTGGATTGAGTGGGTACATCCCTTGCTAGCTGCAGTTCTGTTGTGGTCTCCCCAACCCCAAGGGACCTTCTTTATGTAGCACTCATCAACAGCTTATGCTCTGCCCTGGGACTCTGTGGACTTGGGTACCTGCACCTGTATATATATATGTGGGGTTCTAACTCACTGCTGTGAGTGCCACTATAGTTTGTGTTCCTAATAGGTGATGAGAGAGATGCAGACTGCTACTTCTGAGAAAGCCCCAAACTGCCCAGGTCTAAGTGAGGAAGGGAAGAGGACCAGTAGTCCAAGACAGAAGTTTACTTCTGATATTTTTTCTTTTTCTTCAGTCCATCATTTGTGGAGTCCTTCTCTAGTTTCTACTGTCGTCCAGAGTTCTAAGCAAGTGGGATTTGTCCTTTTATTTACTGAATCTCTGGAGAGGTTTTTTTTTTCTTCAGGGGATGTTTTTAAAAAGATTTATTTATTTTTTATTTATTTCTCTCCCCCCCTCCCCACCGGTTGTCTGCTCTCTGTGTCCATTTGCTGCGTGCTCTTCTGTGACCACTTCTAGACTTATCAGTGGCACCAGGAATCTGTTCCTTTTTGTTGCGTCATCTTGTGTCAGCTCTCCATGTGTGCGGCACCATTCCTGGGCAGGCTGCACTTTCTTTCGCGCTGGGCGGCTCTCCTTATGGGGCGCACTCCTTGTGCGTGGGGTTCCCCTATGCAGGGACACCCCTGCATGGCAGGGCACTCTTTGCGTGCATCAGCACTGCGCATGGGCCAGCTCCACACGGGTCAAGGAGGCCTGGGGTTTGAACTGCGGACCTCCCATGTGGTAGGTGGACGCCCTATCCATTGAGCCAAGTCTGCTTCCCTTCAGGGGATGTTTTATTGTCACCATGTTGATGACATCCTCTAAAGTATTTTTCTTTTATTTATTTTTCTCAGTCCCTGAGAAGCCCTGAGATTCTTGTTGGTCCATTACTTTCAGGGATGTTTGCCTGTAAGCCACAGAACAATCAGTCTTTGGCTTTTTTTTTTAAGATTTATTTATTTTTTATTTATTTCTCTTCCCTCTTCCCCTCCCCCAGTTGTCTGCTTTCTGTGTCCATTTGCTGTTTGATCTTCTGTGTCTGCTTGTATTCTTGTCAACGGCACCCAGAATCTGTGTTTCTTTTTGTTGTGTCATCTTTCTGTGTCAGCTCTCCGTGTGTGCCGCGCCATTCTTGGGCAGGCTGCACTTTTTTCATGCTGGGCAGCTCTCCTTATGGGGTGCACTCCTTATGCGTGGGGCTCCCCTACGTGGGGGATACCCCTGCATGGCACGGCACTCCTTGGACACATCAGCACTGCGCATGGGCCAGCTCATCACACAGGTCAGGAGGCCCTGGGTTTGAACCTTGGACCTCCCATGTGGTAGGTAGATGCCCTATCTGTTGGGCCAAATCCACTTCCCTTAAAGTATTTTTTAAAATTTATTTTTACATACATATTTAAAAAGAAAAGTTTCAAATTTCTTCTAAATGAGCTTTTAGGTATAGGTGAAAAAGACAGACAAACTTGAGATTTCTTATAGACCAAGTTGCAAAGAAAATATTCATACTAACTTCCCTTTAAGAAGAAATATAAGGAGGCACTCTTTCCAGTGGTTGATATCTTCTTACAAACCAGAAGGAAAAATAAAGGGTACAGATATAAATATCAAAGTTGTCATATGTCCCATTTTCTCATTTTTATTATTTCCCTCATTCTGGTAACTAGATCATAAACTCATATTTTAACTAAGTACAAAACCATTTGTTGTTTTATTTGAAGAAGATACAGAATCTTACAAACATCAGCAGCAAGCCCAAGAAGCACCTCTATACTTATACTGGTATTTCAGTATGTATTACTATATATACAAAATACGTTTCTCTTAAACAAAATCAAGGTACTCTAATATATTTTAATATGAGCTACTCATGCCCTTTCTCTACCGCCTTTCACCACCCCCACAGTGATGCAGCTGTTTACAAAGCTTTTTGATCAATACAATGCCAGTCTCAAGAAGCACTTGTCCTGTTTCTTCAAGACTTTAACTTTTCTGGAGCTTTGAGAAAGGCTTTTCTGCCAATTCTTCCTGGCTGTTCAATGCTTCTGTGGGTGGAAGAGTCCTCAGGTTTTTTACTCCACCGTCTTGATTGGGATTTCATGTTAAATTATTTTATTTTTTAAAAGAATCAATTTTATTGATACATATTAATAAAGCATACAATTCATCCAAAGTGAACAGTCAATGGTATTTGGTATAATCCCATAGTTGTGTGTTCATCACTTCAATCATTATTAGAGAATTTTCATTATTTCAATGATAACAATAATAAACACAAACCAGACAAACAAGAAAATTCCTTGCCTCCCAATCCCTCTATGCTTCCCCGACTGTACATAGCTGCTGTTTCTGGCTATTCTATCCAAAGTGTATAATCAATCGCTTTAAATATAATCACAATGTTGTACATTCATCATCTCAAAAATTTTAGAACAATTTCATTACTCCAAAAAGAAAGAGGAAGCATTCCTTCCTCAGACCTATATAACCATTAATCTCCTTTCATCTTTATAAATGGATTTATATTTACATTGTAGTTCTTTTTTTTCTTTTTTTTTGTATATTTACATCTTATGTAACTGGAATCAAACAATATGTAGTACTTTGTGTGTGATCTCCTTCACTTTGTATAATGTTTTTTTTTTGGTCTGATATTAACATTTTGTAGTATTAGCTTACATTTGTTCAGCTTCAAAGAAATATGATCTTATATAAGCAATTCTACCCATATTCATATTTCATGTAATATATTTATATTTCACATAATAATTTAGTTCATAATAGGGCAATCATACAGTATTTGTTCTTTTGTCTGGCTTGCTTCACTCATCATAATGTCCTCCAGTTTCATCCACATTGTCATATGGTTAATGAGTTCATTTTTTCTTACCCCTGTATTGTATTGCATCATGTGTATACTCCACAATTTGTTTATTCACTTGTCTGTTGATGGACACCTGGGTTGTTTCCAATTTTTGGCTCTCATGAATAACACTTCTATGAACATCAGTATGCAGATAGCTATTTGTATCACTGCTCTCAGTTCTTCTGGGTATATCTAGCAATGGTATTGCCGGGTCCCAAGGCAAGTCTATATTCAACTTCCTTAGGAACTGCCAAATAGTCCTCTACAGTGACTGTACCATTCTACATTCCCACCAACAGTGAGTAAGCATTCCTATTTCTCCACATCCTCTCCAACATTTATAATTTTCTGACTTTTTAATAGTGGCCAGTCTAATAGGTGTGAAATGATATCTCATTATAGTTTTGATTTGCATTTCCCTAATTGCTAGTGATGTTGGACGTTTTTTCATGTGTTTCTTCACCATTTGTATTTCTTCTTTGGACAATTGTCTTTTCAAGTCTTTTGCCCATTTTTAAATCAGATACTTTGTCTTTTTATTGTTGAGTTGTATGATCTCCTTATATATCATGGATATTAAATCCTTATCAGATATGCGATTGCCAAATATTTTCTCCCTTTGAGTCCGCTGCTTTTACACCATTTTGACAAAGTCCTTTGAGGTGCGAAAGTGTTGAATTTTGAGGAGGTCCCATTTATCTATTTTTCCTTTTGTTGCTCATGCTTTGGGTATAAGATTTAAGAAACAACTGCCTACCACAAGATCTAAAGATGTTTTACTACATTTTCTTCTAAGAGTTTTATGGTTGTTGCTTTTACATTTAAAGTCTTGAATCATTTTGAGTTGATTTTTGGATAAGGTGTAAGATTGGGGTCCTCTTTCTTTATTTTGAATATGGTTATCCAGTTCTCCCAGCACCATTTGTTGAATAGACTCTTCTGGCTCAGCTGGGTGGGTTTAACACCCTTGTCAAAAATTACTTGATTGTAGATGTGAGGGTCTGTTTCTGAGTTCTCAATTTGGTTTTATTGGTCAATCTGTCTGTCCTTATACCAGTACCACTGTTTTTAACCACTGTAACTAAGTAACATGCTTTAAAGTCAGGAAGTAAGAGTGTTCCAATTCGTTCTTTTTTAAGACATTTTTGGCTATTTGGGGCCCCTTCCCTTTCCCAATAAATATGACTATTGGCTTTTTGATTTCTGCAAGAAAGGCTTTTGGGATTGTGTTGAATCTGTAAATCAGTTTGGGTATAATTGACATCTTCATGATATATAGGCTTCCAGTCCCTGAACACAGAATGTCCTTCCATTTATTTAAGCCTACTTTGGTTTCTTTTAGGATTGTTTTGTAGTTTTCTGAATACAGGTCCTTTATGTCCTTGGTTAAATTTATTCCTAAATATTTTATTGCTTTAGTTGTTATTATAAATGGTATTTTTAAAAATTTCCTCCTCAGATTGCACATCAGTAGTGTATAGAAGCATTATTGGTTTTTGTATATTAACCTTGTATACCAGCACTTTGCTGAACTTGTCTATTAATTCTAGTAGCTTTGTTGTGGGTTTTTCAGGATTTTCTAGATATAGGATCATGTCATCAGGAAATAGTGAAAGTTTTACTTCTTCCTTCCCTATTTGGGTGACTTTTATTGCTTTGTCTATCCTAACTGCTCTTCTAGCAAATATTGACTAATAATGGTGACAGTGGGCATCTTTGTCTTGTTCCTGATCTCAGCAGTAAAGCTTTCAGTCTTTCCTCATTGAGTACAATGCTAACTGTAGGTTTCTCATATATTCACTTTACCATATTGAGAAAGCTTCCTTCTATTCCTATTTTTGGAGGTTTTTTTTTTAATTATCAAAGAAGGATGCTGTATTTTGTCAAATGCCTTTCTGCATCAAGTGAGAGGATCATGTGATTTTTCTTCAATTTATCAATGTGGTTTATTATACTAATGGATTTTCTTGTGTTGAACCACCCTTGCATACCTGGGATAAAACCCACTTGATCGTGGTGGATAATTCTTTTAATATGCGTTTGGATTCTGTTTGCAAGTATTTTTGTTGAGGATTTTTGCATCTATACTCATTAGAGATATTGGTCTGTAATTTTCTTTTTTCATAGTATCTCTAGGTGATTTGGGTATTAGGGTGATATTGGCTTCATAGAATGAATTTGGTAGCATTCTTTCCTGTTCAGGTTTTTGGAAGAGCTTGAACAAGATCAGTATTCATCTTTGAATGATTGGTAGAATTCACCTGTGAAGCCATGTGGTCCTGGGCTTTTCATCTTTGGGAGGTGTTTTTGTTTTTTTTTTAAACAAATTAATTTTATTAATACATATTAATAAAGCATCTAATTTGTCCCAAGTGTACAATCAATGATATTTGGTATAATCCCATAGTTGTGTGTTCACCACTTTAATCATTACTAGAGGATTTTCATTATTTCAATAATACTACTAAACAAAAAGACAAACAAGAAAATTCCTCACCTCTCAATCTCTCTAGGCATCCTTTGGGAGTTTTTGATGACTGTTTCAATCTCTTCACTTGTGATTGGTTTGTTGAGGTCTTCTATTTCTTATTCTTTTTTAAAAAAATATGTATTTATTTTTATTTATTCCCCCACCACCACCTTGTTGTCTGTTCTCTGTCCATTTGCTGTGCGTTCTACTGTGTCTGCTTGTCTTTTCTTTAGGCAGCAACAGGAACTGCTCCAGGGACCTTCCAGAGTGGGAGAGAGGTGCTCAATCTCTTGTGCCACCTCAGCTCCCTAGTCTGCTGCATCTTATTGTCTCTCCTCTGTGTCTCTTTTTGTTGTGTCATCTTGCTGTGTCAGCTCTCCACTTGGGCCACCTTGCCATGCAGACCAGCACCCAGCATGGGTCAGCTATTCAGCAGGCCAGCTTGCTTTCACCAGGAGGCCCTGGGAATTCAATTCTGGACCTCCCATATGGTAGACAGGAGCCCAATTGCTTGAGCTATATCTGCTTTCCTTCTATTTCTTCTAAAGTCAGTGTAGGTGGTTCATGTGTTTCTAGGAATTTGTCCATCTCATCTATATTTTCTAGTTTTTTGGCATACAGTTGTTTATAGTATCTTCTTATGATCTCTCTTATTTCAACAGGGTCAGTGGTAATACCCCCCCTATCACTTCTGATTTTATTTATTTGCACCTTCTCTCTTTTTTTGTCAGTCTAGCTAAGGGTTTGTCAATTTTGTTGATCTTCTAAAAGAACCAACTTTTGGTTTTGTTGATTCTTTCTATTGTTTATTTGTTCTTGATTTCATTTATTCTGCTCTGATCTTTTCTATTTCTTTCCTTCAGCTTGTTTGGGATTAGTTTGCTGTTCTTTTTCTAGTTCTTCTAGGTGTGCAGTCAGATCATCAATTTTAGCTCTTTCTTCTTTTTTAATATAAGCATTGAGGGCTATAAATTTTCCTCTCAGCACTGCCTTTATGGTGTCCCATAGGTTTTTTGTTTTTTTAAAATTAATTTATTTTTTAAATTTATTTCTCTCCCCTTACCGCCCCCTGCAGCTGTCTGCTCTCTGTGTCCATTCACTGTGTGTTCTTTTGTGACCACTTTTTCCTTATCAGTGACACCAGGAATCTGTGTTTCTTTTTGTTGCATCACCTTGCTGTGTCAGCTCTCTGTGTGTGCGGTGCCATTCTTGGGCAGACTGTACTTTCTTTTGGACTGGGCGATTCTCCTTATGGGGTGTACTCCTTGCAGGTGGAGCGCCCCTACATGAGGGACACCCCTGTGTGGCACAGCACTCCTTTCACACATCAGCACTGCGCATGGGCCAGCTGCACATGAGTCAAGGAGGCCTGGGGTTTGAACCGTGGACCTCCCATGTGGTAGGCGGGTGCCCTATCCATTGGGCCAAGTCCTCTTCCTGTCCCACAGGTTTTGATATGTTGTGTTCTCATTGTCATTTGTCTTAAGATGTTTGCTGCATTCTCTTACAATTTCTTCTTTGACCCAATGATTGTTTAAGAGTATGTTGTTTAATCGCCATATATTTATGAATTTTCCTTTTTTCCATCCATTATTGATTTCTAGCTTCATTCTGTTATGATCAGAGAAAGTGTTTTGTATAATTTCAATCTTTTTAATTTTATTGAGACTTGTCTTGTGACAAACATATGGTCTATCTTGGAGAAGGATCCATAAGCACTTGAAAAGAATGTATATCCTGCTATTTTGGGGTGAAATGCTCTATAGATGTAGAGTCTAGGTCATTTATCATATTATTCCAGCTCTCTGTTTATTCTCTGTCCAGATGTTCTATCCAATACTGAGGGTTGTGTATTGAAATATTCAACTATTATTCCAGAAACATTTATTTCTTCCTTCAGCTTTGCCATTGTGCATCTCATGTATCTTGGGGCACTGAGGCATAAATATTTTGAATAGTTATTTCTTTTATTGAATTGCCCTTTTCATTAATATATAATGTCCTTCTTTATCCTTTATAGCAGTTTTGCATTTAAAATCTGTTTTGTCTTATATTAGTAGCACTACTCCAGCCCTATTTGGTTAGAATTTGTGTGGAATATCTTTTTCCAACCTTTTGCTTTTAACCTGGTTGTGTCCTTACATCTGATATGAGTCTCTTATAGACAACATTTAGATGGTTCATATTTTTTATCCATTCTATCAGTCTGTGTCTTTTGATTGGGAACTTCAAGCCATTATCACTCAATGTTATAACTGTAAAGGCATTACTTACTTCATCCATTTTGACCTTTGGCTTTCTGTTGCCATATCATTCTATAGTTTATCTTTTTTACTCTTTCTAATAATCTTCACATCTACACTCTTCTCCAAGTCTCTTGCCCTTGTTTTCTCCTTTCAGGCTGCAGCACTCTGTTTAGTATCTCTTGTAATTCTGGTCTTTTGGTAACATATTCTATCAGTTTTTGTCTGTCTATGAAGACTTTGAATTCCCTTTCATTTTTGAAGAACAGCTTTGCCAGATACAGAATTCTTGGCTGGCAGTTTTTCTCTTTCAGTACCTTAAATACATCATATCACTTTCTTCTCTCTTTCATGGTTTCTCATGAGAGGGCAGCACTTAATCTTATTGAGGTTCCTTTGTATGTGATGCCTTACTTTTCTCTTGCTGCTTTCACAATCTTCTCTTTATCTCTGATATTTGTCATTCTAAATAGTAAGGGGTTGGTGTATTCAGGTTTATTCTGTTTGGGATATGTCATCCTTCTTAGATATTGATTTTTATGTCTTTCATAGAGGTAGGGAAGTTTCCAGTCATTATTTCCTCAAATATTCTTTCGGCCCCAATAATGTGTACACCAATAGTGTGTACATTTGTGTTTTGTGTTTTTATTCAATTTCCTGAGACCCTGTTCCATTTTTTCCATTGTCTTCTCTTTCTGTTCTCCTGTCTTTTCGAGTTCAGGTGTTCTGTTCTTGAAATCACTAATTCTGTCTTCAGATCTGCTCTTATATGCCTCTAATGTATATTTATTTATTTAAAAGAAACTTTAAGATTACGTAAATGTTACATAAAAATCTAATGTATTTTAAATCTCATTCATTGTGTCTTTCATTCCTATAAGGTCTGTTACTTTTCTTTGCAGATTTAAAAATGGTTCTTTATGCTCACCTAGTGTCTTCTTAATATCCTTTATCTCTTTAGTCATATTTTCTTTCAATTCTTTAAATTGATTTAGGAGAGTTCTGTGATTATCATTGATTATTGTCTTAAATCCTGAATCTCTTTGGCTGGACCATCTCTTCCTGTTTCCTAGTTTGGCTTGTAATTTTTTTGCTGATGTCTAGGCATCCCTTAGACATCAGTAAATTGGTGAATTTACTCTGGTGGCCAATTTCTCTCTCTTGCCTATTATTATTTTTTCACAGCTCTTCTGGTTCAACTTATCCTAAGTCTTTAAAATTGCCCAGCTTAAGTTATCAAAATCATGCCAGGGACTCACTAGTGGGGCACAGACTTTCTCCCAGGGTTGGGGTAAAAAGAGCTCTAAAGGCAGTTTTTGTCCATGTAATTTCCAGTCTGTCCAGCAGATGGTGCTCATTGGTGCACTTTTCCAGAGAGGTGTTTCTCTCTCGGTTTTCCTTGTTTTCATCTGGCCAGAGCTGATGAAAAGCAGGCTCCGCTGGCCAAATTCACTGAAGAAAAGCCCCCTAATTCCCTTCCCCTTTTCTCTTGTAACAGCTGAAGGAGAAGAAGATGTCTGCTCCCCTCTCAGTCAGCTGCAGTGAGCCAGGGGTTTTACCCCCACAGAGAATCTCCAGGATGGGGGAGGGGAGCATTTCCTGGCAGGTGGGAGGTTTAGTAACTCAGTTTGTTGTTTTGCTTCTGTCCCTCACTCTCCTGGGAGTTGTGAAACACTGTCCTGGTCTACTGAGCCCCAAAGCAGGTCCCCCAGGATGCTTTTGGCTCTTTCTCCATTTTTTTTGTGGGAGAGCTGAACCTTCTCTGCCTAATCTGCCACCATCTTCTTCATGTTAATTTTTGTGTGTGTGTGATTACTCAGACTTTATTCTAAACAGTTTCTTAGTTCCATAGTTCTCAGTCTTTTAGATCTTTCGTTCCATCAGTCATCACTGAGAAAAATCTCAAAGATATTTTTTATGCTAGTAAGATGTTTCAGCTTCCAGCTAACACTCAGGACAGACAGGCCAGCTATACTAAAACTGGAACTAAAAGCCAACTCTTAGCAAGTTCTTCCAGGATTCTGTGGAGTCAGCTCCATCTCCCAGCTTTTGGGAATGGGGAGGGACATGAGCAGCACAAAAGATAACCTGTGATATGTGAAATGCTTACTAGAGCACAAGCCGTGCTCTTGCTAAACTATTGCTGTGTGTGATCTGTGACAAAGGACAGCAGAGGAGCCTGCATCATACTTGTTCAACAGAGGGATTGAGGAAGAGACTACAGGTTTAAGGAAAATTAGGCATTCCCCCAGAGAACTGCATATCTCCTGCTGAAAATTAATAGTCTAGATGATAAGCTTAAATAAAGAAAAAAAAAAAACCAGTAAGATCAGTATGCCAAAGGCAAGCACATATTCAAAATAGCTTTTTTGGATTAAACTGTCATTGAGACAGGGTGTTTGGTTTGACTTTTATAGACATATTAATGGCATTGTCCCTTTTAAAAATCACACTGCAACTGAAATGCTATCAATTACTGTGGCACTTAAGAGTCATCAGGAAATTTCACAATCAGTTTCATGATCAGAAAATAAAGCAAGATTTTGTTTTCTATGTAAAATTATTGAATTTCTGAAAATAAAAAGAATTTGCTTTCTAAAAATATAAGGTTTCCCTAATGTTGTTCCAGAGATCTGACCCCAAAAACTTTTCAAGCTTTACCATCCATGGTATCTTTTTTTTAACTGAGACCCAGCTGTTGTTTTCCTTCTGATGTTGGAAAGCTAGGAAAATTAGTTTCCACTGTACCCTTCAGTAGTTCATAGCAAAGTGAGAGAAGCTGGACCAAGATAGCCATCATGGATCTTGTTTTTACAATGCATTTGCCAACCTTTAGAAACACTTTATTCTGTAAGGGTTTCTTAGTTATTGCCTGGAGCTAGTGGCATAGAGGATTTAGCTTATTTACTTCCAGGAGAAGCATATTCTTGTTGTCATCTTTCAGATGTTTTGAAAAAGCCTGTACACTTTAAGCAAGCTTTAAACCCTCAGTGGCAAAAACCTCTAGCTGATGAATTAAATTCTGGGAAGTTTTCAGTGGCTCCTCTCCGCTAGTAAATAAATATAGAGAATAGGCTGTACTGGACATGTTCCACGCAGAGTGGACAATCTCATTCTCCTGATTCTCCCATTTCTCAATTTTGCAGTCAGCGTTGGAGGTGAGCAAACTCAGCTTTAGTCTAAGCTTGGTTGTCTTAACTCTGTCCTCTGAGTAGGGCTTGTTTGGCTTCAGTGATTTCAAGTGTGCATTATTCTTCGCTGGCTTTGGAAGTGAAAAGTAGTCATACTTCTCGTCTTCCTTCAAATACATCACTGATTTCTCTTAGCAGTGCTGACATGTCGCTAATTGGGGATTCCCAAGCATCACAAAATACATCTAGGTTTTCTTTAGCAATTTTACTAGATGGGTGGAATGTCAATGTTTCAGCAGCAGAAATTATCTTTTGGCCAGTCACCTGAAATGTCTTCTCTGCATGGACACAGGTTATTTATTTCAAGAGGTACAATCCCAAATATATGTCGCAACAATTGACAGGTCTCAACAAGCTGCTCTTTCTGTTCAGAGACTTTACAGGCATATTCAGCCAAAGCTTCTAAATTTCCTTCTATTCACGTAACTTTTAATGCTTTTAAAGTCTCATGATTAGCATGGTATTTTAATAGATCTGCTGCCTGCTGTGTTGCTGTACTACGAAGTTCTTTCTTTTTTTTTGTAAAAGATTTAGTTTATTTTTCTCCCTTTTCCCTCCACCTCCCCCCTGACCCCATTGTCTGCTCTCTTGTGTCCATTCTCTAAGTGTTCTTCTGTGTCTGCTTGCATTCTCAGCAGCACTGGGAATCTGTGTCTCTCTTTGTTGCATCATCTTGCTGTATCAGTTCTCTGTGTGTGTGGTGCCGCTTTTGGGAGGTTTGTGCTTTTTTGCATGGGGCAGCTCTCCTTGTGGGGTGCACTCCTTGCACATGGGGCTCCCCTATGCGGGGGACACCCCTGTGTGGCATGGCACTCCTTGTGCGCAGCAGCACTGCACGTGGGCCAGCTCACCACACAGGCCAGGAGGCCCTGGGTTTGAACACTGGACCTCCTCTATGGTAGGCAGATGCTCTATCAGTTGAGCCCCATTTGCTTCCCTGATGTTCTTTTTTGAGTTCATTGAGGCTGTGACTGATTTTCAGTATAGCAAGTTACAGTTCTTCAGCAGTGCTTTCTGTTTTCTTGCTTTGAGCTTGAATCCACATGGGAATTAATTGCAGCAATTGCATTCTCACCTGCGTTGACTGTGCCAGGATGTATCCCCCGTGCTCATGGCTGGTGTAGGCAGAATCAGTAAAGTCCTCCGTTTGTCTGAAATGACTTCCAGCATCATAGAAAGATTCTTTTTCGACTGAAAATAAAGATTCTCCAGAAGAGCCTCAATAGTTATCTTGAATTCTTTAATTCCAGTAAAAATACTGATGGATGAAATGTCAGTCTCTCCATTTGTTTTACAGTCTGTCATAATTTCAATGACCTTATCCAGCACCACTTTCATTTAGTCAAATACTCCGTCTTTGTTTTTCTGGGCCTATTCACAGTTGGGATGCCTGAGACAAGTCTTTGAAACTGTGAGAAGCATCATTGTACACTTTTCAAGAACTGCCCTGGTGGCTGTCATTGTTGCCTTTTTCTTTTCATCTTTCAAATCATTTTGTCTATCTCCAGTTAGGAGCTTAAACTCCACCATTTCATTTCCAAACTGACTGAATATATGAACAAAGTCTTGAGGTTACTCACTTTTTCTAATCTTTCCATAGGTGAAAGAATCTGCTTGCTTCGCTGCAGTGCAGGCAATAATTATTCCTTCTTTCAAATCTGTTTTCATTAGCTATAACTTCCCCTACTTTGGTTGTTTGTACTCATTGTTAGCTCATTGGTTTTGGTTGTTTGTTTTTTTCTTTAGGAGACACCAGGAACTGAACCGGGACTTCCCATGTGGAAGGTGGGAGCCACATCCACTCCCTCCTCGTTTGGGTTTTTTTGCTCATTGTTTGCCCATTGGCTTGCTCATTGTCTGCTTGTTGTTTTACTCAATTTCTGCTCATTGTTTGTCCTCTTTCAGAAGCACAGGAACTGAACCTGGAACCTTCCATGGGGGAGACGGGAGGGAGCTCCCCTGCTTGAACCGCATCTGCTCCCCCCGAGCAAGTTTTGATCTTGAGTCCTGAGTGCAAGGCAAAGTCCAACAGTCTGGAGCTGTGGAATGCTCTGGCTCTGCCAATGTGGGTGGCAGTAGGAGAGTGTTGCACAGCAGGCCTGCCATGCGCCTGCCCACCAGCTCACCTGTGGTGACATCCTTGATTGGAATTTCATATTAATTTAAAAATAAGTTACTTTAAAAATCCAATTTGAATTTTAATTGTAATTATACTAAATTATAGATTAATTTGATGAGATTCAACATCTTTATAGTATTGTCATCTCATCCAATTTATCTCCTATGTCCTTTATTAGAGCTTTTAACGTCTTCCCAAAGAGGTTTTCTTTTTTAAAGATTTATTTATTTTATTTATTTTCAACCCCCGCCCCCCACCGTTGTCTGCTTTCTATGTCCATTCACTATGTATTCTTCTGTGTCTGCTTGTATTCTCATTAGGCAGCTCTGGGAACCGATTCCCACCCCTCCCGGAATGAGTGAGAGGTGATTGCTCTCTTGCCCCACCTCAGCTCTCTGATCTGCTGTGTCTCTTTTTTCTTTTTTTCCCATGATCTCTCTCTTTTTTAAAAAAATGTTACATTCAAAAAATATAAGAGATTTCTATATACCTCCATCAGCCTCACCTGACTCCTCCCACATCACCAACCCCCACCACCACCGTGGCACACTCATTGCACTTGGTGAGCGCACTCCAGAGTATCACTGCACCACATGGATCTGCTGCGTCTCTTATTGTGTCTCCACTGTGCCTCTTTTCGTTGTATCATCTTGCTGCGCCAGCTCTCCACATGATCCAGCACTCCTGGGTGGGGCAGCACTCCTGCATGGGGCAGTACTCCTGCACAAGGCAGTACTCTGTGCAGACCAGCACTCCATGCAAGCCAGCACTCTGTGTGGGCCAGCTCACCACAGAGGTCAGTTTGCCTTCACCAGGAGGCCCTGGGCATCAAACCCTGCACCTCTTGTATGGTAGATGACAGCCCAATTGCTTGAGCCACATCTGCTTCCCCCAAAGAGGTTTTATGGAGTCTTGGTTCAATTAATTCCTGAATACTGTATACTTTGGCACTATTTTGAATATATAGTTTTTATATTTATTGCTTGGTAAGAAATTTATTGCTTGGTAAGAAATTTTTCCTTTATTCAGCAATCTTGATTGTTATTAGCTCATATAATTTTTCTGTTGAAGTAAATTTTTTTGGTAAATAGTAGTATCATGTGCAGATAATGATAGCTACATCTCTCGACTTACAATAATGACATACCTTATTTCTTTTTCTTTCCATACGGCATACCAAGGCACACCAGTACTATGTGAAATAGCAACTGTTGGAAAGGAGCAATATCAGTGTAAAGTTGGGAATAGAAGCCATTTTGGAGTGGGCTGAAGAAAAATGGCACTGGCACACAAGTAGAGAGATTAATGGAACAGAATAGCAAAGTGTAGAAATAGATCCAAATACATTTGAAAACTCAATATCTGATAGTGGTTGCTTTTCTGATTGGTGAGGAAAGCATGAATTATTTAATAAAGTTTCAGAGAACTAGATAGCCATCTATACAAGAATAAAATTGGAACCATATCTGACACTTATGAGAGTGTAAATTTCTGGTGAACCAAATTTTTAAATGTAAAACAAAATCATAAAGATTTTTAGAAGAAACCAGCTGTGATTCTAAAACTAATCTCAGCATAGCAAGGCCTTTCTAAATATGATTGATAATTTGCTATTTAAAATAAATATCCACAGGATAGAAAAACAACATTAGTCAAAAGACAAATGACAAACTAGAAAAAAAAAGTGCAATATATTTCACAATGGGGGAATTTCCCTAATCTATAAATAGCTCCTACAGATCAAGAAGAGTCAACAATAATCTAATAGAAAAATAGGGAAAGGATGTGATCAAATAGTTCACAGAAAAGTATATACAAAATCTCTTAACCAAATGAAATGTGCTCAACCAGACTCAGTTGCTGAATCAAGGAATGTGTGCACTGCTAACTGTGATAAATTACCCTTCATAGAAAGTACTAATTTATGAGGGTCTCTAATTGCCAGTACCCCTGGCAACATATTGTCAAACATTTTTTTATCTTGCCAAGCTGATGTACTTTTTATTTTGTTTTGTTGTAGTAATATATGTATAACATAAAATTTCCCATTTTATATACTTTTGAGTGTACAGTTCAGTGGCATTAATTGCATTCAAAACATTGTTGCTACCATCACCACCATTCATTACTAAAATTTCCATCACCCCAAGCAGAAACCCTGAACCCATTAAGAATGAACTCCCCATTTACCACACCCAACCTGACCCCTTGTACCCTGTAATCTGTTTTCTGTTTCTATGAGTTTGCATAATCAAGTTATTTCATATATGTGAAATCATGCAATATCTGTCCTTTTGTGTCTGGTTAATTTTACTCATTGTAATGTTTTCATTGTTCATCCATGTTGTAGCATGTATCAGAACTTCATTCCTTTTTATGGATGAATAATATTCCATTTGTGACAGTTTGAATTTTGTGAACCCCAGAAAGATTATGTTCTTAAACTAATCCATTCCTGTTGTTGTGGGTCCCCTTTGATTGCATTAAATTCAGTTGAGAGACCTTTGATTAGATTACTTGATAAGATCAATTTAGGACTTTTGATGTACTATGTCAGTGAGGCGTGAGTCACCTTGGGTCTCTGCCCCCTTGCTGGGTCTGATGTAAATGGAGACACAGAGAGAGACAGACAAGATAAAGAAAGTATTGGAATTTCCTGGTCATATGATAATTCTATGCTTAACTTTCTAAGGAACCATCACACTGTTTTCCACAATGGTTGCATTCCCACCAACAATGCACAAGGGTTCCTATTTCTCTGCATGCTTGCCAATTCTTGTTATTTTCCATGTTGAAATAATAGTCATCCTAATGGGTGTGGAGTTGTATCTCATTGTAGTTTTGATTTGCATTTCCCTAATAATTAATGATGTTGAGCATCATTTCTTATTCTTATTGGTCATTAGTATATCTTTGGAGAAATGTGTATTTCTTTTGCTTTTTTTAAATTGAATTTTCATTGTTGAGTTGTAGGAGTTATGTAATTTCCAAATATTTTCTCCCATTTTTCCTGTACTTGTCTTTTCACTTTCTTCATAGTATGTTTTGATGCACAAATGTTTTAAATTTTAATGAAGTACAATTTATCTATTTTTTTCTTTTTTGACTGTGATTTTTTTTTTTTTTTTAAAGATTTATTTATTTATTTTATTTAATTTCCCCCCTTCCCCCGGTTGTCTGTTCTTGGTGTCTATTTGCTGCGTCTTGTTTCTTTGTCCGCTTATGTTGTCGTCAGCGGCACGGGAAGTGTGGGCGGCGCCATTCCTGGGCAGGCTGCACTTTCTTTCGCGCTGGGCGGCTCTCCTTACGGGTGCACTCCTTGCGTGTGGGACTCCCCTACACGGGGGACACCCCTGCGTGGCATGGCACTCCTTGCGCGCATCAGTGCTGCGCATGGGCCAGCTCCACATGGGTCAAGGAGGCCGGGGTTTGAACCGTGGACCTCCCATGTGGTAGACGGACGCCCTAACCACTGGGCTAAGTCCGTTTCCCTTGACTGTGATTTTATTGTCATATTTAAGACTCCATAATCAAATCTAACATCATGAAGATTTCTTCTATGTTTTCTTCAAGTTTTATATTGCATTTGATCTTAAATTTAGGTCTTTGATCCATTTTGAGGTCATTGTTTTTATATGATGTAAGGTGAGGTTTCAACTTCTTATACACTTGGACATCCAATTTTCCCAGCACCATTTTTTGAAGAGACTACTTTTCCTCATTGAATGGTCTTGGTACCCATGTTGGAAATCAATTAACCATAGATGTGAGTGTTTATTTCTGAACTCTTACTTCTATTCTCTTGGTCTACATATTTATTTTCATGTTAGTACCATACTGTTTTGCTTATTATAGCTTTGTAGTAAATTTTTATATTGGGTAATGTGAATCCTCCAACTCTTATCTTCATTTTCAAGATTATTTCAGCTATTTGGCACTTGTTTTAGTTTCCTGGGCTGCTCAACCAAATACCCTGCAATGATTTGGCTTAAACAATGGGAATTTACATGCTCACAGATTTGAGGCTAAGAAAATGTCCATAATCAAGGTGATTCTTTCTCTCCAAAGGCTGATATTCTGGGGCTGGCTCCTGGCAATCCTTCATTCTTAGCTTGTAACATGGCGAGGCACATGGCAGTAGCTCCTCATCTCCCCCATTTCTTCTGGGTTCCATTGATGTTCTGCTCCTGGCTGTTTCTTTTGTGGCTAGAAAGTCTCTGTATCTGAATTTCATTGTCTTATAAAGGACTCCAGTAATAGGATTAAAACCCACCCTGATTGAGGTGGGCCACATCTTAACTAAAGTAGCCTCATCAAAAAGTCCTACTTTTAGTGGGTTCATTCCCACAGAATGGATTAAGTTTAAGAACATCTTTTCCTGGGGTACAGCTACAAACCACCACAGTGCCCATTGCTATTCTCTATGAATTTGATGATTGTCTTTGCCATTTATGCAAAAAACACACCATTGGGATTTTTAGGGATTGGATTGAATCTGTACATTGCTATGGATAGTACTGTCATCTTAACAATATTAAATCTTCCAATTCATGAACACAGGGTATCTTTCTATAGATCTTCCTTAATTTCTTTCAGCAATGTTTTATAGTTTTTAGTGTATAAGTCTTGAGACTCCTTGATTAAATTTATCCCTAAGATATTTTTTGTTTTTGATGCTATTGTAAATGGCATTATTTCTTAGATTTCCTTTTCTGATTGTTTATTGCTAGTGAAATACAATTAATTTTTGTGTGTTGATTGTATATCCTACAAATTTACTGAATTCAATTATTAGCGCCATTAGGTGTGTGAGTGTGTGTGTATTCTTTAGGGTTTTCTACATATGCAACCATGTCATCTGCAAAAAAAGATAGTTTCAATATTCCCTTTTCAATTTGGATGTTTTTTTTTTCTTTTTCTTGACTAATTGCTCAGGTTAGAACTTCCAATACCATGTTGAACAGAAGTGAGCATCCTTGTCTTGTTCCTGATCTTAGGAGAAAATTTTTCAGTTTTTCACCATTGACTATAATGTGAGCTGTGGGCTTTTCATATATGACCTTCATCATGTTGTGGAAGTTCCCTTCTTTTTCTAGTTTATTGAATGTTTTTATATGAAAGAATGTTGAGTTTTGTCAAATGCTTTTTCTGCATCTATTAAGATAATCATGTGTTTTTTCCTTTATTCTATTAATGCAGTGTACTATATTGATTGATATATGTGTGTTGCACCACCTTTATATTCATGGGATAAACCCCCTTGGTCATGGTATATAATATTAGTAATAGGCTCCTAAATTTGGTTTGCTAGTATTTTGTTGAGAATATTTGTATCTATATTTATAAGGGATTTTGGTTTATTTTCTTTTTTCTTTCTTTCTTCTCTTTTTGTTTTCTTTTCTAATAGTGTCTTTGCCTGGTTTTGGCATCAGGATAATACTACACTCATGGAAGGAATTAGGAAATATACCCTCATCTATAATTTTTTGAGTTAGATAAGGATTAGTGTTAATTCTTTAAAGGTCTGAAAGGATTCACCAGTGAAAACATCTGGTCCTGGGCTTTTATTCGTTGGGAGGTTTTGATTACTGATTCATTCTCCCTGCTATTCAGTTACTCTCTTTTTCCTTGAGTCAGTTTTGGTAGTTTGTGTGTTTCTAGGAATTTGTCAGTTTTTCCTGGGTTATCTAATTTGTTGTACAGTTGTTCATAGTTATCTCTTATGATCCTTTCTATTTCTTTAAATTCATAGTTTCATATTCTCTTTCAATCTGATTTTAGTAATTTGAGTCTTTTCTTAATCAGTGTACCTAAAGACTTGTTAATATTTTGGTCTTTTTAAAGAACCAATATTGGTTTCATTGAGTTTTTCTATTGCTTTTCTATTTTTAATTTTATCAAAACTCTTTCCTTCTGCTGCTCTGGATTTAGTTTGCTCTTTTTTTCCTAGTTCCTTAAGGTATACACTTAGGTTATTGATTCGAGATCTTTATTATTTTTAAAATGTAGATGTTTACAGTTATAAATTTCCCTCTAAAAATTATTTTTTTTGCTTTCTCTTAAGTTTTGCTATGTTGTGTTTTTGTTTTCTTCATCTCAAGATGTTTTCTAATTTCCTTTGTGATTTCTTTTTTTGACTCTTTGGTGTTTAAGACTGAAGGATTTTATGTGACCTCATATTTGGAAAGGACTAGCAACCACACGTCCCCAAAGGATGTACCTGAATCTCACTGTTTAGAGAGAGAATGTCTTCATACTTCAGAGATGTCTCTTTTCCATACCCATTCCTGGCTTCACCCCTCCCCTATGTTGAAAATCATTGCACATAGTGAAATATATTACTGACAGTAGTGTATTGCCTATGTGAAAGGTCTGGAGGCAGAAAATGATTGAGAACTACTGATTAGAAGATTTGAGTATGTTATTAGATGATTACAACTAACTGAACAAGGTAATTTCTAAGATCTGGGAAGTATAATGCAAGGTTAACTCTCAGTGGGAAATAACTCAGCAGTGCTTGTTTGAGTTGGAACATTCTCTATTAAATGAAAACTTTGCTTTGGGTTCTTTTTAAAATTTAATTAAGGAATCTTTAACATGCAGGAAAATACATACAATTTGATGACTTTTTCTTTGTGTATACACCTCTATTACCATTACCTACTTCAAGATATATACAATTTCTATCCTCCCCAGAAAGATCAATTGAGGGAAACGGACTTTGGCCCAGTGGTTAGGGCGACCGTCTACCACATGGGAGGTCCACGGTTCAAACCCCGGGCCTCCTTTACCCGTGTGGAGCTGGCCCATGCGCAGTGCTGATGCGCGCAAAGGAGTGCCGTGCCACACAGGGGTGTCCCCCACGTAAGGGAGCCCCACGCGCAAGGAGTGCACCCATAAGGAGAGCCACCCAGCGGGAAAGAAAGTGCAGCCTGCCGAGGAATGGCGCCGCCCACACTTCCCGTGCTGCTGACGACAACAGAAGCGGACAAAGAAACAAGACGCAACAAAAAGACACAGAAAACAGACAACCGGGGGGAGGGGAATTAAATAAATAAAAATAAATCTTTAAAAAAAAAAAAGAAAGATCAATTGAACCCTTTTCAGTCAATATCCTCTGAGAGGTAATATCAGTCTGACTTTATCATATCACCATAGATTAATTTGCCTGTCTTGAACTTTACATACACAGTATCATACAGATTATAGTCATATATATTATATCTGTCTTCTTGTATTCTATATAATATTTCTGAGATTCATCTATCTTGCTGCATGTTATCAGTAACTTATTCAAATGTTAAATGGAAATTCAGAGAAGGGAAAAATTGCAGAGCTTTGAAGCTGTCATGGAAAACTTTACGGAGGAGATTCTGGTTTGCATTTTAAGGATGATGAGGATGTGGATAAATAAACACAAATAGTGTAGGCATGACCATGGAATTGGAGGTGGACTAAATGTAAGAGCTTAAGAGGATGGTGAGAGTTTTCCATATAACAACATAGTTAGAAGGAGAACAGTGGGAATTAGAATTGAATAATATATTAGAACTTTTTTATTTAGAGAAGTTGTGGGTTTACAGCACAATCTTTTTTTTTTTTTAAAGATTTGTTTATTTATTTCTACCCCCCCCCCCCCCGGTTGTCTTCTCTGTGTCCATTTGCTGCGCCTTCTTTCTCTGCTTCTGTTGTGAGCGGCACGGGAATCTGTGTTTCTTTCTGTTCCGTGATCTTGTTGTGTCAGCTCTCCGTGTGTGTGGCGCCTTTCCTGGGCAGGCTGCACTTTCTTTCGCGCTGGGTGGCTGTCCTTACGGGGTGCACTCCTTGCGCGTGGGGCTCCCCTACGCGGGGACACCCCTGCATGGGGCGGCACTCCTTGCGCGCATCAGCACTGCGCATGGGCCAGCTCCACACGGGTCAAGGAGGCCTGGGGTTTGAACCGCGGACCTCCCATGTGGTAGACGGACGCCCTAACCACTGGGCCAAGTCCGCCGCCTACAGTACAATCATGCATAAAATATAGGATTCCCATTTACCACCCTATTATTAACACCTTGCCTTGGTGTGATACCTTTTTTGCATTATAAAATAAATAAACTTAAGGTAGTTTCAATAGAGGAGTTTATAAAGTGAATAGAGGGGTATCTCTCAGAACCCAAGGGAAATAAGCAATCATCCCAGACCACCAAGAGGGTGATACCAGAATCAGGAACTATAAAAACCACACAGAGTCCAGGCAGTATTCTTTCTCTCTCATTTCTGCTTCACTCAAATCTGCTTCATTTTGCAACTCTCTCTCTGTGAACTATCTTTCTCTGTTCCCCAAGTTAAGTGGTTGAAAAGTTGGTCTCATTATTACTCCACCAACTTTTACATCTTCTTTTTTGCAGTGACCAGCCCAAACTAAGATTGGAAATTCTTACACTCAACCCCAAATTCCTAGGGAAGGAGCTCTCATTGGCCTAGTGTGGGTCAGGTGCTCACCCATAAATCAAACAATTGTGACCAAATTGGTGGTGATGTGGAAGAAGTTTGTGGGCAGGATGCTGTTCAGAGAAAGGGTAAAGGGTCTATGGGGCAATCCACTGATGCCTACTACATAAATGGCAGAACAAGATTATGGATGACTCTTTCTGGTAAAAATGTGAACCAAGTGATGACCTATTCATAGGGAAAAAAATAATAAATAAAAACATAAAATATAACCGATTCCACAATGGACAGAAAAATCCAGACCAGTTACTACAGAAAAAAAAAAAGTTGGCGAAGTTCTATCCATACCCATTCCCCTCAAAAGAAGGACCAAAACCAAGCAGTTTCACAAGGAAATTCTACCAGGCATTTATAGAAAAAGGCTTAATGTTGCTTAAAGTGGTGTACCAAGAGAATAACTTCAATTTCTTTTCATAACCCAAGCAAATCACAGTCACAAATTCTGGCAAAGACTTCAGAAACACAATACAACACAACAAAATAAAACAAAACAAAACTGTGCACATAAAAATCTATACTGAGATGCTGTTTTTCATCTTTCAGGTTAACAAAGATTTTTAAAAATGGTAATATACTGCACCACTGAAGGTATGGGCAAGCAATCACTGTCATTCATTGCTGTTAGAGAAGGAAATTGGAATAGCTTCTGTAGATGGCAATTCGGCCATATCTGTCAAAATTACAAATGTACATACTCTTTAATCTGGTATTTACACCTATGAATATATCTTAGAGCTGTAATTTTTTTGTATTTTTCTGCTTTTTTTTTTCTTGTTTACATAAAGGTTCATCTATCTTTTTTTCAAAGAACCAGCTCCTTGACTTATTTATTAATGCTACCATTTTTCTATTTTTAAATTCATTAATTTCAGAGTTTATTACCTTTTCTTGGTGCAGTCCTTAAATATATTTTAATGTTCTTTTTAAACTTTCTTAGTATAATGCTTATATCATTCTTGTTTTCTTGTTTAGTAATATAAGGAATCATGGCCTTAAATTGTCTTCTTAGCTTTAACTCTAATTCAACTTATTATTATTTTTTTATTTCTCTCCCCTTCCCCCCCTCCCCAAGTTGTCTGCTCTCTGTGTCCATTCTCTATGTGTTCTTCTGTGACTGCTTCTATCCTTATCAGCGGCACCAGGAATCTGTCTCTTTTTGTTGCCTCATCTTGCTGCGTTAGCTCTCCATGTGTGCGGCGCCACTCCTGGGCAGGCTGCACTTTCTTTCATGTTGGGCAGCTCCCCTTACAGGGCGCACTCCTTGCGCGTGGGGCTCCCCTACGTGGGGGACACCCCTGCGTGGCACGGCACTCCTTGTGCACATCAGCACTGCGCATGGGCCAGCTCCACACGGGTCAAGGAGGCCCGAGGTTTGAACCGAGGACCTCCCATGTGGTAGGCAGACGCCCTAACCACTGGGCCAAGTCTGCTTCCCTCTAATTCAACTTAGATGCTATTTGGATTTTCTCTTTTACCCGGGAGTAAAGGGAGTGTGTATGTTTTGGTTTTTATTTGCTGTTTGCTTCTATGGTTGGTTATAGTTGTGGGGTTTTGTTTTTTTTTCTCTTGAATTTTTTTCAGGTGGCAGGATTCTTAATTTTCTGGTTTTGTTATTAACTTGAAGCTTTATGACATTGTTTTAGAAAACATCTGTGTTGGTTCTGATTTTTGGACTTTATTGAAAGGAGTCTCTGGCTTAGTGGTTAATAGCACAGTTTGGAAGCTAGGTTGCCAGGTATAAACTCCAACTCTGCTGCTTACTAGCTCTGTGATCTTCGTGCAAGTGACAAACATTCCGTGACATAGTTTCCTCATCTGCAAAATGGGAATAATAATATACATCCTTTATAAGATTGTATTTAGAATTAAGTGATTACAAGAGTGACTGTTGTATAGTATGCATTTATAAAACTGTTTGATGTTATTTTCTTTGTGGCACAGTTTTATTGAATATTGGATAGGTCCTGAAAAGGAGGTATATTATCTGTTTGCAATGAGCTATGTTAATATGCCATTCCTTATTATTTGTGGTATTTGGTTACCTATATGCTTTACTTACATTTTTTCTTCAGCTGTCATGAGCTGTAATCTTCCACTGTTACTACTATCCTTGGAACTGTTATAATTTTTGTTTTTTAAATATTGATGCTATTTTATTTGTTGCATATTCATAAGTGTTATATCATCATTGAGAAATGGAGTCTTTATCATTCAAAATGTGTTTCTTTGACTGGCTTAATGATTTTGCCCTGGATTTGACCTTCTTTGATTGTGACACTTGCTCTCCTTTTCTTTGTACTTTCCTAGTTGTGCTATTACTCATAGTTGTACCATTCCCCATCACTTTGTTCTGGGAGGGTATAAACAGCACAGAGTTAAGTTTTGCTTTGTGTTCCAATCCACCAATTTTTTCTTTTAATAGGTGAGTTAAGCCCATTTACATTTTAACAAAAGAAGTATGTTTAAGATAGACATGTCACATTATTTTATTTTATTTATTTATTTTTAAAGATTTATTATTTATTTCTCTCCCCTCCCCTCCCCCATTGTCTGCTCTCTGTGTCCATTCGCTGTGTGTTCTTCTGTGTCCACTTGCATTCTTGTCAGTGGCACCAGGAATGTGTGTCCCTTTTTGTTGCATCGTCTTGCTGTGTCAGCTCTCCGTGTGTGCAGCGCCACTCCTGGGCAGGCTGTGCTTTTTTCACATGGGGCAGCTCTCCTTGTGCATGGGGCTCCCCTATGCGGGGGACACCCCTGCATAGCATGGCACTCCTTGCATGCATCAGCACTGCGCATGGGCCAGCTCACCACACCAGCCAGGAGAACCTGGGTTTGAACCCTGGACCTCCTATATGGTAGGTGGATGCTCTCTCAGTTGAGCCAAATCCACTTCCCTGTCACATTATTTTATGTCATGATTTCTCCTTTAAGCCTTTTAAAAACTCCTCCACAGAGTAGTTGTTTACTTTGTTTGGTGTTTGTTATTTATGGCAATTTGGTAGGTTTATAATTTTATTCTAAAGAGATAATTTTATAATGGCAGTAATCCTAGATTTCTCTGGACATTGTCTGTAATGCCATACCATGAGCAATGGTGAAGTTTATATATTTTATCTTTTTTTCTCTCCTTTGTGTTTAACATGATATTGCAAAATATACTTATATACCTACAATTTGAGTTATCTAAATTATATCTTTTTTAAAAAGATTTATTTACTTATTCCCCCCCACCCCCTCCCTGTTGTTTTTGTGCTCACAGTCTGCTCTTTGTGTCCAATCACTGTGTGTTCTTCTGTGTCTGCTTGTCTTCTCATTAGGCAGCACTGGGAACCAACTGATCCTGGGATCTTCTGGAGTGAGGGAGGGGTACTCAATCTCTTGCACTACCTCAGCTCTCTGTTCTGCTGCATCTCTTATGGTCTCTTCTCTGTGTCTCTTTTTGTTGTGTCATCTTCCTGAGCCACCTTTCTGCATGGGCCAGCACTCCTGTGTGGGTCAGTACTCCGCGTGGGCCAGCTTGCCTTCACCAGGAGCCCCCAGAAATCGAACCCTGAACCTTCTATATGGTAGAAGGGAACTCAATCATTTAAGCCACATCCACTTTCCTCTAAATTTTATTTTAAAGAAGAGAAACTAATGTACTAACAATAGTTTCTACCTTTTTGTTAGAGTGAAATATTTGATATCATCTTTCTTATATACATCATCAATTTTTTAGTGATAATCTTTGTCATTGACTTGATTTTCCTCTTTTTTCTTGTATTAATTTTGTATAGACCCAAAGCTGGTCTGTCTGTGTGGATTATTCATCTTTGAGGAAGATGAATTTTCTTGGACACAATTTTAATGAATATGCTCTATTCATGCTGGGAGACCCCAGGGCCTTGTTCAGGGTTGTGCATTTACTCTTCTCAACACTTCCTGGATATGTAGCTGTGGAGCTATCCACAGTGATGTCCTCTTTGCTTCAGGGGCAAAATTCTTTCTACAGATATAGGTTTGTCTCTGTGATTCTTTGTTTTGTTCTGCTTCCTCTGTTTCTAAGAACTAAATTTTAGACATTACCTATTGCAATGAAATATGGTGACTTTGTGCTCTTTTTTCTATACACATGCGCACACACACACACACAATCCATGCATGTCCCATCCTCCCATCTTTCTAATAGAGTTGGATTAAGTTTTGGTGAAATCACTCTTTAGTGGTTACAGTTTTATGACTATGCAAATGCTTTTTACATCTGAGCCATGAAGTACATTATAATTAATTTTCCTCTCCTGCACATTTTAGTAATTTTCATCTCATTTGCTTAGCTATCTAAATAATTTTTCTCCCAGCTCTCACTCAAATCCTGTTTTTCAGTATCTTAATAAACTAAGCATTCTATATATTTAATCTTGAATGAATCTATCTTGAAGTCTTCTTCCTGGCTCTAATCTGTACTAGTTGAGCTCTGGGACTGTTGCTCAGAAGTATTTTGAAATAGGTCCCCACCATTATCTGATATTCTCTTCACCTCACTCTTAAATTGGAGCTACTGTTTCTTATATACTATGTCTTCTTTTTTTCTTGGTTTATTCCCATGTTTTTGGCTTAGCACATTATTCAGGAGACAATTTCATGATATATGTATGCCTGAAAATATATTTGTTCTGTTACATATTAGAATGGCAGTTACCAGTTGGAAATAATTTTTCCCTCAGCATTCTTAAGGCATTGTGCCATTGTTTTATAGCTTCCAGAGTTGCTTTTGAGAAATTATTTTTTATTATTTGTTTGCAACTTGTCCCTCTTCTCCACCCTCTACCCCCCACCTACAGAAGCTTATAGTTAAATTTCTCCAGTGTCCCTATACTTTATTGTTATTATTATTTTAGTTCCCCTGACACTCTATACAGATGCCCAGGTCTCATCCCAGTCTCTAAATAGTAGTTGTGACCATGGAGAGGGAACTTTAATTTTATCCTGAGATTCTTTTTGTGGCAGTTTGAAATTATTTTAAGAATCCCAAAGAGAAAGATTATGTTTTTAAACTAATCTCTCCCTATTGGTGTGAAACCCTCTGATTGCATTAAATTTAGTTGAGTATCCTTTGATTAGATTACTTGATAAGATCAATTGATTTATGTTGAGTCGCCACACCCTTGCTGGATCTCATAATCCAGAGACCCAGAGAGAGACAGACAGGGGAAAAGGGAGCTGCTATGTTTGATCCCGCCATGTAAGAGAGAGAAAAGATTCCAGTTTTACCCACAGCTGAGCTGCAAAGAGAGAAGCTCCCAAGAGGCTCAAAGAATTGAGACCCAGAGAGAGAGAGAGAGCAAGAGAGAAAGAGAGCAAGAGAGAGAGAGAGAGAGGAGGCATGGTAAGAGACAAGCCCCATGCCAGGTTTGCCTACAGCTGCAGAAAGGCAGTGACCTTGGCAGACATCAGCGGCCATCTTGCTTTGCCGTGTGGTAACTGGCTTTGGTGAGAAAGAACCCTTATGGTGCCCTGATTTGGACCTCTTATGGCCTTGGACCTGAAAGCTTTACTCCAAATAAATCCCTTTTATTTATTTATTTATTTTTTTTTAAGATTTTATTTATTTTATTTAATTCCCCCCCCTCCCCTGGTTGTCTGTTCTTGGTGTCTATTTGCTGCGTCTTGTTTCTTTGTCCGCTTCTGTTGTCGTCAGCGGCACGGGAAGTGTGGGCGGCGCCATTCCTGGGCAGGCTGCACTTTCTTTTCACGCTGGGCGGCTCTCCTCACGGGCGCACTCCTTGCGCGTGGGGCTCCCCTACGCGGGGGACACCCCTGCGTGGAGGGGCACTCCTTGCGCGCATCAGCACTGCGCATGGCCAGCTCCACACGGGTCAAGGAGGCCCGGGGTTTGAACCGCGGACCTCCCATATGGTAGACGGATGCCCTAACCACTGGGCCAAAGTCCGTTTATAAAAACCAACCCATTTCTGATACTTTACATTGGCAACCCTTTGGCAAACTAAAACTCTTCTTTTCTTACTTAACTTTATTATACAAAAATAACTCACTTTGTTTTTTGCTCTATTTTAAAAAATATTTATTTTTTAAAAGACATGTGAGATTGCATAAATGTTACATATAGGGATGCCCATATATCCCGCTCCCTCCCCTCCTACACTGTCCCACATTAACAACAACTTTCATTAGTGTGGTATATTTGTTGCAATTGATGAATACATATTGAAGCATTGCTACCAACCATGGACTATTATAGTTTACACTTTGCCCCACACAATTTTATAGGTTTTGACAAAATATATAATGGCCTATATCTGTCATTGCAATGCCATGCAGGACAATTCCAATGTCCTAAAAATGCCTCCATGTTGTACCTATTCTTCTCTTTCCCTCCTCTCAGAACCTCTGATGGCCACTGCCTTTATATCAATGATACATGTACTTCCATTGCTAGAATAATAAGTCTATAATAGAATAATAAGTCTACTTTAGTCCCTTGTTCATTCTCCAATCTTCAGGATTTTGAGATGATGATGCCCACTCTGTTTCTGATTGAGAGGGGTCTTATATCCCATGGGGCACATGGATGGAACTGTCTTACTTGTAGTTGTAGATACTCTCTGTTTTGGGGGATGGGCATTATCCATCATCATCCTTTGGTTAGTTGTCCTCGGTGAGGCCAATGAACTGGAGAGTAGGTGTTACAACTCTGCTGAGATTAAGGGCTCAACCAGCATATGAACAGACCGAAGATTTAAGTCTCTGGGACATATAATTAACAAGTGTAGTAATAAAAGGGCAGAAGAGCCATAAATAGGGAAATTATAAATGAGTCTATCTCTGATACATTGTGGAGCATATATTTCAAAGTAAGGCTCATTGACAGGGTGCCGAATTCCTGAGATTGTCTGCCCTGCTTATAGTGTCTAGATGTTTCTAGAGCTCCCAGGAACTTGAGGCACTGTTTACTGTGGCAGTCAACAAGATCCTGCCGTGCTATGTATAAGTGTATGAATCTGTTTCTCAAGAGCCACTCCCAGAACCAAGCTGTATTAGTCAGGGTTCTCTAAGGAAACAAAACCAACAGGAGAAATCCGTAAATATTATAAAATTTTGTAAAATTGTCTCATGTGATTGTGAGGATACATGAGTCCAGATTCCATAGACAGGCTGTAAACTGGGAATTGTGATGAAGGTTTTTAATGAATTCTCCAGGAGAAGCTGGTTGTCTTAGTAGAGTAGAGGTAGAAATTCTCTCTTCTGACTGCTGAAATAATCGCTTCTCCTTTTATTTTATTTTATTTTTCTAGGAGGTACCAGGGATTGAACCTAGGACCTTGTAGTGGGAAGCAGGCACTCAGTCATTGAGCTACACCTGCTCTCCCTCACTTCTCTTAATGACCTTCAACTGATTGCTAAAGGTAATATCCTCAGTGGATCATACTAATGATTTAAGTCCTTGAAAGTCCTCATAGTAACAATAGCCTAGTCCTTGCTGGACCATACAACCAGGCACCATTACCTGGCCAAAGTGATGCACGAGCGTAACCATCACTGTAGCTAACAAAATATTAAACTTCTCCTCCTCATGAAGTCCTGCTACTTTCTCAAATAAGATGACCAAAACTCTGAAATATGTAAGCCTTGCCTAATAAAAGAAAACAGGGTAATAAGCCAAGCCCTCAATCCTAATGCTTGCATGTGTGAACCTTATTCCTGTAATAATGAAACAGTTTCATGATAATTATTGCCTAAGAGTTACCTCCCCAAAACCTCATTTTTGCTCAAGTTTGACCTCTCTCTAAGCCAAACTCTACAAATAAACTCACTACCTCCCCTACTCCCCATGTGCGACATGATTTTCAGGGATTAACCTCTCTGGTACCAAGAAATTATTAACCACCATTAATCAGTAATGCATTTGGAGAAAGACCCTGATCAAAAGAGTGAAATACTATATTAAATACAGGTTTTTTAAAAATAGCTTAGAGATTTCAAAGTGATTTAGGAGGTCATTCCAGAGGTTATGCTTATGCAAGTCTAAGCCAGATTTCAAAAAGTACCACAGTAAACAAAGGGCTCTAAGGATGTCTGACACCATAGGTAAGCCACATGGCCACATGAAATCTACACCTTTTTGTTGGGAGCAGTCAATACGAGTATACACTGAGTTCAGCAATGCCAGTAACATGGCCGCCAGAGCGGAGCCCACTTCCTTGTTCTTCTTCCTTCCCGTTCCTTTGTTCTCCATTTCCCGCCACTGCCTAGGCTGATAAAGCAGTGTGCAAGCGCAAGGTGCAAAACTGAAGTCTGCCTTCCACCCCAGCAACAGCAGTCACCAATCCCTGAACCCTGCCACTTACCCTAGCAACAGCGACAGCCAATCCCTAGCCTCCACCTCTTCACCCACCGCTCCTCCCCTTCCCAAGAGTATATATGCTTTGTTCCCTCAATAAAATTTTGCAGCTTGATCAGAACACTGTCTTGCTGTCGTTCTTCGTGTCTCTTGTCCCACCATTCTTTCTCAGCAGTTTTTGAGCCCTCGTTACTGTCCCGCGGGCCGGGACACCTTTTCAGTGGGCTCTATATGGGAATATATGAAAAGCTATTTCCCCAATATAACATAGTTAACCTCATTTGTTAATCACTTAATCATGGTTCTTCTACTTCTTTTATTTGAACTATAATTTTTAATTTAATTTATTTATTAAGTTTATTTCTCAGAAACTTAAAGCCTTCAGATTGTTCCTAAGCCAGTTGAGCCTTGAAACTCAGCAGACATGCAGCCAACTCCTACCCTTCAGTTCTTTGAGCCTGCCCTGGATAACTAACAAAACAAGGGTGATGGACCAGCCCCATCCCAAAAGCAAGGAGTATCTTCAATTGCAAGCAAAACAATTCCATTTCTCTACCCCATAATATCTACATCCCTTCTTAGCCTGAAGCAGTCAGAGTGGACATGGTCCCAAATCCCTCCAAGACTGAGGAATGAACAAAAATAAGTGTGCGGCAGGGGGAGTGTAACCACAGACTAAAGTAGATTTATTGTTATTGTAATTATTATCTTGTGTTAACTGAGTAACTTGTAACATTGACATAAAAAATAAAATTTTAAATATAAAAAAACAAGGTAGAATGATTTCAAGTGTTGTCCATGGACTCTGCTCTTATAGCTACCCAGCTTTCTTTCAGTTAGTATTTGCGTAGTATATGTTTTTCTACCTCTTTACTTTTAAGTTATCTTTGAAGTCACTTTCTTGTAAAAAGCATATAACTAGGTCATATGTTTTTTTATCCATTCTGCTAGTCTGTCTTTTAATTGGAGTGTTTAGACCATTTGTATTTAATATAATTATTGATATGTTAGAATTTAAGTCTTCTTTTATATTATTTTGTTTGTTCATGCTGATAATCATTCCACTGTTTCACCTTTCCTGCTTTTCTGTAGATTACTTGAACTTTTAAATTTCAAGATAATTGTAGATTCACATGCAGTTGTAAGAGATCCTGTGTACACTTTAACCAGGTTTCCCCAATGATAGCATTTAAAAAAAAAATTTATTTATTTATCCCCCATCCCCACCCCATTGTCTGCTCTCTGTGTCCATTTACTGTGCATTTTTCTGTGTCTCTTTGCCTTCTCTTTAGGTGGTACCAGGAACCAATCTTGGGACCTTCCGGAGTGGGAGAGAGGTGCTCAACCTCTTGTGCCACCTCAGCTCCCTGGTCTTCTGTGTCTCTTATTGTCTTTCCTCCGTGTCTCTTTTTGTTGCATCATCTTGCTGCACCAGCTCTCTGCTTAGGCCAGCTTACCATGTGGGCCAGCATTCCTGCATGGGCCAGCTCTCCACGTGGGCCAGCTCTCCACTCAGGCCAGCTCACTGTGTGGACCAGCTTGCCTTCACCAGGAGGCCCCAGGAATTGAACCCTGGACCTCCCATATGGTAGACGGGAGCCTAACTGCTTGAGCCACATCCACTTCTCAATGATAGCATCTTGCAAAACTGTAGTATAATAGTAAAACCAGTAGATTGATATAGTCAAGATACAGAGCATTTCCTTCACAACAGGGATCTTTCATGTTGCCCTTTTAATTGCACATCTACCTTCCTTCTGCATTTGTTTGCTCTATAATCTCTGACAACCACTAATCTATAATTTTGTCATCTCAAATATGCTACATTAATGGAATCATATATTATATAACCTATTGGGATTGACTTTGTCACTTAGCTTACCATCCAGGTCGTTGTGTGTTTCAGTAGTTCATTTCTTTTTAATTGAGTAGTATTCCATGGCATGGCTGTAGTTTGTTTAATCATTCATCCATTGAAGGGCATCTGGGTTGTTTCCAGTTTTTAGCTACTATGAATAAAGCAGCTATAAACATTTGTGGATAGGGTTTTTAAATTGTGGTGACATTTAAATAATATAAAATTTGTCAGTTGAACCTTTTTAAGTACAATTCAGTGGCATTTATTTCTTTTACAATGTTTTGTTACTATCACCTTCCATTACTAAAACTTTTTCACCACCCAAAACAGAAACTCTTTTCCCACTAAGCAATAACTATTTATCCCCCTTCTCCCCAGCCAGGTAACTGCTAATATACTTTGTCTCTTTGTATTTGATTATTCTAATATTTCATATAAGCAGAATCATAAAATATAGTCCCTTTTTATCTGCCTTATTTTACATCGCATAATGTTTTCAAGTTTCATCCATGTTGGGGCATATATCACAACTTCATTACTTTTTATGGTTGGATAATATTCCGTTGTATGAACGATCACAGTTTGTTGACCCATTCTTCTATCAATGGATGCTTGGTTTGTTTCTACCTATCTATTGTGAATAATGCTGCTATGAACATTGGTGAACAAATTATCTGTTTGAAGCCCTGCTTTTCATTCTTCAGGGTGTATACCTGTGGTGGTTTGAAGCTGTATGTACCCCAGAAAAACATGTTCTTAAAGTTAATCCATTCCTGTGGGTGTGAACCCATTGTAAGTACAATCTTTTGATGAGGCACCTTCAGGTAAGGTGTGACCAACCTCAGTTAGGATGTGTCTTTATCTTATTACTGGAGTCCTTTATAAGAGAATGAAATTCAGGCAGAGAGAGAGAAAGCCACAGACAGAGCAGCCAAAAGCTGAAACCAACAGAACCCAACTCGGAAGAGAAGGAAGGGAACAGGAAAATGCTGCCACATGTCTTGCCATGTGACAAACTAAGGACGAAGTATTGCTGGCAGCCAGCCCCACTATGCCACAGTCTTTGGGGAGAAAGCATCGCCTTGACGATGCCTTGATTTTTATATTTTCCTAGCCTCAAAACCATGAGCAAATAAATTCCCATTAAGCCAAACCGTTTCATGGTATTTTCTTGAGCAGTTTAGAGAACAAACACTACCTAACATTGGAATTCCTGGTTCATGTGGTAATTCTATGTTTAACGTCTGGAGGAAGCAACAAAATATTTTCCACAGTGACTGCAGCATTTTACCTTCCTAGAACAATGTATGAAGGTTCCATTTTCTCTACCTCCTCACCAACACTGAGTATTTTCTGGTTTTTATTTTTTTATTTTTTAAAGGCATCTTCACAGGTGTGAAACAGTAATTTATTGTGGTTTTGACTTGCACTTTCCTAATGACTAATGATATTGAGCATCTTTTCATGTGCTTATTGGCCATTTGCTTATCTTCTTTGGAGAAATGTCTATCAAGTCCTTTGCCCATTTAAAATAATGGCATTGTCTTTTTCATTTTTGGGACATAGGAGTTCTTTATATATTCTGGATATTAAACCCATAGATTTTCAAATATTTTCTTCCATTCTGTACATTGTCCTTTCACTTTCATGATGATGTTCTTTGATGCACAAAGTGCTTTAATTTTGGTGAGGTCCAATCTATTTGTACTTTTGGTATAAAATCTAAGAATGCATTGCCTAATATAAGGCCCTGAAGATTTATTTGTCCCTATATTTTCTTCTAAGAATTTTATAATTCTATCTCTTATATTTAGATCATTGATCCATTTTGAATTAATTTTTCTGTATGGTATGATGTCAGGGTTCACTTTCATTCTTTTGCATGTAGATATCCCGTTAATCCAGCACCATTTGTTGAAGCGACCTTTTCCTCAAATGGACTTGGCACTCTTGTCAAAAATCAACTGACCATAGAAATGTGAGTTTATTTCTAAACTTTTAATTCTAGTCCATTGGCCTATATATCTCTATCATTATGCCAATACCATACTCTCTTGATGACAGTAGCTTTGTAGTATGTTTTTAATGGGGTAGTTGGAGTTCTCCAACTTTATTCTTCTTTTTCAAGGTTTTTTTTGCTATTCAGGTCCCTTGACATTCCATATGAATTTTTGTTTTTTAATTTTTAAATTTAATCCCCCCCCTTGTGGCTTGCTTGCTGTCTGCTCTCAGTGTCCATTCACTGCATGTTCTATGTTTTTCGCTTGTCTCCTTTTTTTGTTTTTGTATCCTCTTGCTGTGCCAGCTGTCCATGGCATGTTGGCCAGCTTGCTTTCACATGGAGGCCCCAGGACGCGAACGCAGAGCCTCCCATGTTGGCGGGGAGTCGCGCCGCTGGCACGGATGTTGGTTCGCTTTCTCCGCCGCTGCCCCGGTGGCTGCTGGAAGCCTTCCTCGCACCGCCTTCACCAGCCGCGGGCTGTCGACACACCTCACCAGCCGTGCGCTGGGGACTGCTGGCCGGGGCTGCTAGTCAGCGAAGGGGGACCGCGCTACAAACTCACGTAAGCCACTGGCCAGGAGAAGTAGACAGCTTTATTGGCAGAAGCGGGGGAGCCAGGGCACGCGGGCTTATGCGTGATCTGTGAGTGAGTCCGGGGAAGGGGTAGTGGACGGGAGTTATATAGGGTGAACAGCGGAAACATTATCTGATTGGTTGGGACAGCAATATGTCTATATATGGTAACTGTAGATTTACTAGACAAAATGGCGGAAGGAGATGAAATGGCGGCGCGGCACATGTACACTGTCCTCGCCCCGTGACTCAGCGCTTTGAAGACCATCCCTAAGTTTACTCAAGGGCATGTGGGGGCTAGAGTTTACTCATAGTCCTGTGTCTTGTAGCGCAAGTCTCATGGCTTGGACGGCTGCACTGTTGGGCCTTCCCTCATCTCCCCCCTTTTTATTGAATAAAGCAAGTTGAATTAGTTGTATTTTGGTGAGGGAGGTGTGGAGAGTTTGTTTTTTGTGGGAGTATCTCCATACGATAATTACTAAGATAATCAAGGCACCAATGATGGGATAACTGGCTAGGGTTTCAGGGTGGAACATACTAACAAATTTCGCTAAGGCTTGTTGGACAAAACTTAAGTCTGGGATAGTTATTTGATCTACTAGAGTATGATTGAGGGTGATGTTGGTACGCATTGAAGATGAATCGAAGGGGTAACAAGGAAGATTGAAGGAACAATTGGAGACCCAGGTTGTGGGGAATTGTGAGGTGGTTTGGGGCACTGGGAGGAAAAGTGGCGGGTGTTTCACCAGTGCTCAGAGTCCTTGTGTGGGTTGGGCGTGAGCCCCCGAGTTTACAGTCAAGATAGCACACATCATTAGGAACAGAGTCTCAGGTGTCTGCGGTGGTGGCGTCATTCTTTGGGCCTGAGCAGCCAATGCTTTGACGTGGCCCCAGCTCAGGTGCGAAGGCGTTGAGGGGGGTGGTTGTCTTTGACGAGGGCGTCTGCGTTGTTGGATTGGGCCTCCTCTTGGTGTGGGGGTGTCGTTGGTGTCGTTGAGCATCAGCCCTGCCAGCTGCTGAATTGGAGGAGTCGACGTGGTGTTGGTCGGTGTGGTGTTGGTGGTCATTGGCTTGAACTGAAGTAGGTCAGACGAGCTGTGCAGGAACCCTAATCAGTTGATCAGCAGATTCTGGAAAGACACATGCACTCCCATATGGTAGATGGGAGCCCTATCGATTGAGCCACAGCTGCTTCCCATTCCATATGAATTTGATGATTAATTTTTCTATTTCTGCAAAAAGGCAACTGAAATTTGACCAGGATGGTGTCAAATCTGTAAATCACTTTGACTGTATACAGGTTTTTGCATGAACGTAAGTCTTCATTTCTCTAGGATAAGATCCTAGGAGTGCAATTGCTGAGTTGTATGGTAATTGCATTCTTACTTTCTTTAAGAACCTTGCCAAACTGTTTCCAGAGTATCTATATCGTTTTATATTCTCAACAGCAATGTGTAAGTGATTCAGTTTCTCCATATTCTTGCCAGGATTTCCTGTAACACATATTTTTACTGTGGTTATATATATATGATATGTAAATATAGTAAAATTTGTCATTTTAGCCTTTTTTAAGTGTACAATTCAGTTGCATTAATTACAGTCACAATGTTGTGAAACCATCACCACTACCATCCTTTACCATATCTTTGTCATCATCCCAAATAGAAACTCTGTACCCTCTAATCAATAAGTCCCCATTTTCCCTTCCCTCATCTCTTGGTAACCTCTAATCTACTTTGATTCTATGAATTTGCTTATTCTATTGATATTTCATATAAATGGAATAATAAAATATTTACTCTTTTATGCTGGCTTATTTCATGTAGCACAATGTTTTTAAGGTTCATCCATATTGTAGCATGTGTCACCATTCCATACTTTTTATGGCTTAAAAGTTGTTTTCTTTTTACAGCATTATAAACATATTATACATAGAAACATATTATACAGCATTATAAACATACCCTTCTGCATGTATTTTTAAGCAACTTTCCAATTATTTCTTTAGAATAAATTCCTAGATATGGAAATAATGGGTCAGAGGAGATTCTACTTTCTGATACATATTGCCAGACTGCTTGTCAAGGAAAGATAGTACCTATATATATTCCTACCATTGGAGCATGAGTTTTATTTATCACCCCTTCCAAACTGGTTGTCCTCAAACTTTTCATCTTTGCACAACTGATAAGTGAAAAAAATTATAGTTGCATGCCTTTGATTTCGAGTGAGGTTCATTTGTTTATCATGCAAAATTTTTCCAAGTTCCTCACCTATGGCTTGGATTCCTAGGTACAAGTGCCGTAGTGATAGAGAAGGAAGGGATGGATATAAGAAACATTTTAGATTAAAAGTCAACACAAATTCCTAGTCTCTGCAGAAAAACAAATTCCAAGACTGGAAAAGATAAGTCAGGGACATGCTGTGCCAAAAAGCAGCAAAGCTGTTAATAACTACTGAAGTCATGTTAAAGTTCACAGGAATCAATTTAAAGGATCTCTTGTTAGCCTAAGATTGGGAAACTGGAACACTGAGGTGAACAATGTCTGTAATTAATTGATACCTATAAAATATGAAAAATTCCATGGATTCATAATGATACTAAAAAAAAAGAAAAATCTCACTAGTTACTCCTGGAGGTTGCTAGGGCAACAATTCATTACTCTGATAATTGAGAAAAAGAAACGCTTTCCCTACTTTTCCTATGCAAAAACCTTTTCATAGTAACCAAATAGTTAATGAGGGAAATATCTTCTTTATAGAGTTTCAGCTAAAAAGTAAGAGAATGAATTACAGTATTAGTAAATCACTATTTTGCAACCCTAAATGAAATAATGGATCAAAGCATGATTGTTAAATAAAAAGTTGATTGTGAGCTTTGCAATGGAAGGATCAGGGGAATCAGACTGACCGCACTTGAACCTACTGATCATCTTAACATCGCTGAAGTCAGACTTTATGAATCTCCTGATATGATGTACCACCTAGGAAACATAAAATAATTGAAGTTGAATCTACACAGGTCTTCCAATCTAACTATCAGTTTAAAGGCAATTTGAGTTAGATAGGAAGAAGTTCAATAATATCACATGGAAGCAATAAACTAAATTCAGATTACGGGATATTCCATGGCACAAATGACCCAGTTTCTCTAACAAATCATTGGCTTAAGAAAAGTGTGTGTGTGGGAGGGGAGTATCTGTTTAAAAATAAATTTAAGGAAAATTACAGTTATGTGCAGTGTTGAACTTTGTCTGGATCCTGATTGTAATTAAGTCCATTTTGGATACAATGGGTGAAGTATGAATAAGGTCTAGGTATTAGATGATATGACAGCATTATGAAGCTGAAGATCTGCTTTTTGTTTTTCTAAAAATATTTCACAATTATTTAAATGTTTTGTTTCTAATACAAGTAACATGTACTCATTGAATAAAATTGGAAAATACAGAAAGAAAATAAGAATATAAAGCACAATTGTCTAATCCCACCATTTGAAGATAATCATTTACATTTAGGAATGTATTTTAAAAATTGGTTTTTTTTTACTTTAATGCACAGGATTTTGGTTTGGGAATAATCTTTGGTTTAAGACACTCTCACAATTTCTCCTTTATTTAGCTACTTATTTATATATTTGAAATAAAGAATAAATCCTTGTGACTCACTATACAACAATAATGTGTTTATCTATGTGACCTCTTTTCCATCCCAGCACCCTGCTACCCCTACTCTCAGGAACTGCCATCCTGACTCCTGTGTTCGTTATTCTTTTGCTTTCCTTTAGATTGTTCATATTTTGGTTGTCTTTGGCCCATAAAAAGTGTTTCAAGTTGTAAGCGATATATTGCTAAGATTTACCCACTTTGTTGCAAGAGAACTGTAGTTCATATATTTTATATAATATTCCATTGTAATGTTTCTACAGTTTATTTATCCACCCTCCTGTCAAAGGGTATTTGGGTTCTTTCCAGGTTTTTCCTATTGGCAACAGTGCTATGGTGATCATTCTTGTACATACCTCCTGGTTTGTATGTGCAGGAGTTTCTCTTGGGCATATACCTAAGGGTGGAAATGCTGGGTCATAGTGTGAAACTATAAGATAGGGCCACACCTTTTTCCAAGGAACAGATTAATGTCTATGTGAAAATAGATCAAGAATAGGAACAAAGTTAAGATTAAATATCTAAACATTCATAAATATCACGGACTTCATTTAAGCTGTTAACTGAATCTGCATACTTGTTTACTTATCTCCTACCTAGCTGTAGCAGTTTGATATTGTTTATGAATTCCAATAATAGATACTGAATTATGTTTGTGAACTGATATGTTCCTCTGGGTATATTAGATTGGACTGGATTCAGAGGTTTCACTTTTACTGATTAAATAATGAGTAAGGCTTTGCAATGGCCATATCAGTAGGATGTTGCCTCTCTGCCCCCTTGGCGGATGGGGACTCACGGAGAAAACAACATGGCAGAAAAGAAAGTTAGAGTTTTCATGCTGGAGTTTTGGGATGCTGAAACCCCAGGAAGTAAACACAGGAGAAGAACACAGAGGAATCCACATGGGTCCTTAGACCGAGATGAGCCGTTCATCTGATACTTTGCAGCTGCAGAGACCAGAGGCCTGAGCAGCAGAGCCCGTAGAGAAATGAGCCCCAGGAGAGACACAAGACTTATCCCAACCTACAGCTAATATTAAAAGAAGATGGGCCCACAGAGCCTCCAGAGGAAGAGTGAGGCTGAACCCTTGCAGATGTCAGCAGCCATTTTGTTCTAACATGTGGCAACAGACTTTGGTGAGGGAAGTAACTTACTCTTTATGGCCTGGTAACTGTAAGCTTCTATCCCAAATAAATACCCTTTGTTAAAGCCAACAGAGTTATGATATTTTGCATCAGCACCTCTTTGGCTAACTAATACACTAGCTAAATTTTATACTTCAAGTTTCAGTTTAACACTCCCTTCTCCCATGTAGCCTTTTCTATTTAACCTACTTCACGATGATTTTCCCCTTTGAATTTCCTCAGTAAATGTATACACTACACTATACCATCATCTCATTGCTTTTACAGTACATTGCAATTATTCTTTAATTACTGTTTTTTGTTTTGTTTTGTTTACTTTTTTATTTTTATTTTTAAAAAGAAACTTAGATTACATAAATGTTACACAAAAAATATAGGGGATTCCCACATGCCCCACTCCCTAGCCCTCCTACATTTTCCACATCAGCAACATCATTAGTGTGGTACATTTGTCACAATTGATGAACACATTTTGGAGCATTGCCACTAAGCGATGATTATAGTTTGCATTGTAGTTTACACTTTCTCCTGCCATTTTTGCAAGTTATTACATGATATACAATGGCCTGTATCTGTCATTGAAATGTTATTCAAGATAATTCCCTAGTCCCAAAAATGGCCCCAAATTATACCTATTTTTCCTGTTAATTACATTTTCATCTTACCATGCACTTGTAATTTTTGAAACTTGAATGATATGTCTCAGCTCCACCACATTAATATTTATTCCCCAGTCAAAATCTGGCAAAGGAAAATATCCATAATTATATTTTATAGTGAAAATTAGAAGTAGAAGGGCAAAATATAATTATTAATTGTACAGTTCTTTTTCAGTTGGAAAGACCTGGCATATTTAGAGGAACAATAAAGTCCCTTCAAATTCTTGTTAAGCATATTGTACATTATGTTCAAGTTACAATGCAAGTTATAGTGCAGAGAAACCTAATTCGGAAACCATAACAATGAGGTATCACTGAATAATCAATTTCCTCCCCTCTCCGCCCCTCCCCTCCCCCCATTTTATTTGCTAAAAGCTGCTGGGAGCAATATGGCAGAAATAGGTTGACTTTTATAATGGAAATTTATTTAAAAATTATTTATTCCCCCCATTTCGTTGTCTGCTCTCTGTGTCCATTCACTGTGTGTTCTATGTCTGCTTGTCTTCTCATTAGGCACCACCGGGAACCAATCCTGGGACCTTCTGGAGTGGGAGAGAGGTGCTCAATCTCTTGTACCACCTCAGCATCCTGGTCATCTGCATCTCTTATTGTCTCCCCTCTGTGTCTCTTTTTGTTGCATCATCTTGCTGCACCAGCTCTCTGCATGGGCCAACTTGCTGCATGGGCCAGCACTTACATGAACCAGCACTCCTGTATAGGCCAGCACTCTGCTGGAGCCAGCTTGCCCTATGGACTAGTGCTCCATGTGGGCCAGCTCTCTCTGCTCAGGCCAGCTTGCCTTCACCAGGAGGCCTAAAGAATTGAACCCTGGACCTCCCATATGGTAGACAGGAGCCCACTTGCTTCAACCACATCCACTTCCCCATAATGGGTATTCATTAGGTTAAAAGCTTACAGTTCTGAGGCTTGAAAATGTCCAAATCAAGACATCATCAGAGATGCTGTCTTACCAAAGGTCCTGGACTCCTGCCACGTGGCAAGACACAATGGCAGCTCTGCCAATCTGGGTCTCTGCCTTCTCCTCCAGGCTTAATTTCTCCCCAAGCTGACAATCACCGGTCATTGTAAATCCTCCCAGGGCCCACTGGATGGAAAGTGGGAGAGTATGGGCTATCATGTGGACCATTGACCATGAGGTGCAGAGATGCCCAGAGATGTACTTACCAAATGCAATGGATGTGTCATGATGAAGGGAGTGAGTGTTGCTGGGGAGGGAGTGGTGGGATGGGGGTGGTGGGGTTGAATGGGACCTCATATTTTTTGAATGTAATATTTTTACAAAATGAATAAAATTTAAAAAAAAATTTCTCCCCAAGCTCAGCTGTGGGAGATCAGGCATATGTCTCATCTCTCCCCTCTTCTCCAGGCCTTTCTTCTTTCAGCCTCTTAGGGGCCTTTTTCCACGCATCTGTGCTACCTTGATTCTAGCCTCTTAGGGTTTCTCTGTGTCTGCAGTTTTTCAGTCCTCCATTTATAAAGGACTCTAGTAAGAGGATTACGACCTACCTGGGTCCTGCAATCTAATCAAAGGCCCTTAACTGATATGATCTAACCAAAAAGTTCCATCTACAATGGGTTTACAGGCTCAGAAATGGGTTTGCTTTAAGAACAGGATTTTCTGGGGGTTCACACAAGACTCAAATGAGCACACCGCTTAGTTCATTTACACAGACTGAATTTTGTCGCTGGTTGTATTTTTACCCTTTGGTTGGTAGGAAGCTTGAAAATGAATTTCTGGCCCATCTTTAGTAATTCTGATATATAATTTTGTATATTTTTACTCTTAGCTTCCTTTACTATTAAATGACATCTACTGATTCATATTTTGTTTTGTATATATATGAAAAATTCTTTCTGTAACAAAGTGGGATATAACTGGCCAAATAAATACCTGAATAAATGAATGGACAAATATATGATAAACAATTTAGATAAAATGTATCTAGAGTTTATGCTATGAATGCTTAAATCTGAGCTTCCCATTGTCTTCTCACCTGAGGTTGTCCTAGAAGGGCACTTCTTCCCCATATTCTGATGTTTGTAAACTGTGTGACCTAAGAGGAGGCAGCCTGAGTGGTGAACCTCCCCCCTGCATTTCCTTCCTCCCCTTTCTTTGCCCACGAACTAGGGTAGCTTCTGGTTGTATTTGGCATTCATATTTTATTTAAAAAAATGGTGATGCTAAAAAATTTGCAAGCTTGTCAGATACTACACATGTAAGACATACACATCAACTGATTATATTTATTTAGAATTTTATTGTGGACTGTTGATTCTTCACATACTCCTGAAGTCCAGAGTTTAGGTAGGCTACAGGCATGCTCATCGGGCCTCTAGCTCTCCTTTTCTGAGAACATCTCTAAATAGGCAGGAATATTGTTTGAGTACTATAAACCTTAATATAGAAGTACTTTATAGAATGAAGAAGAAAAGAAAGATGGCTATAAGTCAAATTGAGTCGTATTGAATCCTGAATGTAGGAATGAGTAAATTCCTAGTTCCCTTTTGCTATTAGAAAGTAGATGTAAGTATTGTGATATAATGCCTGCTTGCTTTGCAACTTTTCTAAGTTTACCAGGCTTTAAAGGGGAAGAGCAGTCCTTTGGATTCTGTGCACTTGGATGTATGCTGCATATGCTGCACGTGAGGCAGAAGCCTGGGCATCCTGCCAACTACTGAATTTCAGCATCCATTCTGATTGCTTCTCCCAAGTGAGGTGGGAGATGCCCCATTTACAGGGATACAAAATTCCCAACGTCTTCTCCTAGCTCATAATAACTTGTTCCTCCTGATTACTCTAATTCCATGTTCTTGTGTATAGTTCTGTTAGACTGAGTTCCTTAAGGGCTGGGACTATACATTATTTATCTTTGTACCTCTAGTACCTGGCATATTCTCAGCACACAATAAAACAAGAAATAGATGAGAACTAGAATATATGAGATTAGGTCTCACAAATCCCTGCTCTACCAGTTATTTAGTCAACAAGTATTTGAGTGCTTTCTATGTTCCAGGTATTATTCTAGACCCTGGCCATACAACATCTGGAAGGGGTGTAACTCAGCAAAGAGACAAATCTAATATGCTTCAGCAGGAAGTCCTTGTCTCTTAGTGGACAGGACTTCTAAGGGAATATCTACTTTATTCTCTTGTAAAGAGTAACTAACTGGTGGGACCTGAAACTTTGATATTATCTTCATCCTAGGGTCAGTAAAGAAAGGGGAGAAAAGACATGATATTTGTAGGACCCTAATTCATCACATTCAACAAAATACCATAATAAGAACCAAATGATAAACTTTAATTTGGGTTTATTACAGTGTAATATAATTCTAAGTACAAAAATAATTGTAAAAGATATTTTCCATTTGCAAGTAATGTATTTTACAAATTATAAATAGTACATTGAAGCTATGAACTGTGCACATTACATTCCTAAGCTTGGACTTTCCTCTCTCCCTTATATTATCACATATAAGAAATAAACAGCTGTGAGATACTATCTTAATCTTTAGACCCTGATAGACATTTCATAAGTCTATTCTCAGTAATAACAGAATCGAATGGTACCTCTTTTTAAATTAGTTTTTGGTTTTTGGCTCAATTGTATAGTTTAAAAACTTTTTAAATTCTGGGAATTGCTATTTTTAGAATATGTTTTTGTCCAAAAGACAGGGAAATATTAGGAAGAATTGAGAGTGTTACATTCAACAAAAGCTCATTTTAAAGTAAATTATCACCAATGAAAAAGCTTTTTCAAGTATAGTACATTTGAAAATAATAATTCACTGGAAGACAAATTTCATTGCCATAGCCACTAAGGAGTTCCATCTCAGTCTTTTCCACTATTGTGTTTTCTAGTATTTTAAGTGAGGTAAGTAAATTACAAGAAAGATTCTAAAAATTATAGCAGGCTCTCCCCAGATTTGACTCACTGTGTACTTTAGATGCCGAGAATTAGTTATACTGAAAAAGTATGAACAACATTATACAGACAGACTTTGCCAAACGAAATATGATGTAGCTGTTTTCTAAAATTCCATTAACAAGGAAGGCCAACTTATTTTCGATATGTGCTCTAAACTGATTAGATCTAGGTCTAAGATAAATAATAGGAAAACTGGCCATATTCCTGAGTACAGATGAAAGAACTGTCCAGAAGACAAAGGCTATCTTCAGTGATTTCATCTTCTCTTGTTGGCTTTCTTGATTTCTGCCACGTGTCAATCTCCATTCTATACAACCTCTTGATCCACAGTAGGATGTTGGGAGCCTAAGTGCAACACCTGATGCAGTGTTTATAGGAATTATTCTGTCCTTAGTATTTCAAAGGAATTATGAATTCTCTTTCTTTTTCCATTCATTCTCTGTTAGGTAGCGATGGCTTTGCACTTTCTAGACCTCTACCACCAGGAACCTTGAAATATAGAAAAAATAATCTGGTGTAGAAACAAAAGTAATCTGGTATATATAAACATGTATACTTTCTCAAAATAAGTTGTGAGCCTAAGAATGCTCAGTTTTACAGTAGGCTTATGTTGTGAGAGCTAAGAAACATGAGGCTGGATTACAACTTAGGAAAATCTAGCCATTAAAAGGTCCTTCAAAGGGCTTCCACAATTAGCCTTTACATTAATAAATGGCCACAAATACATATATAAAATCTTTGTAGCCTTACTTTCAAAAGTGATGTTTATTCCGCAAGTTACATGAGGAAAAAAATCTAACCTGTTTGTTATCTAAAGCATTTGGAGATAAAACTAATGAGATCATCAATAATTCAATTGCTGAAAGAATAATTCCATAAACCTATTATCTATAATGACTGGAAAGTCTGATAAAGGATCTCACTGCCATTCTTTGAATTATATAGTTATAGACTCTGTTGTCCCAAGTTTCAGGGATGCATTACAAAACCCTTGATGGAATTCCACAGTAAAAGAGGATAATGTACAGAGATGGCTAAATGTGAAATGATAGAATGATGGTGACTCTTGAGCCTCAAAGATATTTGTTATTGCAGCTAAGAGAATATGCTATGAAATGCTAATAAAAAACAAGAAGTTATACTGTTCTCCTTAGACTCAGTAAATTACACAAAAGAACTCTTTTGAGCATTTTTGGAAGAAAGGCACGAGATAAGTCCAAAGTCTTATTGCTTGTGGGATCATACAGGGGCCGCAGCATTTCAGCCAGGTGGCCAGGGCTAAGCAAGTCAGTTACTGACCTTGAGGCTTGAAGAGAACGGGAGGAAAATGTCAGTAAAATAGAGCCCTGCATCTTGCATTACACTTGAGGGTAAAGGATTTCCAATTTTACGTCCAAGTAGTGACAGGTTTCCTAGGACTCTGAAGCTATTTTAGACAGGTACTCTGTTTTCTTTGGCCCATTTCTTCATGATCCGGATGATGTACTCTACTTGGGTGTTACCAGTGCTTCTCAGTAAATGTAGCACTTCTCGGAGGGTCTCTCTGAGAAAAAGATTTGAAAGGACAAAGTGTTTCAATAAAGAATGAAAATTAACAAGTAAACTCTTAACTTCTTAATACACTTTGAGTAGGGCTTTTTTGGTAATAGTGTATTCATAAACCATTATAAATGACCTAGCTTCCTGATCTTAGGGTAGCATAGTAAAATGGAAATTCTGCCAACTCCTCACCAACCCAAGTTTTCCCTGTTGCTTACACTATCTCTATACATACTATTACTCTGTCCTCTCTGAAATGACTTAAATAGGTCCATTTCTATGTTATTCTGTATGACACAGTAGGAATCCAAGAGTTGAAAGACTTGGGCTTAAACTCTAGCTTGTCACTAGTAAGTTACTTAATGTGTCTGGGTCTCAAATTTCTCATTTGTTTAAGGCAGTGATTGTATTGGTTCTCACTACCACACTTATAAAATTTTACAAAGTCAGAGGAACATATAATTTCTTTAAAGGAAATAATATGTTAACAAACATGGAAGAGAGGAGATTTAAGGACTAGGATTTGGCAAATGCCAAGAACTTAAAAAAAATTTAAAGAGATTTAAATTAAAATTTCAAATTAATTAAAGTTAAAACATTTTAAGCAATATATACTAAAACTTCCCTATAACCTTAGCAGATATATAGATGACTGCCTACTGGCCCTCTTCCCTTAAACCTCTGATATTTTTCCCTCAAGCAACCTCTTTCACTTAACTGAATTCTTTTATTTTTTAAATCTTATTTAGTTTTACTTATTCAGGCTTGGAAATAGATCTGAAGCAGGAAGTAATTATAAAATTATGATATTATTCATATATCAATAACAAATACATTCCATGGTTATTTTTGGAAAATGGAATTTAGTTTTAAGTATTTTAATTTTTATTACAAATGGAGCAATAAGCCACTTAATTTTATGTAATCTAATGTCTCAGTATTTCCTACAATATGGGAAGCCCCTCCTCCCCCCCAAAAAACCCTGAATAAGAAAAATTATCAACCCTATATACTAATGCTATATCCTCTCCATTCCTAATTCTTTGAGGACTAAACTAAAAGATAAGAAGCCTGAAGCCTACAAGGCAAAGAAAGAGCAGAATGAAAGAAGCCTTTGTGAAAATGGCGATTTATTTGAAGCCAATTATACATCTTGCTCTTATACTTTAGACTCAATGTCTTTTGAATATATGATTTAGAATGACCTGATTCTGCACAGTAAAAAAAAAAATTTCTGGAGGAAAAAGATGAGATAAAATATAAAACACCTTAGCTTAGCATTTTATTCATCCGTCTAAAACTTAATTATACTTTTGAGTTTTCAGAAGAAGATGCCATCTAAGAAAACAATGCTTTTCTCTCATAAACCAGCAAAATGTCTGTTTACTTACTTGGGTTCTCTTCCAGCTAAGATCATCTGGAAAATGCCCACACAGGCACCCCTCTTGCCTTCCCAATATTCAGGATTGGGATCCAGCCTCTCTAGGACATCGAATGCTTTGGCTGAATAGTAAAACTGGCCCATCTGAATAAAAGAAAGTATTGTGGTAATACTGGTAGCCAAAAGATTGCACAGAATGAAACAAAACATGGAATATAACTATAAGAGCTGTATAAAACAATTGCACAGGTAATAACATTTTCAGTAAGCAAAAAGATTTCAAAACAAGAGGGAAAATCACAACTTTGGTACGTGGGTTGAAATTAAATCAAGTTACCTTCAATCATTCAGTTTCAGCACAGAACATTTTTTTGTACATATGGTCATGTTATTTGTCATTTCTTCTAATTACATTCTAATTCAGAGGACAAACTCGGATGATTGTGATTTGAACTGAATATTTTTCAAGTCTCCTCAATACATTCTGTAGACAACTACTATCATTTTATGCTAATTTAATCAGGTTCAACCTGAGAGGGTGGTCTTTCCTTGACCTTGATATACATATCCCTCCCCTTTCTACAAGTGAAAAATAACTCTTCCCCCACCAAAAAGCTCCCAAATCCTTCCCCTAACTTCGTTTCCCTTTTTAAGTTAGAGACACATTTTTCACCTCATTCTCAGCATCAAAAGACTGTGGTCTATGTTACACTCATTGCATCCACTTTCTAATCTGATACTGTTCTCTACCTACTTTTACCATCTGGCTAAAATGTTCTTTTAAAAAAACAACAATAAAACACAGCTGTCTTTTCAGTCCTCATTCAATTCCATCTAGTTGCTGATTAGGCACTCTCATTTCTTGGCTTTTGGTAAACTAGGAACCAGGAAAGCTTTTTATTTTCTCCTAGATGTTTTCTTTCCTCTCTGATCATCCTTTGTCTCGTTCACTGCTCTTCTTTCTATTTCTACTCCTTAAATACTGGTGCTCTCATGGTTCCTTCCTACATTTATTAGTTACTTTCACTTTCCTCCATGCTCTGCTGCTGCTGCTGCTGCTATTATTACTAATTACTGTTGACTTCTAAAACTACATCTCCAACCCCGCCCTCCCACAGGAACACCTGACCTCCAGACTAAACTGATAATTTCCCACATGTGTTCTCTCTACCTGGAAGTATCAAAGATACTTTAACTAATTTCCTGTCTTTTAATGTGTTCTTTCCCTCTGCCTGTAACTCATTTAATAGTATCGCCACCCACCAATTCATGTCAAACTATTTTCAAGTTTCCTAGGCTTGAAACTTTTCCACTGAAGGTGTTTCTCACCTTTTTTTAAAGTCACTCATTTTGAAATGTTCAATTTTTGATTATTTTACTGCCAGACTCTTTTTACCTCACATTTTTCTGTTTTTTTAGACAGAAAAATATATTCTAAAAATAGGAATTCCCAGAATTTGAGGCTAATTTTAAAAATCACATTTTATTGATACCTATTAATAAAACACACAACCCATCCAAAGTGTACAATCGATGGTATTTGGTATAATCACATAGTTGTGTATTTATCACTTCAATCATGTAGTACAGCATTTTCATTATTCCATTAATAATAATAATAAAAAACAAAAAAGCTCTACCCTTAATAATCACTTCTCAATCTATGCTTCCCCTGCTGTACATAGCTATTGTTTCCATCTTTCTAATTTAATTGTATTCATATTTTGTAAAAACAGTCTTATATGGACAAAGCTATAAGTCCTATGTCACAATTTTTAGCTTTCCTTCTGGTAATATACATGACCTTAGACTTTCCCTTTCAATCACTGTCATACCCATATATTAGCACTGCTAGTTAAAAACACTATGATGTGCTTTCACCATGTCTATTCATTTCAAAAGATTTACGAACAACCTTTTTAACAATTCTGCACAGATTAACCCTCAACTTTCCATTCTCTAACCTCATTCTATTTTCTGGTACCTAGATTCTAGTTATTAACGTCATGAGTTTACACAATATATTTAGTTAATAATAGTGCAATCAAGCAGTATTTGTCCTTTTGTGTCTGGCTTGCTTTATTCAACATGTCCTCTAGGTTCATATGTTGTCGTATGCTTCACAACTTCATTTCTTCTTACAGCTGCGTAACATTCCATTGTATGTGTATATCACAATTTGTTTATCCACTCATCGGTTGATGGACGCCTGGGTTGTTTCCATCTGGCAACTGTGCATTATGTCGCTATGAACATCAGAGTGCAGGTATCTGTTAGTGTTACTCTCTCAGTTCTTCTGGGTATATATCTGGTAGTGGTATTGCAGGTCACAAGGCAAATCAATATACAACCTTCCTAGGATCTGCCAAACAGTCCTCAGTGGCTGTACCATTATTACAGTGTATAAGCGTTCCTATCTCTCCACATCCTTTCCAACACTTGTAGTTTTCTGTTGTTTTAAAAGAGGCCAACCTAATAGGTGTGAAATGATTATCTTATTGTAGCTTTGATTTACATTTCCCTAATTGCTAGTGATGTTCAATATTTATTCATGTGTTTTTTGCCATTTGTTGTCTTTGGACAAATGCCTGTTGGAATTTTGACTGGTATTGCATTGAATCTATGAATTAGCTTGGGTAGGATTGACATTTTCACAATATTCTTCGTCTTCCAATCCACAAACATGGACATTCGTTTAGGTGTCTTTGATTTTATTTTTTTTTAAGATTTATTTTTTATTTCTCTTCCCTTCCCCCTAACCCCGCCCCCCCAATTGTCTGTTCTCTGTGTCCATTTGCCGTGTTTTCTTCTGTGACCGCTTCTATCCTTATCAGCAGGACCATGAATCTGAGTTTCTTTTTGTTGCGTCATCTTGCTGTGTCAGCTCCCTGTGTGTGTGGTGCCATTCCTGGGCAGGCTGCGCTTTCTTTTGCGCTGGGCAGCTCTCTTTACGGGGCGCACTCCTTGCACGTGGGGCTCCCCTATGCGGGGGACACCCCTGCGTGGCAGGCACTCCCTGCGCACATCAGCACTGAGCATGGGCCAGCGCCACATGGGTCAAGGAGGCCCGGGGTTTGAACCGCGGACCTCCCATGTAGTAGATGGACGTCCTAACCATTGGGCCAAGTCTGCTGCCTGTTTTTTTTTTTAAAGATTTATTTATTTACTTCTCTCTCCTTCCCACCCCCCCGCCCAGGTTGTCTATTCTCTGTATCTATTTACTGCGTCTTCTTCTTTGTCCGCTTCTGTTGTTGTCAGCAGCGTGGGAATCTGTGTTTCTTTTTGTTGCATCATCTTGTGTGTCAGCTCTCCGTGTGTGCGGCGCCATTCCTGGGCAGGCTGAACTTTCTTTCACGCTGGGCGGCTATCCTTACGGGGCGCACTCCTTGCACGTGGGGATTCTCTACGCGGGGGACACCCGTGTGGCACGGCACTCCTTGCGCGCATCAGCACTGCTCATGGGCCTGCTCCACACGGGAATCTGTGTTTATTTTTGTTGCGTCATCTTGTTGTGTCAGCTCTCCGTGTGTGCAGCACCATTCCTGGGCAGGCTGCACTTTGTTTCGCGCTGGGCGGCTCTCCTTATGGGGCGCACTCCTTGCATGTGGGGCTCCCCTACGCGGGAGACACTTCTGTGTGGCAGGGCACTCCTTGCGCATGGGGCTCCCCTACGCAGGGGACACCCCTGTGTGGCACGGCACTCCTTGCACGCATCAGCACTGCACATGGGCCAGCTCCACACGGGTCAAGGAGGCCCGGGGTTTGAACCGCGGACCTCCCATGTGGTAGACGGACGCCCTAACCACTGGGCCAAGTCCGCCGCCCTCTAATGTGTTTAAATTCACCTACTCTGTCTTTTATTTCCATAAACTCCATTATTTTTTATTCAGGTTTTCAAATTCTTTGTGTTCACCCAGTGTCCTCTTGATGTCCTTTATCTCTTTACCCATATTGTCTTCAAACTTGTTGATTTGATTTAGGAGATTTGTATGGACCTCGATTAGTTGTTTCAAATCCTGTGTCCCATCTGGGGCTTTGATATATTCCTTTCTTGAGCCATATCTTCCATTTTCATTGTATGGCCTGTAATTTTTTGCTGATGCTTAGACATCTGATTATGATAGTGAGTTTATTCTGATGCTCAATTTCTTTCTCTTGCAAAGGGATTTAGTGATGGAAACTGGGCATCGCTGCCATTTTTTGATTCTTGGTTCAATCTGTTCTAGTGCTTTAGAATTACCTGTTTAGTTGCTCAAATCAGGGCCATGAACCCATTAATGGGTTGCAGATCAATGGCCTTGGGAAGGGAAGCTGTAAAGTCCTGAAAAATCTCTTATTTACTTAATTTTAATTTTCTTGCATGCATGTCCTTCGTCTGCTAGCAGATGGTGCTCTTGGGCAGCCCTCTCAGTTCAAACTCCGGTCAGAAGGTGTTTGTGGCAACTCTGATCACAACATTGTTGCAAAGGATCCTTTCTCAAGGTATTCAGAGCCTCACAAATCAAACTTTCTCAGAGACTGTTCTCTAGCTTTTTTCAGCAGTGCCCTCCCTTTTCCTGGGTAAGAAATAATTCCATTCTCCTCTGTGTGCTTAACAACCAGTCCTGGTCAGTAAATAGGGTGTTCGTGAGAGCTGGATCTTTTTCATCCCCTACTTGCTCCCATGGCGAACAATGGCATGTCCCACCCAGCCTTCCAGGGAGCACAGAAGAGCACATTTTTTGGTCAAAATCTTAATCAGCCTGAGGCAGCATCCCTCTCGCTACCCTTTCCTGGGGAGGTGGACCCCTGCAGTCCCTTTTGTCTGTAGCCACCTACCAAAGGCCAGAGAATTCAAAGTCCTCTGCTTTGTGGGTGGGGAATGGGTGCCAGCAGCTGTAGGTGAAGCTTTTACTCAGTTTTTCTGTTGAGATTCTTTTCCTTTGCGCCTATCTCATTTTAGTGGTGTCCAGCCTTCCACTTGTACCTTAAACCCTAAAACATGTTTTTCAGGCCATTTCTGCCTGTCTTCTAGCTATTTTTCTGGGAGAGAAGTGAATCCTGTGTCTCTCTAATCATCCACCTTCCTGGCAGTGAGGCTAGTTTTAAAAAAGCTTTTGATTATAAGATTGGGCCCCAAATTCCTCCCTCTCCTCGGCTTTTCAACTTCCCACACACACAAACACTCACAGTTTGTCCTTTACTAAATTGGATTTTTAAAAATTCTTTCTGGTTTCTTTATTTTCCTTGTCTACTATTTGCGCCTTAGTAGTCCCCAAGATTTGGTTTGCAACCCCCTATTCTTCTTACTTTACTTCCTTCCTGGGTATTCTCACTTTTTTTAAGGCTTCAATTGCTACTCAATCGTTGATAACTTCCAATCTATGTCTTTAAATATCAAGGGACATCTTTCTTGAGCTTTAGAAATTTCCAACTACCAGATGAATATTTCCACCTGGATAGTAAACAGCCAAATTCTTTAGAAACCTAAAACCTCTTCCCTATATACATATAAACTGGAAATATTGCTGATTTTTGAGGTGAGTTCATTTATGAAGAGGATAACACTTCTGCTATCACTATGTGAATCGCTTCCCCATACACTAAATTCAGTCTCCAGGACTCTTTCCTCATAGTAGGTCAATACAGCAGTCATACTGATCTTCCATTTTTCCTTTAGTCTCACTCAGACTCACTTTGTAGCAGTCATTAGCAATGAGCTGTAAAAGGCTAAAGGACTCGCCAGAGGTTTCCATCTTGAGATAAAGTTCCCAGGCTAGCCTTGGTTTTTTATTCATGATATCTACAAAAAGAAACAAAGATTTATTCCTTTTAAATGTATAAGAAATTCCATGCTATTCTATGGGTTTGATTCTACCTTCCAGATACATTTAGTAATGGGTTTGATTCTACCTTCCAAATACATATAGTAATGGTAGAATACCTCTTACATGAAAACATACAATGTCAGTATTTAAACTGGTTTTCCATCAGAATTCTATCACACTTGACATAAGTAAGTTAGTATCCACATAATTATGTCTTTTTAGATTGGGTTGATTTACAGTAGTTCCCATTTTCCTCATCTGCTTGAGAGAGGACACCCATCATTCATTCAATCCTACTCTTAAGTTTCAGCCTCATTAAGAATGTTTGATTTCTAAAACTTCCCTGTGACCACAAAAACTCAGTGAGTATTTTAAATCTGAGTGAAATAAAGGAAAGACGGGGGGGGGAGGGGAAGAGGGGAGAGGAAGATGGAGAGAGAGTGAATTAGAGAAAGAAAGAGAGAAAGAATGAGGGGGAAGGTGGGAGGAAGGGCAACTGTAGGTTATATAACATAAAAATTATGTTTTTGACATTTTGCCACTTTTCAGGCCTACACTGTAGTGAAAAGGTAAAATTAGTATATTATCATGTCATAAAGGCCACTGCAAAATGAGACTCTGGAAATTTTAACAGGGCTAAAGGAAGAGCTTGGCATATTTCAGGACTACAAATCTGTAAATACTAGGTATAGTAAAACTAACCACAAGGTAAACATATAGCATATGTAGAGCTAATGGCTAATTTCAGTGTTTACTTATTTTACAGACCAAAGTATGAAACAAAATGTAAAAACACTCACAGTAATTTCCATCCAGAAAATAATCCAACAAAGTAAAAATAGGGATTCCTCTGTATCAATTAAAAGAAGACATGGAAGCAGATTTGGCTCAATGGCTAGAGCATCCACCTACCACATGGGAGGTCCAAGGTTCAAACCCAGGGCCTCCTGACCCGTGTGGTGAAGCTGGCCGATGCACAGTGCTGATGCATGCAAAGAGTGCCATGCCATACAGGAGCGTCCCCCATGTAGGGGAGCCCCCCACACAAGGAATGCGCCCCGTAAGGAGAGCTGCCCAGCGCGAAAAAAGTGCAGCCTGCCCAGGAGTAGGGCCGCACACACGGAGAGCTGACACAGCAAGATGATGCAACAAAGACACACAGATTCCTGGTGCCACTGACAAGAATACAAGCAGACACAGAAGAACACACAGCGAATGGACACAGAAAGCAGACAACTGGGGGTAGGGAGAGAGGAAAAAAAAAAGAAGATAACTTACAGCACCGAGCTAACCAACTGAGATAAATGTAATCATTTTTCATCTTCTCACTTTGGATCAGGAGGAACACCTACAAAAAGAGGGAAGAAAGACAAGCATGAAGATGCTTTTGCAATAAAAATATCTATTATGAAACTGCCTTCAATGGACACTTAACGTAGCCTTATAGATGACTAAAGTCTAAACAGATTGTTCAGAGCATTAAACATTACTTATCCAGTATTCCTGGAATATGAATTATTCCAAATAAAATAACAGGCTTAGCATACCCAATTAGCAAACTTTGAATATTTATTGATTACCTTTGGCAAAAATCTTTCTAAGTAAATTTTCTTGCATTTTTAAGCCTTTTAAAAGTATAAAACCAATACATTCTGTTGGCAAAAGATACAAAATCAAAGGAAGGATATGAAGAAAAATTCCCCCTCATTGCCCAGTTTTATTTCTATGAGGTAACCAATATTATATATATATCCTTTAATACATTTTCAAACAAACATTTTTCACACAAATGTAATTACAAATTTATCTTCTGAGTGGGAGCAGGGCATATGAGAATCCCCTATATATTCTCTAACATTTATGTAATCAAAGTATCTTTTAAAAATAAAAAAAAGTAAAAAAACAAACAAGTTTATCTTCTCTATTAGAGGTCATTGAGCATTATTCAACTTCTTATTGAACGAGAATCATCATTATGACCATCTATTACTAGGTAGTGATATAATAGCATAATTTCTACTATGCATTTAAGATTTTATTTCCACCTCTGCTGTTAGTTGTCCCCTTTTACTGTCTTTACTCTATCAGCTTTCAATGTCTGTTTTCTCTCTGCTGTAAGCTCCATGAAGTCAGAGACTATGTCTGTTTTGTTCATGGTTATCTGTTACTGCCTCCCTCCACCCCTTCTCCCAGCCTTTGTTATCTTCCCCCTCCAGCCATTGCAGTCCTTCCCGCCAGTCCCGCCCACATTGCTAGCATATAATCTGCCTCCTTCCTTAGACACTGCTTACCTCATAGCCCTCCGCCCACTTCCACCTATCCTCTACCACCCTGTAGCTAGCCCACCCTAGCTCCAACCCCTCCATCCACCCAACCCTATATAACCAAGTGTACTTCCGCAATAAAGCAGACCTGTTCCTGCGCTCAGGCGGTCTCCGTGGTTCCTTCTTAACCGCGCGTCCCCCAAGCCTGGAAGAACTGGTGCTCCTTTCAGGAGTGCCTCCCGCCGGTGGTTAGGCAGGAGCGAGCCCCCCCTGACTCTTGGGCATAAGCGAGGCCGAGCCCTCGCTCCAGACAACATTACAACAGTTATCCATAGTGCTAGCACATAGTAAATGCTGGATTTATTTAATAAATGTGTTTCTTATTAGAATCAGATAGCAGCAGCAATCTTTAAACGTGTCAGATTAAGAAACCTAAGAAACTAAGGTTAAGCTTTATATATACTTTTTATGATTAAATACATAATTTTTTATTATTAAAACTTATTTTAAGAGATATTTGAGTACTTAAACAAAAATAGTAATGATATTTTGAGAATTTTATAACATATATAAAAATCAAATGTATAACAGAAATAGCCTAAAGGCTCTGAGGGTATATATGGAAGTATATTATTGTAGTATTATTATACTAATTGTGAAGTGGTAAAATATCCATTAAGAGTAAATCAACGCAGAACAAGTATTCAAGGGCTTAGCCTCCAGAATAGTGTACATAGCTGGCTTTAAAAGCAGGCTTTTCTGATAGTAATATTAGTTATCCAGAGTCTTTTTTATGCTTTCTTCTGGGATGAAGCTATGTTTTCAACCTTGAGGCTATTGAAAAGTAAGGTGTCAGAAATCAGAAAAGATAATGATGCATTCTATATTCTCACTGAGCCAGTGCTATACTTGTTTGCTAGTATCAAAGAATAAAATATTTTTGTTATTCTTTGCAGCCTCAAAAAAACCTGTAGCATTTTCTGCTACAGAAATCTTTTCAAATAATTCTTTGAATATACATTCTAATGTGTATGTGATACTTCTTTAATGAAAATATTACTAATACAAACATTTCCTTAAATTGTAAGCTTCATTATGATAAGGAGTCCATTAGAGTCCCTGAGAAAATGATATGATACCAGAGTATAGGAACTAATATTACCTCTATGTTAACTTTGTAAGTTGTTCAGAAATACCCAAAAGCTAGATAAGAGGTCTTTAGTCTTATTTGAGACATAAACATTTAATTTTATGCTTTGTAGCATACCTCTACAGGTCTGAATAGTTGTCATGAACAATATTCTTTGAAAAACTGCTTTTAGGGAAGCGGATTTGGCCTAGTGGTTAGGGCGTCCGTCTACCACTTGGGAGGTCTGTGGCTCAAACCCCGGGACCCCTTGACCCGTCTGGAGCTGGCCCATGCACAGTGCTGATGCGCACAAGGAGTGCCATGCCACGCAGAGGTGTCCCCCATGTAGGGGAGCCCCATGTATAAGGGATGTGCCCTGTAAGGAGAGCCGCCCAGTGCAAAAGAAAGTGCAGCCTGCCCAGGAATGGCGCTGCACACACGGAAAGCTGATGCAGCAAGATGACAAAAGAGACACAACAAAAAGAGACACAGATTCCCATGCTGCTGACAACAGAAGTGGACAAAGAAGAACACACAACAAATAGACATAGAGAACAGACAACCGACAACCGGGGGGGGGGTGCAGAAGGGGAGAAAAATTAATTAAAAATAAATCTTTAAAAAAAAACAAAACTGCTTTTATAAAATGAGTATATACAAAAGAGTACAGACATGAGTAAAGAATAAAGAGTAAGAAACAATGAATAAATGTATACCAAGCACTAAATTTAAGAAAAGGACTTTACCATTACCTTTGATATCTTTGGTCTACTTCTTCCCAATCCCATCACATTCATTGCCCCTTTCAGAAATAACATCAGAATTGCATGCTATATTCCTTTTTATTCTTTATAGTTTACCATATTTGCTGTCTAAAAAATAATCGTTAGTTTTGTGTGATTTTGAACTCTACATAAATAAATCATACTACAGATATTCTTCTGCAACTTTTTCACTCATTATGTTACTGAGATTTAATGACTGATTCACTTACATATTTCTTCAACAAAAATTAACTGAATTACTATTAAGTGCTAGGCATTTGCATATTTCAGTACATAAAAGAGACAAAAATATCTGCTCTTATGAAGATTAAATTATAACTGGAGGAGACATACAATAAACAATAAACAATAAGTATATTACATATTTGAAAAGGTCATATGTACAATGGAAAAAAAAGAAAATAAGTAGGATAAGGGAGATTAACAGGATGTAGGTATAGCAGGGCAAAATACAGTATTCAAAAAGGTCAAAGTAAGCCTTAATGAACAAATGGGATTCATTCACATTGTTGTGTGTGGCTGTAATTCATTCTTTTTCACTGCTGTACAGTATTCCACTGTAGACACCTAACACAACTTATTTATCCTACTGCTGATGGACATGAAGATTATTTCCATATTTATGATACTACAAATATTTTTGCTATAAAGGTTCTCGTACATGTCCTCTAATGCACATGTGAAAGAAACTTTCTCTAGGAGTGAAATTGCTAGATTGTATTAGGATGAGAATACTTTTGATTTTTAATATCTAATATGCTCAATTACTTAAGTAGTTGTATGAATTTATATTTCTACTAGTGAAGAGTTCTAGTTGCTCTATAAGGCTTGTTTTTGTTAGACTTAAATTTTTGCAAATCTGGAACATGTAAAATGATATCAATGTAATTTTAATATGCTTTTATTTCATTATTAAATAAAATTGAGCATCTTCTCATATATGTATTGGTCACTATTCTCTCCAGTGACTTGCCTATTCAAATTTTTTGCTCTTTTTCTATTGGATTGTCTTTTTTATCTTATTGATTTGCAAGAATTTTTACATGTTTTAATAAACAGCACCTATTAGTTGTATGTATTGCACAACTTCTCTTAGTTTGTGGCTTTTCACTTTATGTGTCTTTTGATTTTTGGAAGTTCTTAATTTTTAATATATTCCAATTTATTTCCTTTATAGTTCATGATTTTAATAATTAGAAAGTCCTATTTTATTGAAGATCATAAAGATATTTGCCTTTATTTTCTAAAAGTTTAAAATTTTTGCCTTCCTCATCTATGTCTTTAATCCATCTGGAATTGATTTTCATCTATTGTGTGAGGTGGTGGTCCAAATCAGTTTTTTTTTCACACATGGATAATCAATTTTTCTAGCTCCATCTATTAAATAGCTCATCCTTTCCCTGATGATCTGCAATACCAGTTGTTTCATAAATTAAGTTTTCAAATGCATGAGTCTGTTTCTAAGTTTTATATTCTATTCCAGTGGTCAATTTACCTACCCCTCTGCCAATATCAGATCTTCTTAATTACCATAGCTTTAAATAATTCTTGATAACTGGTAGGGCAAGTCATCCACTTTGTGCTTCTCCTTCAAAGATGTCTTTGCTATTCTTGGCCCTTTGTTCTCCCATATAAATTTTAGAATAATCTTGTCAAGTTCCATACACACAAAAGCAAAAGCAAAACAACAACAAAAAATTAAAGACAAGATAGCCGACACTCTTCAGGGCTCCATCCCTCCACAGAAGCCTTGAACAACAAAGAAGAACTGGCAGAACCATCTTTTTTAAATGTTCTAGAAAATACCTAAAAAGTTTCAGTAATAAGGGGCACACTGAACAAAGAAAAAGGCAACTTAAAAATGGTCAGATCTCATGGCACCTTGCTTCTGTCCCCACTCCCACCCACCCTCTCCCTGTCCCCAGTCTCCTTACCAGATTGGTGTGGAGCTAGACTGCACTCTCAGTGCAGGTCCCAGATCTCGTTCCAGAGGGGACAGAGTAAACCTTGTGTACATACTGGGTGAGTGCCAATCTGTCTGGTGGCAGCATGAAGGACTGAACTAGGACATTAGTCACAAGACCCAGAATGTGACCTGAGCATAGAGAAAGCTTATAGAGCTTTCCTAAAGAACACTGTTAGAATTGCAGCAGCCTGGGGCAAAAGATTGATTGCCGTGGGATGTAAGGTGTGGCTCTCAGGACCATGAGGAAATACTTTCACTGTGGGCTGTTCTCTAACCTTATTGTTTAGGAAGGTTAAGCTCTGAAAGAGAGCACTCACACAATCCAATCGTGGAAGACTGGGAAAGGCATTTATTCTTCCTTCCTTTCTTTCTTGCTAGTTCCTGGCATTCAAGGAATTCTCTGCCACAACACTAGCTAGATACAAGCTTAAGGACCAGACTCCTCAGTGTCTAAATTCCAGAGATAACAAACTAAAATATCAAAATAGCAAGACTCCAACAAAAGACTTCAAAATATATAAAGAAATAGGAAATGATGGCTCAGGGAAAGGAGCAGAATAAAGCAGTAGAAACCATCAATTATAAAGACCAGATCTTGGAAATATCAGACAAAGACTTTAAAAAGATGGTTTAAATATGCTCTAAGAGCTATCATGAAAATGGTTGAGCATGGAGAATATCAATAAAGAAATGGGAATTATGAAAAGGAACTACCCAGAGTTGAAGACCACAGCAACAGAAATGAAAAATTCACTAGAGTTTCAACAGCAGATTGATTGACACTGGCGGAAGAAAGAATCAGTGAACCTGAAGATAAGACCTTTGAAATGATTCAGTTTGAGGAGAAGAAGAAAGAAGAAAGTAAACAGAGCCTGAGAGACCTGTGGGACATCATCGAGATTACCAATATTATGCATTGTGGGAGTCCCAGAGAAACAAGTGAGAGAGAAAGGGGTAGAAACATATCCAAGGAAAATTTCCCAAATTTAACAAAAGACACGAATATACACATCTAAGAAACTCAGCAAACTCCAAATAGGCTCTATGGCCAACTGATTTCCCCCCCAGTTGATGGATTTTATCTTTGAAATATCACAAAAGTTCTGGCATCTTATATACATAGCTGGACAATTCTTAGATCTTTTTTTTTTTTTAAGATTTATTTATTTATTTATTTCTCTCCCCCTGCGCAGTTGTCTGCTCTCTTTGTCCATTTGCTGTGTGTTCTTTTGTGACCACTTCTATCCTTATCAGTGGCACCACGAATCTGTGTTTCTTTTTGTTGCGTCATCTTGTGTCAGCTCTCCATGTGTGTGGTGCCATTCTTGGGCAGGCTGCACTTTCTTTTGCTCAGGGCGGCTCTCCTTCTGGGGTGCACTCCTTGCGCTTGGGGCTCCCCTATGCTTGGGACACCCCTGGGTGGCACAGCACTCCTTGTGCACATCAGCACTGCACATGGGCCAGCTCCACACGGGTCAAGGAGGCCCGGGGTTTGAACCGCGGACCTCCCATGTGGCAGGCGGATGCCCTAACCACTGGGCCAAGTCTGCTTCCCTCTTAGATCTTATTAATCAGTCTGCTGAACTGTTCCTTTTTCAGAGACAATATATAACACCCAAAGTATTTCTGATATACCTGTCTTTAACTGTTGTGGCTTGCTGAATTAACTGAATTTGATACAAGTTCAGTGTTATATCCTTCAAGAATTAACACATCTTTCTGGGACTGAAATACTGAACAATACCTGGTCTTATTCAAACCCTGAGGATTTATTTTTCATTCAAGAAATTTTGGATTTCAGCAAGAGACACCTCTCCTGAATAATGAAGTTGATGGGGAAGTATACACAGACTTCTTTTTTAAGAGCAGCCCAATGTAACACCCTTGATTATGTTCTGAACATGACTACAGACACTGAGAATGGTAGCTAGATCCTTTCTATGTCCTCATCATTTGTAAACCCAAAGCCTCCTCTTTTTCTTTCCAAGGTAAAAGACTTCTACATTGATGTGATTGAAGTCCCTCTGCAGGATTCCTCCGGGGCCCTTCACAATAACTGTGCATCCTTCAGTGTGATATTGATGCTTTTCCAGAATGTGGACAGTTTGATTGCTGAGAATGGTCTTTATTCTTGCAATAGATGCGGCCACCAGTTGATTTTTGACAAGGGTGCCAAGTCTACACCATGGGGTAAAAATAGTCTCTTGAACAAATGGTGCGGGGAAAACTGGATATCTACATGCAAAAGAATGAATGAACCCTTACCTTACACCATGTACAAAAATTAACTCAAAATGGATCAATGACCTAAATATAAGCGATAAAATTGTAAAACTCTTAGGAGAAAACATAGGGAAATACCTTCAGCACTTTGTATTAGACAGTCAACTCAGACTTTATACTAAAAGCATGAGCATGAGAAGTGGATGTGGCCCAGTGGATAGGGCATCTGCCTACCACATAGGAGGTCCAAGGTTCAAACCCAGGGCCTCCTGACCTGTGTGATGAGCTGGCCCACATGCAGTACTGATGCACGCAAGAAGTGCCGTGCCACACAGGGGTGTCCCCCATGTAGGGGAGCCCCATGTGCAAAGAGTGTGCCCCATAAGAAGAGCCATCCAGTATGAAAAAAGTGCAGCCTGCCCAGGAGTGGGGCCGCACACATGGAGACCTGATGCAGAAGATGACGCAACAAAACGAGACACAGATTCTGGGTGCTGCTGACAAGAACACAAGCAGACACAGAAGAACACACAGTGAATGGACACAGACAGCAGACAACTGGGGTGGAGGGAGAGTGGGGAAGGGGAGAGAAATAAATAAAAAATAAATAAATAAAAGGGAAGCGGACTTGGCCCAATGGTTAGGGTGTCCATCTACCACATGGGAGGTCCGCGGTTCAAACCCTGGGCCTCCTTGACCCGTGTGGAGATGGCCCATGCGCAGTGCTGATGTGCGCAAGGAGTGCCCTGCCACACAGGGGTGTCCCCCACGTGGGGGAGCCCCACGTGCAAGAAGTGTGCCCCGTAAGGAGAGCCGCCCAGTGTGAAAGAAAGTGCAGCCTGCCCAGGAATGGTGCCGCCCACACGGAGAGCTGATACAGCAAGATGATGCAAGAAAAAGAGACACAGATTCCCATGCCGCTGACATCAGCAGAAGTGGACATAAAGAAGAACACGCAGCAAATGGACACAAAGAACAGACAACTGGGGCAGGGCGGGAAGGGGAGAGAAATAAATTTAAAAAATAAATCTTTAAAATAAATAAAATAAAAATAAATAAAAAATAAACTAAAATAAAAGCAAGAGCAAAAGTGCTTTTGACTTATATCAAAAGTTCAAGGAGGGAAACGGACTTTGGCCCAGTGGTTAGGGCGTCCGTCTACCACATGGGAGGTCCGCGGTTCAAACCCCGGGCCTCCTTGACCCGTGTGGAGCTGGCCCATGCGCACTGCTGATGCGCGCAAGGAGTGCCGTGCCACGCAGGGGTGTCCTCCGCGTAGGGTAGCCCCACGCGCAAGGAGTGCACCCGTAAGGAGAGCCACCCAGCGCGAAGGAAAGTGCAGCCTGCCCAGGAATGGCGCCACCCACACTTCCCGTGCCGCTGATGACAACAGAAGCAGACAAAGAAACAAGACGCAGCAAATAGACACAGAAAACAGACAACCGGGAAAGGGGAGGGGAATTAAATAAATAAAAATAAATCTTTAAAAAAAAAAAAAAAAGTTCAAGGAGTGGATGTAGCTCAGTGGTTGATCTCTTGCTTCCCATGTACCTGGGTTCAATCCCTGATACCTCTGAAAAAAAAAAGCTCAACAAAATTGGACTCCCTCAAAAATAATAACTTTTGTGTATCAAAGGACATTACCAAGAAAGTGAAAATACAATGAACAGAATGGGAGAAAAATATTTGGAAACCACATATCTGATAGAGTTTTAATATCCAGAATATATATTTTAAAAATCCTACAACTCAACAGTAAAAAAAAAAAAAAAACCCTTTAAAAAATGGGCAAAAGACATGAATAGACGTTTTTCCAAAGAGGATATACAAATAGCCAAAAAGTACATGAAAAGATGGTCAATATCATTAGCTATTAGGGAAATGCAAATCAAAACCACAATGAGGGGAACAGGTGTAGCTCAGTGTTTGATCACCTGCTTCCCACGTATGAGGTCCTGGGTTCGAGCCCTGGTACCTCCTAAACAACAACAACAAAAACATACAATGAGATGCCATTTCACACCCACTAGAATGGCTACTATATAAATAAATATATATATATATAAAGATAATTACAAGTGTTGGAAAGGATGTGGAGAAATAGGAACACTCACTCTTGGCTGATAGGAATGTAAAATGGTATAGTCACTGTGGAAAACAATTTAACAGTTCCTCAAAAAGGTAAGTATAGTCTAACCATATGAACTGGCAACCCCACTTCTAGTTATATGCCAAAAAGAACTGAAACAGGTACTTGAGAAGATATTTGCCCAATGATGTTCATAGAGGCATTGTTTACAACTGCCATAAGAGAGAAGCAACTGGAGTCTCTATTAACCAATGAATAGATAAACAAAATGTGGTATACATATACAACTGGAATATTACTCAGCTGTAAAAAGGTATCAAAGTTCTGATACATGTGACAACAGGGATGAACCTTGAAAACATCATGTTGAGTGAAATAAGCCAGACAACAAAAGGACAAATATTGTATGATCTCACTGATATGAAACAATTAAAATAAGGAAACTCATATAGTCCAAATCTAGAATATAGGTTACCAGGAGCTAGGCTGGGGTAGGGAATGGGCAGTTAATTTGTAAATTGTACAGAGTTTCTATTTGGGTTGATTGTGAAGTTTTGGTAATGGGTAGTGGTGATGGTGGCACAACATTGTGAAAGTAATTAACAGCACTGAATTATATATGTGCATGTGGTTAAAAGGGGAAATTTTAGCTTGTATAAATGTTACTAGAATAAAAATTTAAAAACCGCAGGGGGGAGTGGATGTAGCTCAAATGGTTGAGTGCTTGCTTCCTATATATGAGGTCCTGGGTTTGATCCCTGGCACCTCCTAAAAACAAACAAAACAAACAAAACAAATGTCATTGGGGAGCAGATGTAGCTCAGTGGTTGAGTGCCTGCTTCCCATGTATGAGATCCTAGGTTTAATCCTTGGTACTTCCTTATAAACAAACAAAAAAACCATAGGACTGTACAACACAGTGAATCCTACTGTAAATGATGGACCATAGTTTTTTCCATAAACCTGTAACTTCTCTAAAATAATATAAAGGAAAATAACAGATGCTGGTGAGGATGCAGAGCAATAGGAACCTTAGTACATTGTTGGTGGGAATACAAAATGATGCAGTTGCTATGAAAAACAGTTTGGTGGTACTTCAAAAAGTTAAACATAGAACTACCATATGACCTGGCAATGCCCCAAAGAATTGAAAGCTAGGACTTGAACAGATATTTATACACCAATGTTCATAGGACCATTATTCACAAAGCCAAAAGTAGAAGCAAACCAAATGTCCACCAGCACATAAATGGAGAAACAAAATATGGAATATTACTCAGTCTGAATAAAGAATGAAGTTCTGATGCATGTTACAACATGGAAGATCCTTGAAGACATCATGCTGAGTGGATACACTGGACACAAAGGGATAGATATTATGTGATTCCCTTTATATGCAAGAGTTAGAATATGAAAATCCATAGACAGAAAGTTGACTACAGGTTATGGGTACAGGGGGCAGAATGGGGAGTTAATAAGTAATGGGTGCAGGGTTTTTGTTGGGGTTGATGGGAAAGTTCTGGCAGTGGATGGCAGTGAGGGTAGCAGCACAATAGTGAATGTGATTACCTGCACTGAATGGTATGCTTGGGAGAAGCTGAGATGGGAGAGTTCAATTTGCATATATGTTTACACAATATAAAAAAGAGAGAGAGAGACTAAAAAGGCAATAACAGTTAAATGTAATACATGATCCTGGACTGGAGCTAATAATGAAGGAGAAAAAGTCCAGAAGGACATTACTGGGGCATATGAAAAAACTGGAATATAAACTATAGGCTTTATATCAATGTTAAATTTTTTGAACTTGATAACTGTATTTAAGGTGGTTATGTAAGTGAATATTCTTGTTCTTAGCAAATATAAATGGAAATATTAAGTGTTCAAGGAGCATGAAGTATATAACCTACTCTCAATTGTTTAGGAAATAGATGAATAGTTAGATAGACAAATACGCTGACAGATGGATGAATAGAATGATATGGCAAATGTGGCAAAAGGCTGGGTATCACGGGGGGGCTATGTTGGAGATCTCTGTATGGGTTTTTTATTTTTGCAACTGTCCTCTAAGTTTGAAAATATTTAAAAATAAAGCAAATATGTAAAAGAAAAAAAAAACAGGTACTCACTTCTTCACCCTCACTGGTGTTGCCTGTTGCTGCTTTGGCTTGTGCATAATTAAAGTTAAAGATGTCGTCATTATAGAAGTAACTCTGAAAAAACAGCCCAAGAACAGGTCACACTGAACAAGAACATGCAAAGTATAAAAAACATTAGTTATACCAGATAAAAACAAAAACAGTCTTAAGGAATTAGCTGGTGCCACTAATACCACTATAGAAAAAAGCCAGCTCTACAAGTATCTTACTTTCTCTGACACATTAAATACAGTATTTCACGTCATTGAGAATATTTTATACTAACCTTAAATGAGTTGAGGTAAATCAAGACATCATCAAATTGCTTAAGCAGGAAGAAGCAGGAAGCCATGCACTGCCTCCCAGGTATTGTATCTGAAGCAGACAGGAAAAAGAAACCACGCCTATTCATGGAACTAAAAGTTCTCTTTAGCTGAAATTTGAGTTATTTTATAACTCAAATGTATTCCAAGATATCGTTCTAGATTTGGAAATTATAGATTCTGTTCTGGGGACCAAAACCCAGCATAATAAAGGTCAGGGTACTTGAGAGTGACCAGTAATTTCTCTGGGGGTTAACTCCCACAAGTCCAAAATGTACAAATGCCCTGAAGGTATCCTGGCTATCGGATTCTCTAGAGCTTTGATCCTCTCCTCCAACTCCAACACCTGCACACTCAACTAATGTGACCTGGTTTCCATCAACACTTGTCTATGACAACCTAGCAATTCTGATTTCAAAGGCAGAAATAATTTGCCAGGGAACCACCTGACTGCTGACCTAACTTTTTGTCTGATATCAGAGTCCTATTTTGAGATGACAGAGGATTATTAGAATACACACTGTTGACCCTGGAACTCCCTATCCTTTGCCATGTTCATTGTTTTCCCATAGTACTTATCACAGTCTGATAAACTATGTACCTCTTTATCTATTATATTATTGTGATTAACTGCACTGAATGGTATGCTTGGGGTATGTTTGTAAGTTAAACAAAGTTAAGGGTTTTTTGATGGTTTAATTCACTGATGTATCCTACCATTTGAAAAAATTTTGATGCAAGAATGAATGAATGAAAATGGGAAAAGAAATATTATTCAATAAATGGTGTTAGCTAAACGTTTGAAAGAAAATTAATATCCAGTGGTGATAAAAATATTTAACAACCAGTTTTTCATAAACACTGATTAATGAGAACAGATGTCAGCCATAGACAATAGTATAGGCAGCCATATTAGTTGAGACTGGCTGATTACCAATCTTCTTTATATCCCTTTCTCAATCCTTGCACTGCCAATATCAAGGTTTTAATAATAAAATGAAACCACAAGACTACTAGTGGAAAATATACATAACCGTGGATTAAGAAAGCACTTTCTAAGCTTGATACCCATGTAAGAAATCATTATAGAAAAGATAGAACTTAACCAAATGAAATTTTATTATTTGTACATGGGAAAAATATACCATAGGCAAAGTTAAAAAGCAAATGAAACACTGGAAAAAATATTTGCAACATGACAAAAGGTTAATATATAAAGAGCTCTTGACAATTAATAAAAACTAACATTTCAAAACTAAAACTGAATAAAAATTTAAAACCCTCAGGAATTAAAAAATAAATTTATTCTCCTCTTTATTCTCTCATACCACTATAGCTGAGATGTTAAGCAGAGCTCATTCTAATATTCACTCCTATTTCTGACCCCCCTTAACAATGGGAAGCCTAACAGATATATCCTTTGACAGAGAATCAAACTTCACTGGTCAATGTGCTCAAATTCAAGTATGAATCATGCTTATAAATTCGGATTTCAGACATACCACATTCACTAGCTGATCCTCCCACCAACTGGAAGAACTGCTGAGCAATTTTCATATGATCCCTCTGGAAAACAAAGCAGAATGATATAGAGGAATGAAGTGAAAATATTTTATTTGCATTATACTTTATGATTTTAACATATTTGTCAGAATTTAACATATACCCTCGTTTTGAATCTTGACAAAAACAGTACTAATTCTTATTAGCATAAGCTATTAGAAAACGATAACCTGAAACTGAATTAAAACTACTCAGAGTCAGATAGAAAAGAGAAAAAGAAAACAAATCCCCGAATTCTATCCTAGTAGTACTTTCATTAAATGAATTTATTCATTCATTCAAAAATATTTATTGGCCTTTTACCTTAAATCAGACCTTATAGTAAGAGATACAGATACAACAGAATTTTCTAAATAATTTATTTATTTGACAACTATTTACTGCCTATCTACCATATGAAGCACTGTGGAATAAAGTGAGGATAACAAGATTTATGTATATCCCACTTATTTCCAAAAAGAACTTAATATGGCATATTAAAGATGAATAAGAGCTTGTTTTTAGACATGGTTTTTGTGTTTATAAAAAGCTTTACCAGAGAAACAGTTATCCCTACTTTATAGGTGTCTGAATTATAACTCACAGATGCCCAAGGTAAGGAAAAAAAAAAGTCACAGCTGATAATGAATCTCTCATAATTTTTTTTTAAAGATATATTTTTTTATTTCTTTCTTTCTCCTTCCCCACCCCCAATTGTCTGCTCTCTGTGTCCATTCGCTGTGTGTTCTTTCTGTGACCACTTCTATCCTTATCAGCAGCACTGGGAATCTGTGTCTCTTTTTGTTGCGTCATCTTGTTGTGTCAGCTCTCTGTGTGTGCAGCACCATTCTTGGGCAGGCTGCACTTTCTTTTGTGCTGGATGGCTCTCCTTATGGGGGCATACTCCTTGCAGCCCCACGTGGGGGATGCATGGCAGGGCACTTCTTGCGCACATCAGCACTGCGCATGGGCCAGCTCCACATGGGTTAAGGAGGCCCTGGGTTTGAACCGTGGACCTCCCATGAGGTAGGAGGACGCCCTATCCATTGGGCCAAGTCCACTTCCCTCTAATAATTTTTTGTTGCTGTTGCTAGATATGCATACTTTTTAAAAAACAAGGCTCTTTTTAAACAAAGCAGCAATTAGGGTTAAAGTAGTGGGGTTTTTGTTTGCTTGTTTTTTGTTTTGGTTCTCTAAGTAACAGAATTATTTTTATAATGGAATCTGGAATACAGAACTATTGAGGGATACAGAGAACTGAAAGGAACTACAGAAGAATCTACTTGTAAACTTATTGCTAATTGTATTTTGATATTCATTTTGATCTTTTTCCACACACTAACTTTGCAAATTATAGACTACCATTGATTTCATACTCACTGAACCCATTTCCTGGCCAAGGGCTGCATTGACCACTCCTTTGAGGATATACTCCTGGAAACATGGAATAAGATTGATTCATTTAAGAGGAATGTAGGGGTAGTAGATACCTTTTAAATTAATTCTTTGTGTCTCAATACTTTTTACGTATCCTATCAAAAGTTATCCAGAGTCACTTTTCTCTGTTGTAGCCCTGGCTGGAATCAAGAAATTAGGAGACTTTCAGTTTAGTTCCCAACAGGCATATGTCCATGTAACAGAATTCAATCTTAAACAAAAATAACTCAGTGGAAGCTTCCATTAGAAAAATTTTGTTTTATTTCAAATCCATGGAAAAATTAATAGTAAAATGTTTATGTAATAATATTTATCACTTTTTCAGCCACTGTGATTCTTTATAGCCATATTGCATATATTTTTCCTTTCATATTATAATGATCCTGCTTTGCTATTGATCATTTCCCTCAAAGTAAAATTCCTCTGATTTCCATTTGTAAGGTATTCTCTCTTTTGGAATCTGGTGACTCACCTGAATCTTTGTCAGATTTGGTTCAATTCTTTAATAGATACCCTCTTTAGCAGTTGTACCAATTTTTATGTGAAGGTGATTTTTATTCAAGAGGGTGCATGAAAGGAATACAAAAGATGCTGAAGCTTTTCATATACATGAGAATATACCTGTTTAGATGCCATAGATTCTGAAAACTTTTTCCATTCATTTATTATTCAATAAATGAAATGCCTACTATATACCAGGCACTGTACTTAGTGCTGGAGATAAAATATAGACACAGTCCTTGACAGCAAGGAGCTAACAATCTAGTGGGGGAGAAAGACAAGTTATAGACAACTATACTGATGAGTATATACCCAATTGCTCGTTCCATGGCAATTTTAGATTTGAGAATTTTCAAATCTCTCAATTCTTTTAAAGAAATGACCACAGTTAAGGGCATTTAAAAATATCAAATAACCCAGACACTCTTAAGTGAAAAACAATTTAAGATACTTTGAAGTATCTTCTTGGTCTGTGTTACACAGTCCCTGCTAGTTGCCTAAGTTTCAGACCTTTGCCTATGGCCAGTTTTATTAACCAGTGAATTCAGAAAGATAAATTCAGAGATGAGATAAACTAAATAAACTGTTTATTTAAAAAATAGTAGGAAAGGTGATCTTTTCTCTAAATTAACCAGAAAATATGCATCACTTTCCTTTAAGAATGACAGGGTCATAGGATTCTAAAATCTCTCTTTTTTTTTGTCTTTATTTTTTTAATGTTACATCTCACCCCCTTCACCCCACTCCTCCCCCCATAACAACAACCTCCATCTGTGTGGATTAATGATTTATATTTACATATGAGTCTTCAGCAAAATAGTGTGAATAACCAGACCTTTAGACAAGTGGAATTAGTTTTGATGTAAAGTCCCAATGTTTTTCTTCCAGGTATAATCGGTTGTGGACAATAAAATAAAGTGAACTATGAGTTTAGAATAGAACTGAGAGATACTTTACAGAGCAACTTTGTGTGTCTGTTATTAGAAGTAGATGGTTATAGGAAGACTTTAGAGAAACAAAAAACACATGCACATGTGACTTACCCATGAATACATATGTAAGTAGAAAACAAATGGCTGAAGCTATTAGTACTTGAGCCAGACCTATTCTTAAATACAGTAAAGCTTAATTAAGTTGGAATTATGATACTTTAACCAGAAATAAGCACAATACATCCTTTCTAAGGAGAGTTAGTATAAATGAGATAATTTAGTATACCTTGAGAGTATATGTATGTAGTAATAATACTGTTTACAAAATAAATCTATGTGCAAGTGGAATCTCCTTTTAAATGCCTATGGATTACTAATGTAGCCTTGATTGTCTAAAATGTTAGGCTTTTATAACATATATTATTGATTGACAAATACACAATTTCTTAAATGATTAAAAATTGTTTTTTAAAAAACACATTCTCTTATCAAAAGCCTCACATAGGGACCTAGGAATGGTATGTGGAATTTTTGATACATATCTTTCCTAGCTTCCTGGGATTCTACAAGCAGGAATCTCCTCTTATATGCCGTCAGCTATGTTTTTGAAGTTCCACTGACTTTCAAAAGACCTTGGCTAGTAAATTGTAAAATGTAATCAATTACCTGAGGTGTGGTAGGTTCTAGATCCTTAATTAAGTTATAAGCTTCTTGTACATCATCTGAAATATAAGAAGGAAGTAATTATACTAGCCTGTATTCCAGTAAACTCTTCTCGAGCAGTCCCCCTAAATATAATCTCCTTTAATATGCAAGCATTCATGAAAAATATGGTCTGTTTTATCTGTCTTTAACTCTTAGTCAAGTTCAGTTTTGAGTAGTTATCCTAAGGATAACTGAACATCCTCAGAAAATTCTTATTAAGTCAAGAGGAACCTAAAAAATGTTCAGTCTAAGAATATAGACTAGGTATTAGATACCAGTGATATTGTGTTATATTAAAAAAGACCTACTATTTCTTAAAGGAGGAAAAGCTTAAATTTCCACTGTATTTTTTTTTTAATTAAAGAAGTTGTGAGTTTACAAAACAATCATGCATAACACACAGGATTCCCATACAACACCCCACCACCACCTTGCATTATTGTGGAACATTTGTTACAATTAATAAAAGAACACCCAAATATTACTATTAACTATATTGTATAGCTTACATTATCTATATTTTCCCCCATAAACCACCCTTTTATTAACACCATGTACTAGTATTATACATTTGTTATATTTCATGTAAGAATGTTCTTGTATTTTTACTGTTAGTCACAATCCATCATCCACCACAGGATTCACTATGTAAAAGACCATTTTTAAAAGAGAAATAGGGAAGCGGATTTGACTCAATGGACAGAGTATCTGCCTACCACATGGGAGGTCCAGGGTTCAAACCCAGGACCTCCTGACCTGTATGGTAAGCTGGCCCACACACAGTTCTAATGCGCACAAGGAGTGCCGTGCCACGCAGGAGTGTCCCCTGCATAGGGGAGCCCCACATGCAAGGAGTGAGCCCTGCAAGGACAGCCACCCAACGCGAAAAAAGTGCAGCCTACCCAGGAGTGGCGCCGCACACACGGAGAGTTGATGCAGTAAGATGACACAACAAAAGAGACATAGATTCCCAGCACTGCTGACAAGAATACAAGCGGACTCAGAACACACAGAGAATGGACACAGACAGCAGACAACTGGGGTGGGGGGAGGGTGGGGACAGGGAGAGAAATAAATAAAAAATAAATAAATCTTTAAAAAAATAAAAAATAAAAGAGATATATATTAAGTGTGTGAGAGTGAAATGACATGAAGTTTTGGATTTGCTTAACATTTCAGCAACAAAAAAATGGGGATGGAAGGAAAAAGATTGGTAATAATTTGTAAAATGTTGAATATAGGATGAGTATGTAGGTATTTACTATACTATTCTGTTTCTTTTGTTTAGGTTTGGAAATTTTCATAATAAAAATTAATTTTTAAAATATATTACCTGTTTCTTGTTCAAAAGCATATTAATTTTGTTTATATATCTAATAGAAAGAACTGTTTGCAAGTTCATGTTCTTAATCTAAAACATTTACATTTTCCTCAATGAGGAATATGTTGTCTGGGTGGTTTCTATCATCCACCTAAAAAGGCCCATACAGTCTGAGTTCCATGGCAGAGTGCCACCACCAATGCTTGGTAACTACTAACTTGTACACTGTCAGAAGACTCCTTAGGGATGTCAATTTTAACCTCACTTAGGAACAAGTAGTATCACACTCTTTGAATCACAACATTTTTCATAAGCAATCATGGATACAAAGAAACAGGCAGAAAATCAGAACAAATAAAAAACAAATTAATGAATTTAAAAAATAAAAAAAATGGGAAAGTACATTATACAAAGGAGGAAACTATAAAAAAAAAAAGAACTACAATGGAGAGGGAGGAAAACCAATAGGAAAACTAAAGAAGACAGGTAGAGAAACTGAAAGAAGAGCATAAACATAATAAGAAAAAAGAAAAACAGAATGAGGGAGAAGAAGGCTAGAAGCAACAGAAGAGGAAAGAGAGGAAAAGAGGACAACGCGAAAAGAAAAGCAAATAAGCACCAGTGATTTAGTTTACCGTGAACCTGATGAAAAAATATTTTTGGAAGTACTATGGATTTAAAAAGTTAAACCAGTTCAAACTGAGATTACATGTTTTAAAATATTTCATTCTAAGCAAGACCAAGACAACTTTTTCTTACCTTGACGAAGGTAGTAAATCACTAAGTTTAGCCTAGCTTCAGGAATGACATCGACAAGGGGAGGCAAAACCTGCAAAGCCCCTTCACCTCCTCGGAAAACAACCTAGAGAGAGAGAAATTGTGTTATTATAACAATTAGTATGTATATATTTCTTTTCTCTTTTTTTTTTTTTGGAGGTACTGGGATTGAATCCAGGACCTTTACATGGAAAGCAGGCGTCAATCACTGAGCTACATCCACTGCCCAATTAGAGTTGGTGTATTCATTTGTTCATTTGTTTTTTGTTTTTAGGAGGTACTGGGGATCAAACAAAGGACCACGTACCTGGTCATTTTCAAAGACCAGTTCAAGTTTCACTTCTGTCAGAAAATCTTTTCCCATTTACTCTAATCCACAATGATATATTCCTTTGTCTTTGCCAATAAAACTCTAACACTTTGATCTACAGTGCCTTGTACTTCTTTCTAAATGTTTTATGTACGTATTACTACTCTTCCAAAAGGATTTCCTTGAGGAAAAGGATTAATTTCTTTTTTTTTTTTTTTCAAGATTTATTTTTCTTTCTTTCCTGTTCCCCGCATTGTCTGCCCTCCATGTCCATTTGTTGTGCATTCTGTGTCTACTTGCATTCTTGTCATGCAGCACTGGGAAATTGTGTCACTTTTTTGTTGTGTCATCTTGCTGCGTCAGCTCTCCGTGTGTGCGGCACTGCTCCTGGGGTGGACTGCGCTTTTTTTTGCTCTGGGCGGCTCTCCTTGCGGGGCACACTCCTTGCACGTGGGGTACCCCTACACAGGGGATATCCTGCAAGGCACAGCACTCCTTGCGCACAGCAGAACTGCGTGTGGGCCAGCTCACCACATGGAGCAGGAGGCCCTGGGTATCGAACCCTGGACCTTCCATATGGTAGGCGGACACTATCAGTTGAGCCACAGCCACTTCCCAGGGATTAATTTCTAAAACTCTTTCTCTCCTCCACAGCAAGGGGTTCCCTTGGAACAGAGTGATATTTGCTGGGTTATCTCCCTCTTTATTTTTCTAACTTCTGTGTTGTACCAAAGAAGAGTAGAACTCAAATCAATCAAGACTGGAATCCATTATTCACCAGATTGTGCCTGATGAGTTCTTTAGCAAATTCAAAGGAAGAAGAAGCGTTGTCCATCAAGCTTTTGAGTTCTGCCTGAAATTTAAAAAGGAAAGGCTTATGAAAATGACAATTACATAATTTCTTATACTAGATGTTTGCACAATACTTCATAATTTACAAAGAATTTAACATGCTATTTCATTGGACCTCCTGAGCCTAAAAAAAAAATCAATATAATTACTATTACTCCCATTTTATAGATGAGAACATTGAAGTTTATAAAAAGCTAAGTGATTTGAAGCTTGTACTATGTAACAAGCTTGAAAATTGAAGACTCCAAGAGTCAGTCTTTTCTTCTGTGTCAAAGGTGATAAAGATAAAGGAGCTAGACCTTTAACAACTAAGGTTGATTTTTCAATATATTCTGAATTGTTACAGTACCTTCTTCCTGATAAATTGACCATTATTTAAGTAAATAAAATTCAAGTGCCTTCTACCCTCTATTATTATATTTATCAGATCTTGCCTGTATTCTCTTATCCCCTTAACTCACCCTAGAACATATGGTCAGCCATTTCCACAGTGTTTTTATTTTTTTTTTATTTTAAGAAAATTTTTTATGTTTTTTAAATTAAAGTTAATAGACACAAGGAATGTTACATTAAAAAAAAAAAAAAATAAGCGGTTCTCATATAACCCACTCCACAGTGTTTTTATTAACATCCTAGATTCACTTAGCTTCTTCCTCAGCTTTCTGCTATTCCTACCTACCCAATTCATAATTTTGAGGAATCCCTCCCTTTCTTTTCTTCTATTAATGAAAGCTAAGCTCTTCAGGATGTCCACAGCAGCAATTCCAAAGTTTGGGGTAATATCAGGCTAAATCAGCCTACTATAAAACTTTTTTTATCTCAAACTCTAAAAAATTATTAAGGACACCAAGGAGTTTTGTTTATGTGGGTTTCAGTTCTCAATATGTATTGTATTAGAAATTAAAACATAAAAATTCTAAACATCTTATTTATAAAAATAACAATAACAAACCTTTACATGTTAACATAAATAATTATTTTGAGAACAAATTGTATCTACCCAATTGTATCTATCTCTTTAATGTATAGTTTAACAGAAGAGAACTAAATTGGCTATCTGTATCTACATTCAATCCAGTTTGAAATTACATTTTTTCTGGAAAAGTTTACTGCAATGTTGTAATAGAATGAGAGCAAAACGGAAAGACTGTTTCAATATTATGAGGATAGTTTTGATATTAGGACTAGGGTGTGGCAAGTGAAGTATCTAGGCCACAGTATTTGAAAGAAGACAAGTTTGTGAAACTGGTGGAAGTACTGCTTAAATTTTGCACTCTAGGCAGTTTGCTTGCCTCAGTCTAGTCCCACCTGTTTCATGGACTCCCTGAAAGGGCCTCAAGGACCCCAGGGGTCCTAGACCATATTTTAAGAACTACTGTGCTATATTATTCAAATCAATCCTCCCAATGAAGACAACTGAAAAAATAGATAAATTATTAAAAACATTTTCTTAAATATACAAAGAGATGACAAGAAAGTAAAGAGTTACAAGGTCAAAAACAAAAGGGAAAGAACAGGACCCAGAGAAGAAGCAAGCATAGAAGCCAATTTTGCTCTGAAGGCTTTACTGATTAAGCATAATTAGTTGAGGGAAGCAGATGTGGCTCAAGTGATAAGACCTCCACATACCATATGGGAGGACCCAGGTTTGATTCCTGGGGCCTCTTGGAGAAAAAAGAAGAGAAAGTGTGCCTGTGCAGCCAGCCAATGCCCACATGGTGAGCTGAGTGCCCACATGAGTGTCTGCGTAGTGAGCCAGTGCCTGCATGGTGAGCCAAGTGTCTGTGCAGTGAGCCAGTGCCCACACAAGTGAGTCACACAGCAAGTGATGACGCAACAAAAGAGAGACGAAGGGGAGAGTCAAGGTGAAGCAGAGACCAGGAACTGAGGTGACACCTCACTCACATAAGATATTTCAAGTTTTTATAAAAGATGAAGGTTATCATTGCAGCCTCTTTTCTCTTGAATTTTTACTACTGAAGTTTGAATGGAAGCAATGAAAGGCATGTAATGACAAGAAAGGAAATAAAGTAGAATGAAAGTGATTCCATGAGAAGGATAGTAAAGTTAGTAATGTTATCCCTGGGTCTGGCTTTTTATTTACTTATTTTTTATCTTTTTTTTTTTATCAAGTTGCACTGTACCAAGGAAAAGAAATGTCTTGAGTATAAGCACAGGGCAGAAAGGAGCTGGTAACTGGGTCATACAGAATTGAATTTGCTCAAGAAAAGATGAAAATAAATGCAAATCGTAAATGTGTAAATGTATATTGTGTTGCCTGTACACTTTACAGTCATAATAAAAACAAACAAACTCTAAAAAAAAAGTTATAAAGAGGTTAAAAGTAAAAGTATGGTGTAGTGGTTTAGAACTATATGTACCTCAGAAAACATGTTCTTAAAGCTAATTCATTCTTGTGGGTGTGAACCCATTATAAGTAGGATCTTTCCATGAAGCTACTTCAGTTAAGGTGTGACCAAACTCATTCAGATTCAGGCTGGTCCTACTCCACTTACTGGAGTCCTTTATAAATGGAATGAATAGAGAGAGAGACAGAGACAGAGACAGAGAGAGGCACTAAGGAAACACGACACTGAAAGCAACAAAACCTGGAAGAGAAGGGAGAAACTAGCAGGCACTGCGATATGCCTGGCCATGTGGCAGAGGAACTAAGGATTGCTGGCAGCTGGTATCTAGGAAGAAAGCATCACCTTGATGATGCCTTGATTTGGACATTCTCATGGCCTCACATTGTAAGCTAATAAATTCCCATTGTTTAAAGCCAACCCATTTCATACTATTTTGCTTTAAGTAGCCTAGGAAACTAAAACATATGATAAAAAATATATAGCCCATTAACACAAATCAAAAGAAAGGTGATACATCTTCACTAATAATGTACAAAATCATCTTTAAGGCAAAAAGCAAATTTAGACAAAAAAGCATCACCTTAGACTGATAAAATGTTCAATTCACCAGGAAGATGTAACTATTAAATCGCAAAGACCTAAAAACACGGCCTCAAAATACATAAAGCAAATATGGAAAGAAACAGAAGAAACAGACAAATTCACAATTAGGGTGGGAGATTTTAACACTTCCCTCCATAATTGACAGAAAACAGAGAAAACAAAATTAGTAAAGTTACAGAAGATTTGATAAATCATAAAAAAGCAATTTGACTTGATGGACACATATGGAACCTTGCACTAAATACCTTCAGAGTATACATTCTATTCAATTACACGTGGAAAGCTTAGAAAAAATAACCATATATTGGTGCTATAAATCAAGATTCAAGAAATAACAAAGAAATACCAGAATCTGTTCTCCGACCACAATGCAACTAGCTAGAAATCACTAACAAAAAGATAACAGGAATATTCTTCATATATGGAGAAATTCAGAAGTATATTTCTAATTAACCCCAACCAGGAGTTCATATAGGAAATTAGAAGTTATATTGGATATTCAAAATTGGAACGCAGCTAAGGCAATATTTCTGATTGAATTGCACTACACCTTAATTAAATAACCTCATCAAAGGTTCTATTTTCAGTGGGTCCATATCCACAGGAATGGATTAAGATTAAGAACATGTTTTTCTGTAGTACACAATTTCAACCTACTACAGGCCTCTAGACTGAAAAGAAAGAAGTAAAACTATCTTGATTTGCAGGTGACATAATGTTATATAGAGAAAATCTTAAGGAATTTACTAAAAAGCTATTTGGGGAAGCGGATTTACCTCAACTGCTAGCGCATCTACCTACTGCATGGGAGGTCCAGAGTTCAAACCCAGGGCCTCCTGACCCATGTGGTAAGCTGGCCCATGTGCAGTGTTGATGCGCGCAGGGAGTGCCGTACCACACGGGGGTGTCCCCCGTGTAAGGGAGCCCCATGCTTAAGGAGTGCACCCCATAAGGAGAGCCACCCCATGCGAAGAAAGCGCAGCCTGCCCAGGAGTGGTGCTGCATACACAGAGTTGAGGCAGCAAGATGATGCAACAAAAAGAGACATAGATTCCGGTACCGCTGACAAGAATTCAAGCGGACACAGAAGAACATACACAGTGAATGCACAGAGAGCAGACAATGGGGGGGGGGGGGATAAATTTTTTAAAAAAGCTATTTGAACTAATAAGTGAGATCAAAGGATATAAGATCAATATGTAACAATCAATAGTGCAATGAAAAATCTAAAAGTGAAATTAAGAAAGCAATTCCATTTATAATATCATGAAAATAATAAACCATGTAGGAATAGACTTAACAAAAGAAGTACAAAAACGTATACATGAAAACTATAAAACCATAAGACAATATTGTTAAGATAGTAATGCTCCATAAAGTGATCTACATATTCAATGCAAGACCTATGAAAATCCCAGATGACTTTTTTTTGTAGATATTGAGAAGCTGACTCCAAAATTCATGTGGAATTGTAAAGGACTCTGAAGAGCCAAAACAATCTTGAAAAAGAACAAAGCAGGAGGACTCACACTTTCCGATCTGAAGATTTACTACAAAGCAATAGGTACCGGCACAAGGACAGACATACAGATCAATGGAATAGAATTGAGAGTTCACCAATAAACCCATGTGCCTATGGTCAACAAATTTTTGTCAAGAGTGCCAAGAACATTTAATGGGGGAAAGAATGTCTCTTCAACAAATGGTTCTGGGACAACTAAATAACCATGTGCAAAAGAATGAAGTTGGACTCTTACCTCATACCATATTCAAAAACCAACTCAAAGTGGATTAAAGACCTAAATGTAAGAGCCATAAAACACAGAGGTAAATCTTCATGAGTATGAGTTTGGCAATGGATTCTTAGATATGACATCAAAAGCATAAGCAACAAAAGAAAAAATAAATTGGACTTTATAAAATTTAAACCTTTGTGTTTCAAAGAACAACATCAATAAAGTGAAAGATAGCCCACAGAATGGAAGAAAATACTTGCAAATCATATATCTGATAAGGGTCTAGTATCTAGAATATATAAAGAGTTTCTTATAACTCAAAAAGAACTCAAGAAAAAATGGGCAAAGGACTTGAATAGACATTTCTACAAAGAAGACAAATGGCCAATAAGCACATGAAGATGTTCAACATTATCTGTCATTAGGGAAATGCAAATTAAAACCATAATAGATTCTATTTCTCAACCACTAGGATGAATCAAAAAGTCAGATAAAAACAAGTGCTGGACAAGATATTGAGAAATCAGAACCCTGATACACTGCCAGCAGAAATGTAAAATGGTGCAGCCACTTTGGAAAACTCAAATGATTAAATATAGAGTTACCATATGTCCCAGCAATTCCATTCCTAGGTATATACCCAAAAGAAATGAAAACATAAGTCCACACACACAAAAAAAAGTGTATTTTTTACCAGCATTATTCATAATAGCCAAAAGTTGGAAATGAACCAAATGTTCATCAAGTGATGAATGGGGCGGTGGACTTGGCCCAGTGGTTAGGGCATTCATCTACCACATGGGAGGTCCGCGGTTCAAACTCCGGGCCTCCTTGACCTGTGTGGAGCCAGCCCATGTGCAGTGCTAATGCGTCCAAGGAGTGCCCTGCCACGCAGGGGTGTCCCCGCGCTGGGGAGCCCCATGCACAAGGAGTGCACACTGTAAGGAGAGCTTCCCAGCGCGAAAGAAAGTCCAGCCTGCCCAGGAATGGCCCCGCACACACGGAGAGCTGACACAACAAGATGACACAACAAAAAGAAACACAGATTCCCGTGCTGCTGACAACAGCAGAAGCAGACAAAGAAGACGCAGCAAACAGACACAGAGAACAGACAACCGGGGTGGGGTGGGGGAAGGGGAGAGAAATAATAAATAAATAAATCTTAAAAAAAAAAAAAGTAATGAATGGATAAACAAGATGTGACGTATCTATATAATGGAAAATTATTAGGTAATAAAAAGGAATAAAGTATTGATACATGCTACAATATGATAAGCCTTGTAAACATTAGGCTACTGAAAGAAGCCAGTCACAAAAGACCACATATGGCGGCGGACTTGGCCCAGTGGTTAGGGCGTCCATCTATCACATGGGAGGTCTGCAGTTCAAACCCCGGGCCTCCTCGACCCGTGTGGAGCTGGCCTATGCACAGTGCTGATGCGCGCAAGGAGTGCCCTGCCACGCAGGGGTGTCCCCCATGTAGGGGAGCCCCACGCGCAAGGAGTGTGCCCCATAAGGAGAGCCGCCCAGCGTGAAAGACAGTGCAGCCTGCCCAGGAATGGCACCACCCACACAGAGAGCTGACACAAGATGATGCAACAAAAAGAAACACAGATTCCCGTGCCACTGACAACAACAGAAGCGGACAAAGAAGACGCAGCAAAACAGACACAAAGAACAGACAACCGGGGGGGGGGGAGACCACATATGATTCTATTTATATGAAATTTCTAGGATAGGCAAATCTATAGAGACAGAATGTAGATTAATATCTGCTTAGGGCTGGGGAAATAGGAAAATGGAGGTGCGATAGCTAGTGGGAACAGGGCTGCTTTTTGAGATGATGGAATTGCTCTACAATTGACTTCAGTGATTGTTGAATATATTAAAAACCACTGAATTGTACACTTTAAAGGGGTGAATTTATGGTATGTTAATCATATCTCAATAAAGCTGTTAAAAAAGCTGTAGGAGACCTTATCTATGTTAGAGTGAAAATGATCATCTAAATACATGAAACCAATTTATGTAAGAAAAATTGAACCAGAAATACATCCTTTTATGTTCGAATTTTCTGTATCTTTATATTCAAAGCATATTTTTGGGGTTTTGTCTCTTCAATATAATTTAGCAATATTAGTCTTTTTTGGAGAACTTAACCCATTTAAATATAATTTGGGTTTAAAAAAGGCAAAACAACAGGTTCATATTATATCAGAGAATATGATCTCATTTTAAGAAATTATTTCTTAAACAGGATACATAAAGGACTTAACATTAAGAAAAATACAGGGAAACGACTTGGCCCAGTGGTTAGAGCGTCCGTCTACCACATGGGAGGTCCGCGGTTCAAACCCTGGGCCTCCTTGACCCTTGTGGAGCTGGCCCATGCGCAGTGCTGATGCGCGCAAGGAGTGACCTGCCACGTAGGGGTGTGCCCCCCCGTAGGGGAGCCCCACGCGCAAGGAGTGCTCCCGTAAGGAGAGCCACCCAGCACAAAAGAAAGTGCAGCCTGCCCAGGAATGGCGCCGCCCACACTTCCCGTGCCACTGACGAAGCGGACAAAGAAACAAGATGCAGCGGACAAAGAAACAAGATGCAGCAAACAGACACAGAGAACAGACAACCGGGGGAGGGGGGGAATTAAATAAATAAATAAATCTTTAAAAAAAAAGAAAGAAAGAAAAATACAGATAAACTTGGCTATGGTTCACCCTACAAAATCTTTGATAATTGCTAATATTTATTGAGAGTTTAATATGTATATCGAGTTAAGGATTTTATATACATCATATTCTTTAATCTTCATAACAACCTACAATTAGTTGGTACTAACAATCTAAAACAGTCAGTACTATTATTTTCCCTATTCTATGGATGCGTTTTCCAGATGATTCTTAGGGATGATTCTTAGGGAGGGTAAGTAATTTATCTAAAGTCACACAGCTGTTATCCAGGATTGGAATTTGGGTCTATCTGGTTCCAAAGCTCATGCTCTAATAATCCCTACCCTGGAGACCTTCCCAGGTGCCGCTGACAAGAATTCAAGCAGACATAGAAAAACACATAGCAAATGAACACAGAGAGCAGACAACTGGAGGGAGGGAAGGGAAAGGGGAGAAAAATAAATCTTAAAAAAATTTTTTTTAACTGAAAAAGAATGTCTTCTGGAAATGGGAAGTACAGCCTGGTATCCTGACTTGGATAGCTCTAGGCCCACAGAATACTGATTGGTTACCAAGCTATCCTTACGAGACTTTGCAAAGAACATGTGAAAGCAAAAATGTAAAAACTTAAAATAGATCTTACACAAAAATTGGTAGAGTCCCCAAGGCTGACTCAAGGCAGAAAGGCAAGAATAAATTTCTTTTTTTTTTTTTACCAAAGGATGAGAACTAAAGAGATTGAATTGCAAACTATTACCACAGAATTCTACTCTACTTACTACTGAGCTCTACTACTGAACTAAGGCTGAAATCTCCAGCTAACTAGGCAGACTCAGTGTCTCTTTAGTTGAAGCAAATATTTTTCCAAAAATGTACTTTATATATAATAGATATAATGCATAAATGGACTGCTCGATTGCATATTAAACAAGCACTAGCATTTGTGGATCAACTTTATCCACCTGAGCCATGAAACATGAATCTGGGCATAGGCAAAGGCCATGTGCTCTTCATCCTATTCTCCTCCTCCAACTACTAAACACTGTTACACTCCTGTCAAGAGTGTTAATGGTGCTCCTTGCCATTACATCTTTTTAATAAATTTTTATATGATGAGAACTGGAAATATTTTTTTGAGCAAGGATAGGATTTCAGACTTTTGGCACATGCAGAAATTTTACATTTAAATTTTGGTGGGTTCCAACAAAGTAAAGGCCAAGGAAATAATTTGTAGGCACAGACATCTCATAGAGTTAACCTAAAATAGATATGTGACCTCCTGTGCTCTCTCAGGTTCCTATATAATAAGAACTATAACAGCATTTATCCATAGGTTTGTCAGCAAAATGAAATAATGGATGTAAAAAGTTTTTCCCAGTGCTTATAAGTTAGTCGTTCAATAAGGATCTGTAAAATGTCTACCATTATTGCCTCTTGGGGTAACCTTAAAGGAGAAGTAGAAGTGTCCCAAGTGAAGAAAGAAGAAAGTCAGTCCAGGAAACAGAACAGTGTGTACAAAGCTATGCTGGTAAGAGAGTAAGGAGTACTGAAACAAATACAATGGCTGGCCTGGAGAGGACAAGAGTAGAAGTAGGCTATGCCTAGGTATATACCAAAAAGAACTGTAAACAGGGCCTCAGCCAGAAATTTGTACACTAATGTTCATAACAGCATTATTCATAATAGTTAAAAAGGGGAAACAACTCGTGTCCATTGATAGATGAATGGACAAACAAAATGTGGTGTACACATAAAATGGAATATCATTTGGCCATAAAAAGGAAGGAAATTCTGATACATGCAACAACATGGATGAACCCTGAGGACATCATGTTGAATGATATAAGCTAGACACAGAAGGACAAATATAATATGACTGCACTTATATGAAATACCTAGAATAAGGAAATTCACAGAGACAGAAAGTATATCACAGGGTACCAGGGGCTGTGGCAGGAGAGGAGAGATGGGGAGTTTTGTTTAATGGGTAGAGAATTTCTGCTTGGAGTGACAAAAAAGTTTTGGTAATGCATGGTGGTGATGGTGGCACAATACTGTAAATGTAACTAATATTACTGGACTAGGGCAGTGGCAAAGCAGGAGAGGAATATTTAAAAGAAATATCTAGGATGCAAAACTGATAGGAACTGGTAGATGTTTAGATGTAGGAGATGAAGGAGAAAATAGTGAAGGAGATTCCAGGTTTCTGATATGTTTTACTGGGTATATATTGATGACATTCACCTACAGAATCATAAACATATTTTAAAGGAAGAAAATGAAACATTTGTTTTAAAACTTATTTAAGTTAATGGAAGGCATCTAGGTAGAGATCATCTACAAGATATTAGACAAAACACAGAGAACTCAGAAGTCAAAATTCTTTTTAGAACATCTGATAAACAGGTTCTCACAGAATCACACTGGCTGTGACAAAGGGATATTAATCAAGAGTTATAAATGCATAATTAGAGTTTCATAATAACCTGAAAAATATAAACTATTTCAAACTAGAATTAAGTAAGTTAAAAATGCATTTCCATGACTACCTCAGCTGCTTTGCCATTGTAAAGGCGAAAATGATTACAGGCCTTAAGATTGAGTGCGATGGTACTATCAGGAATTTGCTGAAGATAAACAGCCAGAACTTCTTGGGACACATCATAGTAATCCAACTTGTAGTAACAGAGGGCCACATAGACATTGAGAGCAAGATATTCCCTGTTAAATGAAAGAATTAAGGGTTAAGAGTTTGTCTAGTTCACAAAAATGCTGTCAAACTACAAAGACATTTTTTAATGGCTCAAATATACAGGAAGGCAATAAGGACAGTTCATGAATTTGCCTTCTGAAGAAGAAAGTCAAGATATAATCAGCACATTTTTTTTCCTTTTTGAATTGTAATATTTTGGTGTCTTTATATAGAGTAAAAAATGACAACTAGAGAAGAAAGGGAAGATTGGCAGATTGAAGGTAAAGCAAAAGAAAGGAGAAAGGAAGTGGATGAGATATTTTTGAGGTTATAGGATGAGCTATTTTGGAGGTAACGGTAAGCAGTCAGCAATATAAAATTGGAATGTTATTTTTTCAGATTAGTTTATTTCTAATTTTGTCAGCAAGTTACCTGTAGTGTAAATACAACACTGAGATAGATATATCTAGACCATGCATCCTCAACTGGGGCATAATCATAGAAAAAAATCTTGCATGGGGGGTAACAGGGATGAAAAAAAATCATGCTCATTTTATGTGTAAAGCACATATACATATATAAAGTGTATGAACAGATACACAGTACATTTGTTAAAATTTCATTGGGGGGGTGGAGTGGGTAGGAACGATTGGAGTAAAAAAGTCTAACTACAAAAAAGGCTCCTTAGTGCCCATGTAGCAAGCAAGCTGAACACACACATGGTGAGCTGAGTGCCTGAGTGGTGAGCCAAGTGCCTGTGCAGCAAGCCAAGTGCCCACGCAGCTAGCCAGTACCCACGCAAATGAGTCAGGTAGCAAGACAATGATGCAACAAAAGAGAGACGAAGGGGAGAGTCAAGGTGAAGCGCAATAGAGACCAGGAACTGAGGTGATGCCATTAACAGGGAACCTCTCTCCACATCAGAAGACCCCAGGATTGAATCCTGGTGAGTCCTAGAGGAGAAAGATGAGGAGTGAAGATAAAAAAGAGAACTAGATACAGAAGATCACACAGCAGATGGACACAGACAGCAAAAAGATCAGGGTGGGGAGAGAGAGGGGAAGAAAAAAAAAAATAAAACAAATTTAAAAAAATAAAAAATAAAAATGAAATTCTTAAAAGAAAAGGGCTCCTTAGGTGATAATGAGAAAGAAAAATACTGATCTATACAAATCTTATCTAGATTCTTAGCCAAATTTGTTACAGAAGAAACCAACAAAATGAAAGAAATTTTCAATAAGCAAAAAAGGACACAGACCTATTATCTAGCAATATTCGCTTATATATATCAATAGCTTCTTGGTAGTGAGATCGCATATAGTGGATTGAGGCCAAACTGAGTTGATCTTCTGTGATATCCTGAAGATTCTGATGAAAGTTCATCAATTTCTTCTCATCATTAAACTAAAATTGCAACAGAGAAAAAGGCATGTAAAGATCCACATTACTGTACATATATAAACACCTTACAGAAATTTTAATTTCTTCGTCTCCCTATGTCTTTGTGCATCTATCTTCTCCCTATTATCATTCTGGCTCTTGTCTTCTTCTTTGTCTCCTCTTCAAGGAAAGGCTGAAAATAGCCTCTGGAGGCAAAGCCTTACAACAGAAAGCCTTTAAATTACAGCTAATATAAATTTCTTGACCTTGACACTCCCTTCTTATCTTTTTTTTATGCTCTATTTCTTTCTTTACATTTTCTCCCTTTCCTTTTTACTATGTCCTTTTACTTTTACCCTTTACACAATTATGATCTGTTCTTTTGTATATCTTTCTACTTAGTGGACAACATAGAATCAAAATGTAATGTGTCTTAGTAAATATGATTTCCAATTTTCTGTTCTAGATTTTTTAATTCATGCTTCAGTTAGTATACATTGTTGTTGTTTCAGCTTGTCAAAATTCCATTTCAACCTTGTATGCCTCCTTTGTTAAGCGGTTGCTAGTTACACATGGGATAGAACAGGTATATTCTTTTTAACAGTGACCCTTAATATGTAGATTACTCATTCTTAGTGTTGAGATTGACTTCTAAGCTTAAAAATCTTTAAAAAGAAGCTGGTTCCACAACAACAAAAAACTTTGAAGGTGACTTCTAGTTTGATCACATATATTACAGATAATTTTTATGAGTTATTTAAATCGTATCTTGATTTGGTAGGTAAATGGCTGCAGCTACTACATTACAAAGTCCAGACTGGAAAGGTTCCAATTAAGTCTAAATTTTCTTATCTACCTGCCCTTTGGTTAACTGATAATAACGATCAAGAAACCAGAGGTTCCAATATCACTATTTCACTAGACATAAAAATCAGAAACAATTCCGTTAACCAACAACAGGAACATGATTAAGTAACTTATAGCATATCTATTAGATGGAACATGAGAAAGATATTAAAATGCAAGGTGGGGAGTGGATGTGCCTCAAGAAGTTGAACGACTGCTTCCCACACGAGAGGTTCTGGGTTCAGTTCCCAGTGCCTCCTAAAAACAACAAACGAATGAAAAAAACAACTCAGGGGAGCTGATGTGGTTCAGTGGTTGAGTACCACCTTCCCACATACGAGGTCCTGGGTTCAATCTCAGGCCCCAGTACCTAAAAAAAAAAAAAAAAAAAGAAAAAAAAAAGAAAGACATAGAAGTGAGGTTCTAAATTAGAATGCTACAGATAGCATAGGATTAGGACAAAATAGAAAGAAACTATTCCATCTAAAATTAGTACCCATTGCTTAGTTTCAAACAATTCTTGCATGTAGAAATGTAAATTCAGTGTTTTTAAATCTTCAAATTTTTTAAAAAAGAAGCCAGAAATCCAAATATTTGTGTGACATTCCTATTGTTTAATTTTTTTAAAAATTGGAACACTGTTTTGAAAAGCTATCTATGGGTCCCTTGAACTTTTACTTAAATCTCTTCTATAGAATATCTAGTGACTTGGAAAAATGTTCATATACTTTTAAGTGAAAAACCTGGCTATAAAACAGTATAAGTACTATACCACAATTTAGTAAACTGAGATATGCATTTTTAAAAGACTGAAAGAAAGCAAAATATTATAGCAGTTATTGCTAAGTGGCAGACTTACATGAAATACTGATTTTTTTCCTTTTGATTTTCTCTATTATCCAAAAGTTTTATAGTGAACATGCATTATTTTTGTAATCAAGGAAAAACACAATAAAATACATTTCTTTAAATTGAGTCAAAGACTTCTACTAATAATAATAGCAGAGTAGCTTATTATAAGTTCTCTCACCAAGAACTAGAAAAGTTTGAAAACTATTGAAAAACCTGTGTGAAGACATGAGAGAGCTACCAAGGTAGTGAGGACATGAGTTGCCACAATCCCCCCAGAAAAGGAAAGTGTGAAAAGATGAGCCTGATATTTAGCATTGCTTTTTTTCTCCAGGCATCTGGAGAAATTCTTAATTAGTAGCTGAGATGCTGAAAACAAAGCAGAGTTTCACAAAGTCCTATGGGCTTAATGACAAAAATTAGAGCTCAGGCCCACCAGACTTCCATTTGGGACTGCTGAAAAGCCACCTTTGCAGCAGAGGTAAAAAGGAAATAGACCTGGCCTACTGAAATAGAATAGAATACTGAAATAAAAAATTGAAATAGACAGACTGAAGATCAGCTTTAAATTAGTACAATCCCTGACATGAATAAGGTGATTTGCCTCTCTCTGAAGTGCCTATCAGAATAAAGTAAATCCTCTCTGGAAGAAGACAAAATCATCCCAAACCTCAAATTATCTGTCTATATATTCATATACAATAGTTAGCATTCAATATTATGAAGCATACTGGAAGACAAGAGTAATTGATCAAAAACCAAGAAAAGAAATAGCCTACAGAAACAGACTGACAGGAGATACAGTTATTGGAATTATTAGATAGGGACTTTAAAATGTCTATTATCAATACGTTTAAGAAATTAAATTTAAAATTGTGAAATTTTAACAAGGAATTATAATTTTTTTAAAAGCACAAATATAAATTCTAGAACTGAAAAATATAATAACTGCAATTAAGAACTAAGCAGATGGATTTAATAGATTAGATACAGCTAAAGAAAGGTTTAGCTGTTAGAAATTGCTGCTAAAAATATACAAAAAATGTAGAAAAGAGTATTTAGAGACATATGAGACATAATGGAAAGGTCTATTACATACATACAATTGGGGTCTCTGGAGAAAAAAGGCGAATGGAGCAGAAGGAAAATTTGAAACGTTAAGGTCCAAGAATTTTACCAAATTGAAAAGTGACGTCAAAGCCACAGATTAAGCACTATGAAACCCACCAGATTAAGATGCAATGAAAACCACAGCTAGGCACATTATAGTAAATGTGCTAAAAAACAAAAATAATGAAGAATTCTTAAACACAGTCAGAAAATAAAACCTTCAAAGAAGCAACATTAAGACTGACAACTCACTTCTCAGCAGAAACAATGGAAACCAAAGAGCAATACAGTAACATCTTCACAGTGCTTTAGGAAAATCGCTATCTAGAATTCTGTACCCAGAAAAAATAGGGGAAGTGGCTTTGGCTCAATTGATTGGGCTCCCGTCTACCATATGGGAGGGCCTGGGTTTGCGTCCCAGGGCCTCCTTGTGAAGGCAGGCTGGACTGTGCCGGCGGAGAACTGACAGCCTGCACTCACAGAGAGCTGGTGCAGCAAGATGACGCAACAAAGGGAGACAAGCAGACAGAGAAGAACACACAGCGAATGGACACAAGAGAGCAGATAGCAAGCAAGCTGCAAAGGGGAGGGGGGTATAAATAAAATAAAAAATAAATCTTAAAAAAAATGGTGAAATAGACATTTTTAGACAAAAACTGAGAGAATTCATCACCAGAAGATTTACAGTAAAGGAAATATTAAAATAAGGTCTTCAAATAGAAGTAAAATGATTCCAAATGAAAGCACAAAGATGCAGGAAGAAATGAAGAGCAAAGGAAAGGGAAAATATGATTAAATATAAATGCATAATGACTTAAAAAAACAGCAATAATAGTGTCTTGTGGAATTACGAAAAATTAATTAAAATATATTTCAAATTTTCACAAAAGATGGGAGGAAGTAAATGAGTTAAAAGGAACTACAAAAAAACTGGTAAAAGTACTAAAATTAAACTTCAATACACAAAAGACACCTGCTAGAGTAACTGCTTAAATAATTTAAAAGTTTGCAATACTAACAAGTGAATGAAGGGTAAACATGGAATGATAAAAAAAACCATCCAAAAGAAGACAAGAAAGGAGAGAAAAAGAAACATAGATCAGTTAGAACAAATAGAAAACAAATAGTAAGATGGCAGTTATAAATCTGACCATATCAGTAATTATATTAAGAAAATAGATTAAATATTAGAGTTTCCAAAAAATGAAGATTTTTAACTGGATTTTAAAAGCGCAAAACTCAATTATTTGCTATTTATAAGAGACCTTTAAGTGTAAGGAAATAGAAAGATAAAAAGTAAAAGAATAGAAAGAGACAGAATTTGCAAAACTAACCAAAAGAGTGCTAGTGTATCTTTACAAATATGATAAAGTAGACTTTAAGAGGAATTTTTAGAGCTAAAGAGGGACATTTCATAAAAAATGTTTCAATCCACTAGGAAGGCAAAACAATTCTAAATTTGTATGTACCTAACAATCTGTAAAACATGTAAAACAAAAACTGACAAAGCTAAAAAGAAAGTTCACATCTATCAGTGTGAACTTCTAAGTTGCACCAAAAATTATTTTCATGTGCTGCCTGTAGACAATTAAACTGCGATACAATATTGCAATACGAAATAAATGCTTTAAAGTTGTTTACACCAATTAACTTGGTAATTCCATTTCCAGGATGTTCAAAATGGCACATTTATAATAAAAAATATAAAACAGTCTGAAGCCAAATAACTGAGAAATGTTAAATAAATTATGGCACATGTATATGACAGAGGTTTATAAAGTCATTTAAAAATCATGTTTTTGAAGACCATTTAGTGACTTGAGACTATGTTCACAGTAAAAAGGTAAGTGAAAAAAAGCAAAATACAAAAATACGTATTTAACGTAAGTTCCATTCTGTAAAACAAAGAAAAAAACCAAACAGATAAATATGCAATAAAAATTAATAATCCTGAAAGAAGGTACAATATACCAAAAGGTTGAAAGGTGGCTATATTTTAGTATGGTGGATGTTATTTTCTTTTTTTCTCTTATTTATATTTTCATTGTTTAATAAATGAACACATGTAGCTCTTATAATTTCAAACTATATTATTTACAAAATATTTTTATGATGATCAAAATGATTGACATGAGGCAATTATGAAAAGTGTATATTTATTTTCAGAAATTGGGACAAGGTGTCTTTGAATCTGTTTCCTATGAGACAATAGGATAGTTGACTCACATAAACCTTCTTAAATGACTGCTACTTAAGAATAACTAAAAGCTAACATCACTGAACAAATTAAAAGGGTAAAGAACATTGAAAGGGAAGAAAATCCTATAAAATTAGAGCCTATTATCTGCTTTACTGGAAATACCATTAACAGAAATTTTTAGTTATTTTTCTCTACTGTTGGTGACAAGAAAGAAAAAAGGAAAAATATTTAAAAAATAAAAGCATGAAATGAGAACATGGATACCTTGTGAGCCAAGTGGAAGAGCAGGCGGTTTTGGAGTCGGCTTTTTGGAGCTGAAAGAAAAATCCAAACTGTTTATCAAAGAACTCAATAGTCTATGAACTTAGTCCTTGCAGGTATGAAATTAAACTCAGATGAGTCTTTCCTAATCCTTATCTTTCTGATCTGAACATATCTCTGCTATAATACATACAGTTTTAGTCTGGTTTCTACCTGCAGAGGTTCTTGATGCTGTTGCTATAGCATTAAGAACCAGAAGAAAATTATTCTAAGAATCTGCTCTTTCCCACCACTTGTTCTACCTGATTCTATTATAATGACCCACAGCACAAGACTACACAAGCACAGTAGTGTAGTGCAGCCCAACTTTGTGATGTCTATAAGCTGAAATAAACTAGTTATGGTCATCTCAATATGTGTATTGAATTCTATGTCAGTTCCTTCTGAAATCTCCTTTCCCATCATCATGCTGCCATGTTTTCCTAAATACTAGCCCTGTCTCTCTAATATGGATCTGCTAGCACGATAATCTGCCACACTGAAATAGGTAGCCAACCAAAGAAGTTAATATCATTCAAGTTTCAGATTCCTTTATACTCTTGGGAAATTTTCCTAATTCTGGACACTCAATCCTATTTCTCTTTTCCAATAAAAATTCATAATTGACCAATAAAAAGAAAAAAGTATGGATAGTTACCCCAACCAATATATCACCTTCTACTTCTACTTCTAACGCTGAGATAAAGTTTAGAAACATGAGATAAAGTAAGTAATTTAAAGGACCTGATAACTAAATTAGGAAAAACTTCTTTAGTACTTGTGAAACAATTTGGATATTAATCAAGAAAGGCTTCAAGTTCACATTCTCAAAAGATTCTGAACTGGAATTCTTCATATATATATAGCAGTTAATTCTCTAAGAATTTGCCCTGGAATACTTTTTTCCCTAACAAATTTCCTAACCTAGTTTCCCTACATTTTCTTGAATTTAATTTGATTCTTACTCTACTGCTAATCTTTTCTCCTATGTTTTCCCTTTTGCCATATTCTTGTTTGAAAACTTGAGTACAGGTCTCCTGAAAGACTGTCATGACAAGAACCCTGGCTTCTTCATATCGAAATTACTGGGCTTCCCACTCAGAAGTGGGAAGCGAATGTAAAATCTATAACCACAAGAACTTGAACAACTATACCCAACTCCTACCATTAGCAAGAACTTAAGAAAGAAAACTTGCTCTTTTTCCTCTCTCATCCTTCTCCTTTCTGGTTGTAGCTTCTTTAGGGGAATATTAACTCATTAAACATAAAGTTGCTCAAATCCAAAATTCTTTGAAGAATAAAGCTATTCTTGGCTTTTTAATTTCTCTTTGTTTTTTCTCAATAGAAAAAGAAATAAGTTTTAAAATTTCCAAAGTGACTCTTATTATGCATGAAAATATTAGATATTAAAAGAGCCATTTCACCTTTAAATCCAGCTGCTTCAGCTTGTTTATACATTCCAAGAAAGAAGTAGGTACAGGCTAGGTTCACCCAGACTTCAGGATTGCAACTTTCCTCTTTTGTTGCATTTTCATATTCCTGAAATAAATATTGAGCAATGATCCTGTTTTGCCAGTAAAGCAATCAATGGCACCATTCTTCTATAATGGAACAAGATTTATCCCTGAGATTGGACAACTTGACATTTAGAGAATCCTATATGTTCCTTAACTGCTCCTGAAAAGGTTAAATACTGAAATTAAAGCTCAGTCCTACCCATGTAGGGCTGTTGTTCATATAATCTTACACTTGTTTTTCCCTTCTAACACTGATATGTATTAACAAACCATAAAAAAAACAAACTAAAATATTTTATTTTTGCTAAATTAAAAAGGCATATACTACTATACACAACACCAACACTAGATAATAATTCTCAAGTCACCTACCCCAAACTGCTTTGTGCTCACTGACAAAGCAGCCGACATCTCCGGGGCCACCATTCACTCCTCCGTAAGAGGAAGTCCCTTCAAGATTCACAGACTTTGCACACCTCTAGGTCTTTGTCCACGGTCTTCTCTCCACAAAGCCCTTTCAATCATTTCCCCCTTAGTGCATCCTGAAATGCTACTCCTCCTCTAAGACCTTGTGAAAAAGCCATCTCTTCTATTCAACTTTCTACAAAGCCTCAGTCAGCCAGAGTTGCTCTTTCACTTGTATTCCCATAGCTCTTTGTTAAAACATTTAGATTGGGATTTGTCCCATTCTCTCCTTTATTTCCTGCATGCTACTAGTTCAATGAAAAATATATTCAATAGTATACTTAGTATCTAACATGGTGAGTCATACTGATGTCTTTAACAAAAGGATATACCTCTTGAATTGGTTAAAAGGAATACAAAAGATAAACTATAAGAAATACATAGGTTCAGCTAACCTAAAATACGATAACTTTACTACAGTACGAATTTCTTTTCACCCGAATTGTTTTCTGGCTTTATTTAGCTTTACATTTAAAAAAGAAAAAGGTAAAATTTTTTCCCTGCCAACGACACTTTCTGAAATTCACTTTCACCTATATTTTCCATATTCTTTTATTTTTTTAAAGTCTTTACTATATATCTTTATTCCTTTTATTACTACTGGATTATTCTTAATTTTCTCCTAAACATTTCACAAATACCACCAGCATGTGTTGTCCTTTTTACATCTTCTCTTTTCTTTCACCAATTATGTTCCTTCTGTTCTTCATCTTACCTTACCTCCTCATTACCTGATCATGAGTACTATCATTTGCATTATGCAGATTCTTCAACTATCCTTAGATTATATTTTGGGAGTAAGAATATGTGGGAAAATGTTTAAACAATTTCATTTATGAAGGAAAAGTTGCTTGACAAGGGGCATCTATAATTTTAACTAGATGTGAATCCATAATTCTATAGACTGATTATTGTAGATGGGTAGGGTTTACAAGGATCAGGAAAAAAAAATCCGAAACAATTATACTTGCAAAATTATAAACATAATATAATATTTATGCCAAAAGTAACAAGCAAAGTAAAAAGGAACTTCTTTTGAGAAAACTCATGAAAATTTTTATCAAAATGGCTTATTTTTCTGAAGATTTATTTAAATACTATTGTTAATGTGTTATGCAATCTCTTAAATATGTATGTAAAACAAAAAGCAAACAAGATATACATATATATACATGAATATGTATAGAACATTTTTGAAGCAATACATCAAGAAAACTATTACCAGTGGCTACTTCTTCTAACAGAGAAGTCAGACTAGGAAAGGTAGATAGGGTGTGCTTTTTTCTTTTTCTTTTTATTTGTTCCCTTCTAAATTGTTTGAATTTTACCATGCCATGAATATGTATTATTATTAAAAGACAAATTTCTACCATTGATTGTATACTTTGGATAGATTTATGTTTTATCAATAAAACTAATTTAAAAAGACAAAGTTTCATACTATTTTAAACACATTTTTGTTCCTTTTTTTTTTTTTTTACTAACCTCCAAAGCTCTCTTGTAGTCACCCAGGTGAAAAGCACAGTATCCAATCCATAAATTAGTATCCTCCTCTTGTTCCCCAACATGACGTTTGAACTTAAGATAAAAATTCATGAAAAAAAGCATGAAAAACTTTGAATAATAAACCCTTTGTTTAAAAAATTCTATGCTAATTTACTGATGAATGATATGAAATTTTAAGAAATAGAAGCAAAACAATAACCATTTCAATTAAACCCATATCAATGGGCTAATTATCACTGCAATTTACATTTTCAAATATAACTTTCTGTACTCACGTGTTACTCCAGAAAATATTTAAGAGTTATCCTCACAACAATTCTAGGAGATATGTAAGGAACAGGACAATTATGTGAAATATTTAATGCTAAGTAACTGAAGTAAGGATGATAAAGCAATGAACTCAAGGCCTTACAGCCTATAAGTGTGGTGTTAGGGAAACTTAAACTAATGTCTCACTCTGAAGCCCATGTGCTCACACTTCATGCTCTACTGCATTCAACCTCACACTTCAATCTTGCCCTGTTAGCACACACATATATTTATTTTTAGGTTAGAAACTTTCACTGAGGATAAGCCATAAAATCACTACTACACTTAAACAGATTAGCCCACCTGGGCCTACAAGAGTTAGGGATGTGCAGAGGACTGGCATCATTTATGTCCATTGTGAACTGTACTTATTAATTACTTCACCTCAATAAAAAGAAAAGTCCTATTTTACTGGAAAGGATCAAGACCTTGAAAAGGAGTCTGAATTTCCATGGTAAGGTGAGGTTTTTCACTCTGCAGAGTAATAAATCAAAAACATGTGTGAAAAATGAAATTAAAAAATCAAATGAGCCAACACATATTTACAGAGCATACACTGTAGAACTTACAGTACCTTAGCCATTACAAGATGAAGACACGCCTTTGATAACTGTCTGGGAAACAAACTTATTCCTGTAGCCCGCTTCACAGAATTAGAAATCCTCTTATAACCAAATGCTATGAATCTGAGTACAGTGCTTTAAGTCTGAAGAAATGCTTACTTGACGTCTCCTTGAATTTGCCCCAGAAATTTCCTGAAGCCATAGGAGAGCTCATGAGACTTCCTCACCCCAAACCATGGCAATTCCCATTCTCACATAGCATGGCACTCCAACTGTTGAGCTAAGAATGTAAGCATAGAGTGGAGTTTTCCTGCCAACTTAAAGAGAAGAAAAACAGAGACTGATAAAAATCAAACTTTTATCTATGGCACTCAGTCCCCTAATTCACAGAGCCAGAAGGCCCTTTAGAGTCAACTTCTTCACATTAAAAATGAGAAAACTAACACCAAAGAGGTAAAACAATGTGCTTAACACAAGAACACTGATATGAAACATAGGACTAGACAGGGATGATTAAGATATATATGTAAAGCAAATGAAAACAATTATTTTTGAGAGATTCAGAGTAATGCTTTTTGGTACTCTGCAGAAATGATCATGGCATTACACAACCAGACAATACCATCAAAACTCTTCATCATTTGGCACATCTCTTCACTCTCCTATAGCATGCCCTTTCCAAAAAGCAGTTTCTCAAAGTGCAATCTCCTTGGACCATTACATCAGAAGCACTCAGACTATTTATTAAAATGCAGATTCTAGAGCTCCACTACAGATCTAAAGAATCGGAAGCCCTAGGGCAGGGTTCTAGGAGCCTACATTTTAATAAGTAAACTAGGTGATTCCAATACACATTAAAATTTGAGAACTACTGTCACAGAGATTAGAACTGTTTTCCAAGTACACAATATTTTAAACAATAAGCATGGTAGAATTATTTAAATTTGATCAGCAATTTATAACAGCAATAAATCTTAAACTTATTAGGGGCTAGAATAAACAATTTGTGAACTAACACTGTATTAAATGTCCAATTTTTAGGTTAGATTCACAATCAGCTGGAATAAACACAATCAAAAGTGTTCCTCAAGAAATAAGTTTATTTTAGTTTATTTTTAATCCGTTTTATAGTGACCACGACTGCTTTTCCTGTGATTGAACTCCAGGTCTTATCTCCGGGGCGACCCTACCTGCTCCCTCCACCAGCCCTGATTTCCAGGAAACTAATCTTGCAGCTGTAGGACTGCAGAGATAAACAACTTGTACTGCAGGGGGAAAAAAAGAGGGAAAAACAGCTTCAGGTGCTAGCTATTTTGAGAATCAAAGTTGCCTCTGATCTTCCTCTCCCCTCTCTTGTGAGAGTATTTTTCCATAGCCTTTACCCTGATTATAAAAGGTAACCAACTCCCTGTCTTCCTCAGAGTTGAGATCAGTCAGTGTTTTGAGTTCTCTCTCCCCTACCTGTAACTATGAATAAAATCATCATTGTCTTTTTAACTTTGTCCAAAGAAATATTTCTTTGACAATTAGCTTGGAATCTTCATCTCACTAAATTAACAGAGGGTTGCTTAAAGAAGTCCCAGAATGCACCCACCTGTTCCCACACAGAGCAAACAGCCATTCACCCAAGCATTCATCTATACTTGGTATTCACCTCCTAAGAAGCAACCTTCTTTGGACATTACCTCCAAAAGGGTGATAGCTCCAGTGAAATCTCTTTGTGAAAGTAGCTCCTCTAGTTTTGGAATCTTCCTACCTTTCTTCTTTCTTCTGTCCGTGTGCGGTAGGTCTCCACCTACTGCAGGTTTGGCCCTTGAAAGCATCTGTGAAAGAAACAAGAAAGACAGCTGTATGGTCCAATTCCAATGATCAGTTTCAAACGGAAGGAGACAGCTCAGGACTTACACACAAGTCAAATCCCTAATAATGAATACTAAGCAAGCTTATTCAAACTCTTTTTGTAACACATATTTTACCAAAAGGGTCATCACCCTGTACTTGGGCTGAATCAGCTACTCTTTAACTTATTTTTCCTCTCCGCTTAGGGTAGGGTAGGAATGCTTTCGTGCAACTTCTGTCATCTCACCTACCCTTGACCTGCCCTCCATCCCACACGCAGCTCAGGAGTGGAGAAGTGGAGAAGCAAGAGGGAAGAAAGCATTCAAGTGTTTACAATTGCAACACTGGGACGGCAGGGGGATCGAATCACCCTCTGCTGACACTCTTGGACTTAACCCAGAAGTATTCTAGGAACCTTTAATCCCCAGCCCCAAGACCAACTCAAGGTTCGCCCTTACTTCTCAGAAATACTAACCATCTTGGCGTCAGTCCTGTAAACCCGCCGGGCAGACTGACAGCAAAGGCCTGGTCTCAGCGCGTCGCGGCATCCACACAGCCACGCTCGGTTTCCACGGCAACCACGCTGTGGCGGGTCCGTACCCGAAGAGTGTTCGCCCGAGAACCAGTGCCCTGTGTTTCTTGGTTCTGTTCCTCATCTGCCTCTAAAAGAGTGGACGTTCCCCTCTCAGAAGATGGTCGTTCTCTCTCCTGAGAGCGAAAGTTTGCCTATATCTCTATTTATGAGATTATTTCAGGACGATACTAGTTAGAATGGCGCTGCTTCTCAAATACAAATTTCTTGGGAAAGTAATTTTCAAGGAAACACTTCTGATTTGGACAGCGTAGAGTTCCCTAGCAAACCCCAGGATCTCGATCTCTGGCGGGTGTGGGAAGCTTAGAAAAAAAATTCTGCTGAACTAAGGGAGTCGATGTTTGGAAGTGAGAGGGCACTAAGATGCAGTTTCTTATTTCCACAGACAGAACTGCACACAATAAGAAAATGTGGTAAATATTTGTTAATTGAACGACGTAATTTATCTGTCTTATTCCTGAACCCAGGTAATACCGCTGCAAGAGTAATACTGCAAGAGTAGTCTGTTTATTTATGCAGATCCAAACTCCATCAAACTAAGTAAATGTTTCTCAATAAAGAGTTTATAGGAAGATCGTATAATGTAGTCTTTGTGTGTCATAGATTTTGAAGCCACATCTGCCATTTCCTGGCTGTATGACTTTGGATTGAGGGGTTCTTAACTTTTTTGTTCCACGGACCCCCTTTGCCAGTCAGGTGAAAACCACGACCCCTTCCTAAGTCCACGCTATACTGTGTATTGTTTAATAAATATATCACACCTGCACCAACACATCCCCACAAAAATTTTTTTTTATTTCAATTCAAGATCATGAACCCCTCCTCCAAGACCTAGTTTCTTAATTTGTAGAGTGAGGATAATAACCATATTTACTTCGTAATGTCCCTGAGAGCCTTGAGACGGACTCCACTTACAGTAAATGCTTATAGTAAGAGCGTACAGTAAGTGCTCAATGAATGTTAGTTATTACAAATTCAGTGAAGTGCGTTCAACTGGGTGAGCTGAAGAACTGAACTGGAAAGCCAGCCAAAGAAAGGGAGGTGCAGATGAGATTGGGCCAAGTGAGGAGAGAATTACCTCATTGATTTAAAATTGAGACATATCATAACCATAGGGTAAGCACATTGTGGGGGGGAAGGGTAGGGTGAATTTGTATATAAAATTGTAAACCAGGGAAACGGATTTTGGCCCAGTGGTTAGGGCGTCTGTCTACCACATGGGAGGTCCGCGGTTCAAGCCCCGGGCCTCCTTGACCCGTATGGAGCTGGCCCATGCGCAGTGCTGATGCGCGCAAGGAGTGCCCTGCCACGCAGGGGTGTCCCCGCATAGGGGAGCCCCATGAGCAAGGAGTGCACCCATAAGGAGAGCCGCCCAGCCCGAAGGAGGGAGCAGCCTGCCAAGGAATGGCGCCGCCCACACTTCCCGTGCCCCTGACGACAACAGAAGCGGACAGAGAAACAAGACGCAGCAAAAAGACACAGAAAACAGACAACTGGGGGAGGGGAGGGGAGAGGAGGGGGGAGGGGAGGGGAGAGGAGGGGGGGAGGGGAGGGGGGAGGGGAGGGGAGTTAAATAAATAAAAATAAATCTTAAAAAAAAAAATTGTAAACCAAAGAACAAAAGAAATCATGATGAGTTTGCTGTTGTACTAAGGTTGCTTGAAAAAATACGTGCAATATTTGGGACATAGTTATACTAAAACTGTTTATCTGAAGTTCAAATTTAACTTAAAACCTTATGTTTTAAGCTCTTTGATCAGGCTGTAAAATCATCCAGTGTTTAAACTAATATAAATTGAAACAGGGTTGTAATACTCACATATTTGCATCCAAACAGAAGGTGAGTGAAGATTATGACAGCAATTTGAGATTTTAGAGAGAGTTTTATGCCTTTCCTAGGGCTCATCCTTCCTCCCATAGAGGCAAGTAGTAATTGGAATTAAATGGAGCAGAAAGCAGTTCATATTCTCTGTGTTCCATTAAATTGAGGAACAAGAGCTGAACTTACCTGAGAGCCTTTTTCCAGGCCGTTGCTTCACGACAAACAGACTGCATCAGAGAATATAAACCAGCCAGAACAAAGGGAGCTCCATTCCAAAAGAAGTAGCTAGAGCCAATGTAGAAGGGAGGTAGGCTCCCACTGGCTATCTTAGTATCTAATATTCATATGTAAAAATGCTTGGAAAATGTAATACACAGGTTATTTCTATTAGAGTGTTTTACAGAGCTTTACCAAACTCTAATAGGCAGGTTGACCCTTACTTAACATATGCAGGCACAGGGCAAGAATACAAATGCAGGTCCACATACCATATATCTAAATCTTGAATGTTTTAAAAAAATTCAGCCTAAAACCCTTTATTCTTTTACCTTAACAAATATACCAGCACAAAGGAGAGCATGCCATATAGAATATAGAATTCTCAGGTTTCCTGGAATTTTGTGCTGGAATTTGGCAGTATGGAGAAAGCCAGCCTCAGCTGTGGCCTCAGCCTTCAACTTTCTATTCTCACCCCAGGTTCCATCCCTCACCATGAGGGACTTCGTGTATGCATTTGTATACCCAGCCCACAAGTCGAAGTTCTAGTCACCCACTCTTCTGTTAACTGTCACTCCTTGTCAGACCCAAAAGGAGGACAGATCCATGGAAGATACCCATTCCGGTGTGGAAACAGGCATGGGCTCTCATGGCAGGTAATACAGAATTCTGGGCACCAGGGCACAATTAACTGGAGGTACAAGAACACCTGGGATCCACGGACTCCCCACACTTTGTGTAGGGTGCAACCACGGTGTACAGTCCAGAGCAGTGGTCTGTGTCTCCAGAGTCTAAGGGCAGTATTGCCAATAATGCTACAAATAATCCTGTTGATTTTGCTAAATGTATTGAAATGATCCCTGATTTCCAGCATTTCTGGAAGTATAATTTACAATCATAAAACTCACATATTTTAAGTGTATAGTTCACTAATTTTTAGTAAATTTGTATGGTAATACAATCACCACCTCAATCTGGATTATCTTCTTAAAATGTTATGTTGCAATGTCAATAAAGTTGCAAGGTCCAACTTTGCTTCTTACTTATGCAACCAGATTTTGTGTGCGCATGTTACCATGTGTGTTTCACAGCACTTGGGTAATTCTCAGAGCTGTAGCTGGGAATAATAGCTTCTGCTCAAGTATTCTCAGTACCATGTTCTACCCTTTATAATTATAGCTACCTCAAGCAGCCTCAGAGGGGATGTACTTAAAGCAGTATCCAGAAATGCTGGAAATCAGGGATCTTTCTGGACCTCAGTTGTATTGTATTGGTTACCTATTGCTGCATAACGAATTGCCCCCAAATTTAATTGGTTATATGTCCATACAAAAACCTGTATGTGAATGTTCACAGCAACATTATTCATAATAGCCAAAAAAGGTGAAAATAACCCAGATGTCCATTAATAGATGAATGGATAAAGAAAATGTTATAAAGCCCTACAGTGCAATATTATTTAGCTATAAAAAGGAATGAAGTCCTGATATATGCTACTACATGGAGGCACCTTTAAAACACTATGCTAAGTGAAATTATATATATTGCACGATTACATCTATATGAAATGTCTAGAATATGTAAATCTATAGAGACAGAGACAATAGATAAGTGTTTGTCACATGCTGAAGTGGGGGGTATAGAGGAATTGAGAGAAGAGGGTAATGGCCAAAGGGTACAGAGTTTCTCTCTGCGGTGATGAAAATGTTCTGGAATTTGATAGGGGTTGATAGTTGCAAAACTCTGTGAATTTAATAAAAACCATCGAGTTGTACACTTTAAATGTGTGAATATAATAGTATGTTATGTGAAGTATATCTCAATAAAGCTGTTATAAAAACTCCACAATTTAATGGCTTAAAGAACTCAGCATTATCATCTTCCACAATTTCTGTGCAGTTCTGGCTCAGAGTCTCTCCTGAGGTTGTAGTTACACGTTTGGCTAGAGCTGCAGTCATTCAGAGGCTTGGCTAGAGCTGAAGGATCCACTTCCAAGATGGCTCACCCACACACTTGGCAAATTAGTATTGGTTGTTGGCAAGAGGCCTTGGTTACTTGCCACGTGGACCTCTCCATAGAGCAGCTTGAGTGTCCTCCCAGCATAACAATTGGCTTCCCCAGAGCAAATGATCCAAGAGTAATCAAGGAGGAAACTGCAATTTTTTTATGACCTAGCCTTGTAAATCACACTGTCATTTCCATAATAGCCTATTGATTACACAGGTCTGCCCTATTTATTGTAGGAAGGGACTGTACAAGGATGCAAAATATCAGGAGGAAAGACTCCCTGGAGGCTATTTGGCTATTACATCAGGTTATCCTCACCAACTTGACTCTCCCCCTCCCCCTATTACCCCATGCCCATTGCTTAAGCTCTCGGACCAATGTTATTGGAAGGTTTGCAGTCTGAAATTCCTCATTTTAGCACCATCGAAGCAATGTCTGTAAACTTATCTGTAAAGAGGTATTTGTCCCTTCTCTATTCTAAAGATAACTGCTTCACTTATACCTGTAACTCCATCTTTTCCCAGTTCAGTTCTTCTTAAGGAAACTTGCTGTTATACATATTCCATCTAGAGAAAACTCCTGGGCTGCTCCCCACCTCTGCCCTCCTCTGACTGTTTGACCATTTGACTAATGCCTCTTTTAATTCCCATAGATCCTGCAGAATTCACGTGGTTGCCATGGACTTTGACATTCCATCTGACTCACCCTCTGATGTTCATATACTTTTTATTTGTATGACTTTACATAGCTGACATCACTGCCTTGTGTAACTTTTGCTTCCCTCTTTGATTGGTAGGGCCAATTCATGTAGCCTGATATCACACTAATGTACCCTTTAACTTCAGTTTTGCTTGCTCCCCAGATTTATTTCTTTGAAACTTTCACATATGACTGGATCCTCCACTAAAACAACAATCAACAAGGAAACCACACACACACACAAATTTCTCCTTCTAGCTACTGCAATAATTCTTTTCCTTTTCTTTCTTTCCCTTCCTGTTTTTCTTTCCTTGTCAATTTTCTAAAATAAGTGATTATCTTAATTTTCTAGGGCTGGCATAACAATAACAAAGTATCGTAAATTTAGTGGCTTAAAACAACAGAAATTTATTTTCTCACCATTGTGGAAGCTACAATTCCAAAATCAAGTCAGGGCCATGCTTTCTCCAATGGCTCTGTGGAAGAATTCTTCTTTGTCTCTTTCTATCTTCTGATGGTGGTCAGAAATTCTTGGTGTTCCATGAGTTATAGCTGTATAACTCCATTCTCTCTCTCTTCTCCTTTTCTCATAAGTAGGTCTGCCCTACTCCAATATGACCTCATCTTAACATAACTAACTATATCTGCAATAACCATATTTCAAATAAGGCTACATTCTGAGATTCTGTGGGTCAGGATATTTTATTATATTTTTTATTTTATTTTTTGAGATACCATGGCTAGGGATTGAACCCAGGACCTCCTATGTGGGAAGCCAGCTCTCAACCACTGAGCCACATTGGCTCCCTCAACATAACTTCTGATAACAGTAATCTATACATAGTGATTCTATTTCTTTGCTATGGACAATTTGATTTCCAATTTTACCATACTAAGAAATCTGCTGGATTAGCAAGTGAGCTGGAATATAAGACTGATTATGGGGGCTTTATTGACTTAAGGACTCTCTCTCATGATACAAGGATGAGGAGATGGTGCAAACTTGCTGCTAGAATTCTGGAAAAGTGATGTCCATGAAGAGTGAGGTTGGAATGCTTAGTTGCCTTGGCAGACAGAAGAAAGGATTAAAAGTCTCAGGAAAGTGGACATGATGGGATATATTACATTAGGCCAGAAGACCTAGTAAGGGATTATTTGACATTGATAACCTTTAGTTTCTTCATGGCCCCTCTGCTAGACTCGGGGGAAATGAAGTCCTGACCAAGGCCCAGCTTACAGTGGGTCCACTGGATCTGTGGACTCACCTTGTGGCCATTCCTCTAATCCCCAAATATATAATTTGGAAACATACTTAGACTAACCACCACATTGCCTCCTTGCTCTGTAGGGTAAGAGCTATCATAGTTGAGAAGGCCAAGTAGAAGCTTTTAAAATGCACTATCAGTCCCCTATCCATACTCCAGCCAATATAATAGCTGCAAAATAGCACTGTATCCTGGGATGCTGGGATGGCAGGGATTAGTGTCACTTTTAAATATCTAAAGGATGGGGAAGTGTGGTCTGTCAATGGTGACTCATGAAGAAATGAAAAATCATGCAGACTGGGGTTCAGGGGATCAGAGCGAATGCTACTGACAAGTTTATTGTACAAAGTCATAGTATTTGTACAATTCCAAACAACTCTCTATTTAGCAAAAAGGCCCTTGCAAAGCTATTATTAAAAACTTGGCAAACACTGTGCACATTGACCCTAACATGTACCATAAAATGAGGAACAAGAAGCCATCGTCTCCTTTCACTGACTTCTTTCCAAGCCATTTATTTCCATGCCAAACTGCACACATTTCTATTTAAAGCAGTCATGTCAAGTATCCCAGCATGCTTTATGCTGGCTAATACTCCAACAGTGGTCCCTATCATATCTTTGTTTAATCTGTCAATGTAGACCCTGCAGCAACGGAATGGATCTTGGAGAATGACTGCAGACTATAGACTAAGTAGTCTATTTGATCATACCTGCTGTGTCAGATACAATGTTTTTTCTAGAGTACAATAATACAACCTTGGATACATGGTTTGCAGCATTGATTTGGTTAATGCATCCTTTTATATCTCAAGCAGAAAGAGGATCAGAAATAGTAATATTCACATGGACTGTATAACAGTTTTCACAGGGTTATACTAATTCTCCAGTCCTCTCTCATAAGATAGTTTGAAGAGAAACCATGCATTTTGACATCCCATATATGGATCTCAGTGATCCATTTCTTCAAGGATTTCGTGCTGCTTAGGCAGGATAAAAAAGAGGAGGAGGGCATATTAGAGGCTTTGGCAAGACACATGTGCTCTAGAATGAGAGATAAATCCTACCAGGATTCAGTGACCTGTCACTTAACTAAAGATTTTGGGGGCCTAGTTGTCAGCAGTGTGCTGGGACATGGCCTCCAAAGTAAAAGACACATTACTGCACCTTTTATTATTTACTAGAAAGAAGGAAGCACAAAGCCTATTAGGTCTCTTTGAGTTCTGGAGAAAAAAATGTTCCATACCTAAGAATAATACTGCTGTTCATACATTACACAAAGATCTGACAGCTTTGAGTGAGACCCAGAGCAGGGAAGAGCTTTTTTGCTTGGACCATATAGTCTGGTTGGGCCTATATAGTGCTGGAGGTGCTGATGATGGAAAAAGGTGTAGTGTGGAATTTATTATGGTAAGCCCCAATAAGAGAATCAAGATCAAGGCAAGTATGGTGAAAAATTACATTCCTTTTGAAAAAAAAAATCCTCTAGCTTTGTACTGGGACCTGGTAGCGAAACCAAATAGTCATTGATTTGGAACTGGCCATCATGAGCGAGGTCCTGTTGGACACATCAACTCAAAATCAGGCAGGCCCAGCATCAAGCCATCATAAGATGAAACTGGTACTTCTGGGATTGAGCACAACCAGCACCAGAGGGTATAAGCAAGCTGCATGAATGAGTAGCAAGATACCCATGACACCTGCTATAGTTGCACCAGCACCCCTCTGCTAGCTTATACCTATGGCCATGTGGGGAGTCCCATAAAACCAGTAATAAGAGGAAAAAAAAGACCAAGCTTGGATTATAGATGGGTCAGCTAGTATGTGGATGCAAGCTGAAAATAGATGACAGCTACATGGTGTCATGCATAGAAGACTTGGAAAACAGTGGTGAGGGAAAATCTTCCTGATGGGCAGAGCTTTGAGAGTGTACCTGGTCTTGCCCTTTGTATGCAAAGAGAAGTAGCCCCGGGTCAGAACATATGTGGACATATCACCAGGACAAATGGCCTGGCTGGCAGGACAGGAGACTGAAAGGAAAAAGATCAGAAAGTTAGAGAAAATAATGTCTGCAGTAGAAACACGTAGATGGACATACAGAAGTGGGCACAAAGTGGAAAGTTGTTTGTATCGCATGTTAAATTCAACTAGTGAGCATTTACTACAGAAGATACACCAAATAGACAGAAAAATTCACTCAGTTATTGTTAGCCAGGCTTTGTCAGAGGTCCCCTTTCTGCTGTGTGATGGAAAAATGAAGGAAGTCATCGTGGTGGCAGAGATGGAGACTATGCATGGATTGCCTTTTACCAAACTGAATATAGCCATTGCCACCTCTTGATGTCCAGTCTGCCAGCCATATAGACCAAGCACTAAGCTCTATTCCTTAAGAAGACCAATAGGCTACTTAGCAGCAAGTAGAATCCACTGAGTTCCTTTTATCCTGGAAGAGCCATTGATTTACTCTTTGAGGAATAGACTAGGAACACTTGTTCTTGATATGTGTTTGTCTTTTCTGTCCACACGTCCTAAGGAGCGTAAAGATTACCTGGTTCAGACATGAAATCCCACATAACGTAGGGTCTGACCAAAGGATTCTCTTCTCACAAAGGATATGGAGAAGTTGGCCCATGAAAATGGTATCACTAGTCTTATCCATATATTTCATTCCCCAGAAGCTACAGCATACATAAATTGTTGGAATACCCTGTTAAAGATGTAGCTGAAGTACCAGGTTGGCGGCAATACACTGCAATGATGACATATTCTCGAGGACTTGGTACATTCATTGAATCAGAGAACTGAGTATGGTGCTCCATCCCCAGTGGCTCTGGAAACAAAGGGTGGAAGCATGAGAGGTCCTACTTGCCATTGTTACCAATGACACAGTGGGCTTCCCCATCCCTATAATTCTGGGCTCTGCAGGGTTAGAGGTTCTGTTTCCCAAAACACTCTTGCCTAAGGACAGAGTAAACATCCCATTGGACCACAAGCCTTGGTTGCCACCAGGCACTTTGGACTCCAATGTCAAGAGTCTAGCAGGTAAGAAAAGGAATGGCCATCTTTTCAGAGGTAATTGACATGGGTCAGCAGGAAGAGGTAGGGCTGCTATTACATAATGGGCACAGGGTGTTTCCTAGTCCAACTGTGAATGGACAAGAGCAGCAATCCTGGTCTGTGAAGGGAATATCAGACCCCTCAAGAATGAGGATTTACTAACCAGTTAAGTCACTGAGACCAGCTGAGGTGGTAGCCAAGGGTGAGGAAAATTAGAATGGATAGTGGAGGAGGGATGGATGAGGACCCATTGTGGCCTTGAGACCAATAGCGGTGGCTGGGTTATAAGTTCATTCCATTAGCTTCCCTCTTCTAAGTTTTGTTTAATGAAGAGAGGCCCATGAGAGCCATGAAGGAGATGTTCCCTGAACATGGATGGAGAAAAAGATCTATGTGGTGCAGACTAGGTGTGTCACTCAGATCTCCCTTCAAGCCAGTACTTGCTGTCCTGTCATAAGGAGTGTGTTTACCTTTTAACTGATAGCCCCAGGGCCTCTTACACAGGAAGAAGTCGCTCAACCACTGAGCTACTGTGGTTCCCAGATAGCCTCCAGCCTTAAACTTCTTCAGGATCCGCCTTAGAATTCCAGGTAAAGTCACACACTTTCTCTAGTGGCCCCTGCCAATGACTGGCACGTAGGCCTAGCCATTTCTGCTCCTGAGCTCCCTCTTGGTCTGGCAGAGACTTTGTAAGTCTGCAACACAATATGACAGCTCCCTCGAAACAATCCTGCTTCTTCCCTGGTCTTCCACCAATGTTCAAAACACAGAGGGAGACTAATAATTGCTGTTCTTTTAGGGAAATGGTAATGTGGAAGAAAGTGCACTTTGGCCAGATGTAACCCAGGAGATCAGAGCCCTCGACCAGATTTTGAGAACCTAGGGTGGCATCCGGGCTCCTGTTTGGTGGTGGTGTGCTTGTGTTCAAGTTACTTCCTCAATTCCAGGGATGATATATTCAACTCGTGGAGTCTTGTAAATTCCACGAAACGTGCAAAACTAAAATACACGAAGCAGAGGCCCCAACTCAGAGGAAGCGCTCACTGCTGCCTTTTCTTTCCGGGAATGGGATGGGAGGGGTGGAGAGCGAGAGGACGCCTCAAAAGAGCTCCCAAGACTCGCGTCACTCGCCACTGAGTTAGACTTCTAAAAACTCCCCCCAAAGCCCCGAGGTCAATTTTTAGTTTCTCTGGATTGCGAAGAAGCCTCGCGGGCGACCGTCTGGGAAAACCCATCCTCGCCGAGCCTAGAATCAAGACTTTTCCGCGCTTGTTCACGTTCCACTTTCTTTCCATTTGGCATTAGATTGCAAATCTGACGCAAGGGCCAGTCGGTGATATCTGCCTTCTCGAGAACACCCTAGACCCGAGATGGAAACCGAAACTCCTGGGTTTAGCTAAGGGAGGAAGAGGAGGGCGCGCCGAGCTGGAGCACCGCCCGCGCCCGGGCCCGCGCCCGCCCCCGGGACACTTGTAAGTTTCGATTCTACGGGAAGCGGAGTCCTGCGCCCTCGGCTAGGCGGAGCAGGCACAGCCGCGCGCCATGACGGACCCAGAGGTGTGCTGTTTCATCACCAAAATCCTGTGCGCCCATGGGGGCCGCATGGCCCTGGACAAGCTGCTCGAGGAAATCGCACTCTCCGAGGCGCAGCTCTGCGAGGTGCTGGAGAAGGCTGGGCCCGACCGCTTCGTGGTGTTGGAGACTGGCGGCAGGGCCGGGGTCAGCCGGTCGGTGGTGGCCAACACTCGAGCCCGAGTCTGCCGTCGCAAGTTCTGCGACAGGCCCTGCGAAAACTTGCACCTCTGCAAGCTCAACCTGCTGGGCCGGTGCGGTTATTCTCACTCAGATCGGTGAGTGCGCAGGGCAGGGGCGGCTCCCCGCGTCTTTGGTGGGGGGAGATGGGCTGGGCTGCTGCACCCTCGCGGGGTGCGGGCGCCCGACAGCCTCTTTCTCCAGCTTCTGATTTCTCTGCTGCCCTTGGAGAGTCCCTACTCTGCGGATGCTCCCCTTGCTTCTGATTTCTCTGCTTACGTTGGAGAGACCCTAATCTGCGGAAGCTCCTACCTTGGCGGTCCCCTTCCCGCCGGCACCCAGAATATGGGTAACGCTGCCTTGCCTAGGTGGAGACTGCTTTTACCTCCCCCCATCCCCCCATCCCCCGCATCCCGCTAAGAGTAAAGTACTTTCTGGACAAGCCGGTCCTGCTGAAGTTGGAGGCGGGTTCCGGAATGAAGAAAAATGCCACGGCTCTCAGGAATCTCCGGTTTTTTACCTTTCTGCTACCCACGTCCCTAGACCTGTTGCGGTCTTCCCAGTTACCGCCGGCGCGCGCCGGACCTTCTCCACCGCTGCGAGCTCCTCGTCTCTGCCTGCCCTTCAATCTTAGCCGTCTCCAATGCTCCCATTTTCACCTTTCGGGAATCTGGCGCCAGTCCACACCATCTGGCAGGAATGGCCCTCCTCTAGGTCACCTGTGATAGAGTGTCGCTGAGCGCTTTTCTCTCTGCTGTGGCCCGCACGGTCGACCACCCCCTCTTGGGACTCCTGCCTTAAAACGGTCGTTTGAAATAGCGCGGCTTATTTCCTAGGCGTTGCTTCTGTGCTTCCACTTGCCCTTTTCTGCCTTCTCAATATAGGTGTGTCCCAAGGTTTGGCAAAAGCCTTTTGATTTGAAATTGTCTTGCAAGTGTTCTCCTACAAGAGCTCACTCCATTGGTTCAGCTGCCATGGCTATAAAGATGGCTTCCAAATATACGTTCGCTGCTCGGGGCAGCCTACTGACTTCACTTTCATCGTCTCGTAGTGTCCCCCGGAACTGCCATACCAGAGTATACTAGGTCAAACTCTTTTTCTTTCCCCAGGAAGTGTGTTGATCTTTCTCCTCCTTCACAAGCCATTAATCACCAAGCTCTTTCTGTGAAGTCTCCCATACCCATCTCCTGTCCATTCCTTTTTCCCATCTTACTTCCGAATGCATGCATTGCTGAATTAAATAAACCATTCTCTCTAGTCACAGTGGTTTCCCCCATCTAATCTGCCCCTATGTACTTATATCCAATTTTTTTTTCTGATATGGCATGTTTTACACTGTTCCCTTTCTTAAAAATCTCAAGTGGTGTCCCAGTGTCTAAAAGGGAGGCCGTCAAACTTTTTGATCACCCACTTCATACTAACAAAACAAAAATATAAACAAAAAAATCCCAACAAACTTTAGATTACTCACCTTAAGATATATGTGTGAAATAAGTATACAGAAGATAGATATTTTAAATGGATGAGACAGACGAGATAATAGTTTTAATAGACATTTTTTAAGATATTTTCGTTATAGAAGTTGTGAACTTACAAAACAGTCATGCATGTGTGTGGAATTCCCATACAATACCCCTCCATCAACACACTACATTGCTGTGGAACATTTGTTAGAGAATATGGGAATATCATCAGATTATTACCACTAACTATGGTTTATAGCATACAGATATTTCTGAAAAACTTGTATAGAGCAAAAAACCCTTTTTGCTCACTATAAAGTTTAAAAATGTGCTTGAATATAATTACTTATTTTAAAAATACTTATATAATACGTTGTGATGTAATAATTTGAACGTGTAATTTTGAGTTCCTGGAAGTGATGTTATAGAGGAAGTCATTTGAGACAGTGATGGAACAGCAGAAGAAACCACTGAGGAGAAAAGGAAAGAGGGTGGAGGATAGAAAGGGAAGGAACGTTCTAGCACTATACCGCATAGCGGTGGGGTTGGAAGACTTCATTATCGTTTTTCTGTTCTTAAAGTGAATGATGAGAAATTCTTTACCAACTTATGGTAGCTTTTTGTTTTAAACACTTGAAGTCCCAGGTACACATCATTTGACTTTAAAAGTTTTCAAAATTTGACCAATTCTCCTATCCCTGTCCTTAACTCCAATGAATTATTTTAAAGCAAATCCCAGATATCATTTCATTCATAAATATTCTAGTTAGTACTGCTATAAGATAAGGGCTATATATTATTAACATAACTACAATTATCACTTTAAGTTTATAATAATTCCTTAATTTCATCTAATGTCCAGTTGGTATTAAAATTCCCTGATTGTCTTATAAAATCAGACTTGCCTTTTCAGGGAAAAAAACCCTACACAGACATTATACTTAATTGTTTCAGTATATGCACACACACAATATTTTTAGAAACTTTAGTTTGATTTTATGAATTTTATTATGGTTTTTTTTTTTTTTTTGGTCTGGTTTGAAACATCAAAACCATTTTTAACTCATAAATTGGCAAATTTCAGGTATTTTCTGTATTTTATAAGAGGCTATATAATATAGAGATTACTTTATCTATGCAAGTTTGAGTGCACACTCCAGAGATTCATTAAAGTTATTTTTTTAGTGGGGTGATAAATTCTTATTTCTTATATATATTGGTCTGGTCATATTTTTATTTGCTTTTATATCAGTTTTGAGTTTGGGTATTACACTTTTCTAATTCTGTAATGTTCCCATAAGGACTTCTGTGTGAGAATTTTATTTTTCTGTCCTCAGAGCCTAGAAAATAACTTTTTGGCCAAGTGAGCCTTTAAATATTTTCTCCTCAGCAACTTATAAAACTTCGGCCTTCAAAACTTGACATGTGGGGGTCAAAGGACTTTCTTTTGTGGATTGCTGGTATTAATGGAATCTGTTGACCTATTGATATCCCTGTTGACATTGTTGCCGTTCAGTTCAGGAAATCTTTGTTTACCTCATGACAGTTTGCATTTTGCTGGATTTATAAAACTTCCTCTGTAGTGCTATTATTTATTGGTAGGCTTTCTATTATCTGTTCAGTACTTCCTTGTTTTTAGCTATACATTTTAATTGAGAATAAGACTTACCTTCAGTGTTGGATAATCATTTGTTTTGGTGGATAAATTTTGATCTTTCTGTTTGCTTTGCTGAAATGTATGCCCTTACACAGTTCTAATCCCAGCTGTGACACAAACAGTAACTACCATTTATTGAACAAATAACTTTATACCAAGCACTATGATAAGTACTTTACAGATGGTATACAAGTTAGTCTTTATGGTAGCTTCTAGGTAGGTATCACAAGCTCCATTTTAATGCGAGGAAATGCACGCCTAGTGATATTTAGAAATTTATCGAGGGTCACATAGCTGGTAGCCGGTAGACTTGGAGTTTGAATGTGGATCTGGAAGACATTTTAACCGGTACTTGCTTTGTCAAGAAGCTGTATGAAGTTTGATGTTTCATTAATTTATTTTTTGCAAGCATGATTTCTTTTTAAGTTTTTAAAGCAGGCTGAGTGCCTTCATCTTGCTTTGTGGTTTCTGCCAATGTGGGTATTTCCTCTAGGCCCTTTCCTGTTTATATGCCTTTCCCTTTTGGTTAATTGAAACTTTGCATGGGGGTGGGTAGGTAGGAAGTGTTAACTTTTTCAAAAATTGAAGGAAAAAATAACCAAAAAGCACAAAGAATAATGTAACAAGCATCAGAATACTTCTCTCCCAGAATGAATAAATGTTTATAATGTTCATTTTTGCTTCTTATCTTTTAAAATAAAATAAAAAATCGTAATAAGCTTAAGGTCATTTTTTTCCCTTCTGCCCCAGTCTCATTCCCCTTCCCAAGAGCAACCTCAGTCATGCTTTTGGCATGGATACTGCCCATCCCTGTTTTTATAGCTTCCTCACATTTATATTTGTACCTGTATACAAAATGCACTATTGTTTTTTGTGTTTTAGAATTTTTACTCAATGTTATGTTTTTGAAATCTATTCATGTTGATACATAAAGACCTAGTTCATTCATTTTAAGAGCTGTGTGGTGTCTCATATGACTTATATAAAACTTATTTATCTATTCCTCCAATAGTGGACATTTGGGTTATTTTCCATTTTTTTGCTACAACAAACCAGGCTGCCAAGAATACACAGGTCAGTGTCTTTTTTTTCCCTCTATTTAAAAAAAAAAGTTACATTAAAAAAATATGAGGTCCCCATCACCCTCCTCACCCCACTCCTCCCACATTAATAACCTCTTTCATCATCGTGGGACATTCATTGCATTTAGTGAATACTTTTTGTAGCACTGCTGCACCACGTGGATAATGGTTTACATTGTAGTTTACACTCTCCCCCAGTTCACCCAGTGGGCCATGGCAGTGCGTACAATGTCCAGCATCTGTCCCTGCAGTACCACCCAGGACTACTCCAAGTCCTGAAAATGCCCCCACATCGTATCTCTTCTTTTCTCTCCCTACCCTCAGCAGCTACTGTGGCCACTTTCTCCATATCAATGCTACAGTTTCTTCCATTACTAACCACAATAGTTCCATAGTAGAATATCAGTAAGTCTATTCTAATCTAGACTCTATTCCTCCATTCTGTGGACCCTGGGATGGTTATGTCCAGTCCACATCTATATTGAGAGGGGGCTTAGATTCCACATGGCTGATGGATGCAGTTCTCCTGCTTGCAGTTGTAGGCACTCTGGGCTCCTGGGTGTGGTGGTTGACCTTCACCTTCCTGTTAGCTGGCCGGGGTAAGTCCAATAAACCAGAGGGTAGGAGTTGCAAGTCTGCCGAGGCTCAGGGCCTGGCTCTGACATGGACAGTCCAAAGATTCAAGTCTCCTGAGTATACACCAACTCCAGCGCCAACCACAGGTCCGGTAAAAGTGACAGAAGAGGCATGTGTAGGAAGGCCACATCTGAGTCCGACTCCCTCACACTCAGAAACACAAACTCTGAAGTAGGGCCAACTGTACATGTCAGTGCCTTTTAGTGCTCATGGTAACAGTCTCTCTGAGATAATTAGAAGTGGAGTTTCTGGGTTGAATTGTTGTACAGCTTCAAATTTACCAGATTCTGACAAGTTATTCTTAAAGGTGGTTGTATCAACTTATGTTTTCATGTTTGTGACTCCCAGTTTCCCCATGTATGGCCAACTAACCTTTGCTATTATCAGACTTGTGTATGCATAAACCAGCTTAAATAGTATGTTACTCAATTAAATCCTCCTGAATTTGCTTCCTTGATCATCTTCCCCTTCTTCGAGAGGGTAACTGGAGATAATTACTGTGCTGTATTTGGTATTTTATTTTTCCCCACATATTTGTTTAGTATTTCACTACATATGTGTGTATTTTTAAACAATAGTTAGGATTGCTTTGAATGTTCTCAAGCCTGCATTTCTGTCAATGATTTTGATACTGCAACTTGCTTTATTTTTTTACCACGATGTTTCTGAGACTCACCCCTAATGTGCAGAGCTATGTGTCTATCCCACCTGGAGAGCTGGAGAAAGGGGAACTTCTATCCTGGCTCTGTGATTTACAGGACCTACTTCTGGCCCTCCTCCAGTTGTCTCTCTCCTCACCAGTTGAGGAGTACATGGGGCCAAGGAAATGCCCCCATCTGGGGCCTATGCCCCCCATTCCACTTCTAGATCATTACTGGGATCCTGGGACTGTAGAATTTTAAAGCCGACTTCCAGGGCCTGTGTTCTTTTCTGGGTCTTCCTAGGTGTGTAAGGAATTTGGATGTGAAGCTGGCCTGTCCACTGCCCCTGTGTGAACCCACTAGCAGTGTGGGACAGAGTCAGGGTTGGAAGCCAAGGCTGGCTTTCTCCTCTCTGCCATAGTCTTTCATATAACTTTGAGAAATCTGGGAATTACAAATTTAAATTTGGTCTTCCAGGTTATTATGAAAGTTTATTTACCAAGAGAGGAGGATAAAATGAGTTGTATTTAATTGTTTTTTGGCTTGATTTATAATTTTAAATATTTAGGCGTATGGTGCATGAGTCTCCATTTTATAGTCTTGTCTGGGCCCCACAAATTTGTTTGTATGAATGTATACAATTTATATATCAGTTTTCCTATTATTAAAATTTAGACTATTTTTCATTTTTTGTTATTACAAACCATGATGTGCTGGACATTTTTGTATATGTCTCCTTGTGTACATATTGAAGTTTTCCTAGGCTATTAGTGGAATTCCCATATTTATATTAAGTTTTATGAGATAATACCAAATTGTTTTCCAAAGTGAGTATACAAAGTTATACTCCCACCAGAAGAATATGACTACTGTCTTGCTTCATATTTCTGCCACTTGACCTCATCAGACTTTTAAAATTTGTGCAATTCAAGGGATATGAAATTAAATCTCATTGTGGTTTTAATTCTTTTTATATTCTGGGGCTCTGTCCCCTTTAAGTCATATTGCTTGTTTTTTGTGATGGTGTTATTTGGTGTCTGATTTTTGTAGCTGCTTCTTATTTGCATTTTACTTTTATTGTCATCTTAATGCCATATATATACATTTGTAAGAGCCTTTTTGAAACAATTTAAATAATTTCAAAGTGTACAGCTCAGTGGCATGACATACATGTACAGTGTTGTGCAACCATTACCACTCTCTAGTTTCAGAACATTTTCATCACCCAAAAAGAAACCAGCACCTAACAGCTGTCACCCCTCATTTTCCTCTTCCCCCAGCCCCTGGCAACCAATAATCTGCTTTCTGTCTCTATGGATTCACCTATTCTCAACATTTCATAGAAATGAAATCATACAATATGTGGCCTTTTGCATCCAGCTTCTTTCACACAGCATGATTTCAAGGTTTATGTTTTGCTTTTGCCTGTTACATTTTGTTTGTGTGGGTGTATTTACCCAGGAGGAGTCTTTCTGGAAGTTCATTCTATTACTGACTGTGTACTAACTGTCCAAGGAGTCACGTTGTCAGGCTGAAGGCCTTAGAGGCACGTACATTTCTGTAACATCATGGCACAAAAAAAGGTCATTTGGGAATTTTTCTTTTCTTTTCAAATTTTGCTTCATTTTTATTACAACTTGAGCACATTTGACTTTCAATTTCTACAGTTTTCTGCAAATATTAATAAAACTAAAAACTTTTCCTTATAAGTGATATGGTGAGCCATGATAAAATCTTTAATAGTGACAAGTAGGCATCTGAGAACAAAATACTTTCTACTTTTTACATAATCTATAGACATCAAAATTAAGAATTCAAAATAAGTATAGACTTCTTTTACTTCCATAAAAGACTTCTGATTTGCTCCTGGCACATTTACTTCCCAACAGGTGCCTCAGATCTTTACTTACTGGCTACTTTAGACTAGACTAGGTCCCAAGGTGAGGGTGGAAAGGGAGTGAAATAATCCAGAAGGACTTCAGATTTCAGGCCCAGTGAGAAGTCAGTTTATCCAAGTTGGAGCAGGGGAGCTATACGCAGGTTTGGAGTTGAGAGTAGAGACCCCTGTTTTATTTTTTAGGTCTTTCCCATACTTCCCCATACTGGGAACAGATTTTAATACATCTCAGACCAATTCAGGGCAACAGGTTAAGGAAGGTTGTCTAGGGCAGTGGTTTCCAAACATTTTGATCCTTCATTCCTGTCTGTAGAGAACATTATGAGCATGTACTCCTAATATATGTATAGTTACTTATAAATTATATAAAGTACAACTCTTAATTTTTATATTGAATTTTAATAAGACCTTATTTTTTACATTTTTTATAAAAATAAATATTGAGAGAAGTTCTAATATTTTCCCCACACCCTAATGGATCATTGGGCAGCCTCTGGGGTATAGGCATCTAGCTTTGGAGCAGTAGTTGTCAAACAATGGTGCACATTTGAAATGGCGGAACTTATTAAAACACGGATTCCTAAGTCACACATCAAGAATTCTGGTTCAGAAGGTGTGGGTTGGGGTCTGGGAATTGGCCTTTTAACCATTGCACCAAAGGATTCTTTTGTAGGGGTTCAGGAACCAGACTTTCCTTAATAATACCTGGGGATATGCTTCCCGGTTTAAAAAAGTACTGCTTTCTCATAGGTCAGAGTGATGTGTTGGTTATTGTATATGATAGACACACAAGCCATAGGAACCCTTTGGCATTTAGTAACCCAATAAACATTATTGAGCACATACTTGGTGTTGCAAAAAGTAGGATATTCTAAAGACTTTTACCCCTTCCTCTCTCCTAGACTCAGGATCCTTCAAATAGTATTAAGCAGTTAATTCGTCTTCATCTCTGATGTATTTCACTGTTCTTAACTCAAAGAGATTCGTGTTGGGACATATGACTGGGGGAGAAACAGTCTTGTAAGAGGAGAGGAGGTTTGTGTGACCTGCTTTGTCAGCATCATCAAGATTTTGGCAATACCTTCATCACCTCCTACTCTTTGCTTTCTCTACTTCCTAGGCTTTTTCTAAGTCCTGATATTGACTTAAAAGCCTGCTTCCTGAACATTGCAGCACAATGGAATCACTCAGGGACTTTCTTTAAAATACTGATGCCTGGCTCCCTGTCTCCCCGTCTCCTCCCCCTCCACCCCAAACATTCTGATTTAATTTGGTTGGGGTGTGAATTGGGCATCAGGATGTTTAAAAAGTCACTAGGTGATTCTAATATGTAGCAAAGTTTAAGGAATCCCACTAATTTAGGGGGCTGGACTAGAGAAACAGGTCAAGACTGGGGAGATGGACCACATGTTAGTTGATTTTTGGTGCTGATTGCCCCACTCCTGGTACAACTACAAAATACACACAGATCCCTGGCCTCCCCTTGACGCCATCCTCAGCTGGCCCGGTCCCCTCCAGTTGCCCTCTGCTGCCCAGTCTTGGAACCTACTCGGGTGTATTCCTCTCCTGGCTGCGGTCTGCAGCCATCTGCAGCTGGGGCTTGCCCAAGTTGTAGCAGTCAGCTGGGGTTCTCTGCTTTGTGCCTAATAAGTTCTGGGTAATACAGCTGTGGGTAAAGCAAACCTGTTCTCTACCCCTTCTCTTCCCTGATATTGTCGCTTAGCTGCCTGTGTGTTCTCTGCTGATCTACTTGGTTTCTCCCTGCTTGTACTAGAGGTTCCAGAGTCACTGAACCCCTACCCCCACCTCTGAAACATGGCAGCTTAATCCTGAACACAAGAAGTACAAACATATAGAGATTATGAATCTCGCGGCTGAAAAATAAGACCCTTTTAGGGTTGTTTTTGATTGAAGATATTTTATTTTTAGGCCAACATTCTCTAGATTTTATCTTTCACGTATCCAGGTTGCTTTCTTTCCTTACTTATATCTTGGTAAGCTCTTTCCTATTTTCTGTACAAATTAATTTTTATTTGTTTTTATCAACTTGTTGGCTCACAGACAGGTGATGGAAAAGATGGGAAGGGATATTTCTATGCAAGTTACTGTCAAAAAGCAAGTTTCCCTTGGGACATTTGTGATCTCTTTCCTCTTAGTCTGGCTTTTGAGCCAAGGGCTGGCCTGTGTTTACTGACTTGTAAAGTACAAGATCTCAGAGGTGAGCATCTAGTTCAGGAATCTAACCTATGATCGAATCTGACCAGACTTGTCTCTCTTTCTGGGACTCATTTCTTTCTGGGCTCAGCTGCTCTCTTTTCTTCACAGGTCAGCTGTAGACTATCAGGCTCATCTCTCTTCCTGGGGCCTCTGCTGTGTCTATGGGGTGCACTCAGTTCCTCTGTGTTCTTCTCTATGTGTCTACTTCCATGTGAGAATCTGTTTTATCTACCCAAAGGGACTGGGACTCAATGCTAAGTCACACTCTAATAATGTGGTTATTATTAGAGTGTCTAATCTTAACATAATTTAAATAGCTGTTTCAGCTGAATGTAATAGAATCAAAGGGTATCGTGCCCAGAGAAACAGACCAATATCTCCTTTTTGGAATTCATAAATAATACCAAACTGCCATACAGGAAGTGGATGTGGCTCAACTGATAGCGCATCTGTCTATTATATGGAGGGTCCAGGGTTCAATCCCCAGGACCTCCTGACCTGTGTGGTAAGCTGGCCCATGTGCAGGGCTGCTGCACACAAGGAGTGCCCTGCCATGCAGGGGCACCCCTGTGTAGGGATGCCCCCCACACAAGGAGTGTGCCCAGTAAGGAGAGCCGCCTGCATGAAAAAAGCACAGCCTGCCCAGTAGTGGCGCTGCACACATGGAGAGCTGATGCAGCAAGATGATGCAACAAAAAGAGACGCAGTTTCCCAGTGCTGCCAGATAATGCAAGCGGATGCAGAAGAACACGCAGCGAATGGACAGAGAGAGCAGACAATGGAGGGGAAGGGGAGAGAAATAAATAAAATAAATCTTAAAAAAAAAAAAATTCTGGAATTTAAAAAAATGCTACATACATTAAGCATCAGTGCCCATTCTCAACCCATATTTTGTTTCCTAGTAACCTGTACTCTAGAGTTTACCTCTGAGAGTTTACTTATCATATTTAGTTCATATGAGTGGGACCATTACAATATTTGTCCTTTTGTGTCCAGTTTATTTCACTCCACATAATACCCTCAAGGTTCACCCATGTTGTCATATTCATCCCGATATGTATGTATATACCACATTTTGTTTATCCATTCTTTGGTTGGTGGACACTTGGGCTGGTTCCATATTTTAGCAATTTCAACTCATGCTGTTTTAAGTTTATCTGCTCCAAGCACTGGCAGCATTCTGCAAACGATTGTTTTTCCCTGGGCAATTCATATTGGTTTGTAGGTGAGCTCTTTTCTGCATTAGTAGGTTGGAAGTTTTTGTGCCATTTCACCAGCCTATGTAGGACCCATTGTCTTGCTTCTCCAAATGTGCTCCTTGGACCAGCATCAATGGCACCATCTAGAGCTTGTTAGAAATAAGAATTCCTATCCCATTCTCCAGATCTGATTCAGGAACCCTTGGAGTAGAGCCCAGGAGTCAGTGCTCCATCAAACTTTGGTGGACTTCTGATGCCCACCAAAGTTTGAGAATCATCCCATACATCTGGGATGGGGCCTGAGAATTTGCATTTTGCATAACCTCCCAGATGATGCTGATGGTGCTTGTCTGGGGATCATACTTTGAAAACAACTGGCCTAGAGAGGTCTGAGATGCCATGGGAGACTTTCACACTATTTCTGGCTTAAGCCAATTTGTCAGTATTAAGGCCCTAGAGCTGGGACAGAGTGATCAGAGGAAGGTGGAAACGAAGCTTCTCCAACCTTAAAACCTACACATGATCTCCATCATGTGACCTGTGTCACTGAGCTTGTCTCCTCAATGCTAATCTAAACAAATAGTTTCTATAATTTATTGTGCCCCTATTACACTCTTTATATATTTATACACATTATGTCTCCTTTTACTTGCCTCTCAATTTTCCATTTAGTAGTGGGGAACAGTGGTTAATCCAAAACAGTGAATTATTTTCCTTTCAGCTTGAAAAAGTTTAAGATCTTTCTGTTTTTATTTTTCCAATTTGCTTGTTTGTTTTGTTTTGTTTTTTGAGATCTGGGGGTAATTTTCAGATCTTTTTCTTGCCTGAGTCACCTTTGCCTTCTCACTTTGTCAAGGCTTAGTTTTCCCAAATAGAAAATAAACTGCTACATAACAGGGTTATTATGACAACTAAATTAAATAACAGATGTGAAGTTCCTACCACTTAGTATTTATGTAATCAGTGTTGATTTTTGTACTTCCAGTTATACTTAACCCCAAGTAGAATGTGAGCACAAACTACACCCATGTGGCTGATCAATATGCTGAAACTGGGAGAAAGAAAAAGCCTTTAAGTAGGTGGGGAGAAGTCTAGAGAATGTGGGAAAACACCAGAGCCTCCCAGGGAATGGGCAGCAGGTCAGAAGCCAGGGGTAGACATACACATTAGAGATTGAAGCTGGCTTCAAGGTGAGTATCATAGAATCCAGAGAAATGTAGGCTGAGAAAAGCCAGAGAGTCATGTTTCTTGGGGAAAGGGAGTTAGGCTGATGGTGCTGAAAAGTTGGTCTGAGTGTGGAGATGGGAAATTAGAGGTAAAAATGGCTCTTCAGAGGGGCAAGATGGTGACAGAATAGGGCACTCCAAGAGTCAGCTCGTCCTTCATGGCAGTTAGTAATCACCCAGAGCTACCTAAATCACCTGTTTGGAAGGGGAATGAGAGACCAGAAGAGTATCCTGTAACATCCTTGGAAGAATGGAGGGAAGAGACTGCCCACCTGCAGTGAAGATTCATGAGTAGATTACTCCATGCCACAGAGGTCAGCTCGCACATCCTCCACTGACAGTGCCAGACATTTCTGGAGCTATTCCCTGGCTGGAGTTGGAAGCTCCATTTCCCAAAAATGAGGGGGGCAAGAGACAGTTGGGCACTGACTTCAGCTACTGATTTGTAAATTGACTGCCTAAAGTCTAATCCTAAGAACATTGTGTGGCAGTTTGAGATTATTTCATGAATCCCAAAAAGAGAAAGATTATGTTTGTAAGCTAATCTGTTACCCTGGATGTGAGAACCTTTGATTGCATTAAATTCAGCTGAGGTGTTTTAAATTAAATTGCCTGTTAAGATAAGGGCTTTTTTGATTTGTCCGTGCCAGTTAGGTGTGACACTCAGTTTGAATCCCCACCCACTTTGTGCTTCTGATATAAATGGACACTCACATGGACAAGCAGACACAAGAAGAGACACCGAGGAGAGAACTTTGTCATTTTTGATCCTGTCATGTGATAGAAAGAAGATGGCTCAAACAGCTAAAGCCCTGAGGAGAGATGGATCATTTGCCTGAGCGTTTATAGCTGGCCTTGGAAAAGAGCCGAGACTGATAGAGGAAGTCCTGAGAGACAAGCTCTCTGCCAGCCTACAACTGAGATCAGGAAGATGCCGGGCCCACAAAGACTCAGAGGAAGAAGAAGCCTAGAGGGGAAGGCTGCAACCTGACAGAGATCACCTGCCATGTTGGTTCAACACATGGCAGCTGACTTTGATGAGAACTTACCTCTTATGGTAATTTGAGGTGGACTTTCCATGGCCTTGGGACTGTAAGCTTTTTTTTTTAAACAAATCAATTTTCTTGATATATATTAATACAGCATAAATCCATCCAAAGTGTACTGTCAGTGGTATTTGGTATAATCACATAGTTGTGCATTCATCACTTTGATCATTATTAGTGTTTCATTATTCCAATAATAGTAATAATAATAAACAAAAGAAACAAACAAAACTCATCACCTGTCCATCTCTCTGTGGTTCCCCTGCCATACATAATTGCTATTCTGTTTCTGTCTCTCTAGTTTATTTGTATTAATATTTTGTAAAAATAGTCTTATATATGCAATATCACCCATATTCATATTTTGCATGAGGTTTCACTATGTTATATGTGGGACTGTAAGCTATAGCTGGAACCTGTCCAAGATGGCAAAAGGCCAGTAACCTCCATTTTAACTTCATCCCCTTGAAAGAGGGGAAGTGGGGCTGATTGAAGATCACAGTGATGGTGGGGCCCGGTTTCTTTCCACCCAGGTTGGATTTCTGCCCTAGCCTAGTCTCCAGCCCTACTTCTGGCAGGGAGGAAGCTGGGGGACCTGCACCAACCTCTCTGGGCAACTATATTTGCTTTCAGTCTGAGACTGTTGGATACATCTGTGGCTCCATCCCCACCTCTGACAGGGAAGGAGGAGGGACACTGTTCAGCCTCTCTGGACAACTGCAGGTGCTTTTGGCCCACATGAACTAGACTTGTATGCACCTATGGCTCCATCCTTAGCCCTGACAGGGTAGGAGGAAGGATAGTGCTCCCTCAGTCTCTCTGGGCAACTGCCGCTGCTTTTGGCCTGCACAGACTAGATTGTTGGGCACTCTGTGGCTCCATCCCTGCACCTGATGGGAATGAGGAGGGCACATGCTCCCTCAGTCTCTCTGGACAATTGCAATCACTTTTGGCCCGCACAGACAAGATTGTTGTACACACCTGTGACTCCATCCCCACCCCTGGCAGGGGAGGAGAGGGGGCTGGTGCTTTGTCAGTCTATCTGGGAAACTGTGGTCAGTTGTGATTCACAAGGCTTAATTTGCTGCCCATATCTGCAGCTCCATCCCCACCCTAGGAAGGGGAGGAAGAGGTGTGGAGCTTCATCAGTCTCTCCAAGCAACTACAGATGGTCTTGTCCTGCATGGCTTGGATCGCTGCACATGTCTGTGGCTCCATCCCTACTCTTGGGAGAAAGGTGGGAGCAGTTTCTTTGTCCCTGGAGCAATGCAGACAGCGTCACCCTCCACAATTATAGTAACTACTACTGTACCTTCTACTCTTACTCCACAACCATCAATGGAGAAAAGGCAAGAAACAGATGAAAAAGAACTGAAAAAACTCAGATTGGCTAAATATGAACCACTATCAAGTTCCAAGTTAAGTTGAACCAAGTTTCGAAGAGGCGAGATAGCACAAAGCCAATCAAGTAGAAAACCCTGGATGAAAGAGAGAAACTGAGCCCAAAATAAATGCCCGGAGTAAATCCGATGCCAAGTCACCAACAAAAAAATTATAGTACATACCAAGAAACAGGAAGATATGGCCCAGTCAAAGAAACAGACTAGGCCTCCAGATGACATAAAGGAGTTGAGACAACTAATCATAGATGTTCACACAGATCTCCTTAATAAATTGAGTAAGATGGCTAAAGAGATTAAGGATATCGAGAAGACACTGAGTGAGCACAAGGAAGAATTTGAAGGCATACATAGACAAATAGCTGATCTTATAAGAATAAAAGGCACATTAAATGAAATTAAAAAAGCACTGGAGGTAACAGTAGATTTAAAGAGGCAGAAGAAAGGCTCAGTGAGCTTGAAGACAGGGCCTCCAAAGGCAAACTTACACACTCACACACAAAGATAAAAGACTGAAAAAGTTGAACAGGTTCTCAGGGAACTAGATGATGGCAAGAGACATGCAAACATATGTGTCATGAGTGTCCTGAAGGAGAAGAGAAAGGAAAAGAGGCAGAAGGAATATTTGAGGAAATAATGGAATAAAATTTCCCAACCCTATTAAAGGACATAGATATCCCTGCCCAAGAAGCACAATGTGCTCCCATCCAAATAAATCTGAATTGACCTACTCCAAGGTACATACTAATCAGGATGTCAAATACCAAAGATAAAGAGAGAATCCTGAAAGCAGTAAGAGAAAAGCAATTCATCACATACAAGGGTGCCCAAAGAGATTAAGTGCTGACTTCTAATTAGAAGCCAAGAAGGCAGTGGCATGATATATTTAAGATATTGAAAGAGAAAAATTGCCAGCCAATAATCTTATATCTGGCAAAATTGTCTTTCAAAAAAAAAAAGAGGGTGAGTTTAGAATAGTCACAGATAAACAGAAAATGTGGTAATTTGTAAACATGAGACCAGCTTTGTTGGATATACTAAAGAGAGTGCTACAGCCTAGAAAGTAAAGACAGGAGAGAAAGGCTTGGAAAAGAGTCTAGAAATGAAGATTATATCAGTAAAAAAAATTAAAAGTGTAAAAAGAGTGGTGAAAATAAGATATAACACATAAAACCCAAAGCCAAAATGGGTGAAGTAAGAATTGTTTTTACAGTAACAACACTGTTAATGGATTAATCTTCCTAATCAAATGTCCCAGACTGGCAGAATGGATTAGAAAATATGTGCCATTTATATGCTGTCTACAAGAGACTCCCCTTAGTAGACCCAAGGATACAAATAGATTGAAAGTGAAAGGCTGGATAAAGATATTCCATGCATGCAGTATATTTTTTAAAAAGTGAGTAGATGTACCTCAATGGTTGAGCACCTCCTTCCCATGTACAAGGTCCTGGGTACCTCCTAGGTACCTCCTAAAAAAAAAAAAAAAGCCGGAGTAGCTATATTTATATCTGATGAAGTAGACTTTAAAAGCAAAGTTATTATTAGAGACAAGGAAGGACATTATATATTAATAAGGGAGGTTGTATGTACCTAATCAGGATGCCAAATTACTTGAGGCAAACACTAGCAAAACTGAAGGGAAAAATAGATGTCTCTACAATAATAGTTGGAGACTTCAATACATTACTCTCAGCATTGGATAGAACATCTCGACAGAGGACCAACAAAGAAATAGCTTGAATAATATGATAAATGACCTAAACCTAAGAGACATATACAGAATAGTGCAACCCAAAAGAGTAGGATTCATCTCAAGTGCTCACGGATCCTTCTACTGGATAGACCATGTGTTGGGCCACAAAACAGATCTCAATAAATTTAAAAAGATCAAAATTATACAAGTATTTTCTCTGATCATAAGGGAATAAAGCTGGAAATCAACAACAGGCAGAAAAAGGGAAAATTCACAAATACATGGAGATTAACAACACACTTCAATAATCAGTGGATCAAAGAAGAAAATCTCAAAAAAATACTAGCTAGTCAAATCCAACAGTGCGTGAAAAGAATTATTCATCATGATCAACTGGGTTTTATACCAGGCATGCAAGGGTGGTTCAACACTGGAAATTCGACACAAGAAAAATTTGGCATAATACTTCAAACTAATAGAGAAGAAAAATCACATGATCATCTCGATTGGCACAGAAGAGGCATTTGACGAAATACCATATCCTTTCTTGATAAAAAATACTCCAAAATATAGGAATTGAAGGAAACTTTCTCAATATGATAAAGGGTATATATGAAAAACCCACAGCTAACATTGTACTCAATGGTGAAAGACTGGAAACTTTCCTGTTGAGATCAGGAACAAGACAAGGATGCCCACTATCACCATTGTTGTTCAATATAGTGCTAGAGCAATAAGTAAGACAAAGATTTAAAAGAAGTCCAAATTGGAAAGGAGGAAGTAAACTTTTGCTATTTGCAGATGATAATGGTTTTATAACTAGAAAGTTCTGAAAACTATAACAAAGCTACTAGAGCTTATAAATGATGTCATCAGAGTGGCAGGATACAAGATGAATATGATAAAATCAATAGTGTTTCTATAAACTAGTAATGAGCAATCTGAAAAGTAAGTCAAGAAAATTCTGTTTACGATAGTAACTAAAAGAATAAAATATTTAGGAATAAACTTAACCAAGGACATAAAGCTCTTGTACTTAGAAAACTACAGTGCATTGCTAAAAGAAATCAAGTAAGACCTAAATAAATGGAAGAACATAACTGTGTTCATGGAGTGGAAGACTACATATAATTAAGATGCCAATTCTACCAAAATTGATATACAGAATCAGTGCAATCCTGATGAAAATTCCAACAGCCCTTTAAAAAAAAAAAAGAAATGGGAAACCCAATCATCATATTTATTTGGAAGGGTAGGGGATCTGAATAAGCAGAAACATCTTAAAAAGAAGGACAAAGTTGGAGGACTTTCACTTCTAAATCATAATACCTAGCAATAGTGATAAATACAGCATGGGATTGGCATAAGATAGGCATATAGACCAATGGAACTGAATTGATGGTTCAGAAGCAGACCTTCACCTCTACGGTAAAGTGATTTTTGACAAGATTGTTAAGCCCACCCAGCCAGGGCAGAACAGTTTTTTCAACAAATGGTGCTGGTAAAACTGGATATCCAAATCTAAAAGAAAGAAAGAGGACCCCTATCTCACACCTTCTAGAAAAATTAACTCAGAATGGATCAAAGACCTAAATATAAAAGCTTAAAACATAAAACACCTAGAAGAAAATGTAGGGAATCATCTTCAATACCTGGTGGTAGGTGGTGGTTTCTTAAATCTTACACTGAAAGCATGAGCAATGAAAGAAGAAAGGGATGAATGGAATCTCCTAAAACTTAAATACTTTTGTGCTTCAAAGGACTTTGTCAAGAAAGTGAAAAGGCAGCCCATTCAATGGAGAAACTATATTTGGAAACCACGTATCTGATAATGGTTTGATTTCCATGCTATATAAAGAGATCATACAACTCAACAATAAAAGAGCAAGAAATCCAATTTTAAAATGGGCAAGAGACTTAGACATTTCTCCAAAGAGGAAATGCAAATGGCAAAAAAGTACTATTGGAATTGTTCAATAGTACTAGCTATTAGGGAAATGCAAATCAAAACTAAAATGAGATATCATCTCACACCTCATAGAACAGTCATTATTTAAAAAACAGAACCCAACAAGTGCTGGAGAGGATGTGGAATGTTAGAATGGTGCACCCTTTGGAAGACAGTTTGGCAGCCCCTCAGGAAGCTAAATATAGAACTGCTCTATGATCTGGCAATCCCTCTATTAGGAATTTATCCAGAAGAATTGAAAACAGTGACATGAACAGACGTTTGAACACAGATGTCACAGTGGTGTTATTCGCAATTGCCAAAAGTTGGAAACATCCTAAGTGTCCATCAACCGATGAACGGATAAGCAAAATGTGGTGTGTGTAATATATATATGATGGAATACTATGCTGCTGTAAGAAAAAATGAAATTGAGACATATATGATGACATGAATGAACCTTGAGAACATTATGCTGAGTGAAATAAGCCAGACACAAAAGAGAAATATTGCATAATCTCACTAATATGAACTAAATAGGAAGAATAAATATATGGAATTAAAACCTAGATTATAGGTTACTAGGAGATAGGATGAGGGCTGAGAAGGGATACTGATGCTTAATGTATGTAGAATTTTTAATTAGCTTGACTGTAAAAGTGTGGAAGTAGATAGAGTTGATGGTAACACATTATAACATGCCTGGCTTATAAATGTAATTATGGCTGAATGGGGTAGTCTAGGGAAGTAAATGTCATTTGAAAGCAAGCAAGCTAGAGAATAATCTAGGGACTGAATAATATGAACCTGGAGGTGGATGAGGATTGTGGTTAATATTACAAATGCAAGAATGTTCTTCTATTAACTAGAACAAATGTACATCACTATTACAAGATGGTAAGAATATAGTGATGCATGGGAAAATACAATTAATGTAACTTATGGACTGTAGTTAACAGTAATATTGTAATATTATTGCATCAGTGTCAAAGAAGGTACTATATCAATGCTAAGGGTCAATAATAGGGGAGTATGGGATTTTTTCTTTTGGACTAAGGAAAATGTTCAAAAATTTACTGAGGTGATGACTGCACATCTCTGTAATGAAAGTGAGAGCCACTGAGTGTACGCTTTGGGTAGGTTTTATAAGGCATGTGACTATAACACACCGAACCATGTGAAGAGGGACTGTGGTTAACAGTAGAAATATATGAATGTTCTCTTAGCAGCTATAACAAATGGACAGTACTAATACATGGTGTTAATAATAGGGATGTATGGAAAAAATATACCAATTGTAAGTTATGGACCATAGTTAGTGGTAATAGTCTGATGATGTTCTTTCATAATCTGTAACATGTTCCACAGCAATGTAAGGTGTTGGTAGAAATGTCGTGTATGGGGAATTCAGCACATTATGCATGATTGTTTTGTAAGCTCACAACTTCTCTAATAAAAATATGTATGTTTAAAAAAAAGGAAAAAGAAAAGAGAAAAAAGCAGATCCTCACTCAGGCATCATCAGGGATCATGGCAAGCTCAGTGGATGCTGGGTACCACTCTTCCCCGTGCATTTGTGTCTTGGGTAGACATGGAAAAACCTGGACACTCAGGGTTCCCAAGCAGAAGAAAGTTCTCATTTGGTTGCTTGGCTGCCATTACTTATTTAAAGGAAGTGCTCATTCCAGGGGCCTCAGAAATGCCATATTCTTCCTCAGCTAGTACAGGGCAGATATAACTAAATCTGCATCTTGTAACCTGGAGAGGGGCTGGGTCTTCCTTTGTGACCCTTATATGGTCAGTCAGATGGTGCTGAAGGGAAAGCAAAGATGATTAATTTCTTCTAGTAACAATTGCCATGTATTTCAGAACCATAGAGCAGAGTCTTCCAAGGGTGGGGTGTTTCAGCGAGGTCATTTTTTAGCTTGATATCAAGAAAAACATTAATAGCAGTCATTGTCCAACATAATGGAATAGGATGCCTTATGAAGTAGCAAGGCACACACCTGGTAAAGCTAGAAGTGAAGGCATTTCTGCCTTGGGCTGGAGGTTGGAGATGACCTGTTATAGGAGTCTCTTCAATCCCCTCTCCTTTGAAGGTGAGGGGGTGATAAGGTAGAGTTCTAGCCCGGCCTGTGAGGAATCTGGGTACTGGGGACTTGGGGGAGCAGTTATCTGAAATCTCAATGCAGAACCCAAAGGCTTGCTGAGAGTTGAGATTAGCCTTATCAAGGAGTACAGAAACAGACACCAAAAGTCAGAGAGGAAGCAAGGGGAGGACCTGCCTAGGAAAACAGCTAGGATTGGGGCTATCACCCAGGACTTGATTATTTGCCATGACTTCTTGAATCAAGGAATGTGGGAGGGCTGGCTAAGTTTCAAGGACTCAGGCAATGGCTGACAGAGTCGTTGATTCCATAATTTTTCTTATGAGGCTCCACAGCTAGATCTGAAGGCAAGTCCATAATTTCAAAAATATTTTACACGGCTGGCAGTGTTTAAAGTGACTTTTAAAGATTAATTCTTAGAGAATAAATTTACCTGGATGTTTATATTTTCTTAAAAGTATTTTCTGAATTATTGAAACTGTAAGATAATTTTGCAAGGTCATTTTCAATTTCTGTTTACCAATGACATACAACAAAAAACTAATAGTGGTGACAGATAATATTTAATATTTGGAAAATCAGAATTATTAAAAGAAAAAATTTAAATCTTGATATGAAAAATAGAAGTAGATATGAATAAATGGAGAAATATGTCCTGTTCCAGAATCAGAAGATTTAATGTAACTAAGGTGATATACTTAAAATCCCATCTAATTTATGGAGTTAACATGAATTGAATTCCCAATATGATATATTATGGAAATGGAAAGGTACTAATAAAATTTCTATAAAGATATAATAGTTCAGTACACTAGAGAGTTTTTTGAAAAGGAACAATGGGAAGCACATGTGGCTAAAGTGATAAGGGCTCCACCTACCATATGGGAGGACTCGGGTTCAATTCCTGGGGCCTCCTGGTGAAAAAGAAGAGAAAGCGTGCCTGTGTGGTGAGCCTCTGCCTGCGTGGTGAGCTGAGTGCCTGCATGGTGAGCCATGTGCCCACGTGGTGAGCCAAGTGCCTGCATGACGAGCTGAGTGTCCATGTGGGTGCCTGTGTGGTGAACCAAGTGCCTGTAGGGCAAGTCAAGTGCCCATGTGGTGAGCCAAGCGCCCACGTGAGAACCTGGGCAGTGAGCCAGCGCCTGCGCAAGTGAGTCATGCAGCAAGATGATGACGCAACAAAAGAGAACAAGGAACTGAGGTGGTGCAATTGACAGGGAACCTCTCTTCACATCAGAGATCCCCAGGATTGAATCCCAGTGAATCCTAGAGGAGAAAGATAAGAAGAGGAGACAAAAAAAGAGGTAGATACAAAAGATCACACAGCAAATGGATACAGACAGCAAAAACTAAACTAAACTAAACAAAATAGCAGGGTGGGAGGGGGAGAGAAAAAAGAAAGGGAACAAGGCAATAATATGGTAGATTACTCTGTTAATAGCTAAAATCTGGTGAAAATGATATTTAAATTGTGATATTGGATTGAAAAGGGAATAATAGAGTGGAATAATAGATTCCCATAGTTCTAAACTTGTTAAAAGATTAATAAACAATAGAACAGGATAACAAAATAATAAGAAAGGAATCATACTTATTAGATGTTATTGAGAAGAGTTGACTTAAAATCCTTATATCCCTCTCTAATATTATTTGTCATAATAAACTTAAGATATTTTAAATAATCAAAGTAGAAAATATCTCTTAAATGTGAAACAAATTGATATAGTTATCCAACTGTGGGGGAGGAATTACTTTTGCAAGTATTAAAACAATTAGCTAAATTATGACTAGCTAATAGGAGGGACCTGTTCATATTAAAAATCCAGCACCAACAGCCTCAATAAATCCTTGACAAAAATGAAAAAAATACAAAAAGTTTTGAAAATAAGCAAGACTAATAAAAACTAGTAAAGATAAATATTCAGGGAAACGGACTTGGCTCAGTGGATAGAGTGTCTGCCTACCACATGGGAGGTCCACAGTTCAAACCCCGGGCCTCCTTGACCCGTGTGGAGCTGGCCCATGCGCAGTGCTGATGCGCGCAAGGAGTGCGCCCTGTAAGGAGAGCCGCCCAGCGCAAAAGGAAGTTAAGCCTGCCCAGGAATGGTGCGCAAGGAGTGCCCTGCCACACAAGGGAGTCCCGCGCCCAAGGAGTGTGCCCTGTAAGAAGAACTGCCCAGTGCGAAAGAAAGTGCAGCCTGCCCAGGAGTGGCGCCGCACACACGGAGAGCTGACACAGCAAGCTGACACAATGAAAAAGAGACAACAGATTCCTGGTGCCACTGACAATAATAGGAGTGGACACAGAAGAACACACAGTGAATGGACACAGAGAATAGACAACTGGGGCGGGGCGGGAGAAATAAAAATAAATCTTAAAAAAAAAGATAAATATTCAAAAATATAAAGAACAATTACAAATCTGTAGGTCAGCATACATTGTCCATTAGAGAAGGAGTTAAAAGATATGAACAAGTAGTGTAAATGAAAGGAAACGCAAGCATCAAGTTAACACTTGGGACTATTTCAGTCTTGCTAATAATTAAAATGCAAATTAATAAAAGCATGTCTATTTCATACCTACCGAAAGTTGCAAAAGTGATAAAATTCATTATTAATGTGCTTGCAGGAAAACAGACAGACTCAGATTGCTGGTATGTGTTTTTGGCGAGAAGTAGATCAAAATGAAACACAGGAAAATTATTGTACCCTTTGAGGCAATACTCCCCAAAGTATAAACCCAGGAAAATAATATAAAAAAAGAAAGAATATTTGTAAAAGGTGTAATTTTAGCTGTACCATTCATAATGAAAATCTAAGTATAACCTAAATGGCTGTCAACTTGATATAATGGTTTGTTCAAGTTAAGGGATTTTCATCTCTTTTTAAATTTATTTTATTTTATTTTAAAAGGCAACACTTACTGTTTGTTTTTTTAAAAGATTTATTTGTTTATTTCTCCCCCTCACCCTGTCTTCTCTCTGTGTCCATTTGCTGTGTGTTCTTCTGTGTCCGCTTGTATTCTCATCAGGCGGCACTGGGGAGCAGTGTCTCTTTTTTGTTGCGTCATCTTGCTGCGTCAGCTCTCCATGTGTGTGGCACCACTCCTGGTGGGCTGCAGTTTCGCGTGGGGTGGCTCTCCTTGGGCAGGGGGCCACTCCTTGCGTGGGGAGCACCCTTACGTGGGGTATCCCCGCATGGGCCGGCACTCCTTGTGCACAGCAGTACTACGCGTGGGCCAGCTCACCACACGAGCCAGGAGGCCCTGGGGATTGACCCTTTGGACCTCCTATATGGTAGGCGGTCGCTCTATCTGTTGAGCCATATCCACTTCCTTCTTTTTAAATTTAAAATACCTGTTTTAACTATACAGTTAAAAGCTTCTTCTATTCCTTTGTAGTCACAAGTAATATAAGTATACAGTGGTACATAAGATGTAGAAGAGATACAGCAGTGAAAATTTTTACATAATTAAAATTTTTTATAAAGGGAATTCTCTTTTCCCATTGACTTATTGCCAGTTCATAGGTGAGTTATCCTAATTATCTTTGTTTATTGATAGGTTGTCATTTTATTTTTAATAAATTTGCCAGTTTTTTCCTCTTCTCACTTTTCTGAACTATGTATATATATATATATATATATATATATATATATATATATATATATATATATAAGCTATAGCTTATGTTTACTAGGGAAACTACTGTTTAAAGAAATACCACAGTAGCTATTTAAAATGCAAATATGTCTGTGTGTGTATGTGTATACTTTATGAAGAAAATAGTCTTCCCTACCCCATCCATCTTTTCTGTAAGTTTAACTTTATACAGTCTATTATTTAACCTGGACCTATTTGTATTAGTTACCAAGGGGTTTGGGGATTGATCTTCTCTGACAAAGTTCCATAGGTGATTTCTTTTTCTTTATGTCTGTGAAATGAAAACACTGACAGTTGTCATGTCTTCTTCCAGGAATTTATGCAAATATTCTCATGATATTCTCTCAGAAAAGAACTTCAGAGTCTTGAAAAATCATGAGCTCTCTGGACTTAACCAAGAGGAATTAGCAGTGCTCCTCATTCAAAGTGACCCTTTTTTTATGCCTGAGGTAAGTTACGATTCCTCAGTTAAAAAAGAGGGAGAATATTATTTCTGGTGTTGTGTCGTGGATACGTTAGAGTAGGAACAGAAAACAAATGAAGGTTACACAAGACTCTGTAGGTGATATTGACAGTCAAGGCTGTTGCTGAGTAACAGGAGATTCTAGCAGTTTCCCTGCATTTGAGACTTCATAAGAATTTGAGTCTGGGATGCCTCCTCTGCTAAGCTGCTAGGGAACCTTGGGTCAGGAAGTATGATCTGAAGATATAATAGTAATAGGACTAATGGATGCTTTACATTGGAGGCAGCCTTCTGGAAGAGGCTTTGAGGCAAGGTTTGGAAGATGACAGGGTATATTGGTGACGGTACAGGCTAAGCTCCCTGACATAAATGCACTTTTATATATAGCAGTGTACCTATTGGGGGCCTCTGGAGGGTTAAAGTCTCCTCGAATCCGAGTTCAGCGTGATTCCCTAAGGATTTAAAAGCTTGTGTTCTGAAGGGTGATTCTGAGGGATGGTAACAATGAAAGCCAAAAACAGTGATTCAAATAAAATTTAATTTCTCTCTCACTTGATAGTCTAGCCCAGAGATCATTGAACTACAGCCCAAAGGCCAAATTTGGCCTGTCATCTGTTTTGACAAATAAAAATATTTTTTTTTATTATTTGGCTTAATCAACTCCAATCTAAATTAGTGCTTGACTTTTTAAAAAAATGTATTGAAGTATATCATTCATACATGAGCATACAAAAACAATAAATGTATAGTAATAGTTGTAACTTATAAAACAAACGTATATAACATCATATAGGACTCTCATAACTCACCCCACTACCAACACCTTGTATTGTTGTTAAACCTTTTTAACTATGATTAAGGAGCATTGTCAAATATTACTAGTAACCAAAGTATTTTTTCTCCAACCCACCCTATTATTATTATCTTTATATTATTTATATATGAATATACATCAATAATAAGTATATAGTAAAAGTTGTGAACTTACAAAGCAAACATCCATAACATCATACAGGGGTGCCATACATCAACCCTCCACCAACACCTTGTGTTGTCGCGAGATGTTTGTTACAAATTATGAAAGAATATTGTTAAAATCGTAATACTAATTATAGTCTTATCTTACATTTGGTGTGTTCCCCCCCCTACCCAACCTATTATTATTTTTTAAATATATATTTTTATGACAGGAGATGTAAACTTATAAAACAGTCATGCACATGAGCAGAATTCCCAAACAACGCCCCTCCATCAACACACCACACTGTGGTGAAAAATTTGTTACAGATAAGGTAAAGACATCTTATTGTTACCACTTCCATAGTGTACATTTGGCTCACATTTTCCATACTGCCCCAATATCAACAGAGTACATCTTTGGCACAGATGCAAGAATATTATTATTGTCAACCACAGTCCATAGGTCACTGCATTTGTATTTTTCCCATGCTTTTCCACATTCCCACAATGCTGCAGTAGTGATGTACTTTGCTTTGGCTCACAAAGGACACTCTTACGTTTGTACCATCAACCACAGTTCTGATCCACCTCTTGGTTTACTGTGCTATTCAGTTCCTAGATTATTCTCTATTATTCTGTCAACTGGCATTTACATACCTCAACTACCATTTTCAGCCAAATCTCCATTTATAAACTAGCTGTTACTATGTGTTACCATCCACCCTATACATTTCCACACTTTTACATTAGAGCTAATTAAAACTTCTACATACATTAAACATCAGTAGTCCATCTCACTCCTCCTCTTATCTCCTTTAAGAATCAGCCACCTACCCCAGGTCTTGAAAATATTTTCCTACAATTTCTTCTAGAAGCTTTATGGTTCTTGCTTTTATTTTTAGGTTTTTGATCCATTTTGGATCAAAATTTTTGGAAAAGGTGTGAGATAGGGGTCCTTTTTCCTTCTTCCAGCTATGGATATCTAGTTCTTCCAGCACCATTTATTGAATGGATTGTTCTACCCAAGCTGTGTGGTTTGACAATCAAGTAAAAAATCACTTGACCATACATGTGAGGGTCTTGTTTCTGAACCATCTGTTTGGTTTCATTGGCCTTTGTGTCTATCTTTATGCAAGTACCATACTGTTTTTACCACTATAGCTAGGTAATATGATTTAAAGTCTGGAGATGAGGGTTTACTTTTTCTTTTTATGATGTTTCTGGCTATTCAGGACCTTCCAAATAAACTTGATAATCATGATTTCAACTTTTTAAAAAAATGCTAGTGGAATTTTTATCAGGACTGTGTTGAATCTGTATATCAATTTGAGTAGAACTGACATCCTAATGATATTTAGTCTTCCAGTCCATGAGTATGGAATGTTCTTCCAATTATTTAGGCCTTTTTTTTTTTTTTTAAAGATTTATTTATTTATTTAATTTCCCCCCCTCCCCTGGTTGTCTGTTCTTGGTGTCTATTTGCTGCGTCTTGTTTCTTTTGTCCGCTTCTGTTGTCGTCAGCGGCAAGGGAAGTGTGGGCGGCGCCATTCCTGGGCAGGCTGCTCTTTCTTTTCACGCTGGGCGGCTTTCCTCACGGGCACACTCCTTGCGCGTGGGGCTCCCCCACGCGGGGGACACCCTTGCGTGGCACGGCACTCCTTGCGCGCATCAGCGCTGCGCATGGCCAGCTCCACACGGGTCAAGGAGGCCCGGGTTTTGAACCGCGGACCTCCCATATGGTAGACGGATGCCCTAACCACTGGGCCAAAGTCCGTTTCCCTAGGCCTTTTTTTGATTTCTTTTAACATTGAGTTGCAGTTTTCTGAATACAAGTGCTTTACATCATTGGTTAAGTTTATTCCTGACTATTTAAGTTTTATCTATCATATTTTATTTTCACCACTCTTTTGACACTTTTAGTTACTTTTATTGATATAATCTTCATTTCTAGACTCTCTTCCAGGCCCCTCTCTCCTGTCTTTTCTTTTTAGGCTCTAGCACACCCTTTAGTATCTCCTGAAAATCTGGTCTCTTGCTTAGAAATTCTCTCAGTTTCTGTTTATCTGTGAATATTCTAATTTCACCCTCATTTTTGAAAGACAGTCTTGCTGGATATAAGATTCTTGGCCGGAAGTTTTTCTCTTGTAGTATCTTAAATATGTCAGACCACTGTCATCTTGCCTCCATGGTTTCTGGTGAGAAATCACTTAATCTTACTGGGTTTGCATTATATGTTATGCATTGCTTTTCTCTTGCTCTTCTCAGAATTCTCTCTCTGTCTTTGGCATTTGACATTCTGATGAGTATGTGTCTCAGAGTTGGCCTATTTGGATTCTTTTGGATGGGAGTACGTTGTGCTTCGTGGACATGGATATCTATATCCTTCAATAGGGTTGGGAAATTTTCTACCACTGTTTCTTCAAATATTCCTTCTGCCCCTTTTCCCTTCTCTTCTTCTGGGACGTTCTTGACACATATGTTTGCACGACTGTTGCTGTCATTTAGTTCCCTGAGACCTTGTTCAATTTTTTCCATTCTTTTCTTCATCTGTTCTTTTGTATGTTCACTTTCAGAGGCCAATTATTCAAGCTCATCAATCCTTTCTTCTGCCTCCTCAAATCTGCTATTATATGATTCCAGTATTTTTAAAATTTCATTTATTGCACCTTTCCTTCCCATAACATCTGCTATTTTTCTATGTATGCTTTCAAATTCTTCTTTGTGCTCATCCAATGTCTTCTTAACATCCTTAATCTCTTTAGCCATCTCACTGAATTTATGAAGAAGATTTGTTTGAACATCTATGATTAGTTGTCTCAACTCCTTTATGTCATCTGGAGATTTATCTTGTTCCTTTAACTGGACCATAGCTCCCTGTTTCTTGATGTGGATTATAATTTTTTGTTGGTGTCTTGGTATCTGGCTTACTAGAGTATTTATTCTGGGTGCAGTTTTTCTCTTTAGGGCGTCCTGCCCTTTCTCCCTTGCTGGTTGTACAGTAGGAGCCAAGGATGTAGTTGGTGCTATAAGCTGTGGAGGCTTAAGGTGCCCTCATTGCCCCAGGAACCAGTGAAGCTTCTCCCAACTTTCTCCTTTGCAGGGATAGGGACAGAGTCACAGCTGTGTAGAATAATCCAAGTTGTGTAGGCCTAGACTGTAGTTGCCCAGAAAGACTGATGAAGCTTCACGCCCCTTTCTCCCCTGCCTAGGGTGGGAATGGAGCTATGGGTGTGGACAGCAATCTATGACCGCAGTTGTCCAGGTAGACTTCTGATTACTCAGTCTGTGCCAGACTAAGATACCTGCAGTTACCTGGATAGGCTGGTGCAGGGCCCGCCAGCCTCCTCCCTGCGAGTGGTGGGGCTGAAGCCTTGGCTAGGGCAGCAGGCCGATCTGGGTGAAAAATCCTGGTTCCTACCGTCCATATAGTTTTCGGTTAGCCGGGCTTCCCCTCAGGCTGGGGGTGGAGTAAAAATATTGGCCACCAGCCTCTTTCCGACTTGGACAGGCTCAAACTTTAGCTTTTCTTAGGGTTATACTTTAGTCTGTTGAATTTACTCATTAGTAGCTGAAGTTGGTGCCCAACCATCTCTTCCTCCCCCATTTTTGGGAATTAGAGCTTTCAATTCCAGCCACAGAACAGCTCCCAAGGTAGCTTGTGCCTTTAGTGGAGGATGGGCATCAGCCTCCCTGGTGTGGAGTGCTCTACTTATGAATCTCTCTGCAGATGGGCAGTCTCCTTCTTCCATTCCTTCAAGGATGTTGTAGGATGTTCTTCTGGTCTCCTGGAGCCCCCAAACAGGTGCTTCAGCAAGCTCCAGATAACTCTGGGTGTTTACTAACTGCCCTCTACCAGGAGCTGACTCTAGGAGCTCCTTACTCTGCTGCCATCTTGCTGGTTCAATGCTTGACTTTTAAAAAATATATGTCCCCCTTTATTAGAGAAGTTGTGCATTTACAGAACAATCACATGTAAAATGCAGGATTCCCATATACCACCCTAACACCAACACCTTGCGTTAGTGTGGAACATTTGTTAAAACTGATAAAAACAAACAAACAAAAACTGATGATAGCACATTTTTATAATTGTACTATTAATTGAAGTCCATAGTTTAACCTAGGGATCCTTGTTTGTGTAGTATAGTTCCATATGTTTTAAAAAAATTTATCCTGTTACCATATTTACAATCTAACATTTTCCCCCTTTTAATTGCATTCATATACATATATATATATATATAATGTTAATTGCATCCACAATGTTGGCTACTATCTCAAGTATGATCATGAAGTTTTATTGGAACACAGCCACATCCATCTATTACATATAATTCATGGCTGCTTTCATACTACAATGGTGAGTTGGGTAGTTGCAGCAGAGACCAAGTTGCCTGCATAGGCTAAAATATTACTGTCTAACCCTTTACAGAAAAAGGTTGCCAACTCTTGGTCTAGATGTAGACAGACGGGGCAGACTGTGTTGTCAGGCAGCTTGGCTCCACGGTGTCATCCAGGGACTCAAGTCAGTAGGTCGACTCTGTTATCTTCAACATATAGCTTCCATCTCTAGGTACAGTGAGGCTGTTCTCATGCCACCATTTTCTAGCTAGCAGGAATATAGAGAGGAGGTCAGTAGGAGGCAAGCAGTTTTCTTTCCAAAAGATGTGACATGTACATTGTATACAACACACCTACTCACGTCCCATTGACCAAAACTTATCACAAGGTCACATGTAGCTGGAAGGGAGGCTAGGAAATGTAGTTTGTGTCTGGATAGTGATGTGTTCAGCTAAAACTTCTACTACTAGAAGAAAGATTGGGACAATAATGGATAATTAACAGTTTCATACACCCAGGATCAGAGGATGCTGTTTAAAGCATGGTATCTGACCTGAGAAAAATCTTTGAGTAAAGAAATTAGCCTCACACTAAAACTAAGGCATAGAAATATAATAGAAGACCCAGGTAGGGTGGGTAGAAGGGATGGAGATAATGTAAAGTAGGTTGAAATAGCTGTTAGGGACCTCAGGAAAGTTAAACTCTCCTTGACTCTGAGTTCAGTGTGTTTCCCTGAGGATTTTTTTTCATTGATATATTTTTTTAATTTTTAATTTTTTTAAAAAAGATATTTAGATTTCATAACTATTACATAAAAAATATAGAGGATTCCCATATGCTCTGCTCCCCACACTGCCCACATTTACCCACATGAACAACATATTTCATTAGTGTGGTATATTCATTGCAACTAATGAACACATTTTGGAGCATTGCCACTAAGCAATTCTGTAGGTTATGGCAAGATACATAATGGCCTGTATCTGTCATTGCATTGTTATTCAGGGAAATTCTCAAGTCCTGAAAATGCCCCCGTATTACACCTGTTTTCCCTCTCCCTGATCTTAGAACCTCTAGTGGCCACTGCCTCCACATCAATCATGTAAGTTCTTCCATTGCTAGAATCACAATAAGTCTATAGTAGAGTCCAGTAAATCCACTCTAGTCCATAGATCATTCCCCAATCCTGAGGATTCTGGGATGGTGATGCCCACTCCACCTCTAATTGAGAGGGGGCTTCAGTTCCATACGACCAGTGGATGGGACTCTCTTGCTTGCAGTTGTAGACTCTCTCGGTTCCTTGGTATGGTGGTTGTCCATCATTACCTCTTTGTTAGTTGTCCTGGTTGAATCCAATGAACTGGAGAGTAGGTGTTGCAACTCCATTGAGGACCAGGGCCCAGGTGGCACATGGACAGCCCAAAGATTCTAGTCTCTTGGATGTACATCTACCAACTCCAGCACCAATTAAGTTGACACCATCTTGCTGGAACTCGCATCCATTGATTCCCTGAGGATTTAAAAGCTATGTTCTGAGGAATGATTCTGGTTTAGTCACTGAGCTTGCAGACACTCTGTAAAAATTTGTTAGGGGGAGGAAAATATATCCCATTTCCTTCCCCCACCTTGTGCATTCTTCTGTCTAGGAACTTAGATTTGTCTCTTGCTCTCTGTTTCCAGGAATGCAAGGTTTAGAGGTCTTGTGTTAGGATATTTATGGCCCTTGACCTATATCTCAGCCCAGTTCCTGATGGCTACAAGCATGAGGGAAACACTAACCTCATTAAAGTCCCCATTGACATGCAGGCGGCTTCTTAAGGGGTTGAACCAGCATCCCATCCTGTCCTTTTTGTGTGAAGGAATGACTTAGCTGAAGACTTGTTATAAAATTTGAGAAAGGGTGTTGATCCATTGTCCATCCCTAGTCCAGTATTAATCATTGAGGCTTAGAAAGGATGCTTATGAGGACTTTCTCTCTGCTTTAGTTCTTCAAAACCACTAAGGACTTCGTATATCATGACAGACATCTGAGTCATTTCTTTGTTGATTCCCTGGAAAAAAAGGGGGAGTGGTGGCTCTTCCCTTCTTTAGGGAAGAGGTTGGCAGTTATGAACCTAGTTGAAGATACTGTTGTGCCTGTGATCCCAGAAGTGCCCATTGGCAGAAGTGCTGTCAAAAGAAGGGAGAGTCTCACCTGATGTTCCTTCTTTGTTTTAAGAAATCAGTACCCATGAATTTCACCACTTGTCAGGGTTAAGATCACAGACTGGGAGTTTGCATTGTCTCCTAAACAAGAGGTATGAGGAGCTGGCTGCAGTTTTGTAGTAGAAAATCAACTCAGCATACATTTTTCTCGAAAATGCTCAGCAAGAAAAGTCTCTGAAAGTGTTCTAACCTAGAGGATGGGAAAAGAATGTTCTCCTAGGGCTTTAGTGGGAGGAGGTCAGCCGGAGTTCACCTGGTTTCTAGCATAGTCTGTTAAGAATGGTTCTACAAAGAGGGAGGACCATTGTTTGGGCAATTTGGATTTTATCAGTAAGGATGGGCAGGGAGAGTTCAGGGCTAAATTAAGTGCAAGAGAGGATGGGGAGGAACAGCTGTGGGAGGAAGGCCACAAGGATCTGTGAGGACCACAGCGGAATGTTCTCAGACTTTCTGTGTCTCCACCAGTCCAGACTCTGCTACTGAACACCAATGCAATCTTGTACCAGGTATTTAACTCTTCTGGGTCCCCTTCATTTGTTGTTGTTGCTTTTTCATTCTTTCAATTAATACTTAGGAATGTCTGTTAAGTGTTGGACTCTTTGTTGAATAATGAGGCTCCAGTAAGCAAGGTACACTTCCTGCCCTCAAAACATTAAAGTTTCATACCTTTTTTAGTTTGCCTTGAACTGTGGGAACACAATAGTTTTGGATAAACCTAACTGCTTAAAATTTTGAGGGGAGTGGAGTTAGAGACAGGTTGTGCAGTTGAGAGTGATTTCTTTGTTCCCAGCAGAGATACTGTCTAACTTAACTTGCCATATCCTGGTGTAAGCCAGAGCATTCTGTCCCAAAGTTGGAAATGGCCATTTTTTTCCCTCTTTCAATTGGGTCATCTGTTTTATCATCTAACTGGTAAGAGTATTACAAGGCAGTTTTCAATAAGTTTCCAACCTTATTGGAAAATATGAGACGTATCCTGGTTGGGATAAACTTATTGGCTATAGATCTGTATTGGTCTTGTATTTAGTGCCCCTCGTCTAGTTTGCTTTTTTTTTTTTTTTATTAAGTGACTTCAGAGCTTTCTAGCCTGTTGCTTGTGGTGATATCTATCAAAGCAGGCCAGATACACTAGAGATAAGCAACTGTCCAGAAACCCAACAATTAGATTGATTTATAGAGGTAGCATAATAGTATTCTCATTGAAGGAATAGATTAGCATCTTGTGATTTTACAGGCAGGATTTTGGAGATAGAAATGAAATACATGAGAACTAACTTTAGACAAGAGCCTAAAAACAATAAATAATAGTAAGTTTATTTATGCAGGTGTTCTTTTAAACAAGTATTTGAGTCCTTCTAATGATTCACAAGTATACTTATGCTCTGGTCCTCTCGGAGGGCGATGGTGATGGCTGCTTTTTGACTGACTGGTGGGGTATCGCTGTGCAGGAATGTTTGTGGCTTGACTGTAGTATGATGTATCTAAGGTTTTCTGCTTTGCAACTTAATAGTGAGTGACAAGTGATTCTAGGTATGGTCCAACTCACTTTGGGTTTTGTTTTGCCTGGGGATGTTGGTCTTTCTAGGTATATGGACTCACCCAGTCTCCAGGTTTATGACTGTGTAAAGGGGTAAATGTGGGGAATTTAAGATAGTTAGAAGCACGATTATTGATCTCAGTCAGGGTAGTTCCCAGGGAGTCTATATATTGTATGGTAGCTAATTCAGAGCTAGGATGCATATTGTCAGCATTTTCCACTTTTGGAAGTTGCCTTCTGTATGACCTTTCATAAGGACTTAAACCTAGTGTCGCTTCAGGAGTGCGATGGGTGGGGCTGATCCTATTTTAGTTGTGTTGCTAGGCAGATTTTTGCTAGATGTTCCTTTAACATTCTGTTCATACATTCTGTTTTCCTGTGGATTGAGGTCTATAAGAAAAGTGTAGTCGCCAATCAATATCCAGCAAACTGGAAACATCTTTAATTTCTTTAGAGACGAAAGCAGGGCTGTTGTCACTTTGAATGGAGAGTGGGAGTCCAAACCTAGGATTAATTTCTTTTAGTAGGCGTTTAACAACCTCATGGGCTTTTTCAGTCTAACAAGGGAAAGCTTCTACCCATCCAGTGAAAGTGTCAAGAAACAGTAACAAACATTTAAAATTTCCAGGAGCTTTGGCATTGCAGTGAAATCTATTTGCCAGTCTTCTCCTCTGCCCAGACCCCGGGGCTGTACTTCCTTTGTTAATGCAGGGGCCTTTGGGCAGGGTTGAGGATTAACCTGAGCACAGGTTACCTACACATGGACGAGTTATATTTTGAATGGTTTGTTGTCAATTGGGCCCCACCAGGAATCAACTCATCCATTATCGAGTTCTACGTCCGTTATGAGTAATTTGATGGTATGGTGGGTTTAAGGAGTCTCTCTGGGACAAGAACTTTAGGCACATCAGCATGTTCATTTCTGCTTCTTAACCATTTATCCTTGTTCAGTTCGCTTTATAAATCCCCATTCTTTTGCCCTGGCCAAGTCTTTTTTTGAATATTGAGGTTTTCTATACCTCTTGAGCTTGGGTCCTGTTCACTATGAGGTTACAGTGGGTGTTTTGGACAGAACATGGCAAGAGTTGTAGAAGGGGATTTTCTTTTGGCTGCTGCTTTTTCTGCCTTATCTGCTAGCATGTTGCCTTTAGTTTCTTTACTACTAGTAGACTGATGTCCTTTACAGTGGATGACAGCCAACTTTAGGTTGTAAAACTGTATCACGTATCTATAGGATCAATTCTACATGCTTAATATCTTTATTGGTGGTGATTAATAAACCATGTTCTTCCCAAATAGTTCCGTGTGCAATGTTTATATGTATCTGTGTATATATTTATATGTTTGCCTTTTGTCCTGCACTTAATTGCAGGGCTTCTAAGAGAGCAATTAGTTTGGCTTTCTTGGGGTAAAGGTTCTGCTTCTAGTGTTTCGATGAAAGTAACTACTGAGTTAGCCTGCTCTGCTTTTTCGATGATCCATATAATCTGTGAATAATTCTAAATCTCGATCTGATAGCAGGATGGCTAGAATACTTTTCATCAAGAAGTTGAAGGTACTTGTGCCTGGGAGTCATCGATTCTGGCTTTTCATTAAACTCAGGCAATAATGTGGCTGAGTTGAACTTATCTGTAGTTCTTCGAGTGACTTTGGGTTGTTTAGTAAAACAGCTTAATATTTGTTTTATCTGCCCACAGTTAACCATTGACCTCCTTTCTGTTCCAGTTGCAAGAACTTAATGCAGGGTAAGAAATCCTGTGGGGGAGACTACCGTGAATTTTTCCTCTTCTTACAGAAGGTCACAGGTGGCTGCAACAGCCTGTAGGCCTGCTGGCCAGCCTTGGGCAACGGAATCAAACTGCTTTGATAAGGTCCCTGCCAAAAGCTTGTACTAATATTCCCAAGGCAATGCCTTGTCCTTCATGCACAAACAGTTCAGATTCCTTCAGCCAGTAGGGGAATCTGCAGGCTGGGACAGAGAAGAGCTTGCCTGTAAGCTCCTAAAATGCCAGAGAACATTCTGGGGTCCAGTTTAAAGGATCTTTTACATCCCCTTTTAAAGCTTCACATAGGGGTTTAGCAATTCGGTATCTAGAGCCCGCAATAGCCAGCCATACCTAGAAACCCTCTAACTTCCTTTTTATTTTTAGGTTCTGATACTTGCCATAAGATTTGGGGCATTTTAAATTTCCTGTGGCAATACAGCCCAAGGATATTGTTGTTTCATTCCAGTATCAGGATCTTCCCATTCAAAAGCTAAAAGCTTTTGCGATTCTCTAACTAAGGGAATGCGGTAAAAGATGTCTTTTAAGTCCAATACAGTGAACCAAGTATAAGCATCTGAGATATTTACAAGGAATATAAATGATAGGTGCTATTGAATGGATAGCATCTACTGCTTAGTTGCTAGCTCTCAGGTCTGTATTCTCATGTGCCACGCTTTAAGCCTAATAAAAGTGTTGAAGTCCAATTGACAGGATCTAATTTCTTAGAAATTAGAAATTTCTTAGCTGCATCCTAATTAGATGTGAGATCCCTGCTTTAGCTCCAGGTCTAAGTGGGTACTGTTTTAAGTGCGGAGAAGTGCTTATTTGGCCACAGTCTTACTTACCTTTACTTTTTGTGCTTTTCTCGCCCTTTCCAGAGGTTCCCTGTTGTGCATACCTTGGCTGGCACCTGTTTTATTTCTTTGGGTACTCCAAATTTCTTGGTGCATTCTGTCAGGCCCAGCAAGGCTGCTTGGAGGGCATAGGCTTGCACTGCCGGAACCTGTATGTTAACTTCATTGTGTGAAAAAGAGATTGAGACTTGTAACTTTGACTGTAAGTCTCAGCCAAGGAGACGGATTGGACATTCAGTCATGTAGAGAAATTTATGCAGTAGTTGGATGTCTCCAATTTGGAATTATAGTGGCGATAGGAAGAACTGATCATTTGTAATCCCTAACACTCCCAATAACAGGGACAGACTCATTTGATTTATGAGTAAGCTTTTGATTCAGAACTGAAAAAAGTTGCTCCTGTATCCACCAGAAAATTTACCAATTTCTTACCCACTTGGAGAGAGGCTCTAGGTTCCTTGTGGGTGATCAGAATGTTTCCCGACTGGTGGAAAGTACCCCTGGGCCCTGTCACTCATCCCCTGTAATTGTGGGTTTTGGAATGCAGGGTTAGAGACTTTAGTGTTCCTTTCCTTGTGAGCAATGGGTCATTGCTTCCACTGCCCAAGCAGTAAGCACGTTGCTGGGAGCTGTGTGCTCAGAGGTTTTCTAGGGGCCCTGAGGTCTTACCTTTGGCTCCCTCTTTTGTGGAGGGTTTTGCTTAGGACTGCTCCTAAAAGTTAGCATTCAAGTTAGCCGTATGCAAGATTGTTTTCTTCCTATGTTTTTCTTGAGTCACTTCTCGGTTATAAAACACTTTGAAGGCAGTCTCTCCCAGGCTTGAAATTGGCTGTTTTAGCCCTCCTTCTGCTTTTTGCAATTTGCGATGAACATCAGGAGCACTCTGACAAGTAAAAGACTGGCCAACATTGTGCCGATTAACAGTGGGTTAATTAACAATGGGTCTAAGTCAGTGAAGGGACCATATGCCTCGAGGAGTCTCTTTTGGACAATTTCTTGAATTTTGCTCAAATTATTTTGCTTGGGAACCCCATATCTAAGCCCCCAAATTATACATGCTTTGTAATGATCCAGTTTTGTTCAGTCCCGCTGTTCTCTTGGGTTCCAGTCAGGATCACTTATTGGAACTGCCTGACTTTAAGGGACATGAATGGGATTTTAGGGTCGGTCGTTATTGGCCAGAAAACCAGCATGATCTTGAGCTTTTTCTAGTACAATTCGCTTTTCCTCTGCAGTTAAAAGAACATTTAATAAAGACTGAATATCTGCCCAGTTCAAGTTTTGTGTTCCAAATATAGTCTTAAAGAGTTGCTGTTTTACTAGGGTTGTCTCTGTAACTAGGGAGCCGATCTTTCCAATTATATAGAACCGATTTCCAATTATATAGACTCCAAGAATGGAGTATGTACATATAAATAGCTCCTAGGTTGTCTTTGGTCATCTATTCCTGCAGGCACTTGCTGAGGAGGGAATTGGCCATGGCTTTGCCCTTCTGAGGGAGAGGCTCCCAGCCCAAAAGCTACCCCACTCTGCCTGTTGGGTGGGGAGGCCATTTCTGGGGGATCTAATGGGAATCAGGTCTATTTTCATACTCCTGAAATGGAGTGGGGGAGGTATGGGAGCAGTGGCATTCTCAATTCTCCAGGTACTTGAGATAATAATAGTATCTAAGATATCAGTAGTTGAGTTAGACTCTGGGAGATTTTTGCTGGTTCTATTTTCCTGGTCTTTGTAATTATTTAACTCCAGTTTTTGTCCAGATGGTTGATTAACTAATTCCTTAGCCGGCTGGGGTGGCGAGTCATTGTTGTCTCTAATTTTAGTGTGCTGGGGATTTGGGGCCTGACTAATAGGCAGTACACCATGTCCAAAACATTCTCTCTGAAGTTGCTCATTTTGGGCTAAAGCCATAAAGCATTGGATGTAAAGAGTTTCATCCTATTAACATAAATTTCTACAGAATAGGTCTCATTGCAGAAGAGTTTTAAACTCTAAAGATCCTTGTGCTGGCCGTTTCTGTTCACCTGCATACTGAGGCCAAACTTCTTTACAAAGGTGGATGATTCTCTTTTAAGTCATAGTTTTGTACCCAGATTGTTCCCAGTGTGTAATGATGCAACCCATTGGGTTGCTTTTTCCATTCTCTTCTGAACGCTGGTTATTTTCCATCCTAGTTAAACAAGTCTCGAAAGCAAGGCCCAATCAACCAAGCTCAGCAGCCCTTTCTTATGCCCGGGCTGGCTGCTTCCTTCCCTATTCCTTTTCAAGTCTAGAAACCAAGCCTGGCAAAATGTTACTTACAGCTCTGGCAGGGACTAGTGTGCTGTTGAGAATAGTGAGAATAGTACAAACCACCACACATGTACAGGACAAAACTTTAAGTGAAAAAAAAAAGAAAAGATCCGGCTTTCCTTCATAGCCCACTGCCTTTGGGGAGCCTAGACATCTGGGGCAAGAGACCTTTGTCCGACTCTTAGAGTAAAGCACTCTAGCAGCCACCGAGTAGCTTCGTTCTCACAAGGACGCCGGGCCCACATTGGGTGCCAAATTGAAGGGGACCAGGGCTGTTCTCGGCTGGGGTCTTCACCCAGCGCGGCAGAGTAGACAGACACCTGATTAGGCTAGGCAGGAAAAGTGGCTTTGTTTGCTGGCAGGAGGTGGGTGGTGTAACCATTCTCAAGTCAGCCTCCGCTTAAAGGGTTTTTCTCACAGCTTTTATATAGATTGAAACAAAGGAAGTTAATCCTCAGGGTGACGTTTCTAAGAAGGAATGGGAAATTTCATTAGTTTTTTGCACGTTTTAATCTTAAAATGTGCACAGGCACCTGGTGATGGGCAGTCTGGGGTGATAAGGACAGGAGGGTGGTATGAATGGATATGAGGATGTAGATGGGGAGTGCATAGTTACACATTCTTTGGTGGAGAGGCTGTTCTGGTTAATGTTAAACCTGAAGATCTAATGTGCCTGACATGCGTAAGAGTTACATTGTATTTTTTTTTAACACCATAAGGTATAATTTAATGTCTTAATGTTTAAGCTATACTGGTTTTTCAGTGCTACAAATGGTCTAAACGTTTGCCTTAAACTTTATATTTTGCACAACACTTTCAGGCTTCGATAGACAGAGCAAACTTTTTCCTATGTTACAGCAAAGGAAATGGAGGCTGACAGTGAATAGCTGAGAGTGTGCAAGGATGCACTGAGATCGCACAGCTCGTTCTAAGGTCTCTGACTTAGAAGCCAGATCTTCTCGTTCTGGGCTCAAGGACAGCATTCCTTCTGCCTTGTTTTCAGTAGGAGTTATGTTTCTGTAGAACTAGATATGTAGATATATCTAATTAGATAGAAATAGGAAAATTAGCTTCTTTAGTTGATTTCTTGAGAACCTTACCCAAGATCTGTCTGGCAGAGACTAGACTCTGGATTCCCAAACAGTTGCAGATAGGACCCACTTTTCCTTTTAATTGCGTTGTGAGTCCATGTCCAAAGATGAGCCTTCCTCTTTTGGATTCCTTTGTAATGGAGGGCTCACTTGGGGTCCTGTTTGGGCCTATCTGTAGCCAGCCATCTTACTTGGATTTTTTCTAGGGTGAGCAAATTCATTTGTATCTTTTAGATAGTCTGCATGCTTCCTCTGCCCAAAATAAATCATCAGTTGAAGGTAACTGTGCAAAGATTGTGGAATATGCATTTTTAAAAAATCTTTGGTGTATCTCTGCTTGATTCAGAAACTTTTGTATACATAAACCTTCTTCATTAAATGCATGGCAGATACAGCAAGGGATATTGTCTTTGGCCATTGTAGCTCACCCCGTTTCTTCCTTCTGTAGATATGCAAAAGTTATAAAGGAGCCGGTCGAGGACAGATTTGTAACCAGCAGCCATCCTGTGAAAGGCTCCACATCTGTGAACACTTCACCCGGGGGGCTTGCAGGTACTCCAATTGTCTCAGGTCCCATAACCTGATGGACAGAAATGTGCTGACAATCATGAGGAGACATGGGCTGAGCCTGGAAGTCATTCATAACATCCAGGATATCTGCAATAGCAAGCATGCCCCGGGGAGAAAGAACCCTTCTGTCTGGAGAGGTAACTGCTTTTTCCGTTTTAGTTGTATTAGTTGTATAAACTTTCAAATAAACAGCAACTCAAGGAAAGAAAAACTTTACCTATAATTTCTACTTTAGCACACAAAACCATTTTCATTTTCCTTCCCATACCTGGTTTATATGCATACACAATTTTTATCCATTTTTTAGTCATAGTATATGCAATTTTGCAATTTGGTTTTCATGCACCATTTCCCCCCAGATTAAAAAAAATTTTTTTTTTCATTTTTCTAAAAGCTAATCGATAAAGCCTTTTTGGAGGAGGGGGTGGAGGGAAGAAACCAAATAAATGTTTTTAAGATTCACCAGTGGTTAATGGTTTGTCACAATTGCTTTATCTCTTACTCTTTCTGTGTGCATAGAGATACACACAGACACACATAGGACATTTTTTGGTTAAACCATTTGATGTATGCAGGCATTTTGACTTCATACCTTCAGTATGTGTCTCCTAAGAGTATGGCCCTTCTTTTACCTAACCACAGTACAATTCCCATGTATTTAATATACATTTAATTTAATTAAAGTTCTCAGTACTGTTTTTTAAGCAATTTTGTATTGTTTATTGGTATTAATACCTGCAATTTTTTTTTCATGGCCACTTCACAAAACAAATATTTACTGAACATATAGGGACCCGGGTCTTTTTCTCAATATCCCTGAAATTACAATAATACCTTTTATCTATTTATTTTATTTTTATTAGAGAAGATGTAGGTTTTCAAAAATCATGCATAAAACACAATTGCAATACATTTGTTACAATTGATGATGACACATTTTTATAATTGTACTATTAATAGTAGTCCCTGGCTTACCTTAGGGTTCACTGTTGTGCTAGTCCGTTAATTTTTTTTTTTTAAATGTATTCTAGTACCATATATACGACCTAAAATTTCCTCTTTTAACCACATTCAAATATATAATTCGGTGCTATGTTAACACTATTGTGCCACCATCAATAATACCATTTAATTAGCTTATACACATATACGCACACATACACATACATACACATATGCCAAAAGAGAAAATATTTTAATATGATGATAGAATTTTTTGTTATTCAGTGCTCAAACAATTGAAACTCTATTAACTGGTACATCCATACTTTACCATAACAAATAATGATGACTGGAGAAACCATGAGGCATAATAAGATTCTGAAGAGACTTCTAGACTTTAAAAAATTGAATAATGCTTTTTGTGGTTATGTAATATAATTATGTTATAATTTTAAGAAGCTAAGCCATTTTTAGCTAGAATATCCCAATTTCTGGCTATGCCAAATAATAATTTTACTATATTTAGGCTATATATAACCAATAGTTAATAGTGTGTTATAATGAAATTGCATGAAAATTAAAACTTTCAAATAAATAAATTTCTTCCTGAAATTTATTTTTTCTCTAAAAAGCCTAAAATTATACTGAATGATAGCTACATCTGATACCCAGAAGAGAAGCCTGAGAAGAAACAGGGACCACCTCATATCTTAGGGGATGGTGTGATGTTCTCTGCTTTGCTATCACAATGTCAGGATTCCTTCATGTTCATAACCACCCTTCCTCAAAATTTCTCTATACCAGATTAAAACATGTAGTTTTGGTAGAATTTGAATAGCAAACCTGGAAAAGCTGTAGGGAGGCATGGTGGTAAGAACTCAATCCTGTTAACTCTACTTTTCATTCTTTTGTTTTTCTTAGCTGTTTCCCCTAATCATAGAGGTATGGCATATAGAAGCAGAAGCAAAAGTAGAGACAGATTATCTCAGGACAATCAAGAATTTCTTCCATCTGCTTCAGCTTCTACTCAGAGGTCCTACACACCCAGTCCAGACGACAATGGTGGCATGTCTCCCCTGGATGATATAAAGGACCTCACCGACAAATTCATGAATTTTGGGAGTCAGGATAGCTCTCAGCCTTCCTCAGTCTCATCTAAGGCTCCCAGTCTTGGAGGTACAAGCCACAAGGTTTCAGTGAATGACGGTGTAGAGGGTCTGTTGTTTGGGAACCCTTATTCTGCTTCTGATTCAACATCAGCCTCCAGCTGGAAGGGCTCCACCTCCTGGTTGAACCACCAAGGTACCGAAAGAGAGACTTTGTTTTCTAAGAATCAAGCTGCCTCCTTCACAGATTTTGTTTCTGTACAAACGAAGAGCACAGGCAGGCCTTCATTGGACTTATCTCCCAACATTGAGGGCAAAAGTGGTAATAAAGATGCCCAACATTTCCCTCTTAATGATGATATTGTTGATGGAACAGCCACAGGTACAACTTCCATAAGATCTTTAAATTATAACAGTAGACAGAGAGAAAAATCACTATCGAGGAATCAGGGCACCAGAACCACTGATGGGAATCTCCAAATCACTGGCAAAACTGCAGAAGATGATCCAGGACTGGCATTTTTTAATCATAAATCTGTTGGGAAGACATACTGGGCTAGTAAGTATGCCCACAATGTGTCAAATGACTTGAGCAAAGTTACTGTTGATTCTACTGATGTAGGTAAAACTGGTGCCACTGGTTTCAGCTTGAAAGGGGCAGTCAGCCGAGATAAAGATGTGTCATACCCTGGAAGTCAGGATCTGAGAACCCGGGTCTTTGCCCCATCTGGGGAAGCTAATGCTCCCGTACAAGTCAGCAGTCTGCCTAAGGTGTCATCTGCTACCCCTTCCCCAAGCAAGTGGGCCCACAGTGGCAACTTTGCCCAAGCCTCTGTTGCACCTGCCAATGTGCTTCCAACTGGTAGGACCCACGACCGGGATTTGTGTAAGTTATTGGAAAAAATGTGGGGGGGCTGTCTTGTCTTGTTCCAGTAGCAGGGTGACTATGGCTGCTTCTCCCTGGATGTTCACCTATGGTTATTAAAGAATAATCTATAATTTTGGTTTAGAGTTAGAGGGTTTTATTTAAGGTTTTGTGTTGGTAAGGAGATTGACATATGACAGGGATGGATGAACTAATAAAAGTATGTGGAATAAGCTGCTATATTTTTAAAAATAGGAATAATTCAACTATGATTTAAGAAGTAAACATGCCTCTCATGTGCCCCTCACGATCATGTTTCCTTTTACGGAGGGTTGTCCAGGCTCTCATGAGCAACACATGAATCTTGGGGATTTTCTTGAATGTGGCACCAGTTTCAGGTATTCTTTCCTATCGTGATACAGTTGTATTTGTTTTTGGTGTAAAAATTCAGATCAGCATAAATGTATCCTCTTTTGTTTTATAGATTCTATATCTGACATCGTCGATACCACATCTCCCAGGACAGATGATTGTGGCTCAGAAGAAATTTGTCTTGACTGTCTGTATAAGGGTTGTGGACTTAGTGAGTAACTTAAGGACTTTCTATAAACAGAAATTTTATTAATAATAATATGGCCAACTTTTACCGAGCATTTGCTATACGCCAGGCACAATGCTAAGATTTTGTGCACATTCTTTAAACCTCACATCAATGCTAGAGGTTTGTACTGTTGTTATTCCATTTCACAGATAAGAAAACTGGGGCATTGACAGGTTAAGACCTCACATATGAAAGGAGTCAGTTTGGATTTTGACCTTTTATAGCCATTCAGCCTTAAGTAAAAGATTTTCCTTAATCAGGGACCCAACTTTTCATATACTGAGAACAAAACAAACAAAAGATTCCACCAGACGAAAACAAAGTATTCTAGCAGACAGATTTTAAAAGTTCATTTCCTGTCAGCATTTAAACACAGTCTCTCTGGCTCTGTGGGGCTCTTCACAGATGAGCATTCACACCTGTCCTGAAGAAACATGGGCTTCACAGGACTCGGTGTTGTTTCCGTCAGGTTTCCACATCTGTTCACTGTCCCCGCCCACCAGGCTTCCGGGGGAAGTGTTTCCCACAGGACAAATTGCTGTCCTCTCATTCTTGTGTCACTTTCTGCTGTCTACCTCTGTCCGTGGGTCTAGATGTTATGTCTGCTTCCTTTGCTTGGTCTCTAGATTGTTCTCTTAGTGGTCTGTGACTCACTTGGCCTTGTGTCTGACATCAGGACTTGACTGTGTGTTCTCTAAGCCAGTTGAAGGTTTTTAACTTTTTAAAGCAACATTTATATAAATTATTAGTGTGACTCATTTTATTTTTTAAAATTTTTAAAGATTTATTTGTTTATTTCTCTCCCATTCTGCCCCCTGCCCCCGCCCCTGGCACAGTTATTTGTTCTCTGTGTCTATTTGCTATGTGTTCTTCTTTGTCTGCTTCTGTTGTTGTCAGCGGCACAGGAATCTGTGTCTCTCTTTGTTGCGTCATTTTGTTGTGTCAACTCTCCATTTGTGCGGCGCCATTCCTGGGCAGGCTAAACTTTCTTTCGCGCTGGGCGGCTCTCCTTATGGGGCGCACTCCTTGCGTGTGGGGCTTCCCTACGTGGGGGACACCCCTGCGTGGCACTGCACTCCTTGCGTGCATCAGCACTGCGCGTGGGCCAGCTCCACACGGGTCAAGGAGGCCCGGGGTTTGAACCACAGACCTCCCATATGGTAGATGGATACCCTAACCACTGGGCCAAATCTGCTTCCCCATTTATTTTTATTACAGAAAATTTAGAAGGTCTATATTCTACCCAAAAGATAATTTAAAAACACCATATAGAGATGATTTGCTAACATATTAGTATATTTCCTTCCATTTTTTCTCTATTTTTTTAAATTGCAAACTTTGGATGTCACTATACAGTTTTACACCCTGATTTTTAATTATTATTCTGGATATTTCTGGTATTTTACTTTTTTTTAAAAAAAGATTTATTCCCGCCCCCCTCCCCCCGTCTGTCTCTCTGTCCATTTGCTGTGAGTTCTTTGTGTCCTCTTGCCTTCTTGTCAGTGGCACTGGGAATCTGTGTCTCTTCTTGTTGTGTCATCTTGCTGTGTCTTGCTGTGTCAGCTCTCCATGTGTGCAGTGCCACTCATGGACAGGCTGCGCTTTTTTTGCGTGGAGCGGCTCTCCTTATGGGGGATCCTTGAATGTGGGGCTCCCCTACGCAGGGGACACCCTTGCATGGCATGGCACTCCTTGCACGCATCAGGACTGCACGTGGGCCAGCTCACCACATAGGTCAGGAGGCCCTGGGTTTGAACCCTGGACCTCCCGTGTGATAGGCCAATGCTCTATCAGTTGAGCTAAATCCACTTCCCTATTTTACATTCTTTGAAAACATATTAATGGTTTATAAACTGTCATATGGATATACCATTATTTATTTTCCTATTGCTCACTTGTAATTGAATATTTTGCTTCCCATTTTTTTCCTGTTGTAAATAATGTGATGGACATCTTTATATATAATTCTTCAACTTGAGCTATAGCCCAGGCATTTTATGCAACTTTGAAACAAATATCTCTAATACCATAAGCACCTGATAACTGTCAGAGAAAACATACTCCCCCACCAACAGTAACAACAGAAACTGAGTGCACAGGTAGGTAATGTAATAGGCTGTGGCTTAGAATCAGACAGATGTGGGTTCTGGCTTGAGTTCTCTGAATTTTAGTTCTCTCCTTTGCCTGGCTTGTAGAGTTGTGAGGCTTAAGTGGGAAAATTCATGCAAACTGTCTAGCACAGCCTGCAAGAGACTCCATTTGTACAGGTACCTTTTATTTTTCCCTTTAAACCTGTACTGGGCTTCCTAGACTTAGTGGTTCCAAGCTAAAGTTGTTTTTAAAGGATCTGTCTTCAAGGAGCATGGTCATTAAAACCCTGTGCCTGTCTAGCTATCTAAAGCTGGGCAAGTGAACTTGGAGACTTTAGTTTCTGGAAGAAAAACCCGAGATTTAACATCATATTCCCACCCTTTTTTACAAGCCTATCCTGTCTTCTTTCAGAGACAGGGATCCTGAATGTCTGTTCATCCTGAAACTCTTCAGCTACTTTTGGTTTAGGAGTAGAGCCATTTAGGCTCCTAACCTCCCCCCATGGTCCCCCGAAGTTGTTGAATGTGTCTTGTTTCTGCATCTCTGCTCTAAAGCCATCTGCCATCTGTTTCCATGTGCTTTCTCCAGGCAGATACTTGTCCTTCGGTGTCTCCTCTAGAGCCCAAAGAGAGCTTTGTGTAGCTTCTTTCTGTTAACCTCTTTAATTGTCTGTCTACTAGTCAAAACAGAAAAGACAGAAAAGAGCTAGCTCTTCAAGGTCTTCTGGGTCCCTGGTCAGATTCAGTTCTGTGGTGTTTAATCCCTTGTCAGGGGTGCACTTAACTCTTAGTACCATTTTTCTGCCACCAACATCGAAGACCTCACTTGTGACCCTCCTTTGTTTTTCTTCCTACTGCTAAGCTGACTTTAAAGTATTTCACAACATTTTTGTTGTTGTTTTGAGAGTACCAGGGATTGAACATGAGACCACTTATGTGGGAAGCCAGCACTCAACCACTGAGCCATATTGGCTCCCTTGATTTGTTTTCTTGTTGTTTTGTTTTTGTTTTAGGAGGCACCAGGAACCGAACCTGGGACCTCCCATGTGGGAAGTAGGCACTCAACTGCTTGAAACACATCTGCTCCTCTCACAACAGTTTTTGAAAATTATAAAACAATTATAGAGAAATTACTGTGTATCTTGCTCCTACCTTTTGCAGATTTTAATGCTATGCTGTATTTGCTATGCAGCCTCTTATTTATTTATTTATTTTGAAGAAATAAAACATAGCTGTAGTGGAGGCATGCCATGGGCAGTCGTTCCCCAGCGCACCCAGTGTCCCCTCCCCAGTCGCAAACAGGATCATGAATTCAGGCTCCATATTCCTGTAAGTGCTTCTGAAACTTTTGAATCAGCCAAGATCAGGCAGTGCCACTCTGTGGGTCTGCCTGTGGTGACTAAACCTGCCTCTTTTTATTCTAAGGTAGTCATACCTCTTTGATATTTCAAAATGATTTAAATATTATATAATGTACATTTTGGGGAAAAAAGAACTGTTTTCTGTATTTCTTATTATTACAGAACATTCTACATACATAACACATTATATATAGCATTCATCCGTTTATTCAGCAAGCCCTGTCCTGGTTATGTGAAGGAGATGTAAGCTAAATAACGATGTAGCCTTTCCTCAATGCTTTTGCAATTTATGTGGGGCATCGAGGCATGTAAAAGTGAGAAAACTGTGTAAATAAGTAAATACACAAATAATAAAGCCAAAACTTGGTACTGAATACAGGCAAAGGGAATACAAAATATAAGTCAGATCAGAATGGAGTGAGGTTAGTTGGGAAATCTTTCTGGAAGGGATGAATTGTAGGCCTGGGGCTTCAAGGAAATATAGGCAGTGTCTATGCTGGAGAGCATTTCATCTTAATGTACACACTTGGCGTTGCAAAAAGTCTACTGCAAATTTATAATTACCCCAAATTTTCATGTGGCTAATGTGACTTTTGAGGGAGTGGGGGATTTCTGTTCTCCAGTGAGTTTTTATAAGCAGTAAAGGGACCTAGATAATGAATATTAGGCAATATAAGCAGGGGCTAGCATGAACTAAGGCATGGGTGGGAAATGTGCTTGTCTGCAGGTGTGGCAATAGCAGACCTTCATGGAGAAAGTCAGCCTTTAACTCGACTGAACTGGAACTCCCTCCTGCTAAAACGGCCCTCAGATCCTTTCTCTGTCTTTGTAGGCAACTGCAGCAAAGTTCATTTCCATCTGCCCTATCGGTGGCAGATGTTAACTACAAATACCTGGATGGACCTCAGACTCATGGAGATGATTGAGGAGGCCTACTGTGACCCAAAGAACTGGCTGTAAGTTGGTGGCTGTCCTCTGGCTTGCAAGATCCACTTGATAAGGGAAAGCCTAGTGCTAGGTTTATAGGAAAAAGGGCAAATTTTCCTTCAGAATCCCATTCAAGTTTGAAATAGCTTTAAAAAAGAGAGATTTATTTATTTCTCTCCCCCTCCCCCAGTTGTCTGCTCTCTCTGCCCATTTGCTGTGTTCTTCTGTGTCCACTTGTATTCTTGTCAGCGGCACCAGGAATCTGTGTTTCTTTTTGTTGTGTCATCTTGCTGTGCCAGCTCTCCATGTGTGCAGTGTGCAGTGCCATTCCTGAGCAGGCTGCACTTTTATCGCGCGGGGCAGCTCTCCTTGCGGGGCGCACTCCTTGCGTGTGGGGCTTCCCTATGCGGGGGATACCCCTGCATGGCAGGGCATGCCCTGTGTGCATCAGCACTGCGTGTGGGCCAGTTCACCACACGGGTCAGGAGGCCCTGGGTTTGAACCCTGGACCTCCCATGTGGTAGGCAGATGCTCTATCCCTTGAGCCAAATCTGCTTCCCTGAAATAACTCTTGAGATCAAATGGCCCACACGCTGCTGAGTTAGATTTGCAGTAGCACCGAGCCTGGCTTATACTGGGGATTCTGGGAATATTTGCTAACCCAACTGAAACAAACAGTAATGTGATTGTTTAGTCAATATTTGTCTGTGTGTCTTCCAGAGACACAATGCCGAGAGGTTTGTAATCCTATCAGTTCATCAAAGAACTATTGAAAATACTAAATGATTTAGCACAAAATAGACTTTGGCTTAATTTCATAATTTTAAAACATGGCTTGAACAATTTCATGTAGTTCTTATGCAGAATTAGCATTTTCTATCTTTATTTTTAAATTTTTTTTAAAAAAGAGAAATTCTGGGTTTATTTCCTTTAGTTTTGCTAGTTTCTCTATCCTAGAAGTATCTAAGAGGCTACGATACATTTCTGTTTCTGTCACAGTTGAGATGGGTGACACTACACATGACCGTATTTACCAGTGATGTGCAGGGGTATAAGATAGATCCTAGTTTTAGCAGGAAATTCTTTGAGATAAGAAAGTAATCATCATATGTGAATTCAGTGAATTTTTGGTGGGGATTCTTTGTTGCTGTTCTCTGCCACTAGAGGGTGGCATCTTCTACCGTCTTGTTTCTAGGTGCTTCCCCGCCCCCAGGTGACTCTAGAGCGGGGTTTCTGAACCTCGGCATTGTTGATTTTTTACTTCAGATAATTCTTTGTTGTAGGGGCCTGTTGGGCAGCATCCCTGGTCTCTGCTAGATGCCAGTAAACATCCCCCCAGTTAGGGTAACCAAAAATGTCTTCAGTTTTGCCAGATAAACCCTGCGGGGCAAAATCGTTCCTTGTTCTTAGAGCAGCAGTTCTCAGAGTTTTTGCTCTTAGGACGTCCTACACTCTCAAAGTTTATTGAGAACTTCAAAGAGCTTTTGTTTATGTGGATTATAGCTGTCAATATTTGCTACTTCAAATTTAAAACTGAGAAAAAGTTAAATATTTATTGAGTCATTTAAAAAGCCCTATTATATATTTTTTTATAAAAATAACTTTATTTTCCAAAATAAAATGAATTTATTGAGAAGAGTGACATTATTTTATATTTTTATAAATCTCAATATCTGATGTAATAATAGAAGACAACTGGATTATCATATCTGCTTCTGCACTCAATCAATAGTGAAATCATACATTATGTAGCCTCTGAAAAACTTTCCAGTACATTCATGAAAAAAATGAAAGTGAAAAGGAAAATAATTTAGTCTTAATATTAAAATGAAAATAATTTTGATTTTGTGGACTCCCTGAAAGGGTCTTGGACCACACTTTGAGAGCAAATGTCTTAGACTTAACTCAGAAATGAAATAATTTTAAAAACTGACCTACTGTGATTGTAGATGCAACAGATACATCGTAACTTTCTAACATTGAGTCAATCCATTGTTTTATATTTTTGGCTCTCAGTATACTCTATGAAAAAGATATATGGGCACAGTTTTATTTTGGGATACTTTTTGAGAGAATACTATTATTTTATGATATCACCAAATACGTGACTGGGCAAGTTACTTTACCTTTCTGTATTTTACTTTTTCTTTTGTGTGTAAGATCTAGAGCTTTAGAATGAAATTGTGAAGATCCCTTTTAGTTCTAAAATTTAATTCTGTGCTTTCATCAGAGAAGACCAGATTGTAGAAAACAGGTCAAATGTAGCATGTTAACTTTAAACTTTTCTCTCTCAGCATTTCTATAAGAAATCTTAACATCGATTTCCGGAAAATGACTTGTAATGCTAATCCCATGCGACGTATCTCCACCCCCTCATCTATGGCAAAGCCAGTCGATTCCATCTTTTCCACAAAATGGATTTGGTATTGGAAGGATAAATCTAACAATTGGTTACAATATGGAAAAGACGTGAGTACCATTTTTCCTTCTGGAAGGCTCTTGTTTAAATTTGCTATGTCAAAAGAAAACTATTTTTAAAATGTCTGAAGTCTACATCATTACCCATGGAGAGAGGATGTGGTACTTTTTCACTTCATACATATCCATGTTTGTATTTTTTCAACAGAGATGGACAATGGTGGTAATTAAAAACAAAAGTGTCTATGATTTCTAAGGAACTCCCTGAGACAGGAGTCAGCCACATGTCCCTCTTTCTATACTATCAGGAACTTTAGCTTTCTATGTAGATGTATTGAGGCCATTGCTTGAGCCAGAAAAAGAGGGTGAGAAAGAGAAGCCAGAAGACTGATAGAACCTGGATTCAGATGCACTTAAAGGATTGGAGCCAGATAATTCTAAGCTTACACAGAGAGGCCACAGAGAGGCCATGGTAATAGGGAATAGAAGTTGAGATAAGCAGAGCTTCTGTCCTTCTGTTTATGTGTCCCTTCCTCTCTACAATTCATGGGATAAAAAAGAAAAAAGATCTCAAGTAGGTAATGAGATCAGAGTAAGGAGAAAGGAAGGTAAAAGCAAGAGATTAAAATGAAGCCAAAGATAAAGTCGGGACAAGGCGATGCCAGCATTACGCATCTCACAGCTCTTATTCTGTGGGCCATCTCTTTGGGCACCAAGCTGCCTGGCTGCCCGGCTGCACCAGCAAACAGAAAGTCTGTTGTTACAGGATTTCCTGTGCTTCTTGGTCAAGAACACACACGTTACTTAGGAGGAGTACAGCTTTTTTCAGTTAGTAAGGCCTGAGAAAAGCATCCCCCATTGGGTCCCATGGGGAGGCACAGTGGTTTCCAAACTGTTTTAGCAGCAGATGCTTTTTTAAAAAAAAATCAAACAATCTTTCCCCTAATCTAAGTAATAATGCAAGCTAGATTAAAGCAAACTATTCCCTGTTGAAATAGGATGGAAGAAATAGTCTCAGAGCCTGCTTGCTTGGTCCCCATCCTTATTGTACTCCTTTCACCTATCGTGACCTACGGAGCCACTCTGTGGAGCCAGGGTCTGTTCAGAATCTTCTATGAGATTGAGCTCTGTGCAGTTCTTTTCATGTTAAATGTTTAAGCCAAGGATGATGTCAAAGTGCAGCTCATTAAAGTGATTCTGTGAGGTACTTGTGGAAATAGAAATTATAACCCCAAAATAATTAGCCTGGGTTAAAATAAAAATAAACTATTGATCTAAATGGTACTTATGTCAAATACTTGCCATTTTCAGTAAGAGAAGGGGAAAAGATTGAAAAATATTTACATTCTAGTGACATCAGGGTCCCAGGGACCAAAGAGAACTATCAGTGGGAGAAAAAAATCCTGCTTAAATTTAAATTTTTATCAGTTTCCTTGTTCTTGTTGCCTAATAAAACATCAAGGAACTTCCTGAACTCTTTAATACAAAGTTCTTCTCTTGGAATATACATTTGTATTAGAAGCAAAATTTTTAGTATTAATATTTAACTTTTAATCTGCAAACATGTAATATGTTGGATTCATTGAATTGATGGCACATGTTTACTATAAGAAATGGAATATTTTCTTTGAAGATGTGAATAAATTATTACTGTCTCATATTAATTAGAAATGTCTTTCTATAAATGGAGTTAGCTCTTCTTTTATTTAATAAATAAAAAGTCAAGCCTTGGGTTTCTGTTTTTCCTTGCTGGCTGTTCAAGGAAAACAAAAATGGTGGTCCCAGGAGACTTGAACCCCAAACATAAGGAGAAGCCTGGTTTTTTTCCCACAATTAAATGAATTCTTGTCCAAGTTTTCAGCTTTTTGGTGGCCTGGTTTGATTCAGTGTGCAGGTTAGAATATTTAGAAAAAAGGGTGGACTATATAGTCTTCAGATAATGTCCCATAGATTTTTTTTTTTTTTTTTTGCAACTTAATTTTTAATAAGCTTTAGGCAACCGAGAGTTCTGGGTTAGGAACTTCCCTAGTAGGAACTTGGGGCGCAGAATTTCTTGCCAACAAAGGGTAGGTGCTTTGATAGTGAGCTCTGTGGAAGCTAGAGTGGATATCCTTTTTTGGCAATTACTATGCCTAACGAGGACTTGTGTTGATGGTGGACAAGAAGAGGACATGATTGAATAGATAGGCCGTGGGCAGCAGTGGTATAGGAAGGAGCTAGAGCAGGGATGACAGGAAGAGAGCAGAGCCTGGTAGTTGGGGGTTTGCATCAGGCAGGATGTACAGTTCCAGGTTGGTCATCCTCGGAGATAAATGTTTACCAGCAAGTAGCTGTGAAAGCTGGTGTCAAGAAAGGACAGGAGTACAGGGCCTGAGAGAAGGGCAAGAACAGGGCAAACCTCAGCTCTAGAAGACCAAGAATCAAGACAAAGGAAGTTGGTTCCTGGAACTAAAATGTAAGTCAAGTCTTCTGGGGGAATCAATAACTGAAAGCTTTGCCACTTATTCATTTGGTCATTCATTCATTCAGTCAGTCAGCAAACGTGTATACAGGCCTAGAATGTGCCAAATACTGAATACAACCACCTGTTTTTCAAGTAACTTGTCTAGTAAGGAAAAGGCAGTTACAGAACTGGAGTACAGTGTGAGGGCAGGACCAGAGGAAGGTCCGAGTGGAACCATGCATGGCTGCCCATATGCTCAGACACTGACTCAGCATGACAGCACTAGGCACAGGTGGTTATTCAATTGTTTTTATTGAGGTGGAACTCACATAACTGAAAATTAACTATCGGTATTTAATTTTAAATTTATATTAGTTCAATTAATTTAAATTTAAATAGTTAAACTTAAAATGAAATTAAGGATTCAGTTGCTCAGTTCAACTGGCCACATATTCAGTGCTCTGTAACTGCATGTAGCTTGTGGCTATCATATTGGACAATGTAGATGTTTCTGTACATTTCTGGAAGTTTCATTGGGCAGCTCTGATCTAGACCCTGCTGCCCTGTAGTCAAAGTGAGCTCTGCAGAGCAGCAACATCAGCTTTGCTGGGAGCCGTTAGAAATACAGAATCTCAGGTCTTAACCCATTCCTCCTGAATCAGAGTATACACTTCAGTAAAATCCTTGGGTAAGTCACATGCACGTTGCAGGTTGAAGCACTCTTGACCAGTGCTTTGTAGACCCCTTCAGACAAGAACAGACTAGGTTCTAGGATTCTAAGGCAGTGCTGAGCAGGCAGTGGGTAAACACAGGACACGAGCTATGAGAATTGTAAATGGGTGCAGAGATTTAGTGAGAGGTCAAACCTGGGATGCATAGAGGTCACAGAGTGGCCCTGCCTCACCCTGTACCTGCACAGGTGTGTGCCCATTTCAGCTGCTCTTTAGGGCCTGACAAAGGCATGAGGTTTACCAACATGTCATCTAATCATAGAAACTTAGTTTCCCAGTGCCTACTCTGTGTAGGAAGCTCTTTTACAATAGCCCTTTTACAATATAGCAGCTGGGAGATTATCTTTTACAATAGATAATCTCGCAGCTGCTGTTTCAACAAACATCTTCATGATGTGACTTAATTGTTGAATGCTGTAGGTTAGGAAAGTGTGCTAAAGTCTGCTTCCTTGTCTCTTCTGCCCATTTGTCCTGGTTCTACATCCTGAAAAACTCTCAAGTTTATTCCTGCTTTCTCTGGTTGGCTTTGCAAGTATTTGAACACAGCTTTTCTGCTCCCACCATCCTCCTCTCCAGGCTAAAGAGACCCAGCTCAGGCCTTTCTCCAACCAGGACATTTTCCTTTGGGTGCATTCATTCTGGTGCCCTCACCCTTACATCCAGCAGACATTGCTCTTGGGGGAAAGGAAAAGGAGGTGAGTGTGTCTGAAAGATCAGAGTATAGAATGTCCTTTTAAAGGATGGTGAGCCCCTCCTCACTATGAACTGCCAGCAGGACATTGCTGTCGCTAGCTCCTCCAGTCTTGATCATAAGGAGCAAGTGTCTCCGCATCATTAAATGTTGGAAATTCCTGCTCTTACGGGCTCACGTCCAATCTGGTCTGCCACCCTTGCCAAAGATGGGAACAGTGGAACTGTGGCCTAGCCTGCCTCTGGATAGAATCAACACTTCCCTGTACCCACTTATTCTGATGTTTGGACCTTTTATATTATGCGTGGAGACCAGTGACATATCTTGACATATTTTTTTGAAAGTCCTCACCTCTTTGATCATTGCCCCTTTCAGTGGAAATTCGGGTGGTTTTTCAGTGTCATTGATGGGAGGTTTGGTTGATTTTATTTGTTCAGGACAGAGAAGGATTAGGTTATAGATATTTGAACAGCAGTATACCTGTTGGAGTTTGGGTGAAGAACAGAATGTCCACTTTTGCTTTCTTTCACTACAACTCTAAACTGTGCTTTCTCACCATGTGACTGGATAAAAGAGCCCATGACGATATACTTCATGCGAGAGTAGAGTGCTGGATTCTGTCACACAGCTCAGGCAGACCGGCATCACTGGAGAGGGCAGTCAAGTTTCTTTGCACGCTTGGCTCCTATTTATGGAAGGTGTAAAAAGAATATTGAGAAGAGCTTTATTTTTCAGACTTCCATTACACATATAGTCAGTTTCTTCAGTGTAGACAGCACTGTCCTAAGCACCATGATGGAGAGGACTACAAAGGCTGTGACATGGCCCTGAACTGGGAGAACTTCCAGTTTGATTTGGAAGGCAAGATGCACTCCTGATCAACTCCCATGACTAAAATGTTTTGTAAGATATAACGGTAGAGGTTTCTTGAAAGCCTACCCTGAAGTTTTTACCCTTTTTTTTTTTTTTAATACAATCAGCAAACTTCAAACATCAGCTCTTCATACCTGGAATCTTTGTTTCTATCCTGTCCAAGGGGAATTGTACCATTTAAGGAGGGTTCACAGAACTACGAACTGAGTTTCCAAGGTAAGTTTTTGTATTTGGCAATGGTGAGAGTCTTTCAAATCTGGCATGTGATGTATATGTGCGAGTCAGAACAGAATGGCTGTGTGTGTGGACCAGAGTCAGGGTGGGCTGTTTGCTTTCTCCCCTGAGATTATTTTTTAGCAAGGTGAGCTGTGTACTGGAAGCCAGTGGCCATCAGAAGACCCGTGCTTAGGAGCCCTGGCTCTGATCCACCACACTTGCTATGCCCCCTCAGGAATGTCATCTGGCATTCCCAAGATGGCAGCTTGGCCTTTCTAGACCTCAGTTTCAATGTGAGGCAACTAGTTTCTCACCTGGCGTGTCTAGACCTCAGTTTCCTCATCTCTAAAATGAAGGGATTGGACTAAATGGTCTAGGGATGCTCTCACCTGTGCCATTCTAAGCCTCTGATTCTGAGTGGGCTGCTTCCCAGGCTGAGGCAGAAATTATAGGTGCTGATGACTACTACCATATTTGGACATCTTCAGAGTTTTACAAGCTTGCTGTTTCTTTTAGGCTTCATCATGTGCGTCAGTGGTTTTATCTTTCACATTGACTAAAGCACTTTGCTTTCCACCATATTTATTTGAGCAGCCTTGGAAAGATCCCAGTGGCTCTGGTTAGCTCCTAGCAGAATGTCTTCTGTCTTTGTCAAAAAGCAGGGCAGAAACTGCCCTCTCTCTGAATGTACTTTCCCATCAATCTAACCCCTGGAATACTCCCTGCATATATGGTTAGATACATGCCCTTTAGGACCAGCCCTGCAGGTCTTTGGTAAGAAGTAGATGACGACCTTCTCAGGTCCTTGTCAGTCCCAGGTGGTACGTGAGTCCTGTACTAATTAGTGAATCTTAAGTAACATAGCTTTTTTTAAAAACATATTTTTTATTGAAGTACATCATTCATACATGAACATGCATAAACAATAAGTGTATAGTAAAAATTGTGAACTTACAAAATAAACATACATAACATCATACAGGGGTCTCATACATCACCCCTCCACCAACACTTTTCCTTGTGAAACATTTGTTAACAAACTATGCAAGAGCATTGTCAAAATATTACTACCCAATGTCCCTATTTCACATTTGGTGAATTTTTCCCCCAACCCACACCATTTTTTCAAAATATATTTTTATTTCAGAGGTTTTGTGAACTTGCAAAACAATCATGCACATGTGTAGAATTCCCAACACACATCACACCGTGGTGGAACATTTGTTACAGATTATGAGATAATATCCTCAGGCTATTACCACCAACCCATGGTCCATAGCGTACATTTGGCACATTTTTTCCATACGCCTCCATTATGAACACAGTACATCTTTGGCATTGATGCAAGAATATTATAGTATTGCTGTTAATCCATAGTTTATAGGTCACACCAATTGTAGTTTTCCCATGCTTCTCCATATTCCCATCACCCTGCAATAGTGATGTACATCTGCTCTATTAAGTAACATAGCTTTTTTTTTTTTTTTATTTTTTTTTATTTTTTTATTTTTTATATTTTTTTATTGACTTTGTAATAATATTACATTAAAAATATATATGTGAGGTCCCATTCAACCCCACCCCCCCCACCCCCCTCTCCCCCCCCAACAACACTCGTTCCCATCGTCATGACATATCCATCGGATTTGGTAAGTACATCTTTGGGCACCTCTGCACCTCATAGACAATGGTCCACATCATGGCCCATACTCTCCTCCATTCCATCCAGTGGGCCCTGTGAGGATTTACAATGTCCGGTGATTACCTCTGAGGCACCATCCAGGGCAGCTCCATGACCCAAAGACGCCTCCACCTCTCATCTCTTCCTGCCTTTCCCCACACCCATCGTCCACCATGTCCACTTTTCCCAATCCAATGCCACCTCTTCTTTGTGGACATTGGATTGGTTGTGTCCATTGCACCTCTATGTCAAGAGGAGGCTCAGATTCCACATGGATGCTGGATGCAATCCTCCCATTTTCGGTTGTAATCACTCTAGGCTCCATGGTGTGGTGATTGTCCTTCTTCAACTCCATCTTAGCTGAGTGGTAACATAGCTTTTTAAAACCATTATACCAACCATTTTCCTTTTGAAATGCAACTTGGCTGTATATATCAAAAGATATTAAATATGCCTGCTTTCTCATTCTCTCAGTAATTTTCCTAAGAAAATAATTCTCCAGAAAAAAAAAAAGCTATAGGCATGAAAATAATGACTGAAGCCTTAACAATAGCACTAAAAAATAGGAACGGACTGTGTACCGGTAGGATAGTGACCAAATAAGAGAATTTAATTTCTTGGAGTATTGGCATTGTTAAAATTATGATTATTAAAACTACATAGCAAATGCAAAATTTGATATTGTTAAATGAAAAAGGCAGAAGCCAAAATGTGTACTTATTCACATTTTTGTTTGTATATTATTTTTAAAATTAAAAAAGGTTTAAGGAAAATTTTAATGTGTGCTACAATGACAGTAATGAATGCATGTGGACTAAGACTAGAAGGCAACAGAGAAAAATAAAAATCTGTTATATCAGGTGGTAAAATTAAAAATGACTTACATTAATTTTTTTCCTTTGGTGGTATTAAATTCTTTATACAATTTAAAGGTGAGATGAGAAGTCATGCACCGTGTGTCTGAATTGGGAGCAATTTAACAGCTACTTGTGTTCACTTGCTTCACAGCAGCCAATTCAGAGCATTTTGCAGGGTTACAAAAGAATTTTTCTTTTTTTTTATCTAGACAACAAGTATATCCTCTGATTCATTAAACTAATATTTGAGAGCCAGCTGTGTGCCAGGTGATACAGCGATGAACTTGCTCTCTTGAAGCCTAGATTTGAGAGGGTGGTGATAGACAATAAACAAGTAAGGAAATGAAGCAATATCAGAAGTGATAAGAGTTATGGAGAAAATAAAACAATGTGATGAAGCAGAGGGAGAATGGGGGCCTTGGTGGCGGAGGGCCTACTTCAATCTGAGGAAGAATCTTTGGAAGGAGGGAGCCAGCACTGCCCGTGAGAAGGCAGGCACTCCAGGGAATAGCTAGGGCTAAGGCTGTAACGTGCATGTTTGAGGTTTCAGAGAATAGTAAGGTCTATAAGAGATGAGGGCAGAGACAGAAACCTGTATATTTTATTAGATGGAAGCCATGGGAGGTTTTGAGCAGAGTTGTGGCATGCTTTCATTTACTTTTTTTTTTTTTTTGACCAGGAATTGAACCTGGGACCTCATATGTGGGAAGCCAGTGCTCAGTCACTGAGCCACATCTGCTGTTGGTTTTTCACTTGTTTGGTTTTTTTTTTTTTTTTAAGATTTTTCTTTTCCTCTTCCCCCTCCCCCCCGTTGTCTGCTCTCTGTGTCCACTCGCTGTGTGTTCTTCTATGTCTCCTTCTATGTCTCCTTCTACCCTTGGTGGCACCGGGAAACTACGTCTCTTTTTTGTTGTGTCATCTTGCTGTGTCAGCTCTCTGTGTGCGGCGCCACTCCTGGGCGGGCTGCACTTTTTTCACGAAGGGCGGTTATCCTTGCAGGGCGCGGTGGCGCCCCTGCGTGGCACGGCACTCTTTGCACATGGGTCAGGAGCCCTGGGTATTAAACCCTGGACCCTCCCATATGGTAGATGCTCTATTAGTTGAGCCACGTCTGCTTCCCAGTGGTTTGTTTTTTAAAAAAATATTTTTAGGAGGCTCCAGGAACCAAACCCGGGACCTCTCAAGTGGGAAGCAGGTGCTCAATTGCTTGAGCCACATATGTTCCCCTTTACTCTTTTTGTTGTTCTTGTTGTTTTGTTTTAAATAATCTTTATTGAGGTATAATTTAGTGTAATAAAATGCATCCTTTTTAAACAGTTTGATGAGTTTTGACAAATGCATGTGCCATATCCCTAATCAACATATAGAATATCCATCAATTCAAGAAGTTTCCTCATGTTCTTTGCAGTTAGTCTGACCCTTTCCAACCCACAGCCCCATCTTTTACCCCCATTGCAGGCAATAACTATAGATTAGTTTTACCTATTCTTTAACTTCATATAAATAGATTCATTCAGTATGGACTCTGCATGTGGCTGACTTCTTTCACTTGGAATAATATTTTTGATTCATCTGTACTGTTGCATGTATAGTAAATAATTCTTTCCTTTTTGTTGCTGAGTAATATTCCATTTAAAGACATGCCATAATTTGTTTATACATTTGACTTGTTGATGAGCATGTGGGTTGTTTCCACTTGGGAGCTATTATAATAAAGCTGCTATGAACATTCATATTCAGTCTTTGTGTGGATATAGGTTTTCATTCATCTTGAATAAATACCTAGGGGTGAGATTGCTGGATCACATAGTCAGTGTAAGTTTAACTGGTTATACCATTTTACCCTTTCACCCACAACATATGATGATTTACTTTTTAAAAGGATCACTTTGGCTGCAGTTTGGACCTGGGTATACAATAGGCACAAAATGAAAATTACTTTTTACACTTGCTGTAGGAAAAAACTTCAAGCTATAGATACTGCATTGGGATTTGTAATCATTGATGTCTGGTTTTAGGGGCGCTTAAATGGATGGTCTCCTGCTCTGTTCCTGTCCTAGCTCTCCTCTTGGACCTTCTGGCTTTGATTTGAAGATTAGATTAAGTCCTGAATACTCATCTACCTGTTTTCCTTCTGGGTCTTACAGCTAAGGACACTGAAGGGTACACATTTTTATCGTAAGAAATTACCACCTAAAATGATTTTCTCTCTTCATACATGCGCATTTCAGTCATGAATATTTGCCATGATGTTTGCCCGTGAAAAATAACAAGAAGTCATTTTCTAGGAACAATTCTTGATTCTTGTTTGTTTTATTGTTTTCCTGTCTAAAGGGATGATTCAGACCAACGTAGTTTCCAAGACTCAAAGCGATGTCGTCAGAAGGCCAAAATTTGTGTCTTCCGAGGATGTGGAACACATTAAAAAAAGGCTAGAGTAAGTGTTCTGATGCACCGCTTGCTGGCAAATGTTTGAGATGTTCATGCCCTGATATCATCAAATCTCATGAATCTGGACTCTTGTTTTCTTGAAAAGTTCTGTTTGCATTATATGACAATTTTCTTTTGCCTTATCTATGGTAAGGAGCATATTAAGGAAGCATGGTGTGATTGAAGGAACTCTATGCCAGGAAACGTGTTCTTCCTTCTAACTCACAGTGGGATTTCAGGCAAATCTCTTAAATATTCTGGCCCTCATCTTCTTTAGCTGTGAATGGCTGCATGAATGGTGTATGCTGAAGAAATAATAGAATGCGTGATTACTGGGCTTTTGTTTTGCTGTGGACTCTTTGTGTATCTTTAGTTGTTTTTTTTTTAATTAGAGAAGTAGTAAGTTTACATAGAAATCATGTAGATTTTGTATGATCTATGTATCTTTTAAAAAAGATAATAAAAAATGAAAAAAAAGAATAAAGCTGCTATGAACATTCAGTCACACAAGAAAAGAAATCATGCAGAAAATACATAGTTTCCATATATCTCTCCTATTATTTATACTTTGTGTTAGTGTGGTTCCTTTGTTACAATTGATGAAAGAATATTATTAAAATTGCACTAGTAACTATTACTTATAATTTACATTAGGGTTTACTGTGTTGTACAGTCAAATGGTTTTTTCTTTAATTTTTATTCTCAACATATATATAACCTAAAACTTGCCCTTTTAATCACATTCAAATATATTATTCAATGGTATAAAATATATTCACAATATTTTGCTATTATCACCTTATCTGTTATCAAAACCTTTCCATCACTCAAAAAGAAATTTTTTACCAATTAACTATCAATCCCCCTTTCCCTACCTGTCCCCATCCCCTGATAACGTGTATTCGAGTTTCTGACTCTGGATTTGCCTATTCTAATTGTTTCATATCAGTGAGATCATTACAATATTTTACCTTTTGTGTCTGGCTTGTTTCATTCAACATGACGTCTTCTAGGCTCATCCGTATTGTCTGCATGTATCAGAAATTCATTTTTATGGCTTGTATCTTTAGTTTTGCTGATGTGTATTTATAGAGGAGGTAGAAAAGGTGGGAGGCTGACAAGGAAATCATTGGGGAGAAAGATGGGTTGAAGTAGCTGCCTGAGCAAGGGCTTTGGGGAAGGACAAGGTTATGAAAGGGGATTTTTTTAGTAAATTTTGCTGTGGGGGGTGAAATGTAATTCTGCTCTGTCTGCTATTGAAACTCTCAGTAAAATCTACATTGTTCAATAACATTTCTGGAGTTGGATTTTTTTTTTCTTGGTGATGTATCATTATATAAAACATACCTCAAGGCAGGATTAAAATCAAGGTGTTCTAATTAGGCTCTTTGAGTTGTAAGAATTCCAGGTATTTCATGAAAGCAGAAGTTACTAAAAGGATAATAAATGTGAAATAGTAAGAAAATAAGAATTCAAGTCTTGTCTTCCTCTCCCAAGAATCCAAGAATGGCAACTGAAGTATATCAGAGCTTCAGAAATGAGAACTGGTTCCAATTCTGCTTTAGAAATTGAGCAGCTTGGGGTCACAGATGCTTGTCTATGACCAGGTACACAGATCAGGTCCTGGATCTAGATTGCCTGAGTTCAAATTCTGCTCTGCTACTCACTGGTTGTGTAGATTTGGACAAATTGATCACTCTACCTCTTCACCCATAAAATGGGTCTTAATAATATTACCTTCCTCAAGGTGATTACATAAGTGCAAGGTACTCAGAATGGAGGCCAACACTTCAGGGTGTTAGCTGCTGGTATTATTTTTATTTCCCTGCTATTAACAGACTTGGAAATCCTATATATACCCTATATATCTTTTTTTTTTATTTTAATTTTTTCATATAATCAACTTTTTTAAAGAGGTGTTAGATTACAGAAAAGTTACATCACAAGTATAAGTGATTAGCCCTTGACACAAGGGTTTAAAGAATAAAAAAAGAGAAAAGGAAATGAACTAAAGGAACAAAAAGTTTTTTTAGAAAAAGAAAATAAGTATAAACGATTTCCATATACTCCATCCCTTCTCCTCCTACATCTTCCCCTATTAATAACATCTTACAATGGTATGGTACATTTGTTATAATTGGTGAGTAAATCTTGAAGCATTGCTGTTAACCAAGGTCTATAGTTACATTAGGATTTACATTTAATTCCAATGCCCTAAAAATGTCCTAAGTTCTACCTGTTATTCCCTCCCCATCCCCATCCCAGAACCTCTGGTCAACACTATCTTTACATCAGTGTTTCATGTTCTTCCATTACTACAATATTAATAAGTTTACTTCGCCTGTGCTTGCATTCTCCCCTTAGGTTGTTTATTCCTCAACCTTGAGGGTTTGGGGATGATGATGCCCACTCCACTTCAGGTTGAGTAGGGGATTAAATCTTATGGAGCAGATGGAAGGAACTGTTTTGCCTGCAGTTGTAGAAACTCTTTTTATGGGATGGGGGTTGTCCATCATCATCATCTTGTTAGTTGTCCTGGGCAAGTCTGATGAACTGGAGAGTAGTTGTTGGCTGCATCTCTGCTGAGATTCAAGGCTTATGAGCAGACCAAGGAGTTAAGTCTCTGAGACATATTTGATGAGTATAGTGCTAATTATAGACTCAAATAAAAGGGGTAGAAGAATCATGTACAGGGATATTATAAATGAGTCTAACTCTGTTACATTGGGGAAATATGTTGTCATATATTCCAAAGTAAGGCCCACTGGCAGGGTGCTCAATTCAAGGGGCTGTGTGTCTCACCTATAGTGTCTGGGAGGCTATAGAGCCCTCAGAAGCACCCCTTTTTGAGGCTTTGTTCACAGCGGCAGTTAGTGAGATCTGCCTGACATGCATAAGGGTAACCTCTGAAATGACTCCCTGACTCATTTTGAAATCTCTTAGTTGTAAAATTTCGTATGTATTTAATGTTTTCTCCTTTTGGTTAAGGTCTTTTTCTAAATGCCTCACTGGTTGGCGCTTGGCATTAATCCCTCAGTTCAGGGAGGCTCATTACTGGGAGCCATGCCCTGTGCCGGGGAGAAGGCAGTACATTTATTTGCTGATTTTGGATTTGTGTAACAAGGAGGTTTTCAAGAGGTAACTCTTAGGCAATAGTTATTATTAGGCTAAATTTCAATTTTATGAGAATGAGGTTTATATGTATTAATGTTGAGGGTTTGGCATATTGGTCGGTTTCTTCTATTAAGTACTGCCTATGTACTCAAGAGATTCTTACCTCTCTATTTGGAATGTAGCAGGACTCCCCAGGATGGTAGTTTAATATTTTGCTGTTTACTGTGTGGGTCTCCACCCCCTGAGATAATACCCCATGACACAGTGAGCACCTTCCTATTCCACAAAAGCATGTCCCAGGTGCTCCCTTCCCCACACATCCCTCCACCACCAATACTCTGCACCAGTGACTCTCCCCTGCCGTAACTGCCGAAAGAACATTCCCACAATTGTGTTCTCAACCACAGACCTCCACCTCCCAAGAGTTCACCTGTTCCTTCCTCCAGACCTTCCCCCAGTTCCATGGATAGTCTACCCCTCCCCCACCATATATTCTATATACTCAATTTTCAGGCTAAGACTTGGTTTATCTTTTATCTCAGAACTTCAGTTTTCAGCTTCACCTTCTGCCACTAACTGCCAAATTTTATCTGAATTTTTTATTTCAAATAGTGTTAAAATCCCAAGAGTTTGAATCTGATTGGCTTAGTTATCTGAAGTCTTTTCCAGTTCTTTTAATGTTCAGATTAATAAAGCAGAAAATATTGAAGGGTGTGGAGAGGGAAAAATAAAGTTCATGCCCTCATGGAGCTTATATTCTGGTACATGAGAAAATATAAGAGACTATTTCAGTTAGTAACAATGTTAAGTGGAGGAGAAAAGCAGAGTAAGAGTATGGAAAGTGATTTGCATTCAAACAACTAAGGAAATCATCATAGCTACTTCTTATTTAATATAAGCCGTTTTAGTCACACACCATACAATCCATTCAAAGTGTGCACTCAGTGGATCTCATATAATCACAGAGGTGTACATTCATCACCATATTCAGAGTTAGAACATTTTCATTGCTGCAAACATAAAAACAAAACCATAACGAAAACCCTTCCCCCTTATACCTCCCTATTATTGACCCTTGGCATTGGTATAGAACCTTTGTTACATCTGATGAAAAAAATTGCAATATTGCTGTTAACTATAGTCAATAATTTGCATTAGTTGTATTTTCCCTCATATGCCACCCTATTAACACCTTGTAATAGTGATGTACATTTGTTCTAGCTCATGAAAGAACATTCTTAATTTTGTACTATTAGCCACAGTCATCATCCACAGTGGGGGTTCACTATGTTATACAGTCATGTTTCATCCAAGGTAAACACAACCCTTTTCTACCATAATCACACACACTATTCAACACTGTTAATTACCCTCACAATAATGTGCTCCCATCATCTCTATCCTTTTTCAAACATTTGCTATCAACCTTATTGTAATTCCTACACAGATTAAGTATTGCTCCTTTGCCACCTTTGTTCTGTTTCCTGGGACCTATATTCTTGAGTCCATGTGTTTGCTTATTATAATTTTCTCATATTAGTGATATCATACAATATTTGTTTTTTGTGTGTCTGGCTTGTTTTATTCAAGATAAATGTCCTCAAGGTTCATCCATGTTGTCACCTATATCAGGACTTCATTTCTTCTTACAGCTGAATAATATTCTAGTGTATGTATATACAACATTTTGCTTACCCATTCATTGGTTGATAGACAATTGGGTTGTTTCCATCCTTTGGCAATTGTGAATAATGCTGCTAGAACATAGGTGTGCATATGTCTGTTCATGTTCTTGCTTTCATTTCTTCTGAGTATATACCTGGAAGCGGGACAGCTGGATCATATGGCAGTTCTATACTTAGCTTCCTGAGGAACCACCAAACTGTCTTCCACTTGACTGTACTATTTTACATTCCCACCAGCCACAGTGAATAAGTGTTCCTATTTCTCCACTACCTCTCTAGCACTTGTAGTTTTATGTTGTTGTTTTTTAAAAAATAGTTATCAGTTTAGTAGGTATTAAATGATATCTCATCGTGGTTTTGATTTGCATTCCCCTAACAGAAAAAGATGTTGAGCATATTTTCATATACTTTTTAGCCATTTGTATTTCTTCAGAAAAATGTCTATTCAAGTCTTTGCCCATTTCTTAACTGTGTCATTTGTCTTTTTATTGTTGAGTTTTAGGATTTCTTTATGTATTCTGGATATTAAACCCTTATCAGATAGATGATTTCCAAATATTTCTCCCATTGAGTAGGCTGCCTTTTCACCTTCTTGACAAAGTCCTTTGAAGCACAAAAATATTCAGTGAACAATATTTAAGATTAGAATTGATAATAATTATCACTTTCAGCCTTTTGTGTCCCTTGGGTCCAAGGTGAGTCTCTTGGAGACAGGATATAGATGGCTTATATTTTTTATCCATTCTGTCATGTGTGTCATTTGATTGGGGAGTTTAATCCATTAACATTCAATGTTATTACTGTAATGACATTACTTACTTCAACCATTTTATCCTTTGGCTTTCATATGTCATATCTTACTTTGTCCACCTTTTTACCCTTTCAGTTACCCTTACTGGTAATCATCATTTCAACATTTCTCCTTCAAGCCTCTCTGTCCTGTCTTTTCCTTTTAGGCTGCAGAATTCCCTTTAGCATTTCTTATAGAGCCAGTCTCTTAATGATGAACTCCCTAAGTTTCTGTTTATTTGTGAGTATTTTAAATTCATTCTCATTTTTAAAGGACAGTTTTTCCGGATAAAGAATTCTTAGTTGGAAGTTTTTCTCTTTCAGTACTTTAAATATATCACACAACTGCCTTCTCATCTCTGTGGTTTCTGATGAGAAATCTGCACTAAGTCTTATTGGACGTCCCTTGTATGTGATGGATCACTTTTCTCTTCTTGATTTCAGAATTCTTTCTTTATCTTTGGCATTTGACATTCTGAATAGTATATGTCTCAAATTACTATTCCTAGTATAGTAATATAATATAGTATAGGTCTATTTGGATTTATTCTGTTGGGGGTATGTTGTACTTCTTGGATATGGCTATTTGTGTCTTTCATAAAAGAGCTGGGAAAAAATTTTTTTTCTCTCTCTTTTCTCTTTATTTTTGTTAAAGAAATCTACAATTATCTACAAGTATGCCCACGTGTGGAATTTGCTAATTGTATCTTTGTCGTTGATTTCCATTGCCCTTCTTTCTTTTTTAATTAAAAAAAATTAATACATCACAAGGAATGTTACATTAAAAAAAATTAAAAAAACCATAAGAGGTTCCCATATAACCCACTCCCCACACCACATCATTTTTGTAAATTGTATTTTTTTAAAGAAATATACATTCCCCAAAAAATGTTACACTAAAAAAATATGAGGTACCTGTATACCCCCACCCCCCCACCCCGCTCCTCCCACACCAACAACCTCCCTCATCATTGCGGCACCCTCATCACACTCAGGAACACATTTGAGGGCACTGCTGCACTACACAGGTAACTGTTTCCCCTGTAGTTCACACTCTCCCCCAGTACATTCAGTGGGTTATGGCAGGATATATAAAGTCCAGCATCTGACCTCGCAGTATCATTAAGGCAACTCAAAATCCAAAAAATGTCCCCACATCACATCTCTTCTTCCCTCTCCCTGCCCTCAGCAACTACTGTGGCCACTTTCTCCACCTTGATGCTAAGATTTCTTCTATTACTCATCACAATAGTTTTATAGTGGAATATCAGTAAGTCCACTCTAGTCCATATTTTATTCCTCCATTCTGTGGACCCTGGAATGGTGATGTCCCCTCCACCTCTAGATCTAGAGGGGGCTTAGATTCCACATGGATGATGGATGCAATTCCTCTGCTTACAGTTGTAGGCATTCTTGATTCCCTGGTGTGGTGGTTGACCATCTTCACCTCCCTGTTAGCTGACCTGGGTAAGACCAATGAACCAGAGAGTAGGAGTTGCCACTCTGCTGAGGCTCAGGGCCCAGATGGCACATGGGCAGTCCAGAGATTCAAGTCTCCTGAGCATGGACCATCCCTAGCACCAACTTCAGGTTCAGTAAAAGTGACAGAAGAGGCATGTGTAGAAAACTCACATCTGAGTCCAGCTCCGTCACACTCAGGAGCACAAATTCCAAAGTAGGGCCCTTTGACATGGCACAGAGCTCCAAATCCATCTGGCATGATTATATACCTTGTGGATCTCCATAGCCTTCAGGAAAACCAGTACCTAGGGTTGTATCTATTTTGGCTTTTTCTGGGGTCCTGCTGATGTGTGTGTAAGCACGACCCCTCTGATGACCTCCTCTTTTTGGAAGACTCTTAGCCATACCATGAGTTGGGAAATTTTCAGCCATTATTTCCTTAGAAATTCTTTCTACCTTTCCCCCTTTTCTTCTCCTTCTTGGACACCCATGACACATGTTTATCTACTTTGTGCTGTCATTCAATTCCCTGAGATCCTGCTCAATTTTTTCCATTTTTCCCTCTTTCTGTTCTTCTGTCTTTTCATTTTCAGATGTGGTCTTCTAAAATGCTGATCCTTTCTTCTGCTAGTTCAAATCTACTGTTGCATGCCCCTTTTGTATTTTTACTCTTATCCGTTGTATCTTTCATTCTCATAAGTTCTGTTATTTTCCTTTGCACACTTTCAAATTCTTTATGCTCACCCAGTGTCTTAATACCCATTATCTTTTTTTTTTTTTTAAGATTTATTTATTTATTTCTCTCCCTTTCCCCTCACTTCCCCACCCTGGTTGTCTGTACTCTGTGTCTATTTGCTGCATCTTCTTTGTTGGCTTCTGTTGTCAGCCGCATGGGAATCTGTGTCTCCTTTTGTTGCATCATCTTGCTGCGTCAACTCTGTGTGGGCGGCACCATTCCTACGCAAGCTGCACTTTCTTTCGTGCTGGGCGGCTCTCCTTATAGGGAGCACTCCTTGCACGTGGGGCTCCCCTACGCGGGGGACACCCCTGCATGGTACGGCACTCCTTGTGCGCATCAGCACTGTGCATGGGCCAGTTTCACACGGGTCAAGGAGGCCCGGGGTTTGAACCGTGGACGCGGATGTGGTAGATGGATGCCCTAGCCACTGGGCCAAGTCCGCTTCCCCCCAGTATCTCTTTAGCCGTATTTTCCTTCATCTCCTTAAATTGATTTGGGAGATATGTCTGAACATTGATTAGTTATTTCAAATCTTGTGTCTCATCTGAAGTTTTAATTTGTTCCTTTAACTGAGCCATCTCTTCCTGTTTCTAAGTATGACTTGTAATTTCTTGCTCATGTCCAGGCATATGATTATGTTGGTGAGTTTACTCTGATGGTCAGTTTCTTCCTCTTTCCTAGGGTTGTATTGTTTATTGGTTTTTGGTTGTGGCTCTTCATTAATTCTTGGTTCAACTTATTATCATTATAATTTCTCAGGTTTAAATGATCAAAACAGGCCCAGGGATCCACTAATGAAGCAGATTAGGTCCAAAGGGCTCTGGGGATAGGGATGAGAAAAATACCATAAAGCATCTTTTTTTTTTTTTTTTAAATCTCTTCATCTTCCCAGGGGTGTCCTTTCTTGGCCTGCCAGCAGATGGCATTCTTTGGCTAACTTTTCCTCACAGCCCTAGGTGAGAGTAACTATTCAAACCTCCACCAGATGGTATTGAGACAATGGGAACTTTTCTGGGTGGGCTAGAGTCAGGATTTAAAGCCTGGCCCTGCAGTCCAAACTCCCTGCTCAGAAGCCATGCTGAGCTGTTGCATTCTCCATCATCCTAGGGAGAAAGACAACTGCTCTGCTCTCAGTTGGCAACAGTCAGCCCTGGCTGTACAGAGGCTATTTGCCTTGAGGGTGGGGGATGGGCAATGATCCCTGCCATGGGGGTAATTCACTCACAGTTTTTGCTTCAGTTTCTCCATCTCCCTGTCCCACTCCCTCCTAAATGATGCAAGCCACACCCCTGGTCTATAGATCCCCAAAACAGTTGCATTAGATAGATGCTGCCTTTCCTCTTGCTGTTTTTAGAAGAGAGGTGAACCCTGCTGGTCCTTATCCCACTGTTCTCTTGCCTCCTGCCTGTAGCTGCTTCTTATTTAAAATGATGCTGGCAGCATGTCTTGACAAAATGTTTAAACTGTATTTCCTAAAAGCAACCAAACTGCATTTAAAAAATAAGACCTGTAATTCTTTTTAACAATTGAGATACTCCTTCTTGGTCTCAGAGACCATATTTTGTTGCTTATACTGTTAAGAGTGTAAGCTTCTTAGACTCCAAGCAGGATGACTTTTTCTGTGCACATGTATTTCCAAGGGAAGAAATTTTGTTTGTGGCATTTCCAGATATCTGATGTAGTCAGCACATTGTCTGCCTCAACATATGTCCCAGTTGCCTCATGCTTTTGTATTTGCTTTTCTCATCTTCAGGGGCATTCTTCCCCATCTCTCACATGGATCTAAGTATCTTTATGGCTCAGCTAAATGTGACTTTTCCAATAACATTACTTGTGATTTTCCCCATTTGTCCTCCAGTAACACCTAATAGCTTCCTTATAGTATTACTCCACTTTATCTCGTAGTTTAGTTATTTGTGTAAATATCTCTCCTAGAACCACTCTCCCATTCCACAATTATCAGCCCCTCAGAGCTCTTAAAATAGTTTGCGTAATGCATGGCATATAGATGGTTAGTCAGTGAATGAATAAAATGAATTGAGCAAAATGTGTTAGTGTTGGATGAGGTAGGGAAGCAGCTGTAATTTTGCTGTCACCAGCCCAGAGCAGACACACTTGCTTTTATATAGAATTATATTCAGAATACTCAGAAAAATCAACTATAGCACTTCACTGTTCATGGCATTTAAAATTTAGTAATTCAATCTGCTCTGACCTATGTAAATCCAATACCAATACCCTACCTATATAGAAATCTGAACTTAAAATACAGATAAATTGGGAGCAAACTTTCTCATTACAAAAAGAATCCTTATTTTATAAGAAGGTCTTTAAAGAGTTTTCCCCTTCAAGCCCTTCAAGTCTTTTTAAATTTTATTTTTGTCTTATGGGAAATTTCAGACATAAACAAAAGTAGAGTGAATTTATAATCCATGTACCCACCAGCTCATCATCTCACTATGACTGTCCAACATACTTTGCCATTCTTTTTACATCTTATCTCCACTATCACCTTTTTTTTTTTTAAGATTTATTTTATTTTTCCCCCTTTACCGGCCCCACCCCTGCCCCTGCTCCTGTCCTGATGTTTTTACTCTCTGTGTCCATTTGCTGGGTGATCTTCTGTATCTACTTCTCTTTTTTGTCTTTCTCATTTTATCCTCTAGTATTCACAGGGATTTGATCCTGGGGACCCCTGATGTGGAGAAAGGTTCCCTGTTAATTGCGCCACCTCAGTTCCTGGTCTCTGTGGTTGAGCCACATCCATTTCACTCTATCACATCTTATTAGGAGGTATATAATATCTGGTTGTCCTATATCTAGAGATGTTAAGATTGAAGAGTGGGTTCAAGTCATTTCAGCCTGATCCCTTCATTATAATATTCCTCATCTTTCACTTAGTGATTTTAGCAGCCATGGACAATGATTATTATTAAGATCCTTTATTTCATTAGAATAATAGAAATCTGTTATTACTTCTAGCAATTCTTCTGCATTCATTAGCTGTTATTTGCCTATAAAGTAGATTTTTCCCCTTTCATAGTTAACCTGAAATACAGTTAATACAGGAAAATCAAGGGAAGATAGTATTTGATTCTTTCTGCTGTGTCCCTAATACTTTTTTTTTTTTTTAAAGATTTTTTATTTATTTTTCTTCCCTCCGCCCCCCCCCTTGTCTGCTCCCTGTGTCCATTCGCTGTGTGTTCTTCTGTGTCCACTTGCATTCTTGTCAGTGGGCACTGGGGATGTTGAGTCATCTTGTTGCGTCAGCTCTCCGTGTGTGCAGTGCCACTCCTGGGCAGGCTGTGCTTTTTTCACATAGGGCAGCTTTCCTTGTGGGGCGCACTCCTTGCACGTGGGGCTCCCTTATGTGGGGGACACCGTTGCATGGCACAGCACTCCTCGAGCGCATTAACACTGTGTGTGGGCCAGTTCACCACATGGGTCAGGAGGCCCTGGGTTTGAACCCTGGACCCCCCATGTGGTAGGTGGACGCTCTATCAGTTGAGCCAAACTGCTTCCCTCTAATACTCTTAAATGTTTATTATTTGACAATGAAACTGGAAGACATACTTGCTTAACGATAACACATTGGGATCTTTGAAGGTAGAGCAGAAATATATAAAGAATCAATGCTTTTACATTTCAAATCAATGGGAAAAGAACATTCATGTCACTAAATTTATGAATAGCTATTGCACTCATTTTATTAAAGAAGTTTTATTCACACACCATACAATCCATCCAAAGTATTGCACTTTTTTAAGCATAATTACTGATACATCCATACCAGCAGTATGCAAGGATGTGGTTTCCAAGGAAAAATACAGAAAGAAACATCTTGTATTTCTCTAGGAAACCTTGACTTAGGGGCTTGAAATTAACAATAGAAAGTGACTTGGGCACATGGCACAGGGAACCAAGTGAGTTCTTACTCTTTCTTATTTGTAGCAGTAAGCCAGCGCAGACCCAGCGAAAGTCTTTAACCTCGACATTTCCTCCTCAGTGGGACTTTGACCGCCCGTCCATAAGTGGATATGAGGTACTTTGTTTTTACTTGTTTGGTGGGGAAAAGTACCTTGTAAGAGTGTGTATTTGTTTGAATGAATTAGGTGTTTCTGCCTAACTGTTGGATCAAGATTCAGAGGCAGAAATTTAAATGTTGATCACATGGGTACTCTCTTTGACCAGAAAACAGTTAACCTGTAAGTGGTACTTCATTGTTTACAGAGTTCACATATGATCTCATTTGGGCAGATGCTGACAGCATCACTGTGAGATAGATATTAGTATCTCTATTTTAAGGAAGAGAAAAACTGGAGAGAGTAAAAGTGACTTGTCCATTTGTTAGAGTTACAAAGCAGGTTTCTGTGGGAGTGAAATAAAATGTGCCTCACCTGGCATAATTGGGGCAAGATTATTCCTTGAGTATAAAATGTTTGTCTTATGAAAAAGAATATTCCTAGATCATTTAGTTTCCACATCATGCTCCAGTCTTGGGTACAGGCAGTTCTGCCTGGGCTCTATGGCATCTTCTATTCCTTTGCCCCTATATTGGTTTTGGAGTATTAGGTAAGAAATTTGCCACAGACTGGGGATGGGTTGGGAGGCTCCCTTTGCTTTGAGGCAAAATGCTTTGTTAGCCTTAAGCCAATCTGAGTCAACCTTGTCCAGTCCAGTCCCTATCTAGTTCATTACTGGAATGAACAGCCAGAGTGGAAGCCCTAAGCCAGCTTATCCCACCTGCTATCACAGGCCTGGCAGTGATACTCCATGGCAGAGGGGGCCACATATGTGGACATACCATACATGTTTCCCATTTCACATTCAATTTTCATTTTTGTTTTTTAGTTGTTAGAAATCAATGACCGAACGACAGAATATGCTAAAATAAGTGCACATTTTAAAGCTTCCATGAAAAACTTTAAGATTGAAAAGATAAAGAAAATCCAGAATCCAGAGCTCTTGCGTACTTTTGAGAGGTTGGTGGCCATATTATCTGGTTTTCTTACATCAAATTAGAAAGAACTAGTTAAGATCTGTTCCTTTAGATTTATATTCACTGGTTTATTTGAGTATTCAACAGTTTCTTCAAGCTCTAGTTAGTTTTTTTTAATGTGTAAACTTAGGCTTCTCCTTCAGCTTTACAATTTTAAAACAACAGTTTCATGTTTGAAATTGTAATAAATTTATTTGTTAGAGCTGCTGCTTTGGTGTTTGTAGCTATATTCTGAAATATGGTAGAATACAACTTTATGACTGGATTTTAGTTGTGATTAGTGCTAATAACCAGAGTGGGAGAGAGATGTTCTCAGTGTTAAGTCTTACATTTCCTATATTAGGAAAAAATCGAAGATGAAGACGAGCAATGAAAAAATCTTATTTTATGCAACAGACCGTGCCCACCTGGAGTATATCTGTGCAAATAATTTTGACTGGACATATCATGGACCTTGTGAAACCAAATATGGAAAAGGTTTGTGCTGGAATAAATAAGCCTAATTAGTAGAGTCATCAGGCTCTGTATTTACTTCTCTTAAGAGGTATATGTAATTACTTTGTGTATTTAACTAGCATGTCCAGGCTCTTGCAGTCTTGAGGAGAAAATAAGCTCCTATTAACCTTAAAAGCCAGAATTATAGCAGTTCGACTCACTTGCTATAATTAAGTTCCAGCTTAACTGCTGGACCTTAGCCCTGCTCCTGCCTTCCATTTTTTTTCTGAGTGTGCCCAAAGAGTCTCATATATGCTTTCAAACTATCTGTTGATGACAATGTCTACGATCACCCCCATTCTGACTATAGCTCTTCCTGGCTGTGTCCACCTGTGAAGCCACTAGAAGTAGCTTCCTGTTGCCACAAATGGGTTCTAATCAAAGATGGGGAGAAGACCCCTCTTCGCATCTCTTGCTACGTCATGTCGCCTGGGGCCTGAAGCACCACAGGTCTGCCCACTTGCAAAGTCTTTTCAGCTTTTCCTCTTTGCTCCTAAACTCCTACATGCAACTCTGAAAACAAAGGGCAGAAAACAAAGAACTGCTCATCTTTAGGGAACAATACTTTATTACAGTTAAAAGTGAACTCAATTCATATGACAACGATTAAATTCACACACATCCCAGAAAAGCAAGAAGTCTGAGAGTCAACCATTCCTAACACCAAACCAGAACATTTTGGATCTAAAGTCAAGTTAATGGGGACTTCAGGATTTTCCCCCAAGAACTCTGGGTGCTTTACATTTGTATAAATAAAGGATCCATCCTAGTCATTTTTTCCTTATTCCTTAAGAAATTATTTACCCAGTTGGTGAACTGAAGTCTCTACCTGAAAAGGCAAAAGCCAATTGTTTTTTAGAAAACATCTCTCCTAACACTTTGATTACATTCACTCATGAAATTTTACTTTATGCCACGCACTATTCTAGGTTCTAGGGATAGATTTTTTTCTTGTATCCTTCTCTCATGGAGTTGATATAATAGAGCTGTGCACTCCAAGTACAGTAGCCACTAGCCATATGTGGTTATTTAGATTTAAATTAATTAAAATTCAATAAAATTAAAACTTCATTTCCTCATTTGCACTAGCTACATTTCAAGTACTTAGTAGCCTCATCTCTAAGTGGCTAGTGATTATGGTATTAGATAGTGCAGATCTAAATCATTTACATCATCACAGAAATTTTTATTTGATAGCCCTATTATAGAGAGTTATATTAAGGGTTTCAAAATTTTTAGGGTTGTTGCTTTCTCCAACAAGATCAATGACAAAATGAAAAAAGGAAGGACTGTTACTAAAATGGATTTAAGAGCTAGAACACCCAAATGTAACGTGTGGAACTTGTTTGGATCCTGATGGGAACAAACCAACTTATAAAAAGATATTTTTGAGACAATCTGGGAAATTTGAATTTGGATGACTTAGTAGATAATATTAAAGCACTATTATTGGGAATCAGACATGGCTCAACGGATAGAGCATCTGTCTACTATATGGAGGGTCCAGGGTTCGATCCCCAGGGCCTCCTGACCCGTGTGGTAAGCTGGCCCATGCGCAATGCTGCTGTGTGCAAAGAGTGCCGTGCCATGCAAAGATGCCCCTGCATAGCGGAGCCCCACGTGCCAAGGTGTGCGCCCCACAAGGAGAGCCGCCCTGTGTGAAAAAAGTGCAGCCTGCCCAGGTGTGGCGCCGCATACATGGAGAGCTGATGCAGCAAGATGACACAACAACACAACAAAAAGTGACAGTTTCCCCGGTGCCGCGTGACAAGCATGCAACTGGACACAGAAGATCACACAGTGAATGGACACAGAGAACAGACAACCAGGGTTGGGGGGGGCGGTAAATAAAATAAATCTTTGAAAAAAAAAAGCACTATTATTAATTCCATTTTGTGTGATAATGATGTGGAGGTTATGTTAAAAAAAAACAACCAAAAAGTTCTTATTGGTTAGAGATGCATGCTTATGTCAAAAGCAATAAAATGACATGATATCTGGGAAATGCTTTATAATACTCCAAGTTCTCCCTCTCCAAATTAGTGATGGTGAAGGACTAGATTATACAAGGTTGAAGCCAAGGGATGGGCAAATTGTATTATTCTCTCTACTTGGTTCTTGCTACTTTGATGGACGTTTGAAATTTCCCATAAAGACCAGATTTTAAAAATGAAAACAAACAAAAGCTTAAGGTCTGGTCTCAACCAGGGCACTCTGTAATATAAGAGTAAGTCAGTTGATCAGCCAGTCAATAAATATTTTTGTGTGCCTTCTATGCGCTTGATGTTGGGGGCACAGTAGTCAACAAGTTAGACATGGCCCCAAACATTTACTTCACATAATTAAATAAATGACTGCAAATGTGTGGCCACTGTAGAGGAGAAATACAGGCCCTTAGGTTACCTTACCCAGCTGAAGACATGCTCCCAAGGAAAACTGTATTGTAGGATTTACCTGCCTAGTAGTCATTATGTAGAGAGTTAGAGATAGTGGTGCGAGATAGGGCCACATAATAAAAGAGTTTAGGCTTTACCCTAAGGACGTTGTAAGCTAAGGAAGGGTTTTAAGCTGGGAAACTTGCCAAACGTTTATTAAGTTTAAATGTATCACTAAAACTTACCTAGAAATGTTTGGAGAAAGCAAGGTAATCATCTTGAGTGAAATTTAAATCCATCAGTTTCTCATGGGTCTCTCAGTATGTCAGAAACCAAACAAATATTCTAGAAAATAAAATATAGTACGCTTGTGTTCCTAGTTTCTGGCCATAGCTGGTGTTGACTGTGATATACATGGTTGTTTAGTCAGTTTTTTCCCTGTTATAAACAGAAGGGCACTAAAACCCTCTTACATGTTTTGATGGTTTGACAGTGTTACTCACTTGCTGTTGTTTTTCATTTAGCTTGGTCAGAGAGGAAAGTTAGTGATAATCAGGAAAACCCCCTTGTGCTGCAAGGAGGAAAGAGGCAAGGATGTGGCCCACACTTCTCATAGGACAGGCACGGTGTTTCTTGAGGACTTCTGCCCTTTTCCCCACAGTATCGCTCCTTGTGAAGGTCAGAGGGTGATTCCTTTACTTGACTTCTCTCCTGCTATATAGAATTAGGAGGTGGTTTTGGGTTTTTGTTGTTGCTTATAATTATTTTTAGTGTCAGCTTTCCATTCCCATCTCCTGTGATGCTATTAATACTCACTAGATAGACTGGTATAAAGCACTGGGCCCGTAATCTTAAAAATGACAGGGAGTTAACCAAAAAGATACTAAGGGGTAAATGTCAAAGACACCACTACTCTTTGGGCTGGAAGAAAGTCGGCTTATCCCCTTCACCACTACCGCTGCCCCCACTGAATGTGTGAAACAGCCATGTAGGCTGTTACCTGCATAATTTAGTCTGTGACTACATTTTTTTTTTTTTTAAGATTTATTTATTTATTTATTTAATTCCCCTCCCCTCCCCCAGTTGTCTATATTCTGTGTCTTTTTGCTGTGTCTTGTTTCTTTGTCCGCTTCTGTTGTCGTCAGCGGCACGGGAAGTGTGGGCGGCGCCATTCCTCAGCAGGCTGCTCCCTCCTTCGCGCTGGGCGGCTCTCCTTATGGGTGCACTCCTTGCGCTTGGGGCTCCCCTACGCGGGGGACACCCCTGTGTAGCAGGGCACTCCTTGCGCGCATCAGCACTGCACACGGGCCAGCTCCACACGGGTCAAGGGGGCCCGGGGCTTGAACCGTGGGCCTCCCATGTGGTAGACGGACGCCCTAACCACTGGTCCAAAGTCCGTTTCCCTATGACTACATTTAAGGGGTATCAGGAGGATAAGCACATGCCTGGAAAAATAGTAGGGTTCTGGGCTGTACCTTGATAAATTGGAGGTGGAACTCAGCCATCTGATGGGAGGGGAAAGGTAAGAGAGGAAGACCTGTTAGTAAGAGACTCGTAAGAAGCTTGGCCAGAACTGCTGATCAGTCTGGACCAAGAGTAAGAATTGCAGCAATAAAGTAAAAGTCACTTGACTCAGGAGCCAGAGGAAGCTGTAAAAGTTCAACTCAGGATTTGGATAAAAAGCAGAAGCAGGGTGAAAGTAGAGAGAAAAAAACACAATTCTGGGGGTAAGTAGCTGAGGAACAGAGTGTTTATCTTGGATTCAACAGGCTAGGCAGAGGAATACAGGGTGTGAGAACGTACTTAAGACGTAGTAGGCATTTGTGCGCATCACATCAATAAACCTTCCCAAGATTCTACAACCCAGCTACCTCAAATGCTAAATGATTGAAAAAAAAAGAAAACCATTATTTTGGGAGATGATATAAATATCTAGACAGAACTAAAAATCTACAAAGAATTAAAATGTTGGTGCTCTACAATGAAATGGGACATGTGTTTTCTCCTGCCACTGGCTTCCACCTATCATCTCTGACTTCTGGCAACTTAATACCCCTTGGGCTGATTCCCAGGGACAATGGGGCCCAGGGTCCTTGCATGAGTGAGCCAGAGTCCACTTGACCTTTTTTGACTCTTAGCCTTTTTTCCAGGTCCCTACCCTTCCTTCCTGTGGTTTTACTCAGTCTTAACTGCAATGGATTTCAAGATCCTATTTTGGTCATCAAAAGCGGACTGTGAGGGAAGCAGACTTGGCCCAGTGGATAGGGCATCCCCCTACCACCTGGGGGGTCCGCGGTTCAAACCCCGGGCCTCCTTGACCCGTGTGGAGCTGGCCCATGCGCAGTGCTGATGCACACAAGGAGTACCGTGCCATGCAAGCGTGTCCCCCACGTAGGGGAGCCCCACGCACAAGGAGTGCACCCCATAAGGAGAGCCGCCCAGTGCAAAAGAAAGAGCAGCCTGCCCAAATATGGCACCGCGCACACAGAGCTGACACAACAAGACGATGCAACAAAAAGAAACACAGATTCCCAGTGCCGCTGATTAGGATAGGTGCAGACACAGAAGAACACACAGCGAATGGATACAGAGAGTAGACAACTGGGGGGGGGGGGAGGGCAGAGGGAAGAGAAAAAAAAAAGTTGTGATTCTTTCCTTCTCTCTCTTTTTTTTAAGATTTTATTTTTTATTTATTTCTCTAATGTTTCATGAAGATGAGAGAGTCACAAGGCCAGGAGAGGCTGTTTATAGCCCAGCACATTTCAGGAACTGTCAGTAGTTTGGGGTGGTGGGAATGACAAAAGAAGAGGTCAAATCCTGAAACACCTTGTAAGTCATGCTGAGGGGATAAAAATTTTATCCTGAAGGCAACAGTAAACCACTCAATGGCTTGGAAAGAAGAGTGGCATGGTAATTCTGGCTGTACTGTCACGAGAGGGGGGAAGTGGTTTCCACTGGAGGTGGAGAGTCCAGTTGGAGTTAGGAGGCAATTTCAAGAGTTCAAGCCAGAAATGAGGGTGGCATAGACCAAGGTACTAGCAGAGGGGACGAAGAAGATATTTTGTTTTAAGAGGTTTATTTCCTGAGAGGAGGATATACAACAGCAAAAAAGAGCCTAGGTCTAATGATGGCAATGATAAAAATATAGGAAATATAGGAAATTTTAATTTGTCTGGAAGTCCTTGTTGAGCTGCTGGTAAGGAAATATCAGTGATTTTCAAAGGTTGTTAAGTGAGGACAATGAACCAATTATCTTTGAAAAGTTCTATCAGGGTCAACTGCTTACTCATAACAATACTTTTCCCCTCCACATTTTTCAGGACCTTCCCATCTGTAGTAAATGAAGTTTATTTCTTAAAATGTTTATTTTAACCATAGGAAATTATCTTTGTTGGAGTACTTTGGTTCATTAGTTATAATGGAACTCCCCATGCAGTATTGCCTGGATCTGGCCACTGTGATATCACTGCTCAGCTGCTGCACCTGGTGGCTGTCAATGTGAGCCCACACTGTAGCACGTTTCTCAGTCATTTCAGTGGTGTTACATATTGTATTCAAGTTTGCTTGTGTAGTAAACATGGTTTTAAGTGTAAAGGAAGGTTTACAAGTATCAATAAGGTATTGTTGAGGCCCACTATCTGATTATGTGTAAATATTCTTCTAAGCGAAATAACCTCTTTAATAATAATTCTTAACTTTTCTTTTTTTCTGATTATTTCTAGGAAATTACTTCAGAACAGATGCCCTCTGTTCCCACAAAAGTTGTGAGCATGAAGCCAAAAACACAGCTATGTTTGTAGCCCAAGTCCTGGTTGGAGATTTTACTGAAGGAAATATGATGTACATAAGACCTCCTCTCAAAGCTGATGACCAGGGAACACTATATGACAGCTGTGTGGATGAAATGGCAAATCCTTCCGTTTTTGTTATCTTTCAGAAAGATCAGATTTACCCAGCATATGTGATTGAATATACTGAAATAGGCAAAACCTGCTTGATTAGTTAGAAATGATAAATACAATGTCATAATCGGCACCGAAACTATTCTGTTCACTCATGGACCAAATTGCCCCAGATAAATAGCTAAACTTACATTTCCTCACCTAGTTATCTCATGTCTTGGATCAGTGATTCCTAAACTTTATTGCACATTTGAATCATCTGCAAAGCTTTAAAAAATCTTGATGCCCAAAATCGCACACCACATCAATTAAATCACTATTCCTGGGGTTGAGGGCCAGACAGTGGTACTTTTTTAAAGATCCCCGGATGATTCCAATGTGTAGCAAAATTTGGAAACTGTGGTCTCAGATTTAACTGATAAAGAATGATTTCTAAATTTTCTGTATTTGCAGCAATGTTTTTCTCCCAACTACTTTAGTTTACTGTAGGTCATGGTTTGTTTTGGTTAAACTGAATGAAAATTAAATTGGGAAAGATCTAAAAATGCCTATTGAAATAAGGATTTAAGATATTGCAACCTTGGATGGAAGACTGTGAAAGACTGAGAAAAAATGCTTAGGGATATGCTAGAAAAAAGTAAAGGTAATTTAAATGCTATTACAGATATAACTGTACCTGATATCTGTGATGAAACTGATTTGGGGCACATGTATTTATCTCTACGATTATTAAGGGAATAGACTCCCATCAGGTTAACCCTGATGTGTAACAAGAGCCACCAAACATGGCTCAGAAAAAATCAATCAGTTAATTGCCCATTTGGGCTTTCTGTACAATAACAGTAAAGCAGACATTTACTGTCTAATCAATATGAATACAAAGGAGAGCCTTTTTTGGGTCATGCTTTTATGAAATGTCTGTATTTTGGAGGGATTGCCACATTCCCAGGTGATTAGAGAAATGATGTCACTTTTTAAGATAAATGAGCTCAGCAGAAGACTGAGCTGTAATAACTAGATTCACACAAGCACGACTGATAAATCTGAGTGCTACTGTAGTCATTCGCTGCAGCAGCAGATAGAGCTCATTTAGGAACTGGGATCCAGGCCATCCCTACAGAAGGATGGCCCCCAAGGAGGGGGCCTTATTTATTTCCTGATGAGCACAGAATTAGAAGAAAGAGAAGAGCGCCTCAAACAGGAATTGTGCCTGCTAGGGACTTCTTTTTCTAAATATCACTGGTTGTATGGAATTATGGTACAATCAGTTTTTAGACTAGTCGAGGTACCTGGACCAATATTTCCTCCTTTACTATGAATTGGGTTTTTCCTTCCAGTTTTCCCTTTTCAACATTCCACACCTCTCCTCAGAATTTCCTGTTATAGGTCTTCCCAGCAGAGGCTACAAATGATTCACTAGCATTGGAGTTGATTTTTTATTAGGCAGATTTTAGATCACATGAAGATTTCCACAACTCTGTTGATTAAAACCCCCCCCAGTAACAAATGTATAGATATTATTTTAGGGTAGTGTTATTTTCTGGGAGAAAAGCCACAGATGTTTATTCTTATTTACTTCTCCCCCCCCCCCCCCTCCATGGTTAGTTCTGTTTTGGAGTTTTCATTTCTTGAACTTCATTCTCGTAGAAGTGCAATTTATCCAGCTGCTTATTAGACATCTCTAGTTGGATATTTCATAGGCATCTTTTATTCAACATTTCCAAAATAGAACTCTCAATTTGCCTCCCTCAAACTAATCAGTTCCTCCTTAAGTATTCTGTATATGAGTAAATGGTATCATCCATCCATCTTTCCATCTGCTCAAGCAGAAATCCAGGAGTCATCCTTGACTCCCTCCTCTCCCTCCCTCTAAATAGCTAAGCAGTTCCCAAGGCCAGTTTCATCTCTTAAGTAACTCTTTGTCCCCTTATAAGTTGTTCTCTATTTAGCAGCAAGCATGGTTATATATATATTTTAAATTTTATTAATTTTTTTAAAAAACAAAAATCTGATCATGACTTTGGGATAAAGTTCAAAATCATTATCATGGCCCTATATAATCTCTCCCTTCTATACCCTGCAATCATTTATTTTTTTCTACACAAACTACTTTCTTTCAGTTCCTTAGTACCCCTTTTCTTTCTGTAGTTCAGTAGTTCTCAACAAGCACTTCTGTCATTTTATTTTTTTATGACAAATACTTTGTAATATCCTCTCTATAATCCAGAAATGCAGTTTATAGGCAACATACTCTCCCTGCACATAATTTGGATATAAAAAATTAAATAAAATTAATATTGATATAAAAGGGAAATAAAAGGATGTAACTTGAGCATGACTAAATTAGAAAACAAAATGAAGTAGTCAGATGCTTACACCTACTTATAATGAATAAACTTCAACTTAGAAGATAAGAAACTACAAGCTATTTTGTACAAGGTATGGGAAATCATGAAAAAGTGATATCTGTCGACCTTAGAATAAAAACTATGATACAATAATTTTTTTGCATATGATAAAACTTATATGTATATGATGAGAAAGAACGAAATAGCCTTTTGAAATAAAGGTAATATGCAAGAAAACTTAGAGATTGTCGATACAGAGAAAATGAAGAAATATATTCTTGCCGACGAGCTAGAATGTCTAGTGAGACATTCAAAATTCGTAGAGGGTGCAGAATAATTCTTTACTGTGTGGAACTGTCCAATGTATTGCAAAATGTTTGGCATACTTGGCTTTCACACATTAAATGCCAGTAGCACCCCCCTCGCAGTCACTGTGGCACCACAAACCCTATCAGAGTTATCACCCTTTTTAGAATAGGTATTTTGTAACATTCCCTTTGCTGTCCTGAGGTGATTCATAGATAACAAAAACTTTTGAAAATTCAGCTTAATGCCTCCCCCTTCATTGTAATGGAGAAATAGAAATTTGGAATTCAATACTATGAATTTTAATATGTAAACGCTCAGGCATGGCTACACCATAAGACATCATAAAACAGACAATTGTTTACTCCTACTTATAATGAATAGGTTTGGATTTAAGAGTTGAGCAGAGGCTATCATGTAAAGAAGTATAGGGAAGTGAAAGATTAGAGGTGTGGTGACACTAGAAATGAAAACCAGTATAGGGGAAGTGATAACAGACCATATACCTTTTCTGTATATGGTAAGGGAAAGAGCAAAATTACCTTAATTGAAATAAGGATAATACAACAAGTTACGATCGTCGAAGAGGAAAAAAGTGAATTGTATCCTCTCGGATGAACTATAAGGTCGTACATGAATGTCCAGCAGGACATTAGAAAGTCGTAGAGGATACAGAATATTCTTTGTGTGAGACTATCTCACGCACTGCAGGACATCTGTTATCCTTAGATACATCCATTCAATGCCAGTAATAGCCCCCAACCTACAACCTCATCAGTTTCCAAAATGCCACAGGTGAGAACCACTGACTTAGTTAACGTCTAGCACCCCTAGATTAGTTTAACTTACATCCTTAAGGACTGCTTTTGTACAGTAGGTCAGGTCCTTGCCCCCCATACCCACACTTTTTACAGTACTTTGCTTCTTGCTTTGTTCATTTTTAGCATTTACCTAACTTGAAATTGTCTGCTTTCAATGTTAGAGTGTAAGCTCCATGAGGGCAGTCTGAATCCATGCCCAATGCCTAGCCTACCTTGGTACTTCATATGCTATAAGTGCTGGATAAATTTTGTTGATTAAATTAAGCTCAACTGTTTATAAATATTTCAATAGTTAAGCTGTATTTCCTCGTTCTTCAAGCTTAATTTGAGACTATCTAATAAAAAGAAATAAATAATTTTTCTATGCTGCCTTCATTTGCTCTTCTGGCTATTTACAAAAAGGTAAGCAAGTGAAGACATGAATTTACTCAATGTGCTATAGCTGATATGTTTAGCCCCTTCTAGCTTCACAACTCCAGGCTTGATGACCAAGGAGTAGCAGCCTTTAGCACACTGCCAGGGAGGGGCAGGGTGGGGTGATAGAGAAGCCAGTTGGTTGGCATATCTTTTGCCTGGGTACTTGGAGGGGGAAGGTGCTGCAAGCTGCTGACACATCTTTCGTCCTCTGGGCCCAAAGATGGGACCAGGGCCAGTCTGAGGCACAAAAGTTACAAATGTAAATGGCTATCAGCAGTATTGTCCTATCAGTAGGCACTCTGCCTTCAAAGTCCCTCCCCCGCCTCTTGTTAACCCAGCTTTGGATGAAGAGAAAGAGGGAGAGGGAACGTCCCCTATATGGCAGCATAGTTTGATGAAAATGAAGGTAAAACTGCCATTTGGTTAGGACCTCCATGTAAATACAATGATGTACAGCAAACCTGTTGCTGTCAAAGTATCCACATTCAAATACATAAAAACTCATACCAAGCAAGGAGCTTTTTAATTATTTTTTCTACTTGTTTATTTACTTAGTCATAGCAGGTGCGAAGTTTTTCAGAAACGTTTACTTGAGAAAATACTATTTAATGTCTTAATTTTTTATCCTATGATTGGAAAATCTACCATTATTTGCTTTCTGTAGTACTACTCAGTCTGGCATTTGCTAGAAGCAATGCCAAATATCAACTATTCATAGTCATACCTTTACTCTAAAACTAATTACCATAAAAGGCAGTGAGTGCTGAATGTGTGGTTAGGGTCAGTGGCAAGGATATGGCTTTGAAAGAGTGCAGGGGATAACAGATTTCATTTAGAAAATTAAAGACAGTGAATGATTTGTAACAGTTATATTAGTGTATGTCATTGGAATAACTTGCTCAAGAGCCTATCCTAGAAAAGTATCCCTAGAGTGGCCATCAGTTTGTTTGAGGACTAGCTTCAAAATCTAATTTGAAGGGTATATCAGAACTTAATCTCCTATGTTTCTAACTCTTCCCTCTCACCTCATCCTCTTCCCGTTAACTCCTGCTTATTCACTTCATCCTTCCTCCATACTCATCCAATACTTTTTCTGGCTCACAGTCTTCCTCTCCATTCTAAGCACCCTGTCATCCTTCAACATTTGTGAACAACTACCCAACATCCTTTGCCTTATCACTTTAGACTGTTTATTTCCCTCACCGTCACTCTTCTCCAGGCACCACATCCATTACCCTACCTTAGATACTGTCACTATTCAGAAGTCCCTGAGAACCACTCTTTCTGAAATCTTAAGCTTACATATCCTACCATAACCCACCTTTTTCGCTTATTTATTTATACATTCCTTGCATTTACTTTCTCCACACACTTTCAGCCCCTTCCTGTCTTCACTTTCTTCCTTATCTAGCTTAGACCCCATCATTTAGCACTATTTAATTAATATTTAAAATTGCCCAGGACTTTCGATCTAATATCCCATCCACTTGGCAAAATTAACCATAGGTTAATCAAATTGTGTTTCTATACATTGAATGTTTTTAGGGAGAATTGTGAGCTGTTAGATTAGTGCCGCTACAAATTCTTGGTCTTCAACCTTGTCAGGGCCCTCTAGCCTACCCATCAATCTCCTGTCAGCATTCTGCCAATCCCCACGTGACACCTTTGTTGAATTTTTACCAGTCTCCTCAAGTGACTCTCCCACCTTGGTTTAGACTTATCCTTTAGAAATAAAAGGAGAAACTTTGAAAAACCAGCAAGGATTGGCAGAAACCTCTTTCTCAGGATTCCAGAAAACTGTTAAAAGATGGGTGAAATAGGGCAAGAGCCAAATAAAAACAAAAACAGCAACAAAAAACAAAACAAAATTCTTAAAAGCAGTAGGAGCACATCTCTCCAAGATATACAAATGGCCAGAAAGCACATGAAAAGATGCTCATCATCATTAGCCATCAGTGAAATGCAAATCAAAATCACAATAAGATATCATTTCACACCCATTAGAATGACTGTTATTTTAAAAAATGGAACATAACAAGTGTTGGAGAAGATGTGGAAAAATGGTAACAAATTCATTGCTGGAAAGTATAAAATAGTGCAGCCGCTGTGGAAGACAGTTTGGCAGTTCCTCAGAAACCTAAGTATAGAACTACCATTTGCCCCACTAGTACTTAAATACTCACAAGAACTGAAAGCAGGAACTCGAACAGATATTTGTACACTGATGTCCATGGCAGCATTATCTACAATTGCCTAAAGATAGAAGCAACCTAAGTGTCCATCAGCCGATGAATGGATAAATAATATGTGCATATACACACACTGGAATATTACTCAGCCTTAAAAAGGAACAGTTTCCTATTTGGAATGATGGAAATATTTTGTAATGGATAATGGTGATGGTAGCACAATATTGTGAATGCAATTAACAGCACTGAAATATATATCTGAATACGATTTTTAAAAAGGGAAATGTTAGATTGTATATATAACAATAAAATTTAAAAATTTTTATTTATTATTAGAATGAAAATGCTCTAAAAATGATTGAAGTGATGAATGCACAACTATGTGATTATACCATATACCACTGATTGTACACTTTGGATGGACTGTACACTTTGGATGGAATGTATGCTTTATTAATATATAGCAACAAAATTGATTTTTAAAAAAAGGAAAAAGGGAAGTGGATTTGGCTCAATGGATAGAGTGTCCACTTGGGAAGCACTACCACTTGGGAAGCACTCGCAGTGCTGATGCACACAAGGAGTGCCCTGCCACGCAGGGGTGTCCCCAGAGTAGGGGAGCCCATGCACAAGGAGTGTGCCCCGTAAGGAGAGCCACCCTGTGCAAAGAAAGTGCAGCCTGCCCAGGTGTGGCGCCACACACACGGAGACCTGACACAAGATGACGCAACAAAAAGAGACAGAGTCATCATGCCACTGACAAGAATCCAAGCAGACACAGAAGAACACACAGTGAATGGACACAGAGAACAGACAACAGGGTGGGGGGAGAGAAATAAATAAAAAAGAAATCTTTAAAATAAAATAAAGGGAAAAAAATTTAAATCCATGGAACTACACAAACAGAACCTTAAATTAAACCATAGACTTTAATTACTTGTACAATTATAAAAATGTGCTATCATCAATTGAAACATATGTTCTACACCAATGCAAGGTGTTGGTGATGGGGTGGTGTATAGGAATCCTGTATTTTATGCATGGCTGTTCTGTAAACCCACAACTTCTCTAATAAAGGAGGGGGCAGGGAAGCAGTAATACACTCTAGTGTTGGTCACTGGTCCTGGTTCCAAAGTGAGCAAAGTAGCCCTGTACGTGCTGGGAACATATATATCTGGCCCAATATGTCTAGTCGTGGCCTGAGGGACTTGCTGTTACAGAACTTGCCCTTCATATATTAATAGAAGGCTGCTGGCAGAGCTCTCCTACAGAATGCTGTGGGAAAACAGTCAAGGCATACTGCCTGGGGGCAAAGTACTGCTGGCTACAGGACACAGTGAAGAGCCTGGGACAGTGAGGAAACTATTTTTTAGGGAAGGTGGGACATCTGTAACTATGTAAATGGGAAATTCCTAGGTCCACACGTGCATGCCCAAAACAAGATGCATGTGCAGAAAGGATCACGGTGTCCCTTAGGCTTTGGCCTTGAGTTATTCTCATACAACTCATTGTATGAATAAACTCTGAAGGAGAGCACTTGCACAGGCCAATCTGCGAAGACTGGGAAAGTTATTTCCTCTGTTGTTGTTGTTCTCTTTTTTGTTGTTGTTAGTTCCTGGCATTCAAGGAAAACTTGGTCGTAACACTAGCTGGATATATGCTTATGGACCAGATGCAGTAGCGTCTAAATTTCAGCAATCATACCTTGAAATATCAAAATGTCCAGGCTTCAAAAAAATATTACAGAACATTCAAAGAAACAGGAAGCAATGGTCCAGGCAAGGAGAACATTAAAGAACAGAAACCTTCAACAAGGAGCACTGGACCTGGGGCATAGCAGAGAAAGACTTTAAAAACAATGGTCCTAAATATGGAAAGGAAAACATGGACAAAGAACTGAATGGCGTCAGGAAAACAACAGATGAACACAAACAGGATAGTAATACAGAGCTGGAAATCTGAAAAGGAACCAGTCAGAGCTGAAGACCACTGTAACAGAAATTAAAAATTCCCTAGAAGGGTTCAACAGCAAAGTGGAGCTAGAAGGAAGAATCAGTGAACATGAAGATAAGACAAGTGAAATCATTCAGTCTATGGATCAGAAAAAGGAAAAAAATGAAGAAAATAAATAGAGCCTGAAGAACCTGTAGGACATCATCAAGAGTACTAATATAGAGAACTGGATGTGGCTCAAGCAATTGGGCTCCCATCTACCATATAGGAGGCCCAGGGTTCGATACCCAGGGTCTCCTGGTGAAGGCAAGCTGGCCCACACGGCGAGCTAGCCCACGTGGAGTGCTGCCCCGAGCAGGTATGCTGCCCTGTGTGGGAGTGCTGGCCCCAGAGGGCTGACGCAGCAAGATGATGCAACAAAAAGAGACATAGGGGAGAGGTGATGAGAGATGCAGCAGGCCAGGGAGCTGAGGTGGTACAAGAGAATGTCGCCTCTCTCCCACTCCGGAAGGTCCCAGGATCGGTTCCCAGAGCCACGTAATGAGAATAAAAGCAGACATAGAAGAACACACAGTGAATAGACACAGAGAGCAAACAATGGAGGGAGGGGGGAGAAATAAATACATCCTTAAAAAAAAAAGAGTACTATTATACACATTGTGGGAGTCCAAGAAGAAAAGGAAAGAGAGAAAGTGGTAGAGAAAATATTCAAGGAAATAATAGCTGAAAATGTTGCAAATTTCATGAAAGACATGAATATAAACATCCAGGCCGCTCAATGAACTCCAAACAGGATAAACCCAAATAAACACACACTGTGACTGTATAATGGCAAAGATAAAGAGAGAATTCTGAAAGCTGCAAGAGGGAAGCAACATGTCATGTACAAGGAAACCTCACTAATGTTAAGAGCTGATTTCTCTTCAGAAACCATGGAGGCAAGAAGGCAGTGGGATGGCATATTTAAAGTGCTGAAAGCAAAAAGATTGCACCAAGAATTCTATATCCAGCAAAACTGTCTTTTAAAAAATGAAGGAGAGATTAAGACATTCCCAGATAAACAAAAGCTAAGGGTGTTTGTCACCACTAGATTGACCCTATAAGAGATGCGAAAGAGAGTTCTGCAGGTTGAAAGGAAAGGACAATAGACAATAGATTGAAGCCACAGGGAGAAATAAAGATCTCTGGTGAGGATAATGACATGGGTAAATACAAACTTATTGTGGTTTTGGTTTTAACTCCACTTTTTACTTCCTACAGGACCTAAAAGGCAAATGCATAAAATGTAATGATAAATCAGTGGTTTTAGATTTATAATGTATAAACATAGTTTGTGACTGGAACTACACAGGGGCAGGGTGGAGGGGTATAGGAAACTGGTTTGCGTTTACTATTGAAGTTAGCTGGTATCAAAGCAAACAAAGACTTATAGGTTTAGCATGTTACACTTAGTCCCATGGCAACTACAAACTAAGTTTTAGAATATATGAAAACTCATACAGACAGAAATTAAAGGTACAGGTTGCCAGAGATGGGAGGCAGGAAGGATAGGGAGTTAATGCATAATGAGTATAGAGTTTCTGTTTGGGGAGATGGGAAAGTTTTAGTACCAGTAGGTGGTGAGGGAACTACGATTATGTGATTGTGATTATTCTCATTAAATGATATGCTTAGGAGAAGCTTAGATTAGAAAGTTTACACTGTATATATGAATGAGCAATTTTTATAAAAAAGAAAAAGCAAATAAAGAACAATGGTACTTAACTGCAATACATGATCCTGGATGGGATCTAGAAAGGGAGGAAAAAAGGCTCAAAGAGACATTATTAGGACAAATGACAATTTGGAATAGATTGTAAGCTTTATATCAATGTTAAATTGCTTGAATTTGATTATTGCCTTTAAGGTGGATACATAAATGAATGTGCTTGTTCTTAGGAAATGTACATGATAGTATTAAGTGTTCAAAGAGTATAATGTAGACAACCTACATCAGAAAAATGGGTTCATTGATAGATGGCTAAATAGAATGATATGGCAAATGTGGCAAAAAGTTAAAATTGGTGGAGCTGGGTATCTGGAGGTGGGTGGGTAGGGGTGTGTTGGAGTCTGTATTACTTTTGTAACTGTCTTGTAAGTCTGAACATATTTCAAATTTAAGAGTTTAAAGAATAAACAAAAAAAAACAGCTGTTGGGAAGAATCATTTCTCCTTCTTGATCTTAAGTCTATAAACTTGCCTTTAAATGCACTCATTCTTGCTCCTTTCCTCTTTCCTCCTGAGGCTAATTCTTCTACCATTTTGCATCTTTGCATCATCTCCCACTGCCACAGGGGCCTCACCCTCTGAATTACCATTCTTCTTAACTGTATCTTCAACTTACCCTTTTTACTGGTTCTTTCTACTCAGCATATAACTATTCTTCTCTCGCCTATAATAAAATACCTCTCTCAACCTCATGTTTTTCTCTAATTACTATTTCATTGTTATCTTTTAAGCTGTCTTATTTTTTCAAAAATAGTCTATAATCCATGGGTTTACCCATTCTTTTATGTTTTTTTTTTTTGTTTTTACTTACAGAAATCTGCCTTTTCTCTTTATATCTCTGAAGTGTTCTTGCCTGTTATCAGTGCCCTCCTTTTAGGAAAACTCTTCCCTGTAGTATTTTACAATGCTGACGAATTCCTCCTTGAAACTCTCTCCTCTGTGTATCCATACACGACTCTCTCATTTATCCCTCACCATTCTTTCTCAGTTTGTATCTTTTTTTTTTTTAAGATTTTTATTTATTTATTTATTTCTCTCCTCTCCCCCCAACCCCAGTTGTATGTTCTCTGTGTCTATTTGCTGCATCGTTGTCTGCTTCTGTTGTCGTCAGCGGCACGGGAATCTGTGTTTCTTTTTGTTGCGTCATCTTGTTGTGTCAGTTCTCTGTGTGTGCGGCACCATTCCTGGGCAGGCTGCACTTTCTTTCACGCTGGGCGGCTCTCCTTACAGGGCGCACTCCTTGCGCGTAGGGCTCTCCTACATGAGGACACCCCCACGTGGCACAGCACTCCTTGCATGCATCAGCACTGGGCATGGGCCAGCTCCACACGGGTCAAGGAGGCCCGGGGTTTGAACCGCGGACCTCCCATGTGGTAGATGGATGCCCTAACCACTGGGCCAAGTTCACCGCCTCAGTTTATATCTTAAACTCAGTTCTTTTAGAACCAACAGACAAAGATTTCAATACAAGCCATTTATTTGGGATGTGATCCTAAGAAACAAACACTAAGCTGCCAAAGCAAATACAATGCAATGGGTTGGCTGAAACAATGAGAATTTATTGACTGACAGTTTTGAGACTAGGAGAAGTCCAAAATCAAGGTTTCATCAAGGTGATGCTTTCTCCCGGAAGACTGGTGTTTTGGGGTGGGCTGCCAGCATCCCTTGGTCTTTGGCTTTCTGTCATGTGCCAGTGCACATAGCAGCCTCTCCTGGTTTTTCTGTTGACTTCCAAGTTCTGGCTGCTCCCTGTGGCTTTCTCTTTCTATAGCCCTCCCTACAAGGCCTTCAGTAATAGCAGTAATAGAATTGACTCATTCCAACTTAGCTGGGCCACACCTTAACTAAAGTTACCTCATTAAAAGGTCCTATTCACAATGGATTCATATCCACAGGAATGGATTAAGTTTAAGGACATGTTTTTCCAGGGTACACAGCCTCAATCCACAATAAACTGGTAGGGAAGTAGGGAGAGGAGACAGGAAAGAAGAGGAAAAGCAGGTGGTAGCTGTGGGCAACTAAGCCGCAATTCTACTAAGGAGCGTCTGGGAGACTGTGGGGTACAGGCCTCCAAACTGTCCCGCTTGAGGGATGATGCACTGGGATATTTACCCACCAACTCCCTAAAATCACTTCCTGAGGGCTGTTTCCTAGGGGTGTTAACTTCTTGGTAATTTCAGCCTGCCTCTGTTGCAAGTGAGCTTGCTCCTTCTACTAGAAAAAGGCCTTAGGCAGAGAGTCCATGTGTAAACACTGAGTGCTAAAAGGATTTACGTCAAAGCATTAAGAGCTAATGCTAGTTTACTTCTTGATTTTTCTCTTCCTTCACTTGCTTCTTTAATGTTGGTATTCCCCAAGGTTCTGTCTTCTCATTTCTGCTTTATATATTCTTCATTTTTGCTGGATGATCTTTTCTCACAGCTTCAATTACCTATACTCTAATGCCACCCAAATATACATTCCTTCCCCACTCATCTCCCTTAAGCTCTAGACCTATACATATAAATCTACCATCTTACCTTGGATTGTCCACTGTAAACTCAAAACAATAAAAATTGGGATTATATTTCCTCAAATCCTGTTTCTCCTCCATTATTCCCTTTCTTGTCTTGCTTTTCTGGAAATTTATTCTTCTTATTGCTACTAGAGCTCTTTCTAAAATACCAATCCTGCAATAAGGTCAGGTACTGTTTTAGGTGTCAGGACACAGCGATGAACAAGATAAACAAGATTCTGACTTTCATGAGCTTGACTTCTACAATAAATATATAAATAAATGAGAAGAAGAAAATTATCAGTGATAAATTGCATACAGAGACTGGTGAGCTACTTTAGATTGGGAGGTCAGGAATGACTTGTTTCTCTGAAGACATTTCAGCTCAGAGATGAAAGACAAAAAGGAGCGGTACATGCAAAGATTAGGGGAAAAAACTTTCTAGGAGGAAGAATCATGTCACTCCCCAGCTGAAAATCCTTCAGTGGCATCAAGTCTTCAGGCTATAAATCCAAATTTCTTACCATGACAGAGAAGGTCTTTGGCATCTGCCATCGCCTTGTTCATCTTCTTTTGTTACCAGTCAAGAACACACTTTTTCTCCATGGCTAACTACTAGTTTTCATTCAAAATAGAGTTCAACCTTCTCTTCTAGGAAGCTTTCCACGTAATCTCCCACTTGAGGTGCTCATCATCCATTTCATAACTCCTAGCACACTTAATTACGTATTCACCTTTCTCCCACAAACACTAATAAATGACATTTTTATTATCTGAATACCTAGTTTTGTGCTAAAAACTTTACAGGCATTACATTAACTCATTTATTCTTCATAACTGCTCTGTAAGACAGCAACTAGCCAGATTGAGTTTCCTCTTTATGTTTTACCCATCTTTGTACTTTGTAACTGCATAATATACATTTCACTCAATGACCATGGTGTTGGACAAAAAGGAAAGGTGCCTGATAAAAATACAGGTTAAGACCAGGGGCTATCCAAAAGAAATATAAAAATTTAATTTTCTCATAGCTACACTAGAAAAGCGAAAGAAACATGAAATTTTACTACCAAATTTTATTTAACTGAATATATTTTTAAAAATCAGTTTAACATGTAATTAATATATTATTAATGAGATATTTTCAACTTTTTTTTTCCACACTAAATCTTCTAAATCCAGCATGTGTTTCACACATACGTTACATCTCAGTTAGGACTAGCCACATTTCCGCAGCACGGCACATTTGGCTAGTGGGTTTTCTTTAGACTTTCTTCTACCAACTACCTAAAGCAGCCCAGCAATTCACTTTCTAACACATTACCTATTTTATCTTCTCTATAGCCCTTACCAATACCTCGAATTATCTTATTTGCCTGCGTGCTTATTGTGACTTCCTTACGATAAAACTCCCTCAAGACAGAGGCTCACCTGAGCAGGAAGCCCAGAGCAGGTGCTCAATAAATATTGTCCCTGCCTGAACCTGTTTTCGGGGGCGAATTTAACCCCCGGGGCTTCCTTTCATCCACACCTTCAGCAGCGGGCAGCCAGGAGAGACCCAGCCAGGAGCTGGAGTTGCAGCGTCTCGCCCTCCCTTCTCCAGGCCCATCCCGGGGGTATTAGTTTTAAATCGTGGACGTGACTGGGAGGAGTCTGCTTTGCCTCGGATTTCCGTGCTCGGCGGTGCAGGGACCCCGGCACGGACCATGGCGGATCCCACGGTGTGCTCCTTTCTCACCAAGGTGCTGTGCGCCAACGGCGGCCGCATGTTCCTGCAAGACCTGCGCGGCAACGTGGAGCTCTCGGAGGCGAAGCTCCAGGACGTGCTGCGGAAGGCCGGGCCCGACCGCTTCCTGATGCAGGAGGTGTACATGAAGGAGGGGCTCTGGGACGACGAGGCCGAGGCCGCGGCCGGAGCCAGCGGTGGCGGCGGGACCACCGCCTGGAGGGTCGTGGCCGTGTCTTCCGTGCGCCTCTGCGCCCGCTACCAGCGCGGCGAGTGCCAGGCCTGCGACCAGCTGCATTTCTGCCGTCGGCACATGCTGGGCAAGTGCCCGAACCGGGACTGCTGGTGAGGGGGCGGCGGCGGCGCGCGCCGGTGGCGGGGGCGGGAGGGAGCCGCAGCGGCCCGGCGCGGCGTCTTCACTCGCGCCAAGGCGCTCGCGGGCAGCAGGCCTGACCCCTCTAGTAGAAACTGGGCCCCAACAGAAATGATTCGAATCTATTAGTCCGGGGCGGGACTTCGAAAGGGCGGAAGAGAAGTCTTGACAAAAGTCCCTCTGCAGCTCGAGCCTGGGCCCTGTGGGGCGCTCTAGGGGAAGTCTCCCTGCGCTCAAGCTTTGTTCGGAATGAGGAGGAGTGTCCTCTCAGCCGCCCCCTCCTCCCCAAAACAAAACTAAACAAAACTAGGAAAGGAAAATTACCTCCCTGGCCCCTGGGATCCTCCACAACATGGCCGGCTATTCCAGAGTAGGACTTTTGAGTTCATTTACTCCAGTGGTCCTTTGGGGGGACATTCCAGGACCTCGTGATATCCATGGACGCTTTATCCAGAGATTGCCCATTCCCAAACAACCACCAGAATTTGTAAAGAGCCCCGTCTGTGCTCTCTAGGTTTAAAAACCCTGATCTAGTCTGACCCTGAGGAAGCTGAGTCCTGAGGGATGGATGATTTGGCTAGTGGCTGCCAGAGCTGGGATTGGAGGCTCACTGAGGCTGCTTCCTGACTGCAGTATGGTTGTGCCCGCATCCCAGAATCTTCCTGTGTTTATTCTAGCCCTGAAAGCAGGCTTGATATGGATGCTTTCCTTCTTCCGTTGGTGGATGGTGGGGATGGGGTGGGGGTGGGTAGCTTTGGGGGTGGAGAAGGTCAAGTACAGTCACCTACAGAACAAATGGGCATGGACAGTCAAGGTAGATGAAGGGGATAGGGGGTGGTGATACCCTTGGCTTTAAAGCATCTTCATTTAAAATGAAAATGACTGTGGATGGGGAGTTGCCCTTCAATCCAGTTTCCTTATCATCGGTGTTTATTACCATGGGTATTTATAATTATATGGGTTCAAGGAAAATTGTATAGTTTCCCACCTAAGTTCCAAATGACCAGAGGCAAGGAATTTGACAGACTAGCCCATTCTTCATTGGGGCTTCTGATCAAGAGCTTTATGTTCTCCTAGGTCTACCTGTACCCTCTCCCACGATATCCACACACCTGTCAACATCCAAGTCCTGAAAAACCATGGACTTTTTGGCCTCAATGAGGCCCAGCTTCGGATCCTGCTTTTGCAGAATGACCCCTGCCTTTTACCAGAGGTGAGTCGCCAAGGAATCACCCTCATATATAATAGTCTGTACCATAAAAGAGGCAAGGGGAGAATATTAAGTCTGCTTACAGAGGACAGCCTGGGGGTTACAGCCTGGGGGTGTATGGGTGGGATTTATGGTGCAATGCAGACCTTTTGGAGTCTATGCTTTTTATTGGACTTTGATACACAGGGAGAGATGAACCTATATGTTATAGAAATAATAATGGCTACAGCTTTCTTTTAGTGCATAGTGCATGCTAAGCACTTAATATACTTTAGCTTAATAATAACCTGTGAATTAAGTATTCCTGTCCCCATTTTACAGGTGAGGAAATGGAGGCTCAGATTAAATAAATTGCCCAAGGTACATAGTAAGTGGCAGATTGGAATTTTTTTTTAGTTTAGTTTTTTAATTAATTGTTTTGCTAGAGAAGTTAGAGGTTTACAGAAATATCATGTAAAAAATATATACAATACAGCATTCCCATATACCACACTATTATTTACACCTTGCATTAGTGTGGTACATTTGTTGTAATTCATGGAAGAACATTTTTATAATTATACAATTAATTATCATTTACAATAGTGTTCACTGTGTTGTACAATCTTGTTTTTTCTTTTAATTTTTATTCTAGTAACATATATACAACCTAAAATTTCCCCTTTAACCATATTCACATATATAATTCAGGGCTGTTGTGCTACGATAACCACCATCCATTACCAAAACTTTACAATCAACCCAAATAGAAATGCTATACCATTTAAACCATTGCTCCTCTTTTGCTAAGCAGATTGCAATTTGTCTGTCTGACTCTGAAGCCTTGCTATTATCACTGTACTTTAAAGAAGACAACTGGGATACAAGGATCTTTGGGCTGGTTCTGCCACCAGTTGTGACAGGCTTCAGGTAAATCCATTTCTGGCCTCACTTTCTTAAGTCCTGGTAGTGAGTGAGTGGGAGTATCTGGCCAAGGTGTAGTGTCCACAGCCACCTCTTTTGGGGCTGAGACTGTAGAAGCTCAGGCATTTGTACTGTGTGTAATTAATTTGCTTAGTTACTCTTCAATAGGTGTGTGAATCCCAAAGGACACAAGCAGGTTTGACTAATTTAGAAAGGCACAGCCTAAGTGTTTATTTTCCTTTCGCAAAGAGTCGACCCAGCGACAACAGTCAAGATTTTGCGTTTTGAAAATGATTGGATATGTTATTTCTTTTAACATTCGGATTTGTGCTTTTTGTTTTGTTTTAAATTACAAAATTAGTACATCTTCACTGTAGAAAATTTTCTCTCTAATGAACATAGAGGGAAAAATTAAAACCATTCAATGCTGCAAAACCCCAGAGAGAAATACTATTAATATTTTGGTGAATGTCCTTTACATATATTTCATTTACATCTGTGTGTCTGCCTGTAATGGGTGTGGATGTAACTGTTTCCATTTTTTAAATTAAAATTCTTTCAAAATGCCATTTTGTTAGCTTCATTATATTTTAGCATACTGTTTTAGTATAATATGCTTAAGTCTCCCTAGTTATTGGATATTTGATTTGTTTCTAGTTTTTCATGAGTACAAATAGTGTCGTAGCAAGCATCCATTAAGGTAGTTGTTTATGTGCAATATTTCCTTAGAAATAAATTCTTTCAGGTGGAATTGTTAAAGGTATCCTTCACCAGCTAACCTCTCTGGTTTCTGCCCCACAAACACTGCCTCTCTGTGGCATGTATGGAAAGGTATGCAGAATCTCAAAGCTTTTGACATGTTTTGCCAAAGTGACATCCAGAAAAGAGTGAGCCAGTTAGAATTTCCTTGAAACATTCCTCAAAAGAGCTCTAACAATATTATTAAAAATTTCAGCTAATACCATAGTTGAAAATGGTTCTGAATTTCATTTAATTTGATTTTTAAAAAAATCTATTAGCCATTTGTGTTTTATGGATTACCTGTTTATGCCTTTGCGTATTTTTCTATTGCGGCATTTGTCTTTCTCTGTTAATTTTAAAGCAGATGTCTTTAATAATATTACCTAATCTTCCCCCCCTCCCCTTTTTTTAATCACATTTGTTACAAATATTTTTCCCCATTTACTTTTTTGGCTTTAGATATTATTTAGATTTTAATTACTTTAAAACAATATGTTTACATCCAAATGATTAGGAAGTACCCATTATAATTCCTAAAATGGTAAAATTTGCATAGTTTATATGGGTTTGGATATCAACAAAAATTTTTTAAACAAAATATTAGGAATCCTGAAAGAAAATATTATGACAAAAGACCACTAATTAAAGGTAGCATTTTCTAATCTAGCACCATACTTTTATCATCAACACAAGTTACTAAAGGAGGGGTGGGAAAAAGTGGAGATATTGGGGCAATGGAGGGTAGTTCTTGATCAGGGATTCTTAACAAGGGGTTTGTGGACTTGAATTGAAATTAAAAACACCATTATTCTTGTGGGGACATGTTGATGCGGGTGTGATATATTTATTAAATAATATACAGTATAGTGTGGACTTAGTAAGGAGTCTGTGGTTTTCTTCTGCCTCTGTTCTTAATTGTGTACCATTTTAGTGCTAAAGTTGTTCAGCATCTAGAAGGCAAGAAGGCCACAGAACTGGGCATATGAGCAGGAGCCTTTGCTTCAGATGCAGAGGATGCCCTCAACGCAGGAGAGTCAGTGTACCCAGAAAGTCAGCCCAGGAGTTAGCCTTAGGAACCAAGAAGTTTCTTCTTGGCATCCAACTCCTTTTTAATTTCTTCAAGCTTTTAACCCAGGTTTGCTGTGTCATAGTTGTGAGCCAGATACATTCCAACCATATTGCCAAAAGTAAATCCAAGTAGCAACTGGACATAATCAAAATTTGCTTATGAAACCCTTTTTTTTTTTTTTTTAATGTAATACCTATTAACAATCCTTAGAATTAGTTGTCCACAGAACATCCTTTGATAAACACTGCCTTAGCATACTGGATTTAGGGAATAATTTGAAAACTGAATTCAGAAAGAGAGAGAGAGAAGCCACAGAGACGCAGTGTTTGTGGGGCAGAAACCAGAGAGGTTAGCTGGTGAAGGAGGTGGCTGCCGGAACTTAATTAAGGTCTGAGCCTTGCTGTTCTTTCCATTGTAATTTCTGGTACTATGTAACAGTTTGATATTATTGATGAATTCCAAAAAGAAATATTGGATTATGATTATAAACTCATCTTTTCCCCTGAGCATATTAGAGTATATTGGATTCATAGGTTTACTTGATTAAGCACTTATGTAAACCTCTTGTGCCAGTAGGGTGTTGAGTCCCCTCTCTTTGGTGGGTGGGGACTCACAGATGAAAGGCATGGCAAAGGACAGAGTTAAGCGTTCTTAATGTTGGAGTTTTGATGTTGGAGTTTGATTCAGAAGTCTTAGGCTAGAGCCCTGGGAAGTAAGCACACAGAGGAAAGAGAAGCAAGCCCTAGGAAGAAAAAAACCCTGAACCCAAAGAGAAGCAAGAGCCTGGAAGAGAGGAACCCAGGCAGCCTGAACCCTCGCAGACATCAGCAGCCATCTTGCTCCAACACGTGAAAATAGACTTTGGTGTGGGAAGTAACTTATGCTTTATGGCCTGGTATCTGTAAGCTTCTACCCCAAATAAATACCCTTTATAAAAACCAACCAATTTCTGGTATTTTCAATCAACACCCCTTTGGCTAACTAATACATACTGGTTCCAGTGGACACCATCTTCTTCTGGGCTTCTGTTTCAAGAAAGCTGTGATTCTCTGTATCTGCCTCTCTAGTTTTCAAAGTAGCAGCTTGCTCTTATGACCTTAGTTCTCTGATGGACTTAAAAAGAGTTTTTTTTTCAGTTTGTTCAGCTTTTTCTTATTGTTAGGACAAAAGTGACAACTTCCAAGCTCTTTACATGTTGGAGAACCCAACAAATTTCAAATCATTCATATGAGTGTACTTTCTCTGACCACAATGCAATTAAGTTAGGAAAAAAAAAATTAAATTCCCATATATCAGGAAATTAAAATACATATTAAACAACATATGGGTCAAAGAGGAATTTAAATAGAATTGAACAGTATTGAAAATACTACATAATCAAAACTGAGGGATTAGGTAAAATAGTACTTAGAAGGAATAGAGCCTTCCATGTGTATATTAGAAAAAAGAAAGGCTGATAATAATTCAAATTAAGACATTAGGCAAAAATCAACAAAATAAATCCAGAGAAAGTTGAATAAAGGAATTAATAGAGATAAGTGTAAAAGTCTATGATATAGAATATAAAAATGTAGTTGGGAGTATTAACAAAGTCAAAAAATTAGTTTTTTGAAAGCTCTAATAAAATCTCTATGTAAATCTGATAGGGCTGATCAAGGGGAAAAAAAGGTTGAGGGGAATGGTATAAATAAATATTAGGGAGGAAAATGGTACAACTGGTTACAATATATAATAAAAATAACAATGGACAGTATGTAAAATTTTATGCTGATACGTTTGAAAACTTAGATGGTATGGACAAATTCCTAGAAAAGTACAGCTCATCAAAATTGACTTAAGAAGGGAAGTGGACTTGGCACAGTGGTTAGGGTGTCTGTCTACCACATGGGAGGTCCGCGGTTCAAACCCTGGGCCTCCTTGACCCATGTGGAGCTGGCCCATGCGCAGCGCGCTCAAGGAGTGCCTTGCCATGCAGGAGTGTCCCCGCGCAGGGAAGCCCTAAGCACAAGGAGTCTGCCCCATAAGGAGAGCCGCCCAGTGTGAAAGAAAGTTCAGCCTGCCTAGGAATGGCGCCGCACACATGGAGAGCTGACACAACAAGATGACGCAACAAAAAGAAACACAGATTCCCGTGCTGCTGACAACAACAGAAGCGGACAAAGAAGACGCAGCAAATAGACACAGAGAACAGACAACTGGGGCAGGGGGGAGGGGAGAAGGGGAGATAAATAAATAAATAAATAAAATCTTTAAAAAAAAATTGACTTAAGAAGAACTACAAAGTCAAAATAGTCCTAAAAACATCTTTAAAAACCAAAGCATTAGTTAAAATCTCCTTGGAAAAAAAAACATGAGACTCATAGTTTTATCATTGAGTTCAAGGAACAGATGAGTCTAATAATTCCAACAGATTTGGACTAGGTCTAGGATTTATTTTTCTTGATCTCCTGTACATTCTTGTACCATTATCACTGTTTAATTAAATAGCTTGTAATATATTTTACTATCCAACAAGTGTCTTTGTGTATTACTCTTCTTCTTTTGTTTAATCAATTTTCATTTGTTTGCTTTTTCAGACAAATGCCAGAATCTTTTAAGTTCCTGAAAATATTTTATAGGATTGGGGGAAAGGGTTGGAAATTGCATGAAAATTGTGAGTTCATTTTAGAAAATTGGCATCACAATTATAGGTAGAATGCCATTTTGCTTTAAAGGAGATACCTGTGTCATGTGCTCTACATTATGAATTTGATTAGATTCCTGGATTATCATTTAACATGTTTTTCTTTCCCTTGAATTTACTATAAATAGATAGGTCTAGAGATTTGACTTAGGTTATTTTATAGCAAGATTTTTTTTATATGTGGTATACTGTTAGGGTCACTGTCCTGATTTGCCTGGGACTAAGAGTTTCCTGAAGTGCAGGACTTTCAGTGCTAAACCTGGGACGTGGTATTTCCTGTTGCATCATAAGATGGGGCACATAATGTCTGGACATTCATTTTTTGTGTGATGTTAATATTGATTAGTGGCTTCTGGGCAGACAGCCTGATCCATAATTATTAAGCTCTCCCCAGAGTCTTGATTTGCCTGGGACAGTCTCAGTTTATGTTACCTGTCCCAAGGTAATTATTAATAGTACTCCCTTTCACCCTCAAAAATGTCCTAGTTTGGATGATAAATTATATGTTCATACAACCTGTCTTGGTTTGGTTTCACTGGAAGCAGAGCCTGAGATAGGGATTCAGGTGCATGTGATTTATTGTGGGAGGACCCCTCAAGAAAACCCTATAAGGGAGACAGGGAAGCAGGAGAGAGGAAAAGAAAAGCTACAAGCAAGTTAAGTCTGACCTTAACTTTATTCATGGAGGACCCTGGAGCAACAACTGCACTATAGAATTGATTTAGCCTTGAGGGCATAGGGTGGGCAGCCTTTTGTACCTCAACAGTCACTGTCTGGCTTCAGCTTTGGGGTAGGAGGATGGGTCACTAGAGGGTAAGAAAGGACCAGCTGTGAGTCAACGGCAGACAGTTCTCACACCAGTATGGGTGGGGAGTGAGGATGGGTGATAGGAGGACCTACCCAGTAAAGAGAATCTGGGGGGTGCACTATTAGCTCTATTACACTGTTCATCAGCCTTTTCACCCAGTGATTTGAAGAGCCATTGATGATCAGAAGATGTAGCTTAATTTCTAGGTGAGCGAGAGAGACTAATTTACTGTCTTAAAGATATAATGAAAATTAATGTGTTGCCTTAATTCTGTACCAGGTCTGTTTGCTGTACAACAGAGGTGAAGCACTGTATGGTTACTGCAACCTCAAGGATAAGTGCAACAAGTTTCATGTATGCAAATCCTTTGTCAGGGGAGAGTGCAAGCTTCAGAACTGCAAACGATCACATCAGCTCATTCATGCTACAACCCTGAAGTTACTACAAGACCAAGGACTGAATATTACAAGCGTCGTTAATTTTCAAATAATCTCCGCATACAAACATATGAAGCTGCACAAGATGCTGGAAAATAAAGGTAAGAATATCAGAGGTAGACAAAGCACTCTCAATATAGCTTTGAGATTTCTTACCATAGAGAAATAACAATAACTGAAAGTGAGTCTGGGAAGAAAATATTTCATATGTTCATTGCTGCTTTGTCTTTTGGAAAGCTTAGGACATTCAGCGTTTTATGATATAAGGGAAGGAAGGGGTGGAGTTTATTATAAGCACTGCCAGCTAATAGAATCTATCCAGTATTCAACAGTGTATGTAGGTCCTTGGTAAGTTGGGGGTCAGGAGGTAAGTAAGACAGTCTTAACATCTTGGTTAAGACAAAAACAAGAGGGAAATGGGTCAGTGACTAGAAAGTTAAGGGTAATGCAGGGATGGCTTTCTTTTATTACATAGAATTAAAGTTTTTCTTTTTGAATTTTCACATAATTTTAACCCCATGACAGAAAAATTTGGAAAATAGAGTTTAGAAATAAAAATTGCATCTGATTCTATTCACCCTAACCCACAATCGTTACTTTTTTTAGGCTTCTAGTTGTGGTCAAAGTATGCATTAGTCTACTATCTTAATTTTTCACTTTATACAACATCATAATTATCTTCTCATATTGCTGTGTAGTCTTTCATTTTAAAAGACTTACAAAATGTAGTTTGGTGTTAATTATAATGCATTAGGTTTACATATTCTATTAGATTTGTTTGAGGCTGAAAATCATTTTCTGGGGTGATGGGCATTGGGAGAATTGCTGATATGAAAACAAAATCTGAGTCACTAAAGCTTTTAATATCGGGTTTTTCTTATATTGGGATGTTAGTGGCAGGCTTTATGGGCGAGTGGTTTGAAGATAGAAAGAGCTCTGCATATACCAGTGTCAGAGCCTTTCTAGGGAACCCTGAGTGGTGGCAGATAGGAACCTTCTACTTTATACTATGTCATTATCTTTATCTGTCTTGTGTAGTGGGTCTCTCCCAACTATGAAATAGTGGCTTTCTCCTTGCTGTTGATACATTTTTTTTTTTTTTTCATCTAGAAGACAGGAACTCTCCAAATCTAGGATGTTAGGAGGCTTGTCCAAGGTCTGGTTATCTGGGCTGATGGTCCCAATATAAAATGAAATTTAGAGTGATACAAAGAATGTCTTGGGAAAGCTCATCCCTTTCTTCTTCCCTTTAGATAATTCAGCTTCTTCTACTGAACGTTCACAGGGCCCCGAGAAACAAGGAGTCCAGGTAGCTGGGGCTGCAGAAGCCAGTCCTATGGCCTGTGTCCCTGCTCATTCTGCCAAGAATCCATGCTCAGGTAAAGCTGAAAGGGCGTCCATGAAATAATAAGCCTGTTTACCTCGGGAGGTCGGGAAACAAGGCTTCTTTTGAATTTTAATTTGTAACCATTTAATCATTTATTAATAATGGTCATAATAATACGTATCTCACAGATTGTTGTGAGAATTAAAGATAATTAAAAAGGAGAAAATGCCAGATTGGCAGGATAAAACTGGGATGGGTGGTCGAGGATGATATTGGGCATTAATCAGGCAAGAGAGGCTGGACCCTTGGTGCAGACAGGGTCAATGCAAGGTAAATCCACTAATGTCCTGCAGCTTCTGCCCAAGGGGCAGGTTTCTGCTGACATTGTTCTGTGACCTAGCCATTGTTTTTCTACATGCCCATATACATAATTTACATTGTGATAAACATAGACTGTGCATACTTTCGTACTCTATTTTTTAATTTAATGTTGTTCCATAGCATCTTTTCATTTTTTGTTCACATTTATCTTATATAATCCTTTTTATTCTGGATACATTTCCTCAAGTTAATATTGCATGGTTCATTTAACTATCTTCATTCTGGAATATTTAGTCTTTCTAACAAATTTGGAAGTTAACTGTTTTCTTAAAATCACCATAGTATTGAATTTTTCAATTTTTCTTTACTTTTACTTAGTTTATAGATGCTAAATGAAACTTAATTTGCCTTTCTTCAAATATATGTGAGTGAATATTTTTGTGTTTCTGTATGCCTTTATTTTGTGCACTTTTATTTACATGTCCTTTTGTTACTGGGGACCTTCTCTGTACTGATGTGGGATGGCCCTTGATTAGGGTCCTTAATTTCAAAAGCGATGTCAACTATACGGTGCTCATATAGTCAATTTTTGTGGATCCATCCTAAGCCAAACTGCAGAATATATGACCTTTGGGTTATCACCAGAGAACATTATCCCAATCTCTCTATTATCCATCTCTTATTGAACTTATACGAAAAATCCATTTACTGTAGTTTGAAGGATGATATAGGTCATCCATTCCTCTAAGTTGTCTCCATTCTTTTCATGGATCACAAAACTGTATACCTTGCCTCTATCATCTTGACTCTCCCCTTGCTCTCTGTCTCCACCACCCAGTTGTCTTCATCGGGTTACATTTAGATATTTTGTCCTTTACATTCATCAGGAAGTACCACAAAGAAGCAGCTTTTTAAAATCCTTTCCTGTGTTTGTTGCAGTAATATTCCCAAATATCAGTGTGTAAAGTGGTTTTTAAAAAAATTGTAACTGTCCTGCAATAACATAACCTTTGAGAAATAGGGACTTTGTAGTGAGTTTTTTATGAAGCTAAATTTGTTTAATTTAGAGAAATGCTTATTATGAAATGCTATCTTTTCTATTTGGGGGAGGGGACACAAAGATGTCCTTTTTAAAGGGAGAAATTGCTGTGTTTTCTTTTAATGGTCAATAAAAATCATGCAGTTTAAATTAATTTTTTTCACTTTGGTTGTCTGTTACAGTATTTCTGAAAGCCTTTATAAGTTCATATTTTTTTCTTAGTTCTGATTTCTCCCTTGTGCTACTTTTTAAAATGTTTTTACATTTTATTATTTACATTTTACATATTATCACTTATATTTTTGTTGTAAGCCATCTTAAATCCTTTATGGAAAAAGGGTAGGGTATAAATACATATCCTTTCATATTGGGAGACTTGGTGGACTTATATTATTGTCTTTTTAAATGTATTTTATAATTATGCTTTTACATTTGAAACTATTGGCCCTCTGTAATCTTTGTTGCAATATTTTATTTAATTCTATAATATTCCATTTAATCTTAGTTCTACTGTGATTCATTCTGTAAAGGTATAATCATACCTGTTTATCTTTCTCTTATTTTCTTCTGATGAGCCAGCTGTTAGAGAGTTATCATCACTCTAGAGTTGGAGATTATTTCCTGAGAATTTATTGGGGTTTATGAGACGAAGTTCTATATTTATAGACTCCATAAATTTAGCATATGCTAAATTGAATTATTAACTTTTTTTCAAACTTGTTCCTCTTTACATTTCCTTATTTTTGAGTGTTACCACCATTCATCTAAGGACTTAAACCAAAAACTGGACAACTGGAAATTGTCTTATACTCTTCTTTTTTCTTGTCCCCTGTATCCAATTTATTATCTGTTGTTAGAGAGTTTTCTTCTCCTTAAAAATCTCTAATATTTTTATACTTTCTTTTTCTTCCTTTCCACCCCTCCACATTGCCTTGTTTCAAACCTTGCATATATTCCACAGATGCCTAATTCAGTAATTCTCAAGTTATGTGCTGTGGGAATTTCTTGGAGCAAGGTGCTAAGTGAACCTCCTACCCAAGTTCAATTACGGTAGCTCCATTTAAAGTTTTTTTATAATAAGCTTTTGTAGATTTCACTGATCTGCCTATCACCAATCTCCTCCCATGTCTCCCATCCTGCTGCCAAGTTGATCTTTGGAAATGTAGACCTAACTTTATTCCATTTCTCCGTTTAAAACCTTCCTTGGCTACCCATCATGTAGGGGGCCAGAAGGTGAGTAAAATGGATGAAGTGAGCTGGATGTACAAGAAATGAGAGGAGGGAAGTGCTGTGTCAAATTGTAGAGAACAAGTCCCATCTAAAAGGAGCTGCTGCCTCTCGTTCCTATGTGGGACTATGGGCTCAGATTTTTATGAGAAATTTTCTGATTTTTAAATATTAATTTTTAATTGGTTTGTAAAAATGAGACCTACTTGTAATTTTTGGAATGTGCCGTTTTATCTTGTGACTATCTGTATTTGTAAATGATATTTTGTATTTTATAAGTGCCCTTCCTTTCTCCCTCCCAAACTGTGAGTGTAGCTGGAAAGCCTTTTCTGACCCCAAAAAAGGTAGTTCTCATAGCATTCTTCTAGCAGAGCCCTACCACATTACATTATGCTGGTTTGTGTTTTTATTCCCTTGGCTTGGAGCAGACACATTATGTGTTCTTCTTGATAGTTCTATATTTGGTAATGTTTAATACATATTTTTTTGCCATGTAATAAATCAAACTGTATTTCCTTGAACCAGAATTATATTGGCCTCCATTGTTCTTTTTTAATATTCAGAATATCAGTTTTTTCCCTAAGGAATGTGTTATATATGATAAATCTTTTTTTCTTTTCTGGTGCTTTAATTTGAATTGTGCTTAGCCTATAAGGTAACTCTTTACGACTTGCCATGTTTATGATACCAATTCTTTCCATTGAGGAATTAAGTTTCTCCATTATTAAAGTGTCTCTTGATTTCTTTCATTATAATTTGTTCTTGTTTTTGTCCAGGTCTTGTATATCCTTGATTACATTAATTCATTCTTGAGTATTTTGTGTATGTATTGCTACTCTATATGGGAATTGCTATCATTAGCATGCTATAATTTTAAAAATATTTATCTTTTGGTAAATTGTCCTTGTTCTAACAGTTTTAGATGGCCTATTTTTCTTCTAAATATGAAATCATAGCTGCAAAACTATTTCTTTTCTAATGTCTTATTTTGTTTTTGTATTAAATAAAATTGTGATAAAAAGATATTATTTGGTATTTGTTCATTGAATTATAATTGTTGGTTTTAAACAAATGTTCTTTATTATAAGGGAGCTAGCATCTTAGGCTGTTGTTTATTGAAAGCATTTAATAGGAGTTGGTATCTTTTGATATAATCATATAATTTTAATTTAAATCACCTAATATGATTCTCATTATCAGTGGTTCTCATGATATTAAAACATCCTTAGAGAAGCACACTTGGCCCAGTGGTTAGGGCATCTGTCCACCACATGGGAGGTCCGCGGTTCAAACCCCGGGCCTCCTTGACCTGTGTGGAGCTGATGCGCGCAAGAAGTGCCGTGCCACACAGGGGTGACCCCCGTGTAGGGGAGCCCCACACGCAAGGAGTGCGCCCCGTAAGGAGAGCCGCCCAGCATGAAAGAAAGTGCAGCCTGCCTAAGAATGGCGCTGCCCACACAGAGAGTTGACAGCAGCAAGATGACGCAACAAAGGAAAACAGATTGCTGTGCCGCTGACAACAACAGAAGCGGACAAAGAAGAACACACAGCAAATAGACACAGAGAACAGACAACTGGGGTGGGGGGGAAGGGGAGAGAAAAAAATAAAACAAAAACAAAACATCCTTAAATTCCCAAGATAAACCTCTACTTGATTATGGCATATATTTTTCAATGTATTTTTTTCCTATTTGGTAATTTGTTTATACACCTATATAGTCATAAATAAAATTCATTTTCATTTTACGTGTATATGTAATAATTTCCTTTTTATTTTTATTACCATCTGCTAGAAGTATAACTTTTATTCTAACTACTGTTTTGAGAGTTTTTGTAAATTGATTTGTAATATCTGTATTTTCAAAATAATTTATTACTGTATTCTTGAACTAGTCTCTAAATTATTATTTAGGAATATTTTTTCCTAAGTAATTTTTTGGGAAAATATAATAATATTGTGGAAAATTTGGAGAATACAGGAACATTTTAAGAAGGAAATAATAACCACCCATAATATCACTGTTAAGAGACAATCACTGTTAATATTTTAAGGTTTTTTTTCAGTGTTTTTTATACACATACTCTTAAATGTTGAGGACATACTATACATATAATTTCATATTATGTTGTTTTGGATTGATATTATTTTATAAGCATTTTTCTACATAATTGAAAGCATTCAAAATTGTTGTAGTTGATGGCTATATTATACATATATATATATATATATATATATTTTTTTTACCGAAAAATGAAAAAGTTAAAACTTTATTTAGATTTCACCATTATCACATATCTAGCCATCTTTCCCTCTGTGCATCCATCAGTCTATTTCGGATGCATTTCAAAGCAAGCTGCAAGGATCAGTACACATCACTCTGGAACATCAATACTCATTTTGAGCATCCCACCTTGGCCCATTGGTGAAATCACCTTTGTTCTTATCATGAAGTTGTTCAGCCCCAGCCATCCTGCACATGGACAGAGGGCCACTGACTCCTAAGAAGGGAAGAGAATACCAATACATATATATATATATATTTTTTTTTTTTTTTGGCTTGATACTGAAATACTACTATTCATACTAACAAGACTTCCAAGTTCATAAAACAAAATTAAAGTTAGTGAAGTGACATTTCAAGTACAAAAATGTATAAATATTACAAATAAAAACATAAATTTTAAAATATAAAGTTACACTTAAGTTATGATTCTGACATATTCTCTTTTTTAAAGCAGTTTTATTGAGAGTTATTCACATACCATACAATCTAGGTGGTGGGTATATAGGTGTTCATTCATGATATAATTATTTGTTTTTCTGTATGTTTGGAAATATTCCTAATATAATCACAGGGAAAAAAGAAAAGAAAAACTTGGTTTATCAGTGACCAGATATGAACATTGAAGTGACTCATGACATTGGGGGTGGGGGAGTTCTTCAGTAAACCACTAGGCACAAATTTTAGCTCCAAGTGTACCAGCTCTATGACCGTAGACAATTGATTGAAATTAGAAATCAAATATTTGGAAATTAAACAGTATACTCTTTTTTTTTAAAAAAAAGATTCATTTATTCATTTCCCCCACCTCCCCTCCCCTCCCCGTTGTCTGTTCTCTGTGTCCATTCACTGTGTGTTCTTCTGTGTCTGCTTATATTCTCCTTAGGGCGGCTCTGGGAACTGATCCTGGGACCTTCCAGAATGGGAGAGAGGCAATCATTCTCTTGTACCACCTCAACTCCCAACAATATCCTTTTTTTAAAAAATTTATTTCTCTCCCCCTCTTCCCTCCCCCCCGCAAGTTGTCTGATCTCTCTGTCCATTCACTGTGTGTTCTTCTGTGTTTGCTTGTATTCTTGTCAGCGGCACTGGGAATCTGTCTCTCTTTGTTGCGTCATCTTGTTGCGTCAGCTCTCCATGTGTGTGGCACCACTCCTAGGCAGGCTGAGCTTTTTTTTTTTTTCGTGCAGGGCAGCTCTCCTTATGGGGTGCACTCCCTGCGTGTGGGGATCCACCAACGCGGGGGAAACCCTGTGTGGCACGGTACTCCTTGGCCCATCAGCACTACATGTGGGCCAGCTCACCACATGGGTCAGGAGACCGGGTTTGAACTCTGGACCTCCCATGTGGTAGGCAGACGCGCTATCACTTGAGCCAAATCTGCTTCCCAAGTTGAGCCAAATCCGCTTCCCCAATATACTCTTAAACAATCAAAGGATAAAAGAGGAAATCACAAGGAAAGTTGGGAAGTATCTTGAGACAAAGGAAAATGAGAAAATAACTGTGGAGTGAATTGCTACATGTTGCATCGTGAGAACATGAGCTTAGGCACAACAGGGTTTCCTCGCAGATAACCACTTGATTGCTTGCACAGCACAAAGGATCCAAAAGAGTAGGGGAAAGATCACCATCTTGGCTAGTCCCCCAAGGAGGCCAATTGCTTGGGTCAGGGTCAGTGGATGGCAGCTCTGCATTGCCTCTTTGCATCCAAGATACAAAGATGTTTGGATCTTTTAGAGTCCTGGCAAGAAACATTAAATTGGGTAAGGGAGGAGAATTTAGTGAAGGGACTATAAAAAGGCATGGGCAGAGTTAAGGGAAGCCTAGAAGGAATGGTGGAGTACTCTGAGGTGAGCAATAATGGGGACACCTTAGCACACTAAACAGAAAGGTGCAAGGGGAGGGAGCGTTACAGGGAGAGGAGCCATAGGAGAAAACTTCCCATCAGCTGTGGTGGCTCTAGTTCAAGGATATGGATTGAGGGCTAACAGAAATATCCAGCGTAATGTTTGATGCAGCCTTGCTTAAAATGATAAAATACTGGAAATCACCTAAGTGTCCAGCATTAGGGAATTTGCTGAGCAATTTCTGATAGGTTCATCTTAGAATACAATGCAACCACTAAAATCAGTATTTTGGAAATATTATTTATTAGGGTGAAAAGATGTTTATAATATATTGTTGAATGAAACAAAATTTTATATATAGTGTGATCCCAGTTTACCATTGCTTTTTCGTTTTATTAATTAATCCCTCCCCTCTTGCGGCTTGCTTGCTGTCTGCTTTCTTGTTCATTCGCTGTGCGTTCTTTGGTGTCTGCTTGTCTCCCTTTGTTGGGTCATCTTGCTGTGCATGCTCTCCACGAGCACGGGCCAGCTTGCTTTCACAAGGAGGCCCCAGGACACAAACCCAGGGCCTCCCATATGGTAGACAGGAGCTCAACTGGTTGAGCCACAGCCGCTTCCCTACCATTGTTTTTAAATATGCATTTAGGGAAACGGACTTGGTCCAGTGGTTAGGGCGTCCGTCTACCACATGGGAGGTCCGCGGTTCAAACCCGGGCCTCCTTGACCCGTGTGGACCTGGCCCATGCGCAGACCTGATGTGCGCAAGGAGTGCTGTGCCATGCAAGGGTGTCCCCCACGTAGGGGAGCCCCGTAAGGAGAGCCGCCCAGCGTGAAAGAAAGTGTAGCCTGCCCAGGAATGGCGCCGCCCACACTTCCCGTGCCGCTGACAACAACAGAAGCGGACAAAGAAACAAGACGCAGCAAATAGACACAGAGAACAGACAACCGGAGGAGTGGGAGGAATTAAATAAATAAATAAATCTTAAAATAAATAAATAAATAAATAAATATGCATTTAAAGCATCTGGAACATCATAGAGCCTAATAACAGTGGTTCTTTTTGGGTTGGTGAGACTACAGATAATTTTAATGTTCATAATTTTGCTTTTTAATACATTCTGATTTTTCTACAAAGTGTAATAAAAAATAAAAGTTCTTTTCAGAAAATGAAAAAGATGGCATGATCCCAAATTAATTCTGTGATTTAAATAGGAGCTATTCTTAACACTGATAGGAAAATTCCTTTAAAATTCTACTAGAAACCAATTTCATTTATGAACATAGTGCAGATTTCTTAAATAAAATTCCAGCAAAGAATTGAGCAATTATAATTGCTATCATTGTATACTTAACTAGATGCCAATTACAATACAAAGTGATGTATCTGATTGTCTAACTTATTTTCATACAACTTGTGATGGTTAGGCTATTGTGTCAACTTGCCCAGATAATTGTACCCAGTTGTTTGGTCAAGCAAGCACTGGGATAACTGTAATACAAGGGCATTTATAGACTTTAATCACCATTGACTTTACTGCAGTGGTAAATCATAGCTGATTACAATTACATCAACCAGGGAGATTGCCATCAGCAATGAGTGACTCTTTATCCAATCAGTGGAATGCCTTAAAAGGGGAAGTGATTCCAGCATTGAATGAGAATTTCCCAGCTTGCCTTTGGACAGCCAATGTCTCCTAGAACTCGTCAAGAACCTTCAGTGGACTTTCATTGGAACCCCTGGTTGCAGCCTGCCTGTGGAACCTGGACTTGTGCATCCCCATGGTCACAAGAGAGACTCTGATAAAATTACATACTATCGACAGATATCTCTTGTTGATTGTTACCCTAGACAACCCTGACTAATACACAACTCTATGAAATAGGTGTTAAAGTTTCCATTTTTAGGTAAGGAAACCAAGGCTTAGAAAAGTTATTCCCAAAGTTACATGGTTATTAAATGCTAAAGCTGTCATTCAAAGTCAGGTACATTATGTCTTTATCTAAAGCCAGTGTTCTCAACCACAATGGTATATACTACAATACAACTCAGTAGAACTTTATCTCTGAATACAAGATGAGCAGATCGAAATAAAAAAACTATCACATCGACAGAATGAGAAGTGAACATCACGAGCTTACTTTATAGATACTGTTAGGACACTGTATAATATTTAGAAGACCCTCAGAATTAGATACTTCATTAACTTGATATCTATCCATGTCTTTAAAAACAAAAGTCAGCATCGTTACCTATAAATTAATTGGTCACTATATTATTATTTAATATCACATTACCTATAAATTAATTGGTCACTAACATTATTTAGTATACTTTTAGAGATTCTTATTGCCTTAAGATGGCAAAAACTGGGTATAAAGAAAAAGATCAAAACAGTGTTAGAGCAGCCTACTAGAAATTCAATCATGTATTAAGCATTTACTGTGAACCTACTATGTGCCAGGCACTGTACCAGCCTTTGGACATATATAGTGGCAAAAAGTAGTAGTAGCTAACATGTAGAGCTTGCTATGTACTAGGCTCTGTTCAATTGCTTTATGTATTGCAACTCATTTAACCTTCATACAGTCCCCATGAGGCAGTTACTATTTGTTATGAATTGAATCATGTCCCCCACAAAGGCATGTTCAAGTCCCAATTCCCAATCTGGTAGATGTGAACTCATTTGTAAATAGAATCTTGAACATGAGGCCAAACTGAATCAGGGTGGGCCCTAATTCAATATGACTGGAGTCATAAGCAGAGGAAATCTGGACATAAGACAAGGAGCAGGACCGGAGAGAGAAGCCGTGTGATAGAGGCAAAGACTGCATTCTAGATTGTTCTCAAGCCGCCACCAGAATGTTTCAGACTTCAGAGAAAGCATGAATTTTGCCAATATTCTGATTTTGACTAGTCTTCAAAACTAAGACAATAAATTTCTGTTGTTTAAGCCAACCAGCCTGTGACATCTGATATAGCAACCCAGGCAAACTAAGACACGATTATTACTATTACCATTACTATTACTATTATTATTATTATTCTTTATAGATGAGGAGAATGAGGCACAGGGGGGTTAATTTGCCACAGCTAGTAAGTGGTTGAGCAGTGAGACAATGCAGATAGTGTTGGCAGTTAAACATCTTGTAAATACCCGTCTAAACAAAAACTAATGGTGTCGTCCTCATGGAGATTATGACTTAGTAGAGAAGAGAGACATTAGACCAAATACAAAATTGAATATATAGTTACAAATTATACTAAGTGCTAAGGAAAAAAGAGACTGACAGGCATGACGTAGTTAGATGGGGGCAGGGCAATCAGAGAAGACCTAGGTGAGAAGTTCATCAGGTGAACGGTAGGTAAAGGGCAAAGGGCAGGTGGGAGAGCACATGAAGAGGCTCAGGGCAGTGCGTGGCTCATTTGGGGGCAGGGTGGAAGGACAGCTCCAGCGACTGGACTTGCCTGTGGAAGTCTGTGAACCTTTGCAGCGCTTATTAAGCAATGAATTTTATTTGCAAGGTGATGGGGACTGTTTGAAGTTTTGCTTTTATATTTATGAAGTATTTGTTTCCACTGCAGATGTTTTATTTGCAGATATCCTTTATTTTCTTTTCTCCTGGCAGCTAGTCTGTACTGTGCATTCCTCAGACATCTGTGGTCATGGGCTATGTGGCTGAGCTAGAATCTGGCCCATATCTCAGGTAGAGACAGCACCTCACACCCAAACCTTCAATTTCAGCTTGGTTCTGAGTAGACTGAGGGGGCACAATTGTGGTCAAACCAAAGGCAGTATGAGGTAGTTACTATTACTGTTATTGCCATTTTACAGGTAAGGAAACTCAGGGATGGGAAGGGATGTGGCTCACCTGATAGAGTGTCTACCTACCACACAGGAGGTCCAGGGTTCAAACCCAGGGCCTCCTGACCTGTTAGTGAGCTGGCCTGCATGCAGTGCTGCTGTGTACAAGGAGTACCCTGCCACGCAGGGGTGTCCCCCACGTAGGAGAGCCCCATGCGCAAGGAGTGCACCCCTCAAGGAGAGCTGCCCTGCGTGAAAAAAAAAGTGTAGCCCACCCAGGAGTGACGCTGCACACACAGAGAGCTGACTCAGCAAGATGACGCAACAGAAAAGAGACACAGATTCCCAGTGCCACCGAGAATGCAAGTGGACACAGAACACAGAATAAATGGATACAAGAAAGCAGACAATGGTGGGGGGGCATGTCCAGGATTTATGACTGGATCTGAATGATGTGTTATAAGTTGGCAGTTTCTATACTTAGTTTACAACATGGCAGCTACTGCATTTTTTTTTCCATGACCAAGAGCTGTGCAGACCAATATGACAGATGTAAATATTTATATTTACATTAATTAAAATTAAATAAAAATTTAGTTCCTTAGTGGCGCTATCCATACTTCAAGGGTTTGGCAGCCATTTGCAGCTAGTGGCTCCTGCTATTTAGCCACTACATTAGACAGCACAGATTTATAGAAAATTTCTATTATTGGAGACAATTCTATTGGACAGCTCTGGTCTAGAAATTCTTTTTTTTTTTTTTTTAAGATTTATTTATTTCTCTCCCCTTCTGCCTCCCAGCCCCGAACCCCGGTTGTCTGTTCTCTGTGTCTATTTGCTGCATCTTCTTTGTCTGCTTTGGTTGTTGTCAGCAGCACGGGAATCTGTGTTTCTTTTTGTTGCGTCATCTTGTTGTGTCAGTTCTCCGTGTGTGCGGCACCATTCCTGGGCAGGCTGCACTTTCTTTTGCACTGGGCGGCTCTCCTTACAGGGCACACTCCTTGCACGTGGGGCTCCCCTACGCGGGGGACACCCCTGCGTGGCAGGGCACTCCTTGCACGCATCAGCACTGCGCATGGGCCAGCTCCACACCGGTCAAGGAGGCCCTGTTTGAACCGCGGACCTCCCATGTGGTAGACGGACGCCCTAACCACTAGGCCAAGTCTGCCGCTCACAGAAATTTCTTGTTTTGCCCTTTAAAATGGCAGATGAATTCCAGACAGAGTTGTTTGTGGGCAGATAATTTTATCATACAGTTTCTCAAAATTTTTACCTAGAGCCTGTACACATCAATATTGGTAAACATGTTTTATTGTTTGGAGATTGTCATTTTTTTAAGGGGCAGAGATTATGTTTTTTTCTCAATTTCCATGAAATGCCTTAGTTCACTAAATTTAATAAAAATTTTCTGGTGTCAATTACTGTAGGTTGTTGAACTCTGTACAAGGTCCAGCTAATGTCATGTCTTAAGTGGCCTTTTGTCCTTTTCAAGCACTCTCCAGTTGGTGATTCAGTGTATAGCAGAGGGATCAAGCATTCCTTGATGTACCTTGACGTCTGAGAAGTTACTCTGTCAGTGTAGAGATGGATGAGTATTTGCCACAGTACATCCCTTCTAGCCCTGGCACCAAAGGCCGATGGACCAACTCACGGTCCCCTTAGGTTAATTCACTGCATTTAAGGAGGTGGGGAGAGGGTGAGGTGAGGAAAACAGAACTGGCTAGTTCTCATACTTCCATTACTTCATTCAGCAAGCAATAATTGAGCCATATAACCTGTCCAAACGCATTAGGCACACAGGAGAAAATGTCTGTCCTTGAGGAGCTTGGACTCTCATGGGTAAGCAGACATATGAAGACTGAACTTGATGTGGACTGTGCAGCGACAGAGGTGTCACAGGGACTTGTGGGATCACAGAGCAAAGGCAACTAATCCGGCTCGGGGAGATCAGGGAAGGCTTGCAATATTAGGAGGCAAGAGCAAACATCTATCTTAGAAAGAGATTTGAGTGAGAAAGGGGTTTTCTAGAGATGTGAGGACATCAAGACATATATTGTTAATGTAGGTTTGACTATATTTTATTTATAAGCCTTATACAGTTGATTTTAACCCATGACAAGATGGAAGAACAAGGAACCAAACTAAACTGTTGTCACTACTCTCATATTTAATTTCAGCCAGAATTGATGAGTCTTAAAACAAAGCCTCAGGGAAGCGGACATGGCTCAAACTGATAGAACATCTACCATATGGAGGGTCCAGGGTTCGATCCCCAGGGCCTCCTGACCTGTGTGGTAAGCTGGCCTGTGCTCAGTGCTGCCGTGCACAAGGAGTGCCGTGCCATGCAGGGTCACCCCTGCATAGGTGTACCCCATGCACAAGGAGCACGCCCTGCAAGGAGAGCTGCCCTGTGTGAAAAAAATGCAGCCCACCCAGGAGTGGTGCTGCACACAGAGAGAGATGACGCAGCAAGAAAATGCAACAAAAGAGACGCAGTTTCCCAGTGCCACTGGATAATCCAAGTGGACGCAGAAGAACACACAGCAAATGGACACAGTGAGCAGACAATGGGGGGGGGAAGGGGAGAGAAATAAATAAAATAAATCTTTAAAACAAAAACAACAACAACAAAAAAACAAAGTCTCAGATGACCTGCCTATGGGTTTGGGGCTTTAGTAGAAAATGACCATGCAAAATGTGGCCAGAGGATCGAGCCAGTTGATCTGTGGCACCTTGTGTGTGGAAGGTGCTTGGAGGTGATGGAGGAGGGGAAGGTGAGGGAAACTGCAAAAGAGGCAAGGCCTGGAAGCCACCACAGGAACATTCTTACTTGCCATTATTGCTATCAAACACTGCCAAAGGGACAGAACATTTTCAGCTCATTCCATCCAGGGCAAAGATCCTGATTTTAAATATCCTACCACCTGCCAGTCATGGGCACTCTGATGATGTCTCTCCCTCCCCAGTATCCCTTTATAGCAGCAGAAGTTGTGCAACGGCTGGAGTCCTCCCTTGGGTTTGAGGTAAACTGAGGTAATTATTTAGTTTAGACCGTGGCAGTTCTAAACTCTTTGCTTTCTATAATCTGACCTTATCCTACCTGTTTGCTCTTTTGTCCTAAAGTCGTCCTAAACAGACTTTCCTCCAGGTAAGCAAGTGGCACCATCCTGTGCCACATTCCATTCATTTCTACCTTCCTACCTTTGCTTTTACCTGCAATACCTTCTGTCTTTCCCTTTCTTTAAAATATGTTACCCTTTGTTCAAGACCTAGTTTAAGCCCAGAATCTATGAAATCTTCCCTATCTATAGGTGGCTCACACTGACCTTTTCTTTTTTAGATTTTTATATTTATAGTCCAAACCATGTAGTCTAACACTGAGACCTATGCTGTTGAAGAAGGACAGGTCAGTTTAGAGACCTCCTCAGGCCTGTATCTTACCCCATCATCATCTATACCTTCCCAGTCATACATGTTGCTTTTATCTCAGTTCATAACCTATTTCATATTCTGTTTATTCCTACTTAACATTATAACCCAAACACTTCCTGCATTTCCACAGTTATTGTAGCTGAAGTATAACATTCCATCTTGTGACTACACTCAAATTTTATCAAGCCACTCTCCTGATAGTGGACATTTGGATTGCTGGCTCTGCTTATTCGAAGGTCTCCTGCATGGTGCTTGATTCCATCTCCTCTTAGCTCCGAGAATTTACTCCATCAATTATCCCTCCCTTGCAGTTCATTCCCTCACCTTTTCTATCTAAAAGGATGCTCAGTCTTATCTATCCTAAAAAATATCTCAAACCAGCTACATACCCAAAGCACCATTCTCTGTAGCCTCCCCTGCTCCCCAGCCAGCTCACTCTTTTACCCCTTGTTATTTGCCTCCTTTCCACCCCACCTCATCAAAAAGTCTCCCTTTAATGACACCACCAAGTCCAAAGAGATTTTCTCATCCTTATCCTTCCTGGCATTGGCCGTTCTCTTTGTTTTGAACTCCTTCCCAGGCCTTTGGTGACATCACTTTTCCTTGTTCTCCTCAGTTTTCTCTCAGCGTTTCTCTTCCCTTTTCACTAACTCCTTTTTAGCGTTCCTAAAATGAAGGTCTTCCTTTTTTAAAGCAGTTGTACATTTACAGAAAAATCATGCAGAAAGTATAGAGTTCCCATATATGCCCCCTGCAACAGTTTTTCCTATTATTAATATTTTGCATTAGTGTGGTATCTTTGTTATAATTGATGCAATAATATTATTATTATACTATTAACTATAGTCTATAGTTTACATTAGATTTCATTGTTCTGTACAGTTCTATATTTTTTTATTTCATTTTGGTAACATATATACAATCTAAATTTCCCATTTTATCTACTTTCAGATATACAATTCAATGGTATTACATACACCGTCACTGCCATCCATTACCAAAACTTTTCCATTACCCTAAGGAGAAACTCTTTACCAATTAAACACTAACTCCCCATTTCCCACCTAACTCATCCTGGTATCATGTATTCTAATTTCTGACTCTATGAATTTGCTTATTCTAATTGTTCATATAAGTGAGATCATACAGTATTTGTCCATTTGTGTCTGGCTTATTTCCCTTAACATGATGTCGTCAAGGTTCATGCATGTTGTAGCATTTATCAGAATTTCATTCCTGGGAAGCAGATGTGGCTCAACTGATAGAGCATCTGCCTACCATATGGGAGGTCCAGGGTTCAAACCCAGGGCCTCCCAGCCTGTGTGGTGAGCTGACCCATGTGCGGTGCTGCCGCATGTAGGGAGTGCCGTGCCACACAGGGGTGTCCCCTGCGTAGGGGAGCCCCATGCGCAAGAAGTGCGCCCTGCGCGGGAAAAAAAAGCACAGCCCGCCCAGAAGTGGTGCTGCACAGAGAGAGCTGATGCAGCAAGATGATGCAACAAAAAGAGACACAGATTCCCAGTACCACTGAGAATACAAGTGGACACAGAAGAAGAACACACAGTGAATGGACAAGAGAACAGACAACCGGGGGGGAGTGGGGGGGGGCAGGGAAAATAAATAAATAAAAATAAATATTTAAAAAAAAAGAATTTCATTCCTTTTTATGGCTAAATAATATCCCATTGAATGACTATACCACATTTTGTTTATCCATTTATCAGTTGATGGTCACTTGGGTTGTTTCCATCTTTTGGCAATTGTGCATAATTCCTCTATGAACATAGGTGTATAAGTATTTATTTGAGTCTCTGCTTCCATTTCTTTGGGATATATACCTAATAGTGGGATGGGGATGCTGGGTTACAAGATAATTCTAAATTTAACTATGAAGGTCTTTCTTGAGGCCCTGTCCTCAGGCCTCTTTTCTTTCGGTCTCTCTTTCTAGACACAGTCATTTACTCTCAAGTCCTTAGCTAATAAATCAGTGCGAATGATTTCCATATCTGTTCCTTACTTCCCAAGCCCCAGGCTCATCCTTACAACTGCTTGCATTAGCATTACTCCCTGTACCCTCTCTCCATCCGAGAGCGAGGGCTCACCTGGTCCAGGCCAAGAGTCTGCGTTGGGCCAGGCTGCCCCGGTCGGTCCCCTCGGAAGAGGGGGCTTCCTCGCCAACCAAAGTCCCCGCGGCCTCGTCAAGCGGGGGCCTACCTAGGGCCGGCGTTGCCCTGCAGGTCTCTCCCACGCCAATGGTCACAGACGTGCTGACTCCCATGGCCGTCACCTCCGCCGTTTTGGGACGGGAAAACCTGGCCTTTCCCACAGGTGGCCTGAGGGCTTCTGCCTTGGCCGCCTGCCAGGCCCGGAGAGGCCTGTCTCTCAGAGAGGAGAGGCTCACAGTCTTCCCCTTCCTCGTCAGTGTCCACTCTTGCTCTGTGTTTCTTCTCTGGGATGAGAGGGTTGGGCCCCTGAGCAATTTAAAAAATGTATTTAAAATCACACTTTTTTTTTCATGAATAGGATTGCACTGTATACTATCTTGATTCTTTCCCCTCATGTAGTATAGGGATTCTTTATGGAACAAAGTTTAAAGTCCAGAAATCACCCCATACATATATGGTCAATTGATTTTTGGAAAATATCAGGTCAATTCAATGGAGAAAGAATAGTCTTTTCAATGAGTGGTGCTAGAACATTGGACAACCATCTGCAAAAAAAATTAACCTCAACCCTCACATCATATAGTATATAAAAATTAACTCAAATGGATCAGAGACCTAAATATAAGAACCAAAACTATAAAATTCCTGGAAGGAAACATAGGAGAAAATATCTGTGTCCTTGGGTGAGGTAAGGATTTTTTAGATAGGACATAAAACATATGAACCAAAAAGAAGAAAGTTAAAAATCTGACATAATAAAAATTTTAAAAAACTTCTACTATTTGGAAGATGCTGCTATGTTAATGAAAAGATAAGCTACAGACTAGGAGAAGATATCTGCAAGATACATATCTGACAAAGTACTTGTATTTAGAATATATAATGGCCTCTACAAACTCAAGAGTAAGAATACAAAAATCTGATAGGAAAATGGGCAAAAGACATGAACATATATTTTACCAAAAAGGATATACAGGTGACAAATAAGCACATTAAGAGGTATTCAACATCATTAGCCATTAGGGAAATTAAAACCACAATAAGATACACAGTAAACTATCACAACACACCTTTCAGAATGACCAAAATAAAATATAGTTACAACACTAAATGCTGGTGAGGATGTGGAGAAATGCATCACTCATACATTGCTGGTGGGAATGTAAAATGGAGCAGCCACTCTGGAAAATAGTTAGGCTGTTTCTCATAAAGTTAAACATACATCTAGGTATTTACCCAAAAGAAATGATAGCATTTTTCTATATAAAGACTCATGCACAACTGTTTATAGCAGTTATATTCATTATATCCCCAAACTAGAAACCCAAATGCCCTGCAATTAGTGGATGGATTAACAAAATGTGGTACATCCATACAGTGAAATACTGCTCAGCAATAGAAAATGAATCACAAATATATGCACTAACCAGGATGCATCTCAAAGGCATTATGCTAAAGTGAAAGAAACTAGACACAAAAAGCACCTAGTATATGATTCCATTTATATTACATTTGGGAAAAGGCAAAACTCTAGGAACAGAAAGATCAGTGGTTGTCAGCCACTGAGGACAGGGGTAGGAGATAGACTAAGTGGGCACAAGGGAACTTTTTAGGGCAATGGATATGGTCTATATCTTGAATGCATTGGGGGTTACAGGACTTCACACATTTGCCAAAACTCACTGAACTATATAATTTTTAAAGGGTGAATTTTACCTAACAGAATTTCCTAATGGAATTTACCTGGCAAAATTTAAACCAGATGTTGAAACAAAGTAAAAAAGAGAAAAATATATATGCATTTTGAAGTAGATTTTCTGGGCCAAGTGATTTTACATTTTGATAGAGAAGGCCAAATTATCCTCTAAAAAGTCTTTACTAGTTTATACTCCTACTAGTAGAATTTAAGAGTGCTTATTTCCCTCACACTACCACAAAAGGATATAAGCAATTGCAGAGGAAGAATGGAAGGGGAAAGGGGAGGGGGAGGGGGGAAAACCCAATTGATTCTTTTATCTTCTTTTATATCCCCCTAAAGTACTAACAGATCTGTAGTAGGTATTTAGAAGTGTTTGCTCCATTCATTTGTTGCATAATTTGGTTTGAATGCCCTAAGGCCTTGTCTTTAGTCTCTTCTCAGAGGCACAGGGGTGTATTTTATATATGTGGGGTAAGTATATACACATGTACACATGCATACACCTACTTCACACCACTCAGTCCCTCTGGATTTTAGAGTCACACAACTAATCAGCTGGCCTGTCAGAGACCTGGGAGATATTTTCCTAGACACTAAGGTAAGTTGCTCTAAATCCTAACAAAGATAATATTTAGTTTTATGCCTTTAGAGCTGAGAGACTATGGGGTCCTAGGGATCTCACTTTCCTTAGAGAGTTGGTGGCTGTGAGTCATTTCTATATCTCTAAGTTATGATTTTTATTTCTGATGTCAAAACTTTCTCATTGACTGGGTAAACATTCCATTTCCTGAGTTGGCTGAGAATGGAGCAGAAGACTCCTTTCACTGACTTTCTGAGTTCTAGAATAGATGGGAGTTTATTGGAGGCTGGGGCTAAATCTGAAAGGTGGAACCTCTTTACTAGAGTAGTGGACACTCTTACAAATCGACATATTATGAGGGTTTACTGGTGATATGGGCTGTGTGTGGGGGGGTGTTTCTTCATAAATAACCTGGGCTGTGTGTGTAAATTAAATATGTTAATTCAAACTTACCTGGAATGTGGAAGATATATGTTAATTCAGGCTTACCTAGAGAGTATGTGTTAATTCAAGACCTATCTGATACTCAGATAAAACACGTGAAACTCTAAGAAACTAACAAAAACTCTGTTTGCATGTAAACACCACCGTTTGACTCCCCACTCCTACATCCTCTGTATAAAAGAAACGCAAAGAACCTTTTGGGGCTTAGGTTTTTGAACAGGAGTTTCCGAGCCGGCTGTTCATTGATAAATTTTCCTTCCAGAGAATATTATTGAGTCCTGGCCTTCCGTACATGATCACTGAACCTCTCTGCTTTCACAACACTGGTGCTATGGGAAATCCTAAGCAGGAGGACACCATCTTCGGACTTCATATTAATTTGGTTGGGGAGGCAAAGCATAAATTCATAAAAGATAACTAATAGCAACAGGGCAAGGCAATTCAAGAATCACCCCCAAGGCGGCAGTTTATGGCCAAATGAGTTGTTTACACAATGAGTTTAGAAGGAATAGGAGGCTCCAGATACAGGGCCATGACATCTAGGGACCAGAAATGCCCCATAGGTGATGTTTCCACCCGAACTTGTGTAAGAGCTGGAGACAAGTTATGAAAAGTGCTCTGATTATCCAAGGGAAATGCTAATGACAAGGACTGTTTAGGGTGGGAATAGGGTTGGAATGGGGATAATAAAGTACAAAAAAAAAGAAACATCAAAAAACTCCCTTTAACTGTAATTCTTAATTATTTTTCTAGACGCTAGAGGTATTTACAGTCGGGATGTCTCAGTCTTAATTCTGAAGAAGAACTATTATTGATTCTCCAATAATCTTACCTTGGGCAAGAAGACTAGAGGGTCTGGAACTGCAAGATTGGGCAGCCCCTTCTTTAGCTCACCTAGCAGGAAAACAGGATTGCACAACCAGTGTCAATGTAAATGAGTCACATTTTCCACTATCTGCCTAGTTTTCTGGACAAGAAGACAGTGTCCCCAACCCACACCTTTAAGACCCTACCTGGTGCAAGCACTCCAAGGATGCCGTAACTACACAACAGCCAATTCCACGTTCCAGGACCTTTAAACCAAGGCTTTCTTTAGGGGACTAAAAACAGTCAAAGCAACTAGTCAAATGCCTGGCACACAGTAGGTATGAGACAAACGTTAACGCCCTTCTCTCCACTTTCTTAATTTCCCCAGGGTTTTCTAATTTTTCAAACACTAATCATCTGGCATTTCTCTCCACCACCCGAAAGCGCTGCTCTCCCTCACAAGCGCCTGGATTGCGGGGTTCTCTCCACCTCCGCTTCAGTTGGCTTCCGCCGACGCCTTCTCAACAACCACTGCGTGCGGGGTCTTGCCCGCTCCTCAGGCCCAGAGCGCCCGGTGGTTTCACCAGGACCCGGAGAGGAGGCTGAGCCTCTTGAAGTGAGAAAGGATGGAAAGAACTGTGTGCTCGCTTTTCTCAGCCCCTTTACTGGACTGAGGGCTCTTGGACACCGAGCCCGACTTTTCCTCGTCTCTGTACCCTCTGCAGCCCCGAAGCCTGTCTTACAAACGCAGGCACCCCAGACAGCCTGCTGCCCGGCGCAGAACCCACAGAGCGAAGCCGGGCGGGAGACTAGGGGCGGGAGGCCCGCTGCTCTCCGGGCTTCCACGTTTCTCAGCTCAGCTCCCTGATCGCCGCCCTCCCTCCTGCCTCGCCGGCCAGGTTCCGGGCGCCCCGGGACCACCAGCGCGGCCGCACCCCGGGGAAGGTGCGGGGTCAGGGCGGCGCTGGACCCCGGCCCGGCCCAGGCCTCCCGCATCCATTCCCCCGTGCCCCCTCCCGGGGGGCGGATCCTGGGGGGCAGGGCGCGGACCGGCTCCGCCGCCGTCGCCCGACCCGGGCTGAGCCGAGCTCGCGCGCGCAGCCCCGGCGCGCGGGTCTCCCGGCCGCCCCGCCTGGGCTATCCCGGAGGCAGGCGCCCGGCCGGCCGGGAGGGGGTGCTCGCCTCCTCGCGCCCGGGCCCGCGCGTTGCCGGGGAGCGGCTGGGAGTCTCCGAGGGGGCGGAGCGGCGAGGCCGGCGTGCGGCTGGTGGGCCCTGTCCGCGGTTCCGGCCCCCGGCCCGCCCCCGCCTCGCCGGCCTCCCTCCGCGCCGGTGCGCCGCGTCCCGTCCCAGCCGCAGCCGCAGCGGCCGCCCCTCCCCAGCCTGAGAACGCGGAGCCGCGAGGCCGGGCCCGGGCGCCGGCCGGGAGCGCCGGGGCGCGGCGCCGACGCCGAGGCGCGGCCATGGAAGGGAAGACCCGCGCCGGGGTCGCGCTGGTCCCGGGGCCGTGCAGCCGCCGGCCTTCCGCCCGCCTCGCCCGCCGCCGCCCGGGGCTGCTGCTTCCCGGCCTCTGGCTGTTGCTGCTGGCCCGGCCAGCCTCGTGCGCCCCAGGTAAGCCCCTCCGGGACCCCCACCCCGCCGGATGCGGCCGCGACCCTGCCTTCCTTTATTGCTGTTATTTTCAAAATCCTGGTTTTCCCCGCCCATCCTCTTTTATTCTCCTCGGCTCCCTCGCCCTCCTTTCTTGAGATGCGTTTCCCTTCTTGGGCCCAGCAAATAAAGGCAGGGAGAAAATAAATAAATAAAATGAAAAAGAGAGCTGATTCTGGCCAATCTTGCTGAAGGTCTGCAAAGCTATCCTCTTGCTATCCGTGGAGCCAGAGGCCGGACTGGTGGCTTCTCCTCAGAAATGTGCCTTTTTTTTCCTATAAAATATAGGCACTGAAATTGTATTCGTGCATGACAATATGAATGTGACATAGCAAATGTTTTGGAGTACTTTATTGTTCGGGGTGAACGGGTGCATTCAATGTGTGCTTTAAAACAGAATTGCGTTACCCTGAGTAGCTAGTGCATCCCCCAGATGCAGGCAGGCTGGCGGTGTCCCCCAGTGCATCAGGACACAAAGAACATTCAAAGAAAATCTCTTGGAAAGAGCCCTGGCCATACATCTTTCCAGGGAAATAGCTATTTGTATTATTTCTGCAAAGGCATTATTAGTACAATGGAGTGTGAAAATATTGTGATTCTTAAGTGTCAGGGCATGAAAGGAGTAAGGGTTGTTTTTATAATAGGTGCAATTTACTGACTGTTCATCAGCATGGAATTAAGAGGCATGATTTATAAAGAAGCATGTGGGTGGGTTTTGTTGTTGGGGAAGTGATTTACTTTATACTGCTTCTCCAAAATGCTGATTCGACCACCCTGAGCATAAACACAGGCTGTCCACTGGTCTGGAAACCATCTCTGAGCTGACATGCTGCAAGCCAGTGATTGCCCCAGCACACACACTTGACCACTTTGGAGGGAGAAAAGGAAAAGTGGAATGGCCAGCTGTGGGTGGAGAGCAACTGCACACAGAACAAAAGCCAGAAAGCAATGGAAGCCACTCAAACGTCTTGCCTTCTCATGGGAGCTAGGCCAAAGGACTGCCAAGTGGCTTTGAAAGGAAATGGAATACATTTGAAGGTGTCCCTTGGGTTGCTCTTTCAGAATTATAACCAGTGCCACATAGAGGATGGTACAACAGAAGCATGGGAAGGGACTGCAGAGACATAAACTGCAGCCACCCCTTCCTAAAGAGGAAACCGATGCAGAGAAGTGACTTGCTCAGGGTCACAGGCTAGTTGGTGCATAGTCATCACTTTACTGTTCTCCCATTGCTCTTGACCCATGGACATACACACACCCAGCGCTTCCATAAGAATTCCCCATAGCTACATGGAGCCCTGCCCTGGGAGCCAGACCAGACCTGGGGTTGACAAAATAGGCCTCCTTTAGGCAGTGTACAAATACTGCAAACAGCTTTGCCTAGCCTGGCACCTCATGTCTCAGTCCTGCTCATTGTGTGTTCCAGCCCTGTGTGTCCACAGGAGATGAGATCCTGGGCTCAGCAGGCAGTTTCCATTAATTGAGTGCTTCCTGGGTGCCAGGTGGTGCATTTTATATACATGAGCCAATCACTCTGTGATTTAGCTGTTGTTATCCCCATTTTGCAGAGAGGAAACTAAGGCTCCAGGAGTTTGTTTTCCCACCAGATTTGGTTTGGCTCCAAACTCTTTGCACTTAAACACTATACTCTTATTGCTTTTTCATGTTTTGTGACTATCTGGATATACTACAGATGTTTTAAAGAATGTAAGTAATTATTTTGATAAAAGTATAATAAATAGTGGAGCTGTTTGTTCTATCCCTCCATAGTGTTCTCTTCTTTATAAGTCCTTTCCCATTTTGCCTGTACCGCTCACTACAAACATCATGGGAGCAGAGACTCTAACCCTTTCACGAATTTGTGTATTGTGCTCCTCTAGTGTGCACAGCTGGTTCCAGGCTGGGTAATAGAATAGAAATTAAAGAAGTAGAAGGCATGGCTCCCTGTCGGCAAGGATCAACAGTGTAACTGGGAGACAAACAGAGGACACAGCCAGATGGAAACAAAAAGTATAAGCAAGGGCAGACCCTTGAAAGGTAGCTAGTAACCTGCTAGGCCGGGGTTTTTCAGGCAAGAATTCGTAAAGGTGCCTTCTGATCTACTTCTTGAAGGCTGTGAAGGACAGTAATGGTGGAAAACAGCTTCTTACTGCAGCTAGGCCACTTGTAGGCTATCTGGGGATAATAATTGGTTGTTGATCCTAGGGAGAGGTTGAGTTCAGTTGTTTGGTCCCTAACTCCTCTCTCTACCATCGGGCCTCTCTTGCTCCCAGATCTGAGTGTTCTGTTTTCAGTAGCAGAGCGGGTTCCCTGCGCTTGGCAGATGTCCTTTGCAGAACCTTGCTAGGTGATTCTCTTTCTAAAGAGCAGTGTTAGTCAGAAAAGGGTGCTTCTTAATGCTTTTTTAGATTTACTAGTTAGGCCACAACTCCTTCTGTTACTGCCTGAAATCTCTCTTCTCCAGCAGGTTTCTCTTTCTCTTTAATGTTTGTTAAGCGAAACCCACCTTCCAATTTGCCCCCTTATTTCAGTCTTTAGATACATTTATACATTTTATTGATTTCTTGTCTATTTCTATTCCATTCAGCATCTTGAACATGCTCCTGTCCCTCTTTTTTACATTTACAAGTTTGGTCTTGACAGTTCACTGCTGTGGAAACAACTTGTAATACTCTGGACTTGCTTCTGAATGTGGTGCTTTTAGGACATACAACATTCACAATAACAAAAGAAAAAATTGTGCCTCATCGGTTTACCTTATTCAGGGATGTCTCTGTTAAAATAATAGTGTTTGTGAAAGTAATATATTGTAGAGAATAGAGAATTTGATTATTACTGAAAGGTACAGAAAAAAAAAGTCACCCATAATCTCATAGTCCTCTAACCTATGGAAAACACTGTAAATCGTTGTCTTTTTGTTGTTAACATTAAGTAAAATTAAAATGAGGATCAAATTATGTGCTTTTTCACTTCAGCATTCCTCTGTTCATTAGTCTTTGAAAACATGATTTTCCATTCTAATTTATTCATCCTCTTATTTTTCCAGGTTTTTGCTGTTACAATTATGTTGAGATTTATATCTATAGAGATAAGACTTTGTCTGTATTTCTTTGTGTGTGTGTTAATATACATTTCTAGAAGGAGAAGTAGAATGTAATTAAAATGTAAGGCCCACCAGACTGAATCTATTTGTGTTTTATTCAGAGTGCTATGTGCCTAGTAGATGCTGAGGAAATGGTTGAATGAATCAGCTTGAGAGCTGTAATGCTGAAATAAACTCTTGTAGTTTATAATGTTGCTTAATTCACTCACCTGCATTAACATTGAATATTATTTTTAAAAATCCTTGTTAACAAGTTTATATTTTTTAATTTGCATTTTTGCTTACTTTCAAGTTTAATTTTTCATTTTTATTTTAGATTTTTATTTTTTTCTGTGAATTTTCTCTTATTTTGCCCTTTTATCTATTGTGGTATAAATTTTTAAACTATTACTTTATTTATTAAGGATAGCAATCTTTTTTTTTTTTTGCATTTGATGAATTTTCCCTCTTCCAGTGTATTTTCTTTTACATTTTGTATAATTTTGAGATTGAGGAGTTTTGGGTTATTTTGATTATAAAACTGGTTTTATTTTTCTTTTCATAGCTTTTAAATTGTAGTTATGCTATGGCAATTTAAATTTTTATCTTAACATGTTATTTTATTACTGGCCATTTTGAAGTGAATTTTTGTTATACTTTGTGAGTGATTTAGTAGCCTATACGTAAAGACTTAGGTAAGTGTTTTGAAAGTGTGGTCCCTAAACCTCCTGCATCAAAATCACTTGGGGTGGTGGTGATGGTGCTTGTTAAGAGTTTAGATTTCTGGGGCTTACTTACCCTTGTCCTCATAATCACAATCTCTGGTGGTGGTGCCTGGGAATCTTCATTTTTAACAAGTTCGTGTTGACTTTTAAGCACTTTAAACTTTGGAACCACTGGTCCAGATACTGTAAATCCAGTAATTGGGAACTAATAGTATTTTTGGGAAATACCACTTAATGTCTTTCAATTATGGTTTCTGTTAGGCCAATTGATTTAAAATCATGACATTGAAACATTTTGTTGTTGTAACATTTTGTTTGCTTGGTTTTCTTAGGGTTGGGAGTAAGAAGAGCCTAGAGGACTTGATGTTAAATTTTTACTCCAGGCCATTAGGGAGCAGCTGCTGCAGTCCTTGTCAGGAAGTGCCTCACTTAATCCTGAAAACAAAACCCAGCCAGGGAGCTGTTAAAAAGTCACTAGGGACCTGGGAGGCACAGGTTTTCTATCAGTGCCTTGGGTGATAGAGGCAGCTAATTACTGTAATTATAATTACACTAGGTTGATTTTGCCAGATAGGAAGAAGCTGTTCTAACTGATCTAATTTGTTTTCAAGTTGTGACCACCCACCTTTCATCTGGAGCACACAATGACATCTCTCTTTCATGTACTTAGGCAACATGATTTGTTGGAAAGTGCAGTGAACCATGAGTTAGAAAGCCTGGGTCTCTTCATTTCTGCTGATAATTTACTTGGTGATTGTGGATTACTTGGTTTCCTCATCAGTGTAAGAAGGGGGTTAGATTACATGATCCCTAAATTCCCTTTTAGCGCTTACATTTCAGGTCTGCATCATGGTTGCCTTGGAATGTACTTGTTGTAGACAGCAACTGCTTTGTTTCTATTGGATATTGGTAAGTGTGGCTATCTGTTGCTGTGTAGCTGTTGTAGGCCAGTGACCTGGTGAAGGCATTTCACTCTTATTACTGAAGTCATTTCTTTTTTTAACCCCCCTCTCTGATCTTCCCTTTTACATCATTGCTCCCAAGACATACACTTTGCTTTCCCTTGTTTTTTTATTTTAGTCTTTTCTTTTTTTTCCATCTCCTTTGCTAATGCTAGGGCCCCTAGTGCTATGGCATATAGCTTCAGATATTACTTCTTCTCATTTGCGAAACTCTAACCCTGCTGCTCAAGTGTGGTCTGCTGACACACAGCATCACCAGCACTTAGTAGCTTGTTAGAAATGCAGAATCTCAGGTCCCACCCCATGCCTTCTGAATCAGAACCTGCATTTTAACGAGCTCCCTGGATGACTTTGCACACACCAAGTTTGAGAAGCACTAAACTAAGGTAATCCTTCCTGTTACAGACTTCTGGGAGTAAGTACTAGAGTCTGAGGCATCCCAATTTGACCCTGGAGCTAATCCAGATCTTCAGAGTCCTTAAGATAGATACATCAGCCTTTGGGACTGAATCTATGGGAATAGTATGCAAAACCCTTCTCCCACTGACCAGGCAGTTTCAGAACAGAATGGTTCTCTAGGTCTGTTATAATACATAACACGTTCATTTATTAATGACTTTTGTCTGGTTGTTGAAAATACTGAAATACCACACCAGTTGGTAAATACCCGCTACACTAAGCAGCCTGCCTACCTGCCCAAGGGCCCTAGGCCTCCCTGTTCTCCCTCAGGACTCTTCCCCTAGGACCCTCCCCCCACCTCCACAAGGACCCGCAACTGAAGGGTCAAGGCTCAGCCTAGCAGAAGCCTCAGGGCTTTAGGACTGTGTCCCTTCTGATTGGTTGTGCTCATCTCCCACCTGCTGTTAACTGGGCTGTCATGCATGCATTTATTCATTCATCAAGCTGTCCTGGATTTGGCATAATAAGAAGAGTTAGTTAAATTGATGCCTCTGATAGTAGTTGAAGTCCCAGGCCTGGAGGGTACTGCTGAGGGAGAGCAGGTTGGAGGGAAGAGAAGGCCAAGGGCAGAAGCAGAGGAGCCTAACAATAAAGGAAATGGAAGAGAAAGAGAAGCCCACAAAGGAAATTGACTATCATGACACAACAGTGTTTGGGAAAGCCAGGGGAGGAGGAGAGAGTTTATGAATAGGAGAGTGATCTGCCATGTGCAGTGCTGTTATATAAACTGTTTCTCATAGTGTAGTGTGAGGGCCTCCTGAGCAGAATCCCCAGGGGACTTGTTAAGCGCCCACACTCATGGCTGCCCCAACCAAGACGGTGGAGTGAGATGTGTCAGGTTCTCTCAGGCACCTGTGGAAACTTTGAACAATCAGCAAGAGCTGGCAGAAACATCTTACAGCTCTAGAAAACAGTGAAAGGACCGCAATATGGGGCAAGTGCCAAATCAAGACAAAGCCTGCTTAAAAGTGATAGGATCTCACAGTGTCTTGGCTGGCTGCCCTTCTCCCCCCCAACAGCTTGGCAGGGAGCTGGCCCATGCTCCCAGTGTGGCTCTCTGATCCCACTTCCAGAGTGAGCATAGTAACTCTCAAGCCCATACTGAAAGCATGTATGACTGGCCCAGTCTTTCTGGTGATAGCCTGAGGGATTCACCATCTTAGAACTTGCCCTGTGTGTAGCAGCAGCTTGCAGAGCTCTCCTTCACAGCTGTGGGAAAGCAGCAAAGTGGCTACCTGGGGCAAGGGGTTACTGGCTACAGGATACACAGTGCGGTGCTTGTGTATCCAGTTTTCTAGGGAAGAGGGCACATTCAGAGGGCCACAAGCACTTACCCAAGACAAGACACATACACTGACCCTGGGAAACCCCTATGCTTTGGCCTGGAGCTGTTCTCTAATCTCATTGTATGGATAAACACTGAAGGAGAGCACTCCTACAAGTCAATCTAAAAAGCCTAGGAAAGGTGTTTTCTTTTAAGTTCCTGGAATTCCACAAAAGCTCTGGGATAACACTAGCTAGACACAAACTTAAAGAACAGAGCCTCAGAGTCTAAATTCCAGTGTTAACACATGAAAAGCCTCAGAATACCTTGATTTCAACAAAAGATTACAACACACACAAAAAAACAGGAAGCAGTGACCCTTGGAAAGGACAAAGCTTTAGAAACCTTCAGTGAGGAAGACCAGACCTGGGATATTCCAGGCTAAGATTTTTGAAAAATAGTCCTAAATATGCTCAAAGAGCTAAAGGGAGGGAAGCAGACTTGGCCCAATGGATAGGGTGCTGCCTACCACATGGAAGGTCCGCGGTTCAAACCCCAGGCCTCCTTGACCTGTGTGGAGCTGGCCCACGTTCAGTGCTGATATGCGCAAGGAGTGTTGTGCCATGCAGGGGTGTCCCCTGCGTAGGGGAGCCCCACGTGCAAGGAGTGCGCCCCCGTGAGGAGAGCTGCCCAGCGCGAAAGAAAGTGCAGCCTGCCCAGGAATGGCGCCGCACACACGGAGAGCTGACACAGCAAGAATCATGCAATCCCAGTGCTGCTGATAAGGATAGAAGTGGTCACAAAAGCACATACAGTGAATGGACACAGAGAGCAGACAACTGGGGGCGGGGGGGCAGGAAGGGAAGAGAAATAAATAAAAAATAAAATCTTAAAAAAAAAAAGAGCTAAAGGGAAACGTGGACGAGGACTAAAGAAAATCAGGAAAATGATAGCTATCAGAGAAGGAATCCAAGGGCACTGGTGGAATGTTTGGAATGCACTCTTAAGTAAGGTGATGGGAGAAATGTGTCCTGGTGCCAGTATATATGCTTGTGTGATTTTACCTGTAACATTTGACAGTCTGAGTGTGGGAGGGGAAAGGGGGTGATTAGCTTGAGTCAAGGTTGGGGAATCACAGGTAGGTGTGGTGAAGAGCCAAGGGAAATTGAGGCTCCTGGCAAGAGAATGATCTGAATGATGCACTGTGGGAACTAGATTGGGTGAGGAAGGAAGTGAAGCAGTGGGAGAAAGCTAGGCTGGATTAGATCCAGAACAGCTCTATTTGGAGGAGAGAAAACTCAAGGGATTAGTGTGTTGTGCTTAAGGTTTCAGAAGTGGGTCATCTCTGGGTTTTGTCTTGGGGAATGATGAAGGCAGGGTGTAGCTGTAGGGGTCAGTTGAATTAGAATGTGGATGAAGGCTTTTGGGTGAATAATCTCTGTGGATGTTGAATTTGCTGGTGATGATGGCAGAAATGAGGAAGAGAGGAGGACTGTGAGCCAGGTACCAAATCCTCAGAAAATGAAGGGAAGTGACCAGGAGGACTATGGATGATAGAGGAAGGGAGAGTCTGTACCTTTTTCAAAGAAAGTAGGGGTTTTGCCTGAAAGCAGGGAAAGCAATGGCTTTGAAGTGGCTGTTGAGATTTAAAACAAAACCTGCTTAGACACTAGGCCCTTTGCTGTCTGCAGCATGGAAGAATGAACAATCCTTGATTGTTACAGGAGCTTCTATCTCAGTTTCTTAGATGAGAGCTGCATTTTGAAAAGTCAGAGGGAGAGTTGAGTTCAGAGGCTGAGAATATACGGAAGTTGTAGAGGACATTTTCCCATGGTGGGAAAAGCTGGGTGAGAATTCCACAGTGGAACATAGAGCAAGGGAGGAAGTACAGAGTGAGGGGAGGAGAGTTTATCCTAGCAGAGGTCAGGAAACCCTTGTGTGTTGGGTGGTGCAGGAGGGTGGGAGGTGTCAACTAGCTTTGAGGTTCTGGGCAAATGTGAAAACGTGAGGTGGTCAGAAGCTTGACATGGGTGTTGGTGGAGGGACCACAGTTAGCAGTGGCATTCTGCTTAGTGTTGTAAATGTGAAGTAGTGAGGCATTGTGTTTGGAGTCCCTGAAGAGGTATCCGTTTGGGAACTGCATTTTAGGGCAATCAGTTTTGCTTTTCCTGAGCCTCCAACATGCTTTGCTCCATGAAAGATATAAAATATAGGAATTGCTTTTGCCTTCAAGAAGCTTTCAATCCAGTGGAGAGGAAGAACCAATACACAGGAAACTGTTATCAAGCAACTGAAGACACTGTGGCGATATGTAATTAATTGCTAAACTGTGTAATAGAAGGGGCTCTAAGGAAAAAGAGAATTCTGAACGCTGGGGAGTCAGAGAAGGCTTAAGTAGAGTTCCAGGCCTTAGAGGATGGTCACAAATTGGATGGTTGAAAGAGAAAACATTCAAGACAGGAAGAATTTTCCTGCTTGGAAAAAGGGAAGAGCTTATAGGACAATGAGGAGACCAGTCTACTTAGAATTGGGAAGAGACTGTGTGCAGGATTAGCGTGATAGTGGTGTGAGGCTGAATAGAAGGGGGAGGGAAGACCTAAGTCAAGTGGGCCCAAAGGCTGTGGTAGATAGGAAAGGAGTTTCAGCAGAAACGGAGAAGAAATGATGAGCGCAGGAGGAGTGTTGAAGAATGAGTTCATCACACAGAGTGGCTGGTTATAGTATACGAAGAAGAGGAGAGGGCAAAGAAGTCTTCAGAATTTCTAGTTGGGGTAAGCTCAAGCTGTTGGTACCTCTGACAGAAATAAGTTGCGGCGGTGGGGTGGTGACATTGAAGATGAGAAGTTTGGTTTTGGACATGTTGAGCCTGTGCTGACATCAGGATATTAGAGTTCCCCAGAGCTCTGTCTTAGGCCCTCTCTCCCTTCCTCCTTGCCTCTGAGCTCATTCTATGAGTATATTTCTAAGGTCCACCTTTACAAAGATGCTTCTCACATTTCTTCCAGCCCAGACTTCTCCAGATGATCATCTTTTCATCTGTTTTGTCTTGACCTTACTACTTGGATGTGACAGTGGCCTCATACTCAGCTTGTCCAAAACTGTACTCATTATCTTATTCCCCTTCCCTGTCCTTTCCCAGGGTTCTGTCACAGAGAAAGGCATCACTGTTTGCCCATTATGCATGCCAGAGATCCATCCTTGACACTGCCCCACCCTTATTTCCAATATCCTGTCAGTCACCAAGTTCTTTCAATGTTGCTGTCAAAATATCTCTTCAATCTGTCCACTGTTCTCTGCCCCCACTGTGGCTGCTGTACTCATTCAGCCTCCCATCATCTTCTCTCTGGATTACTGACATGGACTCTACTTTTCCAGTTCATCTTCTCCCTTGCTGAAAAATCTGCAGTGGCTTCCCATGATTTTTATTTTACTCGGGTGTGAGTCCAAAGCCTGTATTTCAAACATTAAGTTTATGCATTGGGGTCAAGGTGGGGATCTAGGCAGTAGGGACTCATGAAAAAATGGATACAGTGCATACAGAATATTCAAAATGTCAGTGTTGAAGGAGATCAGTAACACCATCCTGGCAAGAGAGGTGAAGTGATGTGCTTTGAAGACAGTTTTGCCATTCCGAGGTTAAGGTCCCAGGGACAGGCTGCTTTTCAATCCCAGATGATGTGATTTGCTGTGACAGTCAGGCAGCTAACAGAGTGGGACCCAGCACCTCAGAAGGCCAACTGGTGCTGCTTTGAGGGGAGGCGTGCTGTGCTTGTTCAAGAAGAGAAATAAGGTGGGAAGCGGACTTGGCCCAATGGATAGGGCGTCCATCTACCACATGGGAGGTCTGCGGTTCAAACCCTGGGCCTCCCCAACCTGTGTGCAGCTGTCCCATGTGCAGTGCTGATGTGTGCAAGGAGTGCTGTGCCACGCAGGGGTGCCCCCCCGCGTAGGGGAGACCCACGTTCAGGGAGTGCACCCTGTGAGGAGAGCAGACCAGCGCAAAAGAGAGTTCAGCCTGCCCAAGAATAACGTTGCACACACGGAGAGTTTTCGCAGCAAGATGATGCAACAAAAAGAAACACAGATTCCCATGCCGCTGACAACAACAGAAGCGGACAAAGGAGAACATGCAGCGAATGTACACAGAGAACAGACAACTGGGGGGGTGGACAGGGAGAGAAATAAATAAAATAAATCTTAAAAAAAAAAGAGAAATAAGGTAGTAAGTTAGGGGATGGTGACAGAGGAGTGGTAAGGTGGTGGCGACCTGTGCAGATGAGGAAGTAGAGAGGAAGAAGTCCATATGGGATGGGCTGGAGGAGACAGGTATTGCTAGAAAGGGAAGCAGTGAGGGCAGGAGCAAAGTCTTCCCAGGGTTTGGAAGGGATGGGATCCAGGGCAAGAGTGGAGGCATAATTTTAGAAAGAAGGAAAAGAGAAGGAGAAATAGGTTAGCTGTGGGGACAGAGATGTGCTGAGGAGCAGGTAACTATTCTTAAAGAGTGGGGGATGAGAAAATCTGTTGAGAGAAGGCCAAGCCTGGAGTGGAATTGGGGGCTAGAAAAAATATAACTGATTTCCAGAGGAAATTGAGAAGAGGCAAAGAAAAAATTGCCAGGGTCCAGTAGAAGATGGCAGACTGGACTTGGTAGCAGGCCAGGCGGTAGCGCTCTGCTTTCCCTCCAGCAGCTCTGGATGGCCCCGGGACATGGTGAGAAATGACCAGGTGTCAGCAGTCCTGGATTATTGATTCCACCAAGTCCACACCTTGGTGGAAGGGCAGGAGAGCTTGGACTGGGCTCCTTGTTCCTGGTTATTGACAGGTAGTCCACAGTCCTCTGGAGTCCTTTTGAAACTCTCCTTACTTTTTCCTCTGTTCCTGTGTTGCTTGTTTTGGCATGTGAAAGGCACTCTTCCTCACTTTTTTGTTTTGGGTGTTAGGATTAATTTTGGAGCCATACAGCCTCAGGGGCTGCTTTAAAACACTGGGTAAATACTACCTGGAGTTTTTAGAGGAGAAGCCTGAGATATACAAAGCAAGTGATCTTGTGAGGCCAGCTTCACGGCGAACTTGGGCAAAGTGCAGGGCAAGGGTGTGAATTGGTGTGAAACCTTTGTTACTCCAAACGTGGTGCAAGGAACTGCAGCCTCTTCTGGGAGCTTGTTAGAAATGCAGGATATGGGGAACAGGTATAACTCAGGTGGTTGAGCACCTGCTTCCCATATAGGAGTTCCCAGGTTCAACCCCCAGTACCTCCTAAAAACAAACAAACAAATGAAAAAACCAACAAATGAAAAAACCAACCCTCATTGGGATATATCTCAGGGGTTGAGTGCCTGCTTCCAATGTATGAAGTCCTGGGTTCAATCCCAGTACTTCCTAAAAAAAAAAAAGCAGGATCTCAGGTTCCACCCCAGTCCTACTGGATCTACCATTTAAAAGGATCACCAGGTGATTTGTGTGCGTGCTAAGGTTTGAGAAGCTCTGGCATAAGCATTTTCTCATTAAGAGTGGGTGCACTTTAATGATTTTTGGTTGCTATCTAATCAGTCTGTGGAGTGTCTTTAGCAGTTTGATATAATTGATGAATTCCAAAAAGAAATATTGGATTATGCTTGTAGTCTGATCTGTACCTGGGCATGATTGAATTATGATTAGGGCCCCTTGGTGGGTGGGGACTCACAGATAAAAGGCATGGCAAAGGACAGAGTTGAGGGTTTCTGATGTTGGAGTTTTGATGTTGGAGTTTGATGCTGAAGACTTAAGCCAGAGCCCTGGGAAGTAAGCTTACAGAGGACAGAGAAGCCAGCCCCCGAAAGAAAGAAACCTTGAACCCATAGAAAAGCAAGCCCCAGGGACGTAGGAACCCAGGAAGCCTGAACCCTCGCAGACATTGGCAGCCATCTTGCTCCAAATAGACTTTGGTGAAGGAAGTAACTTATGCTTTATGGCCTGGTATCTGTAGGCTCCTACCCCAAATAGATACCCTTTATACAAACTGACCAATTTCTGGTATTTTGCATCAGCACCCCTTTGACTAATACAGTGTCCTTAATTGAACAATCCAGTCCAGACTTCAGATTGACTGGGGAAACTAGGGGTAGTAGGAACAGTAGCAGGTTCAGAGCTGAGCTAGTGTATATCTAGCTGGACATGCTCAGAGAACTGCTTCTGCTCACTGTTTTCCCAGAGGGCCTGAGCATGTTTGGAAGCCTTTTGTTCAGTGATTTCCCTGAACTAATCTTTTTGTTTTTTTTTTTAAGATTTATCCGCGCCCCCCCCCCCAGCAGTTGTCTGTTCTCTTTGTCTCTTTGCTGTGTCTTCTTCTTTGTCTGCTTCTGTTTTTGTCAGTGGCATGGGAATCTGTGTTTCTTTTTGTTGCGTCATCTTGCTGTGTCAGCTCTCCATGTGGGTGGCACCATTCTTAGGCAGGCTGCACTTTCTTTCGCGCTGGGTGGCTCTCCTTATGGGTGCACTCCTTGCGCGTGGGGCTCCCCTATGTGGGGGACACCCCCGCGTGGCAGGGCACTCCTTGCGTGCATCAGCACTGCGCGTGGGTAGCTCCACACGGGTCAAGGAGGCCTGGGATTTGAACCGTGGACCTCCCATTTAGTAGATGGACACCCTAACCACTGGGCCAAGTCCGCTTCCCTCCCTGAGCTAATCTTAGTAAGAGTCAGGGTGAGTGACTGTCAAGGATAGTCTGGAGATAGTGTAGAGGCTAACAGTTTTTTTTTGGGGGGGGGAGACTAGCTGACAGGGTAGCAGGAGTGGACATTTGTCAGAGCTGGGAGCCACAGATGTTCTGAGTGCAGGGCAGGGAGGTTGACGTGCTCCCTGGGTGGGTGGTAGGCTGGGATGGAGGGGCTGTGCAGACCAGCACAGTCTGGAGGGGCAGGCCAGCGGCTAGGACAGCAGTCATTATCTCTGCCTTTGACAGAGCCTTTGCGTGGCACCAGCAAGCATCTCCAGACTTCTCCACCTCAGGACTGCTTTACCTTACCTAACCTATCTTGACCTAACTTCACCTTACCTTGCCTTACTTACCTAACCTAATCTAACCTGATCTGATCTAACTTAACCTAACCTAACTTACCTAACAGTCCTTGTATTGTTGAGTGTTGAGTGTTCTTGTCACCTGGACAGCTATGTGGAGGGATAGGTTTGGGGCTGAGCTGGGGCAAGGGGCTATATAGGAAGGGTTTGGAATTTTCAGCCCAGGCCTGAATAGAGATTTGAATAGGGTCTTTGGTGTTTATAAAATCAGGTTCTTTTCATACTACGTGTTATTGGACTTTTAAATATTTTTATGCATTTTCAAGATTATAATAGCTTTATTATTTTTTTCCTGATTATAAAAATGAACTGTGTTTATTGCAATAACTTGTACTTGCTATTCCTTCCTGCTAGAACATTCTTACTTCAAATATTATCTACATGGTTTACTACTCCCCTTCCTTCAGGTGTCTGCTCAAATCTCACCTTATCAGAGAGGCCTTCCCTAACCACATTAAAAAAAAACAGCACCCTCCTCCATAATTCCTGTACTCCTGACCCTGCTTTATTTTTCTACAAAGCACTTATCGCCATCTTATGTATGTTTGTTCCTTTATTCTTGATCTCTGTTCACTAGGCTGTAAGCTCCATCGGGGCAGACTTTTCGTTTTGTTCAGTATGTTTTTTCACTCATCTTTCTTGAGTGCCTACTCTGTACAGACACTGTTCTGGGCACCTGGGATCCATCAGAGAACAAAGTCAAATATGTGTTGTGTTGTTAGGTGTAAGTGCCATGAGTAAATGGAGTGGGTGAAGGGCATGGGAGTGAAGAGTGCAGTTTTCATTTGGGTGGTGAGGGAACCTTACTGAGAAGGTGACACTTAAGCTAAGATTTGAAGGAGGTGAGGCGGTGAGCCAAGCAGGTATCTGGGGGAACAGTGTTTCCAGCAGATCAAGCAGCCAGTCCAAAGGCCTTAAGGTGGGAACGTGCCTGATGCTGGGGATGTGGCCTAAAGCAGAACAACAGGAGCTGAGGGGTGGAGGGAGGGGGGTAATGAGAACGGGGGAATCACAGGCCATCGTAAGGACTTTGGCATTTACTCTGTGTGAGGTGGATAGACATTGGAGGGTTTTGAATAGAGGGATGATATGGTGAGCCTTAAAATGTAAAATATGTCGCATAAGGAGTAAATTCAGATGGTACAAAAAGACTGTACAAAAATCATCCCAAATCCCACCAATTAACCATGTGATGATTAATTTCATGTGTCAGCTTGGCCAGGTTATGTGTCTAGTTGTTTGGTCAAGCACTGGCCAGCTTGTTACTGTGATGGTGTTTTGTAGCAGGCTTTGCATCTGTAATTAGCTGATTGCATCTACAGTCTATTGATTACATCTATAATTAGTAAAGGAGAATGCCCTCAGCGATGTGGGGAGGCTCCTCATTCAATCAATAGGAGGTCTCAAAAGAGAGAAGTTAGGGTTTTGAAGGTCAGAAGAATTTCCACCTCAGCTTCAGCTTTGGCTTTTGCTGGGACTCCCTGGGGAATTTGGACAAAGGACTTCACCATCACCTTTATTGGAGTTTCCAGCTCACGGGCCTGTCCTACAGAGATCGGACTTGCCAGTCGTCTTGGTTGTGTGAGCCAATTCCTTATAATCTCTTTGTATGTGTGTGTATGTAAGAGAGAGAGACAGAACTAGAAATAGAAATATATATCATGTTGGTTTTGTTTCTCTGGAGAAACCTGACTAATACAAACTACCGTAACATTTTGGTGTCTCCTCTTTCAGAATTTTTTCACACATATAAGCACATACTTGCAAATAGTATCATACTCTGCGTATTGTTTGGTGGCTTGCTTTTTTCACTTCACACTTTGTCATTGGAATCTTTATGTTGTCAGGAAATATAGATCCATCTCATCATGCTCTTTGATGCCTATGGACGTTCTATAATTTATTTAACCAGTTCTCTGTTAATGGACAATTAGATTGTTTTCAACTTTTTGCTCTTATATGTAACAATGCCATGAGCATCATTGTATGCATATCTTTGCATACATTTCTAATTATGTCCTTAGTATAAATTCCCAGAAATAAAATTGCTGGACTAGGGAGTAAGCACATATTACATTTTGACTACATTGCCACATTGCTTTCTAGAAAGTTTAAAGCGATCTCTATTCTCTCTAGCAATGAATCAGGGTGCCAGTTTTGCTTTGACCCTCCAAACTCATGAATGAAAAATACCTTTTGTGAAGTTAACATTTCTTTCATTGTTAGTAGGCATTTGATTGAGGCTCTCTTTCCACACCTTCTCTGGTCCTGTCTGGCAAAAATTTTCGGGAATGACATGGGAATGATAACAGTACCCAACAATTACAGAGTGTTAACCACACACCAAATATTGTGCTAGGGACAGTTAATCCTTATGTGTATGTGTGCACTCTAGCACAGTTTTCTCCACTCTGGATCCATGTTAGAAAACGACTTTATGACCTCTACCATCAAAACACCCACTCCTAGACTTCGCTTGCTTGGTTGGGTAAGCTCTGTGGATGGGGACCTGCACTCATAGCCATGCATGGGCCCTGGCCATCCCTGTGCTGTGGCAGAAGCCGTGATTGTGAGGGCATGCCCAAGCCCTAACACATAGTGAGTGCTCACTACACATTGGTTAAGAGAAATGAATGAAGCAGGCTTTTGTGAGAGCTATAGTATTTCATGGAGGTGCCATTTTATTTTATTTGGTATTCAGCAGATTAAAAATAAAAAAATTTTAAAAGTTAAAATACAAAAAAAGGGAGGCACAGTGGATGTAGCTCAGTGGTTGAGCACCTGATTCCCATATGAGGTCCTGGGTTTAATCCCTGGTACCTCCTGAAAAAAAAAATACAGATTACGAGCCATGTTCCATTTCCTCCAGCACAGATGATATTTTTCTTAATGCAGAGTGAAATTTTGTCTTACCATCTCCTGGATCACATCCTTGTGGTTTTCAAAATATTTCCACTTTGTTTCACCTATACTCTTTTTCTGTGGTTTGTTTTTTACAATAAAAGGTGTGGTTGTAATACATCCTCTTTATTAATAAATTAGCTGTATGGCATTGATTTAAAATCAATTTCTCATTAATTTTGAAATTTGGTGGGAGGAAGTTGATGCTTTAAAATAAGTACCTTGTTTGAAAATCGATCAGTATACCAAGCTGTCCTCCTTCCATTGTTTTATATCCCTTTGGGCCTTTTTACATTTTTGTAAAATACTTCATATTCTTGCCTGGATCCAGTGCTGAAGTTTACCCTAAATAATTTCCAGAAATCTTTGGCCTGCAGCAGTTCAATTTTTTTTCATCATGGTTATATTGACTTTACTCTTTGACATCCTTCAAATTCCTCTGTTCCTCTTCCAGTAGACTGAGATGAAAACAAAATACACTTGTAGCATGTGTACTCTATTAGTCAGAATAAGCTAGTGATGCTGCAGAAACAAATAACTCCCTAATCTCAGTGGCTTTCAGCTTGTGACTTCTGACTCTACCCTGCTTGTAATTCCCTTTATATCATTTGTGTACCTTTTGCATTATGTCTGGTTCTGGGAATTTTGCTTACCTGAATCCTGTGTTTTGTTTTTCTATCATTATTTTGGGTCTTGTAGTAAAGAATGCATGCCTACAGGCAGACTAGTTGTATGGAGGTCCCTTTTATCATGCATGCACTTACTATGTGCATTTTTTTCCTCGTTTTTTATTTATACTATGTGCATTTTTATTTTATTGAGTGCTCACTACCATGTGCTGAGTACTCATGCTAGATGCTGGAATATTAAGATAAATATGGCAATCAGTCATTGCCCTCAGTCTTGTAGGAGAAGCAATCCTATTCTCTTATTCATAAATTACTATCAAACTGTGCCCAGTAAATAACAGAGGACTGCAGTGGTGATAAAAGAAAGCAGTAACTGGTGGTAGGTATAGGATTGAAGTGTTGTTTGGATAAGTTGGGATGTAAGAAAGACTTTTTCTTTTTAATGCTGAGAGGGAGCATTGTTTTGGTTATCTATTACTGCATAACAAATCACTCCAAAATTTAATGACTTAAAATACCAATGATTTATTATTTTTTATGAATCTGTTAATCAGGAATTTGAACACGGCACGGATGGGTGATTCTTCTGCTCCATGTAGTACTGTTGGGGTCACTCGGCTGCATTTGGCTGGCAGTGGGACAGGGCTGGAAGATCTAAGAGGGTTCCACTCACATGTCTAGTATCTTGGTACTCTTCCACATGTCCTCCTCCTCTCTCTCCATGTGGTCGGCTTGGTCTTCCTCATGGCATAGTGACCTCAGGGTAGTATAACTTCTTACATGGCAACTGGTTTCCAAGATGGATGAAGCAGGCACTGCCAGTTCCCGTAAGATTCTGGATGCAAAAGTTCCAGAGTGTTACTTTGGTTGCATTGTATTGGTCAGGGTAGGTCACAAGGCCAGTCCAGATTCAAGGGACAGGAGGGAATAGATGTTACCCGTTGATGGACTTATCATGCACTTACAAGAAGGAAAGGCATTGATGGTGATTGTCTTTGAAGATTGGTTGAAAATAATGGGGAGAAAGGTATAATTACTGAAGAAATTCTCAGAGAAGACAGGAAAAAATTATCACAACAATAGGAGTAATAATAGCTAATTAACATTTAATGTGCCATTTACCATATTCCAGGCAGTCTTCTAGGCACTTTACATGTATTAATTCATTTAATCCTGACAGCAACTTTCTTAGTCAGGTAAGTTATTATTTTTTTTAAGATTTATTTTATTTATTTCTCTCCCCTTCCCTCCCTCCTCCCCTGTTGTCTGTTCTCTGTGTCTTTTTGCTGTGTGTTCTTTTGTCCGTTTCTGTTGTTGTCAGAGGCAAGGGAATCTGTGTTTCTTTTTGTTGCGTCATCTTGTGTCAGCTCTCTGTGTGTGCGGTGCCATTCTTGGGCAGGCTGCACTTTATTTCACGCTGGGCAGCTCTCCTTATGGGGCACGCTTCTTGCATGTGGGGCTCCCCTATGTGGGGACACCCCTGTGTGGCATGGCACTCCTTGCACGTATCAGCACTGCGTGTGGGCCAGCTCCATATGGGTCAAGGAGGCCTGGGGTTTGAACTGCGGACCTCCCATGTGGTAGACGGATGCCCTAACTGCTGGGCCAAGTCCGCTTCCCATCAGGTAAGTTATTAACCCCATTTTACAGATAAGGAAAGTGATATACAAGGAGACCAAGTAACTTACCTTAGATCACACAACTAGTAACTGAGAGAGGAGTATTTCAAAGTCCCAGTGCATCCTTAGGAGGAATGGTGTTTCTTCCACCAAGACGGAGGGAAGGAGAAGAAATGGGTGCAGGTGTGGATGATGCAGGTAAGGGGTGGGAGGGTGATGTGTTTGATGAAGTTAATGTCTGATAGCTTCTTTTTGCTCCCCCTCAGGTGGTTCCCTCATCTGTTTGCTCGTTTGTGCTCATTGTTTATACTTGCTGTCTGCTCCTTGTCTGTTTTTTTTTCCCTTTAGGAGGCACTGGGACCCCCAGGACCTCCTGTGTTGGAGGTGGGCACTCAGCTGCTTGAGACACATCTGCTCCTTGCCCAATTTTTGTTTTTCCTCCTTGTTTGCTCCTTGTTTGCTCATTGTCTTGCTTGTGGTTTTTTTTTGCTCATTGTTGTTGCTTGTTGTTTTTTCCTTGTTATTTGCTCATTTTTGCTTAAGGTCTGCTTATTGTCTGCTCATTGTTTTGTCTTCTTTAGGAGGCACTAGGAACTGAACCTGGGACCTTCCTTGTGGGAGGCAGGCCTGCAACTCCTTGAGCCACATCTGCTCCCCCTCTTTTTCCTTTTTGTTCATGGCAGGATCATCACTAAAGGTGAAATGGGCAGAAGCAGTTTGGGGTCCCTGAAAAAAGTGATTTATAGTTGTTGGGTCTGTGGATTTTAGGAGGAGTGGAGAAGGAGACTATGAAAGGATTGTTGAGTGGTTGAAGGTCTGACAGAGGTGGACCATTTGTGTGCAGCAACATCCTCCCCTTGGTCCTGTGTGACCCTCTAAGGGAAGAGAAGGTTCAGCACAGGGTTGATCCTCCACTGGCTCCTTTCCTTGGTACTCAACAATTTGACTACTAGTGTCTGGACATGTTTCTCCTCAAGTTTATCCTGTTTTGGGTTCATTAGGATTCTCCAATGTGCATATTCATGTCTTTTGTTAAATTTGGGAAGTTTTCTGCCATTATGTCTTTTTTTTTTTTTAAGATTTATTTATTTTTTATTTATTTCTCTACCCCACCCCCCCCACCCCAGTTGTCTGCTCTCTGTGTACATTTGCTGTGTGTTCTTCTGTGCCTGCTTGTATTCTTGTCAGTGGCACCCGGAATCTGTGTCTCTTTTTGTTGAGTCATCTTGGTGCATCAGTTCTCCATGTGTGTGGCACCATTCCTGGGCAGGCTGGATTTTCTTTTTTGCGCTGGGCAGCTCTCCTTACAGGGCACACTCTGTGCGTATGGGGCTCCCCTACATGGGGGACACCCCTGCGTGGCATGGCACTCCTTGCACGCATTAGCACTGTGTGTGGACCAGCTCCACAAGGGTAAAGGAGGTCCTGGGTTTGAACTGTGAACCTTCCATGTGGTAGGTGGATGCTCTATCCGTTGCGCCAAGTCCGCTTCCCCCATTATGTCTTTGATTATTCCTTCTGCCTCTTCCTGTCTGTCTTCTCTTTCTGGGACTCCCATAATGCATATATTGGTATGCTACATGGTGTCGCACAGTCTCTTTGGCTGTTTGCTTTCTAAGATTCTTTTTTCTTTCTCCTCAGCGTGAATCATTTCAATTTTCTTTTTTCTTTTCTTTTTTCCAAATTCTACTCAATTTATTCATCTTTTTTTAAAAGATATTACATTAAAAAAATATGAGGTCCCCATTCACCCCCACCGCCCCCACCCCACCACTCCCCCCACAATAACACTCTCTCCCATCATCATGTCACATCCATTGCGTCTGGTGAGTACATCTCCGGGCGTCACTGCACCCCATGTCCTGTGTTCCACACCATAGCCCACACTTTCCCACGTTCCATCCAGTGGACCATGGGAGGACATAAAACATCTGGCAATTGTCCCTGGGGCACCACCCAGGACAACTCCAAGTCCTGAGAATGCCTCCACATCTCTTCTCTTCCTCCCATTCCCTGCACCCAGCAGCCACCATGGCCACTTTTTCCACATCAATGCCACATTTTCTTGATTATTAACCACAATAGTTCATGAATAGAATATCATTAAGTCCACTCTGATCTTTTTCATTTTTCTGGTCTTCAAATTCACTGATTCTTTCTTCTGCCAGCTCCAATCTGCTGTTGAAACTCTCTAGGGGAGTTATTTGTTATTGTGGTCTTTACCTCCAGTAATTCTGTTTGGTTCTTTTAAGAAATTTCTATCTCTAGGGCAGTGGGTGTAGCCCAGTGCTTGAGCACCTGCTTTCCATGTACTAGGTCCCGGGTTTAATATCTGGTACCTTCTAAAAAAAAGTTAAAATCTCTATCTCTTTACTGAGTCTCATATTGCTTATTCATTGCTTTTTAAAAATATATATATTCTAGTTCTTTTTCCATGTTTTTCTTTATTTCCTTGACGATCATTTCTTAAAAATTTCTTTGGTATGTTTAAAGTCTGGCCTTCTTTGTTGACAATTTCTTGATATTTTTCTTTCATTCCTTTGGATGGGTCATCATTTCCTGTTTCTTTCTTTGTCTTATAACCTTTTATTGCATACTGTACATTTTAATGATTAAAGTGTTAACTCTGGATTTAGTTCCTTAAAATTGTATCCAGCTAGTAATATGACAGAGATTTCCCTTAGTGCCAGTGGCTAGCAGAAACAAATAACCAAAGCAAAATCATCTTTCATAGTCTTTGCAAATTGGCTCTGCATTGCCTGGTGCTCTCCCTTTGAGTTTAACCCTCCTATCAGAAGATGAGCTTGAGGTGGATGCTAAGTGCAGGGTCCTCACTGTCTTTTCTGAGTCTGCTTCCAGTCCTGGGTTACTGCTTGCTCCTGGCCTTAGGAATTCTCCTGTTCACAGGAATTGGAATACCTGCTCACTCTACTCCCTAAGAGGTTCTCCCCTTAGGGTGCTCTGTTGTGTAATTTAAAGTAGGCATTCTTTTGCCCCAGGCTGTTTTAACTTAATTGTTCTTAAACGGCTTTAGCTATCCCTAAACTACTTCTACCTGCAGGGCAAATTCTGGGAGGGGGAGCACTCCACCGTTTCCTGGTTTAGACTTTCAGCATGCCGCTCAATATACAGGCACCCCAGTTACACATAGGGGTTACTCTGCTCCGACCCCCCCCCACCTCTGAACAGGGCCAGGAACTCACAGTGGGAGTACAGGCTGGCTCTATACTGTACTGTGGAAGGTGTGGAGGAGGGACAAGCAAGAGCACCACAAGCTTTTCCTACCATTTTTAAAGCTGTGGTTTCTTGATTCTGCACTTACGCATCTACTGTAATCCTTTAACTGTTTTCTGGAGATTTTAGGAAGATATCTATATCAGTTTTTGTTAGTTGTTCAAAGATTCTTTGGAAGAAAGATACCCTGGAATGTCTTGCCGCCATCTTGTTCGACTAGACCCAAACTTCAAGTCTTGAGTCTCTTCCTGAATTGTCCTAGGACAACTTAGAATGGGGTTTTATCTACCCATGGCACCCCCTGAAGAGACCCACTCTTTTTGGTTGGCAAATGGATGTAGGTGATGATTGCCATCTAGATCACATTGAGGGACAGTGGCCCTTCTTCCACAGGCTATGCTGTCTGAGGGCTTCAAAGGGGCCCATCTGTTCACAGAATCACATGGGGCAAGTTTCAGAGGGAATTGAAGGAAAGATTGCATTTTTTGTTCTATCCATCTACTTTAATTAATCGTGTTGCTTGGAGTCTCCAATTTTCCAGCACTTTTTCATTTATGTTCTTGGAGACTTTGACCAATTCTTAAGAGTATCTCTTCATAATAGTTTGATCTCTAGATATCCAGAAGACACCTCATCATGCGTTTCTAACTTCACAGTGCCTTAGAAAGCATTTCTTGAGAAAAGAAAATTCAATATGGAAGGAATAGCTTTATCTGGATCCATAGTTTCGCTAGGAGGATCCAGATAAACTTCCATTAGGTGCCTCCCATTGCACCCTGGGCTCCAGCCTGGGGTGTCTGGGAGATGCAGCACTTTGATAATGTTGGAATGTGTATTTTTTTTCAAAATTAGTAACCTTTATTTCAAATTCAAAAAAATAAAGTAACAGACAAATGGCAGCTTAACAAATTATGGAAGTATTACTTAAAAAAATTCTGTCCAGGCACATTTATCTAACCTAAAACAAACCCAGTTGTTTCTCAAGTGCCAGAAAAATGAATAAATGAGCACAGATTGGTTAAATGACATGACCAAGGTCTCCTCGTTATTGAAGAAAATGGAAAAAACCCAGCTTGATATATTCATATCTCATAAAACTAAATCCCATATTCTTTTTTTTAACCTTTAGCTTGAGATAGTACCTTTTTTGCCTTTGCTAAAAAATATTACAATATTACTATTAACTGTAGTCTGTAAGTTACATTAATTGTATTTTTCCCATATATCACCATATTCTTAACACCTTGTAATAGAGGAACATTCTTGTATTTAGATGATTAACCGCAATCCTTATTTACCATCAAAATCCCTATGTTATACTGTTCTTAGTTTATTTTCTAGCTGACTTTCAACTAACATTAACCTCCCTAGACTACCCCCTTTCAGCCACAATCACATTTATAAATCAGCAGTATTAGTTATACTTATTATAATGTGTTACCATCAACTCTATCCAATTCCATTTATTTACCGTTGACTTTATTAAACATTCTACGTACATTGAGTGTTTGCTCCCCCTTCTCAACCCACATTCTTTCTTACTAACCTATACTCTAGGGTTTAACTCCATAAATGTACTCATCATATTTAGTCCATATCAGTGAGACCATACAATATTTGTCCTTTTGTGTCTGGCTTATTTTGCTCAACATAGTACCCTAAAGTTTCATCCATGTTATCATATTCATCCAGGTTCATTTCTTCGTATAAGTGAATAGTATTCCATCATATGTATATACCACATTTTGTTTATCCATTCATTGGTTGATGCACACAGACTGGTTCCATCTTTTAGCAGTTGTGAATAATACTGCTATGAACACTGATGTGCAAATATTTGTTTGCATCCTTGTTTTCAGTTCTTCTGAATATTTTCCTACTAGTGGGGTTTCGGGATCATACAGAATTTCTGTATTTAGCTTCCTGAAGAACCAGCAAGCTGTTTTCCACAGAAGCTGTATCATTTTACATTCTACTAACAGGGAAGTATGTTCCTGTTTTTCCACATTGTCTCCAGCACTTGTAGTTTTCTATTTTTTAAAAAAATAACGGCCAGTCTATAACATGTGAAATGATATCTCATTATAGTTTTTATCTGCATTTCCCTAATACCTAATGATGTTGAACATCTTTTCATGTGCTTTTTGGCCATTTGTATTTCCTCTTTGGAAAAATGTCTATTCAAGTCTTCTGTGCATTTTTTAATTGGTTGGCTTGTCTTTTTATCTTTGAGTTATGTGCTCTTTTTTAATTTTTAATTTTTTAAAAGATTTATTTATTTAATTTCTCCCCCTCCCCCAGTTGTCTGTTCTTGGTGTCTATTTGCTGCGTCTTGTTTCTTTGTCCACTTCTGTTGTCGTCAGCGGCACGGGAAGTGTGGGCGGCTCCATTCCTGGGCAGGCTGCACTTTCTTTTTTCATGCTGGGCGGCTCTCCTTACGGGGCGCACTCCTTGCGCATGGGGCTCCCTACGTGGGGGACACCCCTGCGTGGCAGGGCACTCCTTGTGCGCATCAGCACTGCGCATAGGCCAGCTCCACACGGGTCAAGGAGGCCCGGGGTTTGAACCGCGGACCTCCCATGTGGTAGACGGACGCCCTAACCACTGGGCCAAGTCCGTTTCCCGGTGCTCTCTTTATATAATATGGAAATCAAATCCTTGTTGGATAGGTGGTTTCTGAAAATTTATCCCATTTAATAGGCTGCCTTTTCACCTTCTTAACAAAAGTGTTTAATTAAGAGAACGTCCCATTTATCTGTTTTTTTTTTTCCTTTCACTGGTTGTGCTTTGAGTGTAAGGTTGAAGAAAACACCACCCATCGCAAGATCTTGAAGATGTTTCCCTACATTTTATTCTAGGAGTTTTTGGTTCTAACTTTTATATTTAGGTCCTTGATCCATTTTGAGTTAATTTTTTATAAAACCTGATATAGGGGTCCTCTTTTTTTCTTTTAGATATGGGTATCCAGTTTTCCTAGCATCATTTGTTGAACAGTCTGTTCTGACCCAGCTGGGTGGGTTTGACAGCCTTGTCAAAAATCACTTGACCATAGATGTGAGGGTCTGTTTCTGAACTCTGAATTTGGTTCCGTTGGTCAGTCTGTCTGTCTTTATGCCAGTACCATGCTGTTTTTACCACTGTATCTAAGTAATATGCTTTAAAGTCAGGAAGTGAGCGTTTTCCATCTTTGTTATCTTTCTAAAGGTATTTTTGGCTATCTGGGGACCTCTACCGTTCCAGGTAAATTAGTTAATTGACTTTTCTATTTCTGCAAAGAAGACTGTTAGGATTTTTATTGGGATTGCATTGAACCTATAAATCATGTTTTTGGTAGAATTGACATGTTAATAACATTTAGTCTTCCCATCCGTGAACACAGAATGTCCTTCCATTTATTTAGTTTTCTTCAATTTCTTTCAGCAATGTTTTGTTTTCTGAATATAGATCCTTTATGTCCTTGGTTAAGTATATTCCTAAATATTTGGTTTAGTCGCTATTTTAAATGAAGTTTTTTCTTTTTTTACTTTCTTCTTAGTTTGCTCATTTATAGTATTTAGAAATGATATTGATTTTTGCATATTTGTCTTGTATCCCATGACTTTGCTAAAGTCATTTATTCTAGTAGCTTTGTTGTGCATTTGTTTGGAGATTTTTTTTAGGTATAGGATCATATCATTAGCTAATATTGCACGTTTTACTTCTTCCTTTCCTATCTGGGTGCCTTTTATTTCTTTTTCTTGCCTGGTTGCTCTAGCTAGAATTCTAGTTCGATATTGAATAACAGTAGTGATAGTGGACATTCGTGTCTTTTTTTTTTTTAAGGTTTATTTTTTATTTATTTCTCTCCCCTTCCCTGCCCCTCCTGCCCCCAGTTGTCTGCTCTCTGTGTCCATTTGCTCTATGTTATTCTGTGCCCATCTGTATTCTTGTCAGAGGCACCTGGAATCTGTGTCTTGTTTTGTTGTGTCATCTTGCTGTATCAGCTCTCCATGTGTGCAGCGCCATTCCTGGGCAGGCTGCACTTTTTTCACGCTGGGCGGCTCTCCTTATGGGGTACACTCCCTGTGTGTGGGGCTCCCCTACATGGGGGACATCTCTGTGTGGCACGGCACTCCTTGCGCGCGGCAGCACTGCACATGGGCCAGCTTATCACATGGGTCAGGAGGCCCTAGGTTTGAACCTTGGACCTCCCATGTTGTAGGTGGACACCCTATCCATTGGGCCAAATCTACTTCCCGCATTCTTGTCTTGTTCCTGATCTCAGCAGGAAAGCTTTCAGTCTTTCATCGTTGAGTGCAGTGTGGGTTTTCCATATATGCACATTATCATATTGAGAAAATTTCTTCCTATTCCTATCTTTTGGAGTATTTTTTATCAAGAAAGGATGATATATTTTGTCAAATGCCTTTTCTTCATCAGTTGAGATGATCATTTGATTTTTCTCCTTCAGTTTTATTACTGTGGTATATTACTGATCGATTTTTTAGTGTTGAACCACCCCTGCATACGCTTCCAAAAAATTGAACAGGAGGGAATGCTACCAAACTCATTCTGTTAAGCCAACATCACCCTAATACCAAAGCCAAATAAAGATATTATGAAAAAAAATTATAGACCAAGTTCTCTAGTGAATATAGATGCAAAAACCCTCAGCAAAATACTTGCTAATCAAATCCAAAAGCGTATTAAAAGCATTATATACCACAGTCAAGTGGGTTTTGTACCAATTAGGCAAGGGAACATATATTTTTGACACACAGATTGCATCATCTCCTATGCCAACAAATTCCAAGGGGTGAATTCTATTTTTCCAGGACTCCAGTGGCCCACTGTGCCTTTGACCAATTGAAGTTGGGACATCATCCTAACTCCTGCTTTGATTCACCCTATCTTGGAGTAATTTAGTGGTGTAAGCTGAAGACTCTGACCAGAACAGATCTTACTTATCCAGTTCCATGAGCCATCTTCCTTAGTCTTTTGCCCTCTGGTCCTAAGAACTGACCTGATCAAACACAGTCATGACATTTGGAATTTAAAATTGTTAATCCTTAAGAGCATTGCTTAAAGAAGGGTTGTATCTGATTCAGATAGACACACTTCCCTGCATAGTTGCTTTCTCTTTTTTTTTTTCTTAATTTCTCTTCTCTTCCTCCCCCTCCCCAGTTATCTGCTCTCTGTTTCCATTTGCTGTGCGTTCTTCTGTGACTGTTCTATCCTTATCAGCGGCACCGGGAATCTTTGTTTCTTCTTGTTGAGTCATCTTGCTGTGTCAGCTCTCCGTGTGTGCGGCGCCATTCCTGGGCAGGCTGCACTTTCTTTTGCGCTGGGTGGCTCTCCTTATGGGGCGCACTCCTTGCGCGTGGGGCTCCTCTACGCGGGGGACACCCTTGTGTGGCACGGCACTCCTTGCGCGCATTAGCGCTGTGCATGGGCCAGCTCCACACGGGTCAAGGAGGCCCCGGGTTTGAACTGTAGACCTCCCATGTGGTAGGCGGACGCCCTATCCATTTGGCCAAGTCCGCTTCCCCCATAGTTGCTTTCTGATCCTCACAGATGGGGTTTTGTTCGTGTCCTTTGACCTAGCAATTCAACTGTTAGGAATTTACCAACTTACAACTCTAAAATAAAATTTGCATAAATTTATGAAGAAATAAAGAAAGAAATGTTTCTACCTTAAATTATAGTTAAATGAATTTGATTTTATAACCAAGTTTTCATGATATTGCTGAGATAATTGATAACATATCAGGGTTAAAATGATCAGAACAAATACTACATTTTATCCATTTATAAAAATCTGAATTCTGTTAATTTTATGCTTTTTATGGGAAATAAATATAATGGCCATTTTTCTTGTGAATTTGGGTCTTTTCACCTGTTTGAGTTGTCCCCAGAAAGACACGTTCAAGTCCTAATCCCCAGAACCTCAGAATGTGACCTTATTTGGTAATAGGGTCACTCCAGATGGAATTAGGCAAGTTAAAATGAGGTCATACTGGAATAGGCTCGGCCCCTAATCCAGTGTGACTGCTGTCCTGATAAGGGGAGAACTGAACACAGTCAAACACAGGCAGGGACAATGCCATGTGACTACTCCCAGGGAGATTAAACCCAAGGATTGCTCGCAAACCACCAGATGCTAGGAAGCTAGGAAGAGGCAAGGAATTACTCTCCTGTCCAGATTTCACATTGCTAGCCTCCAAAAGTGTGAGACAGTTATGAGTCAGTTTGTGGTACTTTTTTATGGTAGTCTGAGACACTAATGTAAACCCCCACTTTGTTTTTCCAATGGCAGGAACACTCTGATAAGTCGTATGTTTATTCCACAATGCCTAACACAGTTCCTTATATTAGTAGATGAGTAAACGAGTGAATGAGTGGCTGAATGAATGAGTGGTACTTTCCCTAGTAGCTTTTGGTCATGATTTGTGGTGGTCTTTTAGTTGTTTTTTTTTTTTAAGTTGTCTGTTACTATCTTTCTTTTTTTTTTTTGTCTTTATTTTTTTAATATTACATTAAAAAAATATGAGGTCCCCATATAGGTCTTTTGGTTTTGATAGTTGGTTAATTGCTATGATGGAAGAATTAATGTATACCAGATTTTTATAATAGAATGAAAGTTATTTGATTTAAAAAATATGCATTAAAACCTTTAGTCATAGTTAAAAAACAAATCCATATTTCTTTAGTAGTGTAATTTGTACACCTTCCTGGATAGGAACAATTTTTTTTTTGAGCCACTACTTTGTTGTGTTTTATTGTTGTTGAGTGACCCTAAAGATGTGCCTGTCATCCACTTTATGGGTTGCTAGGCAGATGCTGGCCCTTTCTGGAAGCTGGATTTCCTTTTATCTGTTTTCCTTTACCTGTATTCTAACTTTGAACTCCTTTTCACACCCTTTTTTCTTTCTTGAAGATCATAATCACTGTCTCAGCTTCAGGAGTCACCTAGATGTTATTGAACCTCAAAATTACATCTTCATCCCAGACTTATTCCTTCAACTCTGTATAAGATCACCTGTTATTTATTTTCTTTCAATATTGTCAGTGTCTGAGTTCCTTGCATGTAGACTCCCTTTCTGTTGGCATAAAATAAGTTTATTTTGTTTCTGATTATTGATTATTGACATTCATTTTTAGACACTTTGGAAAATATATTTAGATGAAAATAAACATTTTTATTTCTACTATATAGCAACAACTATTTTATACACAGCTTGAAATGCATCTTTCTAGTCTTATTTAAATATTCACATACATGTATATATAATAAAACTTTTTTTTCATAAAGTGGGATCTTCTATCTAATTTTGCATCTTGCAACTTTAATTTTATTGTAAGCATTTTCCATGTCATTAAATAATCTTTAAAGACATTTGTAGATTGATGCATGATATTCCTTTGTATGGCTAAACGTACAGTGATGCAAGAATTTATTTCAAGTTCTTTTAAATTTTTTGTATTTTATGTCATTTTTAAAACTAATTATTTTATTTTCTTATTTTGTTCAGTTACTTTGTCGGCTTCATTTTCAAACTTTTTAATTGCTTGGTATCTATATAGTTAATCATTCTTGCTATTATATACAATGCTGTGATACATATCTTTGAGTTTCTGGTTACTTCTTTTGGGATAGGCTTATAGAAGGAAAAGTAGCTACGTCAAAAGGATGGATTTAAAAAAAACAACTCTGTGTGTGTAAACACATACACTCACACACATACACACACATGCTAGAATGTGTTCCAGGTTAACATTCCAAAATACGCTCCTTATGTTGGGATTTTTGGAAATACAGTTTTTATAGTTAGAAATTTCCCAGAAAACGTGTATCTGGGTGGGACCGTTGTTTTTCCCAGCCCCCTTGTCTGGCTGTGTTCTATTTCTCTTATATGTGAATATGTGTTGACCCATAAAAGGGTCACCTTTAAAAACCCAGAGTCCAGGAATCAGGTGGATAGCATTGGGAATCCTAGCCACACTGGGGGATGTGAACGGACCAACGTCGTTTTTTCCTGAGGGGAATAAAAAGATGAGAGTTGAAGGAGCACAGGGCTCTCTTCTGGAGTGTCCTGGCTGCTCATGGTTCAAAGCTCAGTCCATGCTGTCTTTCATTTATTGAGCACCTCTTGGTGACCCTCCTTTGTGCCACAACTGAGTTTATTGTCTCTATTCCATCTGTTCCCATATTGTATTCTAGTGATTTATTTATAGTTCTGTTTTTTGCACCTGGACTATGAATCTTTGATTCATCTCTGTGTCCTGGAAATCCAGTTTTGTCCCTGGCACACAGTGGGTGGTCAGTCAGTATTTGAATGAACAAATGGTGTGGCCATCCAAGGGTACTTCAGAAGAGGGCCATCTGTGTGTGGCCTTAATGTGAGTCCTTGCTGTACTGTTTGAGGGACCTCTCCTGTGGCTCTTATGGCACCATCATTCATTTATTGGGCATCTGTGACTCGATGTCTCCCTGTTCTCCTTGCCCTCAGTCTCTGGATCTTCCTTCCAAATGTTCCTCACATCCACTGCTTTTCTTTTCCCTGCCTCCGCCTTAGCCCTAGCACCCCATCCCGAAATTGTTCAGTCTCTTCTGCACCACATGAATCTTCCTACCATCCTTGCATAATGTTCTCCTTATCAGGGAACTTCTGTAGTTCTGCACAGTCCAGATACACTTCCAGGACAGGCAGAAGCTTCAGGGAGCAAGGGAGGGTGGTTGAGACCACACCCAGAGTGGGAACCGAAGTGGAAGACCAACTGTGGCTTCAGTGTGAGGGTGGGTGTGTAGGGATGGTGTGGTACAGAGTAGAACCCAAGGAGAGATTACCAGACAGATATGGGGGAGATACCAGGCCATTTTGGCCAGAGGGCAGGAGCATGGGCAAATTCCCTCGCTGTTTTAGAGCCTGTGCTTAAGCTGGGACTTGGGTAGATGCTAAGGGTGTGAAGCCAGCCTCTTCAATAAAGTCCATACTGCTTAGGTTGGCAGTTTAGGTCCTCTCTCGTCCAACCCCCTTACCTCTCCAGCCCAATCTCCCATTACTCCCCTACCGAACACTTCAACTCCCCACTCTACCTAGTGCAATTATGTCCCAGACAGGAGCTCTGCATTCTTCCTTAACATCTTTTTCAAGCTCTTTTGCCAAAACGGAATGCCTCCCCATCCTCTTCAGTCCTCTTCAGTTGTCTAAATTCTGACCGGCTTTTGGAGCAAAGTTCAGCTCTTCTTATTACTGATAGAATTAAATTACACAAATGCCTTTTGCTTCAAATTCTTGTAGCAGTTTCTGTCTGCTGCATTCATTTACCCTTATTAGAAGCTTATTATTATTATTATTAACTTTTTATGTGTGAGCCCTGACTCTGTAACTAGATTATTAGCCCTATTGCATATAGTAGTATTACTGCCAATTACTAATATTTTACTGAAACTAAGATGCCATTGATAATGTCATGCACCGTTTATGTACTTTTGAGAAAGAAACATTGCAAAAGAAAAATCACTTATCAAACCATGACACACTAGAGATTATATATACATCCTGATATCAGAGATCTTAAAATATGAAAAATTATGTCTTAATGGATAAAACTCAAAGAAGTTAAATAAGTGCTTATTTAGTTTGTTTTATTTTTGTGTATTTTTTAATTGTGTGGAAGATAGATGAGAAAGGTTATAGTCACTGCAGGAAAAGGTTTATCTTTCAAAAGTTTCTAATTAAATTTCTGTTGATTCTCGGTCATGTGGATTATATAACTTTTCCTTTTGAATTTAGCACATTTTGTAAAAATATGCCTTTTTTTTTAAAGGTGGTTTCTTTTTTTTTTTAAGATTTATTTTTATTTATTTCTCTTCCCATCCCCCCCCATTGTCTGCTCTCTGTGTCCATTCACTGTGTGTTCTTTTGCATCCACTTGCATCATCTGGTGGAACTGGGAAACTGTGTCTCTTTTTTGTTGCGTCATCTTGCTGTGTCAGCTTTCTGTGTGTGTGGCCCCACTCCTGGGCGGGCTGCACTTTGTTCACTTGGAGTGGCTCTACTTGTGGGGCACACTCCTTGAGCGTGGGGCACCCCTACATGGGGGCACCCCTGCATGGCACAGCATTCCTTGTGTGCAGCAGCACTGTGCATGGACCAGCTCACCACACGGGTCAGGAGGCCCTGAGGATCGAACCCTGGACCCTCCATATTGTAGGCAGATACTCTATCAGTTGAGCTACATCTGCTTACCTTAAGGTGGTTTCTTAATCATAGTTTACTAATTGTTTCTCTTTTCTTTTTGTTTTTCACTATGGACTTTTCAGTTTATGCTGTTCTGTTGTTTTTTTTGGCAGTGTTTCATGTAGGAAGCGTGACCTTTGTTTTAAAGGTCTTATATAGACCACCTTTTTGAATACTTCTTCTGGATCTGAAAATCTTCACAAAATTATCACAAATTACAAGTGATATGAGAAAGAGTATTTTTAATGCCAAGTGCAAATTTCAATGTGTGAAAAATACATTTCTAGAGTAGACTGTTTTGCTAAACGGGCCCATTAGGTGATTATTATATCAGCAGCTAGTTGGAACTTCAGGTCCCGGGAATTCACAAGAACAGTTCACAGTTCTCACTGCCTAACTATGAGTGACCTTTAGGAATATCACCTGACATGTAGAGTCCTCAATTTATTCTTTGGAACTATATTTTTATTTGATTTTACTAGCTGAGAAGAGCAAAAACAAAAGTATCTTTGCTTTTATGTGCCTCCAAAATTGTATATTGCCTTACCATTCTTGATTAATATTCAGCCTAATTTCTTTTGTGTGCCTAATCTTGTTTAGACATCAAATCCTGAACTCTTACTTTTTAGGCCATATTATTAATAATTATACTAATAGTTGGCATATTTTCAAAGCTTGCCATGTATTAGGCCATTGGCTCTTGACCTTGTGTACATTAGAATCACTTGGACCCAAACAAATACAGTCAGACTCTCTGGGAGTGGGACTCAGGCATCAGTAAAGCAGCCCGGGTGATTCAAATGTGCAGCCATGGTTAACCCTTTCCATGCCTTATCTCATTTAATCCTTATAATGACCCTGTGAGGTAGGTATTCTCACCCTCATTTTATGGAAGAAGACATTGAAGATAAGATTGATTAACCCAACATTAATCAATGAAACCCAGTTTTACTGCTTCCGGAGGCCATTCTCTGAATACATATTAATTATGTATTGAAGCCAGACTGTTTCACTAAAACAAAGCTGTTTTGCTCTAATATTTATAAAGGTAACTCTTTAAAATCAATTCATGTACTTTTAAACTCTTGGGCTATTGTGCAAACATCTAGATTATGTTCTTCTCATGTAGATTGCTTATCATGATATATAGAATTTTCATCAGTTCAGAAGCATTTGCTAAATTAGCATTTTATTAACTCACATTGCCACTGATTTTATCCCAAAGGGATGACTTAAGTTCTTGGTGCTTATTTTAATTGTTTTGTGGGAAAAGCAGCTGGGTAACCTAACAACTTACAGTAAGTAGTCTATAGTTTGAACCAGTCACAACTGTTCATCTTGGGAGCAGCTCACTGAATTACAAAGGTGAGCATAAATGGTCCCTGAGGGAGACCTTGTGTGTGCAAACCTATCAAAGAGATGTTGCAGGGATGGAGAGTCAACTGTGCATTCAAAGAAATGCACAAGAGAGGGTGAGGAAAGAGAAATAGTCTGGGGCAAGAGCAGGGGTAGGGGAGAGAAGACCTCTGGAGCTTGAAGGCCAGAGGGAAGATCCCAAAGGAGGGGAAGAGACAACGTTGGTGGGGGGAAGGAAAGCATTCTTGGGAAGGCTGCATTCGGTGATTCCAGTTTGGGATTCAGGTTACTCACAAGAGCAGCTGGGGGCAAGGGGGGGAGAGGGGAGAGGTATCCCTGACCTTTCAGGGATGAAGGGATGATAGGGAGGTTGCTATGGTGACAGAGATGCGCTGAGGGTGAAGGTGGTTGAGACCTCATGTCAGATGTGCTGATAATTTCAGTAAAGTAGGAGAGGTTATCTGATGAGAGTGTGAGGTTTCAGTCCCAGGAGAGCAGGAGCAGAGAAGCTGCAGGAGGAAGGGAGTCACCAGGCAATGAGAGAAACACAGGATCGGGCCAGAGCCGTGCCATCAGGTTGAAGTGGCAGGGAGCCGTAATGGAAAATGCATCTCTTTTTATGCAAACTGGCCTCTGGTGTGGATTATGATTACTGTGAAAGATACATTGGAAGTGATTATTCTTGTACTACCAGATCTTTAAAGGACAAAGGGCCCCTAAGGCATTTATTATATTCAGATTTCTGGTGTGATTTTCATACAGCTTTTCGGGAGTTCTAATCACACAACTTAAGGCTCACAAAGCATTTTCTCCTTTCTCGAAGATTGCTAGTAAGGCTAGATAGAGAGATGATTATAGGCAAAACCTCCTTTATTAACCAGCTCAGTTGAGTGGCTTTCAATTTGGATTCATCTGTTAGAAGTGTTTTAAGGATTATACAAATCTGATAGAAATTTAGTTTTTGAAATTTTTATATATATCCATGCTTTCTAACTTTTGAAATACATAGATATGTAAATATAAATACACATGCATATATATACATCTGCCATAAGTATACAGCTCATTGAATTCCCACAAACTGAATAGCATATAGCAACACCAGGATCAAGAAACAGGACATTACCTGTTCTTCAGAAGTCCCCTGGAGTCCCCTTCCAGCCGCTGTCCCCACCCCCCCGGGTAATCACTATACGGATTTCTAACAGCTGAATATGCAGTAATGTCACACAAATTTCAGCACTATGGAAACCACCGAAGTGTTAACTTGTGTTGCTGAGGTAACTTGTTTTTGTGTTGATTTTGCAATAAGATAGCCTCCGCCATCTCGAAATGTGGCTTTAATTCAGAAGACTGTGGTTTAGCACTAGTCTTTGTTTTCAGATCTGTTCACTGCTCTCGTGCATTTACACAAGTTGTCCCCAGGTCCCCCCTTGAGGTTGGCTCAGATGTATTTGCTGGTGTGTGAGACCCATCCTTGGGTCTTTGTGAGCCTGGTAGTTCTGTGATCTGTCGCAGGTACTCTGTGCTTGGGAAGGCAAATGATTGTTAGGTATTGATTGTTAGGTATTGTTAATTACTCTGTAACCTTGATGCAAACATTTCCTAGTCGTCTTTGCTCTTGCTCGAGACTGAAGAAGTGGTTTTAGTTGGCGTGTAGATTTATTTATTTTAAATATTGGAAAAATTGCCAACATTTAAAAATCAGGCGAATTCATACAATTTGGATTTTTGTCTTGTCTTAAATAGTTAAGTCCCCTGGCCACACCTGTCCCACTTGCCTGAATTGCAGCTGTGTGCTAGGGACCAGTCACCTCTGCTGCCTTTAGATGGGCATATACCCATTATTTCATAGAGCTCACTTCTGGGCCTCTTCTCTCCCTGGCTTCTCAGGCACTTGTGTTTAAGAGTCTCTTGAGATTGCAAGGTAGAAGACTCTAAGAAACCTTGTGTCTCTTTTTATCTTTGATTTTGGGTTTTCTTAGCACTGAGCAGTATGATTGTTTAGCAGATATCTAAATCATGGATCACAAGCTTCCAGCCAGAATTGGCAGGCATGGTATTATGTTTTGTTATTTTGTTTTTGTTCATTAATCTAGTTTTAATTGTATGATGCATACTTTCACATGGTTCAAAATTCAAAAAGCACAAAATTGTAGGTAGTATTATAAATCTTACTCCCACCCAGACCTACCACCCAGCTCCACTCCTTGAAGGATATCAGTGTATTGTATCTCCTTCCAGAGATACTTAATGCAAATACAAAATGTGTGTGTGCATATATCTCTTTCACACTAACAACATATTGTGCTTGTTTTCATTTAATAACATATCTTAGAGATTGTTCCATATTGGTACTTAAGGAATTTCCCCATATTCTGTTGCAAATATTGAATTTGGATGCTTGGAGGACAAGTGTACACTCTTCAGCCGACCCAAAGTCCTACACTCCTAGATCCTTCCCCTCAGCTGCTTTATGTTAATGTGTGGCTCCTGCCTGGGCCTTAAAGGCATATGCTTTTGCTCCACGAGACCCAGCTGCCCTTTGGAACTGACCTGCTTACTCTATGAAGGCCTTCCCCAACTCTTTCTCACATTATTTTTGGAAATTCTTTTGCCCTTGCAATAAACTTAATTGTCTTGTCTCCCCAAGATTTGATAATTTCCTTGTATTTATCTTTTTGTGTTTCTTTGGCACGTAGGGGTTTGTGTACTGAGTACTAGATATTCAGTAATTAATATTGATTTGATAAGCCTGGATTATTCAATCTTTCTTAATTCAGAGTTGGATGGTCTCTTGAATAGTGGATAAAATGTTGGATGAATCCTACAAGGTTGTATTAGAATCCTGTCTCTTTACTAACTGTGATGAGGTAGCAGTGTAGGCTTGTGGTTTCCAGAGTGGGATGTGGGAAGAAAGCATTAGAACTTTTATTTATTTCTAAAAACTATCTATTTTGTATATAAAAATAAAGTTACCTAATACCTGATATATGGGTTGACTCTTATAACCTCACTTGATCTGTATGAAAGAAGGTTTCATGTCACATATGGAAAGTCAGGTCTCCTGCCTGACAACAGGATTCTTGCAGCATGCCGGGGTTGCTAGTGGGTGTCTTTGTCTGATGGATGAAGATGCATGAGTGCTCAGATTTTTGAATTATGTTATCTCTTTGCATATGAACATGTTCTTTCTTGGTAGACAAGTGGCTTAAATTGACTTTGGTGGGCAAGGAAGGCAGAGGCTAGTGGATTGAAGATAATGTAGGCAGTGGGAACACAAAGGAAGGAGCAATGACATAGCCAGCACTGCTTTTACTCCTAGTTTGAGCTCTTAGCCTCATTGTATGGTAGAAACAGTGATACTCTCCAATTAGATGAAATAAGAAATTGACCCCTAAATATTGACATTCATCAAGATGATTGGAAAATATAGTTTACATCTGTAGTTATCAGTGAACTGCGGACTTTTATTTCTACCTTCAGATGTTGGCAGATGTTATGATGATTTAATTCACTGCATGTTTACTTCATTCTTTTACGATATGAGTTTTTGTATGATTTATAAAGCTCATAATATTAAAACAATAGGATTGCATATAGTTTTTAAATAAATAAAAGTATATATGGAGTTGTGCTTAGAAATTTTTGCTTAATGGAGGGTGTGAGCCTGTTTACACACTGCCTTCTAAGCTGTATGACCAGTGGGGTCAACTGTACAGCTTTGGAGGCAGACAGTCCCTCATAAAAATCCCGGCTCCACCTGTCACTGATGTATTAGGTTTGCTGATTACTTAACCTCTCTAGCTTTAGTCTCCTCATTTGTAAAATGGATTGTTGGAGAATTTAAGTGATATACGGTCTGAAAGGTACTTAGCACAGAACTTGGCATATGTTAGGGAGACAATAAATACTAGCTGTCATGAGTGTTAATAAATTGATTTTTGTTACAGTGATTTACCATGGTAGCTTATTTTATTTACTATTTCATTTTGGGGAAATTGGGCAACACGGGGCACAAATTACACAAGAAGTTCAACTGCACATAAAGAATTCTATACTAATAGGTTTAAAAACAGTGAGATGGGTGTGGAAAGAAGGGAATGGTTTTACTTGCCTTCCCTCCCACTTGGTGTAAACATGCTGACAGTAGAATTTGTGTGACTGCATTACTGTAGTTTTCCTATACCACTCAGCAGTGGTGATTCCAAGGGTGCCTTAAGGGTTGCCTACCTGTCCCCATCAGCCTCTGTTCCCAAACCACCCTAATAAAGATGCAGGGCATGCCTGTGGTTCCCTGGGGCTCTGTCACCTGCAGGGGCATCTGAAAATGCCTGGTGGCATTACTGACATTTCTAGGGATTCTAAATAACTGAGTACCTGTAGGTGTCTCTATGTAGGACTGCTAAAAGCCTTTTTTAAAAAAAAATTATTTTCAGTTAAAGTTCTTGTTTTAGAATTTCTTTGGGGGAAGTGGACTTGGCTCAATGGATAGGATGTCCTCCTACCACATGGGAGGTCCACAGTTCAAACCCCGGGCCTCCTTGACCCGTGTGGAACTGGCCCATGCGCAGTGCTGATGCGCGCAAGGAGTGCCCTGCCACACAGGGGACCCCGCATAGGGGAGTCCATGCGCAAGGAGTGCGCCCCGTAAGGAGAGCCGCCCAGTGCAAAAGAAAGTGCAGCCTGCCCAAGAATGGTGCTGCACACATGGAGGGCTGACACAACAAAAAGAAACACAGATTCCTGGTGCCCCTGATAAGGATGGAAGCAGACACAGAAGAACACACAGGGAATGGAATAGAGAGCAGACAACTGGAGGAAAGGAGAGGAGAGACATAAATAAATAAATAAATCTTAAAAAAATTTTTTTTTTGGTCTGTGAGAGACTTCTTCATGTCCCTATAGCAAGCAAAATAGAGAGTAATTGTATCAAGACAGTAGAGTGATTTAAAATCCTTGCTGAGGATGCTTTGTGTTCCTTAGTTAAATAGCATCTGTAATCAAGAGCCCTTTTCTCTTACAGGCCACTGGTTCCTAAAAGGGAGAAATCAACTCAAGATCACATATAAGCAGTAAATAATTTTTAAAGGATAGACTATAACCAGTGTTTAAAAGCAGAGAATAAAAACACCCCATGCAGTAAATGCAACAGTGAATAAAATATATGGTTCAGTTTCATATTGTTATGATATGTTAACCCATTTAGGGAGGAAATGGAGAAGATGAGAGGCAGATAAGAACTAGGAACTGAGGAGAGACAGACAAAGAATGGAGAGAGGAGGAGGGGTGAGTGGGAGAAGATCAGTGAGCTCAGAGATGAGAGCCTCAGTTTAAACTTGTTCTTTGCCAAGCTTTTTGATGATGTAGGCTGTGGATATATTTAAAATTGCCACATCATATTTTAAAAAAATCTTTATAATCTTATTGAAAAACTGGTCCGTTTTGTGGGATGATTTAATATGTCTAGAAGAAAACATGTTCGCCATCTGGTTTTTAAATGGAGGTGATCAGGAATCAATCACAGTCTTTGGGCAACATGGCATGTGTGAATTCATGCTTTGGAACACACAAAACTGATAGAAGAAATACAAATATACAAAACCAAAAAAGTCATATCCAGTCTCAAAAATGAGATAATCACCTCTGGGGACCAGAAGTAGTACAGAACTGTGGGGCTTGGATCAGCTTCTGCCTGGTGGGGGGTGGGTTATAGGGGCTGTTGTCAGACTTTAACCCAGGACTGGGAAGCGCTGCCCCAATGGTGAAAGGAGGCTGGAGAAGAAAGAGAAGAAACAAAGAAAAAGTTGGGGTTTTTTTTTTGCAAGCTGAATGTCTAGGACAGACCTGTCCAATGGCTTTCTGACTATGCTTGTAATATTTTAACATCACTAAGGAACTTGAGTCCTAAATACCATGTAAGACAGCATCTAGATTGGAGCGCAGGAATCCAGGATCTAGGTAGTAGCTGCTGCAAAATCTCAGGCAGTGGGAAGGAGGGGGAGAAGGGAGGGCAAAATGCCTACTGCAAGTTCTGAAATATATGAAGAAATTGAATGCTAGGAAAAACAGCCAACAGAATCACTGAGCAGAGCATGACTATAATACAGATGAAGTTAATTTTGTGAACAGTCTGATAGAGACTTTAAAATGTGTATGTTTAGAACTAAAGAGGCAAATGATATTTGTTTCAAAAAGAGCAAGAAATTATGAAATTAAAACAAATGAAACAAGAAGAGGTAAATAGGAAAAATGATAAATTAGAAAATTTAGAGGGAAGCGAACTTGGCTTAACTGATAGAGCGTCCGCCAACCACATGGGAGGTCCAAGGTTCAAACCCAGGGCCTCCTGACCTGTGTGATGAGCTGGCCCATGTGCAGTGCTGATGCATGCAAGGAAAGCTGTGCCACGTAGGGGTGTCCCCTGCATAGGGGAGCCCCACGCACAAGGAGTGCGCCCCGTAAGGAGAGCTGCCCAGCACGAAAGAAAGTGCAGCCTGCCCAGGAATGATGCCGCACACACAGAGAGCTGACACAGCAAGATGACCAACAAAAAGAGACACAGATTCCTGGGGCTACTGACAAGAATACAAGCAAACACAGAAGAACACACAATGAATGGACACAGAGAACAGACAACTGGGGCAGGGGAGGGAAGGGGAGAGAAATAAATAAAAATACATCTCTAAAAAGAAATTTAGAAATGAAAACTGTAGTTGGATTAAAATCTCAATAGATGGATTAAATCTAGTGATGGTGATTGTGAGTAGTATTTAATGGGTAGGTAAAGTATACTGAAGTATGTTGTGTTTGGAATGGAGAGAAATACTGAAACAGTTCAGACTTTTAAAATAAACTTATTTAATAAAAATTTTTAATAAAAAATAAGAATGTTAAAAACTAAGGGGGTGAGGCATTGCAAGGGAAACTTCCACCTGGTAAACACAAATGGATAGTAATGTAGAGAGATGGAAGGGTCTGGTGTGGCTGCAGGGAGAGAAGATGTCTTACTCTATGAGGAATGGGCATCTTGGACCTGATTGGGACAAAAATAAGCACACAGGGATCTGTTAAAGGACAAAAGAGCAAGAAATGGACAGGGAGCCTTGACCTTACAGTATCTCCATGAGACTATTCCCCCAATGGGAAACTTCACAAACTGGTTCTTTAAAGTACGGATTTTTATTTTTAATAAGTGATATGTTTTCTTGATGTTTCCCAACTCAGTCATTTAGTATTTAAGTCCACACTTAAAAAAGAAAGGTTCACCCCTTTACTCATTCACAGCGAGGCATAGCCACGTACGATGTGAAAATATCTACCAGGTGACATAACTGATAGAGCTTTTCCAAGCATGAAGACTATTTGATCCCCTGAACCTCAAACGCTTCATTCTGTAGCTTATCTACGATTTGATTAGTTAGACATTCATTGCTAACTTCAATTTTTATCTTAGTGTTAAAGATTAGTTTTATCTAACTACTTTCATACTTGCTATGATATAGAATGCTGAAGAAGAAAAGACAAAGTGAAAATAATCCAAAAATAGACAAAAATAAAATTAACATTGCTTTCAGTATTATTATACTTAGAACTTAAGAGATGCATTTTATTTGTAGAATATTTATTCTGTGGATGCTTTGACTATATTGATATCGGAATCACTGACTACTAGAACCCTTAGGTTTTCTATGGTATTTTCAAGGTTTGGATTAAAAAGTTTATGTAAGGGTTACCTCTGCTTTTCTATAAACTTCTTTTGGAGCCAGTGATAAAAATACTCAACTGGGTGGATCAATGACTTTATACTAGAAATAATGTTTCTTTTTCTTTCCACGAATTCTTTTCAAATGTAGCCAAAATACATTTTCAAAATGTAGCAAATAACCATCTTAGAAAACACGTATGTACGTTATTTTAATTTTAATATGTGCATATCCAATGAGGCAGTTCTTCTTCTAGGTACAATACTAATTCTCAGCTCTGGGAAGCTTAAAAACAGTTCTTTCTTCCTAAAGCTTCATCCCAGGCCCCTGGAATTGAATCTGGGCATCTGAGAACCACTGCCTCTAAAAAACAGTTCCACTCGTATCCAGACAGGCAGGCACAAAAATTTCATAGCATTGTTAAACAGAAAAAAATAAAACCATTTAAATACCTATCAACAGGAGAATGGAGAAATAAATAAATTGGGATATATTTATGCAATGGGATACAACTTGGCAGTTCGAATGAATGAGCTAGAGCTATATGTAGCAACACAAGTAAATCTCCAAAATAATGTTAAAGGGAAAAAGCCCGTTACAGAATGATATATTCAGTGCGATGATAAAGCTTGAAAACATGCAAAACTATGCTATATATTATTTATGGATCCCTACACATGTAGTGGTAATATAAATAGGTATGGCAATGATAGCCATCAAATTCAGGATAGTTGATACCTCTTGAGAAAGGAGTGGGATTGTGGAGGGGAGTATATAGAGGGTTTCAGCTGTGTCTTTAAAGTCGTATTTCTGAAAAGAAAAAAAAAATGAAAGAAATAGGCAAAGTGTTAGTATTTTGTAAAGTTTGGGGATGGGTATATGATCTTTTTATTATCCCATATAGTTTTCTAAATGTTTGAAATAGTTTATAATATGAATTATGAAAACAAAATATGAACTCAACTGCTAATGCAAGGATGTTATGTGCCTTGACTTGAAAAATGTAACTGAAAGCTAAACACAGCAGATGCCAGCAACAGAGCTAGGACCTATATAACCTCTGTTAGCATGTATGTATCAGGGCATTATTTAAGGAGATGATTATCACCTTCCTTCTGAGAAGCTCTGGAGAATTGGCTGGGAGATTAAAAAATGATCATTTAGAAATTTCCTTTGAAAACTTTTGGGCACAGTTCAAAGTTCATGATTCCCAAGTGAGGCAGATGGTAGTGTGGAGAGAACAAGGGGTTTTGGTGCCAGCTAGTCTGGGTTAAATCCTAGCTCCACCACTTACTAGTTGTGGGGATCTTGAACAAGTTACTTAATCTAGCAGTGCCTCAATTTCTTTACCAATAAAGTGGGAAGAATAATGATAGCTCTCTGGAAAGTTGTTAGGTGGAATGAATTATGTGACATAACTGGTTTTGGAGTATAGAGTAGAATTGGAGGTTATTATTGATATGAGCCTATAACCATCTAAATTGATTATTGCAACATTTTTCTTTCCTTAATTCTTTGAGGAGTTCAGATCACCCCTTTTCTACTACTTGCACTAGGCTGCTAAAATTCAGTGGCGAACTAATTGTTCTTCAGAGCTGGAAGCTCCCTAATCCAGGGTTTGGTGGCTTTAAGTCTTGGTTTAGTAATAGAAGCTTTTTCTGAGTCATTAAATGATTATGCCCGAGGCATTAATTAGTCTCAGTTTTTGGAGGCAGTGGAGGGGATTCTTGCTTCTTTCACAAAGGTATTATACTGTTTATTAACACTTCTCTGAGTGTGGGATAGAAAAGAAAAGAATTCAGATTCTTTCTTTTTTTTCCCTGTTTTCTAGACGCTCTAATTAAGGGGCTTGGGAAGAAATGGAAATTGAAACTATTTAACCATCATGTTTTAAGATTATTTTAATACTTCGTTAGTCTATCCTTTGGAAAGGAACTAAAATAAAATAAACTTACTGCTTTGGAAATATTCTGACATTTCAGTTTCCTCTTCTTGTTCTTTGTAATTTCCAAGATCTACTTTATCCTTTCTTTACTATTCTTTTAGAAATTTGAACTTCAGAGAGAGGGTGATAAGGGCTTTATTCTAAGACATTCATTGAGTCATAATTTATCTGTAATCTTTCTAAAGAATAGTATAGGAATCAGCATCTTTTTATTGAATTTCTAATCAAGTGACTTATGAAATGGTCTAAAACATAAATATGTCATTTCAGATACTAAATAATTATTATTTCTATAATTATCTCTCTGATTTCTGGGGTATCTTTAATTAACAGAGGCTTAAAAACCCCAACCTCCCTAATGAAATAATGGCTATAAACAGTGATCACCAGTGACTCTTTAATCATTAGGTGAAAAGTTGTCAGTCTGTCACCACTTGAACTCCCGGATCAATTTTAGTATCACTAAAAGTGGAACAGCTGCATTAGGCACCTCCTGATATGATGCAGCAGGAAGTACAGAGCACTACTTGCTAAGTATTCTTGGCAAATATGTTGAGATCCTGAATCTAATCAAAGCCTCTCTAACTACCAGTTTGTAGAAAATTTGGGTGTTAGAGGAACATGTTAAATGACGCTGTGAGAATACAGTGAGCCATTTATAGACTGTAGGCTATTCACAGGGACAAGTGGCCCATCTTTTTCAACAAATAAATGGTGAAAACTTAAAATAAGGGGGGAAGGGTGAAACTGCTATAGAGTAAAAGAGACTTAAGAGAAACATCAACCAAAGCAATGCATTTAACCTTGTTTGGGTCTTGATGTGAAAACCTCAATTGTAGAAAAATATTTTTAAAAAATCAAAGAAAGTTGATTCTTAGATGATATTAAGGAATTATTTTTAATTTTGTTGGATGTGATAATGATACTGTGATTATGATTTTTTAAAAGTCCTTATCAGTTAGAGATATTGAAGTATTGTCTAGCAATTACTTTTATTTTATTTATTTATTTTTAAAGATTTATTTATTTATTTCTCTTCCCTTCCCCCCACCCCAGTTATCTGTTCTCTGTGTCTATTTGCTGCATGTTCTTCTTTGTCTGCTTCTGTTGTTGTCAGCGGCACAGAAATCTGTTTCTTTTTGTTGTGTCATCTTGTGTCAGTTCTCCGTGTGTGCAGCACTTTTCCTGGGTAGTCTGCACTTGCTTTCGCTCTGGGCGTCTCTCCTTACGGGGCACACTCCTTGCACGTGGGGCTCCTTATGTGGGGACACCCCTGCGTGGCAGGGCACTCCTTGTGTGCATCAGCACTGCGCATGGGCCAGCTCCACAAGGGTTGAGGAGGCCCGCGGTTTGAACCGCAGACCTCCCATGTGGTAGACAGACGCCCTAATCACTGGGCTACGTCCGCTTCCCTACTTTGATTTTAAAAAGCTGTGAGGGATAGGTGAAACAAGAATAGAAGGTGAAGATGTTGAAGCTGGGCAACTTTTCTATTTCTGAAAATTTTATAATAAAAAATTTTAAATGCTAAAATTGGTTTATTGGTAGCATTTAAACATTTTACTTTAAATACAAAATCAAATGTAGAACTCCCTGTATTGATAGAAATTCAGGTTTGGAAAATTGCCTTTGGCTTTTATGTATACACTTGATCTGGTTAGTTTCCTTGAAAATTAGTATTTATATTAACTTCCTGTTATTCTTCATTCTGGCATCACAAGGAGCCCTCAAATAAACCAAGAGAAGTCATAATTATGGATACTTAGAGTTATCGCTATGCATAAATGCTAATCATGGGCTTTTCATACCAATAAGCTGGCAGAAGAAGGGGTTTGGGAAAGATTGCCAATGACTGGAAACACATTAGGTAAGGATGAGAGCAATTTGTGTGGCTGACTGACTTGGAAGGTAGAAGTGTATGTAAATGCCCCTCACTCTGATGTGGTTGCTAAAGGTGCCCCTTCTGACTCCTGCAGAACACCGCCCCTCCTCCTACCTCTTAAGTGAAAGCACTACTGAGGGTGTGGAAGTCAAACCTTTTCTTCTCTCTCTTCCTCAGTGGTGTCATTTGACTTCAATTATTATCTTCTGCAAATTGTTACCCAGCCTGAATTCTTGGCCTACACTGCTCTCTGGAGCCCTGGAATCACATTTCCACCCCCTGGACCCCTCTACGTTCCATGCCAGGCTCTCCTTGCCAGTTCTGCACCAGCTACACCAGCTCTTTTTTTTTTTTTTTTTTTTTACACGCATCTCAAATTTATTCAAACTAGAATTTTAAAGTGGCATTATATGTACTAGGTTCTCACCTTTACCAAATAGCTTGTGACTCTAGGGTAGTGTTAACAGGTAAGGTTTGAATTTTATCTACATATTAATCCACATAAGGTTGTTTCATTACCCATTTACAAAATAAAAAATCAATGTCTTTAATAAAAACAGATCACGTGTGTATGTTTCCTTTCCATGTCTGTAAAATGAAGGGCTTTTTCTGGTTGATTTTCGTTGCCAGTTTTTCAAAAATAACCTCATGGCATGAGCCCTCAGGAAGGAACTTCATAGCCAACTGGCTTCTCAAAAGACAGCTATGCCTCATTCAAAATGAGGCTGCTGTTTAGGAACATCAGTATCCTCATTAGACTTCAATCAACCCCAAGGATGCTTTCAAAAATGTCACATCTTTACTAATTTTCATCAAATATCCTTCCACATTCTGCAACTTTGTTTTGTATCTTAGTATCTCCACACAACAGCTTTGGCATAGCATTGGTAGATAGGGCCTTTGTGCAACAACTTTCGAATCCTGACATAAAAAAAAGCTACACCAACTCTTTTCATACTTTTCAGATCTTCCCCACCCGAGGTCTTTGCACCCGCCTCCCCCTCTACCTGGGGTGCCTTTCCACTCTCTTTTTCTTCTGGCTTCTCATCCTTCAGGTCTTGGCTCAAACATCACCTTCTCAAGGTCTCCTTCCTGACCTTCCTGCCCATCATTCTCAGTCACAGCACCTTGCTCATTTCCTTGGTAGAGCTCTTGACAATTTATAAGTATTGTCTGTCCTTAAGAGGATGTTTCCTTCTAATACTGCATTTAGCTTAACGATCTGTACATATTTGTTGAATTTATGAATGAATGTTTAAATGAATGAACATGCTAGGCTTTGCACTAGCCTTGGAGACAGAATGATAGAGCATTTCCCTTCAAGTAATCCACAGTCTACTAGGGAAGGCAGATGCAAATAAAAAATTACAACTTAAGTTTTATGAGAAAACCAAGCACTGGGTTCTTGGGAAAATGGAAAAGGACAGTCTGTGGGGCATAATAGGAGTTAGGGAAAGAAGGAGAGGCAGGTATTCCCAGTAGAGGGGACAGCCTTTGCAAAAGCGTGGTGGCAGAAAGCACGCTGAATGGCTGGTTGTGGAGGAGGGTGACACCACAGTTCAGGCACTGACTGTGACCTGAGGGCTCTTGTCTATCAGCTGAGGACCTCGGATTTCTGAGAAGAGTTAAGAACCACTGAAGGATGTACAAACAGGGTGACATTGGTAAGATGATTTTTTTCCCTTCCTTTGTAGAAACCTCAGATGCATAGAAATTGATTTATCTTATCTGCATGTTTGAAAACTCCAGGTGGATTGTAGGGGCTAGAGAAGGCTGCAGGATTTAGGGTGGTCCGTGGCTTATAGGAAGAGACCACAGCCACGACTGATTTCTGTGGCCAGGAACACACCTCTGATCAGGGCAGAGCAGATCCAGTCTTCCTCAGCACAACTTCCCTTAGCCCCAGAGCCCCCAAAAGGTGGGGGTTAGTGTGTGTGTGGGGAGGGAAGAGGGTGTCACACAAGGCAGGGGATTGTCACCTTGGTGGTAGTCAGCCCTTGCTTTGTACTTGGGGTTTACAGCACCATTCAAGAAGCATTTATAGGGAGGGGATGTGGCTCAAAGCACTTGAGTGCCTCCTTTCCAGTGGGAGGCGGGCGGGTTCTTGGTGCCTTTGAACAACAACAACAACAAACAAAAACAACAAGTAAACAAACAAAAAACCAACTCAGGGAGCTGATGTGGCTCAGTGGTTGAGCTTCCTTTGTATATAAGGTTCCAGGTTTAATTCCCGGCCGGCCCGCCAATACCTCAAAAACAAAACAAACAAAGTAACACAACAACAAAAAACTACAAAAACAAAAAACCAAAAGAAGCATTTATAGAAGCAGTCTAGGGTTTGACATTTGAAGGATTGTCTCTGGACGCTTCGGACTCTCCTGGTTCTTTGAACTGAACTCAGAGTGAACAAGGAAGGAGGATCTGTGTCTAGTGTTTCAGAACATCTCTGCCTCTTGCACTCCAGTACCCTCGAAAGCCTATCTGCTCACGCAGGTTTGCAAGGCAGAGTTCCAAACAAGTAATGACCAAGGTCCAAACAAAGGAGTAGCAGTAGATGAGGGGATTTGAGAGTTAACAGCTCTGGAAGAGCCTGGCTGGGAGAATGAGTTATTAATTGGTGTATGGGGGAGGATCAGGTGTTTTCAGAGGTTTCAGCTAAATCTGTGCCTGGGAGTCATCTTTGAGTTCTCTCTTTTGCCGGGCATGTCCCATCAGCTGCTAAGTGTTACCTCTCTTATTTGTAACCTCTTTTCCATTCCTATCACTGTCCTCATTGTACTTCTTTTACTCCTTGCCCTGGTTGTGTGAGTATACAGTGATCACCATTTTGTGCTTCTCTCAACTCTGCCAGATTAATTTTTCTGCAGCATAACCTCTATAAAAAAGACTGCTTTGCCCAAAATATTCAATGGCTGCCCATTACATGCTGACACTCTCACACCCGATAGCCAACTTTTCTAATATTCTCTCTAATCCAATTCAGCTGCATCTGTTTGTTATGCAAACACACCCACATTGTCCAGACTACGTTCCTTTGTCTATGCTGAGGCTTTCAACAGGAGTGAACCCCCCACTCTGTGTTAAGCCTCCTGCTTTCTTGATAGAAGTAAAAATTTACTTTAGAGCTGAATTAAGGAATTGAGCCTGTAGCATAAACTGTTTACTGTTGATTGAATTAGACCCACCCAGGGAGGCAGCAAGGTCTCCTGGCGGCTTTGTTACAGACTTCTGCATTTCTGTGGAAATTAATTGCTGCTGGCTTCTTGCTGTGTTTGGGAGGGAAAGTGCTGCCTCATGCTTAGTCATGGAGGGCGTGTGCCAGGCCAGCTCTGAATGTAATCCGAGACTGGAGATTATCTTGAGGCTGAAGGTGTCCTTCTTGCTGTTGTGAAGGGACGTGTTTAGAATTAAATTATTTTAGAAACAGATGGCTGACAGAATTTTTTTGCCTTTGTTCTTAATGAACTGAGTATTTAGTTTAGTTTGTTTTGGTTACTTACTTAAAGTGCTGACAGTCTGGCTTTCCAGGTTGGTAAAAAAGAATTGCATTTTGTTTAGGAAAGAACAAAACAAAACAAAGCCACACAAAACATCTTCCAATAAATACTCTGTATTATGTTTTGAACAACACCAACATTTTAGTATCCTTATCTTCTCAAGTGAGAAAATCATGCAAAGAAATAAAGAACCCTTATATCTCAAAATGAAGCCAATATTTTAACTATAGTAGTATGACTCTTTAAAAAGACTTACAGTACGTACATATAGTCTGATATAAATTGTAAATATAAATACATTTATAGAGATGGAATTAGATTAGCAGTTATGCAGGGCTACAGAAGAATAGAAGGATTGAGAGGTGACTGCTAAGGGGTGTGGGGCTTATCTTTTTGGAAAATTGATTGCGGTGATGAATGCATAGCTCTGATTATACTAAAAGCCATTGAGTATACACTTTGGATGTATAATATGGTATGTGAACATATCTCAGTAATACAAAACTAAGAAAAAAGATTTATAGGACCATTATTTCAGTATCATTTTGTTGCAGTTGTTGCTTTCTGAAGTTACTCATTAGCTCTCTTCATGTTTCAGTAAAGTCACTAATTGTCTGTATCCCCAGATCTAGACAAGGAAACGGAAGGTGTGGCTAATTATAGGCGATTGCAGTGCTCCATTGAGCAATTTAGGGCAAGCAATTTGGGTGACAATCTGCAGAAAGATGATAAAATTGCCTTTGGCTTATGTACACATTTGATCTGGTTAGTTTCCTGGAAAATTAGTATTTATATTAACTTCTTGTTACTCTTCATTTTGACATCACAAGGGGCCCTCAAATAAATGAAGAGAAGTCATAATTATGTATACTTAGAGAGTTTTTGCTGTGCATAAGTGCTAATCATAGGCTTTTCATACCGATAAGCTGGCAGAAGAAGGGATTTGGGAAAGATTGCCAATGACTGGAAACACATTAAGGATGAGAGCAATTTGTGTGGTTGACTGACTTGGAAGGTAGAAGTGTATGTAAATGCCCCTCACTCTGATGTGGTTGCTAAAGGTGCCCCTTCTGACTCCTGCAGAACACCGGCCCCTCTTCCCACCTCTTAAGTGAAAGCACTTCTGAGGGTGTGGAAGTTAAACCTTTTCTTCTCTCCCTTCCTCAATGGTGTCATTTGACCATCTTTGATTTTCATTGGTTTTTCTACTTTTCCTTCTTTAGGATCCAGTCATACTTTCAGTAACCGTCATTCTAGGACACACTTGTTCATTACTAACATGTTGCCAGCACATGGGTGTGCACTCACATGCACACACACATACCCTTACGCCTCCAGGCACATTGCATTTAGTTGTCATGCCTCCTTAGTCTCTTTCAGTCTGTGACAGTTCCTCTGTCTTTCCTTGTCTTTTCTAACCTTGACATTTTTGAAGAATCAGATATTTTATAGTTTGGGTTTATCTGATGTTTTTCTCATAATTAATTGAGGTTTTGCATTTTTAGAAACCTAAAAATGCTTACCTATCTTCTAAGAACCCAACAACTGTCCCTGGACCCTTTCAGTTGCCATCCTACCCCTCCCCTACCTTATACAGCAAAAACCTCTCAAAAAGTTATCTGCACCTAAGCACATTTCCTCATCTCTAATTCACTCTTCAATCTGTGGCTTTCTAGATTCTGCCACCCCAAGACCAAAGAAACCTGTTATCCCACTTAGAAGGTACTTTTCATTCTTCATTTTCTTGATCTCTCAGGATCATTCAACACAGGTAACCTCCTTCCTGATTCCTAAACACATTTTCTGTTTTCTTATCACCCACTTTCCTGGTTTTTCCCCTGCCTTTCTGGTCTCTCTTCACTTTTGCAAGTTTATCTCCAGGCTCATATACCTGTTTGCATGCTTGGTATCTCCATATGGTTTTCTCTAAAAATAAATGTTAGGGTAGCATATATCAAACTTTAATGGGCACATGGATCACTTGGGAATCTTTTGTTAAAAGCTGTTTCTGCTTTAGTAGGTCTAGAGTGGGCCTGAGATGCCGCATTTCTAAAAACACTACCAGCTGATGCTGATGGCCTGGGGACCACACTCTAATCTAAGCCACCATCATCTCCTCTGTTGTGCCCACATAACTGATCTTTCAACATTTCTGCTTGCTCCCTGTTAATCTGTTCTTCACATTGTGGCAGGAGGGATTTTTAAAAAAACATAATTCTGATCATGTCATTCCTATGCTTTTACATGCCTTCACCATCTTCCCAGGTTGCATTTATGATACTGTTCAGTATCCTTGACATCGTGGCTTCCTAGCCTTGCCTGATCTGATCCCTTACCTCCCTTCTAGCCCAATCATGGTACACTTTTATCTTTCCTCCTGTTTTCTTTCTAGACATACTGATCTTATCTGTGTTCTTCAATGAGCTGCATTACCAGAACTGCTCCCCTTTCCTTAATGGGCCTTGTACACATCCCACATTTTCTGCCCAGTGGTGAGGTACTGGCCTGCGATCACGTTTTCCATTTTCTGTCCAAGATGAGATAAGGAGCTTACACCAGAGTGTGAATCAGCCCCTCGCAAAGTGTGCTGTCTAGTTTAGCTGACATGTTTTTATAGCTTGACCTACTCTCTGAAGGAAGCAGTGCATTGATTTACATGCTGGCTTAAACACCTTTTCTCATGGCAAACCTGTAACAAAAAGCTATGGAACACAGTTTGAGTAATGTTGGTATAGGACACTCTTGTCCATTACTCACATCTCACCAACACAGGTGCACAGAAATACACACTTACACCCCCAGGCACATTTGGCTTTAAATGTGGAAGACAAAAACTTAAAACTTTAGAAGAGAATATAGAAAAAAATAATTATGCCTTTTAGAGTAGGGAAAGATTTTTTAAACATTCCTTCTTTAAGAAACAGACACACACATGAATCTCCAACAGTAGAAAAGATTGATAAGTGTGATTTTATTAAAATTGAAAGCTGGTCATCAAAAGACTTAAAGTGAATCAGACAAGCCACAAACTGGGAGAAGTTATAATTGGCATAGGATTGTATTAAAAATATATCTAGAATGGCTTTAAATCAACAAGAAGACAACCCAATAGAAAAATGAGCAATAGAGTTGAAAAAATACTAGAAGAGGCAAAAAGACTAGCAGAAATGGAAAAGGTGCTCAGCCTCTTAAAATCAGGGAAATGCAAATGGAAACCAATCAGATAAGTAAAGATGTGAAAGTCTGAGGATATCTAGTATTAGTGAGGATTTGTAGCAATCACGCTCTCCTATATTGCTGGTGGAAATGCAAATTGGTTGTACTACTTTGAAGAATAACTTGATGTTATTTAGTAAAGTTATACATGAACATATTCTCTGACCCAGGAATTCTATTTTGTACAAGCGTACATGCATTATACTGTATAAACACATATGTATACCAGGAGATGAATAAGAAAGTTAATTTCAGAAGTGTTTGTAATAAAAATTGGAAATAATCCAACTGTTCATCCACAGTAGAATGGATAAACTGGTATATTCATAGGATGGAATTCATTGTACAGTAGAAATGAATGAATTATAGCTATTTACGAAAATAAAAATGGATGAATCTAAAACACAATGTGGAGTGACAAAATAAACCATGGTAGAATATGTCTAGTACAGTTTACTTTGATAAGGTTTGAAGTTTGATAAAGTTTGACAAAGCTGAAGAATATACTCTTTAGGGATACATGCATGTGGTTAAGATTATAAAGAAAAACAAGGGTATGAGAAAGTGCATAATTCAAGACAGTGGCTATCTCAGTGGAAAGGGAAGTGATGGGAAGGGGTATGCAGGGGGCTTTGAAGGTAAGAGTAGTATTTTTTTTCTTAAACTTGGAGGTGAGTATTCAGGTGTTCTTTGTATTATTGTCTGCATGCCTTATATGCATTGTTATAAGTAGTATTTCTTTTCTACTTGAAATTTGATGATAATAATAAAACCAATGCCAGCTGGAAGAGAGAGTAACTTGGAAGAGGAGTCAGAAAAAGAAAGGGTAAGACTGTTTTTTAAACTAGGAGAAAAGTGATGAGGGGAAGGGAGTGGTTGGCTTTCATAATGGCATTACAGTCCTTCTTAGGACAAATTGAGAACTAGGTGAAGAAAAGTTGCTGAAGATTTGCTGAATTGGGTAGTAGTTTAATTGTCTTTTTTTTTAACTTTTAGAAATTCTAGGAGGTCTTTTTTTATAGTAGATTTAGTATTCACAAGGCTTTGAGATGTTGCTTCATGTTTTGAAAACTTAACAATTTAGCAGAGGAGAAAAAACAGCAGTTCAGTTTGAATTTAAAGCTCTTTAGAGATTTTCAACATATCTGTCCTGTGAGGCTCCCAGGTCAATCCTCAGAGGATGTCTTGTTTTCCCAGTACCCATACCTGCAGCTGTAAGCTGTCAACAGTCAGTCAGTGGGGGCCAAAATGCATGCCTTTGCATAGATTAAATAACACATAATTTAGCATGTTTTTCAACTCAATTATAAGACAATGTAATTTAGCAGGTTTTTCAACTTAATTTCTTCACCAACAATTTTCCTTGAATGGACTGATTTGGCTAAACATGTTATGGTGTAACGGGCATGCGACCGTGGAGAACTTGTGAACCTGCCTTTTGGGCTGACTCTGCCTCTGTGTGCAATTTGGAGCAAGTTAGCTTAAACTCTTTGAACCTTATTTGCAACATGAGGGGATTGGCTTAGGTCTTAAGGGATTCATTTAGCGTGAGGATTCCATGATTCCATGATTGACTGCTATATTCAGGAAGGATCTCCAGATAGAAAAAATATGACTTCAATTTAAAAAAATTAAAACACCAGATTATTTTACTTGTGTGGGTCTAAGCTAGCCAAGTTTCTAGACAGAGTTAGACATCTTCCTCACTATCTTTAATCACTATGAATCAGCATGGGGTTGTGGAAAGAGCTCCTGTTTTTATATACAGTGTGGCCAGAGCCTAGCATAGGTCCACACACATGGTAGGCACCCAGTAAATACGTGTTGTGCGGTCTAAATGAGATCAAGAACCTCAACACCTATTACCCACAGTGTGGCTGGAGACACACTAATCTGCTGAAGGCACCTGCATTTGAACAAGATGCCCACGTGACTTGTAAAAGCTTGAGGAGCACTGGTATCACTCCAACCCCTGTACTTTCTCTTTCGCCTAAGAGAACCTTTCACGCTTTTGTGAACTTTAGAGCTTGAAAATTGATCTCCAGGGCTTGAAATTAGAGTCCCTGAAGCCTTTTTATGCTGTGAGTGAGACTCACCCGGGTTTCTTAAGCTCTTCCTGAATTAAGTATAGAGCTAATTCCTTGTGGCATTTCAGTTGCTGTCTCTTCAGAGCTTGCTTCTCTCTCTTCCCGCTTGGCCAAAAGTGGAAGAAAGAAACATCACAGCTTGGCACACCCTCAATTTCTTAACATGGTGTTTTTGGTACTGTATTTACCTAGTCCGGAGAACTTGTCTTTCTTTTGACCACTTTTTGCCCTCCCGGTGCTGTGTCCTTTGGAGGCAGAATTGATTGAATGCTAATTTGCATGAGATACTTGGATTCATAAATTAGCCTCTAAATATTGCTTCTTTTTTGCTCTTTTGTCTCTTGTAGTCTACCTGTTCACTTACAGATCTGTTTTTGATTCATTTTAAAAGGGATCATGCTCCCTTTTCAGATCTTATATTTCAGAACAAATTATATCATAGCAGAGTTTTTAAACAGAGACATACAATTATTTATCTTCAGAAAAACTTTCAAATCTATATTATGTATTGTTTGACAGATTTGTGATTTTATTACTTCTTAAGTTTATAACCTTTTAGCCTTTGATATACAAAATAACAGCTGCTACTTTACCTCAGTTGTAATAGGTATCATGTTTTCTTTTACCCATGCTAGGAATGTGACAGTTAAATAATCAAGGCACTTAGACAAGATATCTGAGAGCAGGGTCATATGGAAATCCACACATACCTAGTAGTATTGCTGTGAAACAACTTAAAAATCTCTATTTCAGAAATGGCTTCCTTCTTTTATTGTTTATTTCTTTATATAAGTCATATTCCATAGAAAGGAGTAGGACCCTTGAAAGTAAGCAGTTTATATCTACTGTAATTTTGTGACTTTCAGATACTGAGGGAACCAGCTAAAAATATTTTATCTATATGACTAAATATTATTCTTAAATTTTAGTAAACACGTACATGATATAGTCACAGAATTTTGTCTGTCTTGATTTCTTCTGTCTCTGCTAGTAAGTCATAATACCCCTGGATATCCCTCTTTCAGCTTCTGAGCAACTGTAGTCAACTATTTTAATTCTATATTTGTAACCTCATAAATTGGATATTATTATTGTGGTTAATTGTTTCTTTTTTTAAAGATTTATTTATTTATTTCTCTCCCCTCCCCCCCCCCAACCCCGGTTGTCTGTTCTCTGTGTCTATTTGCTGCGTGGTCGTCTTTGTCTGCTTCTGTTGTCAGTGGCATAGAAATCTGTGTTTCTTTTTGTTGCGTCATCTTGTGTCAGCTCTCCGTGTGTGCGGTGCCATTCCTGGGCGGGCTGCTCTTTCTTTCCTGCTGGGCAGCTCTCCCTACGGGAGCACTCCTTGTATGTGGGGCTCCCCTAAGCGGGGGACACCCCTGCGTGGTATGGCACTCCTTGCATGCGTCAGCACTGCGCATGGGCCAGCTCCACACGGGTCAAGGAGGCCCGGGATTTGAACCGCGGACCTCCCATGTGGTAGGCGGACGCCCTAACCACTGGGCCAAGTCTGCTGCTCCTGTGGTTAATTGTTTATACCATCAAAATATGTTTAGATTTTAAAATATTTTTAGCATTTGTTTACTATCTATTCCTTCTTCTCAGATCTTCTTTCTGGGATAATTTTCCTTCTTGAAGAATGTCATTAGCCACAAGGGGTGCTGATACAAAGTACCAGAAATCTGTTGACTTTTATAAAGTGTTCTTATTTGAGGTAGAAGCTTACAGTCACAAGGCCCTAAAGAGTCCAACTCAAGGTACTGTAAGAGGTACTTTCTCACCCAGAGTCTGTTGCTACGAGTTGAGGCAAGATGGTGGGTGATGCCTGTGAGGGTTCAGCCTTCCTTCTTCCTCTTAAGGCTCTGTAGTCCCAGCTTCTTCTAATCTCATCCATAGGCAGGCATAAGGGTTGTCTCTCTCCCCAGGGCCCATTTCTTTCTGGGCTTAGCTGCACTGGTCTCATCACACAGTCAGCTGTAGACTATCAGGTTCATCTCTCTACCCATGGCCTCTGCTGTGTCCAGTGGAGCCTTCTCTCCTTTCTCCCATATCTTCTTCTCTGTGTTCTTGATTCTCTGTTTATATAGCCTACCAATGGGGGGTGGGGTGGGGATTCAACCCTACTTTCCCTAATGAAGTGATTGAATCAAAGCCCTAATCTTAACATAATTTAATCAAAATCATCTCAGCTGAATCTAATACAATCAATGGATATCACACCCAGAGGAACAGACCCGTTTACAAATATAATCAACTATCTCTTTTAGGAATTCACATATAATATTGAACTGCCACAAAGAATATCCTTCATAGAAGCTGCTTTATTGAGTGTCTACTATTGGCATAATTATTATTACTTTTTTAACCTCCCGCCCCTTTTTTTGTGTGCTGTCTGCTCTCTGTGTCCATTCACTGCTGGCTCTTCTCTGTTCTTGCTTGTCTCCCTTCTTTTTGTTGCGATACCTTGCTGAGTCGGCTCTCTGCAGCATCTGTGGGCCAGGCGGCCCTCTGCAGCGTGCAGGCGAGCTTGCCTTCACAAGGAGGTCCGGGATGCAAACCCAGGGCCTCCCGTATGGTAAATGGGATCTGACTGAGCCACAGCCGCATCCCGCATAATTATTTTTTTAATCAGGAAATGTCTTTGTTTTATACCTGTTCTTGATAGTTTTGCTGGTTATTAAAATCTAACATGTCAGATATTGTCTCTCAGGACTTTGATGATTATTACATTGTCATCTGGTTTCTAATATTGCTGTGAAGTAGTTTTTGGTTTAATTGCCATTCCTTTTTCTCTGGCTGCTTTTATTTGTTTTTCTTTGGTGTTTTATGGTATCATTATAATGTGTATAGGCATGGGTTCTTTTAATTTACCCTGCTTGGGATTTGTTGGTCTTCTAAATTGAAAGATTCATGTCTTTTATTAATTTTGGAAATTCTGAGCACTGTCTCTTTGAATATTGTCTCTACCCTGTTCTGTTACTTCTTTCTAAAATTCCGATCAAGCATATGTTAAGCTGTTTCATTCTACCATGTCTCTTAACTTCTTTTTTTAAGATTCTCAATCCTTTATCTTTCCCTGTCCCATTCTGAATAATTTCTTCAGATCAATCCCCCAGTTCACTAAATATGATAATGTAGTTCATAATTCTAATTTCTGAAGTCTTTATAGCTCTGACTCTATGTGGTTGATTTCTTTTTATTTTTGTTCATGGTACCTTGTTTCCTTTCATGTTTTGTAAGTTTTAATTCTGTACTTATATTTGTTGGAGCTCTATCTGTAAGAATTCTCTGATGCCTGGTTTGAGAGTGTGCTTTTCTGGGAAGATTTATGTTAGCCTTTGACAGGCATTGGAGACCTGGTTCACTTTAAATTATAATCCTTAGCATAAAATTTTTTGGACCATACAAGTAGTATAGACTCCAGACTTGTGGGAGACTTGTAAAATATCTGTACAAAGTGAAAAATGAGACAGACACTTTATATTGCTGTTCTCCTCTGAGGGGTAGATATTTTTCTTCCTAATTTACTCTTTCCATGAGTGCCAAAATTAATATGGAATTTCCTGCATCCCTGCCTTTTGGAGATGTTTTTTAATTGGGTTCTCTACCTGTTTAGTCCCAACCCTTACCCCTCATTTCCCCGTGGCATAACCACTAGGCAATCTGGTCCGGTATCCCTTAGGCAATGTGGTGGCTTCAGTGCCTGATTACCTCCTTAGTCCAACTCCTGCTTTGTTTCTGCACTCAGCACATTTCCCTTATTCCTTTGTGGCTTGTCCAGATACTTAAAAGGATGTTTTCAATCATTTATTAAGCATTCTTAGATGCTATGAAGTAGGAGGGATTTAAGATCTCTGGTCTGCCAAATTGCTAGAAATAGATTAAAAAGTACTTACTATTTAAAAATTGAAGTAAAATTAATTCAAGATTGCCCTATACTATTTCACATCCTTGTGTCCTGATAGACTGTTTGTATGAAAGGAGGGTGTTTTATGAGTAGTGGTACCTGCTCAGACTCCAGCCAATGTGGCAGCATGTAAGTATGCTGGGTCTGGGGCCGCACATGTCCTACTGCTCTGTAGGCAACATATCTTAATTTCAGGTGGAGACACCTAAATTAATGAAATGATAATGACAACTGTCACAAGGATAAAGAATATGAAAGTTTGAGAGAGTGATGAAAGGGATGATCTTGGCATATCAGAACCTGGTATCCTCAGATACCAATCATTCATTCAACAGATGTTTATTGAGCTCCTGGTTTTTATCATGCTAAGCGCCGGGGAATCAGCTAAACAAGAAACAGTCCTTGTTCTCAACGCTTATAGCCTAATGAGCAGGCAGTTCATTTCAGAGGGGTGTGTCAAAGGATGTGATAGGCAGATACCTAGGGAGAGGCACAACCGCACTTTAGAGAGCCAGAAAAGGAAGTTGTATCTGTGCCTCATTTGAAGGACCAGGCAGAATAAACAGAAGGAGAGCCAGATGCAAGCATTCCAGGCAGAGGGAGAGAAATAGGGTCACCAAGACCAGCAAGGTTCGGGGTAGATCATTTGGCTGGAGCATAGTCTAGAGGCTTGAGGGACCAGAGAATGATGAAAGCTGAGCCTGGAGGTGGTCGGGGCACAAATGTGGAAGGCCTTATAGACTGTGTCCAAGAGTACAGCTGGGGAACCATTGACCTCTCCTACTTGGACAGTGAGTGATCCTGTTAGAGTTGCCATGGTTATTTCTTTTAAGAGACAGTCCCTAGCACTGACTGGAAAGAACATGGGCTTTGAAGTCAAGGTATGCTTATTTCAGATTCCAGCTTCACTACTTACTCACTGGGTGGTCATGCAATTGGTTTATTTATTGCCTCTGAACCTTTCTTTCCTCATGTGATAAATGAGAGACAATGGCTAGACAAATGTTTGTTGAGTGAGTTAATTTTTATGTCTGAGGCAAAATGTTAGCTAGCCAGTATAACATTGCTTGCATTGCAACTAACCCAGCCTTTATTTTTCAACAGATGAGCTCTCTCTGGCACAGCACAATCTTTCTTTATACTCCGTGGAGCTCATGCTGAAGAAAAGTACCGTGCACGGCACTGCACACGTGGCCTTAACAGAAACTGCTCCAGAGTCCCAGGAAAGCAGTTTTCTCCATGTCGTATCATCTCTATCTGCCACGTCTTTTGATACATTTTTAAGCCAAGAAAAAATGACCCAAAGTGCAGCAGACCACAGCGTCTTTGTGGCGAATTACATTTCAGTCACGGGTAACGAGGTGGTCTTGGATGATGATGAAACGGATAACTTTTTGCCAGATACTCACTGGACCACCCCACAGGTGCTTTCTCCAATACAGTATCTCACAGTCAGCCCAGCAGGGCTGCCAAAAGAAATGTTAGAAGCTGTGCTAACTCCATCGTTACCCATTATTTCTTTACAAGATAAAGAAGAGGCATCCGTCTGGCAAAACACAGTGCAACAGCAAACATATGCTGAATCCTCCAGACGTTTCAACACTTTTGGGCCAACTTTTCCCACATCCATGGTCATGATTCCAACTCCTTGTAGGAATTTGGTGCTTTATCCTACTGACACTTATGGGCATTTATCAAGCAGGACTTTGCCAGAGATTGTGGCTTCAGGAACAGAAGATATAGAAACCCTCCTTTTTAGTTCCCAATCTTTAGTGCCTCAGCAGTTAGATGGTGACATTTCTCAACAACCATTTCTACCTTCCGGGGAGGCCACACAGCTTCCAGAGGATGTTTTGGCGACAAGTACAGACCGATTCCCTGATGTGACCCCTGCTTTGAGTCAAAGTCTAAAAGAAACCATGTTTCCAAGAACATACCCTACCATAAATACGTCAAATACAGCTCTTGCTTTCAGTAGCAGCACAAATTCTGCTTTGTTTTCAACTCCTCTTGCATTTGTATCCTTTTCTACTCAATCAGCTGATGTTTCCTATAACCCCTTTCTTCCCAGCAACTCTAGTGAAACATCGAAATTGCCTGGCAATTCAGTGGTCCCAAGTCACGTGGATGACACTCGTGCCATGAGCCTGCTGTCTTCATTTAGACCATTCACATGGTGCATGTCCTGTGGTATCACTTCACCATGGCCAGCTCTGTCATCGAGCCTCCTAGAGAAAGATGTGGGATCAGGGGATGGTGCTGAGACTTTGTCCTTTACCAAATTGGAAGTGAGCAGCGTCCCTCCACTGAGCAGCATAGTAGCTGACTTCGCTGAACTTGAGGAGAATCCTCAAGAATTTGATACACTTTTTTCCTCAAGACCTATAGTAGCACTTTCTTCTAAATCTATGGAAATCTCAGAAATGAGCATTGGTATTTCAGCGGAAATGGAGATGAGTAGTTTTATGACCACACAAGTTTATCATTCCCATGGCCACTCTTCTGTAGTAGCATCATTTGATACTGCTTCTTATAGCTTCTCCTCTGCTGCTGAAACTCAAGTAATGCCATCCATTGTAACAACTGTGTTTTCCTCAGTCATCACCAGTGTTTTCCTTGACTCATCTTTCTCCAGCACAGCAAATAAAAATACACCATCGCTTGCTATCATGGACCCAAGTCTTTTAAAGTCTTATGATTTGGCTCCTTCAGGAGAGTCTTTATCCTTCTCTGACCAAGAATCTGACAGTTTTTCTCCACATGAGACTGGAAGTACTTTGGATTTAGCATCCAGCTTTTTCTCAACTCTACCACTGGAATTCAGCAGCTTTGTATCTTCATCTTCTGAAGTGCTTGCTTATACGTCTGTGATGTCAAGTGATTTGTCAACATTCATTTCTGAGGCTTTTTTTACTTTGGTTGAGACATTTACATTGTCTGACTCTATCAATTTGCAGTCACCTCAGTTTTCTATTCCTAATTCCACAAACCATGCATTTTCTCAGCTCTGGCCAAGTTCAGACCCTTTTTTAAATACCTTCACTTTTCTACCTAGTTATTCTGAAAGGTCATCATTGTCAAATTTCCCCTCTGACTCTTTCAAGTTCTCTGAAGCATCAGCAGTTTCACTGACAGATTCTGAAGCTCATTTTACCTCAGCTTTCACTGAAACTACCTCCTATTTTGAGTATTCACTCATTTCCCATGGGTCTGCAGTCACCACACTGGTGCCCTCCAGCTTTGAGCCCATCCTTGATGTTTCGATTGATGGAACTCAGTTACCTTCACAGTCGAATGCTTTTCATTCGACACCCATTTTACCTGAATCTTCTCTGTTCTCAACTCTTCTATCTTCCAGTGATGATATGAGTATCACAGATTATCACATGTCTATCTTCTCCTCTTTCTCCAAAACCATTTCTACCACTGCAGTACTGATAACTGATGTGGAGCCATCATCAGCATCCTCATTTGTTTCTGAGGTGATCTCCTCACCTCTACCTACAGAGCCATTTGTGGGCCCATCATTCACACCCACAGATTTACCAATGAACACCTCCACTGAGCTTAGCACATCTAATACCAGCACTATAGCTGTTAATACTGTCGGTACCATCCTAAGCAGCAAAACTGAAAATCAGAATCCCCAGGAGAGCAGCACTGTCCCTCCTCTGCCATCGCTCCCTCCTGGAACCACCTCCACTCCCGAAGCAATGGTCGATACTCCAGCACTGATTACCACCACACAGCCATCAGTGTGTGACGTTACCGTTCCCGATGCCTATTTGATCACAGCTGGTAAGGCCCTATTTAAAGCCACCCCTCGTGGTTGGGTGCTCTTTCTAAAGTGCTGGTATGAAATGCTTACGAGACCTATAGTATCAGGGGGTAGACTTTGCAGTCAGAAAATCCTGGGTGTTTAATCCTCACTCTTTTGCCTACCTCTGTGGCAGTTATTTAGCCACTCTAAGCCTCACTTCCCTTGTCTATTAAACGAGAATGATAGTGGCACTGCTTTATGGGGTTATTATAAAGGTTTAATTGCATTAATTCATAAAAAATACTTATCCCTGTACCTGGGGCACATAAGAAGCACTCAAAAAATATATAATGCATTAGTTAGTGGTAGCAATAAGAACAAATACAGGATTTAAATGAATCTTAAAAGCTTTTAGTAGCATCTTTCTCCCGTTTTCTTATAACTCAGTGGATGCATAGATGGCACGGTTAAAACATATAAAACACCTCCATGTTTTCTTCAGATGCCGAGCTGGGCAAATAATAGTTTACTATTCTAACTTTACTTTGAAATGAGAAAGGGCACTTTGTCCTTATGTATTCCTTACATGTAAATGCCACTTGGATCCCAAGGAAAGAAAGTTGGAGACACTAAATATCCTCTGAATTCTGTCACAAACTCTTATCTCCCAATCTGCGGCCTGAGTTTACTAAGCCAACCAAGTGAAATTTTCTCTATAGTTGCGTGGCTGCTACAGTCATATTAAACCAGAGCTGGTGGCATGCATATATAAGGTAGACTGTTTCCAAGCATAATTTCTAGTGACAGTGGCCCACTTGATCAGGGTCTCCCAACTTTTTTTTATTGAGCAGTGCCTTATGTTGTAAATGAGGTCTCATGACCTGTTTATATGTGTTTAAATACAACCTAATGTTGATGTGTAGCCTGGCTCTGCGTATTGATTTTGGTGGAGGTAGGGGGGTGGGGCATAGAAATGAAGGCGGGAGAAGAAAATGTTAGGAGAAATGGAGGAGTGAAATGGACTAGGAAGGAGAGGAAGAGGGCAAGGTGGAGGCAAGGAAGGGGAAGAAGAACGAGCAGAGCCTTTTTCCTTCATCCTGGGTGTGATGGACCATTGATCTTTGGCTCACTGTGGTGGGGCTACCACCCTCTGAGGGTGTTGAAAGCAGCTGAAGCCTTTACTGTCATTGCCCCCTCCAAAGGGAACAATTGTTAATCACATGACAATTAATTTGTGAGTACTTTTAGAACCTTTAAGGGTTATACAGATGAATAAAACATGGTTCTGTTCTTCAAGATGCTCAGAGGCTAGTAGGGCTGATAGTGGGCCATGTTTTCTTGGTGGTTGTAATGAGAAAGGTTAAAGCAGAGTTCTATCAAAGTGAGTACTGGAGATGATCAAGGAAGGTTTTGAAGAATGTGAAATGGGAGAGTCATCTTAAAGGATGAGTAGAATTTTGTCATCTGAAGATGAAGGGGAAATATATTCCAGATGGAGTCGTCTAAACAAAGTTATAGAGGTTGGATACCCTAAGGGCATTTGGAGTGACTGGTAATTATATAATATGTAAAGGGATGAGTAGGAAATTGTGCTGGGAAATTAGGTTGGACAAAACTGTGCATTTTAATCCGCAGAATTAGAGTAGTCCAGGGGAAATAGAAAAGAATTCTTCATAGATGTGATTCTTTTTTCCTTCCCTAAAATTATTACCGAGTAGCTGTAGAATGGTCACTTACAATGAGCTTATTAAAATAATTACTGAAAGCTTCTTTGCTACTGGGATTCTATGACATTTATAGTTCAAATGTTGTGCCTTTTATTATATTTCTGTACATAATTAGAAATCATTTTAGAAGTATCTAAAAAAATCAGGTATCATATAACATGGATTTGAAGTTCACACATGGCATATGTTTAATGACATTTGATGCCGTTTATTAGGTATCCATATATTTTTAACAGCTTTTGGGGGATAATGTTCATCCATATCCATTCTAAGTGTATACATCAACAATTTTAGTAAATTTACGGAGTTGTGCATAGGTATGCACAGTATTATATTGTATTTTAAAGTGGGGGATTAATGCCATTTTTTGCTCTCAGGAAGTGTCAACTCATTTACAGTTCTCATTTAGATTTGATCTCAGATTCTTTTTAGTAATTTGGTTGGTGTGAGAGTCCAGAGATTGGAGGTGAATCTAACAGGATTCTTTTTTTAGTTTTATTTTAATGGGGCTCTCTTTGTTGCTGCATAATGGACTGTTAGGAAGGCACTTTCCTACATACCACCAGTAAGTGGTGAGGCTGCACTGCCCACCTAGGACCAACATCCTGCCTCTCAGGGGTCTCTCTCAGTTCTCTTTTCTTGACTCGGAGAAGACACCATTTAAAAACTCTAAGATGGGCGGTGGACTTGGCCCAGTGGTTAGGGTGTCCGTCTACCACATGCGAGGCCTGCGGTTCAAGCCCTGGACCTCCTTGACCCGTGTGGAGCTGGCTCATGTGCAGTGCTGATGCGCGCAAGGAGTGCTGTGCCATGCAGGGGTGTCCCCCGCGTAGGGGAGCCCCACGCACAAGGAGTGCACCCCGTAAGGACAGCCGCCCAGCGCTAAAGAAAGTGCAGCCTGCCCAGGAATGGCGCCTCACACACGGAGAGCTGACACAAGATGATGCAACAAAAAGAGACACAGAGTCCCGCGCTGCTGACAACAACAGAAGCGGACAAAGAAGATGCAGCAAATAGACACAGAGAACAGACAACCGGGAGGGGGGGTGGTGGTAAGGGGAGAAATAAATAAATAAATAAATCATTAAAAAAAAAAAGAATTAGGAAAAAAAAAAACCTCTAAGATGTATGTTTACTCATGATCCTTATTTTCTAAAACTTCGTGTGGTCATATCCCGTTGTTGCCATTTTATATGTTACTCAGATTAGAGAAAGTGGAGGTTTGGTGGTGAGTCGGGGGACTGTTCAGAGCAGTGCTTTGGTCTTGGTCACCTGAGTGATACCCTTAGTTCTGTGTGTGGTACTTAAGATATGTACCTCCTGGTTTCCTCTTGAAAGTTTTTGTGTTTCTGACTTTCCGCTCTGCTCTACTCTCCCCAAATTTAGTTCGTAAGGCTTGCTTCCTTCCTCCCTTTGTTCCTTCCTCCTTCCTCTTGCCCTCTCTGTCTTCCCACTCATTTGGCTTCCCCTTTAAAATCTGTTCCAGTCTGGTCCAGTTGGAGCCCATGCAAGCCATGGCGAGGTGGCTGTTGGTAGGACTCAGCAAGGCTGTCAGGGGGCTATGGATTCCTAGGAAGGTCTCAAGAACTAGAGAAGCCTCCCACCCTTTTGTAATATCATGGTCACTGATCCACAGGAAAACCTATGAAATGAAACTTAACCATTTTTTTTAAAAGAATGAAGACTACAGAGATTTTCCAGTTTAAAAATTAAAAACTGGAGATGAAAACCTGAATAGTAAATAATATGAAATGTGTTCTATTTATGCATTATGCAAAGGTAATGGAAGAGGAAAAAAATAATGGAAAAGAAGGGGGCACAGAGACGTGTTTACTAAATACTGAGAAACAGGCTTATTAACACAGATTTTTCCCCTCCCCTCCCCCACCCTGCTGTTTTTGCGGTCTGTATCTATTTGCTGTGATCTTTCGTGTCCAGTTCTCTTTTTTTGTCTTCTCTTCTCGTCTTTCTCCTCTAGGATTCACTGGGATTTGATCCTGGGGACCTCTGATATCGAGATAGGTTCCTTGTTGCTTGCACCACCTCAGTTCCTGGTTTCTTTTGTGCCTTGCCTTGAGTCTCCCCTTCATCTCTCTTTTGCTGCATCATCATCTTGCTGTGTGACTCACTTGCGTGGACACTGGCTCACCATGAGGGCACACCTTTACCAGGAGGTTCTAGGGATTGAACCCGGGTCCTCCCATATGGTAGGCAGAAGCCCAATCACTTGAGCCTTCCCTTAATACAGATTTTTAAATAGAATTTTTTAGATGTGAAATGAGTTAAACATAGCAAGTTTTTCAAGAGACATATTTTACTTGCTACATAAAATTTTAATATGTGGGAATGATAAACTTTCTTCCTCATAATTATTAGTGAAAGCCCTTCACTTGCTGCTTTGAAAATGGGTGTTGAAGGGAAGCAAATGTGGCTCAAGCAACTTGGCTTCCACCTACCACATGGGAGGTCCCAGGTTCGGTTTCTGCTGCCTCCTGGAGAAGATGAACTAGCATGGCAGGCAGGTGTGGCGAGCTGATGCAACAAGATGATGCAAAAAAACAGACACAAAGAAGAAAGACAATGTGAGACACAACAAACCAGGGAGCTGAGGTGGCTCAGGTGATTGAGTGTCTCTCTTCCACATGAGGGGTCCTCGGTTTGGTTCTAAAGAAAAGACAAGCAGACACAGAAAGCACATAGCAAATGGATGTAGACAGCAACCACAAACAATGGGGGTGGGAGGTGGGAGGATAAATAAAATAAAATCTTTTAAAAAAAGAAAAGAGAATGGATGTTGGAGAACTCTTTTTATAGAGGAAGATATCACCTAGTTTTGTTGAATAATATCTTAAGACTTTTAAAAATACGACTGCTGAAGTGGTCACCAGAGGTTCAGAGGGGAGGGAGAGGGAAGAATAGATGTAACATGGGGCATTTTTGGGACATTGTAATTGTTCTTTATGACATTGCAATCACAGATACAGACCATTATTTTGTCAAAACCTGTAAAATTGTGCGGTACAAATTGTAAACTTATGTAAACTATAGACCATGGTTAGTAGTAATGCTTCAATATGTGTTCGTCGGTTGTGACAAATGTACTACACTAATGAAAGATGTTGTTAATGGGGAAAAGTGTGGGAGGTGGAGAGGTTGAGGTACATGAGAATTTCCTATATTTTTGATGTAGCATTTATGTAATCTAAAGCTTCTTTAAAAAAATAGTAAAAGAAAAAAAAGGGTAAAAAATGCAATAAAAAATACGGATGCTTAGAGTATGTAAAACCTTGTGTTTTGCCACTAGGGGCACAGCCAAGAGAAAACCCAGTTTTGCGCTGATGAAAATGAGAACTAGATGCTCTTTGGCCCTGGCTGGGTCATAGCCATCAATTCTTTTTTTTTTTTTTAAAGATTTATTTTTTTGTTTGTTTTTATTTCTCTCCCTCCCCCCCCCCACTTGTCTGCTCTCTGTGCCCATTTGCTGTGTGTTCTCCTGTGTCCATTTGTATTCTTGTTAGCGGCACCGAGAGACTTCATCTCTTTTTTGTTGCGTCATCTTGCTGCGTCAGCTCTCAGCATGTGCAGTGCCACTCCTGGGCGGGCTTTGCTTTTTTCATGTGAGGTGGCTCTCCTTATGGGGCACACTCCTTGTGCATGGGGCTCCCCTACGCGGGGGACACCCCTGTGTGGCAGGGCATGCCCCGTGCACATCAGCACTGTGTGTGGGTTAGCTCACCACACGGGTCAGGAGGCCCTGGGTTTGAACCCTGGACCTCCCGTGTGGTAGGCGGAAGCTCTATCAGTTGAGCCAAATCTGCTTCCATAGCCATCAGTTCTTAAAACTCACTCACCAGGGGCAAAGAAAGTCAAGGTGTTGTTTTTGTTTGTTTGTTTGTTTTAATGTTGAGCTAATGCGGTGAGTAATTTACCTTGTAACCACAAGATCTCCACTGCCGTTCTTCTACAGATAGTTAGCAGCAGATTCTTAAGCTCTCTTCTTCCCTAATTTGGGTCTTATTTAAAAAAAAAACAATAACAATTTTCAGAGCTGTTAATGCACTTTGGTGTAGCATAGGCTCTGCCCTGGGGTTCAGAAGTGGTATGACTAGGTTATTTGTCATGAAGCTAAAGTGCATTTGGTGGTTGGCTTTAATTTGTAGTGCTGGCCAGAAGAGCTGTGCAAGAGTACATCATTACATCCATCAAAGAAGTGCTGAGGATTCACTTCAACCGTGCAGTGGAGCTGAAGGTGAGTTTCTGCGGTGCTGAACTCTAATGTCTAACGTGATCCAGAGTGTTGTGAGAGCCTGGGTTGAAAGCAGATTACAATGGCAGTTGAGTCATTCTCTTTCCTCTCTTCCCTTCTTTCTCCTGTTAACACCTACTCTTTCTCTGGATCTCTGCTCAAATGTCACTTCATCAGGGAAGTCTTACCTGACCCCTGGTGAGGTCAGCTTTGGTCCATCAGGGAGGATGTGTTGGCAGAGATGGAATTCAAAAGGGGCTCTAAGACCAGAGGCAGCAGAGTTTAGGGTGATGGTTGTAAAGATTTTGCTTCCAGTGATTTATATAAGGGACTTGGATTGGACTGAGATTTTAGAGTGAACATATCCATAGCTTTCTATACATTCAGATAGAGACAGATAGAGATAGAATTCCAAATCTTTTTGTCCTGGGCTTCAAGCTAGTGCCTCCTCTGTCCTGATGAACTCAGGAAAGCCATATGATAACCCTGTGCTGTTCTGTATGAGAGTCACACGTGGCAGTCAGCCCATGAAATGTGGCTGTGTAGTAAGTGTAAATATATACTTGATTTCAAAGACTTAGTATGAAAAAAGGAATGTAAAATATCTCAGTAATTTTTCTGTTGGTTACATGTTCAAATGATATTTTACGTATAGTGAGTTATGTAAAATATATTTAAGATAAATTTCACCTGTGTATATGTTTTTAAATGTTGCTGTTAGAAATTTTAAATTGCACATGTGGTCACGTATTTCTCTTGGACAATGCTGCTCTATAGAATAAGTGCTTTTTTCTCTTTGGTTTAAATAATCACGCAGATTTTCTTCAGTATGGGGAATTCATTATTTAACTCATCTTATTTGCTCTTCTTCTTTCTCACTGCCCTGACTCATGTAATTTGTGCTGTTATCAGAAGCTTGGCAGTTGTGTGAAAGGGATAACTAAAATTTTAATTTTCTTTGAAGTACTGTCCCTTCATTTAAAACTACATGTTTTTTATTTTGTTTTGTTTTGTTTACTCAACACAACTTCCTTAAAGTTTGGATTATGATCATCTCAAACGTGATTACAATTATTTTCTTTTATGTTTTTTATCTGCATAGGTTTATGAAATATTCCCTGACTTCACTTTTCTGGTTACATCCGGTCCTTTCATTTACACGGCAATATCAGTCATCAATGTTCTTATAAATAGTAAACTTGTCCGTGACCAAACTCCTTTAATCCTCTCTGTGAAGCCTTCCTTCTTTGTGCCAGATTCCAGGTTCCAAGTTCAAACAGGTGAGACATCTGAGCATAGTTGTTCTGATTTGTAAATGGAATTTAAAAAATATTTTTGTTTTAAAAAAAAATCGGGGTGTGTTGTTTTCTCAATTTATTATTCAACTTTTAAAAACTTTTTAATTATGAAAAATTTCAAGCTACGCAAAAGTACACCGAATATTGTGATGAATCCCTATCATCTGGAGTCAACAATTTTCAACTCCTTGCCAATCTTGTTTCATCTAGGCCCCATTAACTTCCCCCTCATCCCATTATTATTTTTAAGTACATCTGCGGCATCATATCTCATCCATGAATGTTTCGGCCTATGCCCCTAAAAGATAAGGACTAATAAATACATGCATAAATAATATGTATACACACATATTTCATTATTACACCCCTGACATTAACAATTATTAATGGGTATTTTCAAATAGAGAGAATAACATATTAAGCCCACATATGCCCATCACTAAGCCTAAAAATGATCAGCATTTCACCAATTTTGTTTCCTCTATCACCAGAAAACTTTTTTCAGGGAAGCTAGAGTATTTTAAAGCAACATCAGGCATCATGTCATTTTATCCATAAATACTTAAGAATTCTTTTCTGACTGAACTCTTTTTTTTTTTTTTTCCACAACCTCTGTGCTATTGTGGAATTAACAATGATTCTTTTACATCATCTAATTTCCATGATTACCTTACTTAAATTTCAGGGAGAAATATTTTTAAGTTGGTTTGCACACATTGCTTTTTTTCATGCCATTAATTTGTAGAAGAAAATGAGTCATTTGTTGTAAAAAGTCTTACAGTCTGGATTTGACTGATTGCTGCTTTGTGGTACCATCTAACTTGTTCCTTTCTCCCCTGTAATACCAAACATTGATAGATAGATCTAGAGCTGCACTGGCTAATAGGATGACCCTTAGCTACATGTGGCTCTTCAAATTGTAGTGAAACTTAAGTAAAATTTGAAAATTCAATTACTCAGTTTCACTGGAATACTGTATTAGACAGTACAGATTTTGAACATACCCATCATAATAGAAAGTTCTATTGAACAGCTCAGATCTAGAGGTTTGGTTAGCAGGTTCATTTGTTGTTGTTGAAAAAATACTTCTAGGTGGTGCTATGTACTTCCTAGTATATCACTTTAGGAGACACTTAATTTCTGGTTGTCCCACTGTTAAAGATGCTAAAATGGTGCTAAATGGCATCAGCCTGATACCACCTTCAAAAGTTTTATGTCCTAGCGTCCTCCAATGGTGACCAATGAATCCTTACTATTATGAATTAATGAATTTATATTTATTTGAAACATTTCAATCACTTACATCTTTTCTTGCCCAAATTATTTTAGGTGTTTTTTCATTTTAAAATAATACAAGTGACGTTTACAGTGCATACATTCATTTGGTGCAAACTTGACTTTCTATTTTTGCATGGTATGATACATATAAATAATCCATCACTACTTAATCCTGTATTGTGGATGAATTAGTTGACTCAGATACCATTTTCTCCCTCTCTACTTTCCTTAATACTAAAGAAACATCTAGTTCTCAGGACTTTGGTTGCTCTCCTTTTCAGTACTTCAGTTTGTTCCCCAGAGTGTGGATACTGGCTTCTGCAACTTCACCCAGCGCATTGAGAAAGGTCTGAAGATAGCTCTCTCTGAAGTGAGAAAACACCACCAGGGGACGTTGAATCTCACAGTGCAGGTAGGAATATCCCTGAACACAGAACAAAATGCTTTTTCCTTTTATAGAGGAAATCATCTCTTAATGTAGCACTTAAGACACACTGTACTCTTATTTCTACCACTGGAAGAAATTCAGTTGTAAGTGTCAGGGTCGCTCTCTTTTCATGTGAGTCTATGCCATGAGTGGGCTCAGCATATTTGAAAATTACAGAGTAGCTGGATAAGCAGGGAGCTCAGGCATGGTGAGCCCAAGAAAGATGACCATGTGTGGCAAATTCAAGAATGCTCTTAAAAGGAATGACATCAACCTAAATTTCAGAAGGAGAATGCCCAAATCCACTGTGGCATTTTCATATGTTGAAAAACCATAGACTACTGTGCCTTACTCTAGAGACAGGAGTTTTACCTGCTAATCAAAGATCAGGCTTGTATGGAAATTGCTTATTTTTAAATTTCTTTGAAAGTTTTCTCTTTATTTCTCATTCTCTCTTTTTAAAACTAATGTTTTTTTTTTTAAGATTTATTTATTTATTTAATTTCCCCCCCTCCCCTGGTTGTCTGTTCTTGGTGTTTATTTGCTGCGTCTTGTTTCTTTGTCCGCTTCTGTTGTCGTCAGCGGCACGGGAAGTGTGGGCGGCGCCATTCCTGGGCAGGCTGCTCTTTCTTTTCATGCTGGGCGGCTCTCCTCACGGGCGCACTCCTTGCGCGTGGGGCTCCCCCACGCGGGGGACACCCTTGCGTGGCACGGCACTCCTTGCGCGCATCAGCACTGCGCATGGCCAGCTCCACACGGGTCAAGGAGGCCCGGGGTTTGAACCGCGGACCTCCCATATGGTAGACGGACGCCCTAACCACTGGGCCAAAGTCCGTTGCCCTTAAAACTAATGTTAAATAGATTTTAATGCCGCTGGGTTCATCTTCCATACTTATTTTTCCTCAGATTTTTATCTTTTTTTAAATTCTCCATTTTTATGGATTTTCTAAACTTCGTCCTCTAAGTTATTAATTCATCCTTAGCTATGTCCATTACGTTGTTCAATCTCTGTATCGCATTTTTATTTTTATTTTTTTAAAGATTTTTTTTTCTCTCCCCTTACCCCTCCCCCCTTGCCTGCTCTCTTTCCATTCACTATGTGTTCTTCTGTGACCAACTCTATCCTTATCAGCAGCACCGGGAATCTGTGTTTTTTGTTGTTGTTGCATCATTTTGTTGTTGCATCATCTTGTGTGTCAGCTCTCCGTGTGTGCAGCACCATTCCTGGGCAGGCTGCACTTTCTTTCGCGCTGGGCGGCTCTCCTTACGGGGCGCACTCCTTGTGCGTGGGGCTCCCCTACGCGGGGGACACCCCTGCATGGCAGGGCACTCCTTGCGTGCATCAGTGCTGTGCATGGGCCAGCTCCACAGGGGTCAGGGAAGCCCGGGATTTGAACCATAGACCTCCCATGAGGTAGGCAGACGCCCTATCATTTAGGCCAAGTCTACTTTCCTGTATTGCATTTTTTAAGCAGTCATTCTTTTTTGTTCTTTGCTCCTTTTTCATTTTAGGCTTTCCTTATTTCATAGATGCAATATCATCTTGAAAGTCTCCAAGGATATTAATTAGAATTTTTAAAGTTGTCTTCCATTTCCTAAATTATCTCTGTTTTCTTTGTAGTTACTGTTCTGTGTGTTGAGCTTGACCCTTCTCTTTCATGCTGTTAGTTTTCCATAATGTCTAGAGACCACGGTTGGTTATTTATAGTTATAAATGAAGAACTGGGTTGTGGATTTTGAAAGCTTGTGTGGCTTTTCCTTTCAGCTGGGGTCTATTTCTACAACAGCTCACTGTCGTCATGGGAATTGATTGGTGGACTGGATCTGGGAGCAGAATATGTCAGTGGCAGGTTCTCCCTCCATGTGGTTGGTAGTGGTTCTCTCCCAGAGTCAGAGGCAGGTAGACTGGGATATCCCAAGTGCAAAGATAAGGAGTTTTTACTCTGGGGATAGAGTACTTTAGTGTAATTTCCTAGGCAAAGCTCCAAGAAATTAAGTCTCTTCTTCTTTGTCCTTGTGTGCCCTGGAGTTCTCAGTCTAGGACTAGCTTCTTGGTGAAGGGTTATATTAGTCAGGGTTCTCCAGGGAAACAGAATCAACAGGAGATATATGTAAATGCCATGAGATTTTTATAATAATTGTTATGGGGTTAGGTAAGCCCAAATTCCACAGGGCAGGGTACAAGCTGGGAACTCCGATGAAGGTTTTCGATGGATTCCTCAGGAGAAGCTGGCTGGCAGGAGTAGAGATAGAAATTCTCCTTTCTGATTGCTGAAATCATGAGGTCTCCTTTTAAAGCATCAACTGAGTGGATAAGACTTCTCATTGTTGACTGCAATCAACAGTTGATTGTAGATGTAATCAGCCATAGATATAATCTACTTTCTGATGACTTAAGTCCAGGAACTATCCTCACAATGACAATCAGGCCAGTGCTTGCAAATGGACAGCATAACCTGGCCAATTTGGCAGATGAGGTTAACTAGCACAGGAGCCAAACCTACAATCGGTCCTTTAGCCCTCTCAGGCAGGGAGTTCATTTTCCTTAGGGACCAGTTCTTTGGCTTACCCTGGGTGAAGATGTGGCTGCTGCTGACACCTCTGTTTTTGGCCTGGTGTGGCAGGACAGAAAGAGGAAGGAGGGAGGTACTTGACTCAGGTCTTAGGCAGACAGCATTTTAATCAGTTGTACTGATTACTGCTCCATAGCCCATTCTTGGTCTCAGTTACTGCTGATTGCTACCTTGGAGGCCCGCCAGAACCCCTTGGGGAGAATGGCTCTCAGCCCTGCTGCAGTCTGTGCCTGTGTATGTTTGGGGTCACAGTTCACTCAGTCCTGGTTTATGTCAATATGATCCCATCCTCTTTCCATCTTCCAGAAATTTGACAGAGTCTCTGTTTTCCTTCCATTCTTAGTGCTGTTGTAGATTTATTCCCTTTTGTGCAGCTTATTGTTATTTCAGTGGGATTTGGGGTGGGAGGGAGCAAGGGAGGGATTCTAAATCCATGTGCTCAGTTCATCCCTTAATGTAAAACACATTTTCAATAAACTTAAAATTTAAAGTATCGCAAAATGGGACTTGGTTGTAAAGCCAGCCATTCTTCCTTTTAAAACGTTACCAACTTCAAAAAAATCAATTAGAGAAATTATGTGAGAAATAATAGCCAAGCTATTAGCTGAACATTTTCATTTATTTTAGAAACTCATTCTGAGTTTATTGTTTCAGATCTTGAATATCACTGTGGGTTCCTCAAGGATGGCTCCGCGGCGGGGCCCAGTGAATATTATCTTTGCTGTTAAAAGCAAGCAGGGATTTTTGAATGGGTCAGAAGTGAGTGAGCTGCTCCGGAACCTGAGCGTGGTGGAGTTCAGTTTCTATCTGGGATACCCCGTGCTGCAGATTGCTGAGCGTGAGTACCGCTCTCCTTTAAAGCACCAGGAAAGTGATTTCGAATATTTTTCATTGGTGGACCTCTTTTTTGGAAATGAAATATTTGGCTGAACCCCCCAGCATATGAATCAGACAGCACTGGAGCTTCCTAGATTCAGCCAGCGTCCTCCACACCCACTGCGCTTCCCTGTAGTATTCTATTTGGAGAGTGAAGGGGTGTTATTAAAAAGTACAGTTCTGCGAATGACAAAGCTTTAGGGATGGGGAGCAGATCTGTGGTTGCCAGGGGTAAGGGTGGGAGGCAGGTTTGACCGCAGAGGGGTAGCAGGAAGGAATCGTATAGGAGTGATGACACTGTTCTGATTCTTGGATTGTGGCAATGGTTGAACAACTCTGTGCAGTTGTCAATGTACATAAAGATATATGCTAAAAAAGAATGAATTTTGCTATGTGAAAATTTAAAAATGAAATAAATAATAAAAGTAAACAAAACCTTCTTGGCTGAAGCTGAAGCAATTAGTTTCACAGCGTAAATGAAGAGGGTGGGAGCATTTGCTTCAAAAATAGTAGATTCTAAGGGGGGTATATTGGAACTCTGTACTTTCTGCATGATGTTTCTGTAAACCTACAACTTCTCTAATTTAAAAAAATGTAGTGGATTCTAGAGTTAAAGGCAGGCAAAAAATATCTCAAATTCTTTTTAAAAATGGAATAGCCACCCAGCAGGCAACATGGCCGTGAGACCCTGCTGAGACCTTGACCTCAACCTTGAGGGGAGGCCCCGGATATTCCAAACAGGCCTCACCATTGGCCCCCACCATTGTTGGGTAACCAGTAAGAACTGGGGTCCTTCCCCTTAGCATTAGCAAGGCGAGGAATAATTAATAGCTTAAAAGGTGACCACACAAGCCAAAGCTTGCTCTCTCTGCTTAGAGGAGCCTGCACCAAATCTCAGTGCATATTTCCATCCTTCTCTCCCATTTCTCAGCAAGCTCTGTTGTTTTCCTCCATTTCCCAATAAATTCTTTTTACTGGCCTAACAGGAAAAAAAAAAAAGGAACAAGCCAAATGACCTAATGATTCTTAATGTATTTTAATGTACTGTTAATTAAATTTAAAAGAATAACTTACAAAAATATTAAAAAGTAGGCAGGGATGAAGTTATTTACAAATAGCAACTTTCAGTTATACACAATGCATGCATGAATAAAATAATAGAATATTAATGACTATGCCGGAACAACAGGTCCCTTTAACCTGAGTCATCGCTGAGGAACCGTAGAGCTCTGCGGAACACAGTGTGAAATCTCATTACTCTGGAACAATGATACTTAAAAAAAAAGACATTTAGAGGAGAACTAGTAGATGACCTCTATGAAGCAGAGTGTCCATGATGTGGCATGGTCCTTTATTCCTTTTTTTCCATTTCTTTTTCCTTGAGTCTAATGTGCTCAGAAACTGCTTGCTGTGTGTTTTCACATCGGTCTGGCATTTTGGTCTTCCATGTTGAGAGGTAAATAGTTTGGGAAAAATAGTGTTTTGTGATTTACCTTACCTAGAACTGTCTAGAACATTTACCTTTCTGCCTGTTGCAAACAATTTTTTACAGATTTTTCTCTTTCCCAAACTCTCTTCTTTTTATAGCCTTTCAGTACCCACAGCTCAACCTATCTCAGTTGTTGAAGTCTTCTTGGGTAAGAACAGGTATGTGTACCTTGAGTAATGTTTTGGGAACTGTAAGAATAAGAAGTCTGTGCGGATATATTGAGAATGACACCACTTTTCCTGTTTCCAAGACCTAAATTCAGGTCAAAATGTACCTTAAATTTTTGGCAAAGAATGAATGGGAAAGGAATTAAAATTTGGCTTTGGGAATCTGTCCCACTGAGTTCTGGCACAGAAAGGATTAGCTTTCCTTTAAAATTCGTGCATCAAATCCACAGGAGAGTCTAACAGGAACTCACAGCCTTCTGACCCAGAACAGTATGAGGTTCAGAAGCAAAAATCTCTTTTTTTCCTTAAGGTCATATTTGTTTGGTTTTATAGGGACAAGTAAGATAGCTCATTGAGCACATAAGCTTTTTTTGTTTTTGTTTTTTTTCGGCCTTGGGGCCTGGGTCAGAAATTTAGAGGTACAGCATTTCAGATAAAGGCTTTTTAACCTGATGCAAAAAAGTGTGAGTAATAGTTACCTACTCACCAGGTGTCCAGTGGATAAGTAGTGCAGTAACTGGTTGGGGGAGAAAGTGTATGGAAGATTTGCAGTCACCATTTATTGGGTGTTTCCAGTATCCTTGTGCCTTGCAAGTTCTCCTTGCTTAAAGTACAACACCCCATATAAAGTTCCCACCTCATTGCCAAGTGTATTGGCCCCATTTTCCAAAACTTTTCATTGTGATTAAATGACTTGCCCATGGTAATATCTCAAAGGGGATTTGAACCAGTCACAGCACATGCTTTTTTCCCTATCCCATGCTAACAAGCATTTCTGTTTAGATAATCTTGTTTAAAATCAGGCAGGAGACAGGCATGCTTGTCTCCAGTTGGGTTTTGGGTCTAAGTCTTAAGTCAAGACAAGATATGAATTCACACTATTTCCAGAAGTTTTAAGTAAATGTAAATGAAATGCTTGATCTTCTGTAGGAACTCTTAGCCCCAAAGCTTCTGCAGCACTGAGTTCCTGGGACTCCTGGCCACCAGTCTTTATAACACTCATAGCTTGGAATTGTAGAAAAGACCTCTGGGCTGCTTTCTTCTTCACCTTATTCACATTTGCTTTTCCTCTTTGAATGTCTCTTTGAATTAATATAGTAATTCCATGTTTTTCTCCTGGAATGTGCTTGCATGTATGTGCCTTTTTCTGTTCTCCACCACTAACTTGTTTTGGGGCCTGGGTATGTTTTATTTTAAATGTAGTCCTCCTGGGTGTCTTTGAGAAGCAGCTACAGAATGAAGTGTTTCAAGCTGAAATGGAGCGCAGATTGGCCCAGCTGCTCAGTGAGGTTCTGATCAGAAGGCGGATGTGGAAGAGGGCCACCATCGCGTCCGGGAACAGAGTGGTGCAGGTATTCTCCAGAGATTTGAGGAGATGGGAGAGGAGGGAGAGATGTTTAAAAACGGCTGCATTTTCATGCAGATGGGAAATACCATGAGGAAAATCCTGATTTAGACCAATTCTGCATTAGGTTGCAACTAAAGGTGGTAGCTTTTCAGTTCAACTAGGATCTAGGCAAATATTTGCTGATTCCTAAGAAAGTGGTTGGTATAGCAATAGACCTTGTGTGGGAGCACAGTAAAAGAATTATATTATTGAGTTGCCATACTTTCAGATGACCTTATTTTTCAAAGAATAGTTTGATTTTTTTTTTATGATTACCAAAGCTGTGTCCTATTTTATGGGATGGTATTACTGATAGCATCATAAAGATAAATCATTCAGCTAGAAGAGACCTTAAAAGATCAGAAAGGAAAATTTTCTGCCTTCTGTTCTAGTACTTCATCTTCCCTGCCTCCTACCAACTCCCAGCCATCTCATTTTGCTCCAAATCTTCACTTTGATAAACTAGCAGAGAGGTCATAAATTAGAGATTCATTTGAATTGAAAAGTGGCCCATTTTAAAATGCAGCTACTCCAGTAGAGTTGGAGTTGGGGCTGTTAGTTATTTCCATCTCAATGTGAATTATATATATATACATTTTTTTATCTTTACCAACTGCTGACTTGTAGAGCTAGAGAAGTGGATATTTGGAGCTGTGCTTTTTCAGAGATGGGAAACTAGGGTGAAACCCTGAAGTGCAGGGAATGGGGCTAGATGAATGCTGTGGGGTCTAGAAAGGTACAGGAGAGAAAGATAAAGAACAATGATTGGTAAAGGAAACACGGCAATTTGCCTAGATGTCCTCATCATCATCCCCCAATTTTTTACCTAGTTTTCCCCCTAAGCATCCCTTTTTGGTTCCCCTCCCAGAAATGTGGTTGTTAGGTTTCTTTGCCAGATGCACTAGAATATAGGGAAATTTCAAATAGATGAATAATAAAAATTGGGAATAATATCAAACAAATAAGTACAAAACAAAGAATAAAATTCAAATGAATTGCAAAAGCTTTGCCTTATTCTATACCCCCTGGCTTCATAGAGCTCAAGGTCTGGGTAGAAGTTAACTTACAAACATAAAGCAGATATAGTACCATAAATTACATAATAAGGTACTAAATTAGATCTGCATGCTCCCTGAGGTAAGAATATTAGATTTGCAAACAGGTCACCAAGCTACCCTGGCTAATGTGATATCTGATGGGTAACTTAGAAACCATACCCTGTTTTTCTTCCTCTTTGGAGTGATGAGACATGAAGATATAAGCAAAGATTTATGTTCAAAAGTTGAGGGTTCTTCATCGAAGCATAATTTATACAAGTGAAAACTGTTGAAATAACCTAAATGTCCAATAATTGGGGAATCGATAAATAAATTTATAGTGAAACTTTATGTAGTGGGTTATTATGCATTCATTAAAATTCATGTTTTGAATGATTTTGAAGTGATGTTGAAAAATGCTCCTCATATGATACTAAGTGAAGAGAATGCTACAAAGAGGAATGTATACAATATAATCCAAATTATAATATAAAATTCATGAATAAAAGAGTGGAAGTAAATAAACCAAAGTGTTTGCAGTGGTTTTCTTCGGTTGGTTGAAGTTCAGGTGATTTAAGTTTTATTCTTTGTATTTTGTTTTGTATTTTTCAAAATTTCACCATTGAACATATAATTTCTATAGTGAACATGTAATATTATTCAGAAAATAACTTTAAAAATGAAATTGAAAATGTTTCCCAAAAATGTTGATTTCCGTGATGCCATGGTTATATGGATTCCTGATATGAATTGATAAGAAGTTGTATTAGTCAGGGTTCTCCAGGGAAACAGAACCAACAGGGAAGGTGTGTGTGTAAAGTGTAAATATTATGAGATTTGTTATAGGGAATGGCTGTAGGGATAGGAAAGTTCAGACTCTGTAGGGCAGGCGGTAATCTGGGAACTCTGAAGGTTTTGATGGATTTCTCAGGAGAAGCTGGCTGGCTGAGGTAGAGATAGAAATTCTCCCTCCTGACTGCTGAAATCATGAGTTCTCCCTTTAAGGCCTTCAGCTGCTAGGATGAGACTGCTCTTGTTGCTGAAGGCAATCTCCTTACTTGATTGTAGATGTAATCAGTTGTAGATGCAGTCAACTTACTGATGATTTAAATTCATGAAATAGCCTCACAGTAACAATCAGGCCAACGCTTACCTGCGACTGGACACCATAACCTGGCCAAGGTGACACATGAACTTAACCATCACAGATGCCATCTAAAAGGGTTGGAATTAGATTTTAGTGACTGTTGCTTTCAGACTGGGCAAACTTGTAAGCTTGTTGAATCTTTAATCAAGGGTGGACATTTGGACAGAAATATCCTGAGGCAGAAAGGTCTTATGACCTTTATAAGGAGAAACCATACTTTTAAGGTTCAGCAGAACTTTTAAATGGATAAATAGGCACACAGATAGAAGAACAGGTGGATATAATAATCACCTTGATTTTCAGTGGCCCTTTGACATTCCAAAGACTAATAAAAATTAAGCCCTACAGCATGGTTGGTTGGGAAACAGAAGTGATTAGGGGACTGGCCTAGAAACAGCAAACAAAGGAGCAGAGCAAATGAGTACTTTTCAGGATAGAGAATGATAAAGAACAGATTCTCCAGGGATGAGAGTTTGGGACTGTTATTAAATGTCTATATGTGTCTGGAAGAAGGAGTTCACAGTGAAATCATGAAATTGTTAATTTGTCAGAATTTTCCAGTGGTGAGTAAAGAGTCCAGTGACTGTGTCCAGAATATAGAGTGGTATTATAGTCTGTTCATGTGGATAGAAAAGTAACAGATGCATTTTGTATTACCTAAAATTTGAATTGCATGTATAAAATAAAGGTCACAGAGTCATTAGTAATCATTTTCTCAAGACATCAGTCCAGTGTCCTATTGGAATTTAAAGGGACAATAAAAATATTGCACCTTTTTCAAAGAAATAGCAACAAAATAGAAAGCTGTATTTGTGCAAAACAATATACAAGTGTACCAGATTCTGAAATACTAATAGAAAAGGATTATCCATTACCACCACAGAGATATAGGTTTGAGACAAATCAAAGTACTATTTGATCCAGTATATTAAGAATGTATGAGTTTTTTTGTCCCTAGAGCAGTAGTTCCCTCTGGGGGTGATTTTGCCACTCACGACACATTTGGCAATGTCTTGAGACATTTTTGGTTGTCACACCTGGCAGAGGTTGGCGTGTGTGGTTGCTACTGGTACCTAGTTGTTGGAGGCAGAAATGCTGTTTAACATCCTACAATGTACAGGGTAGTCCCCCCTCCCCCACCCCCAATAAAGAATAGAATGATCTGGTCCAAAATGCCAGTAGTCCCAAGGTTAAAAAGCCTTGCCCTAGAAGAACAGCGAGGAAATGCTTGCAGAATCAAAAAGGGCTTGGATAGAAGCAATTATAGCATTAGAGAACCAGGTGTGTTAGTCTCCTAGGGCTGCCACAAACTGGGCAACATAAACAGCAGAAATTTATTATCTCACAGTTCTGAACTCCAGATGTCTGAAATCCAGGTATTAGCAGGGCTATGTTCTCCCTGAAGGCTCTAGAGAAGAGAAAAGGATCCTTCCTTGCCTCTTCTTAGCTTCTAGTTGTTGTCAGCAATCCTGTCATTTCTTGATTCAGTCTCTGCCTCCATCATCATATGGCTGTCAGTGTCTACATTCCCCTCTTACAAAGGACCCCAGTCTTTGGATTAGGGCTCTCCCTAATCCAGTATGACTTTGTCTTAACTTGTTTACATCTACAAAGATCCTATTTCCAAATAAGGTAACCTTCACAGGTTCTGGGTGGACTTGAATTTTGGGGGGACATTGTTCAACTCTGTACACCAGAAATATACCTAACCTTAAGATTAATGTTGGGTGGCCTCCCATGACATGTTCAAGCTTGTTGATAACAGCTCTAGACTGTCTAGACTTGCCAACCCTGTGTTCTGAGTGTCTGCTTACCCTTTTGTCTCAGAGAAGACTTTGAGCAAGATGAAGCATCTTCGTTATTCTGCACAGGGGAACTTTCCTTTTTAACTGTTCCTCTTCCCATCAACGATCACCATTTTGATTCTGGAACTCAGAATGGTCTAAGGGATTTATTATGAGGATTAGAATATATTCTGAATAACACAGTCAGGAATAACTAACCCACGAAAGAGCATCTGGAAACATGAGCTTCTAAAATGCTAAAGGTTTTCCATTACCTTTCAGGTGGTAAATGTGTCGAGGCTAGAGGGAGATGACAATCCAGTGCAGCTCATCTACTTTGTGGAGGATCAAGATGGAGAAAGACTCAGTGCAGTCAGGTCTTCAGATCTGATTAACAAGATGGATATCCAGAGAGCAGCCATTATCTTGGGTTACCGAATTCAAGGCACTATTGCCCAACGTAAGTCTACGAGGCTTGGCCCCTGTGTAGTCTTCTGTGCTGGATGGGGTCAAGGCCAGTCTTCTTCTGACAGTGAGCTCTGAATTTAAAGCATTTTTATGTGTGTATAATAGATATATGTCTCAAACTTTTATTATTAAGTGGCACTTACATAAGGTGTCTGTTTTTAAAATTCACTTGCCAAGACCTTTATTATGCATTTCATTTGCTTATAGTTGTAGCCTTCTCTGCTGTTTGTACTACCTAGCATTTTGTATTCATAGTATTGTAGTATCTTAAATTACCTTTATTATCTTTTCCCCTACTCCTGTACTATATCTCTATTCAGAATTTTGTTTTAGGTAGAATAATGTGTTTGCTCTGTATTTATTCTAAAACCTTGGGTGTCATATTTTGAAGGTAGGTGGGGACAGTGAGTCATGCAGGATGCTGGGTGGTGTACTCTGGATTTATTGGCTTCCTTCAGGATCTTTTAACACAAAGAAGTCCTTGATCCTTACTCTTTTCTATCCTGTTTCTCTCCTACACTACCTTCACACCACTCTACCATTTAGAAAGAAGTATTATGATATTTCTTTATTATTATTGGAAGATACTTGACTCCTGCCCCTCTTGCAGTGGCTGCTCCCAGTGCCTTCTTGTGCAGTTCACAGATTTGGGGTATTTAAAATTAAGCAAAAGGAGAGGCTTAGAGGGGTCTGTTTCTCTAAATATGCCTTTACAAGTCAAACTGTTCTTTCAAAATGGATCTTCCTTTATGATCCAGAAAGTAGTTCTTGTCAAAGCACAGCGAACTTGCCCCCAACAGTAAGAAGATGACTAAATGTGTTGAAGGAATTCAGCATAAAAGAATACTGGAAAATTCTATAGAGAACATGTTTTTAAAAATGACAGCTTTGAAATGATCCTCAGCAGTGGCAGGCTTTTTGTGAGATCTGTGTTCATCCCTGGGAACTAACCAGCATGAAAACTGACAGACACACTTTCTCCATGTCATAGAAGATGATAGGAGAATTTAAGCAGCTAACCACTGGTGGCTTATGATTGTGTATTTGAGATATAACTCCATATTAGAATATTCTGTCTGAAGCAGTGAGGGAAAAAATAGCAAAAGCACTTATTTATATTTCTTCATAGATGACATTTCTGATTATAGGTGCTCCCATTCTAGCCAAACAATTAGCCTTTTATAAATGATTGATTGCAGAAGGACATGGATAGCCTTCAAGCCAACTTGCCTCTTCCCTTCACTGCTCTTTCCTCAGCGGTGTGCTGAAAACCACAGGTGCAACCATCCTGGGCTTTCAGGGGTGCTGGTAGAAGGCCAGTCCAGAGGCAGCCTTGAGAACACTGGGTGTCAGGGCTCATTCTCAACATTCTGTGCCTCCACTAGGTGTAAAGTATCCACTTTCTTAGCTCCTTGGTTTGATTCTGTCACTACTTTATATTTTGTCAGTTGTTTTTATGCAAAATGAGCTATGTATATAAATTCTATTTAAGTCAAATAAAAAAATACAAATGTCTAACACTGTGTCCCTTTGACCATTTCCCGTGCAGTCTGTGCTCTGTAATTTGCGCTTCTTTCATAGTGCATTTGCTTTAGAATGCTTGTTCTCCTCACTTGTTATCGTCTCAGAAGTCTAAACTCAAACTTAAAGCAGCATTGAGAATCCTTTTTGGTTATTATATCTTTAAGCAGACTCCTTTTGATCTCAGAGCATGTGTTAACCATTATAGGATATGAAAAGAACATATGACTTGGTCCCTGGCCATGATAACTAAGATGTATTTGAAAAGACAAGGCTTAGAGTCAGGCCAATATTAATGAAGAAGGAAGTATAGTATATCAAGATGATAAGTTTATGTAATAAAATGAATGTTAAAAGAATAGTAAGGTACCATTTGCAAGGCAAAAGAGGTTAGCCAAGGGAGAAATCAGTGTTGTCCTGGAGAGGTTTTCAATGAAGTGGCCTTAAAGGAAGAGAAGAGTGGAAACGGGGTGGCACGTTTTGGTTTCAGGAACTGGGAGACTAACACTTGTGTGAGGGAAGTAGTTGAGCCTTGAGAGGAGCTGAGTCCTGTGCCAGGAATTGTCCAGGGCTGTGAAGGGTGAGGGGAGCAATGCCAGGGGGTGGAGGGCACAGATTTGAAGTGAATGTTTTGATTTTGTTGAATTTGAAAGCTACCTGAGACTTTTAAATTAAGCAGTTTTGATTAAAAGCCATGTTTAAAGGTTTTCAGGAGAGACACAGGTGAGGAAATGAAGGCAAGGCTCATAGCCCACTGATTAGGACTTCCAATTTTCAAATTAATACATTGAAGCTTCTTTTAGAGATACTTGGGGATTATCTTTGTCATTTTTAAATCGAAAGTTAAGTGACTATGCACTATCTCATTACTCTGCTTTGCTTTCTATCTGACGCTCCGTACTTTATAATATTATTTATTGATTGATTTACTTGACACTTTTCCCTTCCCCCCACAAGAGCATAAATTCCTTGAGGGACTTTGTTCACTGTTGTTTTTCAACTTTGGAACTGTCTCTGGCACACTCAATAAACATTGATTGAGTGGGTGGATGAGAGAGAGAGGTGGAGAGAAGAGACAATGAGAGTGTAGTGGAGAGGGAAGGAAAGGTGAAGAAGGGAAGAGAGGGATTAAGAGGGAGAAAGAGGAAGAGAATGAGAAAAAGGAGGATGGGAGAGAATAAAGGAAGGAGGGAAGGAGGAAAGATTTCCTTTCACAAAACTCTTCAGTCAGACCGTGTGCTCTCTTGAGATCAGGAAGAATGCGAGTTCCTGCTATACTTCAAGCACTTGTCAGACTAAATTCTGGAGAAGTACTTGCTTTTCCTCTTCACTTTTGAAGAGAACCACTTTATTTTTAAGATTTATTTTATTTATTTATTCCCTCCCCTTGTTGTTTGTACTCACTTTCTGCTCTCTGTGTCTATCTGCTGTGTACTCTCTGTGTCTGCTCATCTTCTCTTTAGGAGGCACCTAAACTGAACCTGAGACCTCCCATGTGGGAGAGAGATGCTCAACTGCTTGAGCCACCTCAGCTCCCTGCTTTTGTTGTGTCTCTCATTGTCTTTCCTCTTTGTATCTCCTTTGTTGTGTCATCTTGTTGCACCAGTTCGCTTCACCTGCCCATTGCGCCAGCTTGCTGTCTTGCTTGTCTTCTCCAAAAGGCACCGGGACTGAGTCCGGGACCTCCCATATGGTAGGCAGAAGCTCAATTGCTTGAGCCACATCTGCTTCCCAAGAGAACCATTTTGTACAGAATTGCACAGAACTATTTTTGGTATGGAAATGTTCCTGTGGTGAGAGTTTAAAGGTGAGCTAGTAGAATAACTGGAAGTCAGGAGAACCTAGAATTTAGCCTAGCTTTGCCATTAAATTAGTCATGGGCCTTTAAATACCTCGTATATGTTCTTATGATCCTGCATGTATTTGTAGATGTAACATTCTGTATTTTGTTGGTTTGCTTGGTCACATTTCCAGTTATCAGGATTTATAACCTCTGTAATTACAGGCACTCTCCAAGTTTCTCATAGAAGAAGGCAGTTTGATTCCACAGAAGGGCAGTCTGGTAAATGGGTTAAAAAGGAATTATTGGTTGATGTAACATTGTATAATGTAAAATAAAAATAAAAAAAATAAAAATTAGATAAAAAGGATTATTGAAAGACTTTCCTTCTTTGTCCTCCCCTTTCCTTGTCTGCAGCTGTGGACAGAGTGAAGAGGCCATCTGCAGAGTCCCAGAGCAACAACCTCTGGGTCATTGTGGGTGTGGTCATTCCAGTGCTGGTGGTGACGGTGATCGTAGTCATCCTCTACTGGAAACTCTGCCGCACGGACAAATTGGACTTTCAGCCTGACACCGTGGCCAACATTCAGCAGCGTCAGAAAGTAAGAGGCAAAGAGCCCCCAGTGTTCACGCAAGCCCTCTCGCAGGGCAGCGATAGGATGAGTTGAGGCTCTTGATGCTGAGAGATGGGTAGGGGACTATTAAGGAAATCTTTTGGCTTAAATGGTGGTGTCCCTTTGCCTTCATGTCTGCTTACTAAAACCCCAGTTCTTCTGCACCATTAAATATAATCAAAGACCATGAAGCTGTGTAAAGGGTTAGCAATGATATGAGCTCTGGGTTCAGCTGCGATTTTTCTTTGGGAGGGTCAATTGGGAGATCACTTCTGTTCTCTGCGTGAATTCTGATCTATTTTACTCAGATATTTTCAGAGAACAGGAAGCTAAGGGAGATTTTCTCCCATCTGTGTATCTTATTTCTTTCATATACAGTCCCACTAGTAATAGATGGTTCCTTTATTTTCTGTCCACTGAATTGGAAGCCCAGGTCTCTGCTTTAATCAAGACTACTTAAACCAAAAAGTCTTATTGAGTGGGAAATCATTTAAAAAATGGTCATACATGTCTTAAATATTTTATTTCAACTTATATAAATATATGAGTGGGTATTCATTTGCTAATCTTCCTATGCCCTTCAAGGCTTTTTAAATTTTATTTTATTTTATTTATTATTTTAGTGTTGGTCTACTGAGAAAAATTCTTTGTGGTCTTTCTTGTAATAAACAACATCCATAATGCACCAGCTACAATTTCCACTTTGGGTTCTTTAGAGAAGAGCAAAGCAACCTGAGTACAAAATTCTCTGTATTTTTTCAGTCTTTCCTCCTGTGATTTTTTTTAGAGTTAATTTGCATATACCTAATTTGACAGTTTTTTCAGCAGCTTTTTTTTTTCTTTTGAGAACAGCGGCTGGGGATTGAACCCAGGTCCTTGTGTGGGAAGTCAGTGCTCAACCACTGAGCCACATTGGCTCCAGTGAGTTGGTTTTATAGTTTGTTTGCTTGTTTGTTTTTAAAGATTTATTTTATTTATTTCTCTCCCCTTCCCTCCCCCTGCCCCCATTGTTTGCTTTCTTGTGTCCATTCCTTGTGTGTTCTTCTGTGTCCGCTTGCATTCTTGGTGGCAGCGGCACTCTCTGTCTTTTTTTGTTGTGCGTCATCTTGCTGTATCAGCTCTCCATGTGTGCGACACCACTTCTGGGCAGGCTGCGCTTTTTTCACGTAGGGCGGCCCTCCTTGTGCATGGCAGCACTGCACATAGTAGTGCTGCGTGTGGGCCAGCTCACCACACAGGCCAGGAAGCCCTGGGTTTGAACCCTGGACCTCCTATATGGTAGGCAGAAGCTCTGTCAGTTGAGCCACATCTGCTTCCCTGCTTGTTTTTTTTGTTTGTTTGTTTGTTTTTAGGAGGCAATGGGAACCGAACCCAGGATCTCCCATGTGGGAAGCAGGCACTTAACCACTTGAGCCACATCTGTTCCCAGCAGCTCATTTTTCATGAGTCTTTCCAAAGCATTCAACTTAGTTTTTATAGAAACAACAATTCTATTTTCATACTTTTGTTTCAACAGTTTCTGTAATATGTAATTGTCACATAGCTATCAGAGCAAAGAAGTTGACTCTTGGTCAGCCTCTAGCTTACCTGGCATGAGTGACACATCCAAAGGTGCTAGGGAAGAGCGTGCTTCCTACAAATATGTAGCACAGCATGCATGGCAATCGTTGCGTTTACCCAGGGATTGGAAAGTGGTAGTCCATTTACTATGTTTAGTAACATGTACCATTTATGAATCTTAGAAATTTAGAGGTCTCTTTCTACTCTAAAAGTTTGATAAGACAAAGCAAGCGAGAGGCAAGAAACAACAAAGGATTGCCCTATTCACCTTTTGATTTTATTAACTTCTCTCTGATTGTCGTAGTATTAAAAATTCTGCAAATTACAAAACTAGACCTGCTGAATGAAAAAAAATAAGTATTTTAAAATTTATTTTAAAAGCAAGGGTATTATTTTTTCTTATGAATTGACAAAAAAATTTTGATTAAATTGCAAGTTTATGTTTATCATGTATGTCAGAAGCCCTACTTTTTTTTTAAAAAGGATTTATTTTTTATTTATTTCTCTCCCCTCCCCCCCTCCAGTTGTCTGCTCTCTGTGTCCGTTCGCTGTGTGTTCTTCTGCGAACCGAGAAACCCTACTTTTTATACATAAATATGATTTATCTTCATTTATTATTTACATAGTTTGCTAAGGTTGTTTGTTGTTATTATACTAACGAATGGCATAGGAAAAAAGTACTTGATATACTAAATGATTCATAGTATGAATTTCATTGTAATAAGATCAATAATATACGTGGAACTTTTTTGTTCTGGTGAAAGAGTATTGTTACAGAGAGATTTAACCAGTATAAAAGGTTATGTATTTTCATCTTTAAGTTCCATATTTTTTAACATAAATATTCCTTGTGGAAGTCCATCCATTATCTGTTCCTTCAATCATCTATGAGAGGACAGCATTTCGTGGGTTTGAAACAGGATATTCCCCAAGCTTCCTCCTTCCACTTTTACTTCCGAAATATTTTTGTGTCCCAGATGTTCCTATAACTCAAATGTGCAGGATTTTAAATAGAACTTCCAGCCCTTAGAGTTGCTCTTTTTCTTCTAGTGCTACAAGAATTTGTGCATAAATTTTTTCAGTGTATTTACAGGAAAGGCCTTTTGCATGGAGGATTTCCCCCAGACAATAACTGTCTTCTGACACTATCAGGAAGGCAGCGCCTCACTGACATTTCAGGAAATTCGTCTTGTTTGCTGGCATAGTAACCTATAATATTGATCTTGCCATGTATTTATATTAATGATAGGAAAATGATTATCTTCACTTAATTTAAAAGCAAATCTCTACATCATAAGCGTTTCTCCTAAGGTTAAATGGCAATAGTGAAGTCCCTCGGGCCTATTCCTGGAGGTAATTTGAAAAAAATGCTATCCTCTACTATTACTGCAGGAGTTCTTTTTCCTGATGGCTTGGCTTTCTGTTTCCTTTCTTTTCATTCTGCTTGCCCCACCCCTGATGCTGCCTCACCACTATTCTCTGAAATCCTTTAGCAAATCCCAGAGCTGCAAACATCTGGAAACAATAAATTTGCTGACTGAACATCCATACTCCCTTCCCCTTGTAAGAAGGAGGAAACCTCTTTAGATTGTCTGGGAATAAATTAGTTTTGAAATATGATGCTAGGGAGTGGTCATTCTGTCATGTTTTGAGGCAGGGTCTTTTCTTTTTTCAATAGTAAAGGGTAAAAACACCTGTATCTTTCTCATTCTCTCTTTAATCTAGAGCCCAGAGTTGTCACTTGTTACTGTACTGAAAAAACAAACTCCAGCTTGGCTGGGCATCCCCCGTCCTGTGAAGGCTCTGTTCAGAGATGCAGATGGCATTGGTTAGATGCTGCAGGCCCTATGGACACTTGGTCCTTCTGAAAGAGACACCCTGTTATGGCTGTGGGACCCCAACTCCTGACTGTCTGGCACCCTGTGTTGCTCATGGGGCTGGCAATATGGCACTGGACATTCATTCACCAAACACTGAGCATTTGCCCTGAGCCAGGCAGGTCCAGGGTAGGGTGCAAGCAGAAATAACTTATGTTCCCAGCCTTCACGGGCTTTAGTAAGGGAAAAGACAAGCAGCCCAAAAGTTAAAATACAGGAATGTAATTATGTCTAGGATGCTATGGGAGCATGGAAGAGGGGCAGTCAACTTGTTCTAGGTGGTAGGGGTAAGGAAATTATTTTCAGAGAGGAGGTAATTCTTGGGCTTGAGACTTAAAGGTTGAGGAAATGAAGCCAGATGACATGAACCCAGACAGAGGGAATGGCAGAAAACAAAGGTTGTATGTAAGGGCACAGGGGCACAGCCAAAACCCAGGCAGCAGAGGGAGGCGAGAGCCAGACGGTAAAGGGTTTGAATGACATGGAAGGGCTCTGAACTTACACTGTAGGCAGTGGAGAACTGTTGAAGGGTTTTCAGCGGGGGAAGGGGGGAGGGAGTGGGAGGTGGACAGTGCGTATGCATTTATGGTTGGAACGATCCCTCTGGGAGACAGTGTGGACAAAAGATTGAAGGGAAGCTGGATGGGCTTTTCCATCTCAGCCAAACTTGGCTCCTGCTGCTGCTTCTCTGTTCTCTGCAAGGATCCACTGTAACAATAGTGTAGGTAGTTCAGTTGTACTTTCCAGTTCACCCATAGTCAGCTGACCATGACTTGCTTTGTCCTGTGGGTGGGAGAATCTTGGAGTGAATGCTCTTCCTCTCCCCCAAGCCACAGCACTACCAGAGTCCTCTGCTGGGCCTCACCAAAGACAAACAGATGGCAATAACTTTGCCTTTTCACGTTCTAAATGGAAACAGCATGATGATAGTGCTGATTTTTCACAAATCAATCACATCAGTCACATAATAAATGCCTATAATGGCAATCTCTTCATGATTGCAAAAGTTTATTCAGATACCTTTGGGATTTGCTCTGTGGTTTCTATTGTCATCCGTACTGCTGCTTCCCAGGGGGGTCAGGCAATCCCAGTATTGGGGACTTTACTCTGACCTGTTCCATCTGGGTTGTATTATATTTATGGCCCACATGTTTTAAAATCCATCAGGCCTCTCTCTTGTTACTTGGCTGACCTGCTCTACCAGGCCTCTCCAACTTGTCAGCACCTTATTTCCAGTGGGGCACAGACAATGTGGTCTGTTCCCTCTGTGACATCTTTAAGAAAGAAAGAACAAAAGAGCCATCTTCTTCAGGAATAACTGAGTCCCTAATATGAATACTGATGGCCCTAGTTAATTTTGACTCTTCGTTCATAAAATATTGATTGAAGCTTACTCTGCATGTGGAAGCTGGAGATACAATACCAGCCAGACTTAACTCTAGAGGCACTTTTTTCTTAAGAAATTAGAAAAAGTGGGCCAAAAAGTAGGGGGCAGTGTTTCCTCTATTTTTTTCCTTTTGTGTATAGATGGCTTTTATTTTGTGCATATGCATAGATAAGTTGCCGAATTTCTATTGTTATAAAAGGTGGTGACTCTCGAGCCTGTGAGAAGTGCAAGGATCTAATTGATAGAAAGATGTTAGTTTGGGTAAAAAGGTAAGTCAGCAGAACTTCAAGACTATAAAGCAGGGATTCTTAACCGGTTTTTGTTCCAGGAACCCCTCTGCCAGTCAGATGAAAACTTCAGTTTTCATCCTTAATAAGTCCACATAATACTGTGTTTCATTTAATAAATATATTACACTCATACCACCACATCCCCACAAGAATAATGTTTTTTTGAATTTGAAGTCAAGCTCATGGAACCCTTGTTAAGAACCCCTGCTATAAAGGATGTATATATCATTTATGACATATACTCACTTCTTGGTTCCCTACAAAATCTAGTAAGTTTGGCGCTTTGCCTGCCCTTTTAGAGATTTATTCAATAATCAAATAGTTATTGAGGGTCTACCATGTGTCACATCCTGTTGGTGGCTTGTATAGCACCATATATATATTTATATCTGATTCCTGAGAACTCTTAGCTGATAATTTATATTAACTGATATTTTGTCAACCAACAGCAATAACAGTGCTGTCAGTCTCATTTATATGGCACTTTTTTATTATGACGCATTCTCACATATCTGTTTTAAAGTCTTCATGTTTATGTTTCTTACATGATCCCTGAGAGTTTGTTAGGGAAGGCATTTGATGTCTAGACTTGGTTACACAGACTGCACCATAGAGGCAGTACAATTTGTATTGTTATCCCATTTACTTTGGAGACCTTTGCCTAGAGGAGGCAGTTGTCCTAAAATTAGATACTTTCAAAATGAATCTATTATCTTTAGCAAACTATTCCTGGAATGGGGGGGGGAAACTAGAGTAACAGCAAAACTAAATTGTCTGTGATTTGGCTGCTGAATATACATATCAGAAGATGAGTTACTTAGTATGGCAAAAGGACTGGTTATTGGTGTAAGTGTGGACCCTAGTGCTTAAGGGTGTATAGTAAGGAAATAATGTTAGATGGTTTAGAAGGTAAGTGTAAGACTACGGCATGCTGTTTTAGAAGCTGTTCTTCACTCCGTGAACAGGTCCTGAAATACAGGAAGATCTCCAACATGGATGAGGAGGTGATACGTAGAGAGATGTTTGGAATCTGTAAGGACTGAAAATAACTTTATTTTACATTCAGGCTTGATTGATATTCTGGCTGGGTATAGAATTCCAGGTTGGAAATCATTCCCTCAGGCATTTGAAGCCATGGTTCTATTATCTTCCAGCTTCCAATGTGCCTGCTCATTGCCGTTTAAAAAAAATTCTAGTGAAAATTTCAAACATACAGCAATGTTGAAATAATTTTTACCATGAACACCTATATACCCACCACCAAATTGCATCATTTAAAATTTTATGCTTTTTTGTCACACATTTATCCGTTTATCCTCAATCCATCTTTGATGGAATTCAAAGGAAATTACAGACTTTAGAACCTTTCTGTCTGAACATTTCACTCTGCATATCATACTTAAGACTTCACTATATGTTTGCGGTTTTTATCTTTTGATGTGAAATTTGCATACTGTGTATGTTATGCACAAATCTTATGTGTGATGTGAGTTCGTTGAGTTTTAACAATCCATACATCTCTGTATTTGGACTGTTGATTTTTTGATACATGTCTTGATTCTTCTAGCTAAGAATGATAAAATCTCTGGTCCTGAAATTTCATGATGCCATGTCTTGTTTTGGGTCCTTTTTTAATCATTGTGCTTGGCATTTGGGTGGGTTCTTCTGATCTGGAAATTCATGTCCTTCATTTCTGGGAAGTTTTCTGATATTATTTCTTAGATAATGTTGCTCACTTTATTGTTTGAGTATTTGTTTACCCAGACAAATCCTCACATTTTCTTGTACAGTGTTTTATCTCCCTGCCTTTTTATTCAACTTTCTGGAAGATTGCCTCAATTTTATCTTCTACTTTTTCTGTTGAATTCTTTATATATTTGGTCAGGTTTTCTTGTACAGTATTTTGTCTCCTATTTATCCCTCTGCCTTTTAATTCAACTTTATGGAAGATTGTCTCAATTTTATCTTCTACCTTTTTTATTGAATTCTTATTTATTTGGTCACATATTTAATATTCAAGAGCCCTTCTTCTCTGAATTTGTTTATGATCTATTATAGTTTCATGATGCAATACCTTCTCTTAACTTTCTGAGACTATCTCAAATATCTGATGATCCTTGACTACCTGATCATTTTTTTTTTAAGATTTATTTTATTTATTTCTCTCCCCTTCTCCCCCACCCCTCATTGTCTGCTCTCTTACATCCATTCGCTATGTGTTCTTCTGTGTCCTCTTGCATTCTCAGTGGCACCAGGAATCTGTGTCTCTTTTTGTTGCATCATCTTGCTGTGTCAGCTCTTTATGTGTGCAGTGCTCTCCTGGGTGGGCTGTGTTTTTTTTGTGTGGGGCGGCTCTCCTCGTGAGGCACACTCCTTGCACGTGGGGCTTCCCTATGCGGGGGACACCCCCGCGTGGCATGGCACTCCTTGTGCATGGCAACATTGTGCATGGGCCAGCTCACCGCACAGGCCAGGAGGCCCTGGGTTTGAACCCTGGACCTCCTATATAGTAGGTGGATGCTCTATCAGTTGAGCCACATCTGCTTCCCTACCTGATCATTTTTTAAAAGTGAGAGACTCAAGGGAGTTATTGCTTAATGGGTAAAGAGTTTCTGTTTTGGGTAATGAAAAAGTTTTAATAGTGGAAGGTGGTGATGGCAATATAGTATTGTAAAAGTAATTAATACCACTGAATTGTACCTTTAAAAATGGTTGAAGTCGCAAGTTCTAAATCATGTGTTAACACAAAATTTTTAAAAAGATGTGAAGTACTCAAAAGATGAGTGGTAGCTCTGTGCGTGCCTAGGGCATTTTTCCTGGTGGGCTTCATTGTAGGGTAATATGGTGGGATCTGGCTGTTTTTATTCATCCCCTCCTCCAATGTCAGTATCAAAGTTTTTTTCTCTTGGTCTGGTTAGTGTCCTTAGAGAAAATCTTCCAATCGCCTGGAGAGTATAATAAGCCTGTCTAGCAGGGTATGATAAACCTGCCTGCTGAGTGGGGGAGAGGATGTGTGCGTGGAATGTCTCCCTTGTAATTTATGCAGACTTTCATTTAAATCTCTGCCCGCAGCTGTACCTGGAATCTCTTATTCCATATCCTCTCCAGAAGGTAAAACTCTCATCCTCTGCTAGAGTAGGGCAGGTGATCTCAAAGTCTGACCAAGATAAATTCTATGAAGTAGAGAGTTGTCTGGTCAAAGATTACACCAGTGTCAGGGCAGAACATGAAAGAGTTGACCAAGTGCGAGAGGTGTGACACTGATTAATGAGATGGCAGTGCAGGGGATAATAGCTGACTGGGGTCAGTAGCCCAAGCTTTAGAGTCAGCAGAGCTGGAGCTTACCTGATAAACCTGCTGGCTAATTGCGTGGCCTTGGGCAAGTTAACCTCTCAAGCCCTATTTTCTTCACCTATAAAATGGGTAATTATGGTACCTGCCTTATTATGTAGTAAGACTATGATGGATTCATGTAAAGAACTTGAACACAGAAACTAGCTCAGTAAAATTCCTTAATAGTTGGCATTTAGTAATTTCATTTCACGATGAAAATAATATTTGTAATTGTTTATTTGATAAATTAGGACAGCATATCAATTTCTGAGAGAAATTCATCCTACTCTGAAGGGTTTTTTAAAGTCCAGGTGTTACTTTCCAGTTGCCTATTTTTTCCTCTATTTTTATATAAATAGATGCTTTGCTTTTAAGAACACAGTTTAAACGTTGTTGAAACGTACAACAAAATGGGGGAAAATATTGAACTTGTAAATGTACAGTTTATTAAAGGCAAATGATGATTGTTATTTACAGAAGAATCCAAACCTCATTTAAATATGAAAAGCACATGGGGGCCAGTGAGCAAGAGACTTGCATTCAAATAAACTGAACATAGACGTAGTATCTGGTAATCTTTGGAAGAAGTTGATGAAAAATATCCTACAAGTCTGAATAAATGTTCCAGATAGTATAAAACACTAATTTAGCTCCAATATCTGTTCCTCTTATTTGAAATTGTAATGTTGGCCTTTTGGAAGTAAACCTGGCTATCTTCACTCCCTCACCCTTGAAATATAAATATGGCATTAAGATCCAGACATATTAAAATCCATGCGGGGCCGGGTGAACAAGTGTACTGACCAAGCCCGCTCTCATTCCCAAGAAAGGGAAAATGCAGAGAACGTGTGCTTCAGAGCATGGTTGGTGTTTCCCAGCATACGTTTTACAGATCTTGCATATTCAAAAACACAGAACCTTATCATGGCTTTGTCACCTGGATGACAAAAGATAAAAGGGGCCTGCTGCCCTCAGGATTTCTCACTGATGGCTCTTTGCTTTGTTCTCCGTGGATTCATCCAGGGAATGATGCACTTTTTGGTGGTTGGGAGATGGTGAGGGTGAGGTTGTTAAATAAAAATGTCATTGCTCCTGCTGCCCCCCTACAGAATATCTGAATTCACATCATCCCAGTATGGTCTGAATTAGCCTATTTCTTAGCCACGTTCTTCCTTAAAGAATCACCTGTAAGATGATTCATCTGTAAGATGAAAGCAAGGAAGCCTTACTGCCTGTTTATTTTGCCTTGAGTAAGGGAGTCTATTAACACCAGCCTTTTTGAATTGTCCCTTGATTTGACATGCCAGAGTTTCTAACCTCAGGTCAGTGCGTCCTAGGAAGATTCTGCATCTGTGGGAGCTGGGCATCTTTAGGTGGCAGAAGGACTATTATGAGAGGGGACTGACGACCATGGGCATGTGCTGAGGGAAATCGCTTTTAGGTAAAGCTTATAAAGAGGTTGGCGGTCAGGAAAGGGCTGCAAACCCCTAAGAAAGTGTTGGTAGGCCCCCGGGAGTTTGGGTAGGCCAGTTGAAGGTTGCTGTTCTAATTCACAGGCCCACAGATGAGGAAATAAGCGGATCCTAGGTGGCTGCTGAGGCCAAGGGTGTGGGCCACAGAGGCAGGTTTGGGTTCAGCCTTGTTCAGCGCCAAGAAACGGCGTTTCTCGGCTGAGTGGGCTCGTGCGTTCCGAATCTGCCCATGTGTTGTGGTTGCCTGCTCTTGCAACATGATCTCATTCATTTACGAAATATAGGCACAGCAGCCTTTGCCTGTCGTTTCCAAGCAACATCTTTGCAAACTATATTTACAGTAAGTTTTATCCCCCTCTGCTGGCTTAAATCATTTTTGCAGACTTCCTTCCTTCTACCCATTTGTCCTAGATTTTTAGTGCTAAGAAGACCTTAAAGATCACAAATCAAAACCACTGGTGTTCTCCCTCATTTGTGCATAAAGTTAACACAAATGTGATGGAAGCTTTTGCTTCTACTTGTAGTACATTGTCTAAAACCTCTTCTTAGATCTGTTTGACCTTCATCTTTTGACTAGTAGGACTGCAGGTGAGGCATTTGGCAGCCTGACTAGCAAGGCTTTGGTTTGCATGTGGGGTTCCTGCTGGGGAGACCCTTTGGGGCACCTAATTATGTGCATTTATTTCCATATACTCTGGAAGCTCAAATTAAGGAAACTTTTAGTATATCACTTCAAATGGCTCCCATGTTGGTTTCTATGTACCTTAAAGCACATTTCTTGTCTTACCGCAAGCCTAGAAGCCGAGTCGAGGACCCTGCTGTTGCAGGCTTGCAGGGTCTCAGTGGTAGGTTTGGTGCTGGTGTGATCCCTGTGTCTGTCAGCATGCGTGTAGCCCTTCTCACATTCCTCACTGGCCAGCGGGCCACCGGTGCTGCGTTTCCTCCAGACGCTGATGTGCTCCTCTGACCCTGCCCGGCTGCTTGCTCCTTCTGAAGCTCTTCTTCCCTCTTGGGGCTCCCAGAGAGCCTGACACTCTGCCTCTCCCAGAATTCTCTCCCTAACCCGGTCCAGCCCCCCACAGCCCTTCTCCAGCCATCCTCCTATCTTGCCTTGCTGTTACTGTGGCCAGCATCTGCTCTCCTGCAGGGTCCTGCCTTCCTCAGGGACCTCTGCAGTATCATCATTCATTCAAGTGTTTATTGAGGGTCACCTGTGTGCAAGCCCTGTGCCCTGCACAGGGAATAAAGACTACACTGAGATGTGCTCTCCACCCTGAAGTCGCTTGCTGTCTTTGAGGAAAGAGACAGATAAAGCAACAACCCAGCACAGTATAGTAAGTGTGGAATGTTCCAGGAGCCCAAAAAAAGGTGTGGGTGAGGGCTGTCAAGGAAGGCCTCCCAGAGGAGGTGGCAGTTGAGCTTAGTTTTGAGGGTGCAGTAGTAAGTAGTTGGCAAGATGAAGGAGGAAATGGGAGTGGGTATTCCAGACAGAAAGAACAGCATTTCCAATGATGCCCACGAACCACTGCCTTGGGGGTGCTCCATCTAGTATTGTGGTGGGTAGCAGAGAGGAAGCTTTCTGGGGTTGTGGGACATGGGGCCCGAGGAGGGGTCACAGCCGGATTTTGCAGGGCCTCATGCTACGCCACGGAAGCTGGTGATATCATCAAGGCTATGTGAAACCAGTGAAGAATTAGCAAGGGAGAGAAGTCATCCATTTGTATTTATGGACTCTCACCCTGAAAACCGCAAGGAGGAGTGATTGGAGGAGGCCAGGTGATTGGAGAGAGACTCTTTAACATGGCCCAGGCCAACTCATGGGGCCTACATCAAAGTCATGGGTAGCAAGAGGATTTCCTGCAGTGCTGCTTCTACTTTCATCTTGACAATGTTCAACCCTACCCCACCTTTTTTTCATCAAAACCAAGGAGCAGGGGTCAAACTGCAGCCCACAGGCCAAATCCAGCCTGCCACTTGTGTTTATACTGTAGCAGAGCTAAGAATAGATTTTACAGTTTAAAGTGGTTGGAAGAAATGAAAAGAATATTTTGTGACACCTGAATGTCAGTGTCCATAACATTTGCTTGCAAGATAGCTATGCTCACTCATTTATGTATTGCCTGTGTATGCGTATGTGCTACAACGGCAGACTTGAATAGTTGCAGCAGAGACCTTGAATAGAATAGTGGCCCACAAAGTCTATAATATTTACTATCTGGACCTCTATGGAAAAAGTTTGCCAATCCCTAAACTAACACAAAGACTCCCAAGTTCTTCAACCTCTTTACACCAGCACTGTAGGAGCTCCTTCCCCCTGGGCACTATCCTTTCAGGGAGATCCTATTGTGCTCCTGTCTTACTTCCATCTCTCCATGGCTTATTCTTCCACTTTCACTCACTCCAGTAATTTGATCCTTTCAAGATCACCAGGTTCTGCCACTTCAGATACCCTCATTGTACCGACTTTTGTCCATCTGGCTCAGTTCTTGGTCCTAACCACCATCTTTTGCTGTGCTGGTAGAGAGTCAAGAGTTTGGTCAACAGAGCTTGCTTCAGATACCTCTTCTCTTCCCTCAGGTGGATTCTAGTGCTGCTGAATAGCCATGGCTTGCATTCTCCTCACTGACCTTCCCACCCAGCATTCCCTAGATCCCTACCTCTTCCTCTGAGTCTCGGGAGATGTCCTTGCTCTCTACGGAAAGAATTGGAGGCAATACACAAAAACCTCTTCATTTGTTCTTCCTTCTGCTTCCAAGCAACTAGACACAGATTTGCTCATTCATTTCTCTTATCACAGAGAAAGTGGCATCTCTTTTTCCAGAGCTAATCGTTCTGGGGAGTGGATGTGGCTCAAGAGGTTGAGTGCCTGCTTCCCACATGGTAGGTCCCAGGTCTGTTCCCAGTGCCTCCTGAAAAATAACAACAAGCAAATATATGAAAAAAACCAACTCACGGGAGTCAATGTGGTTCAGTGGTTGAGTGCTGGCTTCCCACCTACAAGATCCTAGGTTCACTCCCCGGCCCCAGTATCTCAAAAACAAAACCAAGCAAAGCAAAACAAACTCCTTGTTCCACCTGTGCTCTGCCTCATGTTCCACATCTTTTCTTGGACCTTGGTCTTATGCACCTTTAAATTTTCTCTTGGTTCCTCCTCTGCATTTCAACATAGTCATATCTTCCCTAATCTTGAAAAAAAAATCTTGTTTTTCAAATGTATTGCTTCCTCTACTGTTCTGTTTCTCTCCTTTGACAATAAATGCTTTCAGTACTCTGTACTTTCAGGACTTTTAGCTGGTCCTCAAAGTTTTATTCATAAACTGTTTTCATCTTAAAAAATCTCATGTCCCCTATACATCACCTTCTATATAGATAACTCTAAGTCACAGCTCCAGCCTGAAAATTACTCCCAAACTGTTGTTCTTCATCTTCAAGTACACCTGAATACTTTCATTTGGGGGCTTTCTCTGTCATCGCAAATGAAGAATGTTTAAAGTGAAACTTGTTTTTATCTCAAGTTATCTTTCTTTCATGTCTCACCTCTTTTCCTTAATGTCACTTCCACTGTTTCAGGATATCTGGCCTAAAACTTTCAAGTCATTACTGTCTTTTCTCTCTCCTTTGCCTTTAAAAAAAAAAATTATTTGGCTTCCAAGTCTCTACTCCTGATTTCTAGAAGGTGTTCATTCCTTCCCATTTTCATTGCTAAGTCTTTGGGCTCAAACCCTCAAGGTTTCCTTGTTGCATACTCATGTATTGCTGGGCCCTCTTACTGATCCCTATGTGTCCTTTCTGCTTAGATGATGCCCTTGGCTGTTCAGGCATGTTTAGTGGTCTTCTGATTACCCACAGAGCAAGTTCTAGAAGCTGGCATTTCGAGTCATCTACATACAGGCTGGCCTTCTCTCTGACTCCTCTGCATTTGGACCTTTCTAGTGCAACCACTGTGATCTCCTCTCAGACCTCAAGTGTCCTTTGGTCCTTGACATGTTCTGAAACATCCTCTCTGTGGCCTCCTCTATTTACTTCCAAGTCCCGCCTTGTTCTCCAAGGTCTGGTTCAAGCCATAATTTTCCCTGTGAAGCATATCCTGCCGTGACACTCTCGTGGTTATGCTACGGTGGCAATTGGTTGGTATTCTTTTGTGACATCTCTTGTGTTATGACTTAACTATTTAATCCTTGTTTCATCTTTCACAAGTGTCTGCCTTTTTCTCAAATCCTAGGTATCAACAGTACCTTGCACACAGATGCTTGCTGAATTGCTTTGGTTCAAATGCTGGCATGATTTTAGGTCAGAAGTTAATGCCCCCTTGTCAGTGCTCCCTGTGTCTTTTACAGTCCTTGGATTACAGAGTTAACTATCTTGTTTGTGTGTGTGTGTGTTTTAGTTACAGATCCCTAGTGTGAAGGGCTTCGATTTTGCTAAGCAGCATCTGGGTCAGCACAATAAAGACGACATACTGATTATTCATGAGCCAGCACCGCTGCCAGGACCTGTGAAGGATCACACCACCCCCTCTGAAAATGGAGACGTGCCAAGCCCCAAGTCAAAGATCCCTTCCAAGAACATCCGTCACAGAGGAAGGTTATTATTGGGCATTTTGTATTCTCTGTGTTGCAGAGCATGTTTCTGTATTCAGTTTATCAATTTCTGTATTCAGTTTATCAATTCTGAGATTGACGATAAGTTGCTCAAAGTTAACATGAGCCCTAGAGTGTCTGTGGTCCACTCCAATGGACTACCAAAGATGATTGCATGATTTCTTCCCCAAAAGTGATTTAAGGTCATAAATTGCTATCTGAGATGATTTGGCAGTCCCCTCAGGACTTGACTAGGAACTGACCAGCTCTGGAGTATATATTTTGAGGTGAATAAGTTAGACCCTCTGGAAGTAATATCAGAAGTATTGTGTAAAAAATGTACATGGCACCTGATCCAGACTCAGCCAACATTACCTTCTCTACCCTTGCCCATTATGATAGCAGGTGGCTATCTCTTAACTGATGGTGACCTTCGTCATGTCCTCCTGGTTTTGCTTTGTTTTTCTCCAGCTACTCGTGTTGTCACCTTTGTTAGCATGTTTGCGTAGGACTCTTCACTGCCTCCTCCTTTCCCAGCGCCACATTCCCAAAATCCGTTCCATTTCTCCTATCAAAGTAAAGTTCATGAGGAGTTGTTGGTTAATAGCCTCCAGAAGTCCCTATCACCCTCTGATCCTGAGAGAAGAGCTACAGCTCTGTTAAGGAGGCAAAATTCAGAAATAGGTTTTATTAAGTTGACTTTGGGTCATAGCACCATCAGACTTGGCCTACCAGAGTTACACATTATCAGCCTTCCTTTGAGTTCTTGAACTGTTAGTCTTGGTTATTTTCTGCTAAGAGGGAGAAAGTGTGTGATCATACTGACATTTAAAACTGTGTCATAGTTTCTGAATTACCTGAAAACCTACCCCAGGGGTTATGGCCTAGTTTTAAGAATTTAATAGATGCTAAGAAAATGAATTATGTAGAGTGGTGTTACTTGCTTAATTATTTGTCAGGCTAAGAATAAATTAAATCATCAAAGATTATTTAATAAGTTAGTAAAATTTTGCATAGCATTTTTCTCCTCAGTAGTCTCATCCCAAACATTTAGCCACAAAATCTCAGTAGTCTGCATAGTTAGTATATTTTAGCATTCCCCAGGGGCACCAGAATATTTTGGCATTTTACATTGCAGTTTAAGCCCAGGAGCCTGAAGAGAAGGGATGCTAACTGAGAGAATTTTTACTAGCCCGGTGTAACCTGGGTTCCGTGATATCCTTGCTTTTTATTTTTTTAATTTATTTTTATTTTTTTATTTTTTATTTATTTCTCCCCCCTCCCCCCAGCCCCATTGTCTGCTCTCTGTGTCCATTCGCTTTATGTTCTTCTGTGCTTGCTTGCATTCTTGTCAGCGGCACTGGGAATCTATGTCTCTTTTTTGTTGTGTCATTTTGCTGCATCAGCTCTCCGTGTGTGCAGCACAACCCTGGGCAGGCTGCGCTTTTTTTGTGCGAGGTGGCTCTCCTTACAGGGCGCACTCCTTGCGCGTGGGGCTCCCTTACACAGGGGACACCCCTGCGTGGCACGGCTCTCTGCATGCATCAGCATTGTGCGTGGGCCAGCTCACCACATGGGTCAGGAGGCCCTGGGTTTGAACCCTGACCTCTCATGTGGTAGGCGGACACTCAGTTGAGCCAATTCCGCTTCCCTCCTTGCTTTTTATATATGGAATCAAACCTTGGTAGTGGTTGTTGCCTTTGTCTTGTAAGTATAGGCTCATTCCAAAGATATGGAGTTATTTTGGAGATGAAACTTGGGTGGAAGCTCTTGGAGTGACTGCAGAACTAACCCAGACTCCTAGGGATTTTGAAGATCCAGTAAATTGTGAACTAGGTCTGAACCCCAGATCCTCTCTATCTGGATCATGCTGGAAATATCCAGAAATGGCCCAGGACTAGGAGCTGGGACTTGCTCTCTAGTAGCTTTCTACCACCTGTTGAAATGCAGCCTGCTAAGCCAACAAGCAAGCCGTAGGAAGAGGAGCAGTAGTCACGAGATCCTTGATGATGCCGTGCAGAGAAATAGTTGTTCAGAATCTTTTGTTTCTACCCCTTTTTGCCTGGAAGCCTGGTTTCCACATCTATATTAATGTGATCTTTTTCTTTTTCTTATGTTTATGATTTGCTTTGTGTCTGCAGGGTTTCTCCCTCGGATGCTGACTCTACAGTCAGTGAAGAGTCCAGCGAGAGGGAGGCAGGAGACAAGACATCAGGGGCCCTCACCGAGGGCAGGCCCCCCAGGGCCCCACAGAGTGGTCTGTGACTTTTCTTTTTCTCCAAATTAAATGAGCAATTATAAGATTCTGATAGGTTAGGATTTTACACTGTTTCAGATGCTGAGCATCCTGTAAAAATCCATGAAAGGGAGGGTTTGGTGTGGTGAATTCCTCAGCATCAATTGCCACAATCAAACATTGTACTGGGTGTCTGCTTTGAGGTGGGGGCTGTGCTAGATGTTAGAGAGCCACTGAGCTATGTTTTGAGGTTAATAGCCATGTTTCATTCTCATTTAGTCGTAACGAGTTTTCTCCCCCCCAAAACAGGGAGGAATCTAACTCAAATCATAGTCTCGAAAAAATGCCTCCAGGATTCAGTGGCCTTCTTAGGAGCCAGTTCAAGTATTTCACAGCTGGCACTGTCAGAAGGTTGTTGTTCATTTATCTTAGAGCCAACCCTGTTTTGTTTGGTCCTCTTCCTAGCTTTCTTCCAGCTGATAGCTTAGTGTGATCAGATGGTTTAACATATTTGCATTTGAAGCCAGATGCTGTATCTTCCTAGGCTAGGTATAAATGAGCTTCACCATTCTAAAGGGTATTACCAGGAAACTCATACCCTGTAATAAAATTAAGCCCACGGGTCTTACTGATCTGGGAGCAGTTTTTAGAATGATGATAACGTAGCTACATTATAGTTTAATAGATTCTGTTAATTAAATGTGCTAGCACAGCTGTTATATTTGTTAGGGGCATGGTTATATTTCAGGATTGTGTTTCAGTAATGCAAAAATAATTAGGAGGCCATAGGATATGATTTTTAATGGAAATTTTTAATACTTACACTTTTTGTCACAAATTTCTCTAAATGAAAATGCAGAGCAGAACAAACCATATGCGGTAAATGAATGAAATTGGATGGAACCTGGAGGGCCTGTGCTATCACTAATGCACCGGTGGCCTTGCACGTTGCTGTACCCTTGAGGCCCTGTGGAACTAAGCCAGCTGATCTTTGACATTCCTTCCAGTTCTAAACATTCTTTCTTTTATGATGCTGAGGAAATGCCCCATAAAATAAGGAAAGAGTTTTCTCTTGGGATCCAGTTTCACAGAATTCTTAAAGATTATCCAGCTCCATGGTAACAAGTGTACCATTTCAAAATCTAATTTTGAATCCTGAGAAAGAAATATTTTTTGGGGAAAAGGTCAGTTCTAGATTTTCTCAATTTCTGTTCATTGCTTATCTGAGAAAATCCTGCTTTTCATTCTTGCATTTAACTCCTTGCTGACAGTATTACAGCCAGTATTATTCTGCATGGCTACCAAAAATCAATTATCTCTCTCAACATGTGTTCAGAATCCAAGTGGTAAGCATTTTGTACTCTTCCAGTTTGGGAACTGAAAGTTGACTGTAAAAGAAGATAAGTGGGCTAGATATTTTTATGGATAACGGATGCTCAGATGACTGCTGTTATCATTTAAAGAGACACCAGATTCTGTACATTGTTTTTATGTTTTAGAAAGATAGGTTTCTTACTAAAAATATCAATTCACTTTTAGAAGTGTGTTTACTTTTGAGAAGGGGACATATCATAACGTTCATAGTGCCATAAAATGTTCTGTTGCTTGAGTAGAACTTGAATACTTTAAAAGAATCTGAGTTTTTATCATCACCTTTTTGGACTATTTTGTAAGCACATAAAAGTCCTTTTTTATCTCATAATGAAGTAAAAAGTAATGGAAGCAGGAAGTTGCTTTAGAGCCCTTCTCAGGCCCTCCTCCATGCGGCCTTGGGAACAGTGGCTCCCCTCCCACAGCAGGGGTCACTGCCAGTGGGTCTCTTTCATCTCCTGGGCAAAGCTCTCAAGCTCTAGCTCATGGGGCACTTGAAGGTTCACCTCAGTGGAGTCTGAGGAAAAGCCATTGTTGCAGTTTGGGGCAATTCGAGGTTGTATCTTATGCCCTCCTCAGCTGAACACTTTTTTGAAGGTGACTAGACTATGACGCGTGCCCTTATGATCCTCCGTGGACCATCAAGAATTTTATTTACTCAGCTGTTACTGTGTTCATAGTTATTAAATAGTAACGTTATTAGCAGTGGTTAATCTTGAGGAGATGTGAGAAAAGAGATGGGATAGAGAGTTACCTTCCTTGTGTGAAGGAGGCTACATTCAGTGTATTATTGTACTGTTTTTGCTATATCTGCTCAGAATTGTAGTTTTCCTTTCTCTGCTCTTTATCATCAGGAATAGACCAAGTAGGTAAGGATTGCAAAATGCTGGGTACCTACTATATTCTCTCCTTAGGTTGCATGTGTGCACGTGTGTGATTAAGTAGTGTAAACTCATTAATTTGAATTCCACAAGTTCCAAATTGTAGAATTTTACTTAGGAACTGAACTGGCTTTTACTCATGCATGTGCTAAAGAGTTTGCAAAGCAAATTGAAAGTCTTGAGGAGATGGCAGGGTGACTATTTTGACTACATAAAACATTAAAGTTTTTTCAAGTAATTTTGGAGCACTCATTTATAAAATGGTTGAGATCACAAATTGGACTAATTATCTTTTCATTAAGGCAGATACCAGAGGCATTGTCAAGATAAAATTTTTAAAATTTAGTTAACGTGACTGGAGTCATTTAGTCATCCAATTGGCAAATCTTTGTGAAGTGCTTAAGTGCTGGGATATGACGATGACAAAGAGATGAATATGACCCCTTCTCACAGGATGTTAATGTGTATCACTGGCATTTTTAATATTGCAGTTTGACTGTATTTACATATAGATAATGAAATGATATTTCTTTTTAAAATGTTCTGTTTCTTTGGCATTTCAGTAATTCAGGCTGCCCTTTCCTCTGTCGTTATGCTTTGATGACACTATCCTATATGTAATTTCTACCATTGCCTTTTTTGTTTGTTTGTTTTATAATATTTGAACAACAAGGGATTTTTAACCCAAAGTCCATACTTACCTTAAGGCAGGATTCACACAGCATTAAACTCTACATGTCCAGTGAATTTTCTATTGGTCATTATTAACCAGGTAGTTTTAAAAAAATATTTGTGCAATGCAGAGCAAGATATAAAAAGAACCTAGTTTTTCTTTTGCTTTTAAAAAATTCCCTTTTCCTTTTTTCTTTTTTAAAAATTTCAAGCAAGTATATTTAAAAAAAACCCTCTTTCAGCCATTTCAAAGGGCTCAGTTCTGAGCAGTAAGAAAGCTTGACGATTTTAGGTACTTCTTCCTTTCCTGTCCTCCCCTTAGCCCGTCAGCTCCATTGAGAGAGGCCTAATGCCTTTGCAGCCCCTGCTTCTCAGGTGAATTATAGAGCGGGGTCCATGACCATGGAGGGGAGGGGACGGGATGGGGTGTGGGCAGGAGCCCAGTCACGGGCTTACGGCTCCCGTACCTGACAAGGCTGGCAGCACAGTGGCCAGGGCCCTTTTCTTTCTCTGCCACCACTTGGAGCTCCCTGCCACCCTCGTTTTTTTACTATTCTGAAGGAAAGTGATCTTCCCTTCAGGTATCAGTAGCTTAATGGCTACCCTTGTGACATTTGCTGTTACATTATAAGTTGGGGTTGGTAAGGCTACCCATCTGTCAGAGCTAATTATCTCCTTTTAGGCATCATGCCTGCAGCATGAGTAGCTGCCGGGAGATCAGTGGTGGTGCCTGGCTGCACTTGGTTGCACAGGCGGGCTCCCACCAGGCCCGGGTCAGGGAAAGGAAGCCTGAGATAACCCGAATCCATGCAACTGAGCCTTATAATCAACGGAGAGACGTCATTTATTCAAATAGTTATGTAAATAATTTCTAATCACTTGGGATAGCGATTGAATACGGTTCAAGTTGAGAGGAAATATGAAGACTTCCATACCACTGACATGTGCTCCCTTATATAAAATATCAATTACTATTTCTTACTGCTTTGCTCATCCTTTACCTTTTTTACAACAAGGAGAAACCTTTGTATTTTCTACTGATGCTGGGATTTCAAATCCTTTGCTTAAAAACCTTTTCTGCGTGCTCTCACTCCTTCTGTGGCTCTGCTTCGGATACCTGATTGTGGCTTGTCAGAGGGAGAGCATTAGTTGATCTTCTTAGGTATCCAGCTGGCTCTGTACAGCACTTTCTATCTACTCAGCCCCTCATCATCTCTTTTTTAAAGTGGGAGCTAATTCCCTGCCAGCAGAAGCTTTTTCTTTCCATGCCTCTTCAATTTTGTTTTCTTTCTGCATCAGAACTGAAAAGCCAAAAATGTTCACTGTTAACCGATACAAGCCTGCCTCTCCACAATCCCATCTTTTTTTCTCTCAATAGTATGGCATTTCCCTGGCAACCATAATTATACCACTCCAGCAAGCTCCCTCCCAAAAGACTGCTAAGACTCAGAGCTGCTATTAAACACTCTCCTTTTAAGTTCTATAAATTGGTTATTGACTAAGCAACTTCAGACTCCTGGCCTTTACCTTTTCTTACTGAAGACTTTGGAAATGCATGTACAGAAAGCAGAGCCATTTTTGACAGAAAGGGTCATACTGGCTCCCAGACATCTTTTCGAAGGGAATTTGTATTTTCACTGGGGAAGCTGAAGAAGATGATACTTAACCCAGAAAATTTATGCTCAGATAGTGAAATTTGAAGTACTCTGCCACTAGAGTGGCAATGTATTTTTAGTCAAGGGCCCTTCCGAGGATTCTTTACAGAATAATCTATAATTTTGATTATTTTAGTACTTCTTTAGGGTGACTAGTTTTGCTGTTCCCTGTTTCAGTGCCCCCACCACCCAGTTCAGGGAATGAGCAGCACTCATCGGCCTCCATCTTTGAGCATGTGGACAGGATTTCCCGCTCCTCAGAGGCTAGCCGGCGGGTCCCCAGTAAGATCCAGTTGATTGCCATGCAGCCAATCCCAGCACCACCAGTTCAGCATCCCATACTGGCCGACCGAGTGGCAGAAACCAACAAAATCAACAAAGAGGTATTTGTTCTTAGTAAAAAAGTACCTTAATAAAAATCTTACATTCTGATTTGGTCAGGGCTTCAAGATGAGTGAAAGTTCTAGTGACAAAAGGGTATTAGAGGTATGCTGACAAGTGTTCTTAATTCTACATATTAAACTTGGTTGTTGTTTTTTTTCCCAGATGAGATGTTGTTCGAGGATATTGTTAGCCTCATTAGAGATGTGCAGAAAGGAGTTAACATAACAGGACTGAGGCTGTGATCCTTAGAAAGGCATTGCAAGGTTTTCTCCTGGCTGGCTGGGAACTTGGGTTTCAGGAGTGTTCCTGCACTCTTAGAACTGCTGAGAGTGACTCACTGTGCCTAGACTGCTTTTACAAACAATTCGATTACGCTAAACATCTGCTTTCCCTCTGGGAACCTAGAATTTCCTTCTGGGAGCCAGGCAGGAAGTCCCCACGTGACTAGATCCCAACAAAAGCCCTGGGCACTGAGTCTAATGAGAGTCCCTGGTAGATAGTTTTCATATGTACCGTCACAACTCATTGCTGGAGGAATTAAATGTGTCCTGTCTAACCTCCCTGGCAGAGGACCCTTCAGAACTTTTGCCTGGTTTCCTCTGGGCTTCACCCCATGTGCCTTTTCCCCTTGCTGGTTTTGTTTTATATCCTTTTGCTGTAATAAATTTGGCCATGACTACTATTTGCTGAGTTCCGTGGGAGTCCTTCTGGTGAATCATTGAACCTGGAAGTGGTTTGAGGGAACCCTGACACAGCATATTTTGTGATCCCTGCTAGGTCTTTATTCCAATGAGTCCTGGAAGAGTGGGCTGGATCCACTTTCCTGTCACCACTTCTCAGGAGCCCTAGTCCTGCATGGCCCCAATCCTAGACACCGTCAATCTCGTAGTACTTGTGTCTGTAGAACTGCCATGTGCAAGCACCGTGGGGTGGGCTCTCCATCGGGTGGAAAGAAAGAGGAGATTGGATTTACCAGGCTTGTGGCCTCCTGTAGGCTCACAACCAGAGGACACATATCAACGTTCTCTTCCCATAGTGTCTTTTTCGTGTGTTATTTGATACATGGATACAGGTATAAGTAATATATATGTTGATAGTAAGGCAGAATAATAAAGTAAAAATCTATGCATTTACCACCCAATTTAAGATCTAGAACATTACCAAAACTGTTGTGCCTGTGTGCTCCACACATCTAAACTTAAAGGAAGCCCTTATGTTTTCTTAGTAAGAGGTTCTGGTAGAAATTCCAAGCATATCTTGTCCCTCTGCAGGGAATTTATATGACTTAAAGAACAGTTAGAGCCTGATAGAGTAAGAGAGACTCTTAATCCTGCTGGTGGTGGATTACCAAGAACCTCATCCAACTGGCCTCCTCAGACAATCTCAAAAGAGTACATAGCTTCGGTCTACTGTGGCATTGCCAGTAAAAAGACATCTTACCTTGGGCTGTGAGTCCTGCTCTTTTCTTCCCAGTCAGATTCTGGCTCTGGCCCTTGGCACGGTTGTGCCTACTGCTTCTTCCCATGTCCCTCCCTTGTCTTCAGCTCTGACCCATCTTCAAGGCCTAGTTCAGGTCCCATCAGCCAGTGATGATGTTTCCACGTATATGGATACCTCCACCTCAGGGAGGGCCCATGCCAGAGAACTCGTTTTGGTAATATGAGTTTGTTATTGGTAAAAGGACGGCCTATTGTATAATGCACATATTTTCTTTGAGTCTGACATTCCTTTTTTAATTATTTTTTTATAACAGTGACATACATAACAAAATTTGCCCTTTTTTAAGTGCACAATTCAGTGGTATTAATTCCATTTATAGTGTTGTGGTACCATCACCACCTCGCTTACCAATACTCTTTTCATCCCCCTTAACAGAAACTCTGTACCCATTGAGCAATAATCGTGTTGTTCTTATTCAGATACAGACTGCTCTGCGGCATAAGTCAGAGATCGAACATCATCGAAACAAGATCCGGCTCCGTGCCAAGCGCCGTGGACACTATGAGTTCCCAGTGGTGGACGACCTGTCCTCAGGCGACACCAAAGAGCGGCACCGGGTGTACCGCCGGGCGCAGATGCAGATCGACAAGATCCTGGATCCCACGGCCAGTGTGCCCTCCGTGTTCATAGAGCCCAGGAAGAGGTGGGGAGAGGTCCGGGGGGCGGAGGCAGGGCTGGGGTGGGGCTGTCTTGACCTCCATGTGTCGCTAGTGACCCACAGAGGCAAAATGAGGCACCCTCTGCTTCTGGATTACCTGTGTTACAAGAGCCTCATGCATCTTTACGTGGAAAGTCTCTGAAAACCAGTTAAAGAGGTTTACCCGCAGGAAAGCTGTGCCGGTTACCAGGAGGACTCTTTTCTGGCTTCAGTCCTCATGGTCACTGCTTGCAGGCTCTCCTGCATCTCCAGCAGCCTGGGATTTAATTTGCTCCCTCAAGTTCAACACGTCTGCAGTTGTGTTCATCTTTTCCTTCCCAAGCCACTTCTTCTGGCAGCCTCCTTGGCTCTGACTCTCCTCTCATCCCTCTCTCTCTCTGACTCTCCTCTCATCTCTCTCTCTCTCTCTTTTTTTTTTAAGATTTATTTATTTATTTCTCTCCCCTTCCCCCCCCACCCCGGTTGTCTGTTCTCTGTGTCTATTTGCTGAGTCTTCTTTGTCCACTCCTATTGTTGTCAGCGGCACCGGAATCTGTGTTTCCCTTTGTTGCTTCATCTTGTTGTGTCAGCTCTCCGTGTGTGAGGCGCCATTCCTGGGCAGGCTGCACTTTCTTTCCCGCTGGGCAGCTCTCCTCATGGGGCACACTCCTTGCGCGTGGGGCTCCTCTACGTGGTGGCAGGGCACTCCTTGTGCGCATCAGCACTGCGCATGGGCCAGCTCCACACGGGTCAAGGAGGCCCGGGGTTTGAACCGTGGACCTCCCATGTGGTAGACGGACACCCTAACCACTGGGCCAAGTCCGCTGCGCTCATTTCTCTCTTCTCCTATTTTCATCTTCTTTATTTAGTCCCCCAGGTTGTAGTGCCTGGCTCACCTCTTCCTCCTCCCCTTGGTCCCCTGCCCCCCACCCCCGGCTGACCTGAGAGCCTGGTCGTACCTTCCCCAGACTCCCATCTTCTAGCTTAGATCCGTTTTGTTTAGACACTGCTCTCATGGATGTCTTTTTCTGTTGCAACCTGCCCTGGCTTTTGTTTCCTGCTACAGGGGAATCTACACTTCTGTGATGGCAGGGCCCTGCCTCTGCATTCCCTCTGCCTTCTGCAGCTCCACACCCCAGACGGAACCTCCTGTCCAGTGGACAGTCCTCTCCTGGGCACCTCATTGCCCCCAAACGTTCTGTCTGTGTGTCCGCATCCCCGTCAATGGCTCCTGGCATGCTTGTGCCTGCATTTTATATCTTCTTCCTCCCTCCCTCCCGTGTCTTAAGACCTGCTGCAGGTCCTGTCTAGGCAGTGATAATATGACCTGCTTAGAAAAGGAATTCAAGGTTCCTTTTCTAAGTGTCTGTGTAACTAAACTATGCCGTGATTAGATGTTGCCTTGTACTGTTCTCCTTTGTTCCATGTGTGCTGGTATCACCTGCTCAGGTGGACGTGAGCTTCCTTAGAGCCAAGAATGTGCCCTAAACATTGTTTATATCCTATGGAGTGTTTAATACAGTGAGCAGCACATCCTAGCTACTCAGAAAATACTTAGTGTTTAGTTAATAAGCCAGTGTCAAGAAGGTTTCTTTCCTGTGATGAGAACTTCTTTTTTTTTTTTCCTGGCAGTTCGCGGTTAAAACGTTCTCCCAAGCCGCGCCGGAAACACCAGGTCAACGGCTGCCCTGCTGATGCCGAGAAGGACAGACTCATTACTACCGACAGTGACGGCACCTACAAAAGGCCTCCCGGTGTCCACAACTCTGCCTATATCGGATGCCCCGTGCGTAGTTCTTTCTCCTACTCTGTAACCAGTGTCAGGTGGCTCTTAGGAGCTGCATCAGTGGGAGAGCAGAGTGAACGGTGGTGGCTGCTGTCCTGCGTGTGTTGATGCCCAGTGGCTTTGCCACATGCAGACACCCCAGGCCAGCTGGGTCGTGAGGTGGGGGTGGAGCGGGGGGTGGTCCTCATAGGAGGCTTGAGTTGTGTGAAGTGGGGTGCTTCTTCATGATACCTTTGGAAACATACTCCATGTTTACCTTTTCTGTATTCAAGTCCTGTCCTCTCAGGTTTCAGAATGAGTATTTCTTGGGGTTCACTGGAAAAGAAAGAAACATCTAGAAGATTCCCCTGCTCAACTCCCCTCTCACCGTGGCTCAGAGGGTTGTTTGGGTTTTTTAGTGGCAAGATGAGGGTTTAGGGTTTTCTCCCCCTACCTATGCATAAATATTATGTTTGCTAATACATTTTTTATTATTTTTATGGAAGAAAGATTGGGCTTAATGGAAATTAAGAAATGAGTAATTAAACTTTTTTTTTCCCACAGAAAGGATCACAGAGTTGCTCGAAATATTAAAGGCAGGCATTGATAGCTTTAAAATGCACACACACACACAGACCCCACTGAGCAGGGAATAAGAGCAAGCCCCCCTGTGGAGCTGTGAGGAATGCACACCCAAAGACAGACACACGTACCCCAAACCCCTCAGAGGAGAGCCAGATGCAGCTAACTCTGGCAGTGCTGGGGAAGCACAGTGCACCCCCAAAACCCTGTGCAAACTCATGGAAGCTGTTCTTGTTTAGAGAGAAACTGTTATTTAGCAAAATACACATCCTTAGGAAAGGGATTTGTGATGAACATGATAACTTTAGAAAATGCTTATGGAACCAGCTGTTGATTTGAGGTTTGTGTTTTTCTCCTAAATTATACAAGTAAATAGCACTGAAAGATAGTAAATATAAAATACAAATGTGTCAAATGCCATACTGACATTAAGCCTAAATATAATGTACTCATGATCCTCTGAAAGAAAACCAGGCTTTTCCTTGAGAGTGGCCAACTTATGGTATTTCTAGTGTCCAAAGGATAGACGGTGACCTTTGCAACCTCCTCATGAGCATTGGTGTAAGGTTCCAGACACTTGGAAGGTCTACAGACTAGACTCCTCTCCTCAGTAGAAGTAACTGAGTAGTTTCTGTTAGTTCCACATGGTTTGCTCCTGAGCTGGAGGACATATCACTGGCTGTCCTTACAGTAGATGGTGCTCTTGTGCTGCTGTTGAGTTTTTGGAAAGGTTTGTTGCTGCCCCATCTCTGATGTGGATCTGGAGACGCTGGACCCTGGGCTCCTGAAGATGGTCAGCTGAGACCTCCTTTTTTGTCTTTGTCTTATGCAGGACCTTTTAGACACTGTTGTGTGAAACAACTGTGTGGAAAGAAGGGGAAGCTCCTTCTTTCCCCTTCCCATCCCTACCCAGCCTGGCTCATTCTCTCCAACTGATCTGTAGGAGAGTCTTTTTCTTTTCCTGCTCCTTCTTTTTCTAGTAGCCCTGTGTTTTGTTATCCAGTGCCATTGAGCTTTGTGTAGGGAATAACCTGATATCCCCCCGTTCTCATTTGCCTTCACCCGTCAGGCTTCTTTTGTGGTGGCCTGGACCATCCTTCTTTTCTTAGTGCAGCAGGTACAAAGATCCCTGCTGCTTCGTCTCCAAGGCTCCTGTTTCAAAGACCCCCTAAAATGAAAATCTCCCTCAGATGGGCTTATATTTTTATATTCGCTCCCTAAAAATTCTGATCCACATACTTTCAAGGATAACACCTTACTTGGAACTCACCCTTTTAAGGTAGTTTTAGATCTTCAGGGTCATACCAGCATCTAATTTCTTTTGCTTTGTTTTGTTTTAATTTTCTTGAATTTTCCACTTTCCCTTCAGAATATCTTCTTGATGGCTGCATTTTCCTAAGGCAAAGGAAATATTCCTGGGTTCCCTAAAATTAGGGTTACCATTATAATTCCCTCCTCTGCAAATTGTGTCCCTCAGGCCTAATCACCCTGCTGCATGTTTTTGTAAATAAAGTTTTATTGAAACTGTCATACCCACTTGTTTGCATACTGCCTACGGCTGCTGAATTGCTTCAACAGCTGAGTTGAGTAGGTGCCAGAGACTGTATGACTCGCAAAGTCTGAAGTATTTACTGTCTGGGCCTTTACAGAAAAAGTTTGTCAGTCCCTGATATAGTTATCATCCAAATCATAACACTTGTGTCAGTGAAAGAGGACACAATTAATTATTATGTTCTCTGATGACTAAAGGTGAAAATGTTCGTGTGAATTTCTGAAGAGTGATGGAGGAACATATTTCTGTACAAAGGAAACTGCACTGAGTAATACCAGTTATCAGACTGGGGTTCAGGAGAATAGAATTCAAATTCCAACCCAGGGATCCTGGGAACATCTCAACTTCTGTAGACCTCAGTTTTCATGTGAGTGTTGTCTATGTGTGAAACACCATGCTAGAAGTCAGGATATAGAAAAATGAGTAGACTTCTTCCTGGCCTGCAGGTTTTGCTGATAGCCTAGCCTGCAAAATGAGGAGGCAACAGAAGATGAAAGAACCGGAAGCTCTAATGTCATGACTCTGTAGCTCATGTCCTTCTTGGCAAGATTTGTGGAGCCAAAGGGTACCTACTTTCCCACCTTCAGAATGTGCCTTTTTTTTTGCCATAAGAGTTGAAACTTCTCTAAAATTGTCACCACTAAGGGTGAGGTTGGCAATGGTTGTAGGTCTTAAGGACTGTCCTCAAGAGTATGTAAGACCTTTCCCCGCAGTGGAATCTGTTTGAGCTTGCAGTTTTTCATGCATGCTAATGTGACTGTACCACTTGGTTCAGCTACCTAGTCAGTTCTGAAACCTCTGCTGGGGATATTTCTTTATTTCTTCTGTCTTTGGAGAAACCTTCTTACTTACCAGTAGGATGTTTTCCCAGACACACTTTTCCTTCTCTCTACCAGGGAATTATTAAACTACCAATGCATGGTCTTCCTTATCTGATCCTGAAGAAAACCAAGAGTTGGAGAAGGGCATGTGTGTGGACCTTTTATCTATCTATCTCATAAGGAAAGGAACACAGGTTCCTTTTGATATTACCTCAGAAATCATAGACCACCTGTGGGGCCCCAAATCCTTTAAAAAAATTCCTGGATGACAAATACCACTTAGTAGAACCTTTCTTAAGATGCCAGTATTTGGCAGAAACAGACTTACTGGGCCCAGCACATAATGTTCATGGGAGGAAGACTGCGGGGTGGGGGTGGGGGGAATAGATTTTGAATAGGAAAGCACCAGGCCCATCTCAGGAAGGCACCTCTTGTTTCAGCAGAACTGGTTGTTTCTGTATAAGCATGAGCACCTGGTGATACTACAGCTTTTGATTCTGTTGAGAGAACCCAGAAATCTGAGTTCTAATATGAAATTTGCAGGTTTTTAAAATACTGGTTTTCTGTTTTTAAAAATTAATTTTTTGAAGTATATCACTCATACATAAACATACATAAACAATAAGTGTATAGTAATAGTTGTGAACTTACAAAACAAACATATGTAACATCATACAGGACTCTCATAACTCACCCTTCCACCAATAACTTGCATTGTTGTTAAAACTTTTTTAGTAATGATTAAAGAGCATTGTCAAAATATTACTACTAACCAAAGTATTTTTCCCTCAACCAACCCTATTATTATCTTTATATCATTTATATATGAACATACATAAACAATTAAGTGTGTAGTAAAAGTTGTGAACTTACAAAGCAAAAATGCATAACATCATACAGGGGTCCCATACATCAACCCTCCACCAACACCTTGCATTGCCATGAGACCTTTTTTTTACAAATTATGAAAGAATATTGTCAAAATCTTACTACTAATCATAGTCCTTATCTTACATTTGGTGTGTTTTCCCCCCAACCCAACCTATTTTTTTTTAAATGTATTTTTTTATGACAGAAGTTGTAAACTTATAAAACAATTATGCACATGTCCAAAATTCCCAAACAACACCCTTCCATCAACACACCACACTGTAGTGGAACATTTGCTACAGATGTTACCGTGTTACCATGCCCATAGTGTACATTTGGCTCACATTTTCCATACTGCCTAATTATCAACACAGTACATCTTGGCATAGATGCAAGAATATTATATTATTACTGCTAACCACAGTCCATAAGTCACTCCAGCTGTATGTATCCCATGCTTTTCCACATAAATGTATTAATGTACATTTGCTCTAGCTCACAAAGAACATTCTTGCATCTGTACCATTAACCACAATTCTCATCCACCTCTTGATTTACTGTGCTATTCAGTTCCTAGATTATTCTCTAGCATTTTGTCATTGGCATTTATATACCTAGACTACCATTTTCAGCCACATCCCCATTTATAAACTAGCTGTTACTATGTGTTACCATCCACTCTATATATTTCCACACTTTTACATTAAAGCTAATTAAAACTTCTGCATACATTAAACATCAGTAGTCCATCTCAGTCCTCCTCTTATCTCCTTTAAGAATCCCACCAGGTCTTGAAGATATTTTCCTACAATTTCTCCTAGAAGTTTTATGGTTCTTGCTTTTATTTTTAGTTTTTTGATCCATTTTGAGTTAATTTCTGGATAAGGTGTGAGGTAGGGGTCCTCTTTCCTTCTTTCAGCTTTGGATAAACAATTCTTTCAGCACCATTTCTTGAATGGACTGTTCTGCCCCAGCTGTGTGGATTTGACAGGCTAGTCCAAAATCACTTGACCATACATGTGAGGGTCTGTTTCTGAAGTATGAATTTGGCTCCATTGGTCTGTGTATCTGTCTTTATGCCAGTACCATGCTGATTTTACTACTATAGCTAGGTAAAAAGATTTAAAGTCTGGAGATGAGGGTTCACTTTTCCTTTTTATATTTTTGGCTATTCAGAACCCCATACCCTTCCAAATAAATGTGATGATTGTGCTTTCAATTTTTTTTTTTTTTATGTTGGTGGACCTTTATTGGGATTACATTGAATCTGTATATCAATTTGAGTAGAACTGACATCTTAATGATATTTAGTCTTCCAATCCATGAGCATGGAATGATCTTCCAGTTCTTTAGGACTTCCTTGATTTCTTTTAACCATTGAGTTGCAGTTTTCTGTATACAAGTGTTTTACATCTTTGGTTAAGTTTACTCCTGACTATTTGAATTTTATCTGTCATATTTTATTTTCACCACTCTTTTGATACTTTTAGTACTTTTATTCAAAAATCTTCATTTCTAGGCTCTCTTTCAGGTCTCTCTCTCCTGTCTTTTCAGGCTCTAGCACACCATTTAGTACTTCCTGAAAATCTGGTCTCTCGCTTAGAAATTCGCTCAGTTTCTGTTTATCTGTGAATATTCTAATCTCGCCCTCATTTTGAAAGACAGTCTTGCTGGATATAGAATTCTTGGCTGGAAGTTTTTTTCTTGTAGTATCTTAAATATATCATATCACTGTCTTCTTGCCTCCATTGTTTCTGGTGAGAAATCAGCACTTAATCTTATTGGGTATCCCTTATGCATTGCTTTTCTCAGAATTCTCTCTTTGTCTTTGGCATTTGACATTCTGATGAGTATGTGTCTCGAAGTTGTCTATTTGGATTTTTTCAGATGGGAGTATGTTGTGCTTCTTGGACATGGATATCTATGTCCTTCAATAGGGTTGGGAAATTTTCTACCATTATTTCTTCAAATATTCCTTCTGACCCTTTTCCTTTCTCTTTTCCTTATGGGACACCCATGACACGTATGTTTCCACACCTTTTGCTGTCCTTTAGTTCCCTGAGACCTTGTTCAATTTTTTCCATTCTTCATCTGTTTGTTTGTATGTTCACTTTCAGAGACCATTTCTTCCAGCTCGCCAATCCTTTCTTCTGCCTCCTCAAATCTGCTATTATGTGATTCCAATGTTGTTTTAATTTCTTTTATTGCCCCTTTCATTCCCATAAGATCTACTATTTTTCTATGCATGCTTTCAGATTCTTCTTTGTGCTCATCTAATATCTTCTTAATATCCTTAATCTTTTTAGCTATCTCATTGAATTTATTAAGGAGATTTGTTTGAACATCTATGATTAGTTGTCTCAACTCCTTTATGTTGTCTTGTTCCTTTAACTGAGCCACAGCTTCCTGTTTCTTGGTATAGGTTGTAATTTTTGGTTTGTGTCTTGGCATCTGGCTTACTAGAGTATTTATTCTGGGTGCAGTTTTTCTCTTTAGGGCTTCCTCCCCTTTCTTCCTTGCTGGTTGTGCAGTAGGATCCAACGTTATAATTGGTGCTGTAAGCTGTGGAGGCTCAAGCTGCCCTCATTGTATCAGGGACCAATGAAGCTTCTCCCAGCTTTCTCCTTTACCAGGGGTAGGGACAGAGTCACAGCTGTGTAGAATAATACAAGTCATGCAGGCCTAGACTGTAGTTACCCAGAGAAATTGATGAAACTTCACGTCCCTTTCTCCCCTGCCTGGGGTTGGGATTCAGGTGTGGGCAGCAGTCTATGCAGTGTGGGTCCAAGAAGACCACAGTTGACCTGGTAGACTTCCAGTTTTCAGTATGTGCCAGCCAAAGGTACCTGCAGTTACCTGGATAGGCTGATACAGGGCCTGACAGCCTCCTCCCTGCCAGAGGTGGGGCTGAAGCCTAGGCTTGGGCTGCAGGCTGATCTGGGTGAAAGAAACTGGTTTCTACTGTACATATGATTTTTAGTCAGCTGGGCTTCCCCTCAGGTTGGGGGTGGAGTAAAAATGGTGGCCACCAGTCTCTTTCTGACTTGGGCAGATTCACATCCCAGCTGTTTCCAGGGTTTTATCTTAGCCAGCCAAATCTACCAATCAATAGCCGAAATCGGAAGCCAACTGTCTCCTCCTCCCCTGTTTTTGGGAAATAGAGGTTCCAGTCCCAGCCACAGAATAGCGCCTGTGGCTGCTTGTGCCACCAGAGTAGGATAATCACCAATCTCTGCTGGCCGATAATTTCTCAGAGAGGCTGGCACAGGACTCCCAGCTTCCTCCCTGCTGGAAGTGGCACTGGGGCCTAGGCTAGATCTGCAATCCGATCAGGATGGAGAGAAGCCGGTCCTCATCAGCACTGGGATTTTCAGTCCGCCCTGTTTCCCCTCATGCCAGATGCAGTGTTAAGATGGCAGCTTCTGGCCTCTTTCTGACTTGGACAGGCTCATACTTTAGCTATTCTCAGGATTATACTGTAGCCTACTGAATTTACTCATCAGTAGCTGAAGTTGGTGCCCAACCATCTCTTCCTCCCCCATTTTGGGGAAGTGGAACTTTCAATTCCAGCCATGAAACACCTCCCAAGGTGACCTGTGCCTCCAGTGGCGGATGGGCACCCAACTCCATGGTGTGGAGCGCTCTATTTAGGAGTATTCTCTGTAGACAGGTAGTCTCCTCCTTCCACTCCTTCAAGGATGTTGCAGAATGCTCTCTGGCCTTCTGGAGCCCCCAGATAGGTGCTTCAGCTAGTTCCAGAGAGCGCTGTGTGTTTACTAACTGCCCTGTAGCAGGAGCTGGCTCTAGGAACTCCTTACTCTGCCACCATCTTGCTAGTTGTGGTTATCTATTATTTAAAAAAGTTTGCAGGCCAAGCAATACAGGTTATGTGGGCTGTTTGTGGGTTTCCCAATAGTATGGTTTACCCTGTGTTTGGACTTACCAATTGCTGCCCTTAGTGTTTGGTGCTGGCAGGAGTAATATATGGAGTAATAAGTGGAGAATAAATGACCACCCATTGGACAGACTGTAATCATTAAGAAACATTTTCTAGAGACTTCTGGGAAGATGGCAGACTAGAAAGACATGGGACACTCTTCTGTCCCAGAAAAATAGCTAGAGGTCAGGCAGAAATGGCTTGGAAAAAATCTTCTAGGGTTTAGGACATTAGGAGAAGGCCAGACACTACCCAGAAGAAAGAAAGACAAAGGAATAGCATTGTGATGGCAAAACTGAATTAAAAGTGGCAGCTGCAACTACAGGCATTGTCCCCCACTGTATAGACACTTTTGAATTCTCAGAACTTGGGGCTGGCAACTACAGACAAAGGGGGCTCTAAGGATCCACCTCTGCATGAAAGGGGAGAGAGAGGGACACAGCCTAAGGCTGACTCAGTTTTTGACCCACAGATTTGGTCTGCTGTGTCCCACAAGTCCTTACAGGCTGGGTGGTACCACATCATTGTTTGCCTTGTGAGCCGGCAAGGGACTAAGGAGACCTGACCCTCTAAATCTCTCTACTGACTGGGACTGGTTGTTGAAGATGCAGAGGGGAGTGTAATTATTCCCTACCCATGAAAATTTCAGAGAACTGCCTTTGAAAAGGTTTGAATTAGAAGATTCTTAGCTTCAGGCAGGATCCTCCTTCACATTGATCTGGTCCATGTTGCAACAAACACTCAACCAGACTTTGAACTGAGAGGGCTATTGAGGAGCGCCATCTGCTGGCAGGCCAAGGAAGTGCATATGAGGAAATTAAAAGTAAAGAGGTAGGGAGCAAGTGTGGCTCAAGCACTTGAGTCCCTGCCTCCCACATGGGAGGGCCCTGAGCAGACAACTAGCAAAAACAAATGAGCTGGGAGTGGATGTGACTCAAGCAGTTGAGCACCCACCTTCCACATGGGAGGTCCTGGGTTCAGTTCCCAGTGCCTCCTAAAGAGAAAAAGCAAACAGACAATGAGTAAAAACAATGAGCAAAAATAAAAAACATTGACTGAACAGATGAGGGAGCCATCTTGGCCGGGGGGGGGAGAGTAAATAAGTAAGAGAGGCTTTTTCTGGCCTTTACAGCCTCCCTCCCCAAGACCCTTGGAAGCAGGTCTGCAACCCATTACCTGGTCCAGGGCCCAGATTTGAGCAACTAACAGGAGCAATCTTAAAGATCCAAATCAGGTTAAACCAAGAATCAAAGAAGAGTAGTAACACACAGCCTCCTGCCACTAAATCCCTATGAAAGAGAGAGAAATTGAGCATTTGAATAAACTCACCATCCTAATCAGATGTCTAGACATCAGCAAAAATTACAAGTCATACTTAGAAAATGGAAAAAATGACCCAAGGAAAGCAATATATCAAAGCCCCAGAAGAGACCAGAATTTAAGACAACTAATTGCCGAGATGAACACAAATTTCCAAAATCAAAATAACGAGTTGAAAGGTAATATGACTAAAGAGATAAAAGACATGAAGAAGACACTGAGCAACCTTACTTTGGGATATATGCTCCCCAATGTAACAGAGTTAGATTTATTTGTAATTTCCTTACAGAGGACTCTACTGCCCCTTTTATTTGAACCTATAATTAGCACTGTGCTTGTTAAATATATGTCCCAGACACTTAAATCTTTGGTCTGTTCATATGCTGGTTGAGCCCTGAATCTCAGCAGAGTTGCAACACCTACTCTCTAGTTCATTGGACTTGCCCAGGACAACTAACAAAAGGATGACGATGGACAAAGCCCACCCCAAAAAGCAGAGAGTGTCTACAATGGCAAGCAAGACAGCTCCATCCATTTGCCCCATGGGATCTATGCCCCCTCTCAATCAGACACAGAGTGGACATTCCTCAAGACTGAGGAATGAACAAACATAAGGGGGGAATGCAACTGTGGACTACAGTAGACTTACTATTCTAGGAATGGAAGAATTTGTATCATTGTTATAAAGGCAGTGGCCACCAGAGGTTTTGAGGGGAGGGAGCTGGAAGAATAGGTGTAACATGGGACATTTTTGGTACATTAGAATTGCCCTGTATGACAATTCCAGGCCACTTATACATTTTGTCAAAACCTATAAAATTGTACAGTGCAAAGTGTAAATACAATGTAAACTATAGACCATGGTTAGTAGCAGTGCTTCAGTATATGTTCATGAATTGTAACAAATGTACCACACTAATGAAAGATGTTGTTAAAGGAGGGGGAAAGGGTGGGGTATATGGGAATTCCCTATATTTTTGATGTAACATTTATGTAATCTAAGGCTTCTTTAAAAATTTTTTTTTCTTTTTAAAATGAAGACACTGAGCACAAAGAATTATTTGAAAGCCTGAATAGAAAAGTAATAGAACACATGGGCATGAAAGACACAATAGGTGAGATAAAAAACACTTTAGAGGGAAACGGACTTGGCCCAGTGGTTAGGGCGTCCGTCTACCACATGGGAGGTCCGCGGTTCAAACCCCGGGCCTCCTTGACCCGTGTGGAGCTGGCCCATGCGCAGTGCTGTTGCGCGCAAGGAGTGCCCTGCCACGCAGGGGTGTCCCCCGCGTAGGGGAGCCCCACGCCCAAGGAGTGCTCTCATAAGGAGAGCCGCCCAGCGCGAAAGAAAGTGCAGCCTGCCCAGGAATGGTGCCGCACACACTTCCCGTGCCGCTGATGACACTGACAACAACAGAAGCAGACAAAGAAACGACGCAGCAAATAGACACAGAAAACAGACAACCGGGGGCGGGGGGGAATTAAATAAATAAATAAATCTTTAAAAAACAAACAAATAAACAAAAAAAAACACTTTAGAGGGAAGCCGATGTGGCTCAAATGATTTAGCTCCTGCTTACCACATGGGAGATCTGTGGTTTGGTTCCCAGTGCCTTGTAAAGAAGACAAGCAAGACAGTGAGCTGACACAATAGGAAGGCATAGTAGGCCAATGCAACATGATGGCATAACAAGAGCCACAAGAAGAAAAAAACATATTGAGAGACACAACAAAGCAGAGAACAGAGGTGGCTCAAGTGATTAGGTGCCTCCCTCCCACATCGGAGGTCCTGGCTTTGGTTTCTGGTGCCTCCTAAAAAAAGAAACAAGGAAGATGAACAGACACAGCAAATGCAAACAATAAGGGGGTGAGGAGAAATAAATAAGTAAAATCTTAAAAAAAAAAAAAAACCCACACATTAGAGGCATACAATAGCAGACTCAGAATGATAGAAGAAAGAATAAGTTGTACAGAAGACAGAACAGCTGAGATTGAAAAGAGAAAAGAATGGAAAAAATTGAGCAGGGGCCCAGGGAGTTGAATGATAACACAAAATGCAACAATGTACATGTCATGAATGTTCCAGAAGGAAAAGAGAAGGGAAAAGGGCCAGAAAGAATATTTTAGGAAATAATGGCTGAAAATTTCCCAACTCTCAAAAAAGAAATGAACTTACATGCCCAAGAAGGGCAGTGTATTCCAATCAGAATAAATGCAAATAGACCTACTTTAAGACACAAACTACTCAGAATGTTATACATCAAAGATAAAGAGAAAATTCTGAGAGCAGCAAGGGAGAAGCAAACCATCACATACAAGGGACTCCCAGTAAGATGTAGTGCAGATTTCTCATCAGACACCATGAGGTGAGAAGATGGTGATATGATACAATTAGGATACTGAAAGAGAAAAATTGCCAGCTGAGAATTCTTTATCCAGCAAAATTGCCCTTTAGATATGGAGGTGAGTTTAAAATATTCACAAATGAACAGAAACTAAGAGAGTTCGTAAAAAAGAATCCACCTTTTCAGGAAATATTAAAAGGAGCTTTATAGCTTAAAGAAAAAGACAGGAGAGGGGCTCAGAGGAAAGTGTAGTAGACAAAAATAGCAGCAAGGATAATCAAAAGAGTAAAATGACAGATGAAGATAATGTATGACATATGAAAACCAAAGAATAAAATGGTGTAAGAAATATTTTCTAGAAAGTTGGCCAAGATTAAGCATATTTTTATGGAATCAAGTTTTTCTTTGTAATAGAAGCACTGGTCCAAACAAATATGGGAATATCTTCCTTGCTTTTGAAGAGAGTGATGCAACCAACTGAGCCAAACCAGCTGCATTCTGGACAAACAGAGTCCTTCCTTCCTGACAGGGGACTTTGGTCACCCTTGTGCAGAACTGCTTCTCTTGGGGTTTCACTTGCAGTAACTGTGATACTTGAGCTTATGGAGCCACCGAGACTAGAAAGGACTCTTCTTCCGTTGATTCCCTGTTTTGGCCTCTTAGGATTCACCCAGTACACTTTATGGCAACATTTTGCTCATAAAGCTGTATCAGGAAATAAGGTTAAAAAAAAAACTTAATCCAATGTTACTTATATTCCTGCCTCTTAAGTAGTGGGTATAGAAGATAATTTAAACTTTTTCTTCTTGACTCATGTCCTATGGAAATATGCCAATTTTAAAGATGAAAGTTTTCTGAATAAGTAGTTGCTGCTGTTTGCTATATTAATAGTTGTTGAATTGTTTATATACATACACATAAAATTTTAACATCATAGCGGCTTTGAAATCCTTTGGGGGGATATGGAGCTTTTTTTTCTATTGTTAATTCTCAGTAGACTATTTTTTGGTTCCTATAGCTAAGGACAGTGACTTGGTTCTTTAGTTTATAGACTTTGAGACATCTCTTTTGGCCTCATGGGTTTTTAAAAAAATGTATACTAACAGGTACATTTCAGATCGTTGAGTGTTGCTAGACAAATGACTGCTGAATAGTTATCCTTTTTTTTTCAATTCAAGCTTTTCGTTCCCATGTAATGCACATTCTTCATTTGCCATTTTTTTTAATTTTTAAGGAAAACATTTTCCTCCATGTCAGTGCAGATTGTTAAATAGCATTTTGGTCCTAGAGTTTCATTTTAGGGTCACCGCAGAAGCTCTTGTCTGATTCTTACCTTTGGCATTTCCTCCCCATAGTCTGATCCTGACCTCCCAGCAGATGTGCAGACACCATCCTCAGCCGAGCTAGGAAGGTATCCAGGCTTGCCCTTCCCGGCCTCCCAGTACATTCCACCCCAGCCATCTATCGAGGAGGCGCGCCAGACCATGCACTCCCTCCTGGACGATGCCTTTGCCCTCGTGGCTCCCAGCAACCAGCCAGCCAGTGCCGCGGGTGCAGGCCCTGGGGCCCCAGCCGGCCTGCCCGTGAACAGCATCCCTTCTCGGGAAGACAGACGAGCCACCCAGTGGGGGTCCTTCTACGGCCCTGCTCAGACGGCGAACAACCCATGCAGCGTAAGTGTTGGGCTTCTCGAGTTCTCTCGTGGGCAGCATTTGGGAGTTTCATTGCCTGACTGTTTTACTTGCAGAATCCTTGCAGCACTCTGATTGCATGTGATAAGAATTAAAGCCTGGATGATGGGTTTTAGTTTGGATTATCTTCTACTAAGTTAATTCCTCATGTAGAAAGCAGTCTTTTTATGCAGCTTGGCTGTTTTGTTTGTTGAAAAATGTGGCAGGGAGAAGTAGAGTTTTCTGGAAGCATCTTTCTGGGTTCTTTACAATTTTATAACTGCTAAAACATACTCATTGATGTCGACATAAAAAGGCGCAGCTTAGAATGCGCTCAAATCCTTTAACTTCTTGAACAACCATCTGAGCACTGGAAACCCTTGAGGCTCCAGAAGTGAAGGTGGCCAGTCCACAAACAGGCAGAGAGGACCATTTACAATTACCAGGCTTTATCACGGGAGTTGACATTCCAGCATTCCACCTACCTTTAGTACTCTTTCTATTTTTCATAGTTCATTCCTTTCAAATGCACCTTCTCAAGACAAGAGAAGAGGTAAACTCAGTGAAGAAACGCTGTCTTCTGCTGATTTCAGATGAAATGTTTGGACTATGAAAGATGATTCTGAAGAGAAATTACTAGGTCACTAATAAGTCAGGGTTCTCCAGAGAGAAGCCGAATCATCAGACCTTCAGGCTGCGTGTTTGTGTGCATGTGGTGCAGGTTGATATGTGGTGCGTCATGGGAACACAGGCACAAGAGAACCTTTCAGCAGATGACCACTTCATTACTTATACAGCGTCAAAGGTCCGAAAGAGCAGGGGCGAGCCCACTGTGGCTGGTCTCCCAGGGAGCAACTGCTCAGGTCAGGGACAACGGGTGGCAGCTCCGCACGGCCCACTTTGCCTCAGAGAGGAGAGACCCTGTGCTGTTTGAGTGTTGAGTATTTATACAATCCTGCCATTGAGGATTCCAGCCCTGGAGCCGCTTGTACCCAGTCCCCAGGTTTAAAGTCTGGTCAGGCCTTTACATTAGATCTCACATCTTCCCAGGGCTCGGATCTTCCCAGGGCTGCCGAATGGAAACTGACTGAAACATCTGCACACAAAGGTAGACAAGGCCTGGGAAGTGGTTACTGAGCATGTATCTGTGACTTCCCCAGCAGTATGTGTGTGTTCTATTTATTTGTTTATTTTAAAGAATTGACTCACACAATTATGGAGTCTGGCAAATCTGAATTCCACAAGGCACTCTGGAGGCTGACCTCCGGGAGGAGTGGTATTACAGTCTTTACTCAGTCTCTGTAAGGGAGACCATGGGGGTTTGGACGGTGTGGTCTCAAGGCAGAATTGCTTATGATTCTTGAAACCCTCAGTTCTCTCTCTCAAGGCCTCCAGCTGATTGGATGAGGTCTACTCAACTCCTGAAGGGTAGGTCTCCTGTACTTGAAGGCATGTAATTGTAGGTCCTAATCCCATCTGTGAAATACCTTCGTAGTAACAGCTAGGCCAGTGTTTGACCAAACAATTTAACACCATAACCTTGCCAGGTTGACACATAAAATTAACCATTACAGTCACAATTTAAATTTGTTCTTCAGAGAATGTTTACACTGGATTTCTCTCATTTTGTTACCAATAGTAGAGTGAAATTGGGTGGCAGTAAACATATGTTAAAAGAGTTTTTATCTCTGTCACTGGCTTGAATTTACAGTGTGCACTCAGTAATTGTTTCCGCCAAAGCTTGGTACCTACCTGCAGGGTGAATGACTATTAAAATGTGGGCGAAAAAAACATTCAATCTAGTCACTATTGTTTTTAATATTAAATTATAGATTTTAAAAATAGGATACTAATAAACAAAATAAATATTGAACTACTTCATAATCACAACTGATATTTAAAACCTTTAAGGCAGTGGATGATATGAACAAAACTCAGTGATAAAATGAATGTGGCTATAGCTGCCACCTGTTTACTTAAAGCTTCTCTCATTTGCTCATTTATTTGAATATATTTAAGGAGCACCTGCTTTGTTCTGGTACCTGATAGGTATTGGGGATACAGTGGTGCACAATGTGGAGTCCCTGTTCTCCAGCTTTTACGTTCCAGTGGGGGATAATGGGCAATTGAGGAGGCAGTTCTAATGCAGTGTGGTGGTCGGTGTCATGGTGGGGGGCAAGTGTGGGAGGAATACCTATCTGAGCCTTGGGGAAGTTTATCTGGACAAAATGATATCTAAGTGGGGGTTGGAGGCTAATTAGTGGTTGTCAGTTAAAGAAGATTATTCCAGAGAGCACAAAAGCATAGCAGAGACATAGAAATAAAAGTGCCTGGTCCATCCTCTTTAAGACAAGGAGGAGGAGCAGGGTCTGGGTTTACCTTCCCTCCTGAAACAACTGAAAAAAAAAAAGAAAGAAAATATGTAGGTTTTCATGACATTGGACCTTAGGCCACAATGACAGGCTTCCCAAGAAATAGGAAACATGAGATGAACTTTAGAGTTGCCCCACCTTACTGTCTGGAGAGTTTATAGGCACAGCGCAGTGAGGGAGACCCTAGGCAGAGCTCAGCGGTCTCCCTGAATTGAGGAGACAGAGATGGGAGTTTGGAGAGACTGAGGCAGCTGGGGTTCTCAGTAGAGAGTATAGGAAAGCAGAGAAATACACAGAGCAAGGACTCGAAAAATCTTCAGAGTCTTCAGCTGAGGACAATCTGTACAAAGGTATGAGGAAACTGTCCATGCCTGGGGAAAGAACAATCCACAAATATTAGGGGGAACAGTCCTTATTGCTCACACAAACCTGGGATTGAGTTCCTTTCCCACCAGCCTGCGTAGGAAAAATCTCATAATTTAGGAAGCATCAGATAGGGTTTTGCCTCAGTAGCAGGACAAAATTTGCCCCTGTTTTAAAAGCCACTCTGGTCTGCTTAAAAAGCATGAAAGTAAGAACTGTACCCAAACAAAGCTAAAGAATATTTATAGTAAAACAAAATTATACATCATCCAACAAAGTAAAACTAACAATGCCTGGTTTTTTAGTGAGCCAAAGGAGTGCTGATGCAAAGTACCAGAAATCTGTTGGTTTTTATAAAGAGCAATCATTTGGGGTAAAAGCTTTATTTTTTATGTTCTGAAAATATTCTTTCTACATTTGAATGTATAAAAATACTATTTTACCTCTTTTTGCTAATTCTCAAGGATAAAAAGTTCAATTTTACTGACTCTAACAGCAGGTAAATCCCATTAAATCCAAACTTAAACTTACTCAGGTTTTCTATCCCTTGCCTCCATATTTAAGAAATATTTAATTAATTATTAATTAATTATTAATATTAATATTTAATTAATTTAATTAAATATTTAAGAAAATATGGAGGGAGCATGAAATGTCCTAGGTTTGGTTCCTGGTGCCTCCTAAAAAAAACAAAACCGGGAAGTGAGTTTGGCTCAACTGACAGAGCATCCACCTACCACATGGGAAGTCCAGGGTTCAAACCCTGGGCCTCCTGTGGTGAGCTGGCTCACGTGCAGTGCTGATGCATGCAAGGAGTGCCATGCCGTGCAGGGGTGCCCCCACGTAGGGAAGCCCCTTGCACAAGGAGTGCACCTCGTAAAGGAGAGCCGCCCAGTGCAAAAAAAGTGCAGCCTGCCTAGGGATGGTGCCACACACACGGAGAGCTGACACAGCAAGATGAGGTAATAAAAAGAGACTCAGATTCCCGGTGCCGCTTACAAGAATCCAAGCAGACACAGAAGAACAATTGGGGGGAGGGGGCAGAGATTAAAAAAAACAAAAAACAAATGAAAAAATACCAACTCAGGGGAGCCAGTGTGGCTCAGTGGTTGAGTGCCAGCTTTCCACATATGAGTTCTTGGGTTCAATCCCGGCCTCCAGTATCTCAAAAAAAAAAAAAAAGGAAGGTATGGAATGCCTGCCAAGGAAATACACGTAAAAATATATTGTAAAAATTTCAAATACAATTTAAAAATACCAAGTATAAATAAAACAATTTTACAAACTTAAAAAAATAACAAACAACTAGTCAGGCAAACTAAGAAGCTGGAAAATACAACTCATAAAAAAGATAAAAATAAATAAATTGTAACTAACTCAAAAATGACACATATGGTAAAATTAGACAAAGTATTAAAAGTATTATTATAATAGAATTCCATATATTCAAGAAACTAGAGGTAAAATTGAACATGTTAACTAAAGGCATTGAAAATATTAAAAGAATACAGATCAGGGAAGTGGATGTGGCTCAAGTGATAGAGCTTCCACTTACCATATGGGAGGATGTGGGTTCGATCCCTCAGACCTCCTGGTGAAAAAGAAGAGAAAGCATGCCGTGCGGCAAGCCAGTGTCTACACGAGTGAGTCACACAGCAAGATGATGATGCATCAAAAGAGAGACAAAGGAAGAGTCAAGGTAAAGCACAGCAGAAACCAGGAACTGAGTTGTCGCAATTTATAGGGAACCTCTCTCCACAGCAGAGGTCTCCAGGATTGAATACTGGAGAGAAAAGACAACACAGACAGCAAAAATGGTAGGGCTGGAGGAGAGAAAGGGGAGAAATAAATAAATAAATCTTTAAAAAAATAAAAGAATGGCTCAAGCGACTGGGCTCCCATCTACCGTATGGGAGGTCCAGGGTTCAATTCTTGGCCTCCTGGTGAAGGTAAACTGGCCTGCATGGTAAGCTGGCCCATGCAGAGAGCTGGCCCACATGGAGGGCTGACCTATGTGACGAGCTTGCCTGAGAAGAGTGCTGGTGCAGCAAGTTGACGCAACAAAAAGAGACACAGAGAGGGACCATAAGACATGAAGCAGACCAGGGAGCTGAGGTCATGCAAGAGATTGAACACCTTTTCCCCACTCTAAAAGGTCCCGGGATCAGTTTTTGGTGCCACCTAAGGAGTCAGACAAACAGACACAGAAGAATGCACAGCAAATGGACACAGAGAGCAGACAACGAGGGGGGAAAGGGGGAAAATAAATAAATGTATTTTAAAAAAAAAAATAATGGCTAAGAAATTCTGTATTTGATGGAGACTATAAATCCACAGGTCCACAAAGATCAATAAACCCTTGTGCACAAGAAAAGTGAAGAAAACTATACCAAGGAACATAATAATCAAATTGTTTAAAACAAGTGATAAAGATATTTAAAACAGCCTTAGGAAAAGGACACATTATATCCAGATGAACAAAGTTAAGGATGACAGGAGAATTCTCATTGTCCAGAAGACAGTAGAACAATATTTTAAAGTACTGAAAGAGGGAAGCAGACTTGGCCCAATGGATAGGGCATCTGCCTACCACACGGGAGGTACACGGTTCAAACCCCAGGCCTCCTTGACCCGTGTGGAGCTGGCCCATTCGCAGTGCTCATGTGCGCAAGGAGTGCCCTGCCATGCAGGTGTGTCCCCCGCGTAGGGGAGCCCCACGCACAAGGAGTGCGCCCCATAAGGAGAGCCGTCCAGTGCAAAAGAAAGTGCAGCCTGCCTAAGAATGGAACCGCATACATGCAGAGCTGACACAGCAAGATGACACAACAAAAAAGGAAACACAGATTCCTGGTGCCGCTGATAAGGATAGAAGCGGTCACAGAAGAACACACAGTGAATGGACACAGAAGAGCAGACAACTCGGGAGGGCAGGAAAGGGGAGAGAAATAAATAAAAAATAAATCTTAAAAAAAAAAGTACTGAAAGAAAAATCTGGCAACCTAGAATTCTATACCCATTGAAAATATCTTTTAAAAATTAAAGGGAAATAAAAACTTTTTCATTGATTAAAAAAACTAAGAGAATGCAACATGAGTAGACTTGCATTACAAGAAATGGTAAAGGAATCTTTTATGATAGAATGAAAATGATACCAACTGGAGGTTTAAATCTACACAAGTGAACAAAAAACCCCAGAAATATTATAAATATAATACTTTTTTCCTCATTATTTAAACCTTTTAAAAAGATAATTGCAGAGTGGGTGTTGGGTGTAGTTTAGTGTTTGAGCACCTGCTTTGCATGTACAAGGTCCTGGGTTCAATCCCTAGTACTTCCTAAAAAAGTTTTGTTTAAAACAAAATAATAATGTATTTTGGGGGTTATAGCATCGTAGAGTAAAATATATGGAAACAATAGCACAAAGGCCAAGAGAGAAGAAATGGAAGTATACTGTTTTAATGGTGTCATACCATATGTGAATTGTGTAGCTAGGAGTTCAACTCTAATAAATGAAAAATGTATAATATAAACTCTAAAACCACTAAAAATTCATAACACTTATAGCTTCCTTTGGTTTCAACAAAGGAACCAAAATGAAATCATAGTCCAAAAGAAGTCAGAAAAAGGGGAAGCAAAGAACAGATGGGACAAATAGAAAAGAGATACCAAGGCAGTAGGTTTAAATCCAGCCCTTCTGATAATCAACATTAAGTATAAACAGTCTTAACATCCCTATTAAAAGGCAGAGATTGTCACTTTAGATCACAAGCATGGAAGCGGGCTTGACCCAGTGGTTAGGGCATCCATCTACCACATGGGAGGTCCGCGGTTCAAACCCCGGGCCTCCTTAACCTGTGTGGAGCTGGCCCACGTGCCGTGCTGATGTGCGTAAGAAATGCTGTGCCACGCAGGGGTGTCCCCCACGTAGGAGAGCCCCATGCGCAAGGAGTGCGCCCCGTAAGGAGAGCCGCCCAGCGCAAAAGAAAATGCAGCCTGCCCAGGAATGGCGCCACACACACAGAGAGCTGACACAACAAGATGACGCAACAAAAAGAGACACAGATTCCCAGTGCTGCTGATAAGGATAGAAGCAGTCACAGAAGAAAACACAGTGTATGGACACAGAGAGCAGACAACTGGGGAGGGGGGGCAGGGGGAGGGAAGGAAAGGGGAGAGGAAAAAAAAAACCTTAAAAAAAAAAAAGGCTCACCCTGTCCCAGTATGACCTCATTTTCACTTAATGATCCATTTGCAGTGGCCCTATTTGCAAATAAGATCACATTCACAGATAGGCTTAGGATTTGAACGTATCTTTTGAGGTAACCCATTCCACCCATAACACTAGATCTCTTGACTCCTGATGGGTAAAGGGTTAAACCTTGATTTTTTTGTTTTTTTCTTTTGCATATGAATGATTTTTAAAAATCCAAACTGTCCTGACAGCACAAAGCCACCAAAATCTTTATCCCGTCTCAGATTTCTCTTTAATTATTTGGAAAAAGAATCAGAGTGCCTTTTCCTTCTTTACCTCCCTTCTTCCATAATCCCCTTTAGCCTATTGAGGAACTCTGCGAGATTCTCCTGTCTCTCCTTCTGCCAACAGGATGGAAGCAGAGAGGGTCAGAAGGTGAAGGAGTGCGACCACTGTGTCATATCTGATAATCCCTTCAGAACTCTATGAGGTAGAAATGATTATCCTCCTCAGCATAAGGAAATAGGCCAGGGAAGTTATGTAGCTTGGCCAGTCTGTCTGACTCCAAAGCCTCAACTTTTTTTCCTCACAAAGTAGAGATTTGTTCACCAGGGGAAGTCTGGTGTTGGGAACCATGGACATGTAGTGTAGTCGTTCAGAGCCTGGTCTTTGGAGTCAGAAAGATTTATTAAGAGGAATTTATTTAACTTCTTTATGAGTTTTATCTATAAAACAGAGGTAGTAATATGTCTACTTTTTAGTGTTATTTTTGGTCTGAGTTAATACTCATACAAGTTCCTCATACAAAATATGGATTCAGTAAATGGCAGCTTAAAAAGAATAAAGATCTAATATCAGAGCAGATCCAGAAGCGAGGCTGATTTAGAACTTAACCTGGAGCTCTGATCCTAGACAAACAATTGGTTTAAACTGACTAGAGGGGAGAGGATGTAGCTCAGGGGTTGAGTGCCTGCTTCCCAGGTATGAGGTCCCGGGTTCAATCCTTGGTACCTCCTAAAAAATAAACTGACTAGAGATGGATGATCTCTATCCAGTGTTACCTGTCTGCCAAATATATGATTCCCAGATAAAGATGCAGAGTTGTTGAAAAGAAATGCTGAAATAGGAGTCTCATGTATGTTAGGGTTAGGGTGTATTGATTTAATGAGAAATGTAACAGATTTCATAGACGTATGTTTTTTTAAATCTTTTGCCATATCACTGTAGTCAGAGAGCACCTGGTTGCAGTGGACAGAACCCTGCTCAGATTAGCTCAAGTAAAAAGAATTGATTGAAGGATAGGGGGTTATTCATGGAACTGAGGGCCAGGAAAGTATTGCTGAGCCTCCTTAGAAACAGAAAACTGCCAGAAACTGAAAGCTCTCACTTCACCTTTAAGGGTCTCTCTAATTTCTGCTTTTCTTTGTACTCTTTCCCTTTCTGCCACATTTACAGCATGGTATAGTGTTTGCATATTGCAGATTTGAATTACCGCTGGGCCCCCGCTGGATCTGATGACTATTGCCTCATTTTGGCAGAGTCCCTCGCACTAAATGTGGCCACTTAGGCCTGCGTTTTTAGCAAGAGATGCAAGCTTGTAGGGAATGAGGCTGCAGGGAAGAACAAGCACAGAAGAGCTGCCTATTTTTCATAAGTTTAATTATGCTAAGTAGGAAAGATCTAGCAATTAGTTGTGGTTTTTCTAAAACCTGGTAGCCCAGTTTCCTATATTGAAACTCTGGCATTACTTGATGGCAAGATGCTATTAGGATGCTAACTTTTTATGAGAAAAGAATTCTCTTGAAAATTGATTCTGCAAACCTGAATTTCTGAATTTTCTGTTGTCACTTTATAATAAATATTAAATATTAATCTTCCTCTTCTCTTTAATTTCTTTCAGAGATATGAAGACTACGGAATGACTCCCCCATCAGGCCCTTTGCCAAGGTAAGATTTTCAAAGGGAAATGTATTATGACTTTCTCATACAGGTTGTTTTTTTAATTTTGTAAACTCATTTCTTTTAGCTAATATGAAAGGATATGAAATTCTGAGTTAATGTGTTCTGTTGTCATAACCAGAACAGTAGGAAAAAAAGTCGGAATTGAAGTGCTGATTCCAATAATGACAGACTGGATTGTTTGGAGTAATCCCTGCTTAGGAAAAACTAAACAAAATATTTTTTAAAAAATCAGAGAATTAATAAAGCAATGAAATATTGTAGGGCCAAGAACCAGGAAACCCCGAGAAGTAAGCCCTGCATTTTGGATGCTTTTCTCCTGGGAACATTTGCTGATTCTGGAAAGGGCAGAGGAAAGGCTAAAAAGCTGAGTAGAACTTTTGACAGATTTATAGGGCTAGGAGGACAAGGAGGGGTTATCTAGGTAAACACCCCTAAGCTTTGGGTTGGGACCTTTCCAGGCTATACCCTAGGAGAAAGGCTGAGCTATAAGAAGATAGTTCCCTGCAGGAACTAACGGTCAACTTCCAGTCATCTCAATCCCTGACAGGATTAAGATGATCAGGGATTGAGACTCTCTCTAGCTGCTGGGCAGAAACAAATGTAAATTTCTTTTGCAGGAAGATAATACCACTCTAGGTCTCATATTATCTCTACAGTTTGTCTAATATAGAAACACACACGTATGCATATAACCCTGGCATATAAGAAAATATGATTTTTTTAAATTAAAGGAAATAATAGACAATAGAAATGGAACCATTGGGGATACAGTTAGTGGAGTTGTGGAAAATAGATTTTAAAGTAATTGTACTTTTTTATCATCCCCCTCCCCCCTTGTGGCTTACTTGCTGTCTGGTCTCTGTGTCCACTCGGCTCTCGATGGTATTTGCGTGGCCCTCCGTGGCGTGCGGGTGAGCCTGCTTTTACAAGGAGGCCCTGGGACACGAATCCGTATGGTAGACTGGAGCCCAACTGATGGAGCCACAGCCGCTTCCCACTTAATATGTTTTGTAAGGAAACAAAGGACAAGATTGAAACTTTGGCAGAGGTATGGAAACTCTGAAAGAGGACAAAAGGAAAATTCTGAGATTGAAAAGTAAGTCCTCAAACTTAAGACCTTAGTGGGATAGTATTAATAGCAAATTAGAATCTAATGAATAGTCAGAACCCAAAAGAGAAATAGTAAAGAAACAGTAAAAATTCAGAAGAAAATATCTAGAATGAAGAATAGATAAAAGGGTGGAAAATATACAAAAGAGCCTTGAAGACATAGGGAATACTTTGAAAAGATCTAGCGTACTTGTAAAAAGGAGAGGAGAGAGAGAATGGGGGAGAAGCAATATTTGAAGGGATAAAATGGTTCAGCATTTTCCAGAACTGTTGGAAGATATCAAGGCACAAATTTGAGAAACCCTGTGAACTCCAAGCAGGATAAATGCAAAAATCATATATCTGGGTATGTCATAGAAAAACTCTAAAAACCAAAGTCGAAGCTAAAAGTCTTAGGAGCTTCCAAGAAAGAAAAGATTTACTGCAAAGGAGCAACAATAAGACTGACAAATATCAAAAGAAACACTCCAAACCAGAAGATAACAGCTGATATTTTAAAGAGCTTGTAGTTAAAGGGTTAATAAAATCTTCTGCTTTCTGCGTGAGAATTTGTCTTTTGATTGGCTAACTGTCCAGTTTTGTTCCCTTGATGACGTGATAAAATAAGAACATCAACTGTGTTACTAGGCAATTTTGCTAGTGATAGCAATTATCTCTAACGGGTAAACTGTACTGGGAATTCCATATATGAGCTATATATGAACTATAAATATATATGAACTATACATACCTGGTAAAAAGCTGTAATTTGGGGCTGGAGTATGGTGACTTTTGTCAGGGCATGTCCCTTGCAGGAACCCTAAAAGCTATGGCTACAGAGTCGTTTAAAGAGATACTGGCTCCTGTGGGACGTTAGACTTTTAACAGGAAGTTCCTGTGCTTACCTGAGGTGGAGCTTGTCTCCTTTCAGCTGAACTGCTTCAAGTATTCACACAGAAGGGGAACACCTGCCCAGCAGCAAGCTGCAGTTCTTGTTCTAAATCCTTCCAAGTAGTCTAATGCCAAATGTTCAGATGAGCTTAAGATGACTCCTTAGTGGTCCTTGCAGGGCAGAATGAAAATAATTGCCAACCTAGAATTCTATGGCCAATGGAAATATTTGTCAAGAATGAAATTAAAATAGGGGCATTTTTACAAAACAGAGAAATTTGCAAGTGGCAGATCCACAAAAAATACTAAGTGGTATTTTTCAAACAATCAGCAAATGACCCCAGGTGGAAGTTCAGAGATGCACAGAAGAATGAAGAATAACAGGGGTAAAAATGAGAGTAAATCTAAATGAATATTCATAGTATACAGCAATAATAATGTCATATAATTTTAAGTGCTATATATATGTAATGTATGTATATTATATGTAATATAATATATAGTAGCATATAAACTAAGAGAGAAATTAAATATAGTTGAAGTGTTCTCAAGTCCTTGGATTGTCTTGGAAGATATAAAAGTACCAATTTATGTTAGACTGTAGTAACCCAAGGATTCTAGTGTAATTTTTAGGACAGTCCACTGAAGGAGTGCTAAATAAATGTTAAAATACCAAAATAATAGAGAGGGAAAGAACATAATTAGAAAATAATCCAGAAGAATTCAAGAAAGAGAAAAAGGAACATAGAATTGGCAGTACATACAGAAAGTATATACAAGATGGTAGAGATTTAAATTCTCATATATATATACATATATATGTAATTGCATTAAATATAAATTACTAAATATTCCAATTAAAAGACAAAGATTGTTAGATAGAATTAAAAGAAAAAGACAATATGTTGTTTTCAAGAGATGCATGAATAATATAAAGATGCAGAAATGATAAGGGAGATTTGAGCAATATGATTAATAAACTTGATCTAATTGACATATGGAACCCTAGGCTCAGTAACTATAAAATACACATTATTTTAAAATAGAGACATTTTAGAAATTTACCAAATGCTGGGATATAACAAATTTTAACAAATTTCAAGTAATTGAAATTACACAGAATATATGTTCTAATCATAGTGAAATTAAGCTAGAAATGAATAATAAAAGATAATTAGAAAATCACTATATGTTTGAAATTATTTAGTACCCTTCAAAGTGTAAAACCCATGGTATGCAGAAGAAATCATAATAGAAATTAAAACATGTTCCAAAATGAATAATAATGAAAATATAACATATCAGGAGTTGTGGGATGTAGCTAATGCTGTGCATAGGGAGAATCTGTTGCCCTAAATGCATATATTTGAAAAGAAAAATGGCGATCTAGGAACCACTTCAAGGTGTTAGGGAAAAAAAAGATCCAATTAAACTTAAAGGAAGTAGAAAAAAGGAAATAATAAAAATAGGAATATAAACTAATGAAATAGAAAACAAATCCCACAACAGAGAGGATCAACAAAGCCAAAAGTTAGTTCTTTGGGGAGTGGGTGTAGCTCAGTGGTTGAGTGTCTGCTTCCCATGATTGAACCTGGGACCTCCTAAAAAAAAAGAAAAAAGCTAATAAAACTGACAAAACCCTGGCAATTTGGGTCATATAAGCTGTGTAGCAAATTACCACTTACTAATAGCAGAAATAAAAAAGGACATTTTAATCCACATCTCATGGTTATTAAGAAAATATTATGAATACATTTTTGCTAATTAATTTGAAATGGAAAATTTTCAAATTCCATTGGTGGAATGTTAAAAGCTTTCCCCCTTGCAGGAGATGTACTCTCAAATAGTAAAGAAAAAATAAACTAGGTAAATACAGAGAGAATGATGAAGCAGATTGAATTGGTTAACCTGGCTAAAGTGTATATGGAATTCTCTGTGCTATTAAAACTTTTCTGTAAGTTTGAAGTTACTTCAAAATTAAAAGTAGGAAAAAGAAGAAAAACAATGTGGCAGCTCTATAATGATACAGAGCAAGCTGCTGTGTTAAGTCTATGATGTTGTCTTGAGCTAGGGCTTTCAAACTTTTTTGACATAATCTGCTGTAAGAATTATTTTATATCACAATCTTCATTTTCTTTCAACAAATATTTAACTTCTATTTGTTAGACACTGAATTAGGCACTCAAGATACAGCAGTGAACAAGCAGACAAAAAAATCCCTGCCATCACAGAATTTACAAATGTAAATATAAACAAAAACTGTTTACGACTGGAACAAGCAAAACTCTAGGGACGGAAGACAGATCAGGGGTTTCTGGGAGACTGGAGGCAGGAGGAGAGGCTTGAACGCTAAGGGGCACCAGAGAAATTTCTGGAATGATGGAAATGTTATATCTTGATTGTGTTGGTGGTATATAACTGCATCCATTTGTTAAAATTCACCAAATGTACACTTACAAAAGGTGAGTTATATTGTATGCAAATTATACCTCAATAAACTTGATTACAGAGGAAAAAAGCTTTCTCTCCGAGAGCAGGAGCAAGACAAAGATGCCTGTTCACATAGTTGTTTTTTTTTTTTTTAAAGATTTATTTATTTATTTCTCTCCCCTTCCCCCCTGTTGTCTGCTCTCTGTGTCCATTTGCCGTGTGTTCTTTTGTGTCCGCTTTTATTCTTGTCAGTGGCACTGGGAATCTGTCTCTTTTTGTTGTGTCCTCTTGCTGCGTCAGCTTTCTGTGTGTGTGTGGGGGGCAGGCTGCACTTTTTTCACATGGTGTGGTTCTCCTTATGGGGTGCACTCCTTGTGCATGGAGCTCCCCTACGCGGGGGACACCCCTGCGTGGCACGGCAACTCCTTGCGCGCATCAGCACTGCACGGGGACCAGCTCATCACACGGGTCAGAAGGCCCTGGGTTTGAACCCTGGACCTCCCATGTGGTAGGCAGATGCTCTATCCATTGAGCCAAATCTGCTTCCCTGTTCACATACTTTTAGTCAGCATTGTCCTGGAGGTCCAGCCCAGTGTAATGAGGCAAAGAGAAGAAACAAAACAATTAAAGAATTCAGAGAAATAATAATACCATTACTTTTAGCAGATAACACAGTCTTATAGTAGAAAATTCTAAAATGTCAAACACAGGATTTTAGAATTAAGGGGATTTAGTAATATAGCTAAATTGTAAGGTAGCTATATACAAGATCAGTAGACAAAAATCTGTTTTATTTCTGTACAGAAGCAACAAACAGAAAATTTTTAAAAATTCAAAGATGCCATTTAAAACTGCATTTGTGATTAAAAATAACCTCAGAGTGAATTGAACCAAAGATGTATAGACCGTCTAAAGAAAATGTTCATGGATGTTCGACAACTCAGTGTTGTTAAATTGTCAGCTCTCCTCAAATGGTCTGTAGATTCAATGCAGTCACATTCAAAATCCTCATAGTTTTTTAGTATGTGAAAACTGACAAGCTGATTCTAAAATTTATATAGAAATGTAAAGAACCAAGAATAGCAGAGACACTTCAGAGAAAGAAGAACAAGGTGTTAGAACTATTTTAAATATTATCTTTTAAAGTTTCTATCATGTAATCAAGACAGTGTGGTATTAGTGTTAAGATTAGACAAATAGACCAATGAAACAGAATAGATATTCCGTAAACAGACCTGTACATGTGTGAACATTTGATTTAGTACAAAGATGAAATTGTAGAAAAATAATTAATCTCAGAGGGCAAACTCAAACTATCCCTACAAGGACCAGATGCCACAATGAAGTTACTTTTTTGTTACTTTTCTTTATTTCCCCTCATTTTCAGAGGAATTTGTTTTATTTTCCCTCACTTCTCTTGCTCCACCAGGTACTACTTTCTAGTTAAAAAGCTACAAAGGTAGACTGGCAAGTGGAACAGGTGATCCAGAACCAAAGCTAAAGACAGGCTGACTATAAGATCTGGTTTGCCCAGTTCAGTCTCAGTTTGCATCTTTTTTTTTTCAGTATAATAATCTATAACTTTTACTCTCAAAATTATTCTGGTTTGGATGATAAATTTTATGGTCACCCAAGTTAAAGGATTTTAGACTGTGTGGATTGCACTGAACCATCTGAGCATACAGGTTAGGGAAGCAATTGTAGGCAGGAAAGGGCTATTTGGATGAAGGAAAAATAATTAAGTGAAGGGCAAAAGTTATTGTGAATTGTGGGTAGATAGTCCAGAGATTGCGGCGAGGTTAGGTGAGCTTCAGTTTGCACATTTGGAAGGCAGAGCCATGTCTTACATTAGGTGCATAGATCTGTAGAGATGGGGATGTCAGACTTGTCTCTCTCTCAGGTCAGTCTAAAACAACAGCAGTTATTTAAAGAGAGTGTTATAGATAGCCTAAATTTCAAATTTTGTGATATACTCAAGAAATAAACACAATGTAAGAAGGCCAAATCAGTCTGCATTCTCATCATACTGGTTTGATCTGTTAATTGCTGGTTGACTGTCATGTGCAATGAACTATAATCTCTTTTTATTCTTGAATTCCTTTGGAAGAGTGGTTCTCTCCAGATGGGGTTTGCAGAGCCCTGGAGGATTCTTGAGAATACTATTTCATAATAATACTAAGATGTTAGTTGTCATCTTAAATTTGTGTTGACATTTATACTGAGGTGCAAAAGCAATGGTGGGTGAAACCACCGGTGCCTGAGCAAGAATCAAGACAGTGGCACTAAATTGTATTTATAGTCATATTCTTTACTGCTGTGCAATCGCAGTTATTTAAAAAATGCCAGTTTTATTTTAGTATATACTATGTGAAATAGTAAAAGTTATTAATTCGTTAAATTTAGACCCTTGAGTCTTAGTAGTCTGTGCGATAAAATAGGAAATAAGTGTAAAGCACTTCAGCTAAATACCAAATTATGAAGAAAAAGCACCTGTTCGATTGTTTGAGTTAACGGAACTGAACTGCTTTTCTGTGCATTTTACTTCAAAGAACAATTGACAGACATCATTATTCAAACTTCAGTGTTTGGCAGACACTATCCCAAAATGAACAAATTGAGCTTGTCACTTCAAGAAAAACAACTGACAGTATTTGTTGCCAATGATAAAATTAAGCTTTCAAGTGAAAATTAGAATTTTGGAAAGTTTTGTCTGCCACCATGAATTTGACAGCTTTCTGTTTCTTAGAATATTAATAAATGTGATTTTTTTGATACTGCAGATTGAAATGTGTCAATATTTAGATGATCTGCATAAATTGTTGAACCAGTTGTTTTCCAAATGACCAATGCCATAAAATCAGGAAGGGGCTAAAGAGCCATTCAAAGTGCAAGATAGGGAAGCGGATTTGGCTTAGTGGATAGAGTGTCTGCCTACCACATGGGAGGTCTAGGGTTCGAACCCAGGGCCTCCTGGCCCATGTGGTGAGCTGGCTGATGCGCATGTGCCGTGCCATGCAGGGGTGTCCCCCGCGCAAGGAGTGTGCCCCATAAGGAGAGTGGCGCTGCACTCACAGAGAGCTGATGCAGCAAGATGAAGCAACAAGAAGAGACAGAGATTCCCCGTGCTGCTGAAAAGAAGAAAAGTGGACACAGAAGAACACACAGTGAATGGATACAGAGAGCAGACAAGCGGGATGGGGGGGGGGGGGGAGGAGGGGGCCGGGTAGGTGCGGGGGGGAAGAAATAAAATAAATCTTTAAAAAAAAAAAAAGTACAAGATAGACCAGTGCATTTTAGTGTCATAGTGTGAAAAGTTCATTGATATTGTTTCAGATTCCACATTGCAACTAATCTTTAAGAATATTACTTATTGAGTTTTGGTGTAGTGTTAATAAAGAGTATCCACCAAATTATCTCATTTATTTGAAAAGGCTATTAAAATACTCCTCCCTTTTTCAACTACACATCTGTGACAGATTTTCTTCATATCTTTCTACCAAAATTACATATGGTGACTGACTGAATGCAGAAGAATCTAAGAATATTGCTGTCTTCTGTTAAAGACACTCTTCACTTTTTGTTTGAAAAATGTAGTTTCATTAAAAATATTTATATTAATAGTAGGTTTAACATGGTTATTTTTTAAATCATTTTTAGAATTTTCTGTTTTAATTTCTAATATGGTAAATATCAATAAACGTCCACATAAACAAAAGCTCTTGCGAGTCCTGCATAATTTTTAAGAGGCAAAAATTTTGAGAACCACTATCTTAGAAAGAGCACTGGTTTTGGTTTTCAGCCTTCATGAAGATTGGGATCATATGTGGAGTTTTATTTTATTTTTTTTTAAGATTTATTTTTTATTTTTCTCCCCTTACCTCCCCCTCCCGTCTGCTCTCTGTGTCCAATCGCTGTGTGTTCTTTTGTAACCGCTTCTATCCTTATCAGTGGCACCGGGAATCTGTATTTCTTTTCATTGCGTCATCTTGTTGTGTCAGCTCTCCCAGTGTGCGGCGCCATTCTTGGGCAGGCTGCACTTTCTTTAGCTCTGGGTGGCTCTCCCTATGGGGCACACTTCTTGTGCATGGGGCTCCCCTACGCTGGGGGTAGCCCTGCATGGCACGGCACTCCTTGCATGCATCAGCACTGCGTGTGGGCCAGCTTACCACACGGGTCAGGAGGCCCTGGGTTTGAACCCTGGACCTCTGATGTGCTAGGCGGATGCTCTATCAGGTGAGCCAAATCTGCTTCCCATATGTGGAGTTTTAAAAAGTACAATGTGGGTGGCCACGGTGGCTGCTGATGGTAAGGAGACGGAAGAAGAGATATGGTGTGGGGGCATTTTCAGGATTTGGAGTTGTCCTGGGTGGTGCTGCAGGGATGGATGCTGGACATTGTGTGTCCTGTTGTGGCCCACTGGGTGTACTGGGGAAGAGTGTGGACTACAATGTGGACCACTGTCCATGTGATGCAGCTCCAGAATGTATTCACCAGGTGCAGTAGATGTGCTGCAACGATGGAAGAGGTTGTTGATGTGGGAGGGGTGGAGTCGGGGTATATGGGGACCTCATATTTTTTGAATGTAACATTTAAAAGAAAATGAAGAAGAAAAAAAAGTACAATGTGAGCGTCCCTCCTCTAGAGGTTCTGTTTTAATTTGTCTGGGGCAAAGACTGGGCATCAGGATTTTTAAATTCTCCACAGGTGTCTTGGTTTCCTAGGGCTGCTGTAACAAAGTACTGTACCACGACTGGTTCACTTAAACTCCAGGAACATGTTGCCTCAGTTCTGGAGACTAGAAGTCCTGCATCAAGGAGCCTGTGGCATCCTGGTGGTGGCCTGCCAGCCGTCCTTAACTCTCTCTCTGCCTCGATCACACAGCCTCTCTTTCCCCTACTGTCTCTTCCTCCTGTGTCCAAATTTCCTCTGCTTGTAGGACTCCAGTCATATTGGATTAGGGTCCTCCCTGATTCGGTTTGGCCTCACCTTAGCTAATAAGCTCTTGAGAGTTCCTGTTTACAAATGAGCTCACACCCACAGGACTGAGGAGGGTTAGGACTGGAGCATGTCTCTGTGGGGCAGGAGTCTGTCCGCAACACCAGGTGATTCCAATGTGCAGCCAAGTTTGAGAGCCACTACTGTACTCAGAGGCTAGAGAGCCAGAGGTCCTGGAACTTTACCTGTACCTTCTGTTGATCTGTAAATTAAAGTTTTCCTCTTATTTTAGTGGAAAACTATATTCAATCAGCCGACAAAGATTTTGTCAGGCATCTACTGCTCTGAGTGCTGGAGATACAGTGGTGAACAAGGCAGAAAAACTCCCTGTGCTTAGGGAGGTCATGTTCTAGTAGAGGAGATGGACAATAAGCAACAAATAAGTCTTACTTTTCTGTGTAGTGAAGGGTGGACCTAATAAAATGCCCGGGTAAAACGTAGTCCTGATGCTTGGATGTGCTTTGTCTTCAGACCAAGTTTTGGCCCCAGTTTGCTACAGTCTTCGGAACTGGTGCCGGCCCAGCCCCAGCAGCCACAGGCCTCCGCCGAAGCTCCGTTTGCTGCCAGAGGGATCTTTACGGAGGAGATGCCATCGGTGGCACGGCCTCGGCCTGTCGGGGGCACCACAGGTACGTGTGGCTGTTTACTTTGTATTTCCGAACTAGCGGATGCTTGTTTGTGGCTGCATTCTAGAACAGTACATTCCACTTCCCTGAGCTTGGGTGGCCTGGTGCCTCGGGGGCCCCTTTCCTCTACTGGTAAGAGCTGTTTTGCCTCGGATCCTGGTAGAGATGTAGGACCGGGGACATGGCTTTGAAGGGAGATACTGGCTGAGATCCCAAGACTGATCTCTGCTAATTTGTTCCTGAATCAGCATCTCAGAAGCAGTCCCTGCAAGTGGAATTCCCTGCACACCCACTCCAGGGGAAACGGTTCTAAATTTTTGCTTTTGGAATTCTTTTTGAAAGATCTATTTCTGAGCACTTACTCAGAAAACATGAAAACAAATGTTTGTTGTTTTAAGGAAGGCACTTTTCAACTTGTAATGAGCAATTCGTAAAGTTGTTGGAAAGATGATTGGAGAGAGATTTTTGTTTTATTTTGTCACTTCTGGGAGATGACGGCTACTGTTTTCTCCTTCAATCTTACCACCCCACCTTTCCCCTTCTACCCTGGTTAAACTCTCAATACCAAGCCCTGCCCTTTTCCAGTCATTTTCTCACACCTCAATACCCTGCTTTCCCTTCCAGCTGTCACAGACAGAAGCAGGCACGGGCAGAGTCAGTGCCGAGTGGTCCCTGGATCTCTCTTCTGCTTCCTTTCCACTCTTCTTTCAAGCCCTCATTGAAAGAATAACTTTATTATCATTCTTGGGTAACCAGTGCAGAATTTAACAGTGGAAATATCACATTTTTCCAAAGTGGCCTTCTAATTCATGATTAGACTCATAAAACCTTTCTTTACTTTTGGTACTTAAAGACTGTTTCCTTTAATTCAATTTCAATTTAAAGTCTATACCAGAAAAATTCCACATAGATAATAAAAACTCTCAGTTTATGTTGTTAAATGAACAGAGCTTAAATTTTCTGGTTTCTGAAAAATTTGAAACTATAGAGAAAGTACATTTCACTAAAAAATGTTTTAAAATATATTTACTCATTGAGAAACATTATACATGTTATTTGATTTACTTATGAAAGTATGCTTAATATATTTGACTTAAAGAGAGAGGATTTTTTCAAGCACAATTAAAATTTAGTAATTAAATTTATTTTCGTGTATTCAATTTTGGTTTTTAGAAATAGAGCTATAAACTCCTGTATTTTAACAATCTAACTGCTCTTAGTTTTTGTCTGTTTTTGAGATGAGTCTAAATGTTTAGGAAAAGGAGGGGGTCCTCAGGTTTTGGTAAAACAAAAAAGTTATTTTCAGAATTGAGTGTCTTCAATAATTAACAACCAGATTGGAATTGAATTTCTTTTCAGAAAATGAGCAGAAAATGTAATTAAAAATGGTCTTAAAGTCTCCAGGGAGTTTTGTATTAAGAGTTGAACCTTGAACAAATCCTTATCAAATTCAGGAGGTGCTCTGCGTTTACAAGTAGTTTGCCTTAAAATCTTTGTAAATTCCCAAATTTTCAAATACAGCTATACCACATGATTATTTTTCATACAGGCCAGCAGAATTGTAAGTGGGATGCTCAGAGTTCCTCATTAGTCCCACAGTGGGAGACACCCCATGTTGGATGATGAGCAACGCCCAGTGTGGCCCATCAGAGACACACTTACTGCAACTGGCTGCTCAAACTCATAACTCAAAATACAAATTGTTTTTTCATGTCATAAAATATAGAACTGAATTGTTGACACTAAGAATGCCGTGTTTGTGAATACCAAAGGTTTACTGTTCAGTGACCCTAAAACCTCTGTGTAGTTGAAGTGTTACTGTTGTGTTCAGGAGCCTCTGGAGAAAGAGCCCCAAGGGCAACTTTTCCCCTTAGTTTGATCCGTGCCAGAGATGAGTTCCAGCCCCCATGTGATGCTTGGGCAGGTTTTTTCACATAGGGCTCTTACAGGGGTAATAGCGGGAGCATGCCAGTGTCGTGGTCTCCTTGCCTTTTCTAGGTCCTAGAGGCTGTCCACATTCTTTGGTTTCTGGCCTCCTGTCTTCAGAGGCAGCAGTGGTTGGTCAAGTCTTTCTTATATTGCATCACTCAGACATTGACTCTTCTTCCCTCTGCCTCCCACTTCCACTTTTAAGAACCCTTGTGATTACATTCAGTTCACGCAGCTAATCCAGGATGAATGTTCTATCTTAAGGTCAGCTGATCTAGTAACCCTAATTCCATCTGCAACCTGAAACGCCCTTTGCCATTAACCTAACATATTCACAGGTTCTAGGTATTAGGAGGTAGACATCTTTGCAGGGGCATTATTCTGTCTACAATATCAGTCAACAAAACGAATAATTTATCCTGATACCCTACAGGATTTCATGTATTTTACAGGTGCTATGATTTTCAGTGAGTCTCATTTTTCCAGCTAATTGTTGTGTATTTGAGCCTTGCTGCACATCATAGCAAAATAAAATCAGACATATTAATTGTTAAATAAAAAATCTAGAAGACTGTAGAAACTATGTTTATCAAACATTGGAAGTAAAAATTATACTTAAATAATTTCTAAAAATAAAAGATTAAATTGTATGATTTTAAAGTAATAGAAAAAGGTTAAGCTAGCTACAAAAGCTAACCTTTGACTCTGAAAAAATCTTCAAACTTGTATGGGTTTAAAAATTATTAAAAATAGGCAAATAGCACCTAGGAAAAATTTACAGCAGATGTTACTCAGAGTATTTTTATGATAAAGGGTAGCTAATATAAATGGAAAAACAAAAAAGCTCCTTAAATATAAATGTGCAAAGGACAGGAAAAAGAATTCACAAAAGAATTGTATGTATGGGTGTGTTGTGTGTGTGTCATTGCCATGAAATAAACACATGGTAAATGTCCAGCTTTAAAGCCACAGTGAGACACCATCAGTCATGAAACTATTTTCATGATAATGTGGTGTAATAACATTAACATCTACTTCTTTCATCTGTACAGTGGAGATGTTGTATTTACCTCCTTATGGCTGCTTTGATGATTAAAGAAGATGGCAGATGTAAAGTGCTCAAAATAGCGCCTGGCATATCAGAAACAAAGAATATTGGCTGCCATTATTATTGCTGTTATACTATTTCTGGTGGTGGTGTAAATCGTTAAACTTTTGGAAAGCGGTGTGGAATGTGAAATATACAATTTGGTTTGGTTCATTCTATTTTTTTTTAATTAAAAAAATTTTTTTAAAGATACATACATCACAAAAAACATTACATCAAAAAATATAGGGAGGGAAGCAGCTATGGCTCAACTGATAGAGCATCTGCCTACCATATGGAGGGTACAGGGCCTCCTGACCATGTGGAGGGTACATCCGCCTACCATATGTATACCCAGGGCCTCCTGACCCATGTGGTGAGCTGGCCCATGTGCAGTGCTGATGCGGGCAAGGAGTGCCCTGCCACGCAGGAGTGTCCCCTGCACTGGGGAGCCCTACGTGCAAGGAATGCACCCCGCAAGAAGAGCCGCCCCATGTGAAAAAAAAATGCAGCCCACCCAGGAGTGGATCTTCACACATGGAGGAGAGCTGATATAGCAAGACGACACAACAACAGCAACAAAAAAGTGACCTGGTGCTCTGACAAGAATTCAGGCGGACACAGAACAACAGCAAATGGACACAGAAAGCAGAGAACGAGGGGAAGGGGAGAGAAATAAAATAAATCTTTAAAAAAAAAATATATATATATATATATATATATGGAAGACAGTTGGGCTCCTGCCTGCCATATGGGAGGCCCTGGGTTTGCGTCCTGGGCCTCCTTATGAAGGCAGGCTCGCCCACATGCTGTGGAGCGCTGCTGGCCTGGCACCGTGGAGTGCTGCCTGGCCTGCAAGTGCCGTGGAGTGCTGCCAGCCTGCCAGTGCCGTGGAGAGCCAACTCAGCAAGGTGATGCAACAAAAAGGGAGACAAACAAAAAACGCAGAAGAGCGTGCAGCGAACAGACAGAGTGCAGACAGCAAAAACAAGCTGCAAGGCAGAGGGAATAAATAAACAATAGATACAGACACAGAAGAACACACAGCAAATGTACACAGAGAGCAGACAGGGAGGGGATAAAAAATATATATAGGGAAGAGGACTTGGCCCAATGGATAGGGCATCTGCCTACCACATGGGAGGTCCAAGGTTCAAACTCCAGGCCTCCTTGACCCGTGTGGAGCTGGGCCATGTGCAGTGCTGATGCGGGCAAGGAGTGCCCTGCCACACAGGGTGTCCCCACGTAGGGGAGCCCCACGCACAAGGAGTGCGCCCCCTAAAGAGAGCCGCCCAGCGTGAAAGAAGGTGCAGCCTGCCCAAGAATGGTGCCACACACATGGAGAGCTGACACAACAAGATGATGCAACAAAAAGAAACAGTTTCCTGGTGCCACTGATAAGGATGGGAGCAGTCACAGAAGAACACACAGCAAATGGACACAGAGAGCAGACAACTGGGGGGTGGGGTGGGGAGAGAAATAAATAAAAAATCTTAAAAAAAAATATATATATATATATATAAAAGAGGTTTCGATATACCCCCTCCCCCACCCCCGCCACTCCTCCCACATCAACAACCTCTTCCATCATTGTGGCACATTCATTGCATTTGGTGAATACATTTTGGAGCACTGCTGTGCTGCATGGATTACAGTTTACATTGCAGTTTACACTCTCTCCCCAGTCCATTCAGTGAGTTATGGCAGGATTTATAATGTCCTGTATCTGTCCCTGCAGTGTAATTTAGGACAACTCCATATCCCAAAAATGCTCCCACATCACACTCCTTCTTCCCTCTCTCTGCCCTCAGCAACTCTGGTGGCCACTGTTTCCTCATCAATGATACAATTTCTACCATTGCTATGAGTTACAATAGTTCTATAGCAGAATACCAGTAAGTCCACTCTAATGCATATTTTATTCCTCTGTCCTGTGAACCCTGGGGTGGTGATGTCTACTCCACCTCTAAATCAAGAGGGGGCTTAGATCCCACATGACTGATGGATGAGATTCTCCTGCTTGCAGTTGTAGACAATCTTGGTTCCCTGGTGTGGTTGACTGTCTTCACCTTCCTGTTAGCTGACCTGAGTATGTCCAATGAACTGAATAGTAGGTGTTACAACTCTGCTGAGGCATTCTACTTTTGAAGGTCACACCCTTCCTCCCTTCCACCCCCACCCCCTGCCCCTGGGTCCAGTGAAATTCATAATAATAGGGAGAAACTGTGTGAAGACATTTATCACAGCATTATTCATAACAGAAAAATTGCTAGGGGAATAGATGTTCAAGTGGTTGAGCATCTGCTTCCCATAACCAAGGTCCTGGATTCTATCCCCAGTACCTCCTAAAAATGAAACAACAAATAAACGAAAAAACCACCTTTTTGGGGAGAGGGTGTAGCTCAGGGATTGAGTGCCTACTTCCCCAATACAAGGTCCAGGTTGACTCCCTGGTACCTCATTAAAAAAAAAAAATTACTAGTTTCTGAAATAGATGGTAATAAGGGCATCAGTGAGAAAATTGTGCAGCTATTAAAAATAAAGAGCTCCCAAAGAGAAAAAAAAGGGGACTTTAAGATTAACCATGTTGAGTGATATATGTATCTTTTTAAAAAATTAAAAAATATATATATTTAAAAAAAGGGTTACCCAGATGCCTTAAATGTGTTTGGCACTTGACCTATATGATCTCTTTTAATCCTCAAAATAACTGCATGAAGTAGTTTTTTTTATTCCCATTTGAAAAGTGGGAGTGGCAGGAGTTTGCTCAAGGGCTCACTGGTGGTCAGCACGTCTGAGCTGGAATGCAAACCCAGCATTCCAACTAAATATATTGGCTGGGTCTGAGTGCCCCATGTGAATCATGGGAAAAGCTGAATTGTTAAGTGTCTGAATTATGATTTCAACAACTATTGCAATTTTAATACAAATGACATGCTTTTCTTATGCATTTGCCTGAGCCTCTGTCAATAATGAGGCCACTCTGCAAGTTTGCTTAAACAGTGACGGTGGGCAACAGTACTGATAGTACTGATAGTCCTAATAATGTTATAACAGTACTGATAGTCCTAATAATGTTGTTACTACTATGAATTTTCAGTAACTGAGTATTCCAGCAGAGTACATTGCTGCCCTTTGGTTACATTCAAATAACACCATAAAGGAGTTTTCAAAATGTGTTTGTTTAATTGAGGTTACTAATTATACAGTTAGACTACAAGTAGACTTGAAGATAGGAAGGCCACCTCCTTGACCTCTGTGAAATTTCTGGATGTTTTTAGTACCATTCTAAGCATCGTGGATTAATTTGATCATCCTGTAACATTTGGAAATAAGTATTTTATTTCACAGTGCTTAAAGACTACTTCTTTCCCTCCCTTAATTTGCAGCTTAGGAATTGATGAAGGAGAAAAATAAAATTGTTTAAAGGCTGGCTTTTGTATCCATATGAGGCCATAGCATAAATAAGTATAGGAGAATTCACTAAATTAACTCTGCTAGAGGCAGCCTTCTGGCTTTTCCATCAGTATGCCTCATTGATGAAGGTGGATAAGTCATTTTAAATTTTAAGTAAGGGAAGCGGATGTTGCTCAAGCAATTGGGCTCCCATCTACCATATAGGACGTCTAGAGTTTGATGCCCAGGGCCTCCTGGTGAAGGCAAGCTGGCCTGTGTGGTGAGCTGGCCCACACAGAGTGCTGGCCTGCACGGAGTACTGCCCCACACATGAGTGCTGCCCCATGCAGGAGTGCTGGCACACGTGGAGAGCTGGGCCAGCAAGATGACACCACAAAAAGAGACACAGAGGAGAGATGATAAGAGATGCAGCAGATCAGGGAGCTGAGGTGGTGCAAGAGAATGATCACCTCTCTCCCACTCTGGAAGGTCCCAGGATCGGTTCCTGGAGCCACCTAATGAGAATACAAGCAGACAAAGAAGAACACACAGAGAATGGATATAGAGAGCAGACAACGGGGGCGGGGGGTGCAGCAGAAAGAAAGAAATGAAATAAATAAATCTTTACAAATCTTTTTACATGATATAGCCAAGTTGTGGAAACAATGTCAGCATAATAAAAATTTACTTTAATATTCTGAATTCAAATAAATACCCTTCCTTTTTTTAAATTGGTTAAATGACAGGATCAAGGTCTCTTTACTATTGAAGAAAATGAAGAAGAAAAAAAAAAGCTTAATTATTTTCATATCTCATAAAACTAAACCCCATATTTTTTTGTTTGACCTTTAGCATTGATATAGTACTTACTTTGCTTTTGCCACAAAAGCATTACAATATTATTGTTAACTATAGTCTGTAAGTTACGTTATATTTCTCCCATGTATTACTATATTCTTAACACCTTGTAATAGAACTACAGTTCTCATCTACCACCAGAATCCATAGATTAGCAGTGTTTATTGCACTCATCAGTTCCACCTATTACGACCTATTTGTAGTTGACCTTATTGAGCATTCTACATACATCCAGCATCAGCTCCCTTCTCAACCCACATTTAGTCTCCCACCAAGCTACACTTCATAGTCCAACTCCATAAGTCTACTTGTCTTACTTAGTTCTTACAGTGAGACCATATGTATTCGTCCTTCATGTCTGGCTTATTTCACTCAATATAATGTCCTCAGGTTTCCTCCATGTTGTCATGTGCTTCTCCAATTCATTTTTTCTTACAGCTGAATAGTATTCTATGTACATTCCACATATTTTTTTATCCATTCATTGGTTCATGGGCACTTTGATTGTTTTCATCTTTTAGCAATTGTGAATAATGCTGCCGTGAACATCTGTGTGATAATATGTTAGTGTCCTTTCTTTCACTTCTTTTGAATGTGTTCTGAGTTAGTGGGATAGCCAGCTCATACGGCAGTTCTTTATTTGGCTTAGCTTCCTGAGGAACCACCAAACCATTTTCCACAGTGACTGCACCATGTACATTTTTTTAAAGAAAAAAATGCACATTTTGCTTTTGGCTTCCTTGTAAATCTCAAAGCCACAGTAATGAGGGAGCCAAGTTTCAGCTTCTTTATGGTGCCAAACCCTACTACTCCTTTCTTCGGAATAAATAATCGTCCTTATTTTTAACCCCTACAGAAATAATTGGAAGCGCCTCTAATGTATTCTTTATTCTCAGTCATCTGGTGTCTACTCAAGAAAATAAGAACACCACTGTCAATCTCCCTATTAAAAGAAAGTGAAAGCCCATGAACAAAGCAGCACACTGTTTTTCTTGAAATATTCTCTGGAGATGGAATTGGTACCATATTTGACCAATGCTTGTTATCCCTCACCCTTAAGGAAGGGCGGTAGCCAGAACTGAAGGAGTCTAGCAGGGCAGTCTCCCTCTCCTGTCAGCGTTGACTCCTTTTCCCGTGTGTTCCCCCCAGGCTCCCAGATCCAGCACCTGACGCAGGTGGGAATTGCTAACAGAATCGGAACGCAGCCCGTGGAGATCCCGCCCGGCCGGGGGGGCCAGTACGGAGGACCGGGGTGGCCTTCGTTTGGGGAGGACGAAGCAGGGCGAAGAGAGGCCGTGAGTATTTTGTGTTTGGGTCATTTGAAATTCAGATATGCCGGCTTCATGTAGCTGTTTCTGCTTCGGGGGCCCTTTTTTAAAGTCTCCACTTAGAAAGTTTTAATCTCCCTCACTCTTCCCCCCGCCTTAATTGTGTTTTTGTCTTCCAGTTCTTAGTTAGGTCCTTCCCACCCAGAGTGGGAGAGAATTCACATCGAACTTTTGGAAAGTGTATCATTTCTCTTAAGGAAGATTTCAAAGGTAGTAAATTTGAACCAGTAGGTGTCTAAAATCTGGACTTCACCTTTGGTGTAAATACTTTATAAATATTCATGGTCTTTTATATTGACTCACTGTGCTTTACTTTGAGTTTATTAACATCTTTTCCATTGTGACTACAAGTAGAAGATGATTTGCAAATAAGCATACAGTTGGGGCATTTTAAAGCACATATTTTCTTTTTGAAATTTCTAATCACTCTCTGCCATTCCTTATGAGAATGGAATCTTCACTGGGAGAAAAATTAGCATCAAGTATTAATAACATGGGCACAGGTAATTTCTACAAATGTTTTCATTCATTTTTGTCTCAAGAATTTTATATCCTTGGGGGATAAATTAATGGACATTGAAAATACAAGTCAAAATTGTGTATTTTGTTTTATCCTTATCATTATGCCACAACTTTCATTGAATTTCTGTACCTTTTCCAGTAAACACACTAGCTTCCTTTCATACTGAATGCTCCTATTCAGTGAAAGAAAATTAGCTTTTCAGTAGGATTTTCCCCTAAAGGATACATTGTTATAATCTCAGTATCTGCTTTAAGATGACTGACATTTTTATTTTTATTTTTATTGTTCTGCCTTCATTGCACCTAACTTAGTTTCAGGAGATATTTTGGGTTTTCCTGTCAAATCGTTTGTCTTCCTTGGAGGTGTCTCTATCACTATTTGGAGAAGTGAAACATGAAAATAGAGGACTTGAAAGCCTGCGAAGCAGTGAAGTCTAGTGGTTAAGAGCCTTAATCTCCAGAGCCTGCCTGTCTGGGTCACATGTTGCCTCTACCACTTATTTATTTATTTTTAAAGATTTATTTTTTAAATTTGTTTCTCTCCCCTTCCCCGTGCCACTCCCCGTCCCCCCCCAGTTGTCTGCTCTCTTCGTCATTCACTGTGTGTTCGTCTGTGTCTGCTTGTATTCTTGTTAGCAGCACCCAGAATCTATGTCTTGTTTTTGTTGCATCATCTTGCTGCATCAGCTCTCCATATGTGCGGTGCCATTCCTGGATAGGCTGCACTTTCTTTTGCGCTGGGCGGCCCTCCTTATGGGGCATACTCCTTGCGCGTGGGGCTCCCCTATGCAGGCGACACCCCATGTGGCACGACAGTCCTCGCGCTTATCAGCACTGCACTTGGGCCAGCTGCACATGGGTCAGGAGGCCCTGGGTTTGAACCTTGGACGTCCCGTGTGGTAGGCGGACGCCCTGTCCATTAGGCCAAATCCGCTTCCCCCTACCACTTATTAATCCTGTCAGCCTCAGATAGCTATTCCTCCTCTCTCTGCCCTAGTTTCCACATCCACAATGTGTGTATAATACCAGTGTCTACTTGACAGGGCTGTTGTCAGTCAACATGTGAAATGTTCAGGATGGGGGTGGCACCCCCAAATCCCTTTGGCCTCTACCTCATCCATACCCTGGCATTTGCCTCAGGGACTCTCAGGCTCTGCCCAGGACACAAGGACACTTTCTGGATGCACACACCTTCTACTAGGTGGTAATCTGTGGGTGGCCACCCACATGCATATCAAAGCTGAAGGCAAGTGAGTAAGTGAATATTTGGCCTTCTAGCTGTAAACATGCCAGGCCATAGTCTAGAGCAGGAGTTGGCAAACCTAGTCTGTAGAGTGACAAAGAGTAAATATTTAGGCCTTGTGGGCCTTACTTGCTCTGTCCAACTCCTCACCTTTGCCATCTTAGCTGGAAAGCAGCCATAGGCAACATGTAAATGGGTGTAGTTGTGTTCCCATAAAATTTTATTTACAAAGCTGGTAGTGGGCTGGATTTGGCTGGTCAGCCATGGGTTGTAGTTTACCAGCCTCTGGTCTAGAATTTAGATACTTTGTATATTGTTTTCCTTTAAAAGCATTTTTACCCTAGCTCAAACTGTAGGTTTGAAAGTGATACATCTTCCTCTGTTGTGTTCCCAGCCTAATACAGTGTTCAGTGAAGATTGGATGCTTAAGAAATACTTAATTAATTGAATGAAAGATTTGTGGTTTTCTTAACTATCAGGCATGTTCCTTTCATTAGGCCATGTTTAACAGGCTAATAACTTGGTCTTAGTGTGAGTGAAATCACAGATTTAGCACTCTTGCATATATATGCAAAGAGTTTTTTCCACTGGGGAAAAAATATTGAAAAAAATCACTGAAAATGAAATAATTCTTATCCAACTAATGCCCAATTAATCAATATTACTTCTCAGCAAGATTGTTATATGTTTTAGTGCAGATAACTTTTTAAAGAAAAGGCTCTACAGAGTACCAGGTAGGTAAATAGGTAGGTAGACAGACAGACAGACAGATGATAGATAGAGAGATAGATAGATAGATAGATAGATAGATAGATAGATAGATAGATAGATAGATAGATAGATAGATAGAGTCATAGATACATAGATATGAGAATGACTTCATGATCGTGTCCGGCTCATGGTCCCTGTATGTGTTCACAGGCACACCCCCCGGGCTCCAGAACCTCTGTGAGGGCAGTTGTCTTCCTTGCGTTTCCCTCTGCCTCTCTCTGCTCTCTTCTTTCACCTGTCAGATTACTCGTCCCATCTGGCACCTCTGTGGGGTGCTCCGACCTCCCTTCCACCCTAGGCTCCTTCCCATTCTCCCCGTGGACCAGAAGCCCCAGACCACTCCCTTTCTCTACCCACTCACCTCCACATACAATGACACAGGGTTTTAACCACCTGACCAAGAGTTGAGATATTCATTTATCTAGCCACTCATTCATTCTTTCTGTCTGTTTTAAATCCAGCATTCATTAAGCACTTGTTAAGGTCAAGAGTTTCCTTACTGGGGAGCAGATGTAGCTCATTGTTGAACACCTGCATCCCAGGTACAGGTCAAGGTCCTGGGTTCAGTCCCTGGTACCTCCATAAAAAGGAAAAGGATTTCCTTATCTTCTTTTTCATGAGCAATTTCTCCACAATTGATACCATCCATTCCAATCGCAGGAGACCCCTTTGAAAGGCTGAGTTGTCAGGTGGGAGATGAGCAGAGGAAGTCATGGGAGCACACCAAATGCCAAAATAAATTTTATTTTTCCTCCTGTTCTTCTGTGGGAAGAATAGTAATGTTTGACATGTTTTTCAGACACACATGCTTGGACATCAAGAGTATTCTTCACCACCACTGTTCCAGGTGCCAAGGACTTCAGGCAGGGAGCCCTCAGCTCCCCCCGGGAGCCTCCCCCACAGGGGCGTGCAGGGCCCTGGTCCGGGTTACACCACCAGCTCCACTGAAGACCTGCAGCCCGGCCACTCCTCAGCTTCTCTCATCAAAGCCATCCGAGAGGAGCTCCTCCGGCTCTCCCAGAAACAGACCACTGTGCAGAACTTCCACAGCTGATCAGCTTCTTCTTGCACATTTGCCAAGTATCTGCTTCCTGTGGAAGCAAGACCAAAAGGAAATCAACTGAGTGGTCATTTGCAAGCAGAATAAACATCTCCTGTGCAAGGTGTCGATGTAAGAGGAAAAGTTGCAATTTCTGAAGATGCCATAAGTCGTATGACAGGTCATCATACTTTTACTATGTTGGTGATTTATTACCAGTTGGGTCCAGTCGAAATTACTGTACTTTTGGCCAAGACCCAGCCACACTTCATGAAGGACAAAACATATATCTAAGCTAACAAAATTACAAAGATTCCTTTTTAAAGGCAAAAGATTCAGATTTGTAGGGAATGTCAGGATTAAAGGATTCCAGCGTTTTCATGAGAAGATGTAATCCAGACTGATTTGTATGATGAACCTGCTGCTTTGTTTTCTGAGAAAAGAGATTTGAAGACATTTTATTAACAGCTTGTTTGCCCCTATTTCTCCATAGGAACTTATTTTAATAGTGATATTAACAACAAGAATAATAAGACTGTTTGGGAATTTTTTAAAAGCTACTAGTGAGAAACCAAAATGATAGATTGTAAGAGCCTGATGATTTCATATGAAGCCATCGCCACATTCTCCCTTCTATTTCTTCTGGTGCTACAGCTCCAAGGGCCCCTTCACCTTTACGTCTGTGAAATGACACTTTGGCTTTTTCATTGGAAGAATATGTTGAAGGTTTCATTTTGTTCTAGGGGGAGGAATCCCTCCCATATGACTGGGTACTGGGGCGGGGGGAGGGAACTTGATATTTATTTGGTTATTCAAAATACACTTTGGAATTTAGATTTGCATTCTTAATTGTATTTGCTGTTTATTAATTGGACATGTGCAACTACAAATAGCATCCATTTCTGCACATATCATCAAGACCAGTCCTATAGAGCCAGGCTTTCGAGAGGTCCTAACCAGTCCTTGCACTTTGTGATGAGTTGCTCACAATTATGTTTGACTGACAAATCTTACATAAGAAAAATTACTTATGAAAATTCCTAGGAGCTCCAAATTGCTATTTACTTTGCATCACTAGTAATCCCATTCCCTGTGTTTAAGACCTGGATGAAATGGAGTTCCGTTCAGCCTTTTTGTAACAATTCAAAAAATGTAAGGAAGAGCTTTTGAGACCATGAGGGAAAGGAAAGGTCTTAATTTCTACTCCTAATTTCTGATTTTACTGTGTAATTTATTATTCTGGTCAATGACTATTAATACTATTGTATGCATTTTGGGCCAAGAGGAGGAGGATCATTTCACTTGAAATTTACTCCCAAAGTAAACATTTCCCCACTTCCCAAATATACTAGGAAATATAATGACAAGGGCCATTCTGTTTTCTGGTACCTGAGTGAAATTCAGAACAACCGTCTTAGGTAACGATTTCTACTCTGAATCCCTCTTTATTAGATCAGCTAATACTTTAATTAAACAAAAGATAAACCGACAGGATTTGGGACTCTGACCAATGAATACCTGTGTATTTGTGTCAAGTTTTAAGAATCCCAAAAGAGCCTAAACAGGTTTCCAGAGTGTAATTGTTGGGTTCCAGAATCATGTTTCAGCACTTTCTTAGTTGAACCTATTTTACAGACTTACAGTCTGACAATACAGGGAAAGTTGGCTTTGGGAAATTAAAATTCGGCAAGTTTTAAAATTTGTACACCCCTGAAAGAGAAGGGGAACAGGAGACTAAGTCTTTTAAGAGTGTTAAATAAAAGAATCGAAACTCCTTTTCAGTTGATCCTTGGTGACTCCAAAGAAGATAGAATACTCCCTCCTGAAATTGACTTCTTGCCTCTCAGCCTTCATTCGATGTCAGACTTTCCCCAATTTGAGGATTCTCTTTGTACGTCTCTCAGAAGATACCAGGTTTCTTACAAGTTTTTAAGAATTTCAGATATCCAAGCAGGGTTTTATTATAATATCTTGCGGTGCATTCAAATTGTGTGATAGCAAATGGAATAAATGCAGGTTCCGTCTTCTCCCCTTCTGCCAGGCTGCATCCTGCCAGAATGTATAGTGTACCAGAAACGGTTACCGCCTTTGTACACTGCAGAAATGGGCGTCTGTTTGGAAGACGGGTGACTGCGACAACAATTTTGATGCCTTTCAAGCATAAAGGGATTCTACCTGTATTTTTATTCTTAGGGCTGATACTCTTTTTAGAAAGAAGTCAGGACCAAAGATGACATAAAATAAATAACCGGTGGCTTGTGTGGTAGGAGCAGGCCAGCTGGACCGCCCTGCCGCTCTTGTGCTGGGCCTAAAGCACACTCAGCTTGCATTTGTTTCCTCTGAACATCCTGCTGCAACAGTTGCACAGATCACCAAAACCAGAAAAGTTGTTGGCCTGGATAGTACCACATCAGACTGTCTCTTCAGAAACAAAATGAATGTGATCCGCTTAAAAGGAGGGTCCCCCTATTGACCACGTGTGACTTGGGGACTCCATTCATTTAAGTGCTCTAAGAGTTCAATTTTATGTTTATTCTTTTTTCCTGTTCTGGAAGTCCTAGTGGTAACGTGGGCTGTAAATCTGAGTTGGAATTTGAGAGACATTTGTTTGGAGAAATGATTTTTTCAGAGTCTACTTTGTCACTGACTTGGAGTGTCAGGTCACTTCTCTGAGCCCCAGTCTCCCCCTCAGCCATTTGAGAAGGTGCCCCCTGCACCCCTTACGGGATCACTGCTTGTGGGAATCGGGGTGATCATGTGTGTGAAATCTCTCGAGGAGCTTAGAGCACTGTGGAAATTTAAAGTGGTGTCTATCGATGTCCTAGGATGGATAATGTCGTATGCTGTGATCTAACAGCAAATGAGTTCACACGCAGGACACCAGAGTGTGTCTCCTCCTCGTCACTCCTGGTTGGCTTTAAAGTCACTTCCTTCTCCATTCACTTTCAAACACCATTTATTAAACATCTGTCTGCTCCTTGTTTTCTGTTTCTGGTACCAAACAAGTTAACAGCCATGGGCCCTGCCGCCTGAGATCTTAGACTCTGTCAGATAAGACAGGTCTAAAAGAGGGAAAATACAGATAAATAACGTGGTTTAAACATGAGTAAATATTCCTGGAAAGACTTCAAGTGCATTAGGTACTAAGAAAAAGTCATGGAAGTTGCACTTTCAGAAATGATGCGGAAGATGGGCGCTGCCAAGCACATGGCGAGAAGGCGTGAGGAGTGCTAAGAGTGGACCTGGGGAAGGATTGAGAAATTGGGTGACGTTGCATTGAAAAAACTTGATTGTGATCTGGACAAAATCCTCCAACTGCCCTGTTCAGGGATTTTTTTAGAAGAGGAGGCAGTAAAGCCAGGAGTGTACATTTGTAGAACTCTACTGAGAAGATGACAGGACCATTGAAGAAGGTTTTCAGAGGAAGAGATCCAATCTGGAGGGGGAAAGAGGAAGGGCCAAGTGTAAAGTATGAAAATAGTGCTGAGAACTACATCAAGGGTTGTTGGATAGAGCAGTTTTCAATGGTCAGCCATTTGGACACTTTAAATCCTTTGGAATATAGTGGGTTACAAGTAAATAGAGGCAGCTTCTTTACAGCTACCTACACAGTTTTCTCCAAACTGTAATTAATTTCAGAGTGTGTTTTGATTTTGATGGCATGGGGCTTTTGCACAGCAGGCTAGGCAAGTCCTTGCCAACCAGAATTGTCAGGGTATGAGACTTGTGACACAAAGCACAGGTGAAGGTATGCCTGAAGGCTTTGGGCTGAAAGAAGTAATTCTGTGCCCAGGGAGCTTCCCATTTTCCATGTACAGGGTCAGTGCTCACTGCAGGTGCATAAGCTCTCAGCAGGTGCTCTGGTGGCCAGACCAGCCACTGGGACACTGATTTGCATTTGCAGTAATTACAAGTTAGTCATTAAATCAGTTTCTCTTATAATCCCTTTCCTTCATGAATGAATTGGTTGGTTGGGAGGAAAACAGGGCAGAACTGAGATTCTGGGCAGGGATGAAGGGGGAGCTGCAGTCTTAACTACCACAGTAACTTTAGCTCTCATAGAGTTTTAGCCCTTTCATTTCTACCTCCAGAGTAAGTCTCCAAAGCCTACTCATTCACATTTGTCCCAAGCAAGAATGTGAGGAAGAGTATATAAAGGCAAATGAGTACTTTGAATGAAAGACATGTTATGGGATGGTACATTGAACTTTGTTTTTAAATTTAATCCACACATTTAGCTGATTTCGTAACAGGAGAGAGGGGTTTCTGTGAGAAACTGCTGTAACATAAAATTTAATAGGCTTACAATTAGAACCTAATGAACAAGGAATGTGCACATTTTAGATTTCTTTTGATATTCCTCAAGGTGTTTTCAATGTTTAAATTAGGATTCCTTTCTCCAGTATTGCAGATTTGAAAACCTAAACCTCACAGAACAATCCTAATTCTATGCTGTATGTGTAACAGTACACTTCACAATTTACCTTAACACAGCAGCATTGAAATTTAGGAAAAGAATATTAGATGCCTTTGGAAACATGAAACAAAGTTAGGAACCAGTGAGAACGTGAGAGAAGGAATGAATGTCTTAATCTGATGCACTGTAGAAATTAGTTTCCCACAGGGTAGATAATTACACAGTCTCCTTTTCCTTCTTCCTCCAGGGTTGTTTGTTCTGGGGCTACTTCACATTTAAAGAAAGAGTGAATAGGTAGAGGGACAGGGAGAAAATTCAAATGATTTGAGTCTCACAGTCCCTGATGACAAGAACCTTTCTGGCAACTTGGAGCATCATGAATAGTCTTTTCTCATGCCCACCACATTTCAAGTATTCATAACTTCCTACGTGTGCAAGTTAGGAATAGTACAGGGTCACATGAGAGCCAGACACCCTGCGTCGTTCCTCCTGCAGATATGGGAGGAGAAGAGCGAGGCATCAGAGGAACTGAGGCTCCACTCATTAACTCAGTTGTTCTGAGAACCAGATAACTCATTTCAGGAAACGGGAGGTGGGTAGAAACCATCGCCATTTTGCCCTCCTCCAGAGCATCATCTGAGGAGCCTAGTGATTGGACTAGGGATTCCCTTAGAGGAAAGGCTGCCTAACAGAGTGGCTCTGGAATGCTTTCTTGTCTCCCAATTTGTTATGGTTCATGCTCTTCTGACTCTTCCTGGCCCTCATTCCTAAATTATGAGTGTTAATGTATGAAAATGTGCAGAGTAAGTTGAGGCCACGAGTGGCATCAATACTGCGACTTGAACTTGACAATCACGGTTTTCTGGTCTCAAATGGGCACTTAAATCTCAGTTATGGGTGTCTGGTTTAGTAATTGACCCCTTCTTTCTATTTGTTGGTTATGTTTCTTCCCCTCAATTAGCTGCACTGTTTTCTAATGTGCTGTAGAATTTTTGAAATAATTTATTCAAGTGTTTGGTTTCCATGTTTACAATTTATACAGCTTTCTTAGCATTTTAAATGTAAATGTCAATAAATGCTATGAATTGGTGTCAAAATTATATTTTCTTTTTTTCTTTTTTTGTAGAATGTGAAAGTTAAATGAGGGGAGTGGATGTGGCTCAAGCAGTTGGGCACCTGCTTCTCATATAGGAGACCTCCTAGACACAAACAAACAAAAATAAACAAGCAAACAAAGGAGAAAAAAAACCCAACTCATGGGTGCTCATGTGACTCAGTGGTTGAGCACTGGCTTCCTACACGTGAGGTCATGGGTTCAATCCCTGGTCCCAGTGTTTCAAAAAAAAAAAAAAAAGGTTAATGATACACTATTTTCTCTAATTCTGTATAACTGGTGAAAACATCTAGTACTTTCATTTTCCAAGAAAGTGAATTGAAGGCATGCTACTCAGTATGTGGAATTTGTGGAATTATTTTTATTCACATTTACTGATGGCATCCCCTTCCACTCACTAGGTTTTGTTTTACTGCTACACATTAGTCAAACTGATGCATCCACTAAGAGCAGCTTCATTTTGGAAGTAAAGGATTAGGACTCTACAATCTAGGAAAATAGAAGATCAAAGCCTAATGTAGGAGGAGCCAATGTAGGTAAGTGGTTGAGCACCGGCTTCACACATATGCGATCCCAGGTTCAATCCCCGAACCCAGTACCTTAAAAAAAAGCCTAACTTTGGAAGGTAATTAGTAAACCTGGAGTTATTTATGGAACTTAAGAAAATAAAAACCCCTTGAAATTTAGAAAAGCAGAAAGAACTACAAAGCAGTGGAGACCAGCTGGTATAACTCAATACCCTAAGAAGTTTTACATGCTCTGAATGTAAACAGGTTGAAAATGATAGAAGAACAAGTTCTTAGAAGAAGCTAATGCTTATAGAAAAGATCAAGCTTGTCCACGACCAGAGCCTGAACACTGGGTTGAGTTGAATATGGATTTGAATTGTAATTGGCATTTCTTATCCCTCTTCCCCTCTTCCATTTTGTACTTGCCAAGCACAGCTTAAGATAAAAGGAAAATAAGAAACAATAGCAAACAAGAAGGGAGATCCTTTGGTCATGTCCCTGAGTTAGAGCATTAGATTAATGAAATGTTTTTGTTGTCATTGGACCTCGGCCTGTTTATCTAGTAACTTCCTCCTCTAAAGTTCTTTCCTTGTCACACATTTCTGTCCATTCTGGAAATTAACGGGGAGGAGGGTGCTTAATTTCCATTGTGTAAATGCTTGAAAAATTACAGCCAAAAGTCAGATTAGGTAAATCTCATTTGTGTAGTTAAACCAATATTTGTTGTACTTGTGCCGAAGTATAGCATTACAGAAGCATAAAACACAGAACCTATCCTGAAAATTCAGAGTGCAATGTCATTCTGTCATAGCTAGGTCATGGAGGATTTGCATTAATAGCTTGAAAATGCACATTAGTGTAAGTACTTAGATTTTGCTTCTATGATGTGGTATTATACTTCAAACCAGTGGTTTCTTGCAGCATTTAAAAATTCTGAGATTGTTCTAAAGAAAATGTGAATGTAGAGTTTTTGTTTTTCAAAGAATGGGTTAAAACCTAAAGGGGTAGCTGCATTTCAGTAAGGTTGAGTGTCGGTCTTTTGTTTTCCCCAATATGGTTCTGCATTGTGCCTGCTTGTGAAGGGCAGCAGCAATGTCTTATTTTTAGGACAGTCCAAAAGTAGCTCTTCTCCTGAGATTCTCTCAAACTTGTCAGTGAAAAGAAAGACAAGTGTGTTCACTGCATGGGTGTGAAGTCCAAGAACCAGTGTGTGTTTAGATCTGTTTTACATTTCCTTCGGAATGTTCTTTCTGGGTTCTTCATTTGATACACCAATTTGGAGGAAATGAAAAAACCAACAAGACATCATTAACCAAATTTAAACCAGGACATCATATAGCAGCCCATTATTAACATTTTGCTCTACCTTTCCTGATCAAAACGCAGATTAGCAAAACAAACAAACAAATGAAACCACTACAGGTCTACCACCAGAGATAATGTAATCAGAATTTCAGTGAATTTTGTTGAGTTTTTTTGTTTGAATTTCAGCTGTTTTAATCTTGCTTGGTGTCTGGATTGCAAGCAAGATGATTTGCTTTCTAATTGACCTGACAATAAGCTATTGATTTGATTCCAGAGCATACAAGGGGCAGAGAGGAGGGTTGAGAGGAACGAAAAGGATTAAAATGTGCTAGGTGTAATCTGGAAAGCAGAATCAGGAAAAGTGCTTGGGGAGCTCGATTCCCAAGTTTTCTTACTGCTAGAAGAAAATGGTACCTGGCAGTTACACCATCGGCTTCAGATGTACACATTGAGCTTAATTCTGTGTTCAATGGAGACATTGCCCACTTGACCTCCTGAGACATTTCATGAGACTTTGCAGATGCTTCCCAGTGTTTGTTGCTGAGCTAGAGGACTTCGAGGTTAGGCAGGCCTGGTCTTTTAGCCCTGGTTTAGTGCTGAGTAATAGTGGGGCCTTACACAAAAGCTGTCTTTGAGACACCATTGTGAAAAATGCCCACCTCCATTTCTTTTCCTTGACTGTAGAGCTCTCCTGAACTGGCTAACTAGGCATGCACATTAACTCTCCTTTGTACATTTCCTACCTGGGAGAGCCACTCTTCCTCCCCCAACCTATGACCTGGACAGAGGGTGAACCAGGAATTGCATCGCAGCTTTGGTCAGTGATAAAGTCCTGTATACCTTGAACCCTTTCAGAATGAACTTTTCACTTTCTGAGGTTACTGGACCCTAACTTCTGAAGATGGAATAAATATTTGTATACTCCTCATATCAATGGGTTCAGATTTCTTTACTGAAATTTCAGATGCCCCAGAATTTAGAAGGATGGTGTTGTGATGGATGGCAAAACCAGAATTCTAAATGATATTGACAGGTTAAAAAAAAAGACCAAACACCAGAAAAGTTCATTGATGTGATGGTTTGTAGGAGACAAACCTGTCTTCAGATATCTGAATTATTGTCATGAGAAAGAGGGTTGGGTCAATTTATGATATTCCAGGAGGCAGAACTGAAACCTTCCTAGAAAGCAGATCTTGGTCTGTTAGAATAAAGACCTTATCTCAGTAGGTCAGCACAGAAAAGGCAGTCCCTGGAAGACTTTCCCATCTCACCAAGACCTCCCTCTAACTGCTCTAAGCTTGTCATTCATATGTCCTCCAGCAAGAGGGCTGTCTGTGCCCCAAAGCCTTTTAGCCTCATCCAGTCCGTTTCAGACTCCCATGAGCCCATGAGGTGGAAGGTGAGCACCTGGATACCTGGAAAGGAGATGGTGCTATGGATGGGATGCTTTTTAATCTGCTCTTGGGTATGACTGAACAAAACCAGCTCAGATGTAACATTTATGTAACCTAAGTATCTTAAAAAACCAACAAACCAACAAACAAAAAAAACCCAGCTCAGAATCTTCCCAAAGTCAGTACGGTGGTGAAATACTCCATCCCCCAGGTACTCCGCTATGCTAGATTATGCCACAAAATTAAAACAGAGGTATTATTTGGTATGTTTTGGAAAAGTAGCAATGAATAAAGTTGAATAATTTTTAAAATTCTTAGAAAATCAGAAGTTACTTGTGTGTAAGAGCAAACAACCTCAGCTCCAGTTTAGCGCAAGTAAATTTACATTAGCACTGAAAACTGATAGATTGTATGATAATAACTGATATATGAATGTAGTCTTTAAACAACTACTTTTTGAATACCAGCTGTGTTAGATTGTGTTGTAAGCACGAGGGATTTGGAATACATTGAGATGTATTCAGAGGAGCAGGCACATTCTCCCATTGCAAAGGAGGGAAAACAAAAGCACAGACAGTTCCAGGTCAATCTGCAGATGTGCAAAAACTGATATCCTTTCCTCTTCTTAAAAAAGGATAATTCCAAGTAAACAGATGACCATTTCAATGGATTTATAACCAGATATATGTATTTGTTTTTTGGTAAAAATGTTACTTGATTTTATAGTAAATTGTCTGATTTTGTGCTCTTTTAAAAAAGATGAACTCTAGGGGAGCAGGTGTAGCTCAGTGGTCAAGCGCCTGCTTCCCATGTATGAGGGCCTGGGTTTGAAATCCGATACTTCCTTGTTTTAGTCAGCCAAAGGGGTGCTGATGCAAAATACCAGAAATCTGTTGGCTTTTATAAAGATTTATTTATTTGGGGTAGAAGCTTACAGATACCAGGACAAAAACATAAGTTACTTCCCTCACCAAAGTCTGTTGCCACATGTTGGAACAAGATGGTTGCTGATGTCTACCAAGAGTTAAGGCTTCTTGGGTTCCTCTCTTCTTGGGGCTCCATTTCTCTCTGCAAGGCCAGCTGTAGACTATCAGGCTTATGGCTGTCTCTTTCCCCGGGGCTCGATTCTCTCTAGGATTAGCTGCTCTGCTCCTCTGTGTGCTTATTTCCAGGCTCCAGCTCAAAAACCCCAATTAACTCTTCTGCCATGTCGGTTTCTCTGTGACATCCTACTGATATGGCCCAATCAAAGCCTTAGTCGTCATTAAATCAAGTAAAAGTGCAACCTCTGAAACCAATATAATCTAATATGCCCAGAGGGACATACCAGTTTACAAACATAATCCAATATCTATTTTTAGAATTCATAAACAATGTCAAACTGCTATACTCCTAAAAACAAACAAATGAAAAAATCCCCACTCTCACGGGGGAGTGGATGTAGCTCAGTGGTTGAGCACCTGTTTCCCATGTACGAGGTCTCCCATTCAATCCCAGTACCTCCTAAAATATAAAAAAAGAACTCTGCTGAATTTTCTGGATAGTAAGATACATTGAGATTAATAATATCTGCTATTTGGTGTAAGGTAATGATTGAGTGACAGGTAGTACTTAATTCACAACTATATGCACACATACATGTGCCCTCCCACACATGCACTTTCCCCCATGGTCATTGCCCAAAGATACTATGCAGCTCACTCAACCAATGGGCCATGTAGCTCAAATCCATGGTCAATGAAAAGTTCCCCCCCAAGGTCAAAGCTCCAGATTTGATTAAAAATAAAACAAAAACTTAAGAAATAAAACTGAGTGGGGTTGTGTTAGAATGCTCTTAAAATAATTGTTAGAATGTTTAGGATAGGATGCATCTCAAAAATAGCAATAATAATAAAGTACAGAATAATAGAATCAGGCATTTACTTTGTAATCCCAACATCTGAGCTTGGAATGCACCTATGCTTCTTATTAAATATAAGCAGCACAGGTGCTTCTTAATGTATTAGTATAAGCTTACTTAATAGTAAATACAGTTAATATATAATATAATATATATTTATTAATATATGACATTGGGCAAGTTATTTAACCTCTTTCATTTAAACTCCATTGCTGTAACTGGTGGTTGGTTCTTGGGAGTAGTTTGGGGACCTATCTGAACAAGGACAGTATTTTAGGAGGAGGTGATTTACCTTCTCATGTCTCAGAATGTCCCAGAAGTTCACACTTTTTTTTCTCTACTTTTTAAAAATATAATTTTATTATGAAAGTCATGATTTTTAATAGAAATTTTGGAAAGTACATTTAAGCAGAGGTCAAAATATATCCCCAAGTTGACCATGTGAAACAGTCCTCAACATTTTGGTGAAATCCTTTCCAGTCTTTTTCCCATGCATTTTATGTTACTGAGTTGAAGATATACTATACTATATGTATATATACAATTTTCTATCCTGCTTTCATTCTTTAGCATTGTCCATCTATTTAAGAAGGTCTTGCTGATGAGGATTCAAGGCAAAGAACTCCATGCTTGGGAAGGATAAGATTTTTTTCAAATTTATTTTCATCCATGCTGAGCTGCTTAGTCTAATGTGACTTAGGCCAAATCTTATTATTTCCTTAGGTTTCATTCAAACTCACAGATGCAAGTAAAGATAACTTATATAAATGGCATTAATTGTTAAACTAAACATTTCGGGGTATAAAATTTTAAAATGTTATTAATTATCCTTAGACCATCATTGACTTCTGATTTGCTTTATTTTTTAATTTATTTTTAAAATTTATTTCTCTCCCCTTCTCCTCCACCCGCCCACCCCACCCCACCCCACCCTCCAGTTGTCAGCTCTCTGTGTCCATTTGCTGTGCGTTCTTCTGTGTCCGCCTGTATTCTTGTCAGCGGCACTGGAAATCTGTGTCTCTTTTTGTTGCATCATCTTGCAGCGTCACCTCTCCGTGTGTGTGGCGCCACTCCTGGGCAGGCTGCACTTTTTTCACACTGGGCAGCTCTCCTTATGGGGTGTACTCCTTGCATGTGGGGCTCCCCTATGCGGGGGACCCTATGTGGCACGGCACTCCTTGCACGTATCAGCACTGCGCCTGGGCCAGCTCGTCACACAGGTCAGGAGGCCCTGGGTTTGAACCCTGGAACTCCCATGTGGTAGGCCGACACTCTATCCATTGAGCCAAATCCGTTTCCCCTGATTTGCTTTAATGTAAATCCTCCCATCACACGTCTAAGCATCTCCTTGCCAGCACCAGTCCCACCCCAGGGTTTTTCTAAACGAATTGCCTTTGAATGGTGCTGAGAGGCTTGTTTGCTTCTCCTGATCTGTTGTCTTCCACGTGGTCTTTATCCTGACATGGTTGGAAAGCTGCCATCTCTGAATGCAAATTGGAGATGCTAGGAAATATGGAAAGTTACATTCGTCTCTGGCAAAATTTAGCTCTTGAAAGTGTGTTATCAAGTCTGTGAAAATTATTTTAAATTATTAAAATTAATTTTTTAAGTTATTAAAGTAAAAAACACTGCCCTATCTGGAATCAACATTCTAGTGTTTTATAAAATAAGACAGTCTGACATCTCAGTATAAGCTAGGGAAGTCTCAATGTCAGTGCTTTTGTCACAGACTTGGGGTGTCACGTGGTTGTTATCCAGCCTCATAACTGGTCCTGTCATGTGTTCTCATTGTGACGATAGGCTTTCAGGGCTGAGCAATAGCATCTACATTTTGGTTCATTCCTGAGGGGAAAAACTACCCACACGCTACAGTCTCAGTTCTGAAAAGGCCAATCACAGAAATGTTCTCTTGAACACAGCGTTTTCTTCACGTCCCCAAACCTGCCAGGGTTATGGCATATCTAAAGGTGAGAAATCTGCCCAAGAGCCAGGAATATAGGGACGGGGGAGAAATTTTCATTTTCAAAAATTCAACTAAAGAAATAATTTAAAAAAGAATAATGATTTTTTTAAATTTAAATTCAAGCTGATGGACCCCTTGTTAAGAACCCCTGATATAGATATGGATACAATCTTCTGTCAGTTCTGTTTCTCCAGAGAAGCCAGATTAATACAGAGGATGATCTGATAATACTTAGTTTAGTTAAGAATGTGTTTATCCTATGTCCCAGCAATGCTTCATCTGACAGTATTTCCCAGGGAAGTGCTTTTGCAGGCCCCTAAAGGAAGCAGGCAAGGCTTCTCATGGCAGTGTGATCTGTGGCAGTGGGGCACTGAGGACAATCTAGGTGTCATCCCCGTGGATGGAGAAGTGAACCACAGTGGGAGCTCCTGATGGAATCCTGCGTGAGTTAGAAGCTCTGGGCTAGAAGCATCAATAGATCTCAAACACATTGCCACTGAGTGAGAAAGGTAAGAAGACAACCTAATTCATGTAAACTAAAAATACCTGAATTTTTTATTACACTTTATATTTTACAGGAGCACAGGCAGGGACTCATAACATTGCCTTGGGGCCAGGCGCAGGATGATGGGAGAGGAGGATGGGTAAAAGACTAAGTAACGGGAGAAGAAATGTGCTTGGACCAGTGACGACAGAGGCATAACTGAGAGGTATGATTAAGTACACCTGCTGCTCGGAGCTCCAGAAAATGGAAGGAAATACGGACCATGAATAAATAAAACTTCCAGTGAAGAAAGGCTGGACCTTTCCTAATTTCTTTTTAACATATGAGTATAGTTCTCTTGAGAGTAAACATGTCACTTGCAATTTTAATTTAGTCAATGACTTGACAAAATAATTTAGATATTTAAAATTTGGATCTAGTACATAAGATATAGGAGTTATCCCATTATTATTAGTCTTTTTGTTGAAAATTTGAAACTCAAGCATATGTAACTCGATGTATAAAATACCATCCTTCCCAGGAGTACGAAGACTCTCCCATATTGCTTGTAAATCAGCTTTCAAAGGAATATTTGATTCAAGCATCTCCAAAGTATAATTTAGTTATTCTATGTACTTTATAATATTGCTTATTAACAGTACAAACTCTGGGAAAGAAACCAATCATTACTGGTAGCACTTGCGGGATCCCGGGATCAGGGAAAACAGTTACACATTTGCTTAGCTTTATAGGACCCTTTTGGCTTTCTTTTTTCCTCCTCTCTGGTTGCATCATCCACCTTTTGGTATGTGCTTCGCTGCAGGCCTGCGCCTCTCTGCCCCACACCGCAGCCTTCTCCGTGCACGTCTGGGACGTGTTTTTTTCTTTTTTTACGAGGTCCCTGGGATCGAACCAGGGTCCTCCATATGGTAAAGGGGAGCTCAACTGTTTGAGCCATAGCCGTTTCCCCCTTTGGCTTTTGTTCCTTCTTGACAGAAATAAACATCTTGTAAAAGAAATATGACAATTGTACTTTCTGTCCCGCTGCTCTAGTGGGTAAGAGAAATGCGATGCTTCTTTGCCCACTGAAATGGTACCATAAGCACTTGCTGTGTAGCGCGCCGGGCTGCCCTCTGCACAATGGCTTCTTTCAGGAATGGTTCTTTATCAGTCTGACCATGGCTGATTATTGTTTGTTATCAAGATTTAGGTTTTTTTTTTTTTGGTACAGTTACAAATACACTATGTAGCAATTGTGTGCCTGACAAGCCTGTAAATGAAGCTGTGTCTTACATGTAGCTTCTTCATTCTTAGGTTTTAGGATACCTTAGGACAGCACTATACACAATTTTAAAGGTGCCCATTCCTGAAGTAAAACTGAGTCCGTTTGCCTTGAACAATCTGAACTACCACATGGGGCTTTCTAGACCCTGAGGGCAGCAGGCTTGGCCCCCACACTCGCATGCCATCTGCCTCATATGCTCCCTGGAGCCCAGGACGCCCAGTGCTGGCCTCTGAGGGCGCTCCAGGCCCACCCCTCACTCCATCCAGTCAGACAGGGGTTGGAATCTGGCCTCTGGGTGGCAATATCAGGCAGTAGGGAGCAGGCGGAGGGGGAGGTGAGGTAAGGAGACCCCAGCGTGGCACGGGCAGCATGAGGTTTGGAGGCTTTTCCTCTAAGGGGGCTTCCCTGTGCCCCCAGACTGGCCTAGGAGGCCCGGATCGCTGCATTCCCCCACCCCACGCCAGCGCTCACAGTTGAGGTGCATCTGGATGGGAGTGGCAGTGGCCCTGGGGCTGGCATCCTACCTCTCTAGACGCACCTCCCCAGACAGGGTCTGCACCTCTTGATCTGTCCCCGGGGCAGGTGGCGCGCGGTGCGGGAGGAGAACGGGTGGGCCTTGGCTCCTTCCCCTGCAGCTGGCCAGGGCGGTGAGGCTGCCTGGGCCTCCTGGAGGCCCCAGCTGTGATGGCTCTGCGTCCCCTGGCTCATCGCTCTGTGAGGAAGCGCAACCTGTCTGTTTGTCACGTCTCATGCATGTCTGTGGCCTGTCCGTTGCAAGATCTAGAGCCCAGGGCGACCCTTGGTTTCAACTTGAAACTCCTCTGCTCCTTTTTCAAAAACACAAACCTCCCTTTCAGTAGTTTCTCTGATTTTGACCTGGTAACAGGGATCTCCCAGGTTAAATGATCTCCTTCAAGGTACAAAGAACAAATGTTTCAATATGTAGTTTAAATAGTAGTCACTGAACTAACTTGTTGAGTACACCTGCCAGTTACTCATTTCTGTAAATCATGAAAATTTGTATAATCACAAACTTATGGAAACAATAATTAAAATTTTTCCCCCAACCTGCTGAAACCCAAAGTTTTCTCAGGAACCTCCTCTTTGTCTTCACTCATCTATTGCTTTGCCCTGGTTCTTTGCACAGGCCAGGCTTCTGGGTCTCCTGTGATTAATAACTGCACTAATTCGTCAAGTATTTACTGAGTTTTTGCTACACACCCCGGCACTGATGTGCAGGTGGAAGGATTCAGAGGTTAATGACACAAGACCTGCCTTCAGGGAGACCAGTGAGAAGGATAGGTGGGCAGATATTTCGTGCAAAGTGTTGAGCGCAGCAGCTGTGGTGAGCACGAGCCGTCGAGGAAGGGCCAGGTGTGTGCGTGCATGCACATGCATGCCTGTGTGTGTCCATCCAGGGAGTGTACTTCTAGAAAAACCCAGAGTAGCTTAAAATTAAGGCATCATATTGTACCTTATAATGTTAGAAAAATTCACTCTAACTCTTGCTCACATATCAGGAGGCACACAGAGCTACAGATTTAACATTAACCAGATGTAACTCCACCAAAATATAAAACTCTGCACTCCCAACTTGTATCTTTACTTGCATCCTTATCTGTATCCTCACATCCTTACCACCCCTCATCTTTATCAACACATGATTACCCAACCCCAGGTACCATGCATATTTTAAGATTAACTAAGAAAGCAAAAACTAATTTTTCCTGATCCTTCTTAGGAATGTCACCCTAATGATTAACTTTCTTTGTTTCAGCCAGTCTAAGTGCTGTGAGAAAAGCCCTTAACGGAGGGCTGATTTGAGATTGTACATCTCTGGTCTCCCACTGGCAAATAACCCCTCTTTTCCTTCCTACCAAATGAATTTAAATTGCGAGTGGTAGAGTGGAGAGGGGAAAGAGCAGGGGCACATCCAGTTTTGTGGAGCTTAAAACTTTTATACTATTTAAGGAAACCTCTTTTTAAAAAATCCAAAATTAGGTAGAGGACCTTGGAATAGCCTGGGCAAGTATACCTTAAGTTTAAGATTCACCTGGTTCCTGGCAAATTTGTCTCTTGGGGAGAGTGTGTTCCAGGGCTGTGAACAAGAGAGGCCTGAGGCTAGAAAGCACCTATTGGGGGAACTCAAAGTTAAGCAGCACTGGATTTCCATGAAGGATATGCAAGAGAAATGTTTAGGGACTTGACTACAGAAGACTGTTGGGGGGCATCCAAAGAATATGGATTTTTTCTGTCAGCTATGGGGAGCCTCAGAAGAGTTTTAGGGAGAGGGTGACTTGATCATTTATTTATGGATTAGAAAGATCAGTCTGGAAGGACATATGGAGGATGGATTGGGACTGGGTAAGACTGGAAGGAGACACCAGGTAGATATTGGCTGCAAGGCATTCCCACCGCACACCAACAGAGACCCATGGAGTCGCCCATGTGCATATGTGTGACTTCAAAACAGATATGCCAGGATTCAGAGAGAGAGAGAAAGGGAGCAGTTCTTCTTCAAAAATATTTTTAGATTCTTATTTCTCTATGATTAAAAAGACAATTAGAAATGAGGCTTAAGATATCCTTAGATATTATTTTTTATTAACTTGCCTTTATAACTTTAATTTTTTAAAAAGATTTATTTATTTCTTTATTTCTCTCCCCTCCCCCCCCACCCCGGTTGTCTGTTCTCTATGTCTATTTGCTGCATCTTCTTCTTTGTCTGCTTCTGTTGTTGTCAGCGGCACGGGAATCTGTGTCTCTTTTTGTTGTGTCATCTTGCTGTGTCAGCTCTCCGTGTGTGCGGTGCCATTCCTGGGCACTTTCTTTCGCACTGGGTGGCTCTCCTTACGGGGTATACTCCTTGCGCGTGGGGCTCCCCTACGCGCCCCTGTGTGGGACACCCCTGTGTGGCACGGCACTCCTTGCGCGCATCAGCACTGCGCATGGGCCAGCTCCACATGGGTCAAGGAGGCCCGGGGTTTGAACTGTGGACCTCCCATGTGGTAGGCGGATACCCTAGCACTGGGCCAAGTCCACTGCCTATAACTTTAATTTTTAATATAAAATTATATATTTGGGGAGCAGATATGGCCCAAGTAGTTGGGAACCTGCCTCCTACATGGGAGGTCCCGGGTTTTATATTTGGTTTATTTGTCCTTGGGTATCATGCATATAAAAAGGAATGGGTTTTTTAAAAGATGAGTTGTAAAGCTGAAATGATTTACCACAGAACTTAATGTTTAATATTTTATTTCTACATATGACATTTGGAAACAAAAATACCCTGCAAAGCATTGACTTTGTGTCATATTGTTGATAGCTGTGTTGAGGACATCACTAATTAATACAGTCAAAATTTTAAAATGAGAAGTACCTCTACCATCGGGCAGGTCCTGTTGCTTTCTTTATACCAGGAAGCTCTTAGATTCCTGGAAGTTGATGATTGTTTTTCCCCCTCAGGTTTTCCTTTTTTAATTTATTGACAGTTCTTCACTCTCCATCATCAAGAGATTCCAGGCTGAGAATAAATCTGAGATACAGCATCTGGGCCACAGAACCATCAAATTATACAGCTATCTTTCTTTCCTTCTGCCAGTCTTAAAAGAAAAAAACTGGTTATTTAGATGTGGCCTATGGTTTCTTTTGGTGCAGATGAAAGAAAAGCAATTCACAAAATACCCTAAATCTGAATACCAGAGTGGCAGAAACTAGACCTAATTCACTCTGGAGTAGTCTAAGAATCTACACACTCATAGAGCTGGAGGGTACCTCAACACCAGCTGGTACATTGACTCTGCTTTTCAAAGCAGCAAATGAACTCTTACCATGGATGTCCAGATTATTACAGAGATAAGAGCCCAGTATTCTGGTTGAAGGGACAAGCCTCCTGCCCACCTACCTTCCATTTAGTGCCTCAAATAACTCTATGAGCTTTTGCAACTGAGTTTGAAACCACTGATTTGGTCTAATTCTTATATTTTCCATTTAGGAAACTGGTACTCAGTGAGGTAATGTGGCTAAATTCTTTTAACATTGGTCAGAAATAAATTTTGATTTCCCTTCCTTTTTTTTTTTTTTGGCTAGTGTTCTTTCTACTATATACCATTTTATCTCAAAAATGTTTGCAGACATTAAATTAAAGTGGGCCACTTATGAATCTTTTACCCTCTAGGGAATCAGTCCATCATATATTATGGTAACTCACTGAATTTCCACAATACATACTCATGTGTTTGTTAACAGCATGCTCTGGACATTATGCATTCATTTTTATATACGTGATCATTTAATACTTGGGAACATAAACCCATCATTTTATTTATTAAACAAGTAAAATTCAGAAATTGGCTTTTCATAAAACAGCAGGATTAATGGGGTCACCCTGTCATTTCCCTTTGTCAGGGAAATTTATTTAGATTTCCAGAAAGAGCAATTGGATGGCTTTGAGTTATTTGCCACTTCTAGAAACATTTCTTTCTATTTTAGAGGCCTTTTATTTTTATTTTTTCTCTCAGGAGCATTTAGAGTCGATCCAGTCTAAATACACATTTCCTCACAAAGGGCAGAAGTTATTTCATGATGCGCCATTTTGTCCTTTCTTCCTTCTGATGAACCCACCTTCTCTTGTCTGATCTCTATAGAAAGAACTCACAGTAAAGTGTACCATCCTCCACAGTAAGGGATGATGACTGTCATTTGCTGAGAGAGCAAATGACCAGGCGGCTTCTTTAGAGGTTGGTTATTTTAACCATCTGGAGAAAAATGGAAATTCCAAATACATAGTGATTATCACAAGTTTTTCTAGGGTAAGGGCTCATTCGATCGTTCATTCATCCGTTGGAAAAAATTTACGAGCAGACTACTATGTCTCAGGAGCTAGAGGAGATATAAATTGATTGCCAAGAGGCGTATTCACAATAGCTACACTTCAGGGCAGAGCAGAAGTGCCCAGAGAAAGCCCACACGTGCTCAGGTGGCCCAAGGAGCAGAACCTTCTGCTCGGAGTGATCAGAGAAGGCTCCATGCAGTTCAGTTATTTGAGCTGTGCATGGGGGAGAGGTTTCCAGGCTTGAGGTAGAACTGGAAGGCATTCATCCCAGCTGTGCATGGGGGAGAGGTTTCCAGGCTTGAGGTAGAACTGGAAGGCATTCATCCCAGCAGAGGGAATGGCAGCAGAAATATTGACACCAGGTGAGGAGTGACCCAGCGTAGTCCCTCAGAGCCTTTGCTCCAGGACATGCTGGAAGAGATACTAGAAAGATGGTTGGACCCATACAAAGAATTGAACACCAGGCTCAGAAGTTTTACTTAATCAACAGCATCTACTCTGGCAGCTGCCAGCGGCGAGAAGTCGGCTGGGAAGGAAGATCCTGAAGTCAGTGAGATCAAAATGAAATATTCCTGAAATAATCTAGGGAAGATGTAGTAAAGCCCAGACTAGGGTGTGGGTGGTGAGAATGGGACAGGACAACCATGGAAGAGACAATGAAGAAAGAACAAAGGCAGAGAAGGAACTGGATTTGGGTGTGAGGAAGGTGAGTGTCAAAGGTGATTCTCGTTTTGAAATGACAGTGATGCCCTTGACTGAAATAAGGAAACTGCTTTTGGTGAGAAAATAAAGAAGTTTCAAATGTGTTGATTAAAAGAATGTCTTAGATTTCTTGTGAACCTCCCTTAAGGGCCTAGAAGAGAGCTGTGATTAGAGTAGGAGCAATTCTTGTAAGAGAGCATTTTATCATAAGGAAGGAGATTATCAGGGCTCAGAAGGCCAAAGTGCCTTCTGAAAGGAAGTGTGAAGTCAGCACTGTTCTTTCCTTATTTTGATCCCCCTTTCCTACTTCCTTCCCTTTTAAAAGTAACTGAAGGGGAGCAGCTGTAGCTCAAGTGATCGAGCGCTTGCTTCCCATGTATGAGATTCCCCAGTACTTCCTAAAAAACAAAGCAAACAAAAAACCAACTCTCATTGGAGAGCAATTATAGCTCACTGGTTGAGCACCGGCTTTCCCATGTACGAGGTCCTGCGTTCAATCCCTGGGACCGCCTAAAAAAAAAACTGAAGCTTAAAGTTGAAAATGACTTTAAAATAAGAGAAACCCCATTAACACTAATCCTTTCTCTTTATTCTCCACGGATTGGTGGCATATGACATTCTTGGGACTATGATTCTGAGTGTCATGCTTGTAAGTCCTTGGGTTCATCTGGAGCCAGCTTCATCAGTTTGTCCACACAGAGCAGGATGAGGGTGAGAAACCAGAGACTCCAACCAACAGCAGCAGCGATCCAGCCGTACTCATCCACTCCAGTGTGGCAACACCGGGCCACTTGTGGGCAGAAGTCGACATCTGACGGTGAGGGGAGGCAAGAGCAACAGGATATATGAAACCAGCCCTGCCCAGCTCCTGCTCTAACATTAGCAATAGCAATGCTGATATGTGGCTAACATTTGCTAAGCACTTATTACGTGCCATGCACTAAACTAAGTGCTTTACATGGTACCTTATATATTCCTCCCAAGTGATAGGTGCAGTTATTATTCCCATTTTAAATGAAGAAACTGGAGCAGTAACATGTCCAAGGTCACAGAACAAGATCTCAAACCCAGGTCTGCATGACTCCAAAGCCATATTCCTAACCTCTATGTGTTATTGCCCATTACCCTCCTTTGTAAGTGCCCAGAGTAAACACATTTGGTCATTCAATGGGGTGAGGATAAAGGAGCCAGACTGAGAATAAAACAAAACTTTCTATTAATCAGACAAGAGTAACAGTGGCTGCTTTTTGACGGACAGAGTTCTTCGCTGCTAGAAGTATTCAAGTAGAGGATGAACAGAAATATGCAAAGGGTACCAAAATAAGACTCCTGTATTGGACAGAAGTTGGACTAGCTGATTTCTGTGGTCCTTCCACTTTCAAATCTTTACAAGCTGCTAACCCAGGGACTGGTCATTGAAGCCACCTACACTGAAGATTGTGACCCTAGATTTGTGCAAGGCCAAGGCAGTGTTTTAGAGGGGCTGGTGAACAAACCACACCAGTGCACAGGAGAGCTGGCAGCCCTCAGCCCTCTAATCAACAGAGAGCAAGGAGGCTTAAGCTCCCCCCCCCCCCCCCCCCCCCCGCAACCCCATGCCTAACCCCCAGATCCAGGGCCAGCTGTGAGGTTGGGGAAGATAGTAGGAGACGCTTACTGAGGCACTCCTCCAGGGCCTCAGGGACTGGGTGGTGGGCGGTCACGATTGAAGAGTTGATGCTGTTTGCTTCTGGAAGAAAAGACAAGATACTCTCAGGCAGTAGGAAAAGCCATTGTCAGGTAGAGAGTTTGAAATCTTTTTTTGTAGTGCATATTATGAATGTGAGCATTATAAGAAGTGCTACTCTAGATATATTAAGGCTTTATACAACAAAGCCAGCTCTCCTTTTCCTATCACTCTCTAGTCTCATTCAGAGATGCTTTATCTTCATTTCTCATTGCCCTTCAGTAACCAAGAGCAAAACAACTCTATTTTAGCTGCTTTCTTTGCATAGATACATCTATAAATGTCTTTTTAAGCATGTCTTATTCCCTCCAAAAACGAGAACGATAAACACTGAAATCCAACCCTGATTCCTTCTTTCTGATGACCATGATGTCATTACCCAGGTAGACAGTTATTAAAAAATTAACTATCAACAGGAAAATATTAGATAAACTGGACTTCACCAAAATTAAAAATCTTTGCGTATCAAAGGACATCATCAAGAAAGTGAGAAGGCAACCTACAGAATAGGAGAAATAATTTTGGAAACCACTTATTTATTTGATAACAGTTTATTATTCAGAATATATGAAGAACTCCTACAATACAACAATAAAAAGACAAACAACCCAATTGAAAAATGGGCAAGGGATTTGAATAGATATTTATCCAAAGAAGATGTAGATAGGAATGGCCAATAATCACATAAAAAGATGTTTAGTATCACGAGCCATTAGGGAAATGGAAATAAACACTTTGGGGAGATACCACTTCACACCCAGTTAGATGATTATTGTTTAAAAAAAGAAAATTAACAAATGTTGGAGAGAATGTGGAGCAATTGGAAGCCTTGTACATTGTTTGTGGGAAAATAAAATGGTGTAGCCACTGTAGAAAACAAGTTTGGAATTACCATACAATTCAGTAATTCCCTTCTAGGTATATTCCCAAAAGAATTGAAAGCAGGGTCTCAAACAGGTATGTTCACACTGATGTTCATAGTAGCAAATTCACAATAGCCCAAAGATGGAAGAAACCCAGGTATCCAACACTGGATGGATAAACATAAAGTGGTATATATTTAATTTAATACATGCAATGGAATATTATTCAGCTATAAAAAGGAATGAAGTTCTGATACATGCAACAACATGAATGAACCTTGACTATTCCATGTTGGGTGAAATAAGCCAGACACAAAAGGACAAATATTGTATGATCACACTTATATGAAATAATAAGAATATGCAAATTCATAGAGTCAGAAACTAGAATACAGGTTACCAGGGGCAGGTATAGAAGTGGGGAATGGGGTGTTAGTGCTTAACAGCAAATTTTATGTTGTATATATGCTACCACAATAAAAATTTAAAAGTATAAACATAATTGTACAACACAAAGAGAGAACCCTAATGTGAACTATGGACTTTAGTTAATACTAAATATAATAGTATTGGTTCATCAGTTGTAACAAATGTACCACATTAATGCAAAACGTTAATAGTGGGGAAACTGTGAAGGGATGGTATATGGGAGCGCTGTACTTTCTGCATGATCTTTCTTCTATAAAAAATAAATTAAAAAACAACAACAAGGAAATGTTAACCACTCTACAAGCAAATCTAGATATTGCTGGAATATCCAGTGTCCAGAATTTTCCCTTGATTAACAAGCAAGGAGCATGAAGACAAAAAGAACTTTAGCAGGAGTTGTTAAAGTTCTACAGAGTTTGGGTAGTTGGGGGCAGGGAGATGGATATGAGGTTCCTTGAGGAAGAAAATTCGGTCGCCATGTTCTCTCTGATGACTGTGAATAAGAGATGATCTAGGTCCAATATGGCAGCCACTAGCCACATTAAAAATTCAGTTCTTCATTTTTACAAAGATGGTGTCAAAAGACCTGTCCCTCCCCAAACCAAAACTAAAGGCTTTTTTCCCCCTCCCCCCTTTTCCCTCCCTTCCCCCCTGCTGTTTTCTTGCTGTCTGCTTCCATTCACTGTGTGATCTTCTGTGTCTATTTCTCTGTTTTGTCTTCTCTTCTTGTTTTTTCCTTTAGGAGTCACCGGGATTTGATCCTGGGGACCTCTGATGTGAAGAGAGATTCCCTGTCACTTGTGCCACCTCAGCTCCTGGTTTCTGTTGCTTCTCACCTTCACTCTCCCCTTTGTCTCTCCCTTTATTGCATCATGATCCTGCTGCGTGGTTCCCCGCATGGGCAAACCTTTTACCAGGAGGGTCCGGGGATAGAACCCGGGCCCTCCCATATGGTAGATGGAAGCCCAGTCACTTGGGCCACATCTGCCTCCCTAGACCAAAGGCTTTGAAAGTCGAGAAGGCTGTACTGAAAGGCATCCACAGCCACACACATCTTACTGGCGAAATACAATGCTGTGTCTCTAAGGACAGCCCAAATACCCTCAGAAAGAGCGCCCCCAGGAGAAATAAGCTTGACCACTAAACCATCCTGAAGTTTCCCTGACCGTTGAGTTTGCCATGAAGAAGATTTGAAGACAATTCCACACTTGTGTTCATTGTGGGTGTCAAGGCCAACAAGTACCAGATCAAACAGGCTGTGAAGAAGCTCCATGACATTGACTTGGCCAAGGTCAACACCCTGATCAGGCCTGATGGAGAGAAGAAGGCATATGTTCACCTGGAGCCTGATTACATGATGTTTTGGGTTTTGCCAACAAAACTGGGATCATCTAAACTGAGTCCACCTGGCTAATTCTAAATATAAGGGTTAGTTCGTTTGTTTGTCTGTTTGTTTTTACCATTTAAAAAAATCATTTCCTTAATTGCATTAGCCACATTTTAAGTGTTCAATTGCCATATGTTGCTAGTAGCTACCATATCCGATACTGCTGATATGGAACATTTCCATGCTGCAGAAAGTTCTATTAGATGGTGCTAAACTTGGTGGTCCAAAACTAATTTTAAAGAATGTTTCTGGAATTATACTGCTGTTCATTCTCCTTCTTTTAGAGTGCAAAAAAAAAGAGCCCGTGAAATGTTTTGAAAACTCTCAAGGCCCCTCTCTAGGTCAGCATGCCCTTCAGAGGTGGTTGTTGTCACACAGAGGGACCGGTTAGGAAGAAATTTCTTGTTTTCCCAAAGCCATGAAATTGCTATGCAGACTAATTTTATGCCACCCAATTCCCAAAGCCACTCCAATGGCCTGCCCAAGGTACAGTGATTACCTTGATACAATCTGATTGTTACTATAAATTATTTACAACTAAATGGCTTAGAGCTTGGTATTTGTTTTGGAGAAAATGATTCTTCAACATTTTAATTTTCCTTATAATCCAAATAACTTCTTTCATTTCCCCTCTGCCCCTGGATATTGGAAGTGGTTCCTCCCCAGAGCAAGTGACAGAAAAAACCTAGCTCATCGGACACTAGTATTAGGTTAAAATATATAAAGTTGCCTTTTCTATAGGTCCAAAATCATCCCCAATATCAGCAAGTTTATATGTTTGAAACTGAATAGCCCAGCAGCAAATTCCTAAGAATTTAAACGTCACTGTCTTCCCCTGTAAGCAGAAACAGCCAGGGACTGCCCTACTAGGATCTTCTCCAAAGTAAAGGCAGGGGAACAGGTGTAGCTTGGTGGTTGAACCTGTACTTCGCATGCACAAGGTCCTGGGTTCAATCCCTGGTACATGCATTGAAAGAAAGAGAGAGAGAGAGCGGGGGGGGGGGGTTGGGGGGGTGGGGAGGGAGGAAGGGAGGAAGGAAGGAAGGAAGGAAGGAAGGAAGGAAGGAAGGAAGGAAGGAAGGAAGGAAGGTTGGTTTGTTGCGGGGAAGATCCAACAACTCAGTGCAGTTAAATTTGTCAAAAATTGCTAAGTCCTGATCATAAACAAAGTACTGTAAGAGCCAACAGAAAGAAAATAAAACAGTCTTGTTTGGGGAAGGGTTGATGTTGAAAAATAAAATGAATGCGCTAGCCCTAATTGCTAACATTCATTGTGTGTTAACCATGTGTTTATGTGCTTTACATATAGTCATCCCATTTCATCTTTGTAACCCTATAAACAAGCACTATGATTTTCTCCACTTCATAGATGAGGAAACTGGGGAACAGAGAGGTTAAGTAACTTGCACAAGGTCACACTGCTAGTAAATTGTAGAAGCTGGAATTGAGGTACAGTGGGTCAAGAGCCCAACTCTGAACTTCCACGCTGAGCCACCTGATAATGGCTATAGAAGAGACCGTGAGGATGAGACTGATGCAGTCTTAGTGAGTGGCTTGAGAAGGGGAGGGCCTGGGCAGAAAGTGTTCTGATTATGGCTGAGGGACTAGAGCAGAGCTGGATGGAAAAGCCAGGAACATGAGAGTGGAATCCACATCCCTGTGCAAGAGTCCAGCCTGGAAGAGCAAGGCAGGGAACTCTAACATAGCCCAGCATGTTCTGTGCGGAGGCGGGAGGTGGGGCGGAAGGGAAGGTGGGCAGGAGAAGGCGTACACTGTGTGGCAGCTTCCCAGGCATTGAGATTATGGTTTTGTGAAGAGAGCAGAGGAAGTAAAGGGCCAAGGGAGGGACGGAGGACCCCATGCGCTAAGGGGAGGGAGGCATAAAAAGCGCAAATCACAATAGCTCCGGGGAAACTAAGGAGGAGCCATTGAGAAACAACAGAGCAAAAGATGTGTCTTTTTAGGCCAATTTGGTCCCCTGATGGGAAATACTCTGGTAAATTGTGTCTTTCTTTGTGGCAAAGGCTAACACAGCTCCTGTCCTACCTGAGGAGCTGAGTATTTGATCTTCGACAAACTTAAGACACCCACCCCACCCCAGCACCCCTTTCTAATCCTTCAGATGAGAAAGTACTGTTTCCTCTTTCCTTTGTGAAGGACCAACCCTGGTCAAGGAATCCCCCACGCCCCCCCTTCCCCTCCTTCTTTTCCTCCCTCCCCCTTCACGGCTTAGTGGAGAATAAAGCTCATAATTCTACCTGCCAAGCAAGCGGAGTGGAAGGAGGCAAAGACCAGGCTGAAGGTCAGGGCTGCCCGAGCCACGGAGGAGAGACGCTTCATGCTGGAGGGGGGGACATCCGCCTACACCGTCCCCAGAGCTCTGCGCGGTGCACCCTGAGACTTGTGTCCTGTGTGTGAGCCGGTTGTTGAGTTGACTCCTGCCCTGGGAGATTGGAAACAACTCTGCCAGAGGTGATTTCTGCTCTTTTTTGGGGGGGGGGGAGGGCGGAGATGGAGGGTGGAAAGAGGAGGTGGAGCAAAGGAAACTTCTTCGGCTGCCACACCCTGCTCTCACCTGTCTGGAAGGGAAGCCAAGCTATGTTGGTGGGGGAGAGGAGGGAGGGATTGTTTTGCAGTTCTTCCTTGAGATTAAATTTTGTCCCTATTGAGAGGGAAAAATAAGGATGGCAGGAGATTTATGTCTTGCTTGTTTTTTGTTGTTGTTGTTGTTTTTGGGAGGTACAGGGGGATTGAACCTGGGCCCTCATACATGAGAAGTAGACGCTCAACCGCTGAGCTACACCCGCTCCCTATTGCTTCTTTTTTTTTTTTTTTTAAGATTTATTTATTTCTCTTCCTTCCTGCCCCCCTTGTCTGCTATCTGTGTCCATTTGCTGTGTGTTCTTCTGTATCTGCTTTTATTCTTGTCAGCGGCACCGGGAATCTATGTCTCGTTTTGTTGCGTCATCTTGCTGCATCAGCTCTCTGTTTGTGCGGTGCCACTCCTGGGCAAGCTGCACTTTCTTTCGCACTGGGCGGCTCTCCTTACAGGGCTCACTCCTTGTGCGTGGGGCTCCCCTATGTGGGGGATACCCTTGTGTGGCACGGTACTCCTTGCGCACATCAGCACTGCATGTGGGCCAGCTCATCACACGGGTCAGGAGGCCCTGGGTTTGAACCCTGGACCTCCCATGTGGTAGGTGGATGCTCTATCCATTGAGCCAAATCTGCTTCCCTGCTTGTTCTTTTGAGATGAGTTTGCTGCTTCTTCCATCTGTAGAAGTAATAATGGATTCCCTAAACCATTTAATCCAATATTTACTGAGTGCTTATTGTGTGCACTAGACTATGTTAAAGTCTGGGAATACCTGTTCTCAAGCTGCTTTAATTACTAGGAGAGAGAATTAAAACATTTCAGCATTTTACGAATGACTAGGGTGAGACAAATTACTTTGGGTCTGGACAACAAGAGGCCACATCTGCTGGAAGCATGCTTCATGTAGAAGGTGGCATTTGAATTTGGCCTTGAAGAATGGATAAGATTTTGACAGACAGAGAGAAGAGGGATTGCAAGTGGAAAGAAGCCCCAGAGGTAAGAGGGTGCTGAGAAGTCCACTGTGACTGCAGCATAGAGAAGGTATAGGTTTCCTGAGAAGGGTGGGCCAGGAAACAAATGGAGAGTCATGAGGCTGAGCATCTGGTGTGCCAGGCTGTAGAGTTTGAAGCAAAGTCAGGAGGCACAAGAGAAGATATTGAGCTCAGTAGTAACTTGATTAGGGCTCCATCCTTGGTCTAAAACTTTTATTGAACACCCACCGTGCATTTGAAAGGCATCATTCATCCTGGGCATTTGAGACTCAAAGATGAACATGAGATGGTCCTTGCCGTTCAGGAGCACACAGTCTGACAGGGAGACCAAGTAATGAAGAAAGATTTTTGATGCAATAGCGTAAATATTCAAATATGGGTGTGTTCCACAAGTTATAAGAATCCAAAAGGAGGGTGGTTGATTAAATCCACCTGGGAGGTGCAGGGGCAGGCGTCACAGAGAAAGTGGCATTTGGGCTGGGTATGGAAGTTTGTATGCTGGATGGGAGTTGATGGGCTTTTCAAGTAAAATGAGAAGCACCTACAAAAGCAAGACAATTGATGGCATTTATGAGACAGAACCAATTCTGAGCAGCCAATAGTCTGTGTACATGCAGGGTGGCCACAGGTGAGTGTGTGCATTGTATGCCTCACAAGGAGCGGCCTGGTGAAGAGACGAGTATGGGATGAAACACTCACATGGCCCACTCCAATCTGTGTGGAAGGACATGCAAGCCATGTGCAAGCCCAGAATAAGGAGGTGTCACTGGAATTCATCAGCCCCAAAGAGATGCCTTTTTCCCTAATTTGTCCGATACATTTAGCGATGACCTTAGGTTCATGGTTTTGGGGAGTGGGGGTGAGGGAGAAGTGCTTTAAGAAAGCTAATCTTCAGGCACTGTACAAAAGTGTAGGCTTGTCACTGGATTGAACAAATATTCAACAATTACTGAGTAGCTCGTGTGTGCCAGGTCCTTGGTGAGGGGGCTCTAAGGTGAGTAAGACAACACGATCCTTAAAGAGTTCACAGTCCTATGGGGGAGATGAACAAATAAATGATGGCAGCCTAATGTAATAAATGTGTTGAGAAGACCTCTAAAAAAGGGGGAAAAAAAACCAAGAACAAAAACAAAAACTGAGAATCATGGAAGAAGATGGGGGGGTGGGGGGGTGGGGGGGGTGGGGACAGGGGGAACGGGCGTAAAGGGATTCAGCGAACATTTCACAAGAGAGATAGTACTTTGACCTGAGACTTTAATGATGTGCAGTTCACAAGGTACAGGACAAGGGGACAGTATGTGCCAGGCCTCTGAGGCGTGAGCGTTTGCCTTGTTTGGAGAGTGATGAGTAATTTGCTGTCCTGGGGAGCATGGGATGGAGCCACGGTTTTTATAATTAGGTGAAGAACAGATATTAAATGACCTAAAATGCCAGACAATGGAAATAAGACTTTATCTTGCCTGTGATCAGGGCACCATCTATAAGGCACTTATAGATGAGGACACATTTGTATTTTAGAAACATGTTTAGGCCTGGGTTCCATGAAGTCACCTAAGGAGCTATTGTAATAATCCCAGCCAGAGATCACAAGGTGCCTGAAATAAGGAAGCTGGACTGAGGATGGAGACGAGGGGAGCAGATGCAGTGGGTACTTAGGAGGCCAAATCACCAGAAGGGTCACCAAGGAGAAGGCACGTAGGATGATGGCAAGGTTTCAGGCTGGGGTCAGTGGGTGGCCATAGGGCCAGCCTGGGATGGAATTCCTGTCTGGCTCTTATTGTCTGAGTGACCCTGGATGAGTTATTTAATACATTCAATAATTCAGCTTCCTTATTTGAAAAGTGGAAGGACAGCAGCATTCATCTCAGGAGTTGTGAGGACTAAAGGAAGTGATCCCTGTAAAGCACTTAGCACAGCTCTAGGGAATGGTAAGTGCCAGTGGACTGTTAACTATCATTTTAATAGAGGGTCGTTGTAAGAAATACAGGAGAAGGGCAGTTTTAGGGCAAAATAATGTGATTTACGTCTTGATTTATTTATATTCTGCCTTGATCCACAAAGGGTTTAAGAAAGTTATAAACAATTAATTGACAAGATAAAGTAAATGCAAATTAAATGAAAAAGAAGACAATGGGAAGATTAGGGTAGGAAATATATCACTGATAAGTCATGGCCAAAGGGAGGGCTGGGTGGCGACTAGCTTACAAGTGTCATCATTATTAGCTGTTTGTAACAGGTCTGTGGCTAATAGCTCCATGCACCCGATGGCCTCCCTTAGTAACATGTTGTATCAGGTTTACTTTGGAGGCTGTACCAGGAACTTGCATTGCTCAAAGCTAGATGCCCTACACGAACTTTCTAAAGATTTTTTTTTAATGGTTACATATATTATAATAGGTGATTGGTTACACATACTTTAAAAAAATGTCCAGGCTAAAAATGTCTGAGTTCAGGCCCTAAGGTGGTGGTTAGGAGTGGGAGTCAGAGGGGTGGAGCTGCCTCCAATTTTATCTGTTCTCACTGATGAGTTACATTTGAAAAAGAAAAGGAGGGAATAAACAAACAAACAGAAACACCAACTCTCATTGGGGAGTGTCTGCTTCTCTTGTACAAGATCCTGGGTTCAATCACCCGTACCTCTTGAAAAACTAACAAACCGAAAAGGAGATGGCAGAGGTTTCCTGTGTTGAAAGATTGAAAGCCATCATTCCATGGCCTGGAGAGGCTAAGCCTATGGAAAGGGTAATTTTTGGTGAAAAGCCTCCCATGACGCCATGTGATTCTGAACGGTGCCACCATAACCTGTCCACCTTTGGCAAGGCACCCCTGGTCTTGAACTTGGGGCTTCTATCTCCAGTTGGTCCAAAATTCTCTCAGGAGAATCATGGCCCTAAACATGTGCTTGTCTGGGACTTTGTCAGGACCCTTTTTTTACAAAATAATGTCAGTCATGGGGAATTCATGGAAATGAAACACCTAGATCTGACCACCACTTAGTTTATGCAGAAGCTTCGACTTGCTCCCTCCCATTCAGTACAGGGCTCTAATACGGAAAGAATGAGAAATGCCCTTTTAAAAAAAAAAAGGTGAGCTACCCAGAGTCTAGTGTTGAGATCACGTCCATAGGGTGATACAAGTAAATAAATAAGCAAAGCTTCGAGCCCCTTTGAAATCATTTTTAAAGAGTTCCCAGGATGATTTATTCAGCTTTCTCTTCTTCCACGTGAGCAGTGGGAGGCTGTGGGAGCGGGATCCAGACTTACTTGGCTTTCCTCTTGCCTAAGGCCATCTCCCACCTGGTTCCTAGAACTTATTCCCTCCCATCATCTCAGAAATAGATTTCTTAATTTCCAAACGTATGGGAAATTTGCTGGTTATCTTTGTATTACTGATTTCTCGCTTTGTGATCTGTGAACGTACTTGGATGATTTCTATCTTATTATATCTAAGAAGCATCATTTGGCTGTTTTTGGTAAATGTTTGGTATTGCTTGGGAAGAATGTGTTCTACAATTTTGGGATTCAGTGTGCTAAGTCCATTAGATCAAGAGTGCTAATTATGTGGTTCAGATCTTTTATATGTTTCCTGTTTGCTTTTTTATTCGGTCTGCTTATTCTGTTGAATCCTGAGAAAGTTGATTATTTATTTTTCTCTTCTCCCTGTAGTTTTATCAATATTTTGCCTTAAGTATTTGAAGCTTTTATTAGGTACATATATATACGGAATCGTAACACCTTTCTGGTGAATTGAACCTTCTTTAAAAAATCATTTTGGAATGTCTCACTTTGTCTTTTTTTTTTTTTTTAAGATTTATTTCTCTCCCTTCCCCATTCCCCCCGTTGTCTGCTCTCTGTGTCCATTTGGTCTCTGTTCTTCTGTGTCTGCTTGTATTCTCATTAGGTGGCTCCAGGAACCAATCCTGGGACCTTCCAGAGTAGGAGAGAGGAGATTACTCTCTTGCATCACCTCAACTCCCTGTTCTGCTATGTCTTCTTATTTTCTCTCCTCTGCGTCTCTTGTTGTGTCATCTTGCTGCACCAGCCGGCACTCCTGCGCAGGGAGGCATTCCCATGTGGGCTGGCACTCTGTGTGGGCCAGCTCGCCAGGTGGACCAGCTTGCCCTCACCAGGAGGCCCTGGGCATCGAAACCTGGACTTCCTATTTGGTAGATGGGAGCCCAATTGGTTTAGCTCACTTTGTCTTTAGTACTGCTTTTGTTTTTGTTGTAAGGTGTATTTTTATTTACAAAGTGAGATGATGCATTAATTACAAGCAGATATCTGATAACTCCATTTTTTAAAAAAATGTGAATATGTTAAAGCAAATTCTATATAGTAAACATTAGAAATGATACAGTGAAAAAAAAGAAATGATACAGTGAACATTTGATGCTTTTTTCTAAGCTAGTATTATTGTCACTTAAAACTAAAAACTGGTTTCAAGTATCGCATATAAAATAATGCTACTTTACTGAAATAATGGAAAATAATTTTTCTGTAAACAAGATTGGAGAATTAAAAAATAGAGACACGGGTGGATGTAGCTCAAGTAATTGAGCACCTACCTCCCACATGGGAGGTCCTGGGTTCTGTTCCCAATGTCTCCTAAAGACAAAACAAGCAGACAGTGAGCAAAAACAATAAACAGAGAACAAGCAAACAATGAGCAAAACAACAAGCAAGCAGACGTGGGAGAGCCAATGTGGTTCAGTGGTTGAATGCCGGCCTCCTTCATATGAGGTCCCAGGTTCAATTCCTGGTCCCAGTACCTCAAAAAAAAAAAAAAAAAAAAAAAAAGTCCCAGGAGAGCAGATGTAGCTCAAGTGGTTGAGCACTTGTGTCCCAGGTATGAGGTTTTGGGTTCCATCCCCGGTACCTCCTGAAAACAAACAAATGAAAAATCCTACTCTCATTGGAGAGTAGATGTAGCTCAGGGGTGGAGTGCCTGCTTCCCATGTGTAAGGTCCTGGGTTCAATCCCTGACACTTCTTTAAAAAAAAAATCCAGCCTGACAATCTTTGCCTTTAATTTGGTATTTAATTTATTTACATTTAGTGTACTTACTGATACATTTAGGTTTAAATGAACCGTCTAAGAGCTTTTTAGTTTTTCCACTCATCTTATGCTCCTTTATTCTTTTTTCTCATTTCAGATTGTTTGAGGCTTTTTTTTTCAGAATTATATTTCTTAGAGATTACAACATGCATTCTTCACTTATCAAAGCCTGATATTAATTGGTACTTTTGCTGTCTTCACAGATAATGCAAAGACCTTGGAATTTAACTCTACCATCCACTCCTGATTTATTTTCACTAAACACATTTTTAAACTTGTGAATTCATTATTATTACTGTTTTAAACAATGAATATTTATTTAAATTTATCTACATATTTAAATTTATTTTTCTTGATTCCTTTCTGCATGTCTGATCTTCCATCTAGGATCATTTTCCTTCTCTTCCTTTTCAGTGTTGTGATTAATGCTCTCAGTTTTTGTTTGTCTGGATATGTTTTTTTTTTTTTATTTTTTTTATTTTTTGGATATGTTTTTATTCTGCCTTCATTCTTTTTAAAAAAATTTCCCCCTTTATTAGAGAAGTTTGTAGATTTACAAAATAATCATGCATAAAATACAAGATTTCCATATATTACCACCCTATTAGTAACATCTGGAATTGGCGTGGAACATTTGCTCCAACTGATGATAGTACATTTTTATAAATTGCTCTATTAACTATAGTTCATGGTTTAACTTAGGGTTCATCGTATAGTGTACATCCATGGGTTTGTTTTTTAAAATTTTTTTATTGTTTACATATATACAATCTAACATTTCCCCTTTTAATTATATTCAGATATGTATTTCAGTATTGCTAATTATGTTCATAATGTTGTGCTATATCACCACCATCCATTATCAAAACATTTTTATGTTACCTATATATTTTAAGCCTTAAATTCTCTGGTTTTGTTCTTGAAAGATATTTTCATTGGGTATAGAATTCTAAATTGACTAATATTTTCTTTCAGCACTTTGAAAGATATCATTCTATTCCTTTTGGCCTCCTTTGTTTCTTTTGAAAACTGTCAGTCTTATTGGTGAGAGCTTGAAGATAACTGTCTTTCTTTCCCATCTGGTTGTTTTATGATTTTTGCTTTGTCTTTGGTTTTCAACAGTTTTACTCAACTGTAGGTTTCTTTTATTTGTTCTGCTCAGGGTTCATAGATGATAGAATTCGGAATTAGAAGTCTTTCATTAGTTTTAGAAAGTTCTCAGCCCTCAAATACTACTTCTGTCCCATTCCTTTCTCTCCTTCTGGTAGTCTGATTATACATAGGTTAGAACTTTTCACTGTTTCCCCTATTTCTCTCACCCTCTCTACTTTATTCTGCATTATTTTGGTTTCCTGTGCTTTATACTGTCCTCATTTGTTTTATTATACCTCTTGTTATTGGTGTTTAATCCACTTTTATTACTAGCCATTAGGTTCTTTTATTTTTTTAAAGATTTATTTATTTATTTATTTATTTCCCCTTTCTCCCCCATACCCCAGTTATTTGTTCTCTGTGTCTATTTGCTGTGTCTTCTTTGTCCGCTTCTGTTGTTGTCAGCGGCACAGGAATCTGTGTTTCTTTTTTTGTTGCATCATCTTGTTGTGTCAGCTCTCTGTGTGTGTGGCGCTATTCCTGGGCAGGCTGCACTTTTTTTCACACTGGGTGGCTCTCCTTGCGGGGCGCACTCCTTGTGCGTGGGGCTCCCCCACGCAGGGGACACCTCTGCGTGGCACGGCACTCATTGTGCGCATCAGCACTGTGCATGGGCCAGCTCCACACGTGTCAAGGAGGCCCGGGGTTTGAACCGCAGACCTCCCATGTGGTAGACGGACGCCCTAACCACTGGGCCAAGTCCGCCGCTCTAGCCATTAGGTTCTTAATTTCAGTTGTTGTATTTTCAGTTCTAGAATTTCCATTTTGTCCTTTTTTATACTTTTTTGCACTCTACCAAAATTCTCAGTCCTGTTTTTCATCTTCATGAGCAGAATGAGTAAGTTTTGTTATTTTTACATCTGAATGATAGCTTCAAGATTTGGACAGTTTCCGTTTCATGGGATTGTTTCTATTGTCTATTATTTCTGCTGGTTTCATTCATGTTATTTTGTTTCCTTGTTGTGGTAGATTGAATTACATGCCGCAGCAAAGACATGTTCATAATCTACAATCCTATGGATGTGAAATCATGTATAAATAGGACTTTCACAGACATTATTTTTAGTTAAGGTGTGACCAAACAAATCAGAGTGAGTCTTAATCCATATTTTTGGAGTTCTTTATAAACATAAGAAATTCAGATACAGTCAGGAAAAGCCAAGGAGGATCCAGAAGTCAGCAGAAACTGGAAAAGCAAAAAAGAGAGGACATCACCACATGATGGGAGGCAGAGACACAAGCATAATTCTACCATCGTTTCTTCTCTTTTCTCTAACATCTCTAACTTCTGTGTTCTTCCCATCAGCATTTAACTGTGCTCAAATCTCTCCTCTTTTAAAAAAATCTTCTTTAGCCCACACCTCTGTCTAGATTACAGCCCTATCTATACTGTCTGTAGGTACAAACTTGTCTCTACAAAATGTCTCCATTTTATCATCTGCTTCTATACCCCTCCAATCTCTCTTCATGCCCCTCCTCTTCACTTACACAGCAATTTCTAGAATCACCATTGCTCAATTCAGCGGGCATTTCTCAGTCCACCTCTTGCTTTCTTAACAGCATTAAACATTATTCACTACTTCTCTCTTGAGAAACACTTTCTCCCCTTGGCAGTTAGGACTTCACAGTCTCCAAGTTTCCTTACTTACTTTATAATCACTCCTTTTCAGTCTCATTTTGGGGGCCCATCTTCTCTACCTGACCTTTAAATGTTGGAGTTCCTCAAGGCTTGGTCCTAGGTACTCTTATCTTCTATTCCACACTGTCTCCTTAGCGATCTCACCCATACTTTCAATCAATATCTTGTGTTGATGACTCTAGAAGCTCTAACTCCAATGTAGGCCTGTTCTCTAGGTTCTTGAGACTTTAATGGATACCTCAGGTTCTTAACCATGACAAATCATATTGCATATGATTTTTTCTCACCTACCTTTTCCTTCAAATTACACTATACTACACTGTTACCTTCCCCCACCCCCACTCCACTCTGTAAATCTTCTCTAGCATAATATGCCATAGTCCTTGCCTCAAATCCTTTACACATGCTGTTCTCTTGGCCTGGAATGTTCTTTCTCTCTCTCCACATATTTTACTTAATTATTTCCCACTCATTCTTCAAAGTTCATCTCAAATGTCACTTTCTCAAGCAAGCATTTCTTAACCTCCCTAACTATTAATAAACTGTGTTATATATTCTATATTTCTCCTTTTTCTACTTATAAGGTGACAAATTTTGTAATTAGTTATTTCCTTTATGTTTTTCTGACCAAATGTAAACTGTATAAGGGCAGAGAACTTGTATGTCTTTTCATTTTCATGTCCCCAGCATGTAGCAGATTATTTTGATCATGATAAATATTACATAAATATTAGCTGCATGAATGAATGAGTATGTGAATGGAGTGGTTTTGATTCCACAAAGTTTGGGAAAGTTGGTGTATTAGTCATCCAAAGGGGTACTGATGCAAAATACCAGAAATCTGTTGACTTTTATAAAGGGTATTTATTTGGAATAAAAGCTTACAGTTAGAAGGCCCTCAAGAGTCCAACTCAAGGCTGCTTTCTCACCAAAGTCAGTTGCCACGTGTTGAGGCAAGATGGCAGGCAATCCTGCCTGGTCTTTCAGGGCTTCCTACAGCAGTCTCTGGCATAGGCTTGTTTCTTTCCAGGCCATCTCAGCTACTCAGCTGCAAACTATCAGGTGAATGACTCATCTCTCTCCCCAGAACTTAAGCTGTTTGCCCTTCTCCTCTCTGTCATGTGGCAGGACTGAAATGACCAAGTTCTCTCCTCTTCCATGTGTCTTCTTGGTTGAGTGCCCATTTATATCAACCCTCCAAGGGGGCGGGGACTCAATCTGAGTCATGCCCTACTGACACGGCCTAATCAAAGCCCTACTCTTAACAGGTAATTTAATCAAGACATGTCAGTTAAATCTAATGCATTAAAAAGGTATCACACCCAGAGGTATAGATTAGTTTACAAACAATCTCTCTTTTTGTGATTCATAAATAATCTCAAACTGCCACAGTTGGTTTTTAGTTTTAAGTTGGGAAAAATAAATCTAGATGTCAACCTGGCTATGAGTTTCCATGATTGACTCAACAGATGGGCTTACCACTAATTTAAACATTGGTAACTGGAGCCCAGAAAGTAACTTCATTATCATATCTGACAGCCATAGTCTGGTCCTCTCACATGGATTTATTGTACCTGTTTTGTGACCATAAGGCAATCAATGGTAATTGACCTTAAATTTGATAATGGTGTGTGGTGGATTGAGTTATGAACCCTAATTTAGACATATTCTTGATCTTGATCTGCATTCCTGTGGGTGTGGACTCATTGTAAATAGCATCTCTTGAAAATATTTTAGTTAAGCTGAATGAAGTTGGGTCTTAAATCAGATTACTGGAATCCTTTAAAAGTAGAAGAAATTCAGACTTAGAGAAAGTCACACACAAGAGCTAGAAGACTGAAGCCAGCAGGAACCTGGAAGAGAAAGAAGAGAACATGACCATGTGACACAAGGCAGGGCAGGAAACCAAGGAACAACAAGGATCACCATCAGGCAGCACCAGAATGTTAGAAACATTGAGAGGATGTATGGCCTTACTGATGCCTCAGTTTTAGACTTCTCCTAGCCTCAATACTGTGAGCCAATGCATTCCTATTGTTTTAGCCAATCCATATGTGGCATTTGTCAGAGCAGCCTGGAAAACTAAGACAGGGTGGTCACTGCTGATTCCCATTTCATAGGTCAGTTCACTCAATGAACTTTTTTTTTTTGGCTCCCTAGCACTTTAACCAAGACCAAAAGACTATGTGTTTCCTATTTGCTGGGACACTGAGGCAATAGACTGGATTTGGATTTATAAGTAATTCTTTGGCAGGAGTTGAAAAGGAACATCTCTGTAAATCCTGGAACAGATTCACAACAGAAGTAGAAAGCTCCTCAGCCTGCCTCCCATCAGATTCATAGATGGGATTCTGGACAGCTGTATAAATGAGAAAGAAATTACTATTGTCTACCTGGGGCAGAATCTTCTGGGAGTGGTGGAAATCAAAGATGGCCTACTAAGATATATGTTGACCTTTAATGCTAGAGAGATGGGTAAACATTTGTCAGGATTTACCTAGATGGTACCATTTGATACCACCAGGTTCTACCAAATAAAGTTTGCTGAGAACTTTTCCATTTGGATTATTTATCTCTTAAAACAATGACTCTTGGCAATAACAAGCTAATATTTTAAATTTAAAAGAGTTCTCAGAATATACACACACATATACACACTGCAACAGAAATTTGAGCAGAGAAAATAAACAGGCAACTCACAAAAGAAGAAATAAAAATTCTCAATAAATATATAAAAGCATTACTAGGGAAGCAGATGTGGTTCAGGTGACGTGCCACATGGTTCAGATCCCAGTGCCTCCTAAAGAAGACAGGGAGCTGGCACTATGGGCAGGCATGGCAAGCTGACACAAGAGACACAAGAAAGGAAATGGATGTGGCTCAACCAACTGGACTCCCATCCACCATATAGGAGGTCCAGGGTTCAATGCCCAGGGCCTCCTGGTGAGGCCAAGCTGGCCCAGGCAGCGAGCTGGCTCACGTAGGATGCCAGCCCATGCGGGAATGCCACCCTGTGCAGGAGTGCTGCCCTGCATGAGAGTGACATCCAGCGCAGGAAAAGCTGCTCCATGTAGAGTGCCAGCTGTTGCGGAGAGCTGACACAGCAAGATGACACAACAAGAGACACAGAGGAGAGAAAATAAGAAGACATAGCAGAACAGGGAGTTGAGGTGACTCAAGAGCGTAATCTCCTCTCTCCCACTTTGGAGGGTCCCAGGATTGGTTCCTGGAGCCGCCTAATGAGAATACAGGCAGACCCAGAAGAACATGCAGTGAATGGACACAGAGAGCAGACAACAGGAGGAACAGGGGTGGGGGGGGTGGGGGGGAGAAATAAATAAAAAATAAATCTTTTAAAACACAAGAGAGACACAAGAAGAAAAAACATGAGAGATATAACAAAGCAGGGAACAGAGTTTCCGGTGCCTCCTGAAGAAGACAGCCAGCTGATACAACAAGATGACACAACAAGAGACGTGTGTGGGGGAAACAGAATGAGAGACACAACAAAGCAGGGAGCAGACGTATCTCAAGGTGATTAGGCACCTTCCTCCCACATCAGGGGTCCTGTGTTTGGCTCCTGGTGCCTCCTAAAGAAACAAAGAAGATGAACAGACACAGCAAGTGGGGAAAAAACAAGGAGTGGGGAGAAATAAATAAAATTTAACTTAATTTTAAAAAAAAGCATTACCAAATTCACTTGTAATTCGATAAATTCAAAAGTAAACAAAATACTATTATACACCCATTGATTTGGCATAACTTAAAAGAAAACCCTGGTATAATTGTGAAAGTGGGGTAAAGTAGAGACTCCTATAATTTTTCGTTGTTGTTATTGTGAAACCTGCTTTTTTTACTAGGGCTTTTTTATTTATTATTTTTTTAATTTAAAATTTTATTTTTAAAGAAGCTTCAAATTACATAAATGTTACATAAAAAAATATAGAGGATTCCCATATGCTCCACCCCTCCCCCTCCCATAGTTTTCCACATTAACCACAGCCTTCATTAGTGTGGTATATTATATTTGCTAAAATTGGTGAACACATATTGAAGCATTGCTACTACAGCTTACATTATAGTTCACACTCTATCCCACAGAATTTTGTAGGTTATGACAAAATATGTAATGGCCTCTATCCATCATTGCAATGTCATGTGGGACAACTCTAATGTCCCCAAAATGCCCTCATTTTACACCTTTTCTTCCCTCTCTTTCCCCTCAGAACCTCTGGGGGGCCACTTTCTTTATATCAATGATAAAATTATTTCATTGCGGGAAGCACCTGTGGCTCAATCAATTGGGCTCCTGTCTACGGTATGGGAGGCCCTGGGTTCACATCCCAGGACCTCCCTGTTAAGGCAGGCTGCAGAGAGCTGATAGCCCGTGCCCAGGGAGAGCCGATGGCCCACATCCACAAAGAGCTGGTGCTGCAAGATGACGCAACAAAGGGAGACAAGCAGATGCAGAAGAATGTGCAGCAAATAGACACAGAGAGCAGACATCAAGCAAGCTGCAAGGGGGGGGAATAAATACAATACAAAAAAAAATCTTAAAAAAAAATTATTCCATTGCCAGAATAACAGTAAGTCTATAGTAGAATAATAAGTCTACTTTAGTCCATTGTTCATTCCCCAAATGTGAGGATTTAGGATGGTGATACCTACTCTGTTTCTAATTGAGAAGGGGCCTAGGTCCCATGGGGCAAATGGATGGAACTATCTTGCTCGCAGTTGCAGATACTCTCTGATCCTTAGAAAGTGCAATGTCTGTCATTGTCTCCTTGTTAGTTGTCCTGGGTGAGTCCAATGAGTAAGTGTTGCAACTCTGCTGAGATTCTGGACTCAATGGCCGTGTGAATGGGCCAAAGATTTATGTCTTTGGGATATATATCCTATACTTTTTTGATATATATATATATATATATTTTTTTTTTTTTTTAAGATTTATTTTTTATTTATTTCTCTCCCCTTCCTCCCCCTCCCCCCCTAGTTGTCTGCTCTCTGTCCATTCTCTGTGCATTCTTCTGTGTCCGCTTGTATTCTTGTCAGCGGAATCTGGAATCTGTGTTTCCTTTTGTTGCATCATCTTGCTGCGTCAGCTCTCCATGTGTGTGGCACCATTCCTGGGCAGGCTGCACTTTTTTTCGCGCTGGGCGGCTCTCCTTACGGGGCACACTTCCCTCATGTGGGGCTCCCCTACGCGGGGACACCCCTGCGTGGCACACACTTCTTGCACGAATCAGCACTGTGTGTGGGCCAGCTCATCACATGGGTCAGGAGGCCCTGGGTTTGAACCTTGGACCTCCCATGTGGTAGGCAGACACCCTAACCACTGGGCCAAATCTACTTCCTGGTACAATATATTGATTTAACCTTTCTGGAAGATAACTTGGTAATATACTTTAAAGACATTAGAAATGTTCATACTCTTGGCACAGTAATTCCACATCTAGAATTTATTTCCTAGGGAAATAGAGATTTGCACAAAAAATGTGCATCCAAGGTCCTCCATCTCAATATTATGGTTATTTGTAATAACGAAAACTTAGAAGTGGTTTCTAGTGGGATAATAGATAGCTATTAGAAATATTTTAGAAAAGTATTTATTTGGGAAAACATTTGCTGTATAATACAGAGCAGAAACAGCAGGTTAGAAGACTATAATCTGTGTGATGCCACACATGTATAAAGAAAATAATTTGGAAGGCATCCCATGTTACAGCAGTTATATCTAGGATGTTCAAATTTGGGTGATTTTTATTTTCTTCTTCATATTTTTTATGTTTCTCATATTTCCATAATGAGCATGTCTATGACTTATTACACTCAGGAAATAAAATTAATAATTTTTTTGGGAAGAAAGTAATTTTAATTTTTGAAAATAGCCTTTTCAATCTGGTAAAATGATGCCTGTTTATTGTAAAACTTTTAGAAGGGTTAATACATTTTTAAAATGCATATTTCAGGAAGCGGATTTGGCTCAACTGATAGAGCATCCACCTACCTGGGTTCAAACCCAGGACCTCCTGACCCATGTGGTGAGTTGGCCCACATACAGTGCTGACATGTGCAAGCAGTGCCGTGCCATGAAGTGGTGTCCCCTGTGTAGGGGAGCCCCACATGCAAGTAGTGCACCCTGCAAGGAGAGCTGCCCTTTGCAAAAAAAGCACAGCCTGCCCAGGAGTGGCGCTGCACACATGGAGAGCTGATGCAACATAAAGAGACACAGATTTCTGGTGCCACTGACAAGAATGTGAATGGATACAGAGAACAGACAACAGGGGGTGGAGTAGAAGAGGAGAGAAATAAATTTTAAAAAACCCTTAAACAAATAAAATTCATATCTCATAGGAAAGCAATATATTTACAATGATGCAGACACGATTTTACAGTATCTGCCCAATTGCCTGACAGTGAAACATTTTGCCTGAGAAAATGTTTCAATGTCAGGGAATGTCCCTTTCATATTTTAAAATATTAAGTTTCAAGTTATATTGTGATGGTTTGAAGCTGTATGAACCCCAGAAAAGTATGTTCTTAAAGCTAATCTATTCCTATGGGTGTTGACGCATTGTAAGGAGGGTCTTTTGGTGAGGAGGACCTTTTTTTTTTTTTTTTTAATTCATTTCTCTCCCCTTCCCCTCTCCCCACCTCACTTGTCTGCTCTCTGTGTCCATTCGCTGTGTGTTCTACTGTGTCCACTTGCATTCTTGTCAGCAGCACCAGGAATCTGTGTCTCTTTTTTTGTTGCGTCATCTTGCTGCATCAGCTTTCTGTGTGTGTGGCGCCACTCCTGGGCAGGCTGCACCTTTTTTCGCACTGAGTGGCTCTCCTTGAGGGGCGCACACCTTGCGCATGGGGCTCCCCTACACCGGGGACACCGCTGCGTGGGGGATACCCCTTGTGCATCAGCACTGTGCGTGGGCAGCTCCACACGGGTCAAGGAGGCTGGGGGTTTGAACCCTGGACCTCCCATGTGGTAGGCGGACGCTCTATCCATTGAGCCAAATCCACTTCCCTAGGATCTTAAATTAAGATGTGACCTACCTCATTCAGGGTGGGTTTTAATCCTCTTACTGAAATTCAGACAGAGAGAGAAAGCAATGGAAGCAAGAAGCTGGAAATGAAGAAATCTGAAGACGAGGGAGAGACCAGCAGATACCACAATGTGCCTTGCCATGTGTGGCAGAGGAGCCCAGGATCGCCACAACCAGTCTTTGGGAAGAATGCTTCACCTGATGATACTTTGATTTGGGCATTTTTCTTAATCTTGAAACTAAGCTTGTAAGCTAATAAATTCCCACTGTTAAAAGGCAAGCCAGGGAAGTGGATGCAGCTCAAGCAATTGAGCTCCTGCCTAACAAATGGGAGATCCTGGGTTTCATTGGTGCCTTCTAGAGAAAAGGAGCAAGACAGAGAACTGGCACAACAGGCAGGCATGGTAAGCTGATGCAACAAGGAGACACAAAGAGGAAAGATAATGAGAGAACAAAGCAGGGAGCAGAGGTGGCTGAAGTGATTGAGCACTTCTCTCCCATGTGGGAAGTTCCAGGTTTGGTTCCTGGTGCCTCCTAAAGAGAAGATGAGCATAGCAAATGGACACAGAGAGCAGACAGCTAGTGCGAACAACGAGGGGCAGGGAATAAAGAAATAAGGCAAATCTTTAAAAAATAATAATTGGAACTTGAAAAAAAAAAGTCAAGCTAGGAGCAGATGTGGCTCAAGCAGTTGAGTGTTGGCTGGCTTCCTGCATATCCAACCCCAGGTACCTCAAAAAAAAAAAAAAAAAGCCAAGCCACTGGGGAGTGGGTGTAGCACAGTGATTGAGTGCCACTTCATATGTACAAGGTCCCTGGTTCAATCTCCAGTACCTCCTAAAACAAATAAATGTGGGGGAAAAAAATCAAGCCATTTTATGGTATCTGCTTTGAGCAGCTTCAGCAAACTAGAACATACATATAGTACAGAACATTTTTTTTTGACAGTCCCTGCTCTTGGGGTGCTCAAGGCCTATAAGAGAATATACAAATATACCTGGAAATGTGCAGGATGTAAAGAAGACTAGAATCAGGATGCAGAAAAAACTGATCTCAATCAGTGTTGGAAAGGAACCTCAGAGGTCATCTAGCCTAATCCTTAACCTAGCAACGATGACCTCCGACAAAGACAGTAGTATGTTACAGATTTTGATTTAGCTAGATTTGACTTCTCCTGCCTTTCAAGGTTATTATTTGGACTTCTGCTTAAATACCTCAAGTGATGATTTATTTTCACTAATATTTAAGGCAGCAGTTCCACTGTGGATAGCTCTGCTAGAAAAGTAGTGAGTTACTAGCATCAAACAGGTAAGGGCATTTTAAGGTGAAGTTAATGAACACTTGGAGGGGAGGTCCTTTCAGCTCTATGACTCCATAATTGGCAATTTCTGGCTCCTTAGAATTCCTAGCCTTACCATTTGTGCTAAATATTTCTGTTGGCACAATAATACTTGCGGTCAGGTTCATTTGTGTTTAATAAACACAAGTGCATGTACTCAAAGAGTAATTTTAAGCTAAGGTTTTGGGGAAATAAGCCGCATGTTGTGGAAAAACATTCAGCCACATTTCTTTTTAGTTTTGTCTACATGAAACTGAAAAGGACCAGATAGCTGAGTTGGAGATTGTTGACTTTTTTCCTAATATGTAACTTCTCTCCTGTTGTGTCCTTCCTGCCACTTCTATAACTTTCCTTCACTCTGTTCTCTTTCCCTCATCTTCTCTTGTCCTTGCTGCCCATAGCCCCTAAGGGCCAACACAACCAACCCTGAGTCAAAAGTCCTGGATTCCAGATTTTACATGGTCACTTCCTGTCTGACCTTGGGAAAGTCATGTAATCTTGGTGATGTTACCCAAGAGGTATGGTGAGGGACTCTCTGGGAAGAGGGCAGAAAGGAAAAAATCCACACTAATGGTGGCTTCATTACTTTGTGGCTTCAGACCTTTGTCTGGGTCCTCTGGACTCTAAGCAGGGATAAATTATCACAAGGAGGGGCTTTGCTATTTACAGTGCCTACCACAGAGGGAGTTAGGTCCTGTGAGAAATTAACTGGAGAGCTGCATAGTAAAGAGAAAAGACCCCAGAGAGTCAGGATCTCTGCTTCTGCTTCCAGCTGTGTGACTTTAGGCAGGTCACTTCACCTTCCTGGGCTTCTGTCTCCTCATTTGTAAACTAAGGGAATTGGGTTAGTTCAGGGGTTCCTTACCAGGGGCCCACCGCAGGGGATCTGTGAAATTGAATAGGAAAAAATCACCTTGTTATCTTTTCTCTGACCTCCTATTTTGAGTGTCATAAAACTATCTGCCACTATATTCTGAGAAGGGGCCCAGGGTTTTCACCTGACTGGCAAAGGGGTCTGTGTAACAAAAGAGGTTAAGAGCCCCTGAATTAGATGATCTCTAAATTTTCTCTCAGTTGTTCAATTCTGTGATTCTGTGCACAATACAGGGTATTAAATGGGACAAGGAAGTATACAGGCTAATATATATATATTTTAAAGAAAGTAGAGGTAGAAATAATGCGGGAAAAAAAACCTCATTAGTGGGGTTTAGAGTAAATATTTTTTCAGAAAAAGCAAATAATGGGGGAAATGTTCCCAAGTGAAAGACTTGTAGACATAATAGATAAAATCCATCAGTAGCAAGCTCTGAGACATTCTCTACTCTTCATGATGAAGCGTGTGACTTGGCAATTGAAACTGGAATAACACAGTACGTATTTCTCTGCAGAGAAGAGAAACAAAGAAAACCAAGATGTGTTGAGGTGGAGAAGAGGGAAATGACAGGGCTTTAGGATGGAGAGTCTTCTAAGGAATGAGATGGTTTTGAGGTGAGCTGGAGGAGGTGAAGAAAAATGGAGCCATCTGCCGGAGCCACAGGGAGGCGCTATGTCTGAGGGAGAGTGAGTTAGAGGGTGGAAAGCTGCAGAGCAGCAGTGAGAGTCAGATTGGCCTTAGATGGCACCAAGGTATAGAGATGAATCTCTGAAGAAAGTCCATGGTCAAGAGAGAGTGAAATGTACATGCGAGGGGAAGATACTGGTTCTAGCCTCAATGTGCCAGTATATGAACTCTTGGAAGTTACTGTGAATGAATTACATTTAAGTGTATGTATTGGGGAAAGGGCAAAGTCATTCCCTCTCTTTTTGGCAACCTCACATCATTCTCTTTGTCTCTCTATCACCTTCTCTGGTAGTGCAGATTATGAAGGAGGATTGTGTCTGGAGATGTAGGTCAGTGCCAGGTCAGTGGTGGAGAAGTGATAGGCTTATTTGAATAAAGGTGATCTGGCTGAAATTCAGTTCAGAAAAAGTAGAAACTGTTTTTAGAAAATCAGATTGTTGCTTTTCCAGTTAGATTATTATATTTGGTCTAAATTCCTTACAAGCATTTTTGTTTGCTCTCCACTAATCCTTTTTCATTTAAAAAATTATGATGACATTCTGTAAATTAATCTTGTGATTGTGCACAGTATCTTCTTAATCCCAGGTACAAAGAGATGAGAACAAGGAGTTCCTTGTTTACAGGAATGTCTACTTTGAAAGGGTATAAACAGAGTGCATATCTCTTCAGCTTCGTAAGAGCCATTTTACAGGAAGTCCTCAGGGCATGAAAGCGCCTCCCTTGGGACCTGTGCAGAACAAGTATAAAGTGGTTGTAACTGGCAATATGCCCCAGACTTCTGTAAGGAATGGGAACCATGGTATTAAGTACTAGGTGCCAAAAACAATGTTCTTTTGGAAAATATAGGAGATTGATTCTGTTCCAAGAGTTATTTGCCTCAAGAAATGACAAATATAACTATTATCATTTTCCTTCAAAGAATGGATTGAGTTGGAGATTTTGAAAAGAGGGCAAAAACTTTTGACTCCAACTGTAAATGACTACAGTAATTTCAACCACTTCCAACAGTAATTCAGTTAGATTCTGGCTCCAATTACCTGGAGTTGGGCCAGACTCCACAGGCAAAGGGCAATGCTCTACAAGATTGCCCTTCAGATACCAGCCACAAGCTCGGCGCCCCAGGTCACCAGTTCTTCTGACCAATTGGCTACAAATTTGGGGATTCCCACAACCCCTTCAAGTTTAAGAATTGCTGAAACAACTCACAGAACTCACTGAAAGCACTTTACTTATGGCTACAGTTTTATGATAAAATGTAAGTAAGAAGTGGCCAAAAGAAGAAAGGCATAGGTTGAGATCTAGGAGGGTATCAAAAGCAAACTTCCATGTCCTATTCACATGGAGTCAAAATATGTCACTATCCCAGTACAGGGATGTATATCTTACCATCATGAAAACTCACTAGAGTTTCCAGAGTCTTCCGTACCAGAGTTCTTTTTTTGTGTGACTTTTGTAATGTGTTTATTTCATGTTTTTAGGGATTTAAAAAAATATATATACTTTTTAGATTTTTATTTTTAAAGATACTTAGATTATATAAATGTTACATAAAAATGTAAGGGATTCTCATATGCCCTACTCCCTGCCCCTCCCACACTTTCCACATTAACAACATCCTTCCTTAGCATGGTACATTGATGGTAAAATTAGTATGGTAAAATTGATGAGCACATATTGGAGCATTGCCACTAAGTGTGGATTATAGTTTACATTATAGTTTAAACTCTCCCGCACAATTTTGTAACTTATAACAAGATATAAAATGGTTTGTATCTGTCATTGCAACATCATTCAGGACAATTCCAATTTCCCAAATGCCCCCATATTACACCTATTTTTCCCTCTCCCTGTTTTCAGAACCTCCAGTGGTCACTGCCTCCACAATAATGATAAAAGTTCTTCCATTGTTAGAGTCACAATAAGTCTATAGTAGAATAAGAGTAAGTCTGCTCTAGTCCATTGTTCATTCCCTAATCCTGAGGATTCTAGGATGGAGATGTCCACTCCACCTCTAATTGAGAGGGGGCTTTGATCCCATGGGACAAATGGATGGAACTATTTTGCTTGCAATTGTAGACTCTCTCTCTTCCTTGGGACGGTTGTTGTCCATCATTATCTCCTTGTTAGTTGTCCTGGATGAGTCCAATAAACTGGAGAGTAGGTGTTGCAAATCCATTGAGATTCAGGGCCCAACTGGAACATGGAAGGCCCAAAGATTTAAGTCTCTTGGACAAAAACCTACCAATTCTAACATTAATGATAGGTTCAAATAGAATGGACAGAAAAGCCTTGTGTAGGGAAACTACAACTGAGTCCAACTCTGCCACATTGGGGAGCATAATTTCTAAAGTAAAACCTACTGGCTGGGTGCCAAACTCCCTCCAGAGTTCTTAATGGGGTTTCATTATATAGGCATGATTGGTGGATTCAATGCTCATATGGCTGAACTTAATCTCCAAGCCCCTTCCCATTCCCAGAGGTTATGGAGGTTGGGAGATGTTGGGGGAATATTGGGGAGGTCCTGCTCTGGAGATTTGGCCAATGTGATATGGCTTAAATCGGTAACATCCTAATCAAATGGTTGAGTTTTCTGGTGTGGACAGTGCCCACCGTAGTCACTATGGATGAGGCTGGTCTCACCCAGAGGCATCTCCTTATACTATCAGGTATGAGTGGGTAGGGCCCCCCATGACCATGAATAGAAAAGATTCTCCTATCACTGAAAACTCCAAAGTTTTAGAGGTTATCCCAGGACAAAGGTCAGACCTCTTTTTGGAGGCCAAATCCATTACTATAGAGAAAACAAATTAAAAAAAAATATATTTAATGATTAATCAGATCACTAGCTTTAACAAAAGTCAGTGATGCAAATAAATAAATGAGTGTACTATATGGCTTTGGCTGAGTCATTTAACTTCACTGTGACTCACTTTTCTGCAAATGAGTGGGTTGGATTAAGTCTTTGTCTCTTTCCCACCAGTTGCTGAACCTCCTCTGTAGGACCAAAGCTATGTCTGGTTCTTCTCTCCCCCTTTCCCTCCTTCCTCCACATCTGGGATCCACAGTAGAGAATTTAGGACTTTTACCCATGAACAGTGTGATTTGGTTTTGGACAAATGACTGTGGTTGCTAACCCTTTACCTGTGTTAACTTTTCATGAATCAGTAATGATATGAAATGTTGCATATAAAAAATTGAGCTCAGTCAGAAAACCTCCAGGGAAATCTTGGATTACAAAGATTTTAAAAGATAAATAAAAAGACTCCCAACATGTTTCATTTTCTCTTTAGCTACTGCCCTGTTCCCTCCCTCAAAATTCACAAACTCACTTTTTGGAAGAGTTGCCTGGATTTGGTTTATCTTTTTTTTCACCAGCCACAGTCTTCCCCCCATCTACAATCCTCACTTTGAAGTCAGTCCTCCTCATTCCACTGTAGTCACCAATGATCTAATGCTTTTTGTTCATCCTCTTACATAACCACTCCATGATTCTTGAGACATTTTCTTCTCTTCAATTATTTCTTCTGGGTATCCTCCCATTCCAGCCTTTAAACCTTTGAGTTCCCCCATGTTCACTGTGGACCTTCATTGCTTCTCCCTCAATGATCTCCTAAGGCCATTGGTTCTCAAATGTTTTGGTCTTGGGACCCCTTCCTACTCCTAAAAATTATTTGGGTACTTTCAGGAAGATGGCGGACTAAAGACATGGGACTCTCTTCTCTGCCAGAAAAATATCTAGAGGACAGGCAGAAATGGCCTGGAAAAAGATCTTCGAGAGTTTAGGACACCAGGCAAAGGTTGGATACCACCTAGATGAGAGAGAGACAAAGGAGAGGAATAGTGTTAATGACAAAACTGTGAGTTGAAACCAGTGGCTGCTACTCCTGGAACCCCCCTCTCTCCTCCCCCACCACAAAAGACACTTTAGAATTCTCAAGCTTCTGAGCCCACTATAGCCAAAGGGAGCTCCAGAGATCCACATCCCCAGGAAAAGAAGACTGAGGGCTGCAGCCTAAGGCTGACTCAACTTTTGACCCCAAAATTTGGTCTGCTGTGTCCCACTAGTCCTTCTAGGCTGGGTGCAGCCACATTATTGTTTCCCTTGGGAGGTCACAGGCAAGGGACTAAAGAGCTATGACCTTCCCAATGTCCTTCTCTGATAACCAGGACTAAGACTGATAGTTGAGGACGCAGAAGGGAGTGGAGTTATATCCTACCCAGGGGAAGGGAAGGGCTGCCAGAGAAGGCTGGAGAAGTATCTCTGAGAAAGATTGAATTACAAGACTCGTAGCCTCCAGGTAGGAACATCTATCACATTGACCCAGTCAGTGTTGCAGCAAACACACTCCTATAGGCATTGAACTTAGAGGACTGCCAAAGAGCACCATCTGCTGGCAGTCAAGGAAGTGCATGAGAGAAAATTATGAGGCTTTTTCCAGCCTTTATAGCTTCCCTCCCCAAGGCCGTAGGAAGCAGATTTGCAACCCATTATTGGGACCAGAGCCCAGTTTTGAGCAACTAACAGGGAAAATCCTAATGGTCCTTGCTGAACCAAGAATCAAGGAAAGCAGTAACACACAGCTTCCCACCACTAAATCCCTATGAAAGAGAAAGACACTGAGCCTCTGAGTAAACTACCATCCTAATCAATTGCTAGACATCAGCAAAAACTACAAGCCATACTAAGAAAAAGGAAGACATCACCCAAGAAAAGGAATATATCAAAGTCCCAGAAGAGATGCAAAATTTGAGAGAACTAATTAGCAAGATGCACACAAATTTCCAAAATCAAATAATGATTTTAAAGACAATATGGCTAAAGAGATATATGACAACAATAAGACATTGAACGTGCACAAAGAGGAATGTGAAATTCTGAATAGAAAAGTAACAGAGCTCATGGGAAAGAAAGACATAATAGGTGAGCTCAAGAATATCTTAGAGGGGAGCAGATGTGGTTGAAGCAATTGAGTGCCTGCCTCCCACATGGGAGGTCCTGGGTTTGATTCCCAATGCCTCCTAAAGAAGACAACAAACAACAAGCAGACAATGAGCAGACATTAAGCAAAAACAGTGAATAAAGAGCAAAAACAATGAACAGACAAAGAGCAAAACAATGAGCAGAAAATGAGAAAAAAGAATGAGCAGACAACAAACAAAAACAAAAGCAGGGAGTGGATGTGGTTCAAACTCTTGAGTGCCTGTCTCCCACATGGGAGGTCCTAGGTTCTGTTCCTGGTGCCTCCTAAAGAAAAAATAAGCAGACAATGGGCACACAATGAGCAAAAGACAACAGTGCACAACAATAAGAAGAAGAAAAAAAAAACAGGCAAAGGAGCCATCTCAGGGGGAATGGAAAAAAATTAAGTGCTCTGGTGAAAACAAACATCTTAGAGGCATACAACCACAGACTTGAAGTGACAGAAGAAAGAATAAGTGCTACCAAAGACAAAAGAGCTGAAATTAAAGAGAGAAAAGAACAGAGAGGGAAAGAATGGAAAAAATTGAGCTGGGGTTCAGGGAGTTGAATGACAAGACAAAACAACAACATATATGTCATGCGAGTTCCAGAAGGAGAAAAGAAGGGAAAGGGAACAGAAAGAGTATTTGAGGAAATAATAGCTGAAAATTTCCAAACTCTCATGAAAGAAATGAACTTACATGTCCAAGAAGCACATGGTACCCCAATCAGAATTAATCCAAATAGACCTACTCCAAGACACATACAACTCAGATTATCAAATGTCAAAAATAAAGAGAAAATACTGAGAGCAGCTAGGGAGAAGCAAACTATCACATACAAGGGATGCCCAGTAAGACTTCGCATGGTATCGCATCAGAAACAATGGAGGTGAGGAGACAGTGGTATGATAAAATTAGGATACTGAAAGAGAAAAACTGCCAGTCAATAATTCTTTATGCAGCAAAATTGTCCTTCAAATATGAAGGTGAGTATATAATATTCACAAACAAACTAGTTGAGTTCATCTTTGGAGGAAATATTAAGGAAGCCTTAGAGCTTGAAAGAAAAGGACAGTAGAAAGAGGCTTGGAGAATAGTATAAAAGAAAGAATAGCAGAAAGAATAACCAAAAGAATAAAAAGACAGACAAAAATATGATATGACATATGACAGCCAAAGAAGAAAATGGCAGAAGTAAATAATGCATTTACAGTAATATAATTGAGTGTGAATGGATTAAGCTCCCCAATCAAAAGATATAGGCTGGCAGAATGGATTAAAAAAGCCATAAGCCATACATACACTGCTTATGAGAGATTCACCTTAGAACCAGGGATACAAACTGGCTGTTAGAAAAAGATACTTCACACAAATAGTAACCAAAAAAGAGCAGGGGTAGATATACTAATATTGGACAAAACCCACTTTAAATACAAAAAATTTATAAGACATACAGAAGGCCATTATATATTAATAAAAGAGACAATCCATCAGGAAGATATAACAGTCATAAGTATCTATGCACCTAACCAGGGGGCCCCAAAATATATGAGACAACCTCTGGCAAAACTGAAGGGAGAAATAGACATCTCTACAATAATTGTTGGAGACTTCAACACACCACTCACATCATTGGATAGAACAGCTAGACAGATGATCAAGAAGGAAACAGAGAACTTGAACAGTATGAAAAATGAGTTAAACCTAACAGACATATACAGAATGTTACATCCAAACTCAGCAGATTATACATTCTTCTCAAGTGCCCATGGATTTCTCCAGGATAGACCACATGTTAGGTCACAATACAGCTCTCAATAAATATAAAATGATTTAAATTATACAAAGCACCTTTTCAGGTCATATGGAATGAAATTGGAAATCAATAATAGACAGGAAGAAGGTAAATTTGCAAATGTGTGGAGGCTAAACACACTCCTAAATAATCAGTGGGTCAAAGAAGAAATTGCAAGTGAAATCAGTAAAAATATTGACACAAATGAAAATGAGAACACAACTTATCAAAACATATAGGATACAGCATAGGTAGTATTGAGAGGGAAATTTATAATCCTAATACCTATATTAAAAAAGAAGAAAGAGCTAAACTCAAGGATTTAGATGAACAGCTGGAGAAAGCAGGAAAGGACAAGCAAACCATTCCCAAAGCAAGTTGAAGGAAAGAAATAATAAAGATTAGAGCTGAAGTAAATGAAATTGATAACAACAACAACAAAAAAAAATTAGAGAAAATCGACAAAACCAAAACCTGGTTCTTTGAGAAGATCAATTAAATAGACAAACACCTAACTCAGCTAACAAAGAAAAAGAGAGAGATGCAAATAAGTAAAATTAGAAATGAAAGGGGGCAAGTTATGACTGACACCACAGAAATAAAAATAATCATAAGAGAGTATGATGATAAACTGTATACCAACAAACTAGAAAACCTAGTTGAAATAGATAAATTCCTAGAAATGCACAAACAACCTACACTCATGCTACAAGAAATACAAGCTCTTAACCAGCCAATCACATTTAAAGAGATTGAATCTGTCATCAAAAATCTCCCAGCAAAGAAAAGTCCAAGACAGATGGCTTCACAGGTGAATTCTACCAAGCATTTAAAAAAGAATGAACACCAGTCCTGTTTAAACTCTTCAAAAAAATTGAAAATGGGGGAAAATTACCCAATACATTTTATGAAGCCAACATCACCCTATACCAAAGCCAGATAAATATACAAGAAAAAAAAATTACAGACCAATTTCTCTAAAGAACATAGATGTAAAAATTCTCAACAAAATACTTGCAAATCTAATCCAACAGCATATCAAAAGATTTCCACATCACGACCAAGTGGGATTTATTCCTGGTACACAAGATTGGTTCAACATAAGAAAATCAATCAATGTAATACACCCCATTAACAAACTGAAGGAAAAAACACACATGATCATCTCAATCAATGTGGAAAATACATTCAACAAAATCTACCATATCTTGTTGATAAAAACTCTTTAAAAGATAGGACTAGAAAGAAAATTCCTCAATATGATAACAGGTATATATGAAAAACCCACAGCCATTGTTGGAGATTTGGGCCTGAAAGGCATTGGGAATGAAAGAAAGAGAAAAAGGAGAGAGAAAGAAAGAAAGAACAAGAGAGCTGGGATCAGGGGGTCTGTGAGTAGAGACTCATCAGACAACTTTATTGTTCACAAGGGGCTCTATATATACCCCCAGTCTATGTGAGAACAAGCAGCAACATGCAGTTAACTACCAGCATTACTCATAGTCTAAGGAATTAAAAAAATCTTATCTCAAGGTACAAAGCCTAAGTGTTCTATTTACTACAAAAGGTATGTGCTCATCTTTTCTTTCAGCCTTTAACAGCTTCACCCTGTTTGCCAGGAACTCTTAATTACCACATTCCTTAGGTTGCAAGCATAGCCATGGAAACAGCATGGTCTCTCTTTGCGAGACCACTGTGCCTCAGTTTCCAACATTTCCCCCTTTTTGTTTTAGTCAAGGTGACTGTGTCTTAGGTTGCCCTCCTCTCAAGAGTCTTCCCCATCATTGACTACCAGCCAAGCTCTTTGACTTGGGGAAATTATTGTAGTGCTTTTCCTAGCACCAGATTATTCACATGTCCCATGGCTGTTACGCTTTGCAATTTTCTTCAAAAACACTGTCCAGCACAGGCAAGAAACATGAGCAACAGAACACATATGATTAGCCCTATTCCTAAAGCTGACAGAAAATGCTGTGATTTCCACCAATTAACTGGGTTAAATTTTGTAATACATGAACTCATATCTGAGAAAATATCCTTATCATTTGCTACATGAATTTGATTATGAGACATCTCTAATATTTTCCTTTGTAATACAATTATTTCCAGAGAGATATTACTTTTATGGCCTAATAAATGATTCTTAATTTTTTCCATACTATATCTGATGAATTATATGCAACTGGAGTTATACAGAAATTACTTTCATTCCAATCACACCTCAACCCCCTTAACAAATTTAAATTATACAATTGATCTCCAATATGTAACACAGCTGATTCCAAATCATTAACTCAATTATTTAACTGCTCATCTATATGCTCTTGACTATGCCACAAATCACTAGCATTTTTTATGTCAATCATGTACATATTGTTGTGTTTGTACTTTCATGTAAAGCTACCACTACCGCAGCAGTAGCAGCAGTTGTAATGATTCCAATCAGTCCCAAAATGCTTATAAAAAGCAGTCCAATAAAGCACCTAGTCCATTTCAAGAATTCTTATGTAGCAGTAATCGACTTTCTGGAGATGACTGCCAAATCCACGTCATTCTCACAGGTATCTAGATGCCTTTTCTTCTTCTGGCCATCACTATTGTTTCTCCACCCTGCAACACACTTTCTGATAGGCATATATACAATGCACCATTTTCATAAAACAATGAGTCATTCTTAATAGTTATCTTACCAGTTATGAAAACAAATGGATCTCTAACACAGGCTTTAAAATGATATGTTTGATTAAGGGTCAAATACTGTCTTGTCTTATTTATATTTTCCAACCATTCATAAGTAGGGGCAATTCCAAGAAATATTTTCCACAAATTATTTTGTAGGTTATGACTGAGTGTGATCAGTCCAAGGGGCTGGTATCTATTTTCCTTTGTAATGTTAACAGTTCCTACCACAATAGAATAAGGAGAGGGCACACAGGCCCAAAGTCCATAGGCAGACACAAGCTGCAAGTTCACAGTTCCAGGATTTGTAAAGTTAATGTGATCTGTGGCAGCAATTGCCACAGGTCTCAGTGAAGTATTTTAACCTCTGGCCATATTTCCACATTTCCCCCTTTTTGTTTTTGTAAAGTAATGAGTACAGCTCGGGTGGTTTTTTGTTGTATTACTGCCCAGAGGGTTTGAATTGTACATCTGTGGGTTCATTCTTCTCAAGAGCAGGAGGGATCTGATGTCACAGTCACTGAAGTAAACATGAAGGATGTTATGGGACATATCTATGTGCTGTTGGCGAGTAACAGGCAGCCGGAACTGCTGGGCTAGGCACCACAAGGTTTGGTACTCATGATGTTCACCTTTTCAGTGGAGCCACTTTTGCCTTTTCTCAGGTTTCAGTGGTAGGGCCCTGGATCTTCACAAAGGCATCTGCATCAACAGTCCTAAAAGGGATATTAGTGGAGTGGGCAGAGACATGACAGACAGTCACCTGTTACTACTAGCAGGTATCCCGGATGTTTTTTCACAATCTGAGGGTGATTTACAACAGTCCATCATTTCTGTCTTGCTTTTAGTATTTGCAATCCACCACTGGATAGGGATGGCAGTCTTTAGAGAGATCAGACACTACTGGGTTAAATCTTTCACTTTTAGCAGGACTTCCCATGCTGCACACAATTGCTTTTTTATATTGTACTTTTGGCCTCTTTCCAGAATTGTGATTAAAATCCAAGGGATACTTGTTTAGAATTTTGTTTTTGCCACAAACTCCACCCAAAGCCAATATTGGTGCTTGCCACATCCAATTCATAGGCTAAGTTAATGTCCACAATTTACTTTCCTTTTATTATTATTTAAAGCAGCTTGCTGGAGGTTTTCCTACTTCCATGAAGGACTTTTCCCAATTAATACATATAATGGTTTTAATATTTGAGTTAAGTGAGGGATGAAAGATTTTCAGTATTCCAACAATATTACAAACTCTATTAACATGAGAAAACTTTGCACTCTATCAGCTATAACAGAGGGCATAGTTTCATCCCACCCAACCAAACAACATTTAGGAATTTAATAGAGCAGCAGGGACTTTGCAGCCTGTCCCAATTGTTTGCCTAGTTCAGGCTCTTTAAGATACTATTGTCTCTGATGTTTCTTTTCATTCTGAAAAAAGGATTACTGGTTAATGTAATGTCATCAGTAGAGTTTTAGCCACAGATTTCTTCTACACAGCCAGATTCTTTGCCACGAGGCCAGGGCAGATGGTTGGTCTATACACACAGCCTTGGGGAGGCACTGCAAAAGTCTATTGTTGACTTTTCTACAGGTAGGAGAATGCAGGCTGGCTTGACTTACCTAAGGAAATACTAAAGAAAGTCTTAGCACATTTTAAAACAAAGTGATAGTGACATAGTTGGATAGCAATATCTGAGACTGCTGCATACTACAACGGTGTTACTTTAATTTACAATAAGAAGTTGTTTCTGTGACACAAACCTTTTTATATTAATTAAAACCATAATTAATTATATTGTACTTTTGTTTAATATTATGTTGAAATATTGTTAAATTTATACATTCTTAAGCACACATATGAACCTTTTACTAACCTTTTACTGTTAACTTTAATTAACAGAGGGTTAAAAAATCCTCTTAATTTTATAACACTTTAATACACCTTCCACTTAACTTACAATATATTAAGTGAACTCAACTATTAATTTAAATTTTCTTTCATGGTAAAAGAGCAAATCTCTTGTAATTAGTTTGAAATAAAAAGCTACTTTTCAGGATTTGATTTTTAGAAAGCAGGTTTGAACATTATGTTTCTTTAAAAGAGATAAGACTTCTTCTTCAACACTGAGGAAATGATGAGATTAAAGCACAAGAAACTATTTTGATAAAACAGAATTTCTTTGTATACTGATTATTCAGGATAGAAACTTTTCATAAACTTTTACCAAAACAGACTAATGACTTGAGAGACTTTGAGAAAGAACAAATTTTTAACTGCATTAGTATACTACTTGATACTAAAGCTTTTAAAACTTTATAGATAGACCCATCAAATTTTATTTAACTTTAACCTATAAAATTTCTTATTCATGAACCTTTTACACTTTCTGTATTTATTTATGTTTAGTCCCACATTTCACCTTTTCCTAGTAATCAATTATTTTATTTTAGGACAAAATTATTTTCTGTTTTCTTAATAATAATAATAATAATAATAACCATTCTATACATTCCACATACATAAGTTACCAGGCAAACTTCTTCAACATATAATTACAATCAACACTAAACAAGCTTGTTAATTAATGAGTTTTCCTTCATTTTAAATACTTAGTAGCATGCAATACCAGAAACAGTCCCGTAGAAGCAAGTTGGCAGGGGGATGCTGGCTGCTGACGTTTTCCTGTTATAAAATTACCTTTTATTATTATTATTAATTCAGGTTTTGTTTAATAATGACTTTTTGGAATTAGCTATTTAAATACCTTAATTTAAGCAATGCTTCATTAAACTTTTTTTTAAGATTTATTTATTTATTTATTTATTTATTTATTTATTTATTTATTTCTCTCCCCTTCCCCCCCCCACCCCGGTTGTCTGTTCTCTGTGTCTATTTGCGTCTTCTTCTTTGTCCACTTCTGTTGTTGTTAGCGACATGGGAATCTGTGTTTCTTTTGTTGCGTCATCTTGTTGTGTCAGCTCTCTGTGTGTGCGGCACCATTCCTGGGCAGGCTGCACTTTCTTTCATGCTGGACGGCTCTCCTTATGGGGCACACTCCTTGCATGTGGGGCTTCCCTATGTGGGGGACACCCTTGCGTGGCACGGCACTCCTTGTGCGCATCAGCACTGCTCATGGGCCAGCTCCACATGGGTCAAGGAGGCCCAGGGTTTGAACCGCAGACCTCCCATGTGGTAGACGGATGCCTTAACCACTGGGCCAAGTCAGCCGCCCATTAAACTTCTTATAATTATTTATAACCATATAGACTATAATTATATTATTTTAGGACAAATTTTACCTTCACAGAACACATTCCCTTACCCAAAGTTACTACAATACCCTTTATAACTTACCACATGCATTCAAGTTTCATTTTGCATATGTTCTTTCTGATTTTATGAAGACCAGCTGTTTTATTTTAGGGCAAAATTCACTTTTTTAAACAAACTTATCAACTTTTAGTTAGCACTTCTACAAAATTTTACCTTTCAAAATATTTATTCAAGTTTTATGTCCTTTATTTTGTGAAGAAAAATACTATTCATTTCAATTTAGGCAAAAACCATTTTTTATGAAAAGACAATACTTCGTTAGTTACGACTTAAAATTATCATTGTAGAGATCCCATTAACATTTAAACTTAAGTATTAATATAAGCATTTATTTAATTTTTGGCTATTTGAATAGAGCTCTTCCAGGAATTTTTATTTATTAATTTATATTACCATCTGGAAGTATCAAAATATACACTGACATTAAACAAACAGACCAACACAAAACAGTTACAACACATTAACAGAAACATATAGTTTAAATTAACTCATAATTCTTACTTTCTTACTTTTTTGGTATAGCTGTTTTTAAGTTCTACATCATATCACATCTTAGATTTTACTGTTTTTAAGATTTTTTCTGGAATCCAGCTTGTGCTCAGAAACATTTTTATTAGATATCAGCAATCAGTTAAGATAACTTGAGCAGCATAAATGTAGTTAAGCTCTTATCTAGCAGTTTAGACAGACCGTTAACACACATTTTTGGATTACTACTCTGTGAGACTATACTGAGACTTGAAGTGCAGGAGTAAACTATTGATTTAAAACCAAAAATTCCTTTTAACACCTTGATAAAAATTTTGTACTGATTTTATTATCTTGGTTAAATAGGCCCAGTCAGAATTAGCATGGAAAGAAAACAGAACACCAATGTTGCCATGGTTTTCTCCTTTTCCAGCAGTTTAATTCTATTAACCCCCACTAGCCCACAACTATATTATTATGTAGACAGCAGGAGGTTTACAGAGTTGCTGCCAGAATAATTTCCTTATCTTAGTTAACACATTAACAGAGAGTTTTCTTACAAGCCTGATTTCACTAACAAGGACTTTATTTAGTATTTTTGCCTGTTTTAAATCTTTCACTAGTTTAAAAGGTATTGGTTCATGATGGAACTCAGCACCTCCCTGAGGATTATTAGCATCTAATGGGGTTGGTCGTGATATAACTGGAAAAGCTGATAAGAATTGCATGGCCTCTGGATCCCCTTGTCGAGATCCTTGCAATAAACAGCGCGTCAAGGGTGTTTGAGGAGAGGAGTGGGGTTGGAAACAACTATCTTTTTAACATGGGGTAAAGTGTGTGCCATATCTGAAAAAATTCCAGGTGCTGAGGTTGGGACAGCCAGAAGTGGCGGCTCATCAGGTGTAGTAGGTTGAACTGGATATAAGCTAGGATAAGGGCCTGGATGAGATATATGGAGATTAATATTTCATTAGAGCAGACAGTTATTTTCTTATCTATAAAAGGATTAATACTAGGATTAGGCATAAAACCAGGAGACTGTCCTCTATCTTTTGGCTCAGAATTTAGTTCTTTCAAATGGCCCTCCATTTTCTATGGGTTTATCTATGAATTTTGAAAATATAGTAATTTCTTCTTTGTCATCTTCCTCTGATTGTAAAGGATCTAAGGTGGCAGCAATTTTCTGGCACAAAATCCACACAGATAAAGGAATGGATTCCCCTCTTTGATGTGCTCTCCGTAAAGCTTTCATTACACATTTCCACTCTTTCAAATTCAAAACATTATGCCCCTGAGGCTGAAACCAACCACAATGCTTTTGTATAAAGCAAACAATTCTATTAATTTACAACTTTTTACAGACACCCCATTAGCTTTCAACAAAGTTTTTAACATTTGTGAATATTCTTCCACATGTCCTGTTTGATTACTCATTACCCTGATGACTTCGTGGAAATGTTACTTACCAAAAAGAAGACTCAAGTCACACTGCTTTGGACATCATTCATGACCCTCGTAGGAATCCTTTCCGTGGTTCCTGATACTGTTTTGATGACTCACTTCTTTGGGCCTCATGTTAGGTGCCATTTGTTGGAGATTTGGGCCTGAAGAGTATTGGGAATGAAAGAACAAGAAAAAGGAGAATGAAAGAAAGAAAGAAAGGAAGAAAGGAAGAGAGAAATCGAGAAAGCGAGAAAGCGAGGAAGAGAGGAAGAGAGGAAGAAAGGAAGAAAGGAAGAAAGGAAGAAAGAAAGAAAGAAAGAAAGAAAGAAAGAAAGAAAGAAAGAAAGAAAGAAAGAAAGAAAGAAAGAAAGAAAGAAAGAAAGAAAGAAAGAAAGAAAGAAGGAGTTGGGATCAGGGGGTCTGTGAGTAGAGACTCATCAGACAACTTTATTGTTCACAAGGGGCTCTATATATACCCCCAGTCTATGTGAGAACAAGCAGCAACATGCAGTTAACTATCAGCATTACTCATAGTCTAAGGAATTAAAAAAAATCTTATCTCAAGGTATAAAGTCTAAGTGTTCTATTTACTACAAAAGGTGTGTGCTCATCTTTTCTTTCAGCCTTTAACAGCTTCATCCTGTTTGCCAGAAACTCTTAATTACCGCATTCCTTAGGTTGCAAGCATAGCCATGGAAACAGCATGGTCTCTTCTTGAAAGACCACTGTGCTTCAGTTTCCAACAGCCATCATTGTACTCAATGACGAAAGGATGAAACCTTTCCCTCTAATATTGGGAACATGACAAGGATGCTCACCATCACCATTGTTATTCAACATTGTACTAGAAGTTATAGCTAGAGCAATTAGACAAGAAAAAAAATTAAAGTCTTCCAAATAGGAAAAGAGGAAGTAAAACTCTCACTATTTGCAAATGACATGATGCAAATGACATGCTCAGAAAATTCTGAAATATCTATAACAAAGCTACTTGAGCTAATAAATGAGTTCAGCAAAATGTCAGGATATAAGATAAACATGCAAAAATCAGAAATGTTTTTGTTCACTAGTACTGTATTGAACAATCTGAGGAGGAAATCAGGGGAAAAAAATTCCATTTACGAAAGCAACAAAAAGACTCAAATACCTAGGAATCAATTTAGCCAAAGAAGTACAGGATCTATATGCAGAAAACTACAAAACAGTGTTAAAAGAAATCAATGAAGACCTAAAAATATGGAAAGACATTCTGTGTTCATGGATTGGAAGACTAAATATCATGAAGGTGTTAGTATTGCAAAGATGTCAATCCTATATAAACTGATTTATAGATTCAATGCAATATCAAACCAATTGCAACAGCCTACTTTACAGATACAGAAAAGGCACTTACCAAATTCCTTTGGAAGGGAAAGTGTACTTGAATAGCCAAAAGCATTCTATAAAAGAAAGTGACATGGGAGGAATTTCACTGCCTTACCTTGAAACATATTACAAAGCTGCTGTGGTCAAAACAGCATGGTACTGGCATAAAGATAGACACCTCAATCAGTGGAATAGAATTGAGAGTCCAGAAATAAACCTTCACCTTTACAGTCAACTGGTTTATTTACTTATTTTATTTTATTTTAGTTATTTATTTCCCTCCCCCCCCCCCCCCCCCCAGTTGTCTGCTCTCTGTTCAACTGGTTTTTGACAAACCTACCAAGTCCATGTTAACAGGACCGGAAAAAGACCCCTATACAAGAATCAACTCAGAATGGATCAAAGACCTAAGTATTAGAGTCAGACCATAAAATTAACAAAAGAAAATGTAGGGAAACATCTTAAAGACCTTATGGTACATTGCGGTTTCTTGGACCTTATACCCAAAGCACACACAACAAAAGAAAATATAGATAAATAGAACCTCCTCAAAATTAAGCACTTTTGCACCTCGCAGCACTTTTTCAAAAGGGTGAAAAGGCAGCTGACTCAATGTCCTAGAAGAGTTTAATATCCATGATTTAGAGGGAAATGTTACAACTCAATAATAAAAAAGACAAATGACCCAATTAAAAAATGGATAAAAGACTTGAGTAGACATTTGTCCAAGGAAGAAATACGAATGACAAAAAAAACACATGAAAAAAACGTTTACTGTCACTCATAATCAAGGAAATGCAAATCAAAACTACAATGAAATATCATTTCACACCCATCAGAGTGACCACTGTTAAAAAGACAGAGAACTACAAATGTTGGAGAGGATGTGGGAGATAGGAACACTTATTCACTATTAGTGGGAATGCAGAACTGTCCACTGTAGAGGACTGTTTGGTAGTTCCTAAAGAAGCTGAATATAGACTTGCCATGTGACCCTGCAATACCACTACTGGGTATATACTCAGAAGAACTGAGAGTAATGACACTAATAGACATCTGCACACCTATGTTCATAGTGGCATTATTCACAATTGCCAAAAGTTGGAAACAATTGAAGTGTCCATCAATGGATGAATAGATAAACAAATTGTGGTATGCTCACACAATGGAATATTACGTAGCTGTAAGAAGAAATGAAGTCATAAAGCATATGACAACATCATGGATGAACCTGGAGGACATTATGTTGAGTGAAGTAAGTAAGACACATAAGGACAAATACTGTATGATTGCATTATTATGAACCAAATACATTGTTTAACATATTGTATGATTCAAAAAAAATTCATAGGTATCCAGTAAATTTAATTGAAAAATGCATGCTTTTATTTAACTATGTTTTATTTTTAGCTTTTAATTGCTTATATTTTCAATTATTAAATGTACAAAATAAAGTTAAGAAAAAAGAAAAAGAAACTATAGGAGAAAGTGATTAATTGTGGCATTTATCAATAAGAGGCCAACAGAAAGGTTAAAAAAAAAAGTTCTATTTGTTCACACCCACAGGAATGGATTTAGATTAGATATGTGTTTTTTTTCTGGAGTCCACTTTTCAAACTTGAATAGATATTTCTCCAAAGAAGATATGCAAATGGACAATAAGCTCATGAAAAAATGCTCAACATCATCTTAGGGGAATTAAGGAATCTTTTTTTAAAAGATTTATTTATTTATTTATTTCTCTCCCCTTCCCCCCCCGCCCCAGTTGTCTTTTCTCTGTGTCATTTGCTGTGTGTTCTTCTTTGTCCACTTCTGTTGTTGTCAGCGGCACGGGCATCTGTGTTTCTTTTTGTTGCGTCATCTTGTGTCAGCTCTCCGTGTGGGCGGTGCCATTCTTAGGCAGGCTGCACTTTCTTTCGTGCTGGGCAGCTCTCCTTATGGGGCACACTCCTTGCGTGTGAGGCTCCCCTACGCGGGGGACACCCCTGCATGGTACAGCACTCCTTGTGTGCATCAGCACTGTGCATGGGCCAGCTCCACATGGGTCAAGGAGGCCCAGGGTTTGAACCGGGACCTCCCATGTTGTAGATGGATGCCCTAACCACTGGGCCAAGTCCGCTTCCCAAGGAATCTTAATTATTAGGGAAATTCAAGTTAAAACCACAATGAGGGGTGTGGATATGGCTCAAGCAGTTGGGCACCTGCCTTCCACACGGGAGTTCCTGGGTTCAGTTCCCAGTGTCTCCTGAAAAAACAAAAACAAATAACAAGTAAAACAAAAGACAAACAAGAAACCAACTCAGGGAAACCAAGGTGGTGCTGGCTTCACACATATGAGTCCCAGGTTCAGTTCCCAACCCCTGATACCTCAAAAAAATAAAAACAAAAAAACCTCACAATGAGATACCACTTCATACCAGCTAGGATGGCTATTATTAAAAAACAACAACAGGCAATTCACAAGTGTTAGAGATAATTGGAACCCTCCTGCGTTGCTAGTGGGAATGTGAAATGGTGCAGCCATTGTAGAAAACAGTTTGGCAGTTTCCAAAAAAGTAAAATATAGATTAACTGTGCGACTTGGGCAATCTCATTTCTAGATATATGCTCAAAATAATTAAAAGTAGGGACTTAAACAGATATTTCCATAGCAGCATTATGAACATGGTAACTGCCAAAAGGTGGAAGCAACCCAAGTATCCATTGACAGATGAATAAAATGTGGTATACACACAATGAAATATTCAGCCATAAAAATGAATGAAGTCCCGGTATATGTGACATGGATGAACACTGAAGACATCATATTGAGTGAAATAAGCCAGACACAAAAGGACAAATAATGTATGATCTCACTTATAAGAAATAATTAATATGCAAATTCAGAGAGTCAGAAACTAAAATGCAAATGACCGGCAGCTGGGGTGGTGATGGGGAATCAGGAGATAATGCTTAATGGGTACAGAAATTTTGTTTGGGGTGATGGGACAGTTTGGTAATGGATGGTGGTGATGGTAGGACAACATTGTGAATGTAGTTAAGACCACTAAATTTTATATTTGAAAGTGGTTAAAATGGAAAATTTTAGGTGGTGTATATGTTACTAGTAATCAAAATTTTAAAAAAACCATAAAACTACAGAACACAAAAAGTGAGCCGTTATGTAAACAATGGACTATAGTTAAAATGATAACAATAGAGATGAAGAGCAGAATGAGAATTGGGCAGGGTAAGAAGGGGAGGGGAGGGCGAGGCACTGGTAGCTTGAGCCAGGGTTCCTCTTGCAGGGAGAGGCAGAATTAACATTGGTGATTCCCTTTGCAGTCTTCAGTCTTTTCTTTTTTTGTCTTTATTTATTTTTTAAATGTTACATTAAAAAAATATGAGGTCCCCATATACCCCCCACCCCCCTCACCCCACTCCTCCCCCCAAAGCAACAATCTCCTCCATCATCATGGGACATTCATTGCATTTGGTGAATACATCTCTGAGCACCGCTGCACCTCATGGTCAATGATCCACATCATAGCCCACACTTCTCTGCTTTGTAATCCTGTGTTCAGCCTTTGGAACCTTGCCCAAGTGAGTCTGGTCCCTTGGCTGCATCTGTTAGGGCAGAACGGGTGAGTGTGAGCAAGCTTTGCTTCCTTCTAAGAAACCCAAGCACCACCTTCCCCGAGGGGCCTCGTTGTAGCCTCATTTGTAGGGGCCTCTCCTTCCTCAGAGTTCCCAACCTTCACTGGCCCAGGTTCAAAATCGCTGTAACTTCCTAGCAGGTCTTTCCAAACTGCCTAAAACCAGCTTCTGCCTGGCTGCTTGGCAAGCTGAATTTATTTTTTCACCCCTTGGTCTCAAAAGCAATGGTTCTAATTTAATCATGCACAAGAATGACTGCAATCTCATAAAAAATGTACATCTTAGACAACCTGAGAAATTTGGCACTGAAAGCATATTTGATATTAAAGAATTATTTTGAAAAATTTTTGGTATGATCTTGGGATTCATATTTTTATAAGGAATCTTATTTTTTAGATACAAACAGCTATTTTGAAATTTACTTCAAAATAATCTGGGGTTGTAGGGGAAATGGGTGCAGGTATAGATGAGAGAAAATTCAACAATTTTTTAAGATGGGAGGTGTGTACCTCAAGTGTCTTATATTAGTCTCTGTACTTCTGCATATGTTCAATACTTTGATAATAAAAAATGAAAAAAAAAGGGGGGGGAGCATTCCCCCCTCACTCTAGGTGTATTTTACAGGCACCCAGGTGACTGGATGCAGGAAGATTTTAGTGTGCTGGAAATTGCTTTAATGTGAACCAGGGAACAGCCTTAGAGTAAGGCCTGGGCCAAGAGAAAACGCATGCTTAATTAGTTTACACTCCTGCCCACCCCCCTTTTGCCAAATAAATGGGAAAAATAATTATCCTCAGTAAGAGAAGGGGGACTGTTTTACTTGGCACTCTTTTTGCCTGGGCCACATCATTTTCTGATTTTATCCATGGGTGTTTATATGGATTTGTCTATCTATTCTCCTTTGAAAGTAGAGTGTTTTTTGAAATTAATTGATGATGGTGGGAATTTTTTTTTCTTTTCTAAAACTATTTTTAAAACTATTTCATATTTACAGTGAAAAGAAGTAGTGTTTTGATTTGCTTAGTGGATCCATTGGAATGTTGTCTGTAGAGCCCTCTGAAGGCCTCCTCAAGAAACTCTTTGGCCAACCCTCAGTCCACTGGAGGAAGTGAATTACTATGAGTAAAAGGCAAAGTGACTCCTCTCGGGTGTGATGGCACCGGTGGGGAGGGGCGGGTTGGAGCAGGGCTGGCCCCCAGGGGCAGGTTTGTCCTCGCCGAGCCCTGTGTTGATACAACAGAGCCAGCTCTGGGCTGGGGAGGTGGAGAAGGAGCCGGGAGGGGCTCTTTGCCGCAGGGAGGCGGCCTGTGAGCTCCAGCAGCCTTGCCGGCCCCACCAGGGTCCCGGCCACTAGCCAGCCACCGCCGGGACGGGCTTCCTGCCCAGGGGACCGCGCCCCCGGAGGACCTCGGCCCCTGAGCCAGGCCAGGGTAAGGAGAGTCTTCATTTGTCCTCTCCCGTCTGCGGTAAACTTCTGTCTTAGGCTTCTTTTATGTGAAACTATTGGCTTATTTATCAAAAAAGGGCAGTATGAAAAATTGTGATTCATTTCTGTGTCAAAAGACAAAAAATATAGGACCCGATTATGCTCTTGAGAGAGGGATCATGTTTTTCATCTAGTTAGTGAAATGGCAAATATTTTTTGAGACTCTATTTTGTGGCTGGTGACAGGGTGAAAAATATGGCCTCATTTATTTCTACCGTCTAGTGGGGAATACAGACATTATTTCAATAAGTACTTGCAAATGATTGATAGTCTGGGAATATATAGGAAGGGGTTTAATTCAGGGGAGGGTGAGGGGGGTCAGGAAAGATATTTCTGAGAAAGGGGATCCTTTCCCTGAGAATGAAAAAATGACAGAGATTAAGGGGGGTGTGGTGGAATGGGGATGGGGGCGTGGAGAGAAAGAGGCTGAAGTTCCAAACCAGGAGAAAGTATGGACAAAGGGCCTGACGTTGGAAGGAGCTGGAGAGAAAGCCAGTGTGGCTGAGAGGGGTGAGAAGAGATGAAACCCATGGAGAAAACCGACCAGACTACGCAGCCCCTTGTTGGCCTGCCAGGACAAGGGTTTTAGACTTTCTCCTGAGGGAAATTTGGATAATGGAAGACCATAAACGGGAGTGGCAGGTCCCCCAGGGCCTAGCAAGTGGTAGATATTTTATGTTACAAAATGAAATGAGGAAAAGAGACCCCTCTGGAGGTGTACTGGTTCTTCCAGATGGTTGACCTGAAGGAAGAACAATTTGGTTTGACAGCTGTCGGGTAATATAAGAGGATCTTTGAAGGGATGATGGGGAGGTATTCGGCAGCCTCAAATGGCTAAGCCCATATCTAGAATGCATTTATCTGTATTGCTGGGAGGCCTCAGATCTTACCTCGGCTTAGTTCCCTCGCCTGCATTTGGAGATGGAAGTTGCTTTGTGATCCGTGGAGTTGGTTGCTCTTCTGCCTGTTTCTCTGATAAACCTGTTTAAACATGGATGTTTTAGTGTATTGTGAGTCTCTGTATCTGCGGTCACCTCCCAGGAGTGTGAGTCTAAGTCATTTTTTCAATGTGTCAGTACATATGTATGTATATTGGAAATGCATTTTACAGGAACCATTTTAGCTGAACTCACGGATTTTTTTTTAATCCTCTCTAGATGAATATTCTTCCATATAGAGGACATATAGATTTATTTCATTCTTGCTGGCTGCACAGGGTCCTGTTATCACAGTTTTTTAAGGAGAGGGTGTGGCATCCCTACTGATGGATATCTGGGTTAGATTATTATTGCATTATTATACAACAATGAAAGAAACATCTTTGTGCATCTATTTCCATACACATCCAGGTTTATCTGGGATAAACTGGAGATGGGAATCTTGGGTCAAACTACGAGTAATATAAAATTTGATAGATATTGACAAATTTCTCCCTGAAAAAGCTGTACGTATGTGTACTTCAATAACCAGTGTATGAAAGTGCCTGTTTCTCATATATTCTTCACCATCTAAGTCTTTAATCATAGTCTTAAAAATCTTTTGCCAGTCCAAAAGGTGGTGAAAAGCGGTACTTGTTTTTGTTCATATTTTTAAAATCAGGAGTGATTTCTGTTGGATTTTAATTTATTAATTTAGCAACTCACTAAGAAAAAAAAAGAACGTAGTCCTAAGGTTTTCCTGTATTTATTACCTTAAATATCTTTCTTTTTTTCTCCTTTAGGTCAAGGCTGAGTCAAGATGGTGTCTGTGTTTCGAAGTGAGGAGATGTGTTTGACACAACTCTTTCTCCAGCCGGAGGCTGCGTATTGCTGTGTAGCTGAGCTTGGAGAGCTGGGCTTGGTTCAGTTCAAAGATGTAGGTACCACATTCATTGGAGAAAATAGCAAGGTGGGGATGGGGGCAGATGGCTCTTTCAAAATAACACTTCGTAGTGAACAAAGTACATTCTTCTAGGAGAGGAGCCCTGAGCTGGACTAGATAGAATTCAGTTCCATGGCTTTTGTCCTTCTGGCAAATATTTGCAATGACATTGGGCGTGTCATTTATAAACATGTTCTCCCTCCCTCCCTCTGTCCTTGACCTCTGTAGGGATGTTTTGTAGCCCTCCTACAATCACAATGGGTTAGAGGTCATTGTATTTTATTTCCCAGGTAATATCTTCAAAGCAATCCCATGTGAACTAGCAAAACTTGTTCTGAGGACAGAAACCTTGTTTTCCTGACTAGTCAGGCTGAGGACAGAGTACCGTGGAGTGCCCAGTTGGTTGTAACACTCAGGCCTGAGTGCTAGGGTGATATTCTAGGGATAGGCTGTTTTGAGTGTGATGTCAGAGTATCATTTCCCAGTGGTGGTTTAGATGATTCTGGCAGCGGTTCTCACCAAGCTCTTGATGAGTTGAACCTAGAAAATTAATCCTCCTTCTTTCCCCCTTTGCCAAGGTCAAGGTCAAAACTAAGCTCCTGCAGGGAGGGATCACGTGTTCATCCTTCGGTCCTAGCACAGGACCTGATATGAGGCAGGGCCTCAGTACTGTGTGTTGGGCTGGGCTTTGGGTCATCCACACAAGGGCGCGGCACTTTCCATGACTGTAATACATTATGTGGAGCTGTGCTCTTTCCAAAAGTGAGGATTTCATAAGCTCGTTTGGAAAGCAAATGCAGCTAAAAACAAGAAACCCTTGGATGCAGGGTGACTTTGTTTCTCTCAGAAATGGGAAGGCCAGAGCTGAGACAATTTGGGAACTGAGAGTAAGAACACCAAAGTGCAGTTTGCATGTAACCCAGCTGTCTTGTGCATATAAGTATCTATTCCCAAGACAACTCCAGCAGCATTTTACAGAATTAAAAAGAAGTAACAAAGTAACCAAAGGGAATATGTGGCCAACTGTTGACACTCAGTGTTCCTGTGTGTCTTTTCCCTAGCTAAATATGAATGTGAACAACTTCCAAAGGAAATTTGTGAATGAAGTCAGAAGGTGTGAATCACTGGAGAGAATTCTCCGTAAGCTCTTTTCCTATTTACTGTCTAATTGTGAACTTGTGGGAGATAGTTTTGCAGGACTTCATTCCCAAATGTGTCTGTTTGTAATATACATTTTTTTAAGGTACGAGGACCAGGGATTGAACCCAGGACCTTATATGTGGGAAGCAGGAGCTCAACTGCTTGAGCTACATCTGCTCCCTATAATTCTTTTTTTTTTTCTTTTTTTCTATAATTCTTTTTGAGATAATCCTGGAGGCAGTGGTTGGGGGAGGTTGGGCATGGGATAGGTCTCAAGGCAATTCAGGCAGTTGAGGTGGTTGAAAGGCACCTGGCATGCTTGATGCCATTTCTTAGGTATAGAGAATCACCTTGGGCTCTCTGGTGGGATTTCGACTCTCAGGTTTTCTGGAAGATGAGATGCAAAATGAGATTGTGATTCAATTGCCTGAGAAGTACCCACCAACCCCTCTTCCACGAGAAATGATTACCCTGGAGGTAAGTTCACTTTGCCGGCCACCCCAGATACTCATGGATGTTTTACCCGGTTGCTGAAGGCACGGAGACAGGTTTATGTGCTAGTCCACTTTTCAGTGTTACTAACACAGGAAAATCCCAATGAGAAGTTCTTAGAATCAGTCCTTCTGATCCAGGACAGAGCTCTTTTCCCAACACGGATCTAGGGAAGCTCTCCCCACTTTGAGGAATTATTCCCTTTGAATGCATAAGATTTTTACAAGCAATGAAGTCTTGTATAGGATGCTGCTGAAATGACTGTATGCCAGCACAGTTGGATGTTTTCTACTTATCTGTCTTGTGGGAAACAGTTGAAGAATTAGATTTACTCAAGATTGAGGCCTTCAGTTGGTTTCTGTAGATCAACAGTGAGAAGATAGTCATTTTCTTTAGGCATGGACATGATGGTGTGTGGGGCGCTCTCCCTTTACTTTCCTTCTCTCTCTGTATGTCCTCTCCATTCTCTCTTTTATGAACACCGAGATGTGTAATGCAACTTGGAGAGAAATTAACCATGGTCCATGCCCTCAAGGTGCTTACAGAGCAGAGCAGCTGATGGTGGGGAGAGGAGTAGAGGTGGAGTGGCAGGAAACAAAATCAGAGAGGTAGGCTGAACCATCTCCTGTAGGCCCTCCTTGGTCTTGATAAAGAATTGGAGGAAGGGCTGGAGAGGTAAGGGGAACTCACTGAGCTGAGCCTTATCTCGGGGTTGGATTTTTTTCCCTTTGAAGATTATATTACTTAAAATTCTTGAAATTTTTGAAGCCATCAGCTGTATAAATCATGATCCTCTAATAGAGATAAGAGACTACTAACTCCTCTGGAAAATATTTTGGGATCTTATCATATTAAAACCTGGGTAGTTTTGGAGAAAACTTTAACCCATTTAGATAGGACCTCCCCAAATCATCTCCAATTTGAGTCTTCTAACAGCAGATCTGAATTCAATATCTCCTCTCTCCCCATCATCCTCTATATCTACCTCAATACCCAGACCTGTTCCTATGGACCTTCAGCTGTCATTCTACTTTATGTTTTCATGCTAATCTTTATTTCTGAATTTTGGCAGAGATTTCTAGGTTCTCTAGTGTTCTTTTTTTTTTTTTTCTTGAGGTTCCGGGGCAAGATATTGAGCCCAGGATCTTGTATGTGGGGAAGCTGGCACTCAACTACTGAGCTACATTGGCTCCCCTGAGTTGGTTTTTTCATTTGTTTGCTGTTTGTTTTGTTTTTAGGAGGTACCAGGGATCAAACTCAGGACCTTGTATAGTGGGAAGCAAGCACTCAACTGCTTAAGTTACATCTGCTCCACTCTAGTTTTCTTTTTAACCATTCCAATCTACTCTGACCACTACTACCAGATAGATTTCTGTAAATAATTTTTATCTTGCCACTTTCACCTCAAGAATGATCCATGGCTCCCTTCTTCCCTATGTCAGGCCCAGCCACCTCCTTGATCATCAAAACCTACCCTCATCCGACCTGAGCTACCTCTTAAGCCCTCCACTCTGGTTGGTCTGGTTCCTTAATTGTTCCCTTTTAGCCCCAGGTTCCTTCCAAACTCCATGCCTTTGCTCCTGCTACATACCTCATGCCTAGAGTGCCTTTCCTATGTCCCACCACTTCTCTAAGTTCTCCTCATACCTCCAGACTCAGCTGAATTCCTTCCAATACAATAAAGTCTTCGACTATGCCAGGGCACACAGATTCCAAGTTTCTTTTAAACTTCTGTTGGACTTATGATTAATATTACATTTTCCTAATTTATCCTTTAATTCAGTGGTTCTTAAATTTTTTGGTTTCAGACCCCTTTATACTCTTAAATATTATTGAGGATGTCAAAGACCTTTTTAAAATGTCAGTTATATTTATTGCTATTTACTGTATTAGAAATTAAAACAAAAATAATGCATTATTTTATTAATCTAAAAATATCAATAGTAAGTCCAATGCTTGGTAACAACTTTTTTTGTTCAGAAGGTACCAAGATTGAACTGAGGACCTCATACATGGGAAGCACGCTCTGAACCACTTGAAATACATTCCCTCCCCACATAACATTTTTAAAATGAAAAATAACTATTTTCTAAGAAAAACTTATGTATGCAAATTTCTTAAAAGATTGGCTTAATAGAAGATAGAAGATCTTCTGCATTGAATCTGTTGGAATATGTTGTTTTCATTGAAGTGAAGGAAGATAATTCAATCTCACATGGATACGTAAACAAGGGAAGAATATTTTAATAGCCTTTTTGAAAAATTGTGGAGTTTCTTCTTTGATATGACATGATACTTGACAAAGGTGTAGTCTGTCTTGATTTTGTTAAATAGGCAACTCGTATTTTTGTTTCCAAATTGAGTTGATTTAATGTTTCAGCTATTACCTTAAAAACCAATTAATCCAACTGAGTTTGGTATTGGCTGTTCACTAGCATACTTTTGTAGTAATAAATAATTCACTATGAGGGACAATCACATATTTGCTAACAGTCTTTCCTTAGCTTACTGAGGAATATTATTGATTTGTTTACTGTAAAGGTGAAATTAAAGCAACATAAAATTATGAGAGTAATATCTGTCTTGCTATTGATCCCTGGGATGGATTGAATGATCTGTTCAAATGTTCTGGAAGTTAACTGAGCATCCCTTCCAAATTCCCAGAGAGGGGGATTCTTCTTCTGGCAAAGAGTACACCAATGGCTTTGGGCCTTGTAATATTTCTAAAAATGTTTTCATAGCAATCCTAGAGGGAATATTAATTCAGAAAAAAAAATTCTACCCTCAAACCCGTCATCTTGGCAAAAACTGCCCTAACACTTTTCTTTCTTTGCAGGCTTTCTTACTATGAAGCTCTATTTTTAATGTATCTATTTTTCCATAATATATATTTCTAGATATTATATTGTTCTCAATATTTCTAACAGCAGCATTTTTTTCATTAGAGAAATTGTAGATTTATAGAAAAGGCATGCATAAAATGCAGAGTTCTCTTACACCCCTTGCTCTAGTGTGGTTCATTGCTACCACCACCACCGTTCATAACCAAAACATTTCCATCAACCCAAACAGAAACCCTGTATATTTCCCCCTTAAATTCCCATTCTTTATCCCCACCCCTGGATTGTTTCAAAATAGTAAGATCACACAATATTTGTCTTTTTTGTGCCTGTCTTATTTCACTCAATGTGATGTCTTCAAGGTATATTCATGTTGTCGCATGTATCAGGACTTCATTCCTTTTTACAACGGAATAATATTCCATTGTGTGTATATACCACATTTTATTTATCTGTTTATTGGCTAGTGGACACTTGGGTTGTGCCCATCTTTTGGAAATTGTGAATATTGCCACTGTGAACATCAGTGTGCAAATACCTGTTCGAGTCTCTGCTTTTAATTCTTTTGGGGGATATACCTAATAGGGAAATTGCTGGGTCAGATATATTCCCATATATTGAACTGATTTTTGTATATGGTATGAGGAAGGGGGCCTCTTTTTCTTTTTTGCAAATGGAGGTTCAGTTTTTCAGCACCATTTGTTGAAGAGACAACTCTTTCCTAATTAAGAAATTTTGTCATCTTGTCAAAAGTCAGTTGACCAGAAGTGTTAGGGTTGATTTCTGAACTCTCAGTTCTGCTGTATTGGCCTTTCTGTCCTTAATGCCAGTACCATACTATTTGTTGAGATCTTCTAGTTTTTCTTGAGTCAATGTTGGTAGTTTGTCCATTTTATCTAGGTTACCTAATTTATTAATATACAGTTGTTCATAATATCTTTTTTTTTTTAAGATTTATTTATTTATTTATTTCTCTCCCCTTCCCCCCACCCCGGTTGTCTGTTCTCTGTGTCTATTTGCTGTGTCTTCTTTGTCTGCTTCTGTTGTTGTGAACAGCACAGGAATCTGTGTTTCTTTTTGTTGCATCATCTTGTTGTGTCAGCTCTCCATGTGTGCGGCACCATTCCTGGGCAGGCTGCACTCTCTTTCGGCTCTCCTTACGGGGCGCACTCCTTGCGCATGGGGCTCCCCTACGCAGGGGACACCCTGTGTGACACAGCACTCCTTGTGTGCATCAGCACTGCACATGGGCCAGCTCCACACAGGTCAAGGAGGCCCGGGGTTTGAACCGCGGACCTCCCATGTGGTAGACGGGCACCCTAACCACTGGACCAAGTCTGCCACCTCCCCTCTTTACTTTAAAGTGAGTCTTTTTTAGACTGCATATAGTTGGGCTGTGCTTTTTTCTCCATTCTACTAATCGCTAACTTTTGAGTGGAGAGTTTAATCTGTTTGCATTTAATTTCAGTATTGTTAAAATAGGACTTCCTTTTGACATTTTTCTATTTAGCCTTTGTAAGTCTTATACTATCTTTATTCCTCAGTTCCATAAAGCCTAGTTTTATAGTTATTTGCTTTTTTGTGAGGTACCATATTGAGTGTTTTCTCATTTCTATGTGGATATATTTTTCATCTATTTTCCTTGTTGTTATCATAAGGTTAAAGTTCAACATCCTAAATATGTAACAGTCATATTTGGTTTCATACAAACTGAACTTCAAAAGCATGCACATATACTTTTCCTACAATCCTCTGTTCCCACAGCATTTTTAAAATTTGTTACCATTATATCTTTTTACACCATATGTCCAAAAACATAGATTTATCATTACTTTTTTTTTCTTCCCCTCCTCTTCCCTGGCCATGCTGTTTTTGCTGTTTGTGTCCATTCGCTATGTGATCTTCTGTATCTATTTCTCTTTTTGTCTTCTCTTCTCATCTTTCTCCTCTTTCTCCTCTAGGGTTCCCTGGGATTTGATCCTGGGGAACTCTGATGTGGAGAGAGTTTCCCTGTCAATTGTGCCACCTCAGTTCCTGCTCTCTGCTGCGCTTCACCTTGACTCTCCCCTTTGTCTCCCTTTTTTTTGCATTGTCATCTTGCTGTGTGACTCACTTGCACAGTCACTGGCTTACCATGTGGGTACTCAGCTTGCTGCACAAGCACTTGGCTTGCTGTGTGGGTGCTCAGCTCACTAAGCAGGCACTCATGCAGGCTCTTGACTTACCGCATGGGCACTCAGCTCACTGTGTGGACTCTTGGCTCACCATGCAGGCACTGGCTTGCTGCACAGACACACTTTTTTTTCTTTTCACCAGGAGGGCTCAGGAATTGAACCCAGATCCTCCCATATGGTAGATAGAGGTCCTACCACTTGAGCCACATCGCTTCCCATCATTACTTTTAATACATTTGCATTTTAACACTTGTAGGAAGTGAAAGGTGGCGTTACATAACAATGTAATATCATAATACCAGCATTTATAATTACCCAAATGGTTGCCTTTACCACAGTTCTTTATTTCTTTATGCTGCTTCAGACCAGTCTCATATCCTTTCCTTTCAGTCTGAAGAACTCCCTTAAGCATTGCTTTTAAGGCAGGTCAAGTGGTGATGTACTCCCTCAGCTTTTGTTTATCTGATAATGTCTTAATTTCTCCCTCATTTTCAGAAAGAGAGTGTCACCAGATACAAAATCTTGGCTGGCAGTTGTTTTCTTTCAATACTTTTAAGTATTTCAACCCACTGCCTTCTTGCCTGTGGTTTCTGATGAGAAATCAGCACTCAGTCTAATAGGAACTCCCTGGTACATAACACACTGTTTTTACTCCTGCAGCTTTCAGAACTCTTTGTCCTTTGCATTTGATGGTGTAATCAGTATATGACGGGGTATATTTTTCTTCATGTTTATCCTGTTGGTTGTTCTCTGAGCTTCTTGGGTGTGCATATTCACATCTTTTGTTAAGTTCTCTGTCTGTTTCTTTGAGTATTCCTTCTGTCTGTTTCTTTCTTTCTTCTCCTTCTGGGATTCCCATAATGCATATATTGGTGTGCTTGATGGTTTCCCATAGCTGCTTTAGGTTATTTTCACTTGTAATATTTCTTTTTTCTTTCTACTCCTCAGCATGACTCATTTCAAGTGTCTTGTCTTCAAGTTCACTGATTCTTTCTTCTGCTAGCTGCACTCTGCTCTTTAAAACCTCCTGGGCATTTTTCATTTCAGTTATTGTGGTTTTCAACTCCATTAGTTCTGTTTGGCTCCTTTTTAAAATTTCTATCTCTTTACTTAGAGATATATTGCTCATTCATTGTTTTTGCTTGTTCATTGTTTTTCTGATATCCTTTAGTTCTTTCTCTGTACTTTCCTTCATCTCCTTGAATACTTTAACATCATTTCTTTTTAAATGGCTTTTTTGGTATGTTCACATTCTCTTCTTCATTGGTGTTTTCTGTAATTTTATTCTCTTCCTTTGGATGGGCCATCATTTCCCATTTCCTTGTTTGTCTTTGTATTCTTATTCTTGTACACTGTATATTTTAATATTTTAAAATGCTAACTCTGGGATTTCTTTCCTGGGATGTCTGTTTTTGGATTTGTAACTGGTTGGATATAAGACAGAGATTTTCTTGAACTTCAGCCTTCCTCCTATCAGGAAGTTCTGCCCAAGGTGAATGCACTGAGCAGGGCCTCTGTTTTGTCCTGGGCTTTTGCTTGCTAGTTGCATTGCAGCTCCCCATTTTCAGTAGTTTGTCCCCTCTGTTTTCGCAGGAGAAAAATCTCCCTCTCCCAGGTATCCAAAGCTAATTTGCTTTTATCCTAGACTGTCCACCTCTATAGATTTTTACATGACTTCCTTTTCCACACTGCTTTTGCCTTGAGGGCAAATTCTGGGTGAAGGGTCATCCTGGAGAGGACTTTCCCAGGTCAGTCTTTCCCAGCTGAAACAGAGCCAGCAACCCATGAAGAGGGCATGGACTGGCTCCAAAGTGACCTGTGGAGGAAATCAGGAAGGGTACTAAAGTCTTCTCCAACTGTTCTCCAATGATGAGCTTTCCTGGGATGCCCAGCAAATGCAGCCCTTCACTAACTTTCCCTCACAGTCCTGAGGAAGCTCCACATCTTTGAGTATCCATTGCCTTGTCCCTGTTAAGGGAGAGTTGAGACAATGGCTGCTACTGCCTTTGTCTGGGGCAAAGTTGAAACAAAGGCTGTTGCTGCCTTTGTCCAGGGTGGGTTGAAACAATACCTGCCCTCAGAGCAGGGAACCCTGTGATCTGAATTCCCTAATTGAAAGCTGTGATTGGTGATCAACCATGACATCCCCGTTCTAGGGGAAAAGAGTTTTTATACCCCTTTCTGTCACCAGCAGCTAGCCCGGGAATGGACTCTGCAGCAATTAACTGCAGGGGTGGAGTTAGGGTGCCAATAGTCATCACATGGAGAGAGTAATATACAGTTCTTTTTTGCAATTTATCAGTCTCTTCCTCCTGCTCTTCCTCAGAGGCTGTACAGTATTCTTCTGGCCTCAGGAGTTTCAATATAGTTGTTTCATACAGTTTCTTCCTGATTAAATAGTTGTCTTGGTGGAAGGACTGAGTCTTGGAGCTCCCTACTCTGCGTGTCTCCCCCAGAAGTTCCTTCTGCTTAGTGGTTTTTAATTACTGATTCAATCTCTTTACCAGTTATTAGGTTACTGAGATATTATCTTTCTTCTTGAGTCAGGGTAGGTAATTTGCATGTTTCTAGGAATTTGTCCATCCCATCTAGGTTATCTAATTTGTTGCTGTGCAGTTGTTCACTTTATCCTCTTATATTCTTTTGTATTTCACTGGGGTCCATAGCAATGTCCTCAATTTCATTTTGGATTTTAGTTCTTTGTGTCCTCTCTCTTTTTCTTTGTCAGTCTAGCTAAATGATTATCAATTTTATCGTTCTTTTCAAAGAACCCACATTTGCTTTTGATTGATTCTGTTGTTGTTTTTTATTCTGTATTTCATTGATTTCTGCTCTAATCTTTGTTATTTCCTTCCTTATGTTCACTTTTGTTTAGTTTATTCTTTTTCTAGCTCCTCCAGTTTTGAGATGAGTTCTCTGCTTTCAGATCTTTCTCCCTTTTCAATGTAAGCTTTTAGAGCTATAAGTTTCCCTCTCAGTATTGCCTTTTCTGCATCTCATAAATTTTGTTTGGTATGTTGTGTTTTTATTTGCACTTACCTCAAGATATTTCCTAATTTTACTTGTGATTTCTTCTTTGACCCATTGATTGTTTAAGAGTACATGTTTAATTTCTACTTATTTGTGAATTTTCCATTTCTCCCTCTGTTAGTGATTTATAGCTTCATTCCACTGTGGTTGGAGAATATACATTGTATTGTTTCAGTATTTTCAAATTTTTTGTGACTTCTTTTGCTACCCAATATATGATCCATGTGCACTAAAGAAGAATGTGTATTCTTTTGCTGTTGTGTGAATTGTTCTATATATGTCTGTTAGGTCTAGTTGGTTTAGAGTATTGTTCCAGTCTTCTATTTCCTTATTGTTCTTCTGTCTAGATTTTCTATCCATTACTGAAGAGGTGTATTGAAGTCTCCTAGTCTTAATGTAGAACCATCTATTTCTCCTTTCAAATCTGTCAGTATTTGCTTTATGTATTTTGGGACTGTGCATTAATGTGCATATATTTATAATCATTATGAATTCTTGTTGAATTGACCTCTTTATCAATATATAATTATCTTCTTTGTCTCTTGTAACAGTTTTTGACTTAAAGTCTATTTTATCTGTTATTAGTATAGCTACCCCAGATCTCTTTTGGTTATTGTTTGTGTGGTGCGTATTTTTTTCCAACCTTTTATTTTCAACCTACTTATATCTTTGAATTTAAGGTGAGTCTCTTGTAAACAGCATATAGTTGGGTCTTGCTTTTTTATCCGTTCATCTGTTCTGCAAGTCTCTGCCTTTTCACTGGTAAGTTTAATCTATTTACATCAAATGGAGCTATTGATAATGCATTGTTTTCTTCTGTCATTGTGCTATTTTGTCTTTGTCTTATATCTCTCTTTTACCCTGAGTTCTTCCACTAATTCCTACTTCCATTTTATTATTATTTTATTGTACCATTTTGAGTCCCTTCTCTTTTCTTTCTGAATATATTTTTCTTTGAGATTAGTATGGGTTAAAATTTAACATCCTAAATCTATAACAATCATATTTGACTTTATACCAACTTATTTTCAATAGCATACACATACACTGTTCTTATACCTCTTCTTATTTTGGAAGGGACACTTTTGTTTACTTTTGTCTTTTTGCTATCTGTAGTGATGCCTCTCTGCATAATTTTTTTTTGATTGGTTTTGTTTTTTAGAGTTGGTTTAGTATATTTTAGCTTTGAAAGCCATAGAAATCAGTTATCCAGGTTTTTTTTTTCCTATAAAAGACCCATTTTTCCAAAGCATTATGCATAATTTTAATTAGAATGTAATGACAATAATATTTCATGATTTTAAAAATATGTAATGAAGTCAATGACTCATAGAAGTTATCTGCTGCAATGAGTTGAAGGGAAATTTCATAATCTATATCATTACAGATATAAAATATAATGGCTCAGTATTTTAGTGCTTGACAGGGAAGAATCATGATAAAAAGGTCAATATGAAATCATTTGATTATAGTAGCAATATCTAACATTTGAAATGCATCCATGCATTTATAATCTTATTAGAGTCAAGTGTATTTATTTTCACATCAGTTATAACTGCTATTGCAAAGAAATAATACTGTTGTCCTTCTCCAAGAGATATACACAGAGCAATTTTTCTCTCCAGGGAACTTGTGCAAATCAGTATAAGATCTAAATTCTAAATTCTTCACATGAAACAGGAGAGGCTTCTTCAGATTTGTTTTTTAAAGTCTGGAATGCTGGCACTTTCCAGTTAGGCAACAATTCTTCATTCCCATAATCTGGCTCAGAGCTGCTAATTACTGTGGATCTAGAGCAGCAGACATGATTTCTTTTTAGGTTTCTTCTTTTCCTTTGCTGTTTTTCTGTTTATCTGTCTGACCATTTCACAAACTATCTCATTAATATTGATCTTTGACTTTGCAGAAGATTCTAAAAAGGCATGGTCAAGCCACTGTCTTGCTAAATTCTGACCCTGTTCTTTGCCAACCACTCATTCATCTTTCAGGTTGCATTTATTGCCAACCAAAATCTTTGGAACATCTTCTGTGTCCTTAACCCATAAAATCTGTTCCCTCAGGTCCTGTAAATGTGGTCTGAATTGTAATAGAGTATTCCAGCATAAATCCTTGGCCATTCTTCATATACAAATCCCTCATCACTGTAAATTGCTCTGTCCCTGCTGTATCCAGGATTTTGAGCACTGTTGGCAATCTATCTCACCTTGCTTTCTATTGGAATATTCTATTGTTGGCTCATGTTTTTCAACAAAAATTCCCTGAACAAATTGAACTGTCAGGAAAGTGGATGTGGCTCAAGCGATTGGGCTCCCACCTAACCATATGGAGGCTCCAGGTTTGATTCCTGGAGCCTCCTTTTGCAGGCAAGCTGGCCTGTTCCACAGAGAGTTGATGACCTATGCCATGGAGAGCTCGCACAGCAAGATGACACAACAAAGGGAGACACAAAGGAGAGACAGTGAGAGATGCAGCACTGAGATGGCTTAAGAGACTGAGTGCCTCCCTCCCCCGTCAGAGGTCCCAGGATCGGTTCCTGGTGTCTCCTTAAGAGAAGATAAGGAAGGAAGGCAAGGAGACACAGAAGGCACAGTAAATGAACACAGAGAGCAGACAGCAAGTGCAGGCAGCAGGGGGGAAGTAAATAAAATTAAAAAAATAAATCTTTAAAAAAATTTGAACTGTCAAAGCAGACTGCTCCATGCTTCCTAAACCAAGCACCACTAGTTTGTACACATGCATGGTGTGGTCTGTTTAAATACTGACAATCCCCCAGGTCCATCACCTCCTCCATCTCTTCTTCCTCCTCCTCCTCCCTCCTCTCCACTGTGGATCCTTCTCCAGTTCTGTGTGGCTACCTGTATGACCATTTTTTACTTCCCTCACCTGACTCCATAACCAGAACAGTGGTGGTTTGGGAATGATACTGGGTTTCTCTTTTATATTTTATCCATCATTGCAGTGTATTTGGGACAGAGGGAATCACCATGTAAATACACTTGTCTCCTTCCCTTTTCAGTGTTTTAAACAGTGGGGAGGCATGAGATTTGCTGAAATGCCTTGACACCCCCATGTAGTTGCCTTCCATTTGTCTAGTGTTTTTTAATCCTATTTGATGATGGTGCTCTAGCTTATAGCTCTACAATCATATCAACTTTATGATTGACTAGGTTATATTATAGTGCATTAAATACTTTGATTTCTAGTTATTTGTTGTGGTTAAGGCATAGTAGGCCCTATATATTAGACTATACATTTATATTATAAAGTAGGCACTTTCTGCCTTGCTTACCTCTTTTTATTCTTCTGCATAGACTGTTCTGGAAAAACTGGAAGGGGAGTTACAGGAAGCCAACCAGAACCAGCAGGCTTTGAAGAAAAGCTTCCTAGAACTGACTGAACTCAAACATCTCTTGAAGAAAACCCAGGACTTCTTTGAGGTCATTATTTGGGGACTGTTTATTAAAGGGCCCCTTTTCTCAGAGTCTTGTTTTTCCATTTTGAAAACTGCCTGGTTTGGAATATGAATAAATCACCCTGTTTCTATCCCATGGCTAAGCCACTACTGAGAAGGGCAGAATATTCCACATGGAATAACTGTGGTGCTGGCAGTCCATTCTGATTCGACTAAATGCAAAATTTTCATTGTCTTCATTAAAAAGTTTGTGTCCAAAGTAGCTCAGACAGAAATGACCAAACCATGCAGAGCAGTTAGTTTGCGCAGATTTGATGTTGGTAAGAAGAGCTTGGCCAAGCTTTCTGGTTTGGTAAGGTGCGCTCTACTTTTTGAATTCTGTAAACTATTTGTGGAAAATTAAAGTTTCATTAAAAACAGATAAAGTCTTGAGGTACTATTACAGGTAGTCTAAGTATATTAAATGAATATGGTTATGCTTTGACTTTCAGACTGAAACCAGTTTATATGATGATTTCTTTATTGAAGACACTTCTGGTCTCTTGGAGTTAAGAACTTCACCTACAGCAATGGCTGGAAAGCTGGGGTTAGTAACTTGTGCTCTCAAAGTTACATGTAGGTATATTCCTATCTGGAATGTGATCGATTTTCCTGAATGTTTAAGTGAATGATTGGAGGAACAAATAGCCTCTAGAATAGGGGCTATTTCATGTGAATATATGCCTTCATAAGTAATAAACCCAAGGTAACCTAATAAGCTCTAGTGGGATTGCAGGTAGTGCTACCTTCTAGTTATTGAAGCTTCTAGCACTCCTGAGCCTGAAGAATGCAATGGTAACATTGTTCTTATGTGGGAAAGATGTGGGCATAATTGTTTAGATGGGTTTCCTCAACTCTTCCTGACTTTGGAACAAGGATTTATGGAATTTGTTTTTCCTTTATCTTTAAAATACTGCTTTGAGAATAAAAATGTATTTGGAATTTGAATTTTTAAGTGTAATTAGAACTGGGATTAGAAATGTAATAAAGTTTTCAGCAATTAGCAGTGATGTGACATGGTTATACCCATCAGAATATGTGGTGATTCCAAGCACCGAGTGAAGTGCTCCTTCATCTTCTAGCTGTACATCTTCATGTCCTATGCGCCTTCTCTCTTTACCCCACTCCCTATGCCTCAGTAATGTCTCCTCTTATGACTGCACAGGTTCACAGCCGGTGTCATAAACAGGGAGAGAATGGCTTCCTTTGAGAGGTTACTATGGCGAGTTTGCCGAGGAAACGTCTACTTGAAGTTCAGTGAGATTGACACGACCATGGAAGATCCTGTAACAGTGGGTATCTCAAGCTCCAGAAGACTTCCTCCTAAATTTCTACAGTCCTCACCAAAGGGATTTTGTCTTCCTCTCTATTTTTATGAAACTAATATCCACTCCTTTCTTTTTTTTCTTTTCCTTTTTTTTTTTTTAAACAGTTGAAAGTTCACCTCAAGGACTGATTTTTGCTAACACCTCATAATTGGCTCGTTCTGCCAAGAAACTTAAATATATTACTGACAGCAGCTAGGTCTTACTAAGAACAAATAAGTGGTCTCAAACTTTAATATGCAGTGTCACCTTGGGAAGCATAGTAAAATGCAGATTCTGATTCAATAGGTCTGAGATTCTGGGGTGGGACCTGAAGTTTTGCAGTTCTAACGAGCTTCGAGATGATGCTGATGCTATTAGTTAATGGACCACACATTCCTGAATAACAAGGACCTCTACCAGCCTATTCATTGGAGGGCCACAAAGTGATTGCCCTTATTTCCTAGGGTTTTACTTCCTGAACCTTTCAGTTGTGTTTAAACCCAATCACTCTTTAATTCCAAGGATTTGGGCTAGTTTCTGAAGGAGTCTTATAATCCTTTCCAGAATAGGAACAACAACAGCAAAATAATAAATGTTGCTGTGTTTTATTTATGGAAAGCAACTTCATAGTTAAAAGAAATGAAATTTAAAATATTAAAAAATATTAGATGTTTTTTAAAAAACACAAAAATTCACCATTCTAATGTTATTAGTTTTATTATTCTCTCATCCTGTTTTCTCTTGTCCATAGCCATAGCCAGATGTTATTTTATATGATTGTAGTAATAAAATAGAAAAAAATTTTTTCTCCTTTTCTTCACTTTAAGTAATATAAGATTCCTCCATATTATATGCATCCTTTATAAATATTATTTTAAAATTTGTTATTGAATCATCACCTTTAATAATCATATTTTGACATGTAATAGTCATGATGGTAAGGAGAGAATATTTATAATGTAGGCATCTGGAAAAAGATAACTTTAGTTTGGTGGCATTGAAGGTCACTGAACAGATGTCGTGAGGTCAGAATGGTTTTGTTGGGTTAGGAGACAAGAAGGGCCTAAGCAATTCAGAAAATGTATAGGGGTGGATTCCATTGGTGAGGGAAACTTTGGAAATAATGCAAAGCAGTCAGTTCCAAAAATATTATCCTAAAACAGCCCTGTGCTACCCCAGTGAACAACTGCCAAAGAGATGATTCCTTTTTATATTATTTTTAATGGGAAATTAATATTTCCATTGAGTTGATGTGACATTATTTTTGGAGGCTTCCAATATTTTTTTAGAATATGTATACTACAATGAACATCTCCATACATGTAAAGTTTTGCTTTCTTTTGAATTATTTCCATAATATGAATTAGAGGAAATAGGTTGCTGATGTATGGGTATTTTTGTGACTTTTGATGTGTCCTCACAAATGACTTTTTAGTGTGATTGTACCTGATTCCATTCCTGAGTGTGTGTGTGAGAGCTTTGGATTTGTTGGAACTGTCCCAAGATTGAGTTTCTTAATTTTCCTTCTTTCAAGCTAAATAGGAGTAAAACAGCACGTTGCTTTCAGTCACATTTTTTTTTTTTTTTTTGCTTTTAGTAAGAGTTGAATATTTTCACATGTTTGTGAAATATATATTCTCTCTGGTGAATTGTCAGAGTTGGGATTTAAGAATGCAAGTTAAAAACCTTGTGAGAAGCACACAGTGAGCAACTGTGTGAGGGAGAAAGCCCATGAGGCTTTATCTTTGTTAAATATCAAGTACCCACCTGCCTCTGAAATGTAGATGGGTTAACTCCCAGGAGCGATGCTGGTTTTTAAAAATGATTAATTAATTAATTAATTTTGGTAACATATCTACAACATAACATTTCCCATTTTAGCCACTTTGAAACATACAATTTAGTGATGTTAATTACATTCACAATGTTGTACTTTCACCACTACCATCCATTACCAGAATACGTTAGCTGTTTTTAAGTGCCACAATATCCTAGTATGCTACCCTGGATGTTTTCTTGTTTCCTAACACAGCTCTTAAGTTAGGGATCAGAGCTGAACATTAGGCCCTGCTGTGGTCTAACTGGAGTGGCAAATAGTCAACTGCCACTCTAAGGTTGCATTGGTCTCCCTGAAGTCCCCATGTGGCCTACCTTATTGGCCTTGTCATCAACTATCGTGAACTAATAATTTTGATGGATGGGGAGAAATTGAATTTTTCAATTTATGTTATATATAGTTTTTGAACTTAAAAGCAGGATTTTACATGTTTCCCTATTCTAACAATAAGACAATTTCTTTTACTTGTTCTGATTTTTCAGAAAGAAGAAATTAAAAAGAATATATTCATCATATTTTTTCAAGGAGAACAGCTCAGGCAGAAAATCAAGAAGATCTGTGATGGGTAAGAGAGGCTAATGGCTCTTTCATTAGTGATTTAGATCAAGATTAGGTGGAGGTGTGCAATGCAAAATACACATTAGTGGGTTTTCTTTGAGGTCTGTTAGAATTTTAGAATAACTTTTCCAAGTTTGGCAATATAGTGCTGAAAATGCAACTGACCTTTTTCTTTTAGGAGGTACTGGGCATTAAACACAGGACTTCATACATAGGAAGCAGGCACTCAACGACTGAACTACATCTGCTCCCCAATGAGAGTTGTATTTTTTTGTTTGTTCATTTTTAGGAGGTACTGGGGATTGAACTTGGGACCTCGTACGTGGGAAACAGGCGCTCAACCACTTGAGCTACATCCACTCCCTAACAACTGACTTTTTTTTTTTTAAGCTTTATTTTTATTTATTTCTCTCCCCTTCCCGCCCCCTCCCCAGTTGTCTGTTCTCTGTGTCCATTTGCTGTGTGTTCTTCTTTGTCTGCTTCTGTTGTTGTCAGTGGCACGGGAATCTGTGTTTCTTTTTATTCTGTCATCTTGCTGTGTCAACTCTCCATGTGTGTGGCGCCATTCTTGGGCAGGCTGCACTTTCTTTCGTGCTGGGCGGCTCTCCTTACGGGGCGCACTCCTTGCGCATGGGGCTCCCCTATGCGGGGGGCACCCCTGCGTGGCAGGGCACTCCTTGCGCGCATCAGCACAGCACGTGTGCCAGTTCCACACAGGTCAAGGAAGCCCGGGGTTTGAACTGCGGACCTCCCATGTGGTAGGTGGACGCCCTGTCCATTGGGCCAAGTCCACTTCCCACAACTGACTTTTAATAGCTACAGGAATAGGAACAGAGAGAATTTGAATAAACACAATTTAAAGGTAATGAAAGTAGACATTTTAACCATTTCTGTGTATTTCCTCTCAAACAGAATGGCTGAATTCTTTTTTTTTCTCTCGTTGATTTTGCTCATTGCTTATTGTTTTTGCCCGTTGTTAATTTGTCTTCTTTAGGAGGCACCTGGAACTGAACCTGGGACCTCCCATGTGGGAAGCAGGTGCCCAACTTCCGGAGCCATATCCTCTCCCTGAATTGTTTCTAATTTTACAGAATCATCTTATATCCAGCCCCTTATAGGCAGAAATTACAGAAGGGTATTCATACATTAATAAATCTGGGGGTGGGGAAGAAGAGACAAGAATTTATGGTTTGAATGATGCCCATTCATGTAAAAATACCGCCTTGATTCAGATAGCAGGCAAGCAACATGTTGGTAATTCTTATAACTGGGGCTCATTTTCCCATTGCCTAGGAGGCAATCGTTCTAAGGAAAGGAGGCTATCCAACCAGTCAGCAAATGACTACTTACAGGAAAGTGGGTACAAAATACTTTTCAGCAATAACTGTGTCCTTTGAAATGTTTCAAACACAGTTTTCGAGCCACCATATACCCCTGCCCAGAGCATGCGGTGGAGCGCAGAGAGATGTTAGATGGTGTCAACGTGAGACTGGAAGATTTAATCACTGTAAGTGAGGCCCCCTGTCTCTACCTGCGTTCAGGGACTGATCAGAATGGGGGCCGCAGATGGGTTACTGCTGCCATTTCCTAAGTCCTCTTCCCCAGGGCACTTGCTAGAAGGCTGGCTGGGATGTTTACTGTTTCAGCTTTGCTCCAGATGGTTTAATAATCAGAAAACAGTGTCCCATAAGCTAGAGGTCATTGTGATGATTCTGCATGCTGGCGTGGTTTAGAGTTTGCCACTGCCTCAGCCAACCTTCAGGCAGCTGCTCTAATCTGATAAAAGAAGCACTTTATTGCAGACTAGGTTGCATCTAAGCAAAACTAACTAGCTAATTAAGTGGAACAATCAGTCTGATTTTTTTCCCACTGAATTGCCCAGTGTTTTGAGTTGACCAATTGATTCTGTAATAACAGTGATTCTGGTTCTGCCATGAGAACACACCCCAGATTGACATCTTCTTATAAAGTCTGTCATCATCCAGGGTGGCACTTAACCCTTTTATGATTAGAACTGTTCAATACACAGCAGCTTTGCAAATCATCCTTAAAGGCGGCTGGGCCTAACTCAAACTGTTTATTCTAGATCAGTGCTGTCTACCAGTACTTCCTCCAGTGATGGAAATTTTATGAAACCCACACTGTCCAATGCAGTAGCCATGAGCCACAAATGTGGCTACTAAGCCTTGAAACATGGCTAATGCATCCGAAGAACTGAATATTTAATTTTATTCACTGTTAATTACTTAAAATTTAAGTAGCTGCATGTGCTTACTGTATTGGCCAGTGCAGTTCTAGATTCTCAATTGAGTGTTTGGAAAGTTGGATTGTTTCATAATTTTCTGGTTGGCAGACATTTTTACCTTCCCAGAAAATATGTGTTTAATTTCTTAAATTAATCCTCTCTGTTGCCTTCCTGTCACTTGTGGAGAAGACCACGTTTCCCTTGAGCAATCACTCTTGAAGACCTTTCCCCCAAACTCCCTCGATTTTTTTTTTTTTTGAGGTACTGTGGCCAGGGATTGAACCCGGGACTTTGTATGTGGGAAGCCGGTGTCCAACTACTGAGCCACATTGGCACCCCTGAGTTGGTTATTTAATTTGTTTGTAGTTTGTTTTTGTTTTTGTTTTTAGGAGGTACCAGGGACCGAACCTGGGGCCTCCTATGTGAGAAGCAGGTGCTCAACTGCTTGAGCTACGTCTGCTCCCCAACCCCCGACCAGACTTAGTTTTGTGAAAACTTCATTAGGAGAATGGGAAAGAAATGATGTATACGAATGTTTTATATCACTTGGATAGTCACATGGAAAGGTTACTGAAAAAGGTTACTCTAATTATTGTATCTCCAGAACATGAAAACTAATTCCATTAAATAGATTCTATGTGGACCAGATCACCCGTTCAATCCTCCATGAATTCATTTAGTATTTATTGGAGGGATTGTGTATCAAAGCATTTTGGTAGGACTGTGAGAAATTTAGGAGAAAAGGAAGATACAATCCTTGCCCAAAGATTTAACCTCCCGTTGGGGAGATAAATGGCCCTTGAGAATGAAATGCCAGGTGAGAAATGCCAGGTGAGAAATGCCAGAGCTGAGGTAGGCACTTTGGCGATGAACCTGCATTTTTGCCATAGAGCCAACCATCTCCAGGAATTTTGCTTGTTTTTCTCCGTGCTACTTTTGCCCTGGTCTCCATAGGTCATCACGCAGACGGAGTCTTACCGCCAGCGCCTGCTGCAGGAAGCGGCTGCCAACTGGCACTCGTGGGCTGTCAAAGTGCAGAAGATGAAGGCCATTTACCACATCCTGAACTTGTGCAACATCGATGTCACCCAGAAGTGCATCATCGCTGAGATCTGGTTTCCTGTGGCAGACACAGGACGCATCAGGAAGGCGTTAGAGCAAGGCATGGTGAGCAGCAGGCGGAGCCGGGGAAGAGTCCTGGCCAGCCTCGTCAGCCTCTCTGTAGGGCCTCCTGGTCCAGTGAACTTCACAAGTTACTTCTTGATGCAGTTGTCTCCATCTTTGCATTGTCAGTTCCTAATCCAGTGAAAGGGCACCTACCAGAAACTCTTTTTTAGTTCAGTGTTAGACAAATACTTGGCATTTCTTTAATCTTCAGCAAGTATACACGGAGCACCGATGTGCCAGTACCTGCGCAGGTTATGACTGTAGATGCCACGGAAAAAGGCACCATCCCTTCCTTCAAGGAGGTTCCAGTCTAGCTGGGTAGACGGACAACCGAGCACCTGCAATACTAGTAAAATGCTCGCTCTGTGTCAGCAGCTGTTCTTAGCACATTATGGGCCTTATTTTATTTAATTCTCCCGACTCTTTTCATTCATCTCTTAGACATTCACTGTGTTCCAGGAACTGATCTGGGGCTACACTGAAAGCCAAGGCCCTGCCTGATAAACTTTCTAGAAAGGGAGATGGACGGTAGGCATGTTCATAACCGATGGGATGTCAGGCAGCTCTGAGTAGTGGCAGAGAATAAAGCAGGGGCTGGGGAGAGGTGGGGTGGGGAGGAGGGGGCCTCTGCGGGAGCAGGCTGCTCTGAGCAGACTCCCTGCTTGCCATGAGGAGGGCCGTGGGGAGAGGGGGAAGAGCTTTCAGGATGAGGGATCAGAAGGTAAGGGCCTTGCGGTGGGAGTGGACCAGGACATAGGAGCTCGTTTTACCCTCTTTCTACAGATGAGGAAACTGGGGCACAGAGAGAAGCCACATGGCCATGGTCCCAGAGCCAGAAGACAGGATTTGAATTCACAAGTGTTTCTCTTAACCCCCAACACTACAGTGTCCCCACCTCACAGTCCAGTAAGTGCCCAAACGGGCCACTTCAAAGGAGCATTTGACCCAGACTTGGAAGGCAGGGGTGCTTCCTGGGAGTGGCGTGTGAGCTGAGCCCTGGTAGGTAAGCAGGTGAGGAGAGGCAGGGAGGAGCCGGGCTGGCCCACGCCCTGAAGGCAGGGGCTGGAGACAAAGCGTGCAAGTTCAGGGAGGCCGAGGGCCTTGACAGCAGTGTGAGCAATCTGACTTTATTCCCATGCCATGGAGTGATACGATCCAGGTTACATTTTAGGAACATTTCACTGCAGTATAGAAGAGACGGCAGGGCTGTGGGGAGGTGTCTTAATGCAGGGGTTTGAATGGAATTGAACCGAATGACACCCTGTAATTCCAAAAGAGCTGAATTTCCTGCAAAGTTCCTTAAAGGATCACTAGGACCTTAGGTCTGTTTTTTATGGTTTCCTCAGTCTTCTGAAGTAAAAAAAAAAAAGTGTTTCCTCAGATAGGAACAGAATGTGCTGTGGGGGGGAGGAGATGAGGAGGAGGGTGGAGGGCTGAGGACCGTGGGAAGGAGAAACTAAAGGGATAGAAGTGGGATTGGTACTATCATTATCATCATCAAAAATAAGCAAGAAATACCTGTGTTAGGCATTTTGTCAGCTGCTCAGTAACGTGGGAAAAAAAGAAGAGGAACCCACAGTCTTTGCCCTAAAGGATGTCATAATCACACACACGAAAACATACATAACAATCCCATAAGATACTTCTCCATTTGTTAGCTTTGTGACCTTGCAGAAGTTACTTAACCTCTCTGTGCCTTGGTTTTTGTAAAATGGGGCTTTTGATGATCCCTACCTCATGGGGTTGTTAGGAGAACTGATGCCTGTAAAACGCTGAGAACTTAACAATTGGTGTTCAGTCCCATTAAAAGTGAAGATGGTAAGTGCCATTGGAGATGAGTAGCCAGTGAGGCCCCTGGGGGCTGAGAAATTGTTGAGACTTAGGGAAGTGGGAAGGAGAGGTGGTTACCATTCCAAATTTGGGAAAAGATTTGAAAACAAAGGTGAAGAAACAGGAATGTTCGTCATGTGTTTGAGTCTGTTTGGCTGATTTCCATAGGGAAGTAGTGGGGGGAGGGTGAAGGTGTGAATGGAGATTAAGTCAATATTGTAAAGAAGTCTTGATTACATGACTAAAGAGTTTTGATTTCATTCCTTAGACAATAAGAAGCCTTTGAAGATTTTTGAGCAGGAGAGTAACACGAATGAAGTAGGGTTTTTTACTATTTTGTTTTATTAAAAGAAGGATTAAACTGTCTGGAGTGCAAGATAAATGGAAGGGAAAGAGACTGGAGGAAGGTGGCAAGGCTCAGGGCCAGGGTGGGGGCTGTGGGAGTGGAGATAAGAAGGATTCTGAAGGGAGAATTAACAGAATTTGGTGACTGAATCTGTCATCAGGAGAAGGGACAAATCAAATGATTCCAAAGTTTCAGGAAATCTGGGAGGATGGAGGCTCTGCTAAAGAACCAGGGAGGCCAGAGGAGGATCTGGTTTGGGAAAAGTTAATGTTCAGTTTTTGGATATTGCAAGGTTACTGAGACGTTAGAGTCTGAAACCTAGGTAGACAGTTATAAAAGAATGGAAGTTTGGGGGAACGTCAGTGCCATTTGGAAGACAGGGATAAAATGAGGAAAGTCAAAACTTGGAGGAGCTCCTGAGGGAGAAAGCGGAGAGAGGGAAGAAAAGAAGGCATAGGACTGAGGTGTAACAAATGCATTTGAAGGAGAGGGAGGATGGAAATTGCCAGAGAATCAGGAGGACGTCTACTCTCTTGACAGACCACTGTAAGTAACTTAAGTAGTAGGCAGGTATTAACTTTTAATCAGAGAGGTCAAGTGAGTGTCTCAAGTTCACTCAGAAAGTGAATGGCAGGAGCTGCAACTGTGTCCCATGCACCAGTCCCCAGCCCAAGGCTTTCTTCCTTATACTTTTGTCATGTGTTCATTTTGCAGGAACGAAGTGGCTCCTCCATGGTCCCCATCATGAACAGAGTGCAGGCTAAAACGTCTCCTCCCACATTTAACAGAACCAATAAATTCACAGCTGGCTTCCAGAATATTGTAGACGCTTATGGTGTAGGCAGTTACCGGGAGATAAACCCAGGTAAAAGTGACTGATGTGTTGCACAACCGGGCAGCTTGAACGTGAAAGTTGGGTAAGATTTACCCCATGAGGTGACCTAAGAGATGAACTGGTGAAAACTGTGGTGGTCCTAAAATCTCACTTGGTTTCCTGATATATCCTACATATTCTTTTCTGTAAATACTGATTGGTGAAAGATTTGTTCCTTGTCAAAATTTCACCTGTTCTCCCTTAAACTGCAGTCTCATCACCAGGCAGCTGACTTTGGTTCTTGTTTCCTTTGCCAATCCACTGGGAGCTATTTCTGGGCATCTTCACAGACTTCTCATTATTATGTGAGAGAAATGGAGCACCAAGAACTTTGGGTCAGAAGACTCGGGTTTCAGTGGTTCTAAGCCATGGGAACTCAGTAGTCTGATTTAGTAAATAAGGAGGTAGACCAGATGCCCTTTAGCCAAATGCTGCCTGGTGTGCTTTTCTCCATTTTCAGTCCCATTCTAATTTGTGACCCATAATGCAGGGATCCCCTAGGTTGAGCATATATATGTGAGTAACTGCTGAAGGTGTGTGATGCATATGAATGATAGAGAAGCAGCCAAAAGACTGTGATGGAAAGAGTGTAAGTAGCTCTTGGAAATAGAAACCTGGCTTTTATCCCTCAAAGTTTGTGATCTTGGGTAAGTCACCTAACCTTTCCAAGACTCAGTTGTCTCATCTGCAAAGTGGGACATAATTATGCTTATTCATTGTTGAGCTAATGTTTGTGGAATTTAGACAAGTGTTGCTGGGGATGGTAAGGGAAGACAAAGTCAGAAAGACACAAGAGAACCAATCTGAGGACTGTGGAGCCGTGATAGAGAAACCTTTGGTCAGAGAACGCAAAAGGTGTTAGAACTCAGACTGCTGTGGGCCTTACCTCCACAGCTCCCTACACCATTATCACTTTCCCCTTCCTGTTTGCCGTGATGTTTGGAGACTGTGGACATGGGACGGTGATGCTACTGGCTGCCCTTTGGATGGTCCTTAATGAGAGACGCTTGCTCTCCCAGAAGTCAGACAATGAGGTGGGTGTCCATCAGCTGCCTTGTCTCATTTCCTTGAGATTATGAATACAATATTAAAAATGTGAATTTTGGAAAGATTTAAAAAATATGAATTTTATTTTCACCAAGAAAACCCATTTTTATGAAAGAATAAGGGAAAGATGGAAACTTAAATAGGGATGAAATTAAACATAAAATTCATGGCCAAAGTAATCCCTTTGCATGTTTTGTTGCAGTTCCTATCAGCATTTTTGTTTTTTATACATGACATTGCTCTTTTCCTTTCTTCCTACATTGAATTTTTTTCTTATAAAAGCAATCCATATTCACTGAAAAAAAACTAGGAAAACATAACAATCTAATCACCTAGAAAAAATCATTAACATTTTTTGTGTATTTTTCCAAAGCTTTTTTCTGTGCCTATACAGAAATATATAATGTTAAAAACTTGAATGTATTAATTTGTAGTCCACTTTTTTTTCATTTAAAATAGCACAAATATTTTTCATGTCAGAGCCCTTCTGCCACGGCCAGTGTTCTTGTAAGACACCTGAGAAATTGTGTCCTCACTTTTACACATTAAGTTTCTCTGCTTTCTATGAGGTCTCCTTCACAGAGTGTTGTCAAGGTTGAGAAAACCCAAGAGTCTGCATGTTTCAAAGTTAATCAGTTAAGAGTTACTTTACCCTCACTGTAATACATTTTACAAAGCGGAAACATGCCTTTAGCTATGTTCTGTATCTGCAATCTTTTATTACAGATTGAATTAGAACAAGTTCAGTGATTTCATAGTAAGTTAATCATAACCAAGGTTAGTGGCAAAGTCAACCTATGACCAACAGAGTTTTCCATGATGGGCATTTCAAAAGATACAGTTTCTTATAAAACATTAAAACCTCAAAAGGTACACTTAGCAGTCTTTAGAATGATTGATGCACCTCACTGAGGATTACAAGAATGTGCTTTCCTTTTCTTTGCAAGTGTACTTAGAGAGTTGGCTTTATACCTAAGATGAGTATAGATTTGACTTGCCATACAATTTAACAGCCGTATGAGGCCAGCTCAGTGCTTGTCTTCTGGGAGCCCCTGAGTCAATACCCAATCATTTTCAAGTCCCATTGTTACCTGATGGGGCCCCACCTTCTGCTTCAGTTGCATTTTCTAACCCATATTGAATTAAAATATATGAGGCTTAAACATTTTTGTCTCCACAATAACAAATACCTCTAGGACTTTTCTGAGTCACTTAAATAAGCACAGGAGAACCACGGTGTGTATGTTCCTTCTATTTGGGTTACTTTGATGTCTGCCTTGTTCACGTGGCCCCTGTGTAGAGTATCTGTGTGTCTTTTGCATCTATGTAAGTGGTGCTGGAGACATCCTATAACAGAGATCGCTCTGGAGTCTGACCTGAGGCCCACTGATTATTGTCCTCTGTCTTCGTGAGGCTAGATTTGGAACACCTTCTTCCATGGACGCTATCTGATCCTACTTATGGGCATCTTCTCCATCTACACGGGCTTGATTTACAATGACTGCTTCTCCAAGTCTCTCAACATCTTTGGCTCTTCTTGGAGTGTTCGACCCATGTTCAGAAATGGCACGTGGACGTAAGTTTAAAGACAGATGGCCATCCAGGTGGCCTCAGGAACTGCTTTCAGGGCTGGGGGTGTGTACAATATCTGGTTCTGCTGAGAGGTATGCTTACAAATTTAATCAATAATTCCATTTTATCTACTGAGTGCAAGACCTTGTGTCACTTCTCAGTAATATTGCCAGTAATTACAAGACATGGAAATATATTTAAAAATTTCAGGTGAAGTTAATATATACTGTGGAGTACATGCCATGTACCAGAGACTATTGTGACAATAAGTAGATTGAACTGGGTGCCATAGCAGGAATTATAGAAGCAAGGTTTCATGGAGAAGGAGGAGCATTTGAAACACACCTTGCTCTGGCAGGGAAATGGAAGTAGAGTGAAATTAAACAATCCAGGCACGTAGGGCAGATGGCTTTGCTTTAAGAAAGGCTGATGCAGATGTTGAACTGTATAGATTCTTGGTTTCCAATATTTAAGGCCTCAGACTCCATATAAGGGCATTGCCTTTGGCTGCTCAGGTCAACTTGGTTTCAACTTCAAAAGTAAAGGGGGATGGGGAGATGGTGTAGCTCAGTGGTTTGAGCGCCTCCTTCCCATGAACAAGGTCCTGGGTTCAATCCTTTGTACCTCCTTTAAAAAAAAAAGTAAAGGGGAAGGAGATGGTTCATTGCAGCAGACTGGCTCTTATATTTGTCTTGTGGCAGATTGAGTGACGAAGACAGGGTGGTAGGATAGGGACAACTGGAGAGGAGGGGTGGTAGCTGCAAAAAAAGAGACCTGGAAACCCTCCAGATCCCCCACAAACTCACATCTGCCATATGCAGTCCACAGTTTGAGATCCTTCTGGGTTGAGAAGCAATCTTTGAAGATGAGAAAGCATCCTAATGGGGTGCTCATGGGAATCAGTCACCCCCTAATAAGAATTATTTTATGCAGCTAGTGAGATTAGTGGTTATCAGAATGGACACACAGCACTTCAGAGGTGGGGACATTTGTGGGGAGGGAGAAAGATGAGTATGAGAAGGAGGTTAGTTGAATGAATTGGAGAACAAAAGGGCAACAGAGAATAGGAGAATGTGACAATGAGAAAATTTTGATGACATTGTGATCTTCATGAAATTTCATGTACTCTGGAGAGTGATTGCAAAAGGTCTTTGCAAACTGGCTGGTTGTAAACTCTGCAGACACATGTAGGAAGGCTGCTCTCTTATGCGCGTGCAAATTCTTTCTTCTTCACTTCAAGGCTCCTCATTGATACTAAAGACTAGACCTAAGAGACATGCAGCCGTGCACTCATCTATGCATCTATGCATGAGTACACACACAGGTAGCCATGCAGGAGTACTATCCATGCGTGTACTCATGCACAGATAGTATAAAGCAGAAATTCATTTTTAGTGATGCAGAGGAAAATTATAGACATTACAGAGCTGCAAGGGGCACCGCGAGCTGATCTTACCAGCCACATCTTGTGTTGTGAGCCTGTTGACAACTTCAATAGGCTGCCCCAAAATACACTCCCTTCTTTCTGCAATGAGGAACTTGAGGGTATTATATAGCAGCTGGAGGAGTTAGGAAGCCTGTTAATGCTGCCCAGGCCCTCGATAAAAAGTGTAAACAGCTGGCCCTGCCTGGCCATCCCAGACATAGATTCCTATCCAAATGGTATGCCTCAGTGCATATGGGCGGATTTAATTAGCAGGGAAGGGTTTGTGTATTAATAAAAAGAAAAGCCTCCCCTGACAGCAGCCAGGATCTGCCCTGTACCCAAAGGTAAGCAAGAGTGTCTCCTGTTAAACATAGACAATTTCACAGAATACCAACATGACAGGGCCAACCTGTAACCATGAAGAATCAAGACAAAAACAAGAGAGCACAGCTATACTGCCTTGAACCCTCCCCCAAATGGCTTAACAGCCCAAAGTCTCTAAGTCCTTGCTAATACCTTCTGATGGAGATGTCCCCCAGCTCTTAATAGTATGCGATCTCTTTCATTGGGTCAATTAACCCAATTTTGGGTGACCATGGCATGTTTCTGTTGGTCTTTGGCTGAAGGACACTGACAGGGAAAGCAGGCTCAAGACCCAAGATGTGGCTGGTAAGATCAGCTTGCAGCGCCCCTTGCAGAATACCTAGAACCATTATTTTCTGTCTCTGCAAGCCCTAGGGTCCGGGTTCTTAAGGGATCTGTGAACTCTAATTGAAATTGAAAAAACCATTATTCTTGTGGGGACGTGTTGGTGCAGGTATGATATATTTGTTAAATAATACACAGTATAGTGTGGATTTAATAAGGGGTCTGTGGTTTTCATCTGACTGGCAAAGGGGTTTGTGGAACAAAAAAGGTTAAGAACCCCTGCCCTACGGGCAACAGTAGGGATTCATTTGTTTTTTTTTTTAAAGAACACACATCCATGGAGGGGCCCACAAATTGAAATGATTTTTGAATTTGAATTCAAGCTCAGGGACCTCTTGTTAAGAACCCATGCTGTAGGGCTTGCAGAGACAGAGAATAAGAAATTCTTTCCCACTGACAATCCTACTTAAGGGAGAAAATGGGACACATTTAAAAAATTCAGTGGACCTAAACTTGTTAGGGCTAAGTCTCACAGAGGCCAGGATCTATTTATCGTCTCGGAATCAGTCTAGGTATTCTTTGGGGAAGACTTTGCTCTTCCTGGGCTAGTTTTTTTTTTTCTCTGTGCTCCCTTCATCCCTGCCCTTACCTCTTTTCCAATGTATTAAAACTGTTGAATTTCTTTACTATATCTCATCAGACTGAGAGCTCTTTGGGCACTCAGATTGTGAACTCCTTGAAGGTCAGATGGAAATTTTTGTAGCCTTGATAACTAGGGCAATACTTGGTGAATACTCAGTATCATTGAATATGCCAAATTGAAGAATTGTACCCTCTCAGCATTTTGAATATAGTATTTGAACGCTAGTACTTTTTCTGGCCTCTGATTGACCGTTGTTTTTGTATTTCTCCTTTTCGCCTCTGTAGTACGCAAGTAATGGAGACAAGTCCAGTTTTACAGCTGGACCCAGCTATTCCAGGAGTGTACTCTGGGAATCCATACCCATTTGGGATTGATCCGGTAATAATGTCTTCTTCTTTTTTAAAAAAATTTTAAAATTTAATTGACTTTTTTTTTAAGATACATAGATCACACAAAAATATTACGTTAAAAAATATATGAGGTTAATAATGTCTTCTTGAGTTAAATATTTATTATGTAAAATGCTTTGTTGAAGAGATCTCTGGGTAGGAAAAAAAGAAAGCACCAGAACTGGTCAAATCAGCAAACTTAGGTTGAAGTATAACATATCCTGCAGGTTTGTGACATTAGAGCTGGATTTCAAGTCCAGGCCCCCCCTGCAACCTCTACCCACACCCTGGGCCAGGTCCCACAGTTTCCCAAACAGCTGCCTCATTCTCTATCAATTATATACCCCTGGTAGTTAATAATTGCTTCTTTAAACGGCTCTTGGTTGCCCAGAAATAATGCATATTAAATAAACTATTTAGCATTCCTAAATAATTCCCTTTCTTTGGGATTCTCTGCAATGGGTAACATATCTCCATTTTTCCTGGAAAAGTATGGATTGATTTTTACATTTACTTTACTTCACTGCACAGAATTGATGAAAGTTAAAAGTACGTGCTTCCTTTTTAAAATTTGTTTTTGTGTTTGTGGCACAGTATTTACGGCGTTTTCCTTAGGAATCTTTGTTAGGTTCTCCCTATTAGGGAGTTTCAGGCTTAGTCCTGTGGAGATATTTATATATCTATCTTAATCAACTTGATTTGAGCCAGGGAAAACCAAGGTGATTTCTAGCATAGCCTTTAGACACGAAGGAGTTTAGAGCAGATACACAGACGCCACACCGTTCCTCTGAGCTGTGCACGTGCTGGACCGGCACACATTGCCCCCAGGTGGCAGTCCTGTGCTCTAGATGAGCAGTCTGGACCTGAACTGGACAAATGCTGTCCATAAGTATTTCTCCTAAGCTCTCTTTGTGAGAGAGAACCTGAGACTTCAATTTTAGTTGCTTTCAATTGGAAGTAATCAGTCCTGGCTCTAAAACTGGTTTTCCAACCTCTCATCTTGTGGGTCACCTCCCATTTGGTTTTCCAGGGTCCTCCCTCTGTCCTCCTGACTCTTCTCCCTCATAGAAACAGAAAGCATTGCCCAGAAATTGCTTATACTGCCACCCAGGGGCATTTGCAGGCTACACTTTATCAAAAGATGTATATTGTCCTTAAAGCTGGATTGTGAGCTGCAAAGTGCTAAAAACAAATGCAAGTTATTCTTTCTGTAGAATGGAGGGCTTTCTCCTTGGTCAAAGGAATTTTGTGATTAGTAAGCAAGTATGGGGGTGTGTGGAGGATGAGTTTAGGGTCTGGGTGACTTCCTTTGCTTTGCATCTCATGGTGCTTACCATCCTGTCACTTTCCCTCCCAGCCCACGTCTAATTTATAGCAAATCTTGTCTGCCCAATTCTGCTCTGCAGAGACATTTTCTGTGCATATAAATGAAATTTTTGCTTTCCACATAATATGAATTTCTGAAGTTTTATTTATTTACTTAAATTTAACATTGAATTATGACAACTAAAAAATATTTGGGCTTTATCATAGCTGGGACTTCTCAAGGTGTTTTCTGAATATTTTATAATAGTTTAAGCCCAACAAAATGGTTTCAGAGTCCAGGCTCTTGAGTTGGACTGCCTGGTTGAGTCCTGGCTGGCTGGTTTTGAGTTAAGTACTTGCTGTCTTTCTGTGTCTCAGACCTTTTCTCATCATCTCTGCTGCTTCTGCTCCTTCTATCTTTCTCAAAGCCACTGTCATATTCTAACTGGTTTCTCTGTCCAGTCTATTCCTAACACAACACAGGATGATTCTTCTGAAGTGTAAGATCATGATATTCCTCTACTCAGAACCCTCCATTGGCTTCCCATCTTACTTGGAGCAAAACCAGAGCCCAATTATAGTCTTGACTTTCCTGCCTTATCTCCTTCCGGATCACTCCCCTTGGGCCTCCTTCCTGTCCCTCAAATGTGCTAAGCACACTTCTGCTTCACAGCCTTTATATTCCTGCTCCCTCTGCCTAGAAAGCTCTCACCCCAGATATCCTCATGGCTCACTTACTTGTTCAAGTCACTTTATCAAATGTTGCCTCTTCAGAGAGACTTCTCTCTGCCAACCTAGCTACACTGGCACCCTCCCTTTTTTTGTTATTTACTTCCAAGCTTTTTTTGTGCACATTAAATTTTTTAATGTTTTTTGAGGGACTGGTCCTCATGTATGGGAAGCTGGTACTCTACCATTGAGCCACATCAGCTCCCCTGAGTTGGTTTTTTCATTTGTTTGCCCGTTGTTTGTTTTTCTGCCTATCGGAGGCACTGGAATTGAATCTGGGACCTCTCAGATGGTTGATGGTTAGGCTAATGTGCCAACTCAGCCAGGTAATTGTGCCCAGTTGTTTGGTCAAGTAGGCACTGGGCTAATTGTAATACAAGGGCATTTATGGACTTTAGTCACCTGTGACTTTACTGCAGTGGTAAATAAAGATAGCTGATTACAATTACATCAATCCGGGAGATTGCCATCAGCAATGAGTGATGCTTTAGCCAATCATTTGAATGCCTTAAAAGGGGAAGTGATTCTAGCATTGAGTGAGAATTTCCCAGCTTGTCTTTGGACAGCCAATGTCTCCCAGAACTCCTCAAGGACCTTCAATGGACTTTCATTGGAGCCCCTGGTTGTAGCCTGCCTGCGGAATCTGTACTTGTACATCCCCACAGTCGCATGAGAGAGTCTGATAAAATCTCTTACTGTTGATAGATACCTCTTGTTAATTCTGTTTCCCTAGAGAACCCTGACTAATACAATGGGTTAGTTGTGAAGGGTATCAGATTTATGTCATTTCAAACCAGGATTAATTTAATTGAATAAAATTGATGTTACTAAAATACACAGCCCATTTATAATCACAAGAATATTTAGTGATTATAATACACAGTTTGATTACCCTCTCTAAATGAGCAAATGAAAAAGGAAGGTTTATGGGATGGAAACAAAAACTAAGGCAACATGAAACTTTTCCTCTTGACTGTTACTTTGGTTGGATAGCTCCTTTGCCCAGTGGATACCCAAGAGGCTGTGGTCTTTAAACGTAGGAATTCATCCAGGAGCATACAATTGGCACAAGCTGGCCAATTCGAATACTTTAGATTTGAAACTTGGAACAGAGAAGTGTTGCTGCTGAGGGTCATTGAAGATTAGTCATTCTGGTCACAGTACCCCTGAGAAAAGATCCACACATCTCTGCTGTCAGTGTCTCCAGAAACTGCCCTGGCCCCTGACTTATTGGAGCTGGATAATATGTTCCAGTGGTTTTTCAAATAGTATACCCCACATTTATTTCTTTCATTTGGGCAGTTTGAGTTCTATTAACCTAAAACTGAAATAATTTATCTTTCTAATTTATCCTCATATAATAGAAATTTAAAAAATTTCCTCAGATAAATGATGGTTTCCCCCCAAAATAACCTCAAAATATTGACTTTTCATTCCAAATGTATTGAATATTTTAATTTCACATTATACACTTATCAAAGTTAAACAATGTTGGGAAGTGAACTTGGCTCAGTGGATAGAGCATCTGCCTACCACATGGGAGGTCCATGGCTCAAACCCAGGACCTCCTTGACCTGTGTGGAGCTGGCCCACACACAGTGCTGATGCATGCAAGGAGTGCCATGCAATGCAGGGCTGTCCCCCATGTAGGGGAGCCCCATGTGCAAGGAGTCTGCCCATGGGGAGAACCACCCAGCGCGAAAGAAAGTCCAGCCTGCCCAGGAGTGGTGCTGCACACAGGGAGAGCTGATGCAGCAAGATGATGCCACTGACAAGAATAGACGCAGGCATAGCACACACAGCGAATGGACACAGAGAGCAGACACCTGGGGGGGAGGGAGGGGAAGGGGAGAGAAATAAATGAAAAAATAAATCTTTAAAAAAAAAGAAAACAAGTTTGTTAAATATACAAACAGAATTTGATACTGAAGTGTGGGGAAGTGCTTTTGCAATTACCAAAATGCTGGAATGGTTTTATAAATGGATAAGGCATATTTTTTTGGAAGAATTGTGAAATGCTTGATGGAAGAGACCTAGATGGCTTTGAAGAGACTGTTAATAGCAATATGGATGCTAAGGAGACTTTTTATGATGCCTTAGAAGAAAATGATGAAACCATTATTGGAAACTGGAGGGAAGGCAATCCGTGTTTTAAAGTTGCAGAGAACTTAGTGAGATTAGCTCTTGGTGTTTTATGGAAGGTAGAATTTGAAAATGGTGAGCCTGGGCATTTAGCTGAAGAACTTTCCAAAGTAAACTTGGAGAATGTAGCTTGGCTTCTCCTTGCATCTTATCATAAATGCTAGATTAGAGAAATACACTGAGGACTGAACTGTTTGGCACAAAGAAAATAGAAACTGATTCCGGAAATTCCAAGTCTCTGGAAATCAAGTCCCCAGAAGAAAGTGCCCCATTTGAGGACTTAACTAAACTTGAAACTTGTAAATCAGGATTGAAGAGGCAGTTATGTCAGAAAGACTTGTGGAAAGTATTACTGTCTGATGGCTTGGACCCCTGCTTCCTGCATGCTAAACCAACAGACTTTTTGAGAGAACCATATGAACAAAACCACTGTCAGCCTGGAATAAAAGGGACATGGAAAAGAGAGATTGAAGGGAAAATGACTTCAAGAGGAAAACCATGGAAGCTGAGATCTAGAATTAAGACATCATTTTGGGCCAAGAGAGAAACCCCACCCATGTGTAAAAAGAGGGTGAGTTTGCCCCAGCAGTTGAAGAGGGTGAATGTTCCCACCCAATGTTCGGGGGAGAGCTTTGCTGCCCCAGGGTACAGAGAGGGTGGAGCACATTCCTCAAGGATTAGGGCGGTTAAGGTCAGCACCCTACAGGTCTGAGAGGGGTGGACCTGTCCCCCATGGATTAGGAAAGGACAGGTGTTCAACTCATTGCTGTGAGAGGGTTGAGCCTCTGTGCCAAAGGTTAGGGAAGGCCAAGTGATCACCTCGTTGTTCTGAGAGGTTTAAGTCTGAATGCCAAAGTTTAGGGAAGGCCAGGTGGTCAATTTATTGCTTTGAGAGGGTTGAGGCTGTATGCCAAAGGTTAGGGGGAATGTTGTCTTTTTGACACTGTACTAGAGGGGTTAAGTCTCTAACCCAAAGATTGAGTAAGGTGTGGCAATCACCCCAACTCTCTTGGAGGGTGAGGTCTGAAGCTTGGTCAGCATCCAGATGCTTGATGAGTGTGGAGCCAAGAAAATGATCATTGGGCAAGTCTGTGGGAAGGGTGGGTTCCCATAAGGCACCAAGGAGAAGAAACCATCATCTTAAGAATGACTGTAGGGAAGCAGACTTGGCCCAGTGCTTAGGGAGTCCGTCTACCACATGGGAGGTCCGCGGTTCAAACCCCGGGCCTCCTTGACCTGTGTGGAGCTGGCCCATGCGCAGTGCTGATGTGCACAAGTAGTGCCCTGCCACACAGGGGTGTCCTCCACATAGGGGAGCCCCACGCGCAAGGAGTGCGCCCCATAAGGAGAGCCGCCCAGTGCAAAAGAAAGTGCAGCCTGCCGAAGAATGGCGCCGCCCACACGGAGAGCTGACACAGCAAGATGATGCAACAAAAAGAAACACAGATTCCCGTGCTGCTGACAAAAAGAGAAACGGACAAAGAAGAAAATCGCAGCAAATAGACACAGAGAACAGACAACCGGGGCGGGGAAGGGAGAGAAATAAATAAATCTTTAAAAAAAAAAAAAAGGAATGTCAGACTTTGAAATTGAATGGAGGAAGCCCTGCAGGTTTACTGAACTGTCCTGGACCCATACCTCATGTTTCCCTCCCAGTTTCTCCTTATTGTAATGAAAATGTTCATCCTCTGTCTGTCCATTTGTGTATTGAAAATAGATGAATTGTTTTGTAAGTTTCAGAGATCTATAACAGATGGGACTTTGCCTCAGGAGAAACCATATTTCTTTAAGTTGATTATGATATGATTTAGTATTTGCATTTTACTGATTTAAGGTTTTTTTGAATATTGCAATGTCTTTTTTGGAATTCAGAGGGTGGATTTTAGCAGTTTGAAATAGTTATGACTTTCAAAAATAGATATTGGATTATGTTTGTAAGCTGTTCTATACCTGGGTGTGATTTTAAGTTATGATTAGGGCTATAATTGGACCACACCAGTAGGATGTTGGTCCCCTTGGTGGGTGGGGACTCACAGATAAAAGGCATGGCAAAGGTCAGAGTTGAGGGTTTTTAATATTGGAGTTTTGTTGTTGGAGTTTGATGCTGAAGTCTTAAGCTGGAGCCCTGGGAAATAAGCACACAGAGGAAACAGAAGCAAGCCCTGGGAACAGAGGACCTGAGCCAGGAGAAGAACACAGAGGAATACAGATGGCTCCCTAGACATGGCAGGAACCCCAGGGAGAGAGAGAGAGCCATTCACCTGATAGTCTACAGCTGACCTTGTGGAGAAAACAGAGGACTTGAGCCTAGAGAGAAGCAAGACCTGGGAAGGGAGGAACCCAGGAAGCCTGAACCTTGGCAGCCATCTTACTCCAACACATGGAAATAAACTTTGGTGAGGAAAGTAACTTGTGCTTTATGACCTGGTGTCTGTAAGCCCTTACCCCAAGTAAGTACCCTTTATAAAAGCCAACAAACTTCTGGTATTTTGTATCAGCACTCCTTTGGCTGACAAAAACAGATGGGAAGCAGGTGCTCAACCCCTTGAGCCACGTCCAGTTCCCTAATTTTTAATTTTATTTTAATTTTAAAAACAATTATAGACTCAGGTTGCAAAAAATTATACAGTTCAGTGTATCCATCACCCAGCTTTCCCCAATGATGCCCTCTTTTTTTGTTTAATTCTTTTTTTTAAAAAAAGATTTATTTATTTATTTCTCTCCCCTCCCCCCCCACCCCAGTTGTCTGTTCTCTGTGTCTATTTGCTGCGTCGTCTTTCTTTGTCTGCTTCTATTGTTGTCAGCGGCATGGGAATCTGTGTTTCTTTTTGTTGCGTCATCTTGTTGTGTCAGCTCTCCGTGTGTGCGGCGCCATTCCTGGGCAGGCTGCACTTTCGCTGGGTGGCTCTCCTTATGGGGTGCACTCCTTGGCACGTGGGGCTCCCCTACGTGGGGACACCCTGTGTGGCAGGGCACTCCTTGCGCGCATCAGCACTGCGCATGGGCCAGCTCCACACAGGTCAAGGAGACCCGGGATTTGAACCGCGGACCTCCCATGTGGTAGATGGACGCCCTAACCACTGGACCAAGTCTGCCGCCTGTTTAATTCTTATTATAGTAACATATACAACATAAAATTTCCCAATTGAACCACTTCAAGCATACAATTCAGTGGTATTAATTATATTCATGATGTCATCCCATCATTACCACCATCCATCAGCAAAATCCTTTCATCACTCTAAACAGAAACTCTGTACTCATTAAGTAATAACTCCCTAGTCTTCCTCTGTCCCCTCCCTGCCCCTGAAAACCTGTAATCTACTTTCTTTCCTTGCATGTTATAATTACTTCCTATCAGTGAGATTATACAATATTATCCTTTTGTGTCTGGCTTATTTCACTCAACATCATGTCTTCAGGTTCATGCATGTTGTTGCAGGTATCAGAACTTCATTTCTCTTTATGGCTAAATAATATTCCATTATCTGTGTATATCACATTTTGTTTATCCGTTCATCAGCTGATGGACACCTGGGTTCCTTCTATCTTTTGCTGTTGTGAATAATGCCACTGTGAACATTGGCATACAAGTATCTGTTCAAGTCCTGCTTTCAGTTCTTTTGGGTAGATACCTAGTAGTGGGATTGCCAGGTCATAGAGTAATTCTATACTTAACTTTTCTGAAGAACTTCCCTGACGCATAAACAAATCCCTGCTAATTAAACCCATCAAATCTCTCCTCTTACCCTGCTTTGTGTATGTTCACAGAACTTACCACTGCCTGAAATAATATAATTTTTATTTTTTGTTTGTTGTCTGTCTCTTTGGAATGTTACAGCTGGCCAGGGACTTGGTTTTTCTTTTCTTCCATATCTCTGGGGCCTAGACTAGTGTAGTAGGTGCTCAATAAACATTGATAGAAGAAATCAGGACTCTGTACTTTGGTCATTGGGGGGGATCAGCAGGGTTGATTATCTGCCCCAGGTGACCTCTGACCTTCCCTGGGCAGGGCTGGAGCCCAAGGACCAACCTGACTCTCCTGAGACCTTTTTCCAGAGTTCTCTGAGATTGTTGGGAACTCCTCAGCGCAAATGTCCCCTGGTCGGAGCTATTAGCAGCTTTCCAAAGTCTTGCTCATATTTCTCCTCCTTTTACCACTCAAAATTTCCTAAATTCAAAGCCTAAGCTCTCTGCTCTCTCATAAAGATGGTGGTGGGGACGGAATCTCACATTTCAGAACGGAGTGGCCCAGAGTTTCTGCTCTGTCTGCGATTTTGTCATCTGCCCACAAGTTAGAAAAGAAAGAAAACAATGAGGGTGAAAGAGAAGGTGGGATGTTAAAAGTGATTAGTTTGGGGAGTGGATGTAGCTCAAGTGGTTAAGCACCTGCTTCCCATGTATAAGGACCTGGGTTCGATCCCTGGTACCTCCTAAAAACAAACAAATGAAAAAGCCAACTCTCATTGGGGAGTGGACTTAGCTCAGTGGTTGAGCACCTGCTTCCCATTACAAGGTCCTGGGCTTCATCCCTGGTACTTCCTAAAAAAAAGTGATTTTTTCCCCTATTAACATTGCATTTTTGAAATTTTCTAATTTATTATAAAATAATACATATATATGGTAAAAATCCATATAATACAAAATTATATATACAAAAAAAAAAACAATACCCCTAAACACAGCATCTATTTGTGAATCAAATCATAAAATATTTAGTTTTCATCATAGCTGAGAGGCTCAAGGTATTTCTAAATATTTTATAATAAACTAGCATAAAATGATTAAGAGTCTACATTCAGAAGTCAGACCCCCTGTGTTTGAAAATTTATTTTTTAATTTATTTCTCTCCCCTTCCCCGCCTGCCCCCCCCCCAGTTGTCTGCTCTCTGTCCATTCACTGTGTGTTCTTCTGTGTCTGCTTGTATTCTTGTCAGCGGCACCTGGAATCTGTGTCTCTTTATGTTGCAGCATCTTGCTGCATCAGTTCTCTGTGTGTGCGGCGCCATTCGCTGGGTGGCTCTCCTTACAGGGTGCACTCCTTGGGCATGGGGCTACCCTATGCAGGGGATACTCCTGCATGGCACGGCACTCCTTGTGCACATCAGCACTGCACGTGGGTCAGCTTCACCACACGGGTCAGGAGGCCCTGGGTTTGAGCCCTGGACCTCCCATGTGGTAGGCGGATGCTTTATCCGTTGGGCCAAATCCACTTCCCCCGCCCTGTATTTGAATCTTGCTCTTTTGTTTACTAGTGACGTGATTTTGAACAAAGTTAACTTCTCTGTGCCTCTTTTTCCTCATGTGTAAAATGGGTATAATAATAATAGCCTTAATTCTTGTGTCACTCAGAAGGGTAAATGATGCTTCCATGTAAAACACTTAGAACATAAACACGGTAAATACTTTATGAATGTTGGTTGCTATTAGATTATTTCTTCCTAGATGTGTAACTTTATCTCTCTGCAATTAAGATAAATTCCCTTATCTGTAAAACGAGAATAGTTATATCTAGCTCATAAAGCTTTTGTTGGAATTAAATGAGGTAAATACCTGTGGAGAGCTTAGTATGTGCCCGGGACTCAGTCGTGGACATTTTTGGTTTGTCAGAATGGCTGAGCACAAGGGGCCATGTGCGGTGGTCCGCAGCCAGCGGGCAGAGGGGAGCACGGAGGGCAGAGGGCAGGCCTGGTGGAGTTGCGATGCCAAGGCGGATGGGGAGGCTGGGGAGCCCCTCTGGTGCTTGGCAGCTGTTGCTGACCCCTCCCACATACCTTCCAGTAGTCTCCTTAGTGGCAGCCCAGTTGGCAGCAGCTCAGGACCCTAAAAAAAAGAACTAGTGAGATGTAGTTTCTGACTCCCTGGGGAACTGGGAAGCAAGTTTACTGTGTATTGAGCCTGTGCCCAGGGGGGTGTTGGCCCCTGCACAGAAGTTTCCAGGAGGAAGTCGTTTTAGGAGATGAGGGGAGAAAACATTAGGATCACTGGTGTCTTACTGCAGGTGCGGCAAACCTTCAAGACCACCTGGCGGACAGCTGGGGGTGCGCCGAAGGTTCAAAAGAGGTCAAGGTTGGGGCGAGGACTTGGAATCATTTACAGAGATGTGGGAGTGGAGACCTCAGGAGCGTTTGAGGTTTCGGTGGGAAGGGGGAAAATTAGTGACTGGGATCCTTCCCCAGGATGGTAAACCGACTCACCCCTCACCCGTCTGTGTGTGGGTGTTGGCCTTCTTTGGGGCAGGGCAGGACCAGAAACCTCTCTTACTCATAGTGCTCAATAAATATTGCCTGCCGACATGGCTTCTTGAGAAGTGTCTGGGAAAATGCAGCACTGTAGAAATTCAAAGTAAAAGAAAGGGATTGGATAAATTTATGGGTCAGAGGTCTACAGGCCCTTATTAAGGGAAATGAGGAAAGTAGGAAATCTTTCCCTAATGTTTCAGAAGGTCTTTTCATTTGGAGTAGAGAAAAAAAATCAGATAGGATTTTTCTCCCTGCTTGTTTATATTTCAATTTATTTAAAGGGAGGCACCGGGGATCAAACCAGGACCTCGTACATGGGAAGCAGACGCTCAGCCACTGAGCTACATCTATTCTCCCTTATAGTTCATTCTAATAGGAATAGTTCCTGCTCCTTAACTAATGACTGTTTCTTTCACTGAAATTTTTAGTGAAAATTCATAAAATGCTAATTGACATCCATGGTTCTGACACTTTTGTCATTAAACTTGCATTTATAAAGGGCTCAATCCTTTTCCTTTTCTGAGCCTAAAATGTATGTTGGAGTCACCTAAGATTTGAAAATGCGCTTACCACAGTGACATCGTGAGGGGAAATCATGTTATAGCTTCAACTCCAATAGAATTTCTAAACTCTGGGCTCATGTATTTGTGTCATGTTTCCTTTCCAGATTTGGAACATCGCTTCAAACAAGCTAACATTTTTGAACTCTTATAAAATGAAGATGTCGGTTATCCTGGGAATTGTCCAGATGGTGTTTGGGGTTATTCTTAGCCTTTTCAATCATGTGTAAGTGTCATGATTAGCTTTCTGCTTTTTGTCTGATCAAACCAATGACAAGTGATTACAGAGTCACCAACCTGGACCTGCGTCCCTCTGTCCATAGTTCCTTCCATGTTGGGGGCTTCCCTGCATATCTTTTTTTTTTTCAAATGCCTCTTAATTTTGACATCTGATAATCACTTAACCTTTACAAAGCAATTTGATATATATTAGCATTTGGGCAATACCTGATTAAACAGAGGTACAGAAAGATTAAATGATTTGCCCAAAGTTCTAATGCCAAGAAGTGAAAGTCGGACTCAAATTTCCATCTTTGTACCCCAAAGCTCTAAGCGTATTCAAATATGCCATGTTCCATGCATAGCTTGGTTGGAACCGGGGCAAACTGGTTGGCTGGAAACAGCAACTCTTATTTCCTCTAATCTGAGTCTTCCAAAGGTGAGTGCATACCTCACTTCAGAAATGTCTGAGGATTTAGAAAGAGGTTGGCAACTGCACAGCACCTTGAATCTTGCTCTTCTGTTTACTAGTTCCATGATTTTGAACAAGTTAACTTGTGTTCCTCCCAACCTGAAAGGCCTAAGTTGGTGGTACAGTTAATTCTTGTTACTTGTGATCTATATGCTATCCTCACCGTGAATACTGAATTAGTGAAGGTTGAATTATTGCTCCTAGAGGAAATGTGCAGTTAGGTTCTTGTGAGCCTCTGGTCCCAAGATTTTCATCAACCAATTAACCTTGTTTTAAGCGTGTTTCTGGTTGAAGACATTTTAATATATATTGGTGATTCATTAACATGGACCTCATGGCCAGCAGCACTAGAACTCATACCTGGGTGAAGCTTATCTAGCACATGTATAAGGCACATCACAGCCTTCTTGCACTTAGGAACACTAGACAGCACTTCAGCACTATGCTTGAACATCTTAAATAGTGAAATCACTGACAAACAAGCACAAAATGTGTAAAGTGTGACATTAAATATATCCCGAAAAGGACATTGTTTACAGTTTGGGAGCTGAAACAAGAAGGCAGAGTGTTGCCTTGTTTGACCTTAGCTGGGACCTCAGCTAGGAATGTATATGCATTGGTGACTCAGATATTTTGCTGCTCTGTATATCTCCAGGAGTGACTGCAGAATTGTCACAGGTGTTGATTTTGGAGTTACAAATGAATTTTAGTGAGTAGGTGAATTTACAAATATGGAATCTGCAAATAATGAGGATGGACTATATCCAGGTTTAGCTAGCATCAGTGCGCAAATAGGGGCATTGGCCAATTTTTGGCAAGGTGACTTCAGGTTCCAAATTCCATTTGGTGTGATTTCTTCCTATTGGCAGTACCTCTCTCTCACTTCTAAACTTATTTATGCTAAACTTATTCATTTCTAAAACTTATGTACTTGAGATGTATAAGTGTTGGGAACAGCTTCAAATGTGCCACCTTTTGAAGGCATAAGAGCTGACTGTAAAAGTTGCTGAAATCCTACCCACCACATGGGTTAGAAGTAAGGGAAGAACAAACAAACAAAGAAAAATAAAGTAAGGGGACAGCATGGTGCCCTGAAATGGATCTGGAAGTATAAGAATCACTTCCAACTCTTAGTAGCTGTGTGATCTTAGCCCATGGCTTAACATCTCTGAGTTTGTTTTCTTCTTTGAAATGAAAAATTTAGTAGTCAGAATGGGTTAGGTCATTGTACAGTAACAAAGCTCCTGCAAATTCAGTGGCTTAAGACTATGAAGGCTTATTTCTCCTTCATGCTACACATCTGTTGTGGGCTGACTGGGGGCTCTGCTCCAGTTTTCATTACTGGGACCTGTGGCAGAAAGACAGGACTCTTAAACTTCCACCCAGGAGTGACACATGCCACTCCCATTCCCATTTCATTGACAAGAGCAGGTCACATGCTCTCCATTCCTCACCCCCCTCCCCCACTTAAGAGGGCAGAGAAGTACAATCCTACTTGAGAAACCAGAAAGATTCAGTGAGCAAGCTAATGGCAAGCCCTCTATTACCACTACCTGCCTTAAAGTGCTGTGAAAATTAAATAAGAGAGTGCGTAGGGAAGTGCTTTCTGGACTAGATGACAACTGACATCATTAAGTGTCAGGCTGGCCTCCACTATCTCTAGCAAGCCCGTTTTTTCATGGGATTCCCCTTTCCCTTTAGATGACTCTTGCAAATTAACAAGGGAGATGAGGGCCCATTTTGACCCTTTAACTTGGGAGCTCCCAGGTTAACCTGCAGCACACTCTCAGTATCTTAAAGCAGGAGTTGGCAAACTTTTTCTAATCAAGGACCAGAGAGTAAATATATTGAGGTTTTGCCGGCTATATGGTCCCTGTGGCATCTACTCCACTCTGCTGTTTGAGCTCGAAAGCAGCCATAGACAATATGTAAACAAACGAGCATGGCGGTGTTCCCATGAAACCTCATTTATGGACACTGAAATTTGAATTTCATATCATTTTTATGTGTCCCCAAATATTCTTTTTTAAAAATTTGTTTTATTTTATTTTTTAACTATCTTTTTAAAAAGTTAATAGATCACACAAAACAAATATTCTTTTGATTTTTTTCCTCAACCATTTAAAAACAGAAAGCAGTGGATGTGGCTTAAGTAGTTGAGCTCCCACCTCCCACAAGGGAGGTCCTGGGTTTGGTGCCTGGTGCCTCCTGTAAAAACAAAAACGAACAACAAGCAAAACAAATGAAAAAACCAGCTCAGGGGAGCCGATGTGGCTTCGTGGCTTAGCACTGGCTTCCCACATACGAGGTCCTGGATTCAATCCCTGGTCCTGGGTCCACAAATAAAACCATAGAAACCATTCCTAGCTTGCAGGCTGCACAAAAACAGGCGATGGGCTTGATTTGGCCTGTGAGCCATCACTTGCTGATCGCTGTCTTAGAGCATCCTTAGGAGAAAAGCTTTGAGGTCTCTGTAATATGTCCTTTTGCCTCCAAATGTGCTAGTGTGAGCTAGTTCTGTATGCTCGGCTATGGTCACATCACCCATATTCTATGTTGGCATGATTTTACCTGCTAGGTCCTGGTTCTCTCTGGATCTTTTCTGAGAAAATACTTTCTCTTGTCCATCCATACTTAATTGTTGCTTGCCAGGAGAATGGACACAGGTTCCAAAAAATGAAGATTTTGTGCTTTGGGGAGATAATTAGTTAGCTAATGTTTCCTCAGTTATTCTTGTATTCTTGTGTGTTTTCCACCCCCAGATACTTCAGAAAGACTCTCAACATCACTCTGCAATTTATTCCGGAGATGATTTTTATCCTGTGCCTGTTTGGATACCTGGTTTTCATGATTATTTTTAAATGGTGCCAGTTCGATGTCCACATGTCCCAGCATGCTCCCAGCATCCTCATCCACTTCATCAACATGTTTCTGTTTAACTATAATGACCCGTCTAATGAGCCCCTGTACAAACATCAGGTAATTGTTTTTCTTCCTTCTTTTATCCACTTGATTATGTCAAATCTCTGTCCTACTCTGGAGAATTGCAAAGAGGAGTTATTTGCAAGGCAGAGCTATCTTAGCATCCTAGCAAGGGTCTTAAGTTCTTTACATTTCCAAAAGGTCTTATTAAATGAATATACAAGCATGGCGGGGCCCCCACCATTCCTGTTTAGGTAATACTTGAGGGGTTGTTGCTGTGGGGTTTATAGTAAAAACTGACCTGTACAGTTGGATGAGAAGGAAGAAAAACAATATTTCAAATTGATTGGCTTGAAACTAAATGCTTTAAATAGGGCTTTAAAATATAATAGTTTTAAATAATATTATAAAAGCATAGTCTAGTTAAAGTTCACAAGAAAGAAAAGTGAAAATAGAATCAAGAAGAGGAATTCCTCCCTTTTCATAAGTAGTTGGTTCCTGGAAAACTCTCATGCAATCTCATGTTTTCCTATGAGCTTCTATGGCTAGTTGGAGATACTTATTTTTCTTTTTTCTTTTTTCATTTCTTTTGCTACCTGGTGACATTGTTTGAGGATATTTTCACCAAAGGAGGGCCCACTTATATAGGTCCTGATTCCTTGGATTAAGCTGTAGAGCTAGTTCAATGCCAGGGGACCCTTGAGTGCAAACGTTACCTGCTGGTGATCTCTCATTCTGGATGTCGTGGTTAAAGTCACCCTGCTCCTTTAGCCATGCACATTCTCATAAATTTGAGTCTTGGTGTGGTCTCTTTCCCTATGCAAGCATCAAATTATAAGGGGAGAAAAATGCCTTGTGATGGAATTTTCATAGAGTCATTTTTTTCCAAGCTTTTTATTGTGGTAAAATTCAGTGGTATTAATTACATTCACAGTGTTACGGTCCCATCACCACCTCTATTACCAAAACTTTTCTGTCATCCCAAAAAGAAACTCTGCACCAATTAAGCATTAACTCCATTCCTCCCCTCAACCCCCAACCCCTCATACCTTGTAATCTACTTTCTGTCTCTGTGAATTTGCTTATTCTACGCATTCCGTATAAGTGAGATCATAAAATATTTGTACTTTTTTTGTCCAGCTTATTTCACTTGCTGTGATGTCTTCAAGGTTCATCCATGTTGTTAACATGTATCAGACCTTCATTCCTTGTTATGGCTGAATAGTATTCCACATTTTGTTTATCCTTTCATCTGTTAATGGATAATTGGGTTGCTTCCACCTTTTGCTTATTGTGAGAAATGCTGCTATAAACAGTGGCATTCAAGTATCTGTTTGAGCCACTCCGTTCAATTTGGGTGTGATTTTAGATATTAATCAGAGAAGAAATTTACTTGTGAAAGCTCTTTTGTGGTATTCCACCTTACTTTGGTGGTGCCTTTTGGTTATGCATGGATGGTAACCTTGAAACATCTATAGGCTGTTGCCATTAAGTGAATATATTTGGAAAGTTCATTTACTCAGTGCTTGAGTCTAGAGTTTATTTAGATTTCCCAAACAAGTCTTTTCTTTTGGGAAAGTATACACACTCTCTGAGTAGATTCATGTGCTAACTATCTTCACAAAGACTGAAGAAATTCTTCATTAGTATGGGATATAGAAGGATGAGCATTGCATAGGGAATGACTTTTTTGCATTTTTTCCCATTCAATAACATTACTTAGACTTGGCTGGTTTCCCCACTCTTTAGTATGAGATCATTTAACTTGACACAGTTTGAAATTTCCATAACCTCATTTCCTAGTTATGTAGCTAGAAGAGACAATGGAAGTTAACAAATAACACTGCTTTGGCAGAAAGAAAACAACAAGTATACATCAGTCTCTGGTTGCTTTGTACGTCATGAGAGGGTAAAAAAGGATTGTTGTATAAAAATGAATAAAAGGCAATGAGGTAGGTGTCGTGTGAAGGCACTAGAATTGACAGATTCAGTGCATATTCATGTGATTCCCCTTCCTCTTTTGAACGTTTAGAAGTGGAGTGATGGGAGCCAATGTGGCTCAGTGGTTGAGCACCAGCTTCCCGTATACGAGGTCTGAGGTTCAGTCCCTGGTCCCGAGACCTAAAAAAAAAGTGGAGTGAAAGTAGAAGATTGAGCAGATGAGGTGTTCCCATTGATAGAGTAAATCTTGCTACAACTGGGATAAATAAATTGTCTCCTGGCATTCACCAAGAACTTGGTAAGAATGGTTGGAGAAATGTACAAGTTCATAAAACATTTCCCCTTTTCCTTCTTGCACCCAGCTTCTATTCCTTTTCAAAAACTCTGACCAAGCTTTCAGAGATTTCCTGGTTCTTTTGACCATAGCAGCTATAGGTTAACTCTTCAAAACTGGTGACTAGCCAGGAGATTAAAAAGAGAAGCGGGGTCATGAGGATGTGAAAGGAAATATGTAACAGGAGCTAAATGGGACTCCTCATAGGTTTCACCAGAGGCACCAAGGCCACTGATGCCTCATTCTAAAGTGAATTGTGAGAGGGAAGTAGATGTGGTTTAAACAGTTGGGTGCCTGCTTCCCACATGGAAAGGGCTAGTGCAGCGAGCTGATGCATATGACACAATGAGAGACACAACAAGGAGGGAGCAGATGTGGCTCCAGCAGTTGGGCACCTCCTTTCCACATGGGAGGTCCTGGGTTTGGTTCCCGGTGTCTCCTAAAGAAAGACCAGCCCTACAGAGAGAGCACACAACCGACAGACACAGAGAGCAGACAGGGAGTGCAAACAACAAGGTGGGGGTGTGGGGGGATAAATAAATACATCTTAAAAAGAAGAAGTGAATTGTGAAAAGAGACACCATGAGATTTCAAAGTGAGTATCCCAGAACCTATTCCCATAACTCACCACATGGAAGAGAGAAAAGTCAGGCTAGAGAGTGTGAGGAAATTTTTATCCTTTTTGTTGTTGTTGTTTTTTGTTTTTGAGAGTGAGAGCAAGAGAGCTGTAATTATTACCTTGTACTAAATGTATGAAATTACAGATTGAGACAGTGTTTGTCACTTGAAAGTGTCCTGAGGGCTTTTTTGGTTATTTTTTTTTAAGATTTATTTTTTATTTATTTCTCTCCCCCTCCCCTCCCGTTGTCCACTCATGTGTCCATTCGCTGTGTGTCCTTCTGTGTCTGCTTGTATTATCCAGCGGCACTGGGAAACTAAATCTCTTTTTTGTTCTTGCGTCATCTTGCTGCATCAGCTCTCTGTGTGTGCGGGGTGCACTCCTTGCATGTGGGGCACCCCTATGTGGGGGCGCCCCTTCACAGCACAGCACTCTTGAGCGCGGCAGCACTGAGCATGGGCCAGCTCACCACATGGGTCAGGAGGTCCTGGGGATCGAACCCTGGACCCTCCATCTGGTAGAAGGACACCCTATCAGTTGAGCCATGTCCGCTTCCCCTGAGGGCTTTTGATTACTGGAGAGTGGCCTGTGACGTTACACGGCCTGCCACGGTTTTCATTCAAGACCAGGGGAACACTGCCCCCTGGAACAGAAGCCCTGACTGTATTTGAATATTAACTACTCTAGTTAATCTCACAACTTCAGAATTCCAATGGAAAACAACTTTCAATGTTCATTTAAAAACTAAAATAGGAAGATACCCTTGTCTTGAGCTAATAAAATGACTTTTACACCCTTGTACATCTTTAACTACCACTAGAATCAACACACACACACACACACACACACACACACAATACCCTTGAGCAAACTTTGTAGGACATAACATTATCTGTTTCAGGGGGGCAATGAAGGGGGGGCGTCATTCAAGACCAGGGAAGAATAAAGTTCCCTTTAGGGTATATCTCATGATTATGTCTTGTTAAAAGGACTGATTACAAATGGCATGATCCCATAATTGGGGCTAGTTTAGAGAAGAAGGAATAAAGAGAATGAGTTTCCAGTGTCTGCCGTGTATTGGACAGGTGCCACTGGAATGAAATTTCTCTCTCTGCAATAGGAATATTCCGAGATGTGAAGATGAATGGATTTGTTGAAATGCTTCAGCACTCTCAAAATGAAGTGCTACTGAAATGATCCTCATTTAACATTTTTACCATGTTAAAATGATGGAATTTCACCATTTTGATTTTACAGCAAGAAATCCAAAGTTTCCTTGTTATTATGGCTTTGATTTCTGTGCCATGGATGCTTCTGATTAAGCCATTCATTCTAAGAGCCAATCACCGGAAATCCCAGGTAAGGACCATTGATTTCAATTCATTTACTGTGGGTTGGAATGTGGGTTCTTTGGAAATAGATGTCTAGGATATATAGAGAAAATTGGGCTTACCTGGGCCTGAAGGATGGTGGTAACTTGTTGAGAAACTAACCCAAACCAAATGTGGTACCTTCTGTAGAGTTAGACTTTCCCTCTACACCTTCTTATTTCTAGCCTAATTCTGTATTAAAGACCAGTATATTTAAATGTTATGTCCTACAAAGTTTGCTCAAGGGTATTGTGTGTGTGTGTGTGTGTGTGTATGTTGAGGCTAGTGGTAAAGATGTACAAGGGTATAAAAGTCATTATTTTATTAGCTCAAGACAAAAGTATCTTCCTATTTTAGTTTTTAAATGAACATTGAAAGTAGTTTTCCATTGGAATTCTGAAGTTGTGAGATTTACTACATTATGTCATAGACTTTGTAAGACAACTAGAGTAGTTAATATTCAAATACAGTCAGGGCTTCTTTCTGATTTCCCCCCCCCATTGCCAGATATTGGTTTTGACCTGTTTCCTCCTTTTGTTTAAGCTACTCTTGAGCCTTAGATATATTCAAGAGATAAAAAGGGCTTTAATATCAGCCTAAGTCAAATAGGATTTAGGAGTTTTACCCTCCAGGGAACATCAAAGTCTAAAATGATACACAAATGCTGTTTGGGATTATCAGTTTTGCTTTCCTCCATTAATGCAAAAGAGTAGGTGGGATGTGTTGAATTGAGGTATGTTTTACTATTACTATTTTTTTTTTACTATTTTTTTTTTTTTACTATTTTATTTTTTTTAGTAGGTACTGGTGATTGAACCTGGGACCTTGTACATGTAAAGCAGGCACTCACCCACTGAACTATACCTACTCTGCTGAAGTATGTTTTAGATGGTTGTGGATATTTTCAGATTAAATTTTATTTTTCTGATATCTTCGTTGAATATTGACCTGGAGAATGGTAGGGACAGAATCCCAGGTACAATTAGACTTGAGTTCAGTAGGCCTGTCCCTAGAGGTGCCCTTTTTCTAATATCACCTGCGTCTCCTTCCACCACCTCTTTATTTCCTTCCAGTCTTGACTAGTTCCAAAGCGTATCTGAAATCAACTTAAATTTTATGGGCTATAAATAAAGAGGAAGTCAAAACAAAGAATGCTTATTTATTATTTGGTAATTGGTGAGGGACAAATACGGTAAAGGGCAGTTGGTTGGAAGCTTGTCCAAACAGCTGACCAGGTATTTCAAAGGATGGTGCAAATATGGAGGAAGGTACAATTCTCTTTTCTCAGAACTTAACTTGTTGATGAATTGAAGGCCTGGCTACTGCTGGCTCATCCAAGTCCCAAGACTATAAATTGATAACTTGCCTTGCTATTTGTACCACAAAAGCTGTTTAAGCAGTTGCTGATCTCAAAGTGGTAGATTTCCCCCCTTTCCCCACCAATTGACGTGTACTCAAGGGAAGAAAGTATAGAGGTCTTCTATAAATCTACCATCTTGGATGTTACCACTTAAAACTGACTCTGCAGAGCGGATGTGGCTTGAGTGGTTGAGTGCCTGCTTCCTATACGGGAGGTCTTGGGTTCGGTCCATGGACCTCCTAAAAACATCAGTCAAACCAAAAACAACAAGCAAACAAATGAAAAAACCAATTCAAGGGAGCTGATGTGGCTCAGTGGTTGAGTGCCAGCTTCCCACATATGAGGTCCAGGGTTCAATCCTTGACCAGGTACCTCAACAAAGCAAAACAAAACAAAACAAAACAATAAAACAACAACAAAAAGCTGACTTTCTATAGCCGGAGCTCTTGAAGACTGCTTGGCCCTTGGGAGGCTCCCCTGATGGTTGGTTCCCTAGGCCCTCATTGGAGTCCTGGTGATTCTTTTAGGTATGAAAAGTTTTCCACTGCCTCCATTCAAGACCTGACTCTGTGTGGTGCTATTTACCCTGCATCTCCCCTTTCCCCAGCGAATCCATAAGGAGGCCCAATACATTGAGAGTATGTATTTGTTCTGATGGAAACCTCATGGGATACGAGCAGAGGCCCCATGCATGCAGCCTCTGTCAACCTCTAGGGCTCTGGGCCCCTACAGAACATGGTTTGAAAACCCCTTCCCTAGGAGGCCACCTGCGATATGGCCCTGGATTCTCATGCCTTCAAGGAAAGCCAATGAGTACCCCCTCCGGTGGCTGGTCCCCGGGGCCGCCTGGGCCTCCCTTTCTGTGCCCTGTGCCCAGTCACGCTCCCCTCCCCCTGCTGACTCATTGTCATGGTCCCCTTCCTCACTCTCGTGGCTCAGATCATGGTGATGTTACTTTGCATTTCTATGTAAAATCTTTATTGTGCACATATGTGTTTTCCATTGTTAACTTTATTGATGCATAATACACAGAAAAGTGCACAGATGATAAGGACACAGGTTAGTGAAGTACCACAGAGTGAATACATTGATGTAACCAGCACTTAGATCAGAACACGGAGCATCATCAGAGCCTTACAAGTCCCTCATGCCTCCTTCCCATCATTCTCACACTGAGGGCAAACATTTTCCTAGCTTCTAATGCCATGGTTTTCCCTGTTCTTGAACTTTGTGTAAATGAAATCATATAGCAAGTACTCTTCTCTGTCTGGCTTCTGTCATCCAGTGTTATGTTTGAGAGATTCTTGTGTATGCTCTTTATAGTAAATACAACTTATTTATTCTTTCATATGTTGATGGTTAATTGGGTTATTTTTAATTTTAGTAATTACAGAAGAGCTGCTGTAAACATTCTTGTGCATGTGTTTTGGCACATGTATTTTAGAAAGGTACCAGTAACTAATTTAAAATGGATTGCTATACGTTTTACTTCCCATGACACCCAGCTTAAGCACTGCGAGATGTTTGGTGAGGGGACTGTAAAGTATATTTCAACCAAGGAGAAGTTAGTCCCAGGACACACCAAGTCCAATATCACACTGCTATAAAATTATTCATTTTCTTTTTAACCAGTTCAAGGATAATGAGCAAAAAAGGCTGGAGTTTAGGATTGGAAGTGGAGAAACTGTCTTCCATTTCTTTGATATTTTTTTCCATTCCTTTGATTCTCTGAGCTTAAGGAGAAATTAAATAGAATTTCAGAAACACAGAGTACTGTTAACATTATCATGGGGTAAGAAGACCATGGGGTCAAGAGGAAAGGTTAACTTTATGGCATTGTAAAATTATCAGCTGGTTTTTCTGAATATAAAGTATGAAAACACAGAACAGTGTTATGATCTATTTGATAATTTTGTGGTTTTTTGAAGAATTAATGAGCATATACATACAAATAGCGACTGCTTGAATACTATATTTACTTGCACTCTTTCAGTACATCCAGATTCCTGTATATTTTAGAGTATAATAAAATAGAGATGTAATTGTTAAAAAAAAAAAAAAAAAAGAGGAAAGGTTTACCCTGACCTGGCACTCTGGAATTTCTGCCCAAATGGACCTGCACCCACTTCTGAACCTTTTCCCTCAGCATTTTGAGTGCCGACTGTTTCACTGGTATATGCTGCCATAACAAACTACCACACACTGGGTGGCTTAAAACACGAATTCATTGTCTCACAGTTCTGGAGGCTACAAGTCTGGAATCTCTAGGAGTTGGCAGGGCCATGCTTCCTCTGAAGCCTGTTTTTTCCCCTTCCCCGCCCCTACCCTGCTGTTTTTGCTGTCTGTGTCCATTCGCTGTGTGATCTTCTTTGACTATTTCTCTTTTTGTTTTCTCTTTTTTCTCCTTTAGGATTCACTGGGATTCGATCCTGGGGACCTCTGATGTGGAGAGGGGTTCCCTACCTCTTGCACCACCTCAGTTCCTCGGGTTTCTGTTGCACCTCACCTTGACTTTCCTCTTCATCTCCTTTGTTGCGTCGTCATCTTACTGCATGACTCACTGTGCATGCACCGGCTCACCGCACAGGCGCTGGTTCGCCATGTGGGCATGCCTTAACCCAGTTCCTTCCATACGGTACGCGGAAGCCGAGTCACTTGAGCCACACCCGCTCCCCCCTCTGAAGGCTATTGGGTTCCAATGCTGGCTTGCCAGCAGTCTGTGGTGTTTGACTCGTGGCATAACTATTTCCGCCTCTGCCACAAGGCTGTCTTCCCTCTTTGTCTGTGTCCAAATTTCTCCTCATCAGGCATTTTGGCTTCATTTTAACTAATAACATCTTCAAAGATCCAATTTCCAAATAGGGTCACATTCACGGAACTGGGGGATTAAAACTGAACATGTCTTTTTTTCCCCTCTCTCCCCTTCCCCCGCCCCTCACCCCAGTTGTCTGTTCTCTGTATCCATTCGTTGCGTGTTCTTCTTTTGTCCGCTTTCTCTTGTAAGCGGCATGGGAATCTGTGTCTCTTTGTTGTTGTGTCATCGTGCTGCGTCAGTTCTCCGTGTGTGCGGCACCATTCCTGGGCAGGCTGCACTTTCTTTCCTGCTGGGCGGCTCTCCTTACGGGGCGCACTCCTTGCGTGTGGGGCTCCCCTATGCGGGGACACCCCTGCGTGGCAGGGCACTCCTTGTGCGCATCTGCACTACGCATGGGCCAGCTCCACACGGGTCAAGGAGGCCCGGGGTTTGAACCCCGGACCTGCCATGTGATAGGCAGATGCTCTATCCACTGGGCCAAGTCTGCTTCCCTTGAACATGTCTTTTTGGAGGACACAATTTAATCCATAACAGTATACCTGGGTGGCCAAGGGGTAACTGTCTGTGGAGAGTGAAGATGAAATTTGAACATTGTGGGCTGCGGTGTCCATATGTGTGTCTACAAAGTTCCTCATGATGGGTTAAAAACCAGAGGTGAGAAGGAATAGGTTGTGCTGTGGTATAGGGCCAGCTCTCCTGTGCTGCCACGTGTTGGTGTGGAATTCTGAATTTGAACCTGACCTTCCAAGTTTTTTAAGGATTTATTTATCAAAGTAAGAGGATAGAGCATATTTTGTTTAATATGTAGGCTTCCATTTTTTACCCTTCCCCTAGGGTCATGCAAATATTAGTGGTAGATTTGCTAAAAAGAGAAAGGGGAAGTTATTTCAGTGTCCTATTTACAATACCACTACCATGAAATCATTCTAGGAAAACCTTTGGGTTTGGGACATTAAGATTCCCAGTGGCTTAAAGGAAATACCCTGTACAAATTTAGGGATACAACCTGAGTTAGCCTGAGGGATAATTATACCTAGAATTTTTTCCTTTGGGATTCCTTGGCTTTTCCATTACATGGCAATGCACAAGATGGAGTCTTTTCCTTTCTCTTTTGGGTTCAGTTGACTTCCATCTTCTGGCTGCTCCCCGAGGCTTCTCTTTCTGTGTCCAGTTTCCTTTGCTCATAAGGACTTCAGCCATATTGGGTTAAGGCCCTCCCTCATTCAGTTTGGCCACGTCTGAACTCATAACATCTTCAAAGGTCCTGTGTAAATTGGGTTTACATCCATAAGACCAGGGGTTGGAACTTGAACTGCTTTTTGTAAGGGGCATGATTCAATTCCCAACATTGATTAATCTCTCAGTTAATTTTGCCTATAGAAACCTGGCTGTTTATGTTACAAGGGTGTGTCAAGCATACAGCTAACCATTTTATGAGGGAGTCCCCCCAAGGTGGCTCCCTCATCTGTCTGTTCATTGTCCATTCATTGTCTGCTTATTCTCTCTGCTCAGTGTCTGCTCATTGTCTCCACTCCTTGTGTCTACTTGCTGCCTATTCATCTTCTTTAGGAGGCACTGGGAACCGAACCCACCATCTACCATGTGGGAGGCAGGTGCCCAATTGCCCGAGCCACACTCATTCCCTGCTTGTTGTGTCATCTCATTGCATCTGCTCATCTTCTCTAGGAGACCTCAGGAACCAAACCTGGGACCTCCTATATGGGAGGCGGGCACCCAACTTCTTGAGTCACATCAGTTCCCTATTTATCTTTTAATAATAGAAAGGCATTGTTGTACATTGCCTTGACTTACTGTAAGAATTATGGTAGAATGTACTGTTAATTTGGCACATTCTGTAGCATCATGAGGAAAGCACATGCCCTGGGATTAGACTGTTTGGGTTTTAATCCTGGCTCTGTTCCTTACTAGCCTTACTCTGTGATCTGGGGCAAATTTCTTATCTTTCTATGCAGTAGTTTCCCTCTTTGTAAAGTGGGATGATAATCATGCTTGCATAAAAGAATTGTTTTAAACACTAAAGGAAATAATACATGCAGAGTTTAGGACAATATCTGGTACATAGTCAATATTTAATAAGAACTTGTATTTTCTATCATATAAAATTGTTACAATTTTACTTCCAAGAGTGAATTTAGTACTCTTCGTTTCTTTGGTTTGTTGACAGCTACAGTTATCCACGGTCCAAGAAGACTCCGTGGAGAACACTGAAGGCGACTGTGCAAACCGTTCCATTGGTTCTGGCAAGAGGGCTCAGGACGACCATGAGGAAGAGGTATCTGGGATTAGACACATGAGGAAGACTTCCCAGTTTGTACAGATTCTAGAAGTAGGATCTAGTCAGTGATGATATTCAAAATATGCGACCCATTCATCTGGATGGACACAGACAGTGGAGCTGGGACCTTCCAGAGGCCCCCACTGGGCAGAAGCTTTGTCATTGCTTCGTGGGATGTTGGGGAGGTTCCAGGGAAGGGACAGCACTGAAGAGGATCAGAGCAATAGCTGTTTACCATCCAGTCATGGGGGTATTTTAGTGTTTTAGCCCAGGTTCTGCTGTATCAGTGTGAGCGACTGAATATCTGTCTCAGGTCTAGTGTCATAGAAGGTCCTAAGCTACTATGCCTCCTTGGCTCAGAACCAAACCCTGGGAAGTTGGCTACATCTACTAAGATCTTTCCCATCATTCCCCATCAAACAATGAGGGCAGAGCCCACATCTAGCCCTCTGTATTCAGTTAAGGGAATATTTCCCCTGCCTTCCTCTCCCACATAAGCATGCCCTAGCTTCCGCTTTGTTCTCTTACCTGAGTCTTAGCTCTGTCATGACTTTGTTCACTTTTCTCAGCTTTGTAGTGTTATCTGCCTCTTCTGTGAATGCATGAATTGTTTGGTTTCTTCATCCCTGCTCTACCCTTTTCTGTTTAAGGGCTGCCACTCTCTCCTCAGGAATGTATACCCCATTTTCCCAGGTGAAGGCAGCTAGCTGTTTATGTTGTTGTTGTTTTTCCTTTTTTAGAGAAGTTGTGGGTTTACAAAACAATCATTCATAAATGCAGAATTCCCATATACCACCCTACCACCAACACCTTTCACTGGTGTAAAACATTTGTGCAGTTGAGAGCACATTTTTATAATTGTACTATTAATTAAAGCCCATGGTTAAATTTAGGGTTCACTTTTTGTTATAGTGTAGTTCCATGGATTTAAAAAATTTTTTTTATTTTATTATCTATTATATACTCTAATGTTTCCCCTTCTGATCATATTCAGATATGTATTTCAGTGCTATTAATTAATGTCCACAATGTTGTGCTACCATCACCACCATCCATTACTAAACATTTCCTTAATTCCAGATAGGAATCCTGTGCATTTTAGGCCTTAACTTCACATTCCCTATCCCCACAGGTAGGGATAAGTGATCTATATTCTAGACTCTGACTCTGCATTTGCTTATTCTAATTGCTTCAAATCAGTGAGCTCATATAAGTGTGTCCTTTTGGGTCTGACTTATTTCACTCAACCTGATGCTTTCACTTGCGTTGTCATTCATGTTGTTATCAGAACTTATTCCTTTTTATGGCAAAATAATATTCTGTTGTATGTATATACCACATTTTATTTATCCATTTATTGACTGATGGATACTTGGGTTGCTTCCATCTTTTGGCAATTGTGAATAATTCCACTATTAACACTGTTGTGCAAATATCTGCTTGAGTCTTAGCTTTCAATTCTTTTGGGGTATATACTTAGTGGAATTGCCAGGTCATGTATAGTTCTGCACTTAGCTTTCTGAGGAACTGTCAAACCATCTTCTACAGGGACTGCACTATTTTACATTGCCACCAGCAATGAATGAGTGTTCCTATTTTTCTGCATCCTCTCCAAAATTTGTTATTTTACATTTTGTTTTTCTTTTTAAAAGCAGCCATTCTAGTGGGTGTGAAATGGTATCTCGTTTTTTTTTTAACAAATCAATTTTATTGGTACATATTAATAAGCATAAAACCATCCAAAGTATACAATCAATGGTATTTGGGATAATCACATATTTGTGCATTCATCACTTCAATCATTCTTTGAGTACTTTCATTATTCCAATAATAATAATAAACAAAATTCATCACCTCTCATTCTCTCTATGCTTCCCTTGCTGTCCATAGCTGCTATTTTTTTCCTTCTTTCTAGTATATTTGTATGTAAATTTTGTAGAAACAGTCTTATATATGCAATATCACCCATATTTGTGTTTTACATGAGGTTTTGCTATCATATACAATACCAGTTTGTATTAGTCAGCCAAAGGGGTGCTGATATATAGTACTAGAAATCTGTTGGCTTTTATATAGGGTTATTTATTTGGGGGATAAGCTTAAAGTTATAAGGTCATAAAGAGTCCAACCCAAGGTACCATAAGAGGTACTTCCTCACCCAAGTCTGTTGCCATGTGTCAAAGCAAGATGGCTGCCTATCTCTGAGAGGGTTCAGCCTTCCTCTTTCCCCTTATGGCTCAGTTTTTTCTGATCTCAGCAGTAGGCTGGAATGCTTGTTTCTTTCTGGGCTCAGCTGCTCTGGTCTCTTCACAAAGTCAGCTGTAAACTATCAGGTGAATGACTCATCTCTCTTCCTGGGGCCACAGGATCAAAGCTGACAAATTCTCTCCTCTTCTGTATCTATGGAGCTCTCTCATTCCTCTGTGTGTCTTCTCTGTGTATCTGCTTGTGTGTTCTTGATTGGGCATCCATTTATATAGCCCACAAAGGGGGTGGGGACTCAAACTGAGTTACTCTAATAACATGGTAGAATCAAAGCCCTAATCTTAATAATAAATCAAAGACATCTCAGCTGAATCTAATACAATCAAAGGGTATCATGCTCAGAGGAACAGACCTGTTTATAAACATAATCAAATATCTTTTTTTGGAATTCATAAATGATATCAAACTGCCACACAGTTTTTAGCTTTCCTTCTAGTAATATGCATGACCTTAGACTTTCCTTTTCAACCACTGTCACACCCATATAAATAGCCTTGCTAGTTATAAACACCATGATATGCTTCACTATTTCTATTCATTTCCAAAGATTTACAAACAATCGTTTTACCAGTTCTGCACAGATTAAACCTCAGTTTTCCATTCTCTAACCTCATTCTATTTTCGGGTGACCTATATTCTAATTTTTAATTCCATGAGTTTACACAATGTATTTGTTCATAATAGTGCAATCATACAGAATTTGTCCTTTTGTGTCTGACTTGCTTCACTCAACATAATGCCCCCCAGGTTCATCCATGTACTTCACGACTTTATTTCTTACAGCTGCATAAAATTCCATTGTGTGTATACACCATAGTTTGTTTATCCATTCATCACTTGATGGACACCTGGGTTGTTTCCATCTTTTGGCAATCCTGAATAATGCCATTATGAACTTTGGTGTGCAGGTGTCTCTGCTTTCAATTCTTCTGGGTATATACCTAGTAATGGTATTTCTGGGTCACATGGCAAAACTATATTCAACTTCCTTAGGAACTGCCCAACAGTCCTCCACAGTGGCTGTACCATTCTGCATTCCCAGCAACAGTGAACAAGTGTTCCTATCTTTTACATCCTCCCCACAGTTTAAGGTTTTCTGACTTTTTAATAGTGGCTGGTCTAATAGGTGTGAAATGATTTTACATTGTAATTTTGATTTGCATTTCCCCAATCACTAGTGATGTTGAACACTTTTTCATGTGTTTCTTTGCCATTTATATTTCTTTTTTGGATAATTGTCTTTCATGTGTTTTGCCCATTTTTTAATTGGGTTGTTTGTCTTTTATTGTTGAGTTGTATGATCTCTTTGTCATGGATATTAAACCCTTATTGGATAGGTGATTGCCAAATATTTTCTCCCATTGAGTCAGCTGCCTTCTCACCCTTGTGACAAAGTCCTTTGAAGTGCAAAAGTGTTTAATTTTGAGGCAGTCCTATTATATTTTCTTTTGTTGTTCATGCTTTGGGTATAAGATTTAAGTAACTACTGCCTACCACAAGATCTTGAAGATATTTTCCTACATTTTCTTCTAAGAGTTTTATGATTGCCACTTTATATTTAGGTCCTTGATTCATTTTAAGTTAATATTTGTATATGGCGTGAGATAGGGGTCTTTTTTCTTTCTTTTGGATATGGATATCCAGTTCTCCCAGTACCATTTGTTGAATAGACTGTTCTGGCACAGTTGGGAAGGCTTCATCACCTTGTATATAATTACTTGATTGTAGATGTGAGGGCCTATTTCTGAGTTCTTGATTTGGTTCCATTGGTCAATGTGTCTGTCTTTATGCCAGTACCATGCTGTTTTTAATCACTGGAGCTAAGTAAATATGTTTTGAAGTTGGAAAGTGAGAGTCCTCCAAGTTCATGCTTCTTTTTAAAGATCTTTTTGGCTATTCAGGGCCCCTTACCCTTCCAAATAAATTTTGATAATTAGTTTTTTCCACTTCTGCAAAAAATGTTGATGGGATTTTTATTGGGATTGTGTTGAATCTGTAAATCAGTTTGGGTAGAATTGACATCATAATGATATTTAGTCTTCTAATCTATGAACATGGAATGTCCTTCCATTTATTTAAGTCTTTTTCAGTTTCTTTTAGCAATGTTTTGTAGTTTTCTGAATATAGGTCCTTTATGTCCTTGGTTAAGGTTATTCCTAAATATTTGATTGTTTTAGTTGGTATTACAAATGGAATTTTTTTTCCCGATTCCCTTCTCAGATTGCACATCAGTAGTGTATAGAAATGCTATTGATTTTTGTATATTAACTTTGTATCCTGCCACTTTCCTGAACTTGTCTATTAGTTATAGTAGCTTTGTTTTGGATTTTTCAGGAGATTCTAGATATAGAATCCATCATCGGCAAATAGTGAAAGTTTTACTTCTTTATCTAGCCTAATTGCTCTAGCTAGAACCTCTATCACAATATTGAATAATAATGGTGACAATGGGCATCCTTGTCTTGTTCCTCATCTCAGCAGAAAGGTTTCAGTCTTTCAACATTGAGTACAATGATAGCTGTAGATTTTTCATATATGTACTTTACCATATTGAGAAAGCATCATACTATGCCTATCTTTTGAGTGTTCTTTCCAAGAAAAGGTGCTGTATTTTGTCAACTGCCTTTTCTGCATCAATTGAGAGGGACATGAGATTTCTCTTCAATTTATCAATGGATTTTCTTGTGTTGAACCACCCTTGCATACCTGGGATACAACCCACTTCATCGTGGTGTATAATTCTTTTAATGTACTTTGGACTCAGTTTGCAAGTATTTTGTTGAGTATTTTGCATCTCTATTCATTAGAGATATTGGTCTATAATTTTTTTTTGTAGTGTCTGTATCTGGTTTTGGTATAAGGTGATATTGGCTTCACAGAATGAGTTTGGTAGTGTTCTTTTATGTTCAGTTTTTTGGAAGAGCTTGTGCAAGATTGGTATTAGATTATCATTGAATGATTGGTAAAACTGCCCTGTGAAACCATCTTGTCCTGGGCTTTTCATCTTTGGAAGGTTTTTGATGACTGTTTCAATCTCTTCACTTGTAATTGGGTTGTTGAAGTCTTCTATTTCTTCCAGAACTAGTGTAGGTGGTTTGTGTGTTTCTAGGAATTTGTCCATTTCATCTATATTGTCTAGGTGGTTTGTGTGTTTCTAGGAATTTGCCCATTTCATCTATATTGTCTAGGGTTTTGGCATACAGTTGTTCACAGTATCCTCTTACGAGCTCTTATTTCTGTGGGGCCAGTGGTAATGTCGTTGTCGTCCCCCCCACTGCTGATTTTATTTGTGTCTTTTCTGTCTTTTTCTTTGTCACTCTAGCTAAGGGTTTGTCAATTTTGTTGATCTCAAAGAACCAGCTTTTGGTTTTGTTAATTCTCTCTGTTGTTTTTTTTTGTTTCAATTTCATTTATTTCTGCTCTGATCTTTATTTCTTTCCTTCAGTTTGGTTTGTGATTAGTTTGCTTTTCTTTACCTATTTCCTCCAGGAATGCAGTTAGATCTTCAATTTTAGCTCTTACTTCTTTTTTAATATAAGCATTGAGGGCTATAAATTTCTCTCTCAGCACTGCCTTTGCAGTATCCCATAGGTTTTGATATGATGTTCTCATTTTCATTTGTCTCAGGATATTTGATGAATTCTCTTGCAATTTCTTCTTTGACCCACTGATTTAGAGAATGTTTTTTTAATCTCCATATATTTACAAATTTCCCTTTTTATGTCCATTATTGATTTCCAGCTTCACTCTGTTATGATCAGAGAAAGTGTTTTGTATAATTTCAATCTTTTTAAATTTATTGAAGCTTGTTTTGTGGTCCAACATGTGGTCTGTCTTGGAGAAGGATCTATGAACACTTGAAAAGAATGTATATCCTGCTGTTTTGGGGGTGCATTGCTCTATAGATGTCTTTTAGGTCTAGTTCATTTATCGTATTATCAAGTACTCTGTTTCTTTAGTTATTGTCGATCCAGATGTTCTATCCAATATTGAGAGTGGTGTGTTGCACTCTCCAACTATTATTGTAGAGACATCACTTTCTCCTTTCAGTTTTACCAATATTTCTCAGGTATCTTGGAGCACTCAGGTTAGTTGCATAAGTATATAGTATAGTTATTTCTTCTTGTTGAACTGTCCCTTTTATTAATACATAATGACCTTCCTCATACCTTATAACAGTTTTGCATTTGAAATCTATTTTGTCCAATATTAGTATTGCTATTCCAGCTCTTTTTTGGTTACTATTTGCATGGGATACCTTTTTCCAACTTTGCACTTTTAACCTGGTTGTGTCCTTATGTTTGACTTGGGTCTCTTGTAGACAACATATAGATGACTCATATTTTTTTATCCATTCTATCAGCCTATGTCTTTTGTTTGGGGAGTAACAGTCAGTGTTATTACTGTAAAGGCATTACTTACTTCATCCATTTTGTCCTTCAGCTCTCTTTTGTCATATCATTCTATTGTCTGTGTTCTTATCCTTTAGTTTATCCTTCCTAATAATCTTCCTTTCTAAACTCTTCTCCAAATCTCTCACCCTTGTTTTTTCCTTTCAGGCTGCAGCACTCCCTTTAGTATTTCTTGTAATTCTGCTCTTTTTTTTTTAAAAGATTTATTTATTTATTTATTTCTCTCCCCCTTCCCCCACCCCCAACCCTGGTTTTTTATTCTCTGTGTTTATTTGCTGCATCGTCTTCTTTGTTGGCTTCTGTTGTTGACAGCGGCACGGGAATCTGTGTTTCTTTCTGTTGCATCATCTTGTTGTGTCAGCTCTCCGTGTGAGCGGCACCATTCCTGGGCAGGCTGCACTTTCTTTCGCGCTGGGCGGCTCTCCTTATGGAGCATACTCCTTGTGCATGGGGCTCCCCTACGTGGGGGACACCCCTGCATGGCATGGCACTCCTTGCGCGCATCAGCACTGCACATGGGCCAGCTCCACCTGGGTCAAGGAGGCCGGGGTTTGAACCTCAGAAAATCTGGTTATTTTTTCAGTTTTTGTTCGTCTGTGAAGACTAAACTACTTTTTTTTTCTTTTTTTTTGAGGTATTAGGGGTTGGTACTGGCTTGTATATGAGAAGTCAGCACTCAACAACTGAGCCGCATTGGCTTCCCTGAGTTGGATTATTTTGTTTGTTTGTTTTGCTTTTTTTTTTCTTCAGGAGTCACTGGAACCAAACTTGGGACCTCCCATGTGGGAGGTCAATTGTTTGAGCCACATCACTCCCTCACCCTCATTTTTTTTTTTAAGATTTATTTATTTTATTTCTTTCTCTCCCCTTCCCACTCCCCACCCCAGTTATCTGTTCTCTGTGTCTATTTGCTGTGTGTTCTACTTTGTTCGCTTCTGTTGTTGTCAGCGGCACGGGAATCTGTGTTTCTTTTTGTTGCATCATCTTGTTGTGTCAGCTCTCCGTGTGTGCGGTGCCATTCCTGGGCAGGCTGCACTTTCTTTCACGCTGGGCGGCTCTCCTTACGGGGTGCACTCCTTGCGTGTGGGGCTTCCCTACGCTGGGACACCCCTTCATGGCACGGCACTCCTTGCGCGCATCAGCACTGTGCATGGGCCATCTCCACACGGGTCAGGGAGGCCCAGGTTGAACGTGGACCTCCCATGTGGTAGACGGATGCCCTAACCACTGGACCGAGTCCGCTTCCCATCACCCTCATTTCTGAAGGACAGTTTGCCAGACACAGAATTCTTGACTGACAGTTTTTTTCTTTCAGTACCTTAAATACATCATACCACGTTCTTGCCTCCATGGTTTCTGAGAGCTGGCACTTAATCTTACTGAGTTTCCATTATAAGTGATGTTTTGCTTTTCTCTTGTTGCTTTCAGAATCCTCTATCTCTGATATTTGACAAACTGAATAATGTGTGTCTAGGGGTAGGTATATTTGGATTTATTTTGTTTGGGGTGCATTATCCTTCTTATTGATATTTATGTCTTACATAAGGGTTGGGAAGTTATCAGTCATTATTTCCTCAAATATTCCTTCTGGCCCTTTTTCATTCTTTTCTCTTTCTAGGGCACTGATAATGTGAATGTTTGTGCATTGTACATTGTCATTCAATTCCCTGAAACTCTGTTCCATTTTTTTTCTGTTCTCCTGTATTTTTCGGTTCAGATGGTCTGTCCTTGAAATCACTAATTCTGTCTTTGAGCATTTAAAATCTGCTCTTGGGGAAACGGACTTGGCCCAGTGGTTAGGGCGTCCGTCTACCACATGGGAGGTCTGCGGTTCAAACCCTGGGCCTCCTTGACACATGTGAAGCTGGCTCATGCGCAATGCTGATACACGCAAGGAGTACCCTGCCACACAGGGGTGTCCCCCATGTAGGGGAGCCCCACACGCAAGGAGTGCGCCCCATAAGGAGAGCTGCCCAGTGTGAAAGAAAGTGCAGCCTGCCCAAGAATGGCGCTGCACACACGGAGAACTGACACAACATGATGACACAACAAAAAGAAACACAGATTCTTGGTGCTGCTGATAAGGATAGAAGCGGTCACAGAAGAACACACAGAGAATGGACACAGAGAGCAGACAACTGGGGGGCGGGGGAAGGGGAGAGAAATAAATAAAAAATAAATCTTAAAAAAAATCTGCTCTTATGTATCTCCAATATATTTTTAAAATTTCCTCCATCATGTCTTTCATTCCCATAAGGTCTGTTACTTTTCTTTGTAGGTTTTCAAATTTTTCATGTTCAGCCAGTGTCTTCTTAATATCCTTTATTTCCTTTGCCATATTTTAAAAAATTCTCTGAAGTGATTTAGGAGAATCATGATTATCACTGATTACTTGTCTTAAATCCTTATCTCTTAAGGATATTTTGTTAGTTCTTTAGGCTGGGCCATCTTTTCCTGTTTCCTAGGATGGCTTGTAATTTTTTGCTGACATGCAAGCATCTGAATAGGTTGGTGAATTTACCCTGATGGTCAATTTCTCTCTTTTTGGGTATTTTTTTCAAGCTCTTCTTTGATATTGTTTTATTTAATTCTAAGTCTTTAAAATTGCCTGGCTTAAGTTTTCAAAATCAGTGGAGTACAGATTCTCTCCCAGGGATTAGGATACAGACAGAACAGACAAGTTTTTGTCCATGCAATTTCCAGACTGGCCCACAGATGGAGCTCATCAGTGCACTTTCCACAGAGGTATTTCAGTCTGGGTTTTCCTGTGTTCCTGTACTGAATCTCCAGAACTGAGATTCAAAGCAGGCTCTGCTGGCTGTATTCACTGAAGAAAAGTCCCCTGACTACCACTCCCCCTCCCCCCCTTTTCCTTTGAAACAGCTGGCAGGGAGGAAGGTGTCTGTTTCCCTCTCAGTCAGCTGCAGTGAGCCAGGGGCTTATCTTGGGAGTGGGGAAGGGGAGCCCTTCCCAGCTGCTGTGGGGGCTTGGTAACTCGTGTTTGTTGTTTCAACTTCTTTGTCTCTTTGCCCCTTTCCCGCCTTGGAGTTATATAGCACTGTCCTGGTCTTCTGACCCCCAAAGCAGGTCCCTCGGATAGCTTTTGGCTCTTTCTTTGTTGTTTTTGTGAGAGGATTGAACTCTGCCTATTAGTGCAAATGCCATCTCCCCACAATTCCCTCATTTTGGTTGTAATTTGCATGTACCTGATGGCTATTGATGTTGAACAGCTTTTCAGGTGCTTTCTGGCCATTTGTATTTATTCTTTTCAGAGAAGTCTGTTGAAGTCTTTGCCCATTTTTAAGTTGGGTTGTTTAGCTTTTGTTTTTAAGTTGAAAGATTTCTTTATATATGCTGAATATTAATCCCTTATCGGGTATGTGTATTCCAAGTCTTTTCTCCTATTGTGTAGGTTGTCTTTTTACTTCATAATAAAGTCCTTTGCACAGAAATTTTTACTTTTGAGGAGGTCCCATTTATCTATTTTTTTCTTTAGTTGCTTATGCTTTTGATATAAAGTCTAAGAAACCATTGCCTAACAAAATGCTCTAAAAATGTTTCCCTATTTTTTTCTTCTAAGAGCTCTGAACTGTAAGTTCTGGTTCTTATATTTAGGTCTTTGATCCATTTCGAGTTGATTTTTGTGAGGTAAGAGCCTGTATTAGTCAGGGTTCTCTAGGGAAACAGAATCAACAAGAGATACCTTGGTAAGCAGTTGTGGATAAACTGATAAAGCATCCACCTACCATAGGGAGGGCCCAGGGTTCGATACCCAGGGCCTCCTGACCTGTGTGGTGAACTGGCCCACATGCAGTGCTGCCGCACACAAGGAGTGCCGTACCATGCAGGGGTGTCCCCTGCATAGGAGTGCCCCATGTGCAAAGAGTGTGCCCTGCAAGGAGAGCTGCCCTGTGCAAAAAAGCACAGCCTGCCCCAGGAGTGGGGCTGCACACTTGGAGAGCTGATGCAGCAAGATGATGCAACAAAAAAGCAACTGTTTCCCAGTGCTACATGGCAGGAATGAAAATGGACACAGAAGAACACACAGTGAATGGACACAGAGAGCAGACAACAGGGGTGAAGGGAAGAAAAATAAATATATTTTTTTAAAAAGAGGCATCTGTCAATAGTAAGAGATTTCATCAGAGTCTCTTATGTGACCATGGGAATGCACAAATCCAGGTTCTGTAGGCAGGCTGCAACCAGGAGCTCCAATGAAAGTCCAATGAAGGTTCTTGATGAGTTCTGGAAGATGCCAGCTGTCCAAAGATGAGCTGGGAAATTCTCACTCAATGCTGGAGTCACTTCCCCTTTCAAGGCATTTAACTGATTGGATAAAGCATCACTCATTGCTGATGGCAATCTCCCGGATTGATGTAATTGTAATCGACTATCTATGATTTACCACTGCAGTAAAGACAATGGTGACTAAAGTCCATAAATGCCCTTGTATTACAGTTAGCCCAGTGCTTGTTTGACCAAACAACTGGGCATAATTACCTGGCTGAGTTGACACATTAGCCTAACCATCACAGGGTCCTACTTTTTTTTTTTTTTTACAAATGACAATCCAGTTTTCCCAGCATCATTTTTTGAAGAGACTGTTCTTTCCCAACTTTGCCACCTTGTCAAAAGTCAGTTGACCAGAGGTATAAGGATTGATTTCTGAACTCTCAGTTATATTGCATTGATCTATATGTCTGTCCTTGTGTTAGTAACATGCTATTTTGATTACTGTGGCTTTGTAATAAGTTTTAAGATTGGCAAGTGTGGGTCTTTTAACCTCACTCTTGTTTTTTAAGATGGTTTTAGCTATTTGGGACCCTGTACCTTTCCATATAAAATTGTTTTAAAATTATTTTTTAAAAGAAACTTTAGGTTACATAAATGTTACATCAAAAATATGGGGGATTCCCATATACCTCGTCCCTTCCCCTTCCCACACTTTTAGCCATTAACAGCATCTTTCATTAGTGTGAAACATTTGCTACAATTGATGAATACATTTTGAAGTATTGCTACTAAACATGGTCTATAATTTACATTATGGTTTACACTTTGCACCACACAATTTTATAGGCCTTGACAAAATATAAAATGGCCTGTATATGTCATTGCAATGTCAAGCAGAATGATTCCAGTGTCCCCAAAATGCCCCATGTTACATTTATTCTTCCCTCTGCCTCCCTTCAGAACCTCTAGTGACCACTGCCTTTATATGAATATTACAGGGTCTTCCATTTCCATTTAAATTTGATGACTGGCTTTTCCATTTCTGCAAAGAAGATTCTTGGAATTTTTATTGGAATTGTAATGAATCTATAAATTGCTTTGGGTAGTATTGACATCTTAGTGATATTTAGTCTTCCAATCCATGAACATGGAATATCCTTCCATTTATTTAGGTCTTCTTTAATTTCTTTTAGCAATTGTTCGTAGTTTTCTGTGCACAAGTCCTTAACATCCTTGATTAGACTTATTCCTAGATATGTGATTCTTTTAATTGCTATTGTGAATGGAATTTTTTTCTTGATTTCTTGTTCTGATTGTTCACTGCTTGTGTGTAGAAGCACTACTGATTATTGGTGTGATCTTGTACCCTGCCACTTTGCTGAATTAATTTACTAGCTGTAGGAGCTTTATATAGCTGTTATAGGATTTTCTGTATATAGGTTCATTACTACAAATAGGGAAAGTTTTGCTTCATCCTTTCCAATTTGGAGGCCTTTTATTTATTTCTCTTGCCTAATTGCTCTAGCAAGCACTTCCCATACAATGTTGAATAACAGTGGTGAAAGTGGGCATCCTCGTCTTGTTCCTGATCTTAGAGGAAAAGCTTTCAGTCTTTCACCATTGTATAATTGTTAGTTGTATGCTTTTCATATATGCCCTTTAACATGTTGAGGAAGTTTCCTTCTATTCCTAGTGTTCTAAGTGTTTTTTTTTTTATCAAGAAAGGGTGCTGTATTTTGCCACGTGCCCTTTCTGCACTGATTGAAGTGATCATGTGTTTTTTTTTCCCTGTCATTCTGTTAATATGGTGTATTACATTAATTGATTTTCTTATGTTGAGCCAACCTTGCATAGTAGGGATAAATCCTATTTGATCATGATTTATAATTCTTTTACTCTGTTGCTGGATTCATTTTGCTAGTATTTTGTTGAGGATTTTTGCATCTATATTCAAAAGAGATATTGGTCCGTGATTTTTCTTGTGGTATCTTTATTTGGCTGTGTGAAGTTAATGTTGGTCTTGTAGAATAAGTTAGGAAGCTTTACTTTTATGGAAGAGTTTGTCAGAATTGGAGTTAATTTTTCTGGGGATATTTGGTACAATATCCCTCTGATGCCCTCTGGTCCTGTGCTTTCTTTATTGGAAGGTGTTTTTTTTTTTTAAAGAGGTATGGGGGATTGAACAACCTGGGACCTTGTACATGGGAAGCAGGTTCTCAACCACTTGAGCTACATCTCCTCCCCTGTTGGAAGGGTTTTGATTACTGATTCAATCTCTTTAAAATTGGTTTGTTGAGATCTTCTAATTCTTCTTGAGTCAATGTAGGTAGATTGTGTTTCAAAGAATTTGTCCATTTCATCTAGGTTATCTAATTTATTGGCATACAATTGTTCATAATATCCACTTATAGCCTGTATTATTTCAGTGGGGTTGGTAGTAATGTCCTACTTTTCATTTCTGATTTTCATTATTTGTATCTTCTTTTTCTTTGTCAGTCTAGCTAAAGACTTGCCTTTTTAAAAGATCTTTTCAAAGACCCAAATTTTTGTTTTGTTGATTCTATTGTTTTTATTTTATTTTCTTTAAAAATATTTTTTAAATTCTTTCTTCCCCTCCCCCACCCCCAGTTGTCTGCTCTGTGTCCATTCATGTGTGTTTGTCCATTGGCTGTGTGTTCTTCTGTGACTGCTTCTATCCTTATCAGCAGCACCGAGAATCTGTGTTTCTTTTTTTGTTGGGTCATCCTGTTGTGTCAGCTCTCCATGTGTGCGGCGCCATTCTTGGGCAGGCTGCACTATTCTTTCGCACTGGGCGGCTCTCCTTATGGGGTGCACTCCTTGTGTGTGGGGCTCCCCTACACAGGGGACAACCCTGTGTGGCAAGGCACAGCGCACCGGCACTGCACATGGGCGAGCTCCACACGGGTCAAGGAGGCCTGGGGTTTGAATCGTGGACCTCCCATGTGGTAGGAGGGCACCCTATCCATTGGGCCAAGTCTACTTCCCATTTATTTTATTTTTTATTTCATTTATATCTTGCTCTGATCTTCATAGTTTTCTTCTGCTTGCTTTAGGTTGAGTTTGATCTTCTTTTTCTAGTTTTTCCAGTTTTTTTTTTTTTTTTTGAGGCGTGCAGGACCTTGTATGTGGGAAGTTGACACTCAACCACTGAGCCACATTGGCTCCCCTGAGTTGGTTATTTCATTTGTTTGCTTATTGTTTGTTTGTTTTTAGGAAGCACTAGGGACTAAACCTGGGACCTCCCATGTGGGAAGCAGGTGCTCAACTTCTTGAGCCACATCTGCTCTCTAGTTCTTCCAGTTTTGAGGTTAGGTCTCTGACTTGAAGTCTTTAGAGTCACTACTGATAATACAGGTTTTTCTTCAACAATTTTGCTATTTGGCCTTTGTAAGTCTTTCTTTTTGAATATAATAAACTTTATTTTTAAAGTTTAAGTTACATTGAAAAGATAAAGGATTCTCATATGCTTCACCCCTCCCCCACCTACATCTTCACCTATTAATAACAAGTCTTTGTAAATCTTAAACATTTTTTGGTCCTTAACTTCCAATAAAGCCTATTTTTATATTTATTTACTTTCTTGTGGTGTTCTATATTGAGTGCCTTCTCATTTCTATCTGGATATATTTTTATTCTGTTTTCCTTGTGGTTACCATACAGTTAAAGTTTAACATCCTAAATATATAACAATTACATTTGGTTTCATTCCAACTTAACTTCGATAGCATGCACATGTACTTTTCCTATATCCCTCTCTCCCTCTACCATTAAAAAAATTTTTTTTTAATCACCAATAATTGTTCCAGACAGTCACTGTCTGTTTAATAGTTGTTCTACTAGAAGGACTGAGTCCTGGAGCTCCCCACTCTTCCATCATTCCTGGAGGTCCTCCAGCTCGCTGTTTTTATAAAATGATTGAAGTAACCCACAATCCTGAACTCAAGGCTGGGAGTTTAACTGAAACTCTATTCATATTCTGCATGGGGAATGAGTACCCATGAGGATCAGAAAGAATGCTAGAGCTTGCATGTGTTATGATGTTAATTACTAAAATAGTAACAAGTAATTGAAGTAATGGATGATCCTTAAAATCAATGAAAAATCTGGATCATGGAGAATTTTTCCAACAAGATTTTAGGTATAGAGAATAGCCGGTATTAGTGACTTTTGATATTATGACATCTATCAGCCCTAGTTGGAAATTTTTTAGAATCCATTTCCACACTTCCCATAAATCTTTTGATTCATCAAGTCCCAGCTGTCCATTACGATCTCCTTCATCTCTTCTCACATTCCCAACAGGCAAGGTCCTGAGTATTTGTTTCCAGCCCAGACTTTTCTTCTGAGCCCGAGTTCCACCTCTGGTATGTGCTGAGAGATTCTACTGAATGTCCTGCTATTTTCAGAAACTCAACATGTCTGGAAATCAACTCCTCACAGCTTTCTCCAAGTTATCCATTTCTGTCAACCTTATTGTTCTAGGTCCTCAGGCTCTAGAACCTCAGAGCCTTGTGTGATCCTGACCCTAATCACCTCATACCTGGATTACTGAGCTAATCATCAATTCGCTTTTTTGCTTATAAGCTGTCCCTCCTCTGATCCATTTTGCTACCAGATTAATCTTCCCCAAAATATTTCCTTGCTTCCTCCAGTCACTTTCTATTCAGAGACTGTTTATGACGCCTCATTGATGCCAGGACAAATTCTCAACTCTATCCATAGTTGGCTATTCCAGAAACTTTAACACCTGAACACCTTTTCCTACTCCTCACCTAACTAAACTATTTCCAGCCAAATTGTTTTTCTTTCAAGCTTGACTTGATGTTTCCAACCCCAACTGCCTTTTCCTTACCAGAAGCCATTTTCCTCATGAGGATAATCTTGCTTCCCCTTTTTCCTTCTGGATCCCTATCTATGACAGAGCAAAATCTTAGCTTTCTTGTGAAACCTCCTTTGCGATTGCTCTTCTTGGAAACTTTTAGAACCTCTTGCTGGGAAATGTCACTGTACTCCTACTGTATCCTACTTTGTTCTGCTAATTATCTTTCTATGAGTATATTAATATTTGTTTTGTCTCAGTTAGATGTAAGCATCTTAATAGCAGAGACCATGTCTTGTTCATTTGTAATACCTTTCATGTAGGAAATATTTAATGAAAGTATTTTAAAATGTATTCTTTCTTTCAGTTCAACTTTGGAGACATCTTTGTCCATCAAGCCATCCACACCATCGAGTACTGCCTGGGCTGCATTTCCAACACAGCTTCTTACCTCCGGCTCTGGGCCCTCAGCCTGGCTCATGCACGTGAGTGAGGGATCCATTAGGGTCAGAGTCAGAGCTCCACTGGGAAACTGAGGCACTGTGTTTGTAGGTGCTGCTGCCTTCTCTGTGTTCTTTCAGGTATGCTTGCCAGAAGCATGAGTCTCCTTTCTTAGGAACAGCTGACTTTTTTTTCCCCAGTAGGTCTGATATTATATTGGGATTATTTTTATATTACTGCTATAACAAATTGTCCTCAATTTAGTGGCTTTAAAGAATGGAATTTATTATCTTACAGCACTGGAAGTCAGAAGTCCTAAAACCAAGGTATTGGCGGGGCTGCATTCTTTCTGTGGGCTGAAGGAGATGATCTGTTTCTTTGGCTTTTCCAGTTTCTAGAGGCTGTCTGCATTTCTTGACTTAGGCTCTGTCTGACTGTCTTTATCTATCTATCTATCTATCTATCTATCTATCTATCTATCTATCTATCTATCTATCTATCTAATCATCTATCCCTCCATCTATCTATCCATCCATCCATCCATTTTCTGAACACTTGAGTGTAGGTTGTATACATCATGCTTATTATTGCCATGTACATTTCCTAAGAACAAGAATATTCACTTATGTATCCACCTTATGTGCAGTTACCAAGTTCAATAAATTTAACATTGATATAAAGTTTACAGTCTGCATTCCAATTTTTCAATAATGTCCCTTTGTCCCTTTCCTCTACCCTTATTATAGCCGATCTAGGAACATGATTACATTTAATTGTTATTGTCTCTTTAGTTGCTTTCTTTCTTTCTTTCCTTTTTTTTTTTTTAATTGTGGGAACATAAATACAACATCACCTTTACCATCTCAACCACTCCCAAGCATACCATTCAGTGGGATTAATCACATTCGAAATATTGCGGTACCCACACCACCCAACATTACAAAAACTTTCCTGTCTCCTCAAACAGAAACTTTACAACTATTATACATTACCTCTCCGTTCCCTCTGCCCTTACCTATACTTTAATTTCTATCTCTATGAGCTTGCATGTTCTCTGATAATTTTCTTTGTAGTTACCATGGGGCTCATATTTAACATCCTAAATCTATACCAATCTCGTTTGCTTTGATAGAACTTATATTCAGTAGTATGTACAAACTATGTCCCTATGCCTCTCTGTCTCCCCACCTTTATGTAGTTCTTGTCACACATTACATGTTTATACATTATGAGTCCAAAACTACATCTTAGGCATTTGCCTTTTAGATCATGTAGGAAATGTTTTTATTATGGAGTTCCAAACCAAAAAAATAGTAGTGCTGGCATTTATACTTACCCATGTCATTACTTTCACCTTAGATCTTTTTTCTTTGCATTGCTTCAATCTACTGTCTAGTGCCCTTTCCTTTCAACCTGCAGAATTCTATTTAGCATCCTGTGTAGTCTAGTGGTAACAACCACCCTCAGCTTTCATTTATCTGGGAATGTCTTATTCTCTCCCTCATTTTTAAAAGACAGTTTTAATAGATATAGAATTCTTGATCAGCAATTTTTTGACTTGCTACTGCCTTCTTGCCTCCATGGCTTTCAATGAGAAATCAGCACATAATCTTATTGAGGCTTCCTTGTGTGCAAAATGTTGGTTCTCTCTTGCAGCTTCGAGAATGCTTTTTTTACCTTTGGCATTTGACAGTTTAATTATAACATGGTGAAATATGGATTTATTTGGGTTTACCGTTCTGAGTTTGTTGAGATCTTGGATATGTACATTCTTGTCTTTTATTAAATTTGGGAAGTTTTCAGCCATTATTTCTTTGGTCCCATTTAGCTTGTCTTTTGTCATCCCTGCCGGCAGGCTGACAGACAGTGCTGCGTGTGTAAGTGACATCTGCCACTGTGCGTCAGTACCAGGGCCCGGTGTGGAAAGCCCCTTGTCCTGGGAAACGGGGCAAAGCCGGAAAGGCAGCTGCTCCCTTTCCTACCACTCACTGCCTATTGTGAGGAATCTGGTGCTAAACCACTCGTAGACAATCTGCTTCTGGGTTAGGGTTTAGTACACAACAGAGCAGCTCCCTGACTGTGATCTATTGAAAGTCAGCCCTCGACAGAAGGGTTTGGAAGTGATATAAAATGAATAAAATCAAGAGAAAGAAAAAAAAAGAATAAGATTTAAAAAAACTAAGAAGATTAAGATTAAAAAAAAGAATCAGTGAACTTGAAAATAAGACATTTGCTATCATTCAGTCTGATGAGAAGAAAGAATGAAGAGAAGTGAAGAGCATCTGAGGAACCTGTGGGACACCATCAAGCATGTATGCATTGTGGGTGTCCCAGAAGGAGAAGAAAGGGGCAGAGAGAATGGTCAAAGAAAGGTCAGGTCCTCCTCACTGATGGTTTCTTAAGCTTAAATCTTCTCCTTTGCCTTGGACTTCTTTTCCTGAATTTTTTGTTTGTTTGTTTGTTTTGTATGTTTTGTACTCTTGTTGAAACCTGGACATTTTAATATTTTAATGTGTGTTATCATTGAAATTTAGACTCTATGTCATCTACTCCTTAACTTGTATCAAGCCGGTGTTATAACAGACCTTTCCTTGAATTCCAGGAGCTAAGAAAAAAAGGGAAAGAAAGGAAAATAGAAAACCTTCTTCTGGTCTTTGCAGATTGATTTGTACAATTGCTCTCCTTTAGAGCTTATCCATAAATGAGTTTGAAGTATAGCTCCAGCAAAGCGTGGGGGCCCTCCTAATCCTTTCTGCACACGTGTCTTGTCTGGGGCCTGCATGTGTAGCCCTAGGAATTTACTTGGATACAAAGGTCCCTGTTACCTAGGAAACAGTTTCCTCACAGTTCCAGGCACTGCCCTGTGTGACCCACAGCCAGCAATCTCTTGCTACAGGCAGCATGACTGACTGCTCTCCCACAGCGTTCTGTAGGAAAGTTCTGTGAGCTGCCCTTGACACACAGAGGGCAAGTTCTGGGATCATGAGTCCCTCAGGCCACCACCAGACAGACTGGACCAGACCTACATGCTCCCAGGATGTGTGCTCCCAGTGGGTTACTTTGCTCCCTCTAGTGCTGGGAACAGGGATCTGTACTGGCTGGCTGACTCCGTGCCAAGCTGGTAAGGGCTGGGGAAGGCGTCAGCAAGGCGCCATGAAACCCTAACACTTTCAAGCGGCCCTTTTCTGGATTTGGCACTCGCCCTGTTACTGCAGTTCTTTAACCATTTAACTGTTTTCTGGAACTTTGAGAAAGATGCTTCTGCCAGTTTTTGCTGGTCGTTCAAAGCTTCTGTGGTGGGACAAAGCCTTGAAGCATCTCATGCCCCCTTCTTGAATGGGGTGGCCTCTCTTGTCCTTCTCTTTCTCTGACTTGCTCTCCTGCCTCCCTTTTATAAGGACCCTTGTGATCACATTGGCCAACCCTGATAATCCAGGATAATCTCCCTATCTCGAGATCCTTAACTTAATCTTACCTGCAAATCCCCTTTGCCACATAAGATAATATATTTATAGGTTCTGGACATGTTTGGGGGGTCATTTTTCAACCCACCACACCCTCCTGGTAGGACTTTTCAGAGGCCTGCCTTGGCTGTGAGCATTGGTGGGAGGTGGACTTTTGGTCACCTGCTCAGCTGACTCCAGAGGTGATGCTCACCTCCTCAATGAGTTCCCAGCCACCCAAGGCCTGCCCTGTACCCAGTTTTGCTACAGATTCAAGCTTTATGGGAGATTAAATCAGGAATGTTGATTTACCACCTTACTTTGTAAGGTCCTTCTTGATCTCTCTCTGCTTCTCCAGTCTTGTCTCTTGCTAATTTCCCTCCATGCTCCCCAGCCCTCTTTATACCCAGCCATTCCATAAGCAGTGGCCATGAGGAGCTCCTGAAGACACCACTCTCTCTGGGCCCCTGTGTGTTTTCCGCTGCATCTCCCTTGCCTGAAATAGCCTTCCCTTCCTTAACTCCCTCCCACCTGAGGGCTCATGCCTCCTTCAGAACTCAGCTAACATGGCACTTCCTGGAAATCTTCCTCTGCAGTCTCCCAGTCCGGATTAGGTATGCTTCTCCAGGTTCTGGAGAGTCATCCTAGCACTGACTCTGATTCTGTCTTGATTAGCCCATCTCCTCACCAGACTGTGAGTTCCTGGAAGGCAAGGACCCTGACTCATTTCTGCATTCCAAGCCCTGAGCATAATGCCTGCAACAGAGAAGCCAGGCCAAGGTGTGTGCTAAATGGATAGAAACCAAAGTAATAAAACTGCCTGGATTATTGATTTTCAGTAGGACCTTGGAATCCAAGTGCTCAGGCCTTGGCGTTATCTTTTTTTTTTAATTTTTTTATTTTTCTCTGTTTTTTTTTTAAATGTTACATTAAAAAAAATGAGGTCCCCATATACTCCCCCACCCCTCTCACCCCACTTCTCCCACATCAACAACCTCTTTCATCATTGTGGGACATTCATTACAATTGGTGAATACATTTTGGAGCACTGCTGCACCGCATGGATTATGGTTTACATTGTAGTTTTTACACTCCCCCAGTCCACTCAGTGGGCCATGGCAGGACATAAAATGTCCAGCATCTGTCCCTGCATTACCACCCAAGACAACTCCAAGTCCTGAAAATGCCCCCACATCATATCTCTTCTTCCCTCTCCCTACCCTCAGCAGTTACTTTCTCCACATCAATGCTATATTTTCTTCCATTACTAATCACAATAGTTCCATAGTAGAATATCAGTAAGTACACTCTAATCCATACTCTATTCCTCCATCCTGTGGACCCTGGGATGGTGATGTCCACTCCACCTCTATATCGAGAGGGGGCTTAGATTCCACATGGATGATTGATGCAATTCTCCTGCTTGCAGTTGTAGGCATTCTTGGCTCCCTGGTGTGGTGGTTGACCTTCTTTACCCCCTGTTAACTGGCTGGGGTAAGTCCAATAAACCAGAGGGTAGGAGTTGCAAGCCTGCTGAGGCTCAGGGCCTGGCTGTCACATGGACAGTCCAGAGATTCAGGTCTCGTGAGTATACACCAACCCCAGCACCAACCACAGGTCCAGTAAAAGTCACAAAAGAGGCATGTGTAGAAAGGTCACATCTGAGTCCAACTCCATCACACTCAGGAACACAAACTCCAAAGTAGGGCCAACTGACATGACACTGAACTCCAGAGCCATCTGCCATGATCACAGAACCTGTAGGTCTCTGTAGCCCTCAGGAGAACCAGTACCTGGGCTTGTATCTGCTTTGGCTGTCTCTGGTACCCTGCTGAGGTATGCATAAGTGTGACCCTTCTGATGACCTCCTGACTCATTTGTCCTTTCCATTTCCCCCTTTTATTCAAGGTCAAAAAGCAGTTTTTAACCCCTGATGTTACATGTGGGCTGAGATATTCTGCTGGTCTGAATTGGCCCTTTTATTCAAGGTCTTTTTCTAATTATATCATCAGTTGGTGCTTGATAGTAATCCCTCAGTGCCAGGGAGGCTCATCCCTGGGAATCATGTCCCACACTGGGGGGAAGGTAATGCATTTACATGCTGAGTTTGGCTTAGAGAATGGCCACATTTGAGCAACATGGAGGCTCTCAGGAGGTAACTCTTAGGCACCCTGCAGCTCTAGACCTAGTTCGTATTTCAGGTGCACAGGCTCATACGCATAGTCATCAGTATCAAGAGCTCATTGTTGGACCATCCTTCTTTATTGGTCTTTGCCATCGCACTTGGGGGAGTGTTGCTGTTGCATTGGGGAATGTGATAGAGCTCCCCTGGCTAGGAACTTAGCACTCCCTCAGTTGTCATTTTTAACTGTAACCACTATGAAAATATCCAAATATTTTTATGTATCCTATATACATGCCCTGGAGAGCTCCCTCCCAACCATGTGCCCCCTATAAATAACACCCCACACCAGTGTTCCTCCCCTGCCATAGTTGAACCTCTCTGTGGTCTAAAACTTCTTAAAAAATGAAACCTAATATATTGCCAGGTTCCATTAATAGTAAAATGGAATATAGTGATGGCTTTAAAGGTTATATATAGAATACATATACTAATTTAGAAAAGTTAAATAAAGTAACAATAACTTGGGTTATGAAAAAATGAAAAAGCTTTGTTTTTGATGTTTTGCCTTTCATCATTGCTATAGGTGTTGCCCTGTATGTACAGTGGCAAAGCAGTTTCTTCCATTTCTTCCTCAGTGTCTACATCCTTTCTTTCCTTTTTTTTTTCCTTCTAATTATTAAGTTTGTCTTCACAAAAGTTTTAGATCACAGTAATTCACATATAAAATATATGGTACTCCCACATATCCAACATCAAACACTTTGTCCCTTCCCCAGCAATGATCTTTTTACATGGTTTATTATATTTGCTGCAGCTGATGTACAGATATTGAAACAATAGCTTTCAAACTTGGTTCCATTTGGATTTACCTTGGTATTATCATAACTGCTCAGGCTTTCTTTGCCCAGCTTCCCTTGCACAAAACGAACACTTCCTCTTACACACACACTTTCTCATGCATGCAGATGCTTAGATGTGTATCTGCCCTGAGAGTTCCTGCAGCACAGATACCTACAAGCCCCTGATATGCACTCATGTGAAGAGATAATCCAGTGATTGTCACCTTTCCTCAGAGTAGATCCCAGAGCCTCGTGTGGTCAGTGTTAACATCAGCCTTCAGTGCCAACCTCAGTTTTGTTTGGAGGACTTAGGTCACAATAGGGCTGAGTCTGGATAGGACAGGAGGAGGTATTGTGCCATTTTCTGTGCCAGAGTGTGACACCATGTATTGGGGTATCTCTGGCCAGCCCATGCCCTCTGAGAGGGTAATTTGACTTTAGAAAACCTATATGGCTCATGGCTGCCTGGCATGGTCCACTTATTGGGTCATTCTGGAAGATCCTGCTCGGTATACCTCCTGTAGTCACCCTGCTTAAAGAGGCAGTTTCATAGAGTGAAAATTTTAAAAATCCTAATTACTGTTCCACCACTTTTAGCTGCATCTCAACTTAGGAAATTAGTTTAACATATGTAGGCTTTTGCTTTCATTTGTGGTTATAGCACTGACTGTCGTGCTAGGCTAGAGTAGGTTGCTGTCTGTTCAGCCCCTAAATCCTGAGTAGCTTAAAACTGCTGAAGTAAAAATTTACTACTCTCTCATATGTGTTCATCAGTATCACTCAGAGACCCAAGCTAAGGGAAGCTCTATTTTTTTTTAATATTCATAGACATTTAAACCTATTTTCAAAACAAATTATTTCTACCAAATAAATATATTTGTGTTCATTAAATCAAAATAAAATGAATTTATATCATATCTTTTGAGTGAATATTAATATCATTAGTGGAATCATTGTGCTTCACATATATTCATATATTATGTATTTTGACACATGCTTAAAAATAACAAGATGATGGGAAACGGACTTTGGCCCAGTGGTTAGGGCGTCCGTCTACCACATGGGAGGCCTGCGGTTCAAGCCCCGGGCCTCCTTGACCCGTGTGGAGCTGGCCCATGCGCAGTGCTGATGCGCGCAAGGAGTGCTGTGCCACACAGGGGTGTCCCCCGCGTAGGGGAGCCCCACGCGCAAGGAGTGCACCCATAAGGAGAGCCGCCCAGCGTGAAGGAGGGAGCAGCCTGCCGAGGAATGGCGCCGCCCACACTTCCCGTGCCGCTGACGACAACAGAAGCGGACAAAGAAAAAAGAAACAAGACGCAGCAAAAAGACACAGAAAACAGACAACCGGGGGAGGGGAGGGGAATTAAATAAATAAAAATAAATCTAAAAAAAAAAAATACTTACTGAGCTAGGAGCAAGGAAGGAAATGCTGAGGACAAAAGTCCTCGACCTTCTCCTTAAAAAAAAAAAAAAAAAAAAAAATAACAAGATGGATCAAAAAGAATGGTTAGAGCGAAACCCTGGAAATTAAATGCCTGCCTTCTCCAATGGGATGTTGTGAGGCTCTAATGACATACTGTGAGTAAAACCGCTTCAACTTTCAAGGCCCTGTGAAAATAAAGTGGTACGATTGTTATGTCACTACCTGTGGGGGTGGGAGCAGAAGAAAGCATTCAAGAAAGTTCTGAGTGCTTCTGCCTTATTTAAGGGCCTTGGGGTTAAAATGGCTTTCAGTTTCTATTTAGACAATTTAGTGTAGTTTTGACTGTCTTTGATTTTATATAAATGGAATGATATTACATGTATTCTTTTGCGCCCCTCTTCTTTCATGTAACATTATGTTTGTCAGATTTATTCAGGTTGTTGCCAGTAGCTATAGCTTGCTTTCTTTCATTGGTGTGTAATATACCACCATATATCTCACCAATTTCCTATTGAAGGAAATTCCACCATGGTGAAGGAAATTCTACATGGTGAATCAAGCTGCCGTGGATATTATCATGTGTACACCCTAGGGCACACACATCTGAATTCTCCACGTGGGAGTGGAGTTGCTGAGTCATGGGGTGTGCAGATCCAGGATTATAGTATAAAAATAATCTGCATCTTCTTGATCAACCCTATGGTTGAGAATGTCTCTTGCACTTTGCAGAACTGTCTGAAGTGCTGTGGACCATGGTGATGAACATTGGCCTGCGCCAGAAAAGCTGGGGAGGACTTGTTGTGGTCTTTATCATTTTTGCTATCTTTGCTGTTCTGACGGTAGCCATCCTTCTAATCATGGAGGGCCTCTCTGCTTTCCTGCACGCCCTGCGACTTCACTGGTAAGGACAGCTGAACTGAAGAAGTTCAGCGTGGAGCAGGGAAAGGGGGTGGGCTGGAGGGCCAGCTGACCGGGCTCAAAGCCTAACTCATAGTGTGACATTTACAACTTACATACTTTTTTGTAGCCTAAGCATAGCCGTCTGTGGAAGAACATTAAATGAGGTAGTATTTGTACACAAACACATAGTGATTGCCCTATAATAAATGTTTGTTCCCATTTACCCCTTTCCTTTTTAATTGTTAAATTAACTCGTATTCTTAAAATTGGCTACAGATTAAGCAACCCATCCAAACATTGGTGAGGTGACAGGTCTGAATAGGCTAATAGAGAGCATGTGGAGCAAATCGCAGTCTTTGGCTCTTCTCGCTGAGTGCAGGAGTTATTCCAATAGAACAAAGTACTAAACTGCCTGGCAAAAGGAAACAGAAAGAGGGACCTGCAAGGAGGAAGGCATTCACAGGGGACCTTGACATTCACAGGGGTTGTGTCTGGAGACAACTGCCCATCCCCAGGTCTAAGAACATGAAGACCTTTGTTTAGGCTTCAGGTTTTCTCCCAGGTCACAAGCAGCCAAGAATTTTGAGTGTGCTGTGCATGTCCATCCACAGACTGTTGTCAGCTCTCCTTGAAGTTTTCTACCTCCCTCCATTACTGCTTTTCATAAAGAAAAAGTTTATGCTTCTTGCATCGAGTTGAGGGAATCACAGTGTCCCCTGCCTCGGGTTATAACATCCTTTCCCCTGTCAGGGAAGTTCACTCTTAAAACAATTAAACACATGTAATCATACATAACATCAGTAATCTAAAGTGTAAGATATAAGACGAGGTTCTATTGGTTCCACAATAGTGTAAGTCCTGCAGGTTTGAAAACAGAACGGCAATGGAGAGCAGTGTACAGTGCTGTGGGTAGTGTAACCTCAACCCAGCATGCTGGGTCACGCTGCGCAGGGAGCTTGACTTGGCTTTGTTGGATCCCGGGAGGTTCATTCTGTGGGGAGCTGTTATGCTGGTGGCTGCTGGCAGAGGGCTGGAGGAGTAAGGCAAGCAGTAGGAGGGAGGCATTGGAGGGGTTGGAAAGCCTCAGAAACCTGGGATTGTCCTGGCAGCCATCCCCTTGGGCCACCTTCCTGGCATGCCTTTCTCACCTGTGTTGATTTTACAGATGTTCTGCTGCTTCTCTCAAGCGTCCAGCCTTTAACCCTGCACATTTAATCCTCCCTTCCCTTGCCCTCCAACAACAGGGTGGAGTTCCAGAACAAGTTCTACGCTGGGACCGGTTACAAGTTTTGCCCATTCTCCTTCAAGCACATCCTGGATGGGACAACTGAGGAGTAGGCTCTAGGTCCCCGTGGCAGCCCCGCCTGGGCAGCGCGCTCTGTGCCAGTGGGAGTTCTGCCTGGTCTTTGCTGGCGGCCTGTGCCAAGCGTTCAATGGGACGGTTGTTCTTGGCTAATCTGAAGCATGAAGCCATGTATTATTTGGTCATAATCCTTGGGATTCGATATGATTTCACCATGTCATAGAGGAAATACATTGGCAAGTTATTTGACCTCCTGTGAGATCTTAATAATGGAATAATAAAATGATTGAGAAATGGGGTGGGGATGCTAAACTGATGTTTTCTTGCTGTGTTTTAAGTATGATTTTCAAGAAAATAAACATTTGGGTCATTCACTTTTTAAGATGTCTTTATTTAACATTATTTCTTAAAATTTAGTATTGATAATTACCTGCCAAAACTGAACAATGGAGTTATAGAAACTAATCCCAGAGAAAAGGATTATGTGTATTTTACTTGCTCCTTTCTCCCTTCCTCAAACACCCTGTCTGGGGCTTAGCTTAGCATTACAAGATCAGGGACTTTCTCATGAATTTTCACTCCCCATGAGGAAGAGCAGATATTGTTCTGTTTGGGAAGGGCAGACCCACCCCCTGCGTGGCTCTCTACCTTGCCAAATCCCGTGCAATGAAGTGTGACAACATGACATCACCAGGAACTTTGTTTACTGACAACACACATTATCCTGGAGTAACTGGAGAACGAGAAGCATAGGCATGGGGGAGTTCTGTTCTGCCTTAGTACCCTCTGGATTCATCAGCCCTGAAGTAATTTCTTCAGTCACCTGGGTTGGGAAACTTCTAAGAGCTGTGTGTGGAGTAAATTACATTCTATTGGCTATTTTGTCTGAAAGACCATTATCCAGGTTAATTATAATCTACAGTAACTATACTGGTATAGTAAGTATAATTAGCACTTGTGTAGTGCTTGACAATTTACAAAGTACTTTCACAGAATATCTTATTTAGGATCAAACTACTTTTGTTGTTAAACAAAGTTCCAGAAAGTACTAAGCAATTTCAAGCCACCCTTTGGATAGGGTCCCTCCCCACTTAAATATATATATATTTTTTGGTTTAAAAAAACAGAAATTTATTTTTTCATGGTTTTGGAGTCCAGAAGTCTGAAATCACTGTCAGTAGGCCATGCTGCCTCCTGAGGCACTAGGAGAGTATCTACTCCTTGCCCTCTCCAGCTTCTGGTTGCTGACGGCTGCCTCTGTGGTTACATCACCACATCACCTTCTACTTTGTTTTTTTTTTTAAAAGATTTATTTTTATTTCTTTCTCTCCCCCCCTCCGCAGTTGTCTGCTCTCTGTGTCCATTTGCTGTGTGTTCTTCTGTGACCACTTCTATCCTTATCAGCAGCACCAGGAATCTGTGTTTCTTTTTGTTGCATCATCTTGTTGTGTCAGCTCTCTGTGCATGCAGCGCCATTCCTGGGCAGGCTGCCCTATTTTTCACACTGGGTGGCTCTCTTTATGAGGCACACTCCTTGTGTGTGGGGCTCCCCTACACGGGAGACACCCCTGTGTGGCACAGCACTCCTTGTGCTCATCAGCACTGCGCAAGGGCCAGCTCCACACGGGTCAAGGAGGCCCGGGGTTTGAACCGCAGACCTCCCATGTGGTAGGCAGACACCCTATTTGTTGGGCCAAGTCCACTTCCCTCACCATCTACTTTGTGTCAAGTCTCTCTCTCCTCTGATATGGACACTTGTTACTGCATTTAGAGCCTTAAATTATTCACACCTGCAAGTGCCCTTTTTAAAAATAATATAACATTTACAGGTTCCAGAGCTTAGGATCTGAGGCAGTCATTATTCAGCCTTCTACAGTTGGCCTCTTTTTTAACCCAAATGCTTATACTCAAAAGGTAGCTTTTATGTCAGCATCATGAGTTGCATAGCACAGTTTAAGGTACATGTTATACACTCAATAAATATTTATTTATTTATTGTAAAAATGGAAATAGATTTAAAAATAAACAAAAAGAAAACATGCTGAGTTTAAACCAAAAATTGATGAGAAGAGAAAAACACTTGGGTCAATGTCAAGAGAAACAAAATGGTGCCGGCACACAAATTAAAAAAAAAGTTTTCTTTTTAAAGAAGCTTTAGATTACATAAATGTTACATAAAAATTATAAGGGATTCCCATATGCTCCACTTCCTCCCCCTCCCACACTTTCCCACAATAACAACATCTTCATTAAAAAATATTTAATGATTAAAACAGGTTGAGAAAAATAATGAAAATTGGAGTCAGAAGAAGCATATGTTTGAGTCCCAACTCTGATCATTTATCATGTATGCCCTTGGTTCAAGAAATGAAACTGTTTCCCTCATTGCAGAAGTGGGGGCAATGATCTCCACCTCTCTGGGCTGTGGTACAGCTCAAATGTGATTGTCTAGGGAAGGGGCTTGTGAAACACAAGGCACAGAGGATATGCTCAGAAAATGGTGGTTGACTAAATAAAGAACAAACTAGCATTATGTATGTGATTATAAGAAGTCCAGAAAATCCCCGTGCTGCCATGGTCAGCTCTCTACTGTCCCTTCTCAACAACTTTCTAAAAAGCCCAGGATTAGGTGGTCTTTTGCTCTTTCATTCTAAATATAGTGGTGGCTGTGAGACAATGTTAGAAAGGGCAAAACTTCCTTCTGCCCCTTGCTTAGACCCCTAGTCTTTCAGAAAGCCTCCCAGCCTTACTGGGAAATGCGCACTAGTTTCTTCAAAGCCTTTGTAGTCTCTTTCTGTCTCAGTAAGAGATGTAATTTCCCCTTTAAAAAGGGATCGGGAGAAGGGCTGCTGAGAAGGGGCGTGACCCAGGTGTCACTCATTTGCCCAGGATGTGAGTTTGTTCCTTGAAGAAACCTGTTCACAGAACTGAGACGGGGGAGGATAAGACCAGGGGGGCAGCACCTTGGGAAGGCAAGCCCGAAAGCTTCTGAGAGGCCAGCAATGGCCCAATTTCTATGAGTTGGCTGCAGTAACGGGGAGCAAAAGGGCCCCAAATTGGAAAGATTTCCAGGCTGTACACCAAGGTAAGTAATCTCTTATGGGAAACATGTATCTGGGTTTATTTTTTACTGTTGTATAGGGCTTTGACTATTAGAGCTCAGTTGAAGGCAAATGGAGTATGAAAAGCTTACTCTTTTTTTACTGCTGATAGTGCCAAACAAATTACATCACCCACAGCAGAAGTTCAGTTTAACAAAGACCCAGAGAGGCCCAACATTTTTGGGCTAAAAAAAATTCAGTGTGGCAAAATAGAGTAAAATGACAGCCAGCCCTTTAGAATTTGTTATAATAAAGGTTGAACTCTGAGTCTTTTAGTTAGAGTAAATCCCTAATATTTCAGTTTTTATCATGATAAAGTTTCTTCAAGCTCTGTTACAGGTTATTTTCACCATTGTAGCTCTTGGGAACTGGTGGTGAGAGATGACCAGTTCTTCCCTGTGTTATTCTCTCTTTCCCTAGCTTAGTCTGACTACCTACCCACCCATCCACCCATTCCTCCCTTTCCTAGGTTTCTAAGCGATTTATAATGACTCGGGAGCCAAAGGATAGAAGATGTCAACTCTGCTTTATCAACATTCCATGTGAAACATTTTGTCCTCTTCTTTCTTCAGGAATCTTTGGCTAAAACGCTAAAAAATATTAACAGTTTTCATGTCTGTTTTGAGTTAGTGTTCTAGCATCCTGTTAATGATTTGGAATGTAAGCCCCTTTACAGTGTGCAAGTGTGAATGCCAAAATCCTGGTCATCTCTTATCAACACCCACTCCCATCCAGCATGCCCCATCAAAGGAATTCTGTTGTTGAAGACCCTATATAACAGGGCATGGATGAGAATTTCTCTTGCAGGTAAACATAAACTTGTACATTTGTTTCTTCCTTTCTTTGGCAACTTCCCCTGACATTGGAAACCTACCTGGGCTTTGGCCTTCAAGGGGTGTGCAGTATAAAGATCAGTTATTACATTTAGCGGGCACTGACCACTGTGGTAGTGGCTAGGCAAGGCTTGGCTCATTTGACTTGCTCCTTTGAGTGGAGTTTGAGTGACTCATGCATCACTCCCAGCCCTTTTTCCCTACCGGTACCCTACCCCCTGCACCAACTAGACCTTTGAAGAAGTGAAGTTTGGAAACTTTTCCTCCCTCTAAAATATACTGATTTTACAATGTAAAGCAATGCAGATTGATAGGAATGTTTTTGGTGAAAATGATCCATTTTATTCTGCCTCTCATAAGTAATATGTCATATTCCTCATTGGAGAAACTTCGTGAATTTATTTTCCAATGGGAATGTAGCTCTTGCTATGGCTTCCTAACAACACTTACGTTTACCCTTGACATTAAAATCAACCTATTTAAGAAAACAAATTACTCAAAGGAAAAAAGAGTTTTCATGTGACCCAGTATGTTCTAACATTAGCAGAATGTTAACAACAAATATCTTTGGGAGAGACATACATTGGATAACTCCATAGAGACTTAAAAGCATACCTTAAGTGTACTTGATTTATGTTTATGGTGAAATTTAGAAATTAGCTGATACCTTTATTCAGAGATGAAAAACAGTACTATTTGCTACAATGAGTGCTTTTGATGCACTGGGCACTGTGCCATACTTAACATCGTCACATTTCATCCTCACAACATCCTTAAGGGGAAGTTTCTCAGTTAAGAATTGCATACAGGGAAACGGACTTTGGCCCAGTGGTTGGGGCGTCCGTCTACCATATGGGAGGTCCGCGGTTCAAGCCCCGGGCCTCCTTGACCCGTGTGGAGCCGGCCCATGCGCAGCGCTGATGCGCGCAAGGAGTGCCGTGCCACGCAAGGGTGTCCCCCGCGTGGGGGAGCCCCACACGCAAGGAGTGCGCCCGTGAGGAGAGCCGCCCAGCGTGAAAAGAAAGAGCAGCCTGCCCAGGAATGGCGCCGCCCACACTTCCTGTGCCACTGAGGCCAACAGAAGCGGACAAAGAAACAAAAGCAGACAAAGAAACAAGACGCAACAAATAGACACCAAGAACAGACAACCAGGGGAGGGGGGGAAATTAAATAAATAAATAAATCTTTAAAAAAAAAAAGAATTGCATACAACTGCAAAGACCAGAAATAACAGTGGCTTAAATCAGTGAAAGCCTTATTTCACCCCCCCCATGTGTATTAGATGTCTCAGTGAATCTAATGCAATCAAAGGGCTATCATGATCAGAGGAACAGACCAATTTACAAACATAAGTAATATCTCTTTTTGGAATTCATAAATAATATCAAACTGCCACACTCCAACCTCTGAATTCCAAAAAGACATTAAAATATTTAAAAATATATATATTTTAAACAAATACTTAATGCAAAGTACAAGATCATTGTACTTAACAATGCTAAGTACAAAATCATATCACAATCAGTTTAAAGAAATATTTTGTCTTAGGGCAAAGTCCTGTCTGGCTGTAGAAACTTACAAAATGATTTATCTGCTTCCAATATACAAAGGACAGACAAAGGATAAACATTTGCATTACCATAAGGAGGAATTGGGAGGGAAACATGAGTCACTGGTCCCCTACAGTTCGGTAAATCTGCAGGGCATGCTTCATTAGATTTCAAAATCTGAGAGTCATACTCTGAGATGATGGGGACCTGGGGCCTCATGGGGACTCACCCTTTCACAGGCTTGCCTGAGGGCCATATTCTTGGTTCTACCCTCATCAAGCATCTGGGTGGCCAAATGAGCTCTAGACCTCGCCATCCAAGATCATTGGGGTGACGGCCACTGCTTCCCTGATCTCTGGGGTAGTCTCAGCCCCCTTAGTACAGTGAGGTGACAGCAACATTCTCCCTAATATCTGGTATACAGGCCCAACTCTCTCAGAGCAATGAGTTGGTGACCTGGCCTTCCCTAACATAGCGGGAACAAACCAACCCCTCTCAGACCTATGGAGTGTTGACCTCACTCTCCCCACCCCTTGGGGAATGTGCTTCACCCTCTCTGTAGTGTGGCAAAAGTCTCCTTGAATAGTGGGCTGGAGCATCCACCCTCTTCAACTGTCAGGGCATACTCACCCTCTCTGTACACATGGATGGGGTTCCTCTTGGCCCAAGGAGATGTCTTAATTCCAGATTTCAGCTTCCGTGGTTTTCCTCTTAAAGCTATTTTCCCTTCCATTTCTTCCTTTGATGTCCCTTTTAGTCCAGGTTGGCTGATTCTATTCATACACCTCGCTCAAAAAGCTTGTTGGTTTAGCATGTAGGAACCAGAGGCCCAAGCCATCAGACAGTAAAACTTTCCACAAATATTTCCTGTGCATTTTCATTCTGACTTATAAGTCCTAAGTTTAATTAAGTCCCCAAATGGGGCACTACTGTCTGGAGACTTGATTTCCAGAGGCTTGGAATTTCCAGAATTAGTTTCTGCTTTCTTTGTGCCCAACAATTCAGTCCTCACCTTATTTCTCTCATCTAGCATTCTATTACAAGTTGCAAGGAGAAGCCAAGCTGCATTTTCTGAGTTTACTTTGGAAAGTTCTTCAGTTAAAAGCCCAGGCTCACCATTTTCAAATTCTGCCTTCCATAAAACATCAGGAGTTAATATTGCTAAGTTCTCTGTGACTTTAAAACACAGATTGTCTTTCTTCCAGTTTCCAATAATAGTTTCATCATTTACTTCTAAGGCCTCATAAAAAGTCTTTTTAGCATCCATATTCCTATCAACTCTCTCTTCAAAGCACTCTAGAACATTTCTATTAAGCATCTCACAATTATTTCCTTCTAAGTACTTGTCAAAAATACCTTTAGGCTCCATATTACTCCATATTACTACCATCAGTCTCTTTAAAGCAGTTCAGGCCTTTTGCACCAAGCATCTCACAATTCCACCAAAAAATACCCCTTACCCATTTATAAAACTGTTCCAACATTTGGTATTGCAAGAACTTCCCCACTCCTCTGTACCAAATTCTGTATTAGTCAGACACCTCAGCTGAATTTAATATAATCAAAGCGTTATCATGCCCAGAGGAACTGACCAGTTTACAAACATAAACAGTATCTGTTTTTGGAATTCATAAATAATATCAAATTGCCACACCATGTGAAGGATGTCTAGAAATAAGCAATCCAAGGCTGTAGGAGAGCTTGGTCACCAAGGATCCAGGCTCTTTCCATCTTCTGTTCTCCCATCTCTGCATGTGGGCCATGATCCAAGAGGCTTGCTGAAGCCCTTGCCAAGGGAAGAGGAAGGAGGAAGTGGCAAAAATGGCTTCTCTAGAGCCCTGCGCCCCCCCCCCCCCCCGCCCCCAACAACTCTGCGTGCATCTCAGGGGCCACTCCCATTAGTAAGGCACAAGGGATGACTTATTATTGGGTAGGCAACAAATTATTTCTCCCATAGATAGCTAGGTTTATTTTTATTTTAGAATGAGTTAATCGAGATGGAGGAAACACAATCAGTTTAATAGCTATCTCACCATGAGGACCATGTTCTTTCCTTTCCTCTTCTCTCCCTCCCTTCCTTTCTTCTTCCTTCTTCCCTCCTACCCTGCCATCTCCACTCCCTTTTCCTTCTTCCCTTATCTCCTTCTCCCTCTTTCCTCCCTCTTTCACTTACCTTCTTCCTCTTTCCTTTATTCTTTTTTTCCTGTTTGTTAACTTTGTAAGTATAAAAATAACACCTCAAGGGAAGTGACTGTGGCTCAATCAGTTGCGCTCCCATCTACCATATGGGAGGCCCTCGGTTTGCATCACGGGGCCTCCTTGTGAAGGCAGGCTCGCCTGCAAGCCATGGAGCACTGCTCAGCCTGCAAGAGCTGCAGAGAGCTTATTCAGCAAGGTGACGCAACCAAAAAGGGAGACAAGCAAAAAAACACAGAAGAGCATGCAGCGAATGGACACAGAGAACAGACAGCAAGCAACCTGCAAGGCGGGAGGGGAAATAAAAATAAATAAAATACAGATACAGAAGAATGCACAGCAAGTGGACACAGAGAGCAGACAGCACCCAAAAAGCCACAAAGTGGGGGTGGGTAATAAAAAAATAACACCTCAAGACATTTTTAGTTATAATTCTGTCAGTTATGATAGAAGATGAGAAATTTTCTGGGAGTTTTGTTTATAATTCATATATCATCTTTTGAATTTTCTGTTCATATAAGATCTGTAAGGACTTATTAGTATCTAAAGTTTTTTCTTAATTTGTGGTTTATATCAACTACAAACATTTACTGGATGCCTGTATTTTTTTTTCCAAATATATTTTCTTGTTCTTTCAATTTTGAACTTACTAACTTCTCATAATAGTAGTAAATGTTTAGGAGCTGATGCGGCTCATGATTGAGTGCCAGCTTCCCACATGAGGTCCTGGTTTCAATCACCAGTGCTGGTACCTAAAAAAATAAATAAATAAATAAAATTTTAAAAGTCCAATCTGTTTCTTGCCTCTGTGACTTTTGTTTATTGCTTAGAAAAATATTTCTTTAAGGAGATAATTACCATTACTTAGCTACCATTTTCTCAGCTTCCAATCTAATTGTATATATATATGTTTTCATTTCATAAATTTACTTTATTATATAAGGGGTGAATTTAATATTTTCTCTAAAATTTCTAGCCAGTTATCTTAATAATGTTCATTTTTTTAAACCATTCTGTACTAGTTGTATCTCTTTGATTATGTGTTAAATTTATGTATATCAGATCTTTCTATGATTCACTGATACATATTTTTATTGTTATAATACTGTCAGACTGTTTTCACTATTATTGACTTATAACACATTTTAATATTGATGGGGTCATTCCCTCTCAAATTGGTAATCTTTTTCAGAATATTCTTTGGTATTATCCCTTTTCAAGATTGCTCTTTTGGTTACAAAATTTCCAAGAGTAAAAATCAAATGGGCCCAGCCTTCCCTATTTGAGCAGAGCTCTTGGGCCAGGACACCTTGTAGACTTCTGGGCAGTTGATGATTTGGTTGTCTCCAGATCAAGTGCCCATTCCTGGCCAGTAAGGGGGGAGGAGGGCACAAGCATACAACACAAGCTTACAACAATAGGCCTGCCTGGGGCAGTGCATAGCAAGTACTATGAGTACCAGGTCAAGTACGTATCCTCATTGGCTGAAATTCTTTCCCCCAAAATATTTTTTTATGATAAAAGAAATAGTACTTCTTAAAATTCAAGCAATACAGAAAAGTATAAAGAAAAAAAAAGGGAAAAATAATGCCCAATTCTACTTCCTATAGCTAATTTTTCCCTGCTTTTTTCTCTTAGCCAACTCATATTCTACCTTCAGATCACAACTTAGACTTGACTCAGGTCTCCCTCAGCAGGGACCCTCTCTTATGTTCTCAGCACCCTCCACTTAACCCTCTAACCATATCGATAACACTTGAATATTTTCCTTTATTCCCTATTACTCTGTAAGGTCTTGAGAACAGGAACCCTTTCCATTTTATTTTCATTGTCTGATATATAGTAGTGTTCAATAAATACTTGCTGAAAGACTAAACATGGTTTTGGATATCTTCTGGCATTTTCCTGTCTGTAAAGGTATGCATCTAAATACAATTTTATAAATTGCTATGACCATATATATAGATATATATACATACTGGAAAATGCCTTTAACACTCAATAATTTTTCACTTAAGGGCTTTTAAATGGTATTCTACTATAGAGATGTATTATAACTTGTTTAATTCTCCTCAGGTAGGCATTTAGGCATTCAATTCTTTAGTTAAAAACATAGTGAACTTCCCTATTCATATATCTTTGTCCACTTACTTGACCATCTCATTAGGATGAATCTTAGAAATGAAGTTACTTAGTCAACATTCTGCCATCTGTTACCTGATTGCCTTCTAGAAAGGCTTTACTGGTTTACACTTCCACCAATAGTTTGAGTACCTATTTCCCTTACACTGGGTGTAATTGATCTTTAAAATTTTCATAAAACTTATATGGGAAAATGATATCTCATTTAATTGGCTACATGGTTATAAGTTAGATTGAATATAATTTCAGAGATTTATTTATCAGCCACTGTATTTATTTTATGTTGCCCCATCATGTCTTTGACTCCTCCATCTTTTTCTTCCTGATATACAAGTGCTTTTATTATATTTATTGAGACCTGCCTTGTTACCTAACAAGTGGTCTGTCCTGGAGAAAGATCCATGAGCACTTGAGAATAATGTATAATCTGATGATTTGGGATGTAACATTCTGTATATGTCTGTTAGGTCTAGCTTGTTTATCATATTGTTCAATTTCTCTGTTTCCTTGTTGATCTTCTGTCTAGTTCTATCTAATGATGTGAGTGGTGTTTTAAAGTCTCAAATTATTATTATAGAGATTCCTATTTCTCCCTTCAGCTTTGCCAGAGTTTGCCTCATGTATTTTGAGACGTCCTATTTAGGTACATAGATATTTATGACTGTTATTTCTTCCTGGTGAATTGTCCTTTTTATTAATATAAAATGACCTTCTACATCTCATAACTTTTTTGCATTTAAGGTCTGTTTTGCAGAGCCAGTGTAGCTCAGTGGTTGAGCACCTGCTTCACATGTATGAGGTCCTGGGTTCAATCCCTGGTACCTCCTAAAAATGAGTGTATGAGTGAATGAATGAATGTCTGTTTTGTCCAATATTAGTATAGCTACCCCTGTCCTTTTTTGGTTACTATTTGCATGGAGTATCTTTTTCCAACCTTTTACTTTCAGTTGGTTTGCATATCTGGGTCTAAGGTGACTCTCTTTTAGGTAGCATATGGATGGCTCATGTTTTTTTATCCATTCTATCAGCCTCTATCTTTTGATTGGAGAGTTAATCCATTCACATTCAATGATATTACTGTAAATGCTCTATTTACTTCCACCATTTGATTCTTTGGTTTTCATATGTCATATATTATTTTTGTCAATATTTTTACTCTTTTGGTTATCCTTTATGCTAATTTTGCCTTCTATACTCTCCTCCAAGCCTCTCTCTCCTGTCTTTTTCTTTCAGGCTGTAAGTCTCCCTTTAATATTTCCTGCAAAGTTGGGTTCTTTTTTAAGAACTCTCTTAATTTCTGTTTATTTGTGAATATTTTATACTTACCTTCATATTTGAAGGACAATCATGCCGGATGAATTATTCTCAGCTGGCAATTTTTCTCTTTCAGTATCCTAATTATATCACACCACTATTTTCTCATCTCCATGGTTTCTGATGAGACATTCACACTAAGTCTTACTGGGCATCTCTTATATCTGATGGTTTACTTTTTCCTTGCTACTCTCAGAATTTTCTCTTTATCTTTGATGTTTGGCATTCTGAGTAGTATGTGTCTTGGAGTAGGTTTATTCAGATTTATTCTGATTGGGTACACTGAGCTTCTTGGACAGGTAAATGCATTTCTTTCTTGAGAGTTAGGAAGTTTTCAGTAATTATTTCCTCGAAAGCTCTTTCTGCCCCTTTTTGCTTCTCTTCTTATGGAACTCCCATGACACCTATGTCCTTGCATTAGGTGTTATTCAACATCTTGAGTCCCTGAGCAATTCTTTTTCCATTCTTTCCTCTCTCAGTACTTTCCTCTCATCAATTTCTTCTACTCTGTCTTCTGTATCACTTATTCTTTCTTCTGTCATTTCAAGTCTTCTGTTGTATTCATCTAAGGTGTTTTTTATCTCGCCTTTTGTGTCTCTCATTCTCATGGGCTCTGTTATTTTTCTTTTCAGGTTTTCAAATTCTTCTTTGTGCTTGCTCAGTGTATTCTTTTTTTTTTCTTTAAGATTTATTTTATCTATTTCTCTCCACCCCCTTGTTGTTTGCATTCATTGTGTGTGTTTATTGTGTGCTGGTTGTCTTGTTTTGGGAGGCACTGGGAAATGAACCTGGGACTCCCATGGGGGAGAGTGATGCCTAATAGCCTGAGCCACCTCTGCTCCCTGCTTTGTTCCATCTGTCATTGTATTTCCTTGTTGTATCTCTTGATTGCATCATCTTTCTGCATCAGCTCGCCATGCCAGCCCATTGCGTCAGCTCAACATCTAACACATCTTCTCCAGGAAGCACCAGAAACTGAAACTGAATCTCCCATGGGGGCAGGAGCTCAGTTGTCTGAGCCATATCTGCTTCCCTCAGTGTTTTAATGTCCTTTATCTCTTTTAGCCATATTGTCTTTTTTTAAAAGATTTATTTTTATTTATTTATTTCTCTCCACCCTGTTGTTTTTCACTTGCTCTGTCTGTTCATCTTCCTTGTTTCTTTAGGAGGTACCGGGAGCTGAGCCCAGGACCTTTGATGTGGGAGGGCGGTGCCTAATCACTTGAAACACTTCCACTTCCTGCTTTGTTGTGTCTCTCATGTTTTTCCTCCTTGCATCTCTTATTGCATCATCTTGTTGTGCCAGCTTGCCATGCTTGCCCACTGAGTCAGTTTGCTGTCTTCTTTAGGAGGCACTGGGAACCTCTGATTCCTGCTTTGTTGTGTCTCTCATTATGTTTTTTCCTCTTGTGTCTCTTGTTGTGTCAACCTGCCATGCCCTATCCATCTCTCCAGCTTGCTGTTTTCTTTAGGAGGCATCTGGATCCAAACCAGCGACCTCACATGTGGTAGGTGGGAGCCCAATAACCTGAGCCACATCTACTTCCTCATGTTGTCTTTCAAATGATAATTTTGAGTTTGGAAATATGTATGAAACTTGTTGATTAGTTATCTCAAATTCTGCGTCTTATCTGGGGCTTTGATATATTCCTTTGCATGTGCGTGGCCCATTTTTTCCCATTTTCTTAGTATGGCTTGTCATTTTTTACTGATGTCTGATTATGATGGTTGGTGAGCTTATCTTTCTCAATTTCTCTCTCCTTCATAGGGATTTAGTGGCAGGAAGCTGTGGGTTACTGCCATTCTTTGATTCTTGGTTTGACCTGGGTCTTTAGGATTGTCCCTGTTAGTTGCTCAAATTTGGGCCTAGTAAGGATTGCAGACCCTCTTCCAAGGGCCTTGGGAAGGGAGGCTGTAAAGGCCAGAAAAACCTTCTCTTATTTACTTTTAATGACCTCATGTGCATGTCCTTGTTCCGACAGCAGATGGTGTTCTTTGGTAGCCCTCAGTTCAAAGCCTGGTCAGAGTGTGTTCCCTGCAACACCCACAGCAAAATGTGGCAAAAGATCCTGCCTGGAGGCTATTCAGAGCCTTTCAATTCTCACTTTATCAGAGGCAGCTCTCCAACCTTTCCTGGCAGCCCTCTCCCTTTTCACAGGTAGGAAGTAATTCCACTCTCCTCTGCATCCTCAACAACCAGTTCTGGACAGTAGGGAGAGAGATTGAAAGGATCACAGCTCCCAAGGCAAACAATGGCATGGTCCCACCTAGCCTAGAAGTGCTCATGGGACACAGCAGACCAAATTTGTTGACCAAAAGCTAAATCAGCCTTAAGCTGCATCCCTTTCTCCTGTTTCCTGGGGAGATGGATCCCTGTGGTCCCCTCTATCTTAGTAACTAGCCCAAGGCTGGGGAATTAAAAATTGTCTGCTTACAGGGTAGGGGAAGAGCACCGGCAGCTATAGCTGTAGCTTCTACTCATGGTATTAACGCTGATTCCCATCCCCACCCCCTACTCTGTGCCCCTCTCTCTTCTGTGTGGTGTCCAGATTTCCCCTGGTGTCCTAAACCCTAGAACTTTTTTTTTTCAGGCTGTTTATGCCTGTCCTCTAGCTATTTTTCTGAGAGAGAAGGGAGTCCTGTCTATTTCTAATCTACCATCTTCCCAGAAGTCCCAGGTGCTTTATTAAACATATGTGTTTCAGATATTCTATTTTTGGATATATTTATTTGAATTTATGATTTTTATTGAAATAACAAGTGTATGTAGCAACAAATAGATGAGTTTATAAGAGAAATATGCAATTTCCTCCCTTAATTCTCCCCACCTCCCACAGAAATTTCTTTTGTTTGTTTTTAGTTTTTCTGGTGATTACCTTCATAATTAAAAACAATAAAATTTAAACACACCACTCACATCATTAGTTAGAACAACTGGATAGAAGATCAACAAGGAAACAAAGAACTTAAACAATGTGATAAATGAGCTAGACCAAAACACATCTACAGAATGTTGCATCCCAAATCAGCAGGTTATATGTTCTTCTCAAGTGCTCACGGATATTTTTCCAGGATAGACCACATGTTAGGTCACAAGACAGGTCTCAATAAGTATAAAAAAAGATTGAAATTATACAAAGCACCTTCTCAAATTATAATGGGATAAAACTAGAAATCAATAATATATGGGAAAGGTAAAAATTTGCAAATGTATAGAGGCTGAACAGCACAATCCTAAAAAACCAGTGGGTCCAAGAAGAAATTGTAAGTGAAATTAGTAAATATATGGAGACAAATGAAAATGAGAACATAGCATATCAAAATTTACAGGAACAGTGAACAGTGTTGAGAGAAATTTAAAGCTCTAAATGCCTATATTAAAAAAGGAATAAAAGCTAAAATCAAAGATCTAACTAAACAACTGGAGAAACTAGAAAAAGAACAGCAAACTATTCCCAAAGCAAGTAGAAGGAAAGATATATTACAGCAGAAATAAATGAAATTGAGAACAACAATAGAGAAAATCATCAAAATCAAGAGCTGGTTCTTTGAGAAGATCAATAAAATTGACAAACACTTAGCTAGACTAACAAAGAAGATGCAAATAAATAAAATCAGAAATGAAAGGGGGGAAGTTATGACTGACCCCACAGAAATAAAAAGAACCATAGAGGACATTATGAGAAATTGTATGCCAACACACCAGACAACCAGAAGAAATGGACAAATTCCTAGAAATACACAAATAACCTACACTAACACTATAATAAATACAACAACTCAACAAACCAATCACATTTAAAGGGACTGAATCAGTCATCAAAAATCTTCCAACAGAGAAAAGTCCAGGATGAGATGTTTTCACAGGTGAATTCTACCAAGCATTTTGAGAAGAATTAGTACCAATCCTGTTTAAACTTTTCTAAAAAAATTGAAGAGGAAGGAAAATTACCCAATGTATTTTATTTTATTTTAAAGATTTATTTATTTATTTTTCTCTCCCCTTCCCTGCCCCCCCCAGTTGTCTGCTCTCTGTGTCCATTCACTGTGTGTTCTTCTGTGTCCACTTGTATTCTTGTCAGCAGCACCGGGAATCTGTGTCTCTTTCTGTTGCATCATCTTGCTGTGTCAGCACATCAGCACTGCGTGTGGGCCAGCTCATCACATGGGTCAGGAGGCCCTGGGTTTGAACCTGGGACCTTCCATGTGGTAGGCAGATGCCCTATCCATTGGGCTAAATCTGCTTCCCCCAGTGTATGTTATGAATCCAATGTCATCTGAATACCAAAGCCAGATAAAGATACTACAAGGAAAGAAAATTTCAGACCAATCTCTCTAATGAACGTAAATGTAAAAATTGTCAACAAAATACTTGCAAATAAAATCCAAAATCATATCAAAAGAATTATACACCACCACCAAGTGGGATTTATTCCTGGTACGCAAGAATGGTTTAATTTAAAAAAATAAATTGATGTATTACAGCACATTAACAAAATGGGAAATAAAACACATAATCATTTTGATCTATGCAGACAAAGCATTTGACAAAATACAGTACACTTTCTTGATAAAAACACTTTGAAAGATAGTGTTATAAGGAAAGTGATAGAAGGATAATGATAGAAGGAAAATTCCTCAATATGATAAAGGCATATATGAAAAACCCACAGCCAACATCATACTCAATGGAGAAAAGTTGAAAGCTTTCCCTCTAAGATCGGGAACAAGACAAGAATGCCCACTGACGCCACTGTTATTCGACATTGTGCTGGAAATTCTAGTTAGAGCAATTAGAAAAGAAAAAAAAAAAGGAGACTTCCAAATGGGAAAAGAGGAAGTAAAACTCTGTTCATAGAGACATGATCTTATATTTAGAAAATTCTGAAATGTCTATGACAGAGCTACTTTAATAAACAAGTTGAACAAAGTGGCAGGATACAAGATCAACACACAAAAATCAATATTTCTGTACACTAGTGCTGGACAATCTGAGGAGGAAATCTGGGAAAAAATTACATTTACAATAGCAACAAAAAGACTCAAATACCTAGGAATTAATTTAACCCATATAGGAATGGGAAGTACCAGACCTATATGCAGAAAACTATAAAACAATGCTAAAAGAAATCAATGAAGATCTAAACAAATGGAAAGACATTCTGTGTTCATGGAATGGAAGACTATCTTGAAGATGTCAACCCTACCCAAACTGATTTATAGATTCAGTGTAACACCAATCAAAGTTTGCCTACCTAACAGAAAAGACAATTACTAGATTTATTAGGAAGGGAAAGTGCACCTGAATAGCCAAAAGAATTCTATGAAAGAAAACTGACATGGGGAGAATTTCACTGCCTGACTTTGAGACATACAAAGATACAGTGGTCAAAACAGCATGGTACTGGCATAAAAATAGACACATTGATCAGTGGAATAGAATTGAAAGTACAGAAATAAACCCTCACCTCTACATCAAACTGTTTCATAAAGATCCATGATATATAAAGAGATGCTACAACTCAACAATAAAAAGAAAAACGACCCAATTAAAAATGGGCAAAAGATTTGAATAGACATTTGTCCAAAGAAGAAATACTAATGACAAAAATACACATGAAAAAAAATGTTCAATATTATTAGCTATTAGGGAAACAGAAATCAAAGCTACAATGAGATATCATTTTCCACTTATTAGAATGGCCACTATTTTTTTTTTAAGATTTTAAATTTCTCTTCCCTCTCCCCTGCCCCCATTGTCTGCTAACTGTTTCCATTTGCTGTGTGTTCTTCTGTGACCACTTGCATTCTTGTCAGGCAGCACCAGGAATCTGTGTCTCTTTTTTTTTTTTTTGCGTCATCTTGCTGCATCAGTTTTCTGTGTATGTGGCACCACTCCTGGGAGGGTTGCATTTTTTTAAATGTGCAGGGCGGCTCTCCTTGCGGGGCGCACTCCTTGCACATGGAGCACCCCTATGTGGGGGACAACCTTACGTGGCATGGTACTCCTTGTGCATGGGCCAGCTCACCACATGGGCCAGGAGACCCTGGGTACCGAACCCTGGACCTCCTATTTGGTAGGTGGATGCTCTATTAGTTGAGCCACATCTACTTCCCAGAATGGCCACTATTAAAAAGACAGTGAACCAGAAGTATTGGAGCAGATGTAGAGAGATAGGACTGCTTATTCACTGTTGGTGAGAATGTATAATGGTATAGCCAGTTGTGGAGGACTGTTTGACAGTCCTTAAATAATTTGAATACAGATTTGCCACATGACCTTGCAATACCACTACTGGGTATATACCCAGAAGTTTTTTGTTTATTGTTTATAAATTTTATTTTAATATAAACATAGCTTATTTAAAGTATATTTAAATTTTATAATTAAGAGTGTCAAAGAAAACAGAATCTCTAATAATAATCAATATAATGGGTTTCTTGATAGAGAAACTGCTCAAGCAGGGAGACCTCCCATTGAAGTAGAAGTCCCAAAAGAGTTAGTGAGTTAAATAAGCTTATAAAGACTGTTAGAGGATTTCCAAAGGGGGAAATTATAATAATTGGCCTTATTATAAAAGAGTCTTATAAAGCAAGAATGATCATAGATTGGTTATTATAATATATTTGTCTATTTCTGATAGGCTATTTCTGTTGGCTATATTTTCCAATTGCTGCTTAAATTGCAATGTTTGCAAGAGACATTCCATTTTTTTTTAGAAAACCCCACGACAAAAAACAAAAATTGATAATGCATTTTTGTTTTTATTTATTTTTAATATACTTTTATTACAGAGGTTGTGAATTTACAAGACAATCATGAACATGTGTGAAATTCCTATACAATACACCATTCACCTATGCACCACACCATTGTGGACTATTTGTTATAGATTGTAAGATAATATCAGACTTTCCACTAACTATGGTCCATAGAGTACATTTGGCATATTTTTTCCATACCCCCTATTATCAACACAGTGCATCTTCGGCATTGATGCAAGAATATTACAGTTTTGCTGTTAAATAGTCCATAGGTTACATTAATTATATTTTCCCCATGCTTCTCCACATTCTCATAACCCTGCAATAGTGACATATCCATTCTCATTCACAGAAGGACATTCTTGCCTTTGTACTATTAACCACATTTCTTATCCACCTCTTCGTCCACTGTGTTATTGAGTCCCTAGATTATTCTCTAGCTTTCTTTCAACTGACATTTCCATCCGTAGACAAGTCTTTTCAGCCACGATTCCATTTATAAACCAGCTGCTACTCACTATAATGTGTTACCATCAACTCTATCCATTTCCACACTCTTACAGTCAAGTTAATTAAAACCTCTACATCATTAAGCATCAGCACTCCTGAACAGTCCTCCTCTTTTCTCCTAATAACCTATACTCAAGGTTTTAGTCTATGCATTTATTCTTCACCATTAGTTCATATTAGTGAGGCCACGCAATATTTGTCCTTTTGTGTCTGGCTTATTTCACTTAGCATAATGTCTTCAAGATTCATCCACATTGTCATATGTGTCCCAATTTCATTTTTATTACTGCGGCATAGAATTCCATTGTATGTATATACCACATTTTGTTTATCCATTCATTGGTTGATGGATACTTGGTCTGTTTCCATTTTTTTGGCAATTGTGAATAACGCTGCCATGAACAGACATGCAGATGTCTGTTCATATCACCGTTTTCAGTTCTTCTGGATATAATCCTAGAAGAGGAATTGCTAGATCATATGGCAGTTCTATACTTAGGTTCCTGAGGAACCATCAAACTGTCTTCCACAGAGGCTGTACCATTTTACAAACCCATTGTTTTCGTCAGCCAAAGTGGTGCTGATGCGAAATAACAGAAATTGGTTAGTTTTTATAAAGGTTATTTATTTGGGGTAGAAGCTTACAGTAATCAGGCCATAAAGCATAAGTTATTTTCAAGCATTAGTTACTAACAAGTCTTTTGCCACTTGTTAGAGCAAGATGGCTGCTGACATCTGTGAGGGTTCAGACTTCCTGGGTTCCTCTCTTCCCAGGGTTCATTTCTCAGCTCCTGTTTTCTCCACAAGCTCAGCTGTAGACCATGAGGCTCTCTAGGCTTTGCCTTTCCACAAGGCCAACTATAGACTATTAGGTTCGTTTCTTTTCCTGGGCCTTCTCTCTTTCCTCATAACCAGGTTCTCCTGTGTGCTGATTTCCCAGGGCTCCAGCTCAAGACTCCAGCATCAAAACTCCAACATCAAAGCTCCAACTCTGTCTTTTGCCATGTTTTTTATCTGCAAGTCCCTACTCACCAAGGGGTGGGGACTTAACACCCTACTGTATGGCCCAATCAAAGCCCTAATCATAATTTAATCATACCCAGGTATAGACCAGTTTACAAACATAACCCAATATATATTTTTTAAAGATTTTATTTATTTATTTCTGCCCCCTCCTTCCATTGTCTGCTTTCTGTATCCTTTTGCTGTGTGTTCTTCTATATCTGCTTGTATTCTCATTAGGTGGCTCCAGGAACCAATCCTGGGACCTTCCAGAGTGGGAGAGAGGCAATCATTCTCTTGTGCCATCTTAGCAACCTGGTCTGCTGTGTTTCTTATTATCTCTCCTCTGTGTTTCTTTTTGCTGCATCATCTTGCTATGCCAGCTCCCTGTGCAGGTCAGCACTCTGTGTGGGCCAGCACTCCACACGGGCCAACTTGACACACGGGCCAGCTTCCCTTCACCAGGAGGCCATAGGTATCAAACCCTGGACCTCCTATATGGTAGATGGGAGCCCAATTGCTTGAGTGACAACTTCTTCCCCCAATATCTAATTTTGGAATTCATGAACCATATCAAACTATTACACCCACTAACAGTGAAGGAGTGTTTCTATTTCTCCACATCCTCTCCAGGACTTACTGTTTTCTGCTTTTTTTTTTTTTTTTTTTTAATAATGGCTATTCTATGTGGTGTGAGATGATATCTCATTGTCGTTTTGATGTGCATTTCCCTAATAGCTAGTGATAATGAACATTTTTTCATGTGCTTTTTGGACATTTGTATTTCCTCTTTGGAGTAATGTCTAAGTCTTTAGTCCATTTTTAAATTGGAATGTTTGCTCTTTTGTTGTTGAATTATAGGATCTCTTTATATATAATGGAAATAAACCTTTATCAGATATGTGGTTTCCAAATATTTTCTCCCATTGAGTGGTCTGCCTTTTCACCTTTTTGACAAAGTCCTTTGAATCACAAAGGTGTTTAAGTTTGAGGAGGTCCCGTTTATCTGTGTTTTCTTTTGTTGCTCATGCTTTTGGTGTAAGGTTTAAAAATGCACCTTTTTAAACATCTTCAAGATGTTTTCCTACATTTTCTTCTAGAAGCTTTATGGTTCTCTCTTTTATATTTAGGTCCTTGATCCATTTTGAGTTAATTTTTGTGTAGGATGTGGGTATCCAGTTCTTCCAGCACCATTTGTTGAATAGACTCTTCTGACCAGCTGGGTGGATTTGACAAGCTTGTCGAGAATCACTTGACCATAGCTGTGAGGGTCTATTTCTGAACCATCAAATTGTTTCCATTGGTCAATGTGTCTGTCTTTATGCCAGTACTCTTTTTACTGCTGTAGCTGGGTAATGTGATTTAAAGTCCAGAAATGAGAGCCCTCCAGCTTCACTTTCCTTTTTAAGATGTTTCTGGCTATCTGGGGCCCCTCACCCTTCCAAATAAATTTGATAATTGTGTTTTCCATTTCTTTAAAAAATGCTACTAGAATTTTTATCAGATTGCATTGAATCTGTATTTAGTCTTCCAATCTATTATCATGGAATGTTCTTCCAATTATTTAGGTATTCTTTATCTCTTTTAGAAATGCATTATAGTTTTCTGAATATAAGTACTTAACATCCTTGGTTAAGTTTAATGATTTTTTTAGTTACTATTGTAAGTGGAATTTTTTCCTGACTTCCTTCTCATATTGCACATTACTAGTGTATTTAAAAAACCACTGATTTTTGTGTATCAATCTTGTATCCTGACACTCTACTGAAATTGTTTATTAGCTCTAGAAGCATTGTTGTAGATTTTTCATGACTTTCTTTATATAGGATCATATCATCTGCAAATAGTGAAAGTTTGACTTCTTTCTTATCAATTTGGATGTCTTTTATTTCTTTTTCTTGCCTGATTTTTCTAGCTAGAACACTTAGCACTATATTGAACAAATTGGTGACAGTGGGCATCCTTGTCTTGTCCTTGATCTCATTGGGAAAGCTTTCAGGCTTTCACTACTGAGTATTGTGTCAGCTGTGGGTTTTTCATATATGGCCTTTATCATATTGAGAAAGTTTCCTTCAATGCCTATCTTTTGTATGATTTTTATCAAGAAAGGATGCTGTATTTTGTCAAATGCCTTTTATGTGTCAAGTGATAGGATCATGTGATTTTTTTTCTTTGATTTATTAATGTGGTATATTATGCTAATTGATTTTCTTGTATGGAAGCACCATTGCATGCCTTGTATAAAATCCACTTGATCATGATGAATAATTCTTCTAATGTGTTGTTGGATTTGATTAGCAAGTATTTTGCTGAGGATTTTTACATCAGTATTTATTAGGGAAATGGGTCTGTAATTTTCTTTTTTCATAATATCTTTATCTGCCTTTGGTATTAGGGTGATACTGGCTTTCCAGAATGAGATTGGTAGCATTCCTTCTTGTTCAATTTTTTGAAAGAGGTTGAGTAAGATTGGTATTAGATCTTCTTTGAATGCTCAGTAGAATTCACCTGTGAAATCATCTGGTCCTGGGCTTTTCATTTTGGGGAGTTATTTGAAGACTGCTTTAGTTCCTTAACTTGTGATTGGTTTGTTGAGGTTCTTCAAGGGTCACTGTAGGTTGTTAAAATGGTTCCTAGGAATTTTTCCATTTTGCCTACAATGTCTAGTTTGTTGGTGTACAGTTGTTAATAGTATTTTCTTATGATCTTGTAGCAGTTTTATATAGTTATGAATTCCAAAAATAGATATTGGATTATGTTTGTAAACTGGTCTGTCTGAAGTTTCACATTTACTTAATTTATGATTAGTGCTTTGATTGGGGCATGTCAGTAGGGCATTGAGTCCCCACCCACTAAGGGGTGGAGACTCACAGATAAAAGACATGTCAAAGGACAGAGTTGGAGCTTCGATGTTGGGGTTTTGATGCTGGAGTTTTGAGTTGGGGCCCAGGAAGCAAACACACAGGAGAAGAACACAGAGGAATAGAGACAGCTCCTTAGATATGGCAGAATCCCCAGGCAGAGAGACAGAGCTGTTCACCTGATAGTCTACAGCTGGCCTTGTGGAGCGAGGCAAAGTCTAGAAAGCCTCATAATCTACAGCAGACCTTGTGGAGAAAACAGAGGGGCTTGGTTGTGAGGAAAGAGAAATGAACGCTGGGAAGAGAGGAACCCTGGCAGATGTCGGCAGCCATCTTGCTCCAACACATGGTGAAAGACTTTGGCGAGAGAAGTAATTTATACTTTATGGCCTGGTAATTGTAAGCATCTACCCTAAGTAAATTCCCTTTATAAAAACCAACTGATTTCTTGTATTTTGCATCAGCACCCCTTTGGTTAACTAATACAGATCTCTTTTATTTCTGTGGTTCAATAGTAATGTCCCTATTTTAATTTTTTTCTTTATTTATTTGCATCTTCTCTCTTTTCTTCTTAGTCTGCCTAAGGGTTTGTTGATTTTGTTAATCTTCTCAAAGAACCAACTTTTGGTTTTGTTAATTTTCTCTATTCTTTTTTTGCTCTCAATTTCATTTATTTCTGCTCTGATGTTTGTTATTTCATTCCTTTTACTTGCTTTGGGAATAGTTTGCTGTCCTTTTTCTAATTCCTCCACTTCTGTAATTAGGTCATTGATTTTAGCTCTTCTTTTTTAATGTTAGCATTGAGGACTATAAATTTCCCTCTCAGCACCGCCTTCACTGCATCCTATAGGATCTGGTATATTGTGTTCTCATTTTCATTCATCTCAAGATATTTGTTGATTTCTCTTGCAATTTCTTCTTTGATCACTTAAGAGTGTATTATTTAATATTCATAAAAAATGTGAATTTTCCTCTTGTTTTTTAATTTTTAAAAATTTTTATTTATTTTTCTCCCCTTTCCCCCCTCCCCAGTTGTCTGCTCTCTGTGTCCATTTGCTGTGTGTTCTTCTGTGACCACTTCTATCCTTATCAGCAGCACTGGGAATCTGTTTCTTTTTGTTGCGTCATCTTGTTGTGTCAGGTCTCCATGTGTGCGGTGCCATTCTTGGGCAGGCTGTACTTTCTTTTGCTCTGGGTGGCTCTCTTTATGGGGCACACTCCTTGCATGTGGGGCTCCCCTACTTGGGAGACACCTCTGCATGGCATGGCACTTCTTGTGGGCATCAGCACTGCAAATGGGCCAGCTCTACACGGGCAAGGAGGCCCAGGGTTTGAATTGCAAACCTCCCATGTGGTAGGCGGGTGCCCTATCTATTGGGCCAAGTCCACTTCCCTTCTGCCTCTTGTTGATTTCCAACTTTATTCCATTATGGTCAGAGAAAGTGCTTTGTATAAATTTGATCTTGTTAAATTTATCAGTATCTGCTTTGTGACTCAACATATCGTCTATCTTGGAGAAAGATCCATGAGCACTTGAGAAGAATGTATATCCTGCTCTCAGAATTCTCTCTTGTCTTTTGCATTTGACATTTTGATTAGTATGTTTCTCTGAGTGCTCTGTTCATATTTATTCAGAATGGGGTATGTTGTGCTTCTTGGATATGGATATCTATTTTTTCAATAGGGTTGGGAAATTTTTTACCATTATTTCTTCAAATATTCCTTCTGCTCCCTTTCCCTTCTCTTCTCTTCTAGGACACCCATGACACATATGTTTGCATGTCTATGGTCATCATTTAGTTCCCTAAGATCATTTTCAATTTTTTCCATTCTTCATCTATTCTTTTGTATGTTCACTTTTGGAGGCCATGTCTTCAAGCTTACTGATCCTTTCTTCTCCCTCCTCAAATCTGCTGTCACATGCTTCCAGTTCTAAAAATTTCATTTATTCTGCCTTTCATTCCCATAGATCTATTTTTCTATATATGCTTTCAAATACATCTTTGTGTTCACCCAGTATCCTCTTAATATTCTTAATCTCTTTAGCTGTCTCATTGATTTTATTAAGGATTTTTTCTGGAACATCTACGATTATTTGCTTCAACTTCTTTATGTCATCTGGAGGCTTATCTTATTCCTTTGATTGGGCCATATCTTCCTGTTTTTTGGTATGGATTGTAATTTTTTGTTGGTGTCTTGGCATCTGGATTACTAGATGTATTTATTCTGGGTGCAGTTTCTATCTTTAGTTTAGGATTTTCTTGCCTTTTCTCCCTTGCTGATTGTGTAGTAGGAACCAAGGATGTAGTTGTTATTGTAAGTTGTGGAGGCTGAAGCTGCCTGTGTTGCCCCAGGAACTGATGAAGCTTCTGCCACCTTTCTCCTATGTCAGGGGTAGGGACAGAGCTGCAGCCATGTGTGATAATCCAAGTTGTGCAGGCCAAGACTATCTGTAGTTGCCTGGAGAGACTGGTGAAGCTTCACACCTCTTCTTCCTCTGCCTGGGGTGGGTATGGAGCTGCAGGTGCAGGCAGTAATCTATGCCATGTGAGTCCAAAATGAGCACAGTTACCCAGGTAGATTGACATAGCACCAGTCTCCCTCCTCCCTGCCAAGGGTGGGGATGGATTCTCTGGAGTGCCCAACAATCTAATCATGTGGGCGCAAAGCACCTGCAGTTGCCCAGAGAGGCCATGGGAACACAGCTTCTTTCTTAACCTATTGGAGCACAGGAATGGAGCTCCAGGTGTCCGACTATTTAGTCTGTGCTGGCCAAAAGCACCGGCAGTTGCCTGGAGAGGCTGGTACACGTTCCCCCAGCTTCTTCCCTGTGGAAGGTGGGCTGAGGCCTAGACTAGAACTGCAATCCAATCTGGGTAGAAAGAAGCCAGTCCCTACCATCACTGTGATTTTCAATTATCTGCACTTCCCCTCATGCTGGTGGCAGAGTCAAAATGGTGACTACTGGCCTCTTTCGGACTTGGACAGTTCTTCTTTGAATTATACTTTAGCCAGCTGAATTTACTAATCAGTAACTGAAATCAATGCCCAACCATCTCTTCCTCCCCCATTTTTGGGAAATGAAACTTCCAACTCCAGCCATGGAATAGCTCCCAAGACAGCTTGTGCTGCCAGTGGAGCATGGACACCAGCTTCCATGGTGTGAAGTGCTTTGCTCATACATCTTCACAGCAGATGGGTTATCTCCTCCTTCCATTCTTTTAAGGATGTTGCAGGATGTTCTTCTTCTCTCCTGGGCCCCCAAACAGGTGCTTTAGATAGCTCTGTTCAGATTACTAACTGCCCTATAGGAAAAGCTGACTCTTGGGACACCTTACTCAGCTACCATCTTAGAAAGTCCCACTTTTATTTTTGTTATTTTTAAAAAGATTTATTTCTCCCTCTTCCCCATTGTTTGTGCTTGCTGTCTGCATCTGCTCATCATCTTTTAAGAGGCACCAGGTACTGAACGTGGATACTCCCATGTGGGAGGGAGGTGCTCAATCACTTGAGAAACATCTGTTCCCTGCTTGTTATATCTCTCTTTGTGTCTCCTCATTGCATCAGCTCATTGCATCAGGTTGCCGTACCAGCCCATTGTGTCAGCTCACTGTCTTGCTCATCTTCTTTAGGAGGCACTGGGAACTGAGTCCCTGGACCTCCCATGTGGGAAGCAGGAGCCATATCTGCTCCCCCACTTTTATTTTTAACTCTTTAGAAAGTCCCTGTTACTTCTCAGAAAAAGGGTTGCTCCCAGCAATGCCAATGTAGACAGCTAATGTTTTTCACTTAACAGTATCTTTGACCCATTTAAGTTAATTTTGTAAGTGATGTGAGGTAGGGATCTGAATTCATTCTTCGAACCCTTGATTGTTTAAGCCCCTATTTGGGGGCCCCAGGAGACCAGAAGAGCATCCTGCAACATCCTTGAAAGAATGGAAGAGAGTCTTTCTCACCAAATTCATGTATTGTTTATCCTGGCTTGAAGCAAGATGGCCACCAATTTCTGCCAAGGTCAAACCTGTCATAGGGCTTATCTCTTACTGACTTCTCCCAGTCTTGGTGACTCAGCTCTTTAAACCTCTTAGGGGCTTCTGTTTTCCTACCATCCTCTCTTTTACATTGCAGAATCAAATATGGTGGCTCCCTTTTCCTCTCTCTGTATCTCTGTTTTTACCAGACCCAGCAAGAGGGTGGAGAATCAACATGAATCATGCCCCACTGAGATAGTCCAATCAAAAACCCAGAATGATCTTATCAAGTAATCTAATCAAAGGTCCCATAACCAAATTTAGTGCAGCCAAAAAGTATCACACCCACAAGAATAGATTAGTTTAAAAATATAATCTTTCTCTTTTGGGGATTCTTAAAATGATCTCAAACTGTCACAAGTGGTGACAGTGAGGAGACTTGTCTTGTTCCTGATCTCAGTAGGAAAGCTTTCAGTTTTTCACCATTGAGTACAGTATTAGTCAGCCAATGGAGTGCTGATACAGAATACCAGAAATCTGTTGGCTTTTATAGAGGATATTTATTTGGGGTAGAAACTTACAGTTACTAGGCCATAAAGCATAAGCTACTTCCCTCGCCAAAGTCTGTTGCCAAGTGTTAAGCAAGATAGCTGCCAACATCTGCAGGGGTTCAGGCTTCCTGGGTTCCTCTCTTCTTGAGGATCATTTCTTTCTGTGCTCCACTCTCTCCACAAGGCCAGGCAAATGGCTTATCTCTCTTCCTGAAGCTCTGCTGTGTCTAATGGAACCTTCTCTCCTTCCTCATATATCTGCTTCTCTATGTGTTTACTTCCTGGGACTCCAATGTCAAAACTCTCCCTTCTCTGTGCAGTTTCTCTGTGAGTTCATGCCTGCCAAGGGGGTGGGGACTCAATATCCTACTGACATGGCCCAATCAAAGCCTTAATCATTTAATCAAGTTAAAGTATCCAATGTAATCTAATATGTCCAGAGGAACATACTATGTTACAAACATAATCTAATTTCTATTTTTGGAACTCATATACAATATCAAACTGCTACAAGTACCGGTGTTAGCTGTGAAAGTTTCCTTATATTCCTATCTTTTCAAAGTGTTTTTATCAAGAAAGGATGCTGCATTTTGTCATATGCCTTTTCTGTGTCAATGGAGAGGATTGTGTGATTTTTATTCAATTTATTAATGTGGTTTATTACACCAATTAATTTTCTTGTGTTGAGCCATCCTTGCATAACTGGGGTAAAACCTACTTGATTATGGTGTATATTTCTTTTAATGTGCTTTTTGATTCAGTTTACCTGTATTTCATCAAGTATTTTTGCATCTATAATCATTAGAGAAATTGGTCTGTAATTTTGTTTTTCATAGTATCTTTAGTTTTGGTATTAGGGTGATATGGCTTCATAGAATGAATATGGTAGCATTCTGCCCAGTTCAATTTTTTGAAAGAGGTTGAACAAGACTGGCATTAGATCATCTTTGAATGACTGGTAGAATTCACAGGTGAAGCCATCTGGTCCTGGGCTTTTCATTTTTGGGAGATTTTTGATAATTGACTCAATCTTTTTACTTGTGATTTGTTTGTTGAGATCTTCTATTTCTTCTAGGGTCAGTGTCTTTCTAGGAAATTTTCCATTTTTTCTATGTTTCCTATTAATAGATTTTGGCAAACAGTTGTTCATAGCACACATATGATCTCTCTATTTTTCTGTGAAGTCTGTGGTAATGTCCCCACTCTCCTTTCTGATTTTATTTGTTTACATCTTCTCCCTTTTTTCTTTGCCAATTTAGCTACAGGTTTGTTGATTTTTTTGATATTCTTGAAAAACCAATTTTTGACTCCATTGTGTTTTTTTTGTGGCTGTTGTTCTCAATTTCATTTATTTTTGCTCTGCTCTTTATTCCTTCTTTCCTTCAGTTTGCTGTTCTTTTTGTAGTTCCTCCAAATTTAAGTTACATCTTTAATTTTAGATTTTTTCTTTCTTTTATAATGTAAGTCTTGAGGGCATAAATTTCCCTCTTAGCACTTTGCTCTATTCCATCATTTTTTGTTTGCTTGACCACTGACCTACACCCCATCCACATATCCCATAGGTTTTGATATGTTGTGTTCTCATTTTCATTCATCTCAAGATATTTACTGATTTTTCTTGCCATTTCTTTCTTGACCAGCTTATTTGAGCTTATGCTACTTTCAAATCACTGAGGTTCTTGGACATGTAGAATGTTTTTCATCAAACTTTGGGAGTTTTGGCCATTATTTCTTCAAGTATTCTTTATTTTTTTGTCTTTTTTCATTTTTTTAAATGTTACATTAAAAAAATGTGAGGTCCCTATATACCCCCACCCACCTCACCCCACTGCTCCCCCCATAGCAACATTCTCCTCCATCATCGTGAGACATTCATTGCATTTGGTGAATACATCTCTGAGCATCGCTGCACCTCATGGTCAATGGTCCACATCATAGCCCACACTCTCCACATCATAGCCCACACTCTCCCACATTCCATCCAGTGGACCATGAGAGGAACTACAATGTCTGGTAATTGTCCCTGCAGCACCACCCAGGACAACTCCAAGTCCCGAAAATGCCTCCAGATCTCATCTCCTCCCATTCCCCAAACCTAGCAGCCACCAAGGCCACCCTCTCCACACCAATGCCACACCTTCTTCGATTACCAATCACAATAGTTCATGAACAGAATATCAGTAAGTCCACTCTAATCCATATTCTATTCCTCCATCCTGTGGACCTTGGATTGGTTGTGTTCACTCCACATCTATGTCAAGAGGGGGCTTAGATTCCACATGGATGCTGGATGCAATCCTACTGCTTTCAGTTGTAGGCACTCTTGGCTCCATGGTGTGGTGGTTGACCTTCTTCAACTCCATGTTAGCTGAGTGGGGTAAGTCCAATAAACCAGAGTGTAGAAGCTGAAGTCTATTGAGGCTCAGGGCCTGGCTATCATATGGTCAGTCCAGAGATTCAGATCCCCTGGGTATATATTAAACCCCAGCACCAACTACAATTCTGGTAAGGTAATAGGAAAGGCTTGTGAACAGAGATCACATCTGAGTCCAGCTCCATCACACAAAAACACCAACTCCAAAGAAGGGCCAACTGACATGGCATTGAACTCCATCTGCCATGACCATAAAACCTGTGGGTCTCTTTAGCCCTCAGAAGAACCAATATCTGGGGTTGTATCTACTTTATCTGTCTCTGGGACTCTGCTGAGGTGTGCATAAGGACAACCCCTCTGATAACCTCCCAGCTCTTTTTTAGAGACTCATAGCCATATAACTCATTTGTCCTTTCCATTTCCCCCTTGATTTAGGTCAAAAAGCATTTTTAACTCCTGTTATTATATGTAGACAGAGATATTCTGTTGGTCTGAGTTGAACCTTTTATTCAAGGTCATTTTCTAGTTACATCATCAGCTGGTACTTGGTAGTAATCCCTCGGCACCAGGGAGGCTCATCCCCGGGAGTCATGTCCCACGCTGGGGGGAAGGCAATGAATTTACATGCTGAGTTTGGCTTCGAGACTGGCCACATTTGAGCAACACAGAGGCTCTCAGGAGGTAACTCTTAGGCACACTGCTGCTCTAGGCCTTGTTCTTATTTCAGGTACAGAGGCTCACAAGCATAGTCATTAGTATCAGTGGCTCATTATTGGACCTTCCTTCTTTTTTGGTCTTTGCCATTGCACTTGGGGGATTGTTGCTGTTCCTTTAGGGACTGTGATAAAACTCCCCTGGCTAGGAACTCAGCGCTCCCTCAGTTGTTGTTTTTAATTGTTTCCACTATGAAAATATTCAAACATTTTTATGTACCCTGGATATATGCCCTGTAGAACTCCCTGCCAACCATGTGTCCCCTGTCAATAACATCCCACACCAGTATTCCTCCGCTGCCATTGTTGAACCTCTCTGTGATCCAACACTTCCTGAAAAGTGAAGCCCAATATATTGCCACGTCCCTTAATAGTAAAATGGAATATAGCAATGAGTTTAAAGTTAGATATAGAATATATTTTAATTTGGAAAAATTCTACATCCTATCTTTTTCTTTTCTTTTTTCTAATTATTAAGCTTATCTTCACAAGAGTTTTAGATCACAGTAATTCATATATACAATATATAGTACTCCCACATATCCAACATAAAACCTTTTCCCTTCCACAGCAATAATCTTTTAACATATTCATACCATATTTACTGAAACTGATGTACAGATATTGAGACAATAGCTTTCAAACAAGGTAACATTTGTGTTTACATTGTGGTTTATATTTTAGACTATAAAATTTTCTAAATTTTTAGTTATCTTATGTTTTACATTATGATTTACATTTTAGCCTATCAGCCCCAATATATTTTTGGTGTAATTTTACATGTCTTATATCCATCCTTACATACTCTTGTGAAACACTTCTATTGCCCACACAGTTATATTGGTTCCATCTATTCAATACCTATTTCTCCCTCCCCTTAGGACCCACAGTGACAGTCAATCTTCATTTCTTGAAGAGCCATGTTCCAGAGATACTTGCAACAGTGCTGAGGGCTTGACATGCTCAACTGCCCTAATGCTCTGGGGGCCACCATTTCTCTTGAGAGATATAGATCCCTCTATTTGATGGCATCAGTCCTCCCCAGGATGTGGGTATACCTTCACTCTCATTATATGGGTCTCTACCCAATGATATAACCCACTCTGGCAGAATGAGCATTCACATATTCCCTAGGAGCCTGTCCTGTGTCAGATTATCCCCTTTAAGTATCTTAAACAGGTAACTTTCCTTGTAATATTTTTGAAAAGGTTTTCTCAGCATTATACTCTCAACGAAATACCTGACAATTTCCTACATTCGTATGTTGCCCCACCCTCCCCCCAATTTCTTGGGCAGTATTACCCATCCTCCCATCCCTAGCCCCCCTCAAACCCACAAAGCCCCGCCCAAAGGTAACCCTATGCCCTCATTTTATCCCTTCCTTGTACACATACTTACCTCCTGCTTATCATAGATTTCACCCATGTAGATATCAGCTTACATCCTTCCTCTACTCCCCAATTTCTTGTAAGCCTATTATCCAGTCTCTAGCTCTCTGAGGCAGCCTGGTTTACTTATTTCATATCATTGAGGCCATGTAGTATTTGTCCTTCAATGCCTGGGTTGCATCACTCAACATAAGGTTCTCAAGATTCATCCATGTTATCATGTGTGTTTGTAGTGTATTTGTTCTTAAAGCCAAGTAGTATTCCATTGTATGTATATACCACATTTTATTTATCCATTCATCTGTTGATGGGCATTTGGGTTGATTCCAACTTTTGGCGATAGTGAACAATGCTGCTCTGAACATTGGTGTGCATATATTGGTTTTTGTCCTTGTTTTCAGTTCTGCTGGGTATATACCCAGCAGTGGAATTGCTGGGTCATATGGCATATCTATGGTTAGTTTTTTGAGAAACTGCCAAATTGTCCTCCAGAATAGCTGGATCCTTCTACATTCCCACCAGCAGTGGATGAGTGTTCCCATTCCTCCACAGCACTCCAGCATTTGTAGTCTTCTGTTTTTTTCATAGCTGCCAATCTTATGGGAGTGAGATGGTATCTCATTGTAGTTTTGATTTGCATTTCCCTGATAGCTAGAGATTTGGAGCATTTTTTCATGTGCTTTTTAGCCATTTGTATTTCTTCTTTGGAGAAGTGTCTGTTTAAATCTTTTTCCCATTTTTAAATGGGTTGTTTATCTTTTTATTTTCAAGATATAGGAGTTCTTTATATATGCATGTTATAAGTCTCCTGTCCAATATATGGTTACCAAATATTTTCTCCCATTGTGTAGGCCCCCTTTTTACTTTCTTGACAAACTCCTTTAGGTGCAGAAGACTTTAATTTTGAGGAAGTCCCATTTATCTATTGTTCTTTTGCTGCTCGTGATTTTGGAGTGAAGTTCATGAAGGCATTTCCTATTACAAGGTCTTGTATATGCTTCCCTACACTGCTTTCCAAAGTCTTTATGGTCTTGGCTCTTATATTTAGGTCTTTGATCCATCTTGAGTTGATCTTTGTATAAGGTGTGAGATGGTAATCCTCTTTTATTCTTTTACATATGGATATCCAGTTCTCCAGGCACCATTTGTTGAATAGGCCATTCTTTCCCAATTGAGAGGGTGTGGTGGCTTTATTGAATATTATATGGCTATATATATGAGGATCTATATCAGAACTCTCAAATGGTTCCATTGGTCTGTGTGTCTCTCCTTGTGCCAATACCATGCTGTTTTCACAACTGTAGCTTTGTAGTATGTTTTGAAGTCAGGTAGTGTGATTCCTCCAATTTCATTTTTCTTTTTCAATATGTCTTTGGCTATTTGGGGCCTCTTTCCTTTCCAAATAAATTTCATAGCTAGTTTTTCTAGTTCCTTAAAGAATGCTGTGTTGATTTTTATTGGGATTGCATTGAATGTGTAGATCCATTTTGGTAGGATAGACATCTTAATAATATTTAGTCTTCCTATCCATGAACAGGGAATATTCTTCCATTTATTTAGATCTTCTTTGATTTCCTTGAGCAGTCTTGTGTAGTTCTCTGTGTATAAGTTTTTTACCTCTTTAGTTAAATTTATTCCTAGGTATTTGATTTTTTAATTTACTATTGTAAATGGTATTTGTTTCTTGATTTCCTCCTGAGCTTGCTCATTATTGCTGTACAGAAATGCTACTGATTTTTGCGCATTGATCTTGTAACCTGTGACTGTACTAAACTCATTTTTGAGTTCTAGAAGCTTTGTTGTAGACCTCTCAGGGTTTTCTATGTATAGGATCATGTCATCTGCAAATAATGAAATTTTGACTTCTGCCTTTCCAATTTGAATGCCTTTTATATCTGGTTCTTGCCACAGTGCTCAAGCAAGTACTTCTAAGACAATGTTAAATAGAAGGGGAGAGAGTGGGCATCCTTGTCTTGTTCCTGATCTTAGAGGGAAGGATTTTAGGATTTCACCATTGTAAATGATGTTGGCTGTGGGTTTTTCATATATACTCTTTATCATGTTCAAAGAATTTCCTTGTATTCCAATCTTTTTCAGTGTTTTTATCAAGAAAGGGTGCTGTGTTTTGTCAAATGCTTTTTCTGCATCTATAGATATAATCATGTGATGTTTTTCCTTCAATCTGTTTATATGGTGTATTACATTGATTGATTTTCTTATGTTGAACCATCCTTGCATACCCAGAATGAATCCCACTTGGTCATGGTGAATAATTTGTTTAATGTGTTGTTGAATACGGTTAGCAAGTATTTTGTTGAGGATTTTTGCAACTAGGTTCATTAGAGAAATTGGTCTATAACTTTCCTTTCTTGTCGTGTCTTTGTTTGGCTTTAGTACTAGGGTAATGTTGGCATCATAGAATGAGTTAGGTAATGTTCCTTCTGTTTCAATTCTTTGGAAGAGTTTCAGCAGGATTAGTATTAGTTTGTTCTGGAATGTTTTGTAGAATTCACCTGTGAAGCCGTCTGGCCCTGGGCTCTTCTTAGTTGGGAGGTTTTTAATGACTGATTCTATCTCTTTACTTGTGATTGGTTTGTTGAGATCATCAATTTCTTCTTTCGTCAATATAGGCTGCTTATGTGTTTCTAGGAATTTGTCCATTTCCTCTGAATTGTCATTTTGTTGGAATATAGTTTTTCAAAGTATCCTCTTATGATAGTCTTTATTTCTGTGGGGTCAGTGGTGATATCTCCTTTCTCATCTCTTATTTTGTGTATTTGCATCTTTTCTCTTTTTTCTTTGCTAGTCTCACTAAGGGTTTGTCAATTTTATTGATCTTCTCAAAGAACCAGCTCTTGGTCTTGTTTATCTTTTCAAGTGCTTTCTCATTTTCTATTTCATTTAGTTCTGCTCTTATCTTTGTTCTTTCTTTCTTTCTTCTTCCTGTGGGGTTACTTTGTTGTTTTTTTCACTAATTCCTCCAAATGTGTAGTTAGTTCTTCAATTTTTGCTCTTTCTTCTTTTTTGATATATGAATTTATGGCTATAAATTTCCCTCTCAGTACTGCTTTTGCTGCATCCCATAAGTTTTGGTATGTTGTGTTATCATTATCATTAGTTTCAGGTAGTTATTAATTTCTTTTGAGATTTCCTCTTTGACCCACTGTTTTTCTAAGAGTGTGCTGTTTAATTTCCATATCTTGGTGTGAAATCTGGGCCTCTAGCCCTTGCAGATTTCCAGCTTCACTCCACTGTGATCAGAAATATTATTTTGTATGATTTCAATCTTTTTGAATTCATTAAGCCATTCTTTGTGTCCTAGCATATGCTCTATCTTGGAGAATGATCCATGTGCACTTGAGAAAAATGTATATCCTGCTGTATTTAGGTGTAATGATCTGTATATGTCTATCAGATCCAGCTCCTCTAATATACTGTTCAAATATTTTGTTTCTTTATAGATTCCCTTTTGAGATGTTCTGTCCAGAGTTGAGAGTGGTGTATTAAAATCTCCCACTATAATTGTAGAGGCATCTATTCTTTTACTTAATTTTTTGAGTGTTTGCCTCATGTATTTGGAGGCACCCTTGTTAGGAGTATAAATATTTATGATTGTTCATTCTTCAACCATTCACTTTCAGCCTCCATAAATCCCTGGGTCTAAGATGTGTTTCTTGTAGATAGCATATAGATGGGTCATATTTCCTTATCCAATGTCCCAGTCTGAATCTTTTGGTAGGTGAGTTTAATCCATTGACATTCAGTGTTATTACTTTCAAGGAATTATTTATGTTAGCCATATTTTGATTGGACTTGTGTTTGTCATATTTTGTTTGTTTTTTTCCTTCTCTTTTTGTCTTTTTTGTTGCTCTTACACCCTCCTCCAACTCTGCCTGTCCTGTTTTTTCCTTTCTTCCTGCAGAACTCCCTTTAGTATTTCTTGAAGGGGAGGTTTCTTGTTGGCATACTCTTTCAATTTCTGTTTATCTGTGAATATTTTGAACTTTCCATCATTTTTGAATGCTAGTTTAGCTGGGTAGAGTATTCTTGGTTGGAAATTTTTTTCTTTTAGTACCTAGACTATATCATACCACTGCCTTCTTGCCTCCCTGGTTTCAGATGAGAAATCAGCACTTAATCTTATGGAGCCTCCCTTGTATGTGATGGTTTTCTTTTCTCTTGCTGTTTTTAGTATTTTCTCTTTGTCTTGAGCATTGGATAATTTTACAAGTATATGTCTTGGGGTGGGCCTGTTGGGGTTTATAATGTTTGGGGTGCATTGTGCTTCCTGGACATGTACATCCATCTCTCTCAGATTTAGGAAGTTTTCAGCCATTATTTCCTGCAACACCCCTTCTGTCCCCTTTCCTTTCTCTTCTCCTTCTGGGATACCAAGTATTCTTTCTTTTCCTTTCTCTCTCATGTCTTTGTGACTTGTGATGCATATGTTGGTACACTTGATTGTGCCCCATAGTTCTCCTGTGGTTCTGTTCATTTTCCTTCATTTTTCCCCCTGCTATTCAGATTTGTTTCCATTGATGTATATGCAACCTCACTGTTTCTTTCTTCTGTTTGCCCAAATTTGCCATTGTGCCCATCTTATGACTTTTTCATTTCAATTATTGCCCCTTTCAACTCCAGAAAAACTGTCTGGTTATTTTTATTTTTATTTTTTATTTTTTTTCTCACTTTTTTAAAGATTTATTTTTATTTATTTTTCTCCCCTTCCCCCCCACCCCAGTTGTCTGTTTTCTGTGTCCATTTCCTGTGAGTTCTTGTTTTTGTTCGCTTCTGTTGTTGTCAGTGGCACGGGAATCTATGACTCTTCTTATTGCGACATCTTGCTGCGTCAACTCCCTGTGTGCCTGGTGCCACTCCTGGGCAGGTTGTACTCTCCTTTGCTCTGGGTGGCTCTCCTTACGGGGCTCACCCCTTGCGTGTGGGGCTCCCCTACATGGGGGACACCCTTGCTTGGCAGGGCACTCCTTGCTGCCATCAGCACTGCACATGGGCCAGCTCCACATGGGTCAAGGAGGCCTGGGGTCTGCACTGCAGACCTCCCATGTGGCAGACAGATGCCCTATCCACTGGGCCAAGTCCGCTTCTTTGGTTATTTTTAATTTCTATAAGAGCTCTTTATTGTTGTTCCATGTTTAGTGAAAAATTGTTCTCATACTTTCCTTTATTACTTCAAAAATTATTTCCTATGGCTCTTTAGAAATATTTAAAATATCTTATTTAATGTCCTTGTCTGGTAAGTCCAAAATTTGGACTCTCTCAGAGACAGTTTTTATTGATTGCTTTTCCCCCTTATTTATGGACCACACTTCCCCATTTCATTGCAATTCTCATAATTTTTTTGGTTGAGAACTGGACATTTAAAATAATGTAGCAACTCTGGAAATCACTTTCTCCTACCTTTCCAGGGTTTCTTGTTTTTGCTGCTTTTTGTAGTTTTGTTTACTGATTTTCTGAAGTATTTCTGCAAAGGCTGTGCTCTTTGTCATGTATGACCACTGAGGTCTCTACTCAGTTATCTTAGTGGCCAGTTAATGATTGGGCAGTGATTTTTCTTAAATGCCTGAGACCAAAAATTCGGTCCGTCACTACTGAGAGGCTATGAATGCATGTTGGGCATGCCTTCAAAATTCATCCAGGAAATTGACAAGTCTTCCTTAGCCTTCACTCCTGCTTGTGCAGATCCTCAGGGTCCACCATGAATGAAAATTTGGGGCTTTCTTAGGTCTTTCCTGATCATGAGCACAGCTTTATGTATGAACCAGGCCTCTAGATACCCATGAATACGGTAGAGATTTTCAAAGCCCTTCTGGACATCCGTTCCTCAGCTTTTCCTTTCTAAGTTTTTTCGTTGTTCTATTGTTTGTCCCAACTGTTATCCATTACTCAGGCAGGTTGTCATTTTTCAGTTGAACTCTCCCACACACACCCAGGAGGAGGTTTTTTATATGGGCTGAGCTCCAAGTTGGGTCAAATACAGACAGTCTTGCAAGTGAGATTCCAGGAAAGCACCAGACAGGTTAAGTAATGACAATTCTTTGGGAATGAGGCTTTGAAAACACTCTAGCTCTATTCATTGGCTACCAGACTGCACTAGAAATATAAGCTGTTATTTTTCAAGGTCAATACTGACCTCAAGAGGGAGGGATGAGACTAGGGCAAGTTAAAATACACAAAGCTTGCTGTTCTTACCATGAGTCAGCCATTTTTCTTGAATAAATGCTCCCTGGATTGCTGAAAGTTTTTATTTCCAGAGCTCTGAAAAAGCTTCTTCTGACAATTTTTTGCCTTTTTTTTTCATTGCTTTTATGGAGGGGTGAATTTTTAGAGATCCTTAATCTGTTAATCTCATTCCTCTCTTTTAAAGTTTGAATAAAAGTGTCTCTGGATTTTTCTAAATCTAAATGTAGCATGAAACTTTGTTGCTCTTCTGATAGAAAACACAAGACAGTCTTATACAACTCCTTGTTTTGCCTGAAGTTTCTAGTTATCATTATTTTTTCTGTTGTCAAAATAATAATATGCCTTTATTGTAATCTCTTGTTTTTCTGTTCATTCAATCAAACTGTCTATTTCATGAAGTCCCTGGAAACTTCTTTCCTCCTTCTTCAATCTAAACTGGCTGCTTTCTAGGCCCTCTGCATAACTCTTATCTGGGATTTTCTTTCACTACTCTCCATTCTTCTCTGGATTCCACGTCTTCCTCTTCTCTGGGTTTCTCCCCTATTTTTTTTTTTCTTTTGGGGGTGGGGGGTGGGTGGGGAGACACACATTCCTACATGGAAAGAAAATTTCTGAGACCTTGCATGTTGGAAAATGTTTTTTACCCTTACATTTGATTGAAAATTTGGCTGGCTATAGAATTCTAGGCTGAAAATCATTTTCTCTCTAACCATCAAAGGTAGGGTAGGATGAGAAGTTAAGTGTGATTTTCATTAATTTGTGGGCAAAATCTTCTCCCTCACCCACTCTATCTCCACTTACTCCTAAAATTTTCTTTATCATTCTTTATCAGAAATTTCATGAGAATGAGTATATGGTGGTTCTTTTCCAATTTTACTGGGCACTTGGTGAGCTCTTTTAATTTGAATACACATGCCTTTCTTCAGCTCTAGAAAAATGTTTCTGTTCTCTGATTAAGTTTCTCATTTATCTCTTCCCTCTTCTCTTTTCTCAGATTCTTATTATTTAATGGTAGACTTCTTGGATTGATCGCTAAGTTTCTTATCCTTTATCTCCTCTTTTTTAAACTTCTTATTTTGTTCTACAATCTTAGAGAATTTTTTTTTTCAGATATATTTATTTCATTTATTTCTCTTCCCTCCCCCCCCACCCCAGTTGTCTGTTCTCTGTGTCTATTTGCTGCATGTTCTTCTTTGTCCGCTTCTGTTGTTGTCAGCGGCATGGGAATCTGTGTCTCTTTTTGTTGTGTCATCTTGCTGTATCAGGTCTCCATGTGTGGGGTGTCATTTCTGGGCAGGCTGCACTTCCTTTCACGCTGGGCAGCTCTCCTTACGGGGTGCACTCCTTGTGCGTGGGGCTCCCCTATGTGGAGGGCACCCCTGCGCGGCACGGCACTCCTTGCCCGCATCAGCACTGCACGTGGGCCAGCTCCACACAGGTCAAGGAGGCCCGGGGTTTGAACCGCGGACTTCCCATGTGGTAGACGGACACCCTAACTACTGGGCCAAGTCCACTTCCCAATCTTAGAGAATTTTAAAGCTGTATATTCCAATACTTTTATAGAATTTAAAAATACAACTTTACTTTTTTTTTTTAAGATTTATTTTTTATTTATTTTTCTCCCCTTCCCCGCCCCTCCCCCACCCCGTTGTCTGCTCTCTGTGTCCATTTGCTGTGTGTTCTTCTGTGTCCACTTGTATTCTTGTCAGTGGCACCCAGAATCTGTGTCTTGTTTTTTGTTGCATCATCTTGCTGTATCAGCTCTCCATGTATGCGGCGCCACTCCTGGGTAGGCTGTACTTTTTTCGCGCTGGGCAGCTCTCCTTATGGGGCACACTCCTTGTGCGTGGGGCTCCCCTATGCGGGGGGACACCCCTGCATGGCATGGCACTCCTTGCGCGCATCAGCACTGTGTGTGGGCCAGCTCATTGCATGGGTCAGGAGGCCCTGGGTTTGAATCTTGGACCTCCCATGTGGTAGGCGGACACCCTATCCATTGGGTCAAATCTGCTTCCCACAACTTTAATTTTTAATTTCCAAAATTATCTTTCTTATTCTCTACTTGTCTCATTTTCAGAGAATTTTCTTGTTTTATGAATATAATATTGGGTCACTTGAAATGTGGTACCATGACTGAAGAACTGCATTTTAAATTTTATTTAATGCTAACTATGTGGCTAATGACTACCTATTAGATAGTACAGTTCTAGAGTCTTTAGCAGTGCTTGAATGTTACGTTCAATCTCTTCGTAAGAATGCCTCCTTTCTTTTGCCTGAAGACTAAATACCTGGCTGCCAGCAATTGAACAAATGTAAGGTAGCCAAGTCCTCCATATACTGAGCTTCAGTTAAGTCTCCGTTTCCATTCCCACGGTCCATGTGGTATCTACGGTAATGAACCTAGGGCCTCTCCTAAGTTTCATCAGGAAGTTGGCCTCTCTACTCCAAGGCAGTCTTTCTTCAGCACACAGTGGGTTCATTGCATTCTGCATCTTCCTTTGCTGTGATTGCTCTCTCTGCATTCTCCCCTTCTCTTTGCTTTTATTCCTTTTTGTATGTTTATTTCAGTCAGCTCTTGGCAGGTCAATATGTATGCTTTCCCTGGCTACCTTGAATCAGAGCTCTTGTCTGAATACCAGTTGCACAATTATTCCTTGATTGATTTTAGTTACCTGGTCCACTTGCAAGAAAAAATTTTCAGATTTTGATGAATGCTACATTAAATCTTTTTCTGATCCAGAAACAATATGGCCAATCATTGCTGATTTATAGTGTATACAAAACTTCATTTTATAGTGTGACCAGAAGGTAATTTTTTTGCTAATCCTTTTATTTAAATGTCACAGATAAAGAATCCCATCAAAACGATGTTTGGACAATATCTGGAAAGGGAGTAGTAGCAGTTTTAGAAAAGCCTGTCCTCATGAATTTCATTGGCCCAGATGAGAGACCCATTATTTTTACTTTTTTCACTATATGACAGTAACAACTTTGCAAACTTTTCAAGGTCTCCCTTGGGAGAAAGGATTTCTTGGACCTCTTTCTGAACATTATATTGATCTATCTCCCATCTGGGAATATTTGGGTCTGTGTAACAATGTTTTAAGAAATCAAATAATGTCTGCACTACAGTATATTTTTCTGTGTATCTTTTGTGTGCCCAACTAGATTAAAAACTCCTTAGGGCAGGGAACTTTAGCAGAGCTCTTTTGAAGTCTTCCACAGGAGCCCCCAACAACATTTGATAGAGCTGACACTTAACAAACACCAATGACCTTGATGTGCTGATACATAATTGCTCTGTTACTATTTTTATATTCTGGGAAGATGAGACCTTTACTTGAGTTCTGATTCTGCTACTTACTTACAAGTGGTCTCTCACTTGAAAAGTTATTTATTTCAAGACCTTCTTCTTTTTAAATATTTAATTTGAAAAATGTTATATATATCAAAAATAAAAAATAGTGAAATGAGCTCACCATTTTCTCTCAATAATGTTCAACTTAAGGACATTATTTTCCCTGATTACATTTTAAAATATATTTTTAATACAATCATGCACGTGTGTAGAATTCCCATACAACAGCCCTTCTCCAATGCACTGCACTATTGTAGAACATTTGCTACAAATTATGAGATAAAATCATCAGACTATTACCACTAACTATATTCTATAACATACATTTGGCATATTTTTCCATACCCCCCTGTATTAGTCAGCCAGAGGGGTGCTGATGCAAAATACCAGAAATCAGTTGGTTTTTATAAAGGTATTTATTTGGGGTAGAAGCTTATAGTTACCAGGCCATAAAGAATGGGTTACTTTTCTCACCAAAGTCTTTTGCCACATGTTGGAGCAAGATGGCTGCCAATGTCTGCCAGGGTTCAGGCTTCCTGGGTTCCTCTCTTCCTGGGGTTCATTTCTCTCCAGGCTCAGCTCCTCCCTTTTCTCCAAAAGGTCAGTTGTAGACTATGAGGATCTCTAGGCTTTGCCTCTCTTGACAAGGCTAGCTCTAGACTATCAGGTGCCCAGCTCTGGCTCTCTCCCTGGGGCTCCATTCTCTCTGGGCTCAGCTGCTGTGCTCCTCTGTGTGCTTACTTCCTAGGCTCCAGCTCAAAACTTCAGCATCAAAACTCCAACTAACTCTTTTGCCATGTCATTTTCTCTGTGAGGGAAACAACCTACGGACATAGCCCAATCAAAGCCCTAATCAAAATTTAATCACACTGAGAGTGAATGACCAGTTTACAAACATAATCCAATATCTATTTTTGGAATTCATAAACCATGTCAAACTCATATACACCCCCATTATTGACATAGTACATCTTTGGCATTGATGCAGGAATATTACAGTTTTGCTGTTAACAATATAGTCCAGGGGTTATATTAATTGTATTTTCCCATGCTTCTCCACATTCCCACCACCCTGCAATAGTGACGTAGATCTGTTCTAGTTCACATGGGTCTTAATCCCTATTATTGGAGGCCTCATAAAGAGAAGAAACTGGAATCCAGAAGTCAGAGAAGAACACAGGAAAAAGCAAGAAGTCAGTGGAAACTGGAGAGGAGACACAAGGAGAGAATGATCACCATTTGAGGGGAGACAAAGACACAAGCCAAAAAACCCCAGGGATTGCTCTACAGATTCTGGGAGAAAGCAAGCCTTGCTGAGATCTTGATTTTGGACTTCTACTCTCAAAACCATGGACCAATATATTCCCATTGTTTGAGCCAATCCATTGTGTAGTATTTGTGATGGTAGCTCCTAGATCCATTGTTTCATTAGGAGTTGCAAAATGGTAGTAATTTAATTCTATCATTCCTTCTGTCTGCATTAGCTGAAATTCTTCTATAAAGAATATCTTCCTCCAACTGAGGTGTACAGTTAGTTTATGGAAGAAAGGCAAGATATCTGTTTTCAGAATAATGCGTTAGTGTCTTAGCATTCTTCAAAGATGGTGAATGAGTTCTTCATTTTAGTTTCACAGTGAATGAATGCATTTTAACATCTTTATGTTTCAATTCTTTGCAGTCTTTTTTTTCAAATGCTCACATTGTCCCATATTTGACAAGTAGAAACCTTTTCAAGTGAATCCTGTAAACTTTTGTTACAACCCCAGCAATTCTTGATGTCTTCCTTGCTATTTGGTATGACAAGATGTTCCAGGCTCAAACTATATATTTCCTGCCCCAGATACAGAATCAACCACTTATCTCCAAAGCCCGGGTTATTTTTAGTGGGAAATGGCTAAGAAACCAGTCTCAGCTCTATAAATGATCATTGGTCATTTTTTCTAGGCTCTTTCAGAGAATAGAGCTAGGACACACACTCCATATATATGATATCTACATCATAGATATACTAAAGTACATAATGAATTCATATTTCTAATTCAAAATTAGGATTATATGGCTTTTACATAACTGGATTTGCAATCATTTCTCTTCTCTTACATTGAAAATCTTGATTCCTAATAACATAATTATTTGCTTTATCCAACAATATATATATTGATACCAATATTATTGCTAACAATATAATTACTGAGAGCTGTTTAGGATTTCTGTTTATCCCACTAGGTCAGTGGTTCTTAACTGTTTTTGTTCCACAGACTCCTTTGTCACTAAGGTGAAAACCATGGACCACACTGTACTGTGTATTTTTTAATAAATATACCATACCTGCACCAACACATCTCCACAATTTTTTAAAAAAAGATTTATTTATTTCTTTCTTTCTTGCCCCCCCCATCCCCTCCTCCTGCCCTGCTGTTTTTGCTGTTTGTGTTGTCTTCTCTTCTCATTTTCTCTCCTCTAGGATTCATCAGAATTCGATCCTGGGGACCTCTGATGGAGAGAGAGGTTCCCTGTCAATTGTGCCACCTCAGTTCCTGGTTTCTGCTGCACTTCACCTGGACTCTCCCCTTGTCTCGCTTTTGATGCATCATCATCTTTTTTACATGACTCTCTTGCACTGGGCACTGGCTTACCATGCGGGCATTTGCTTGGTGTGCAGGCATGCTCTCTCTTCTTCTTTTTCACCAGGAGGCCCCAGGTCCTCTCATATGGTAGGCGGAAGCTCTATCACTTGAGCCACATCTGCTTCCCCACAATAATTGTTTTTGAATTTTAATTCAAGCTCATGGACCCCTTGTTAAGAATCTCTGCACTAGGTATATACAGCTTCAATTATTGTCTTAAAGTCATGTGAAAATTTTTCTCTGTATGGTTAATTCACCAACTTGATACACAGTTTTCTTTTGATTTTTAAGGTTAAGAATCTATTTTAAATCCATAAAAGGGCAAGAAAAAGAAATGTTCAATGGGGTTCTGTCAGTGTTAAATGAAAATGAGATATGAGATAGCATGCTGTAAATCATAGGAACTATGGAAATGTAAAGTGCTGTCTATTATTTTTTTTCTATAGTGAAGACCATCTTTACTTCTAATTTGTGGAGGCTATTGGTCAAACTGTCAAGACCTGCACCTGGCCCTTTAGGTTTGGTTAATAGCCACAAGTGGCCATTGTCTGGTGGTCCATTTTGGCAATTTAAGCTCCCCAAATCTCAGGTTCCTTACATGTAAGATGGGGATAGATAATAGTACCTACCTAAAACTTCCTGTGAAGAATGAAGGAGATAATTTATACAGGTATAAATATATATCAAGTACTTAGCACAATGGTCAACACAAAGTATACCCTTAGTAGATAGTCAGAAGAACATAGCTATTTATATCAGTACATGCCCGCCAAGTACTAGTGCCAGCCATGGGCTAATCACTTTCTATAAATTCACTCAATCCATATAACAACCTTGAGAACTAGGTACTATTATCCCCATTTTAGAGATGAGTAAACTGAGGTACGCAAAGGGCAAATTCCTCAAAGTCACACAACTAATAACTATTAGAGAAAGAAATTAAACATTGAGCAGACTGGTTCCAGAGGCCATTTATAAATGAGAGTGAAAATATATCATAAGATAGCTGTGAAGGTTCATTGAAACTTTATGTGTAACATGGCTGGCATGTAATATACATTCAGTTAACACTTTTGTTTCTTTCCTTTTTCTCTCAGTCACTTCCATCAGGGAAGCTGTGTGGGAAAATTGAACATTTAGAAAATGGCGACAAAGAAGAGGGAGCCAGTCACTATCATTAGCCTTCGGAAGCTGAGCCTAGCAGCCCCAGAGCCACAGCAAAAGGGTAAGTGTATCATAGAAGTTTCCAGCACTCAAGCTGCTGCTTAATTTTTGCCCATGTATTTGTTCTTATAATAATAATGAATTGGTTTTCCAACACCCTCTAAAAGTGAGCAATAATTCCACATTCCCTTCCCACCAGAAGCTGTTTCTTTCATTTGCCTTTCCTTAGTAGAGTCAAAGACATTCACCGTGGAAGATGCAGTGGAGACCATTGGATTCGGACGCTTCCACATTGCCTTGTTTCTGATCATGGGCAGCACTGGGGTGAGTGCTCTTTGGAGATCATGTAATTCTCTGATGCTAGTATCATAGAATCTAACCCTGATCTCCAAGTATTGGTTGTCCATTCAGAGGAGGAATGCTATAAGGTTGACAATCCAAAAATAATTTTCATCTACCACTGGCTGGTGTTTGATTATGAACAAATGAATATCTGTGTCTCTCTGTTTTGTAAAAATGCTTTAAAGTGAAGTATTGGGAAGAGGAGTAAACTATGATATTATATAAAATTAGAAACAGTGGTTCTTTAATAGTTAATGCATAAGCATCACATGGGATGCTTGTTGTAATTATAGCTTTCCAGATCCTTTAAGAAACACTGAAGGTTTGTTATTTACTATCAACTATTTTGAGGAAAAGAGAGTGACAGTGGGAAGAAGATTTGGCTCAAGTGATAGAGTATCCATCTACCACATGGGAGGTCCAGGGTTCAAACCCAGGGCCTCCTGACCCGTGTGGAGCTGGCCCATGTGCAGTGCTGATGCGTGCAAGGAGTGCTGTGCCATGCAGGGGTGTCCCCTGCATAGGAGAGCCCCATACGCAAGGAGTATACCCCATAAGGAGAGCTGCCCTGTGGGGTGCTGCACACATGGAGAGCTGACGCAGCAAGATGACACAACAAAAAGAGACACAGATTCCCGGTGCCACTGACAAGAATGTAAGTGGACACAGAAGAACACACAGCGAATGGACACAGAAAGCAGAGAACTGGGGCGGGGCGGGGGGGGGGCGAGTAAGGGGAGAGAAATAAATAAAAAATAAATGTTAAAAATAAAAAAGAATGACAGTGCAACCCCAGGGCTTTCATAGCAGTGATATACAAGGTCAAAACCACTTGAGTGGGACTGTGTGAGGAACTTCACTTTGAGACACATAAAGATAATGATTGTGAGACTATGGAAACCTAGGCCAAGTACTCAACATAACAAGGGTTTCGGGAAGGAGGGTAGAGATACCTAAGAAGGAGCTCAGTCAGTAAACACAAGAGAGTCCTGACCCTCTACACTCAGCTAATGGGTGTAAGAAAAAGAAAAATGTGAGCTGAAAGCAGCACATGGGAACATCTGGTGCATCTCTTGAAAGCATTGCACTAGTACACAGCGAAAGGCAAGTTTTCTCCTACTTCTGCTTTGAGAACATTTCCTCTTCCATAAGGTGAGGTCTCTACTAGGCTCCAAAATAAGATTTCTATATTTGGATGGGCAAGTAGGTATGAATGTGCAGGGTTTTACTATCAGCTCCCTCCCACCTTCAACCCAAACATCTCTACTTCTGTTTTTTGCCTATTTGGTTTTCTAGTATGATTTGGCCAAGGCTGTTACTTTTTCTTGACCAAGCTGCCAGCTTTACTCTTTGCATGCTCCTGATACCCCATCCCCCACTCCTGACTAACTTGAAACTAATCTTGCTGCTGAGGGACCACAGAGAAAAACAATGCAGACTGCAAGAGGACAACTTCAGACCCTAACTACTTTATCACGTTTGCCCCCGACCTCCCCTTTCCCTCTCACTTATACTACCCAAGTACCTGAGAGGTTCCTAACTAGGCAGTTCCTTAACTTCCTCCACCTCCCTTAGTCCTTAGAGACTCCAGGTGCCCTAATTACCCCAAAGGAAAATATTTCAAATCAAGTGGTCCTCATTGCAACCTCAGTAAATCATTCACCCACCCTAAGGGTCAACGTACCTGCCCAGCCCCCTCCATCTTATAGGGCTTTTCTTCAAACCTACTTTGGGCCCTTAAGAAGCTGGCTGTCCTTTGTTTCCACCTAGTTGAGTTGTTTTCTCTCTCTGCTAAGCAGTCCCTGAATGAAGAAGTTTCCTTGTTTGTTTAACATTGTCCATTGCATTTTTTTTCTTTGACGGGTTTCATTAGAAGAAATTGCCCCTCAGCTTAAAAGTTAGAAACCCTCTGTTCTAGGTACTCCTTTCTCTTTCAAATATTGTGAATTCTGTCTTTTCTTCCATAACAACCCTCTAGTAAGTGAAAAGAAAATGTGGAAATTTTACCTCCCCAAATTAAGCAAACTACCCACACAAAGGAAAAGCATCCCTCTAGCTAACTGTGCTAGAAAGGGGGTGGGTGCTGTTGTACCTCCTTTCCAAAAGGCAATTTTTGCCTCTACCTAGGTGTCCCCAGATGTCCGTCTCCAGAATCACAGTCTTAGGAATCGTATGTCTTGTACATTTACACTTGATGTTTTGAAATGGCTTTTGGTCTTGGAGTGTTTTTATGGTTTTTCTCAGTTCTTCCCAGCCCACTTTCTGGGAAGGGCTCTTTACCAGGTCTCCCTCTATCACAACCACAAAGGAAAATAGAACTATTTATTTGGGTATGGTAACCAACTTCCTTCCTTGGTCCTCCTATGGGATGCTTTGTGGACCAGAATCTTCTAATCAGGATAGATGTGTTAACAGTGATGCCCATGGCCGGGCTGACCCTGTGCAGAGGCAGGTGGAGCAGTAGGTGGACCTCAGGGCCTCAGGTGACCAGGATGTATGTGAATGGGACTCCTAAGTCCTGGCCATCTTCACATCTCCCATAAACACTCCTGAGACCGTTTTATGCAGTGCTGTCCCTCTCTGCACCCCTCTGCCCCAGTGCTATCAGAGTTGGCGGGGCTTACCCCTTATTGCCTTATTTCCTCCCAAGACCATTTGGAGAAACGGAGGCCTAATTGATATTGACCCAACTGTCCTTCATACTGAGGGAGCATGAATCAAATTCTCTTCTTACTTAGTCATGCTATCTCTGCTTCATGATACATTCTGAGCTCAGATATGCAAGTCTTGTATATGAACTCTGAAATGACTAATGTCTGGTGGGAACTAACCATTGATACACTTCAAATTCTCACATTAGCTGGCATGGTTTTACCTTTCTTACCCAAAATTCTGAGTTACACAAATATAGTGTTGTAAGCCATATAAATATCAATGTTATCAACAGAACACGTCCCCACAAAATTCACTATTTGCCCCTTTATTTCCTCCTTTCCTTCCTGATACCCTTGGAGATGTCAGTGCTCATTTCCTCCTGGTACAAAACCTTAGAATCATCCTTAAATCTTTCTTCATTTTCTTGTGCCTAAGTCTATCATCTATTTCTTTTTGTTCTAAAAGTGATTTTTCAAACATCTAGTTCTTTCTTTCCCTGGGAGATAAACTTACCCTGTAATGGAATGTAAGATAAGGAAAAAGGAAGATATTCAAACTTTGCATTGAAAGACATATTTAGTAGCCCTGAGAGAAATATTTAGTAATGCATCTTACACTAAGTTTGCAAAACAGTCCTTCTTCCCCAACGATGATCTCATTATTTTGTATTTAATATGTGCTTTATTTTCCAGTTTTCATGAATCTTGTCTCCTCCTCCCAGCTTCTCGAGATCAAGAACTATTTTAAAAATGCATTTGCAAGGAGTACAACCTAGGATTTTCATGATGAGTATAGAACAGCAAAGCTAGGTTGATGTGCTTGCTGGTGATTAGCTAGGTTCACCCACTAGTTAAGTGACTGCCCTGCCTCCCAGACCCCACAACCTCACAGTTATCTAAAGTACAAATGAATGGACTAGCAGTATGTATGTGAATATATGCCATAAACTTTGAAGACCTCTTAAATTGTTCAAATCATAAATGTCACATCCGTGGAAGCCAAAGTTCTATACTTTTTCACCCAACCAGCAGTGCCGGGTATACAAAAGATGCTTCATAAATGGGATGCGAGGGGTTGAAGGAGTGGGGAGAGACGGGGTTAAGGCTGGGAAGGATGACATAGGCAGTCCTGGGAAGAAGGGATAACAAGCCAGCACTTAGACATGCCATTCTCTCCCAGATTGTTGAGGCCATGGAGATCATGCTGATAGCTGTTGTGTCTCCTGTCATCCGCTGTGAATGGCAACTGGAGAACTGGCAGGTGGCATTGGTGACCACGGTGAGTGCCTGACTTCCTGTGCTATGAATGGAGCTTCTCCCCTTCCCTTTCCCATAGGACAAGAGTCAAAAGACCCTCACCTTGTGGTGCATTGGCTTCCAAAGCTCATGGGTTTGCAGGCTGAACCTGACATTCAAGTCCCCTCTTCCCTTTACCCTGCCCTGTAGGGAGTGTAACCCTAAACTGTTTACTCTCTAGCCCCTAAAAAGAGCCCAGTAGAGAGAAATGCAAATCAGGGAAAGTGACCCTTGAGACATGAGTTAAATGAGTACACTAAAAGGCTACTTAGTTGGACCATAGTGGCTTAATCACCAAATCACTTTGTGTTAGGCATTCAACATTTCTGAAAGGCCATTAAAATAGCCTTTTGAACTGTATATGAAGGTTTATTTCAAAGTAGAATTAAGGTTATCCACCATTCTTCTAAATATGTGTAGTAAGTACCAATTATTTGCCAGCAGGCTGTGTATGGATACTTGTGTGTGTGTGTGCATGTGTTGGGGGCCTTACCGGCTGTTCCACGCTGCTTTACTGGCAGGTGAAAAAGAGCATCAGTTGATGAGGCTGTAGAGAGAGACAGGGCCAAGAGCATCTCAAAGTGCATGCCTGGGCTCCATTCTGTTGGCCGCTGCTCCCAGCAGTGGGCCCCAGTCCACAGTCCACCCAAGCATTATATTTATGTTGATAAAAAAAATCTAACACAAATACATATTAGTTTTTCAAGTTACCATTTTGCAAAACAATTCATTTCATGTAAAAAACCATTAACTTAATAGTCATATTTCTCATTAAGTGGATAATAAAACATATCTTAAAAATTTTTTTTAACCTTAAAAGAGACTTTTCATACATTAAAAATGTTTGAAACCATAGCTGTGGATGATGGAGAGTCAATGGGAGGGCTTTAAGAAGGGTTGTGACTACTCTTCTAAGAACTCTGAGGGCAGTGATGCTGGGGGGTGGAATCCCAGTTGGGAGGCTGTGGCGGTTGCGTGGAGATGAGAGTGAGTTCTGGAAATGTTTAGGAGGTAACATCAGCCGAGGTGGTCATGTCAACAGAAGAGGTCAAGGAACTATTAGGTGAGAGAGGAGGGGTTAATTACTTGGGTATTGAAGCTGGCTTACATGATGGCAGGACTTAATAGAAAGAGCCAAAATCCTCACTGAAAAAGGGGAGTGGGGGGCAGTAGGGAGAGTATGGTGATAGAGGATGATAGAGTCAGATGGCACCAGCCTAGGAAGAGCGTATGGCTGCATTAGAGTGAGAACTAGGGTCTAAAGCTGGCAGTGGATAATGCCAGAAGACTACCATCCATTGCCCTGCCTTATGGCCATGTGGGCTGCTAGGAAGGAGTGTCCTCAAGGAACCCATCCCTGCCTTTCACTCATTGCCCTTAACCACCATCAATTTTAATCTGTGTTGGTACCAGGGAAAATTCCTCCTTACACAGGGAACTGATCTGAGTTTTCCTCTCAATAATGTGTTTTATGCCCAATTGTGTTTCTTTCTGTGTCTGGAAGCTGGGAAACTTGGAGCCCAATTTTATGCCCAATAATCACAGCAAATGTCCTTATTTTTTTAGTGCTGTTTCTCTTTAAAATTCCTCTGCTAATTTTGTTGCACTTGTTCCTTTATTTTTTAAGCTCTAATACTTTTAGAAATGAGAAGGTATAAGTAAAAATAACCAAAGGACTTGCCATGAAGTGACTCATCTGTTTTTCATTTCCTTCCACATTTAAAATAATTACATCTGAGAAAGCATTACTTATACCTTGTCCATCCTTGTAGCTTTAGACTGATCACTGTAATGTTGTCTAACTATAACAGTTTCATGCCCCAAGTTGGTTTGTAGGTGTGTTGGTGTTAATTCCTGAAAATGTTGGAGATCCAGGTGTGGCACTGGCGTTTGTCACTTCCACAAAACTGTATTGCCTGGTGCAGTTTCTATACCTATAGCCCATATTTCATTGGTTGCATTTATGTTGCTCCCTAATGGTGCCTCAAGAGGCTCCAGTTGCTTGGCTTACTTTGTGAGCCCAGAAGACTCTTCTGCAGGTAATTAAACTCACCAAGATGTGATTGTTTCCTGCTCCAAGTTCCCTACCTCCTCCGGTCCTTTAGTCTCTGTCATTTTTCTTCCTGGCTGTAAGTCCCATCAGACTTTGGTATGTGTCGCCTGGGCTCGTTTGCAACAACCTTGTTAACAGGAAGTGTCCACATGTTTAGAAAAGAGGCAACATTTTCACCCTTCCCAGTCTCCCTATCCTCTAATGCCAACTCCACTTCTTGGACGACATGGCCTAAGTAGCCTTAAGGATTGTGGGTAAATTGTCTCACATTTTGTGATTAGAAGCAGATAGCAGTGAAGAAAAAATCTTCCTGTGGTATTTGAACTGGAAACATCAGAGTTATTTTTAAACTAAAAATAAGAAATTGCTGGGAAGCGGACTTGGTCCAGTGGATAGGGTGTCTGTCTACCACATGGGAGGTCCGCAGTTCAAATCCTGGGCCTCCTTGACCTGTGGGCAGCTGGCCCATGCGCAGTGCTGATGCACCCAAGGAGTGCTGTGCCACACAGGAGTGTCACCCGTGTAGGGGAGCCCCACGCACAAGGAGTGCGCCCCATAAGGAGAGCTGCCCAGAGCGAAAGAAAGTGCAGCCTGCCCAAGAATGGCGCGGCACACATGGAGAGCTGACGCAGCAAGATGACACAACAAAAAGAAACACAGATTCCCAAGCCGCTGACAACAACAGAAGCAGACAAAGAAGATGCAGCAAATAGACACAGAGAATAGACAACCAGGGTGTTGGGGGAAAGGGGAGAGAAATAAATAAATGAATCTTTAAAAAAAAAAAAAGAAACACAGATTTCCATGTCGATGACAACAGAAGTAGACAAAAAGAAGAACATGCAGCAAACGGACACAGAGAACAGACAACTGGGGCAGGGAAGAAGGGGAGAGAAATAAATAAAATAAATATTAAAAAAAAAAAAGTTGCAGGAAAGAGAGAGAGAAAGAGTGAGAGTGAGATAGAGAGAGAGAGAGAGATTTATGACTGTCTCTCAAAAAGAGTTACAGAGCATATAAGCTTTGAATCACGGTTTTTGTCCCAGACAGGCTTACAAACAGCTCAGTATTAGGAAGTCTTGTTTTCCCTCCATTCTATGTAAAGAAAAAAAGGGAAAAAATTTTGCCATTTATAGGAGGTAATAGAATACAGTAAAATTTAAATTTAACCTTGTTTACCTACTTCAGCTTTACTAATTAGCTAACCTAATTTAATCCAGTTCCCAATTCAGTCTCCTTATTAACAAAGTTATTTTACAACACAACATCTAAATACACAAGTTATAAGTCCAAAGAGCTAGTTTTCTTTCTGCCTTGTTTCTTTTTCTTTAAGTCTTGTCCACAAGAGAGATATTAAGATATTCATCTTTCTCTTCTTGGAGAGAGTTTGATAACTTCTGGTTCCACAATAGAAACTGCTTAATTTTAGGTACCCAAATTGAGATTCACCAACTGGTTTAAATTTTTTTTTTTAAATTGAGTGGATAACATAGGGTTTACAATTAAAAAAAAAAAATTCCCAAGTATAACTGTTAGAAAAAGAGGAAGAAAATCCAGCTGTCAACTACTATTATATCATTATTCCAGAAGAAGAAGGGCATGTTAATACCAACAATTAGGAAGAAAATTATCCCAGAATAGAGCCTTTCATATTTAATAACTTTTAGGTTTATGTGAAATATATCACATTGTCCTTATTTTTACCATCTTGCTAAGGAATGATTACATTTTCATTATGGCACAGCATTTATCCTAGGACTAGCATTTGGAAATCATTGGCTTTTTCCCACACCAATTTCTAATCCAGAAAGTATAGTGCATGGGGGGAAAATCATTGCTTTTGTAGTTCAAGAATAGCTATGGTGGTTTTTATAGTTCCTTGTGTAAAAAAATGCATTTGTCATCCTTGTGAAGAGAAAGGGAAAGGAAGAGAAAGCAAAGCAAGCAACTGGAGAGAAACATGTCTTTTTCATTGAAAAGGTGTTAGAAATTCAAGCTAACACAATTCTTTTGATTTCCTGGAAGCATCAGTCAGGGCTCTTATTGTAGAGAAAGCAATTTGGAATCTTGGAACTGTTTGAGGGCAGAAAAATAAGTAGCCTAAAGGCAGAGACATCAGATTGCAATTCGGGCTGAGATAAAATACTGGTATCATATCCTGGTCCTTGAATTTTATTTATCAGGGTATGCTAAGCCATTGCAAGAACAAGTAAGGAAAATAGGTAGGTTTATCTTAGGATTTATAATTGTTTTGAATACGTTTTTAAAATAATTGAGGGAAACGGACTTTGGCCCAGTGGTTAGGGCGTCCGTCTACCATATGGGAGGTCCGCGGTTCAAACCCCGGGCCTCCTTGACCCGTGTGGAGCTGGCCATGTGCAGTGCTGATGCGCGCAAGGAGTGCCCTGCCACGCAGGGGTGTCCCCCGCGTAGGGGAGCCCCACGCGCAAGGAGTGCGCCCGTGAGGAGAGCCGCCCAGCGTGAAAAGAAAGAGCAGCCTGCCCAGGAATGGCGCCGCCCACACTTCCCGTGCCGCTGACGACAACAGAAGCGGACAAAGAAACAAGACGCAGCAAATAGACACCAAGAACAGACAACCAGGGGAGGGGGGGAATTAAATAAATAAAAAATAAATCTTTAAAAAAAAAAATAAAATAATTGATTTGTTTGTTTACCTGTAATAACATAAAAGAAGACAGCTTCTAGCGGCATCAACTCGTGTGTGGACTAACACAGGGTGTGAGTAAAAACAGACATTTTAAAAAGTAAAATGGAAATTTACAATTATACATCTGAGTACAGACAAAACCATTATCTCAAATTAAAGGGAAAGCAGTTAACCTGCTCCTTGGACATCTGCTTCCACCTGGGGGCAGCATCTCCAACGTGTGCCATCGGGCTTGGCGCATAAACATCAGCCCCTGAAGCCCTGAAATCATCAAATAGAAGTAAGGCGATAGAGTTTTTTTTTTTAATAATTGAATTGCATATTTATTTATTTATTTCTCTCTTTATTTTTTTAATGTTACATTAAAAAAATATGAGGTCCCCATATACCCCCCACCCCCCTCACCCCCCTCCTCCACCCATAACTACAACCTCGTCCATCATCATGAGACATTCATTGCACTTGGTGAATACATCTCTGAGCACTGCTGCACCTCATGGTCAATGGTCCACACCATAGCCCACACTCTCCCACAGTCTACCCAGTGGGCCATGGGAGGACATATAATGTCTGGTAACTGTCCCTGCAGCATCACCCAGGACAACTCCAACCCCTGAAAATGCCCCACATCACATCTCTTCCTCCCACTCCCTACCCCCGGCAGCCACCATGACCACTTTCAGGGATAGAGGTTTGTGTATCCTGGTCTTTAACTTCCACCCCTTGTACATGTCCAAAGTACTTTTGGTTAAGATGGATGAATGCTTAAAGCGGGAAATTCATGTATTGCAGAAACTCTGCTTAGAGAATAATCTTTCTTCTCACTGCCACCTCCAGATGGTGTTTTTTGGCTACATGGTATTCAGCATCCTCTTTGGCCTGCTGGCTGACAGATACGGTCGCTGGAAGGTAGGTTGGCCATGGAAGTATGATTCAGAATTTTCTTTTGTAGCAAAATCACTGCTTCTCTTTAGTGGTCACTTCTTTATCAATACCCAACAGAGAATGTGGGGAAATTTTCTTCTCCAACATCTGAATTCCAGATGGGACTTCTGGCGTTTTTGTCTTTGACAGAGGTACCTGTCCCCACATCAGGCCCACTGTAGTCCATGTTTGAAGTTGATGTATGTGCATAATAATTGAAACATATTACAATGTGGGAATTTGCAAGTATAAATATAAACAGTTACCTATTGCTTAACTATGGCATAGTTTTGAAACCAACTGACTTGTTTAAAGTCACAGGACAGCTAAGATTAAACATCCTGACATAAGCCTATATGTTCTGATTACAAGTCCAGATCTCTCTTCTTTACTTACCTGATTTCTGGTGGGGAAGGCTTTTCTAAGCCTAAACAAAAAAGGGAAAAACCCCAAAGGAAAACATTAATAGAATGGGCTGTATATTTTAAAGTATCTTTAAAAAAATCATAAGACCTTACAAACTGATGTGAAAAAAACCATGTGGTTTACTCCAAAGAAACATTGTGTTTACCAAATTAATAATAGCAGAAGCGTCCCATAAATTATCTCACGGGGTTGACGTCATATGCCACTCACGAGCATGATGTAACCGTAGTCAGGATATTTCATCAGCTAAGGAAGCCTTAGCACAGACGTGACTTTCAAAACCTTAAAAAAGGGCAACCCCTACAAGAATAACTTACAGCTCCTTTTATGAAAGAAGCACCTGGTAGCTGACGCAGGCTGACTGCATATGTGAGAGGGAATGGACCCCCCCGAATTCCAAGTTGTCTCTGGAGGGAGACCCCTCCCGGTCAGGCGATTGCACAGTCCCCTGACTAAGACGCCCATGACACTGGCATGCTCTCTATTACCATTGTAAGAGCCTGCCTGCATAAACCTGCTCAAGCACAAGGCAGCGCTGAGACTCATCTTCCATACGGATCCATCCAGTCAAGGCGGAAACGTTGCACTGGGGGACTCTGCCAACCGAAGACCCGAATGCAAAAAAGAAAACAAACAGAAAAGAGCATGACCAGGTTATTTTGTAAAGGAAGAAGTACAAATTGCCAAGAGGCCCAGAAAAAATGTTCAATTGCGGTAGTTATCAAAAGGAAAATTACATAGAAAGACACAAAGTTTTCCGTATCAAATCCATATCAAATCTATTAGTAATTTTCTTTTCTGAAAGAATGCTGCTGAAATGGATATTTTTGTGCCCTGCAAGTGCATAGATAGCCTCATAGGCTAACACAACTTTTTGACCATCAACCTGGAAGGATGAATCAAGAGCCTTGAAAATATCTATTCTCTCTCACCTTCAAGAAATCTGGACTGCTGAGATCATCAGAGTCCACAAAGAGTTACATACAGAAATGTCACAGCTTATTTCAGTAGTGAGAAATTGTGAAGCAACCTCAGCATTCAGCAATAGGGGACTGCTTATATTACAGTACTTCTTTCTACTAGAGTATTTTGTAAATTTAAAATATGTTTTGCCTTACAAACAGAGAAAATAGGTTATTTGTTGTTAATGGTATTTTCTCTAGGTTGTAGAATCAAGGTTGATTTTTACTTTGTTTTATTTTTCACTGAATTTTTTCAAAATTTCTACTGTGAACTTGTATTCTTATAATCAAAAAAAAAAAAAAAAGCAAAAACTTAAAAATTTTTTTTCTCTTTATACTCTTTCCAACACTTTACCTTGTTGTGCTCTTAAATCCCTGTAAGTAGGGAAGCACATTTTTGCTTTCTGATTTGTAAGTTTTATTTACAGGTTCAGGTTTCTGCCACAAATGAGGATGGACACAGTTGGGTAGTGCTGAAGAATGATGTCAGTTTGGAAGGTCTGGGCTCAGACCACAGATTGGGGTGAATTGAATTGTTTAATTGTGAGAGATCAGTGAGCTCACAGTAGATTAGTTCCCTTAGAAGCAGACATCTAGAAGGAAAATAAAAAATTCTGTCCCTAATTCAAGTTCCTATCAGTATGATGTCATTGCCTAAAGACTGATTTTTACCTTCACTTTTCTGTTCCCATATGGATCACTGATGTTATATAGACACCCTCAGAAGTTAGGTTTTCCCTCCACTGAGGCAGGTTCCATTAGTAAGTCCTCTTTTTTTGCTTTAGGTTTTGCTCATCTCGTTCCTGTGGGGAGCCTACTTCTCCTTGCTGACCTCTTTCTCTCCCTCGTACATCTGGTTTGTTTTCCTGCGGACCATGGTGGGCTGTGGCGTATCTGGCCATGCACAAGGGTAAATAAAGCTTTCACGTAGAGACCCCCAAGAAAGAGGATACACATACACATACACTGTGGTTAATGCGCTAATATCATCAACAATAAGCTGCGACTTCATAGATTTTGCTTATGCTGTTTATTCCACTAAGAGCTATTTGCTCACCAAAATGATGTTGGGATGGCGAGGCTAGCAGAGTGCTAGATTGCCCATGTGTTACCTAATCGTGAATAAGGCTAAAGTGAATTTGCCAGCAGTGGGATATATTGGAATAGCTGTGATACTGCCTTTCTTTTTCCCTCCTGTGGGCAAATGTGCAGTATTTGGTTGTATATGTGGTTCTGGGAGCTTCCCTTAATTTACCAGAGCCTTCCCGCTATTCTCTCCTGGGTGCCTTGGAGCAAATTTTCCTTAGAATATATTAGGAGATGTCAAGGCACCTAATTATTAATGTTTTAGGGGATGAATTGTTCTTCCCTAAGGCATAAATTAAGCATCACTCTGAGCTTCGGGGCCTTAGAGGAATAGAATTTTTAAATGTCCCTTGGGGAACAGCCCAATGACTATGTTAAAACAAACAAAAAAAACCCTAACAAAACCTGGGTAATAACTGCAACAGAGAAGAGCAATTGGGAAACTGATGGGATGTGATTCCATTTATTCTTTTATTCAGAAAATGAATAGGCATTTAATTAGAAACCTGTGCCTTGACTGTTCTCATTAGTTGGGGAAACTACTGACCATCTCTTGGAGGTATTTTAATTTCCCAAGTATATTTTAGAAAAGGGAATGGTTCAGTTTACTTTTTATTGTATTCTTCCATGAATGTTAGATATAACAATTATATTTTGGTGTATAATGAACTTCTATGTTTTTTAATTCTTTATTGCTAAGACAAGAAAAATTATGATTATGAAAAACAAAGCGTTATGTGGTCTTATAAAAACAAAATTCTTGTGATTTTTTTCTCCTTTCCTGTTTAGACTAGTTATAAAGACTGAATTTTTGCCTACAAAATATCGAGGTTATATGCTACCCTTGTCTCAGGTAAGATAAATAGGGATGAATTCTACTCAGCCTTCTGTATCTTATAGGATATGATGTATGTGGGTTTTCTTCTGGCCTGTTGATTGTTCTTTGATTAGCACACTGCCTCTTATTTGGCATCAACCAAGGAGCACAGGGAATGCTTGAATGCAGAGGTCTAGTTTTCAAGATTTTCAGAGCCAGGATTTCTAACTCAGACCACTTGGGTAAGGGTAAGTCTAATGTTGCTTTGAGCATCAGTCTTTTCCCACCTTCAGCCAAGCCTTTCGTTATTTGTGGCAATATGAAACTCCATGTTTGAGCCTATACCTATTTCTCACAGTTCTCATATTTTGTCCCTTTCCCCACTCCCCACCTTTGTATCTTTAACCTTTGCTTTCTGTGAATGTTCTCAGCTCAACAATAGCTCACCCACCTATGTATATGGATAGCTACTGTGTGCTGGGCTCTCTGCTGGAGGCTGTGGCTACAAAGCAAAAGCCATTACACAAGCTGTGGTTTCTCTGGTATGCTGAGTTCTTACTATTTTCTTTCATCCTCCCTCAAATCTGCAAGGCTTTTTGTAGTTTTCTATGCAGCTGTGAAAATGTGCTACCAAATATTGACAGGTCAAGTAGAGATTAAATTGGCTCCTTGGGAGGGACGATGGTGATTTCACCTACACATCCCCTGATCTCCTAGCAGGCCTGACTCTGTAGATATTGTGATTATCACTGAATCCCCTCAGAGGGCAAGATCGTATCATGTGCTTGTCATGAGAGTTCTTTATCTCTTGGTTTTCTGTATATTTTTTCTCTAAGCCTCATATATCAGTAACAACAGGATTTTTTTAAAAAAGACTTCAAATCTTAAAACAAAGCAACAAAAAACCTTTGCTTTCTAATATTTTCCAAGATCATGTTTGGTCTTTGAATTCTAAAAACCTGAGAAGTGGGTATCTGAGTTTTCTTTGAGGATTCTTGCTGAGAGAGGGACTTTCATCCACCAAAAATTTTCTCTAGAAGATTCTTTCCTTTTTTTCTCTTTAGGGCCTCTGCATCGGAGGCTTTTGCTCTTTCTGATTGTGTTTCTTAGAAGAATTTCTTGGGTCATCCAGAATCTCTTTGCTCCTGTCATCAGGGTGATTTGTGCTGACTTTAGTTTGTCTCCACTGGTGCATCCTCACCATCAGGGGGTCTTTGCTCTGTGATGTTAAAAGAAAAACTTTTCAACAACCTAAAATTTAGGCTCACAGTTTTATGATCGTAGGTAGGGCAGCATCTCACCTAGAATTTAGGCTCACAGTTTTATGATCGTAAGTAGGGCAGCATCTCACCTAGAAAGCAGAAGGAAGCTCCACTGAGGGAGTAGGAAGGAGAAGATTATATAGGGCCAATGCAGAGGCAAGTGAGGAAATGTTTTGATTGGCTGACATTGTTTCCATTTTAGATAGACTTGTACAAAGTGGGGAGCAGATATACATTGGTTAGTATAGTATGTCCAATCTGATAAACTCTCTCTCCTGTGATAAAACTGGTTTATCACCAGGTGTTGCTTGTCTGCAATTCTATAGGGTACATTCCATGGTTCCATTTTCTTGGAGTGCCTCTGCTGGTCAATTATTCTTATTTTCTGGAAATTCCTTTCACAGAAAGGGATGTCTCCCTGCAAAGCCCAATGCAAGTAGTCATCTTATTTTATCTAATAAAAGTAACAGCTCAGCCCCCTTGAGGCATGGACAGATTTAGCAAGGGCAGTCCCTTCCCACCCCACCCCCTATCTCCCCCATGGCTCCCTCATCTGTTTATTCATTTTTGCCCATTTTTTGCTTATTGTCTGCCCATTGTTTTTGCTTGTTGTCTACTTGTTGTTTGTTTGTTTTCTTTAAGAGGCACCAGAAACCAAACCTGGACCTCCCATATGGGAAGAGGGCACTCAACTGCTTGAACCACATCCACACCCAAGTATTCCCTTTTTTACAGTGAAGGCTTCTTCTCCTGGCTCCTTTCAAGTCATTAGTGGCAGCTAATTTGTAAGGTTTTGAAGCAAACATCTGAAATGGTGCCAAGAAATGCAGTGGCTGGGAGCCTAAGCTTAGGAGCCATTGCTTTTCTTGGCCTGCCTTGCCCTGTTTTCCCATTTTCTGGGTAGGTCAAGGGAGTTTCTACGTTATTCTGGGGATGGTATGTCTAGGTCCTAGGGACAAAGTGCAGAGGTCATAGATATTTAGAAATTGATCAAGGGCTAGTTGACCAATGTGCACAGAAATCAATGCTGTAACTACCAGGATTTTGAGGAAAGTTTTATTGCAGGACAGCCAAGCAAGGAGACAGGAAGGGGAAAAAAGCTCAAATATGTCTCCCAGAGTTTAAAGAGCTTAGGGTTTTTATGGGATTCAAACAAAGGAAGGAGGAGATAGGGAGGTCATATATTGACTGATTATATTTCAGTTACAGTTTAATAGGGAGTGTGCAAGTATGAGCCCTTCAAAATTGATGAAAAGCTAGCTGGGGTAAGTACAGTCTGGCTGTAAATAATTAAAAAGCATCTGGTTACAGTAATTTTATAGATCATTCAGTTAACAAATATTATGAATCATTATCATATGATAACTATATTAATAAGGAATGGAGATAAGCTAAACAAATGGGCTCTAAGTAAGTGCAGTAAATAAGGAACAAACATCTGGTTACAGCAATGTTATAAATTGCTCAGTAAATGTAAGCTAACAAGTAAAAGAAATAAGCTAAACTAACAATTACAATTAAAGTAATATTATAAGTCATACCACCTTAGACACTGGTTACAGAACTTATAAAGTAGCTCCAGACCATCTAAACGATGAAGAAACTGACGCCTAAATGAGTTAAGTGGTACTGTCCACCACCAGTAAAGGCAGAAGTAGAAAGAGAATCTGGACCTCTGACTCCCACACTAATAGCTTCATGCTCTGCACACTGTGACAAATGAAAACTTTTCTCGGTCCACTGGGCCATTTATAAAGTAGCCATCAGGAATGATTCTTTCCCTTCTCCCCTAAGCTGGGAGGAGCTCACCAATTACTGGGCCTATATAGAGGTCCAGTATATACACAGATAAGCATTTTATTTAAGTATGTGAATGTAGGAATTTAGAATTGCAGTTTCAATAAAATATGCTTTTTTCCTCCTCTTCTAGATATTTTCCTCATTAGTAACATGTTTCTGTTGGGTGATGCGTAGTGCTCACATGTGATCTAAAAAATGGAACATTTTAAATTTTCTCACTTCAGTTTACTATTATGAATAGTCACTGTTAAAAAATAAACTATGGCAAAATTTTACTCTCTGGAAAATCTTAGAGGAACCATAGTAAATGAAATTGATACCCAATTTTAATCAATACCATCAATATTAATAGTATCAACATATCCTAAACAAATCATAAGCTGTAATTCTATAGTTCATTTCCAACTTACGATTCTTCAAGTAAGAGACAGGATAGCATAGACACTGGGGTTCAAGAGTCCTGGATCCAAATGTCAAACTTTACATTTTGAAGTGCTGGACCAATTTAAGCTCTCAAAACTCATCTCCTTGTGTAAAATGGATAATAAAGTCTACCTAGCAAGGTAGAAAGTTTCCACTTTTTAATCAATTCTGCTTAAATTCCTCTGGGGGTTTTCCTCACCAACATCAAGACTTTTGCATCAAAGTCCTCACTGCACTTTTAAAAAACTAGTACAGGAATCTGTCCATCCATCTTGGGCTAGAGATGTGAGAACTGTGTTTTGTTTTTGTTTTTTAAAGATTTATTTATTTCTCTCCCTTTCCCCCTGCTGCCCCCCACCCCCACCCCGCCCTGTTGTCTGCTCTCTTGTGTTCATTTGCTGTGTGTTCTTCTGTGTCTGCTTGCATTCTCAGCAACACTGGGAATCTGTGTCTCTTTTGTGTTGTGTCATCTTGCTGCATCATCTCTCTCCCCTTCCCTCCGCTCCCTCCCCCCGTCCCGCCCTGTTGTCTGCTCTCTTGTGTCCATTCACTGTGTTCTTCTGTGTCTGCTTGCAATCTCAGCGACAGTGGGAATCTGTGTCTCTTTTGTGTTGTGTCATCATGCTGCATCAGCTCTTGCTGGGTGGGCTGCGCTTTCTTCACAGGGGGCGGCTCTCCTTGCAGGGTGCACTTCTTGCACGTAGGGGACACCCCTGCATGGATGGCACTCCTTGAACGTGGCAGCACTGCATGTGGGCCAGCTCACCACATGGGCCAGGAGGCCCTGGGTTTGAATCCTGGACCTCATGTATGGTAGGTGGATGCTCTATCAGTTGAGCCACATCTGCTTCCCGAGAACTGTGTTTTCAAAGACTATGACCTTGGTAATAGATTATTATTAACAAGATTTAAACAAAATCTTGTAATGTGGATTTTAATCTCTTTTATGAAGAAGTGTGTATTCAGAGACATTTTTATTTTTAGGGTTGATGGCTTTCTTAGTGTAGTGAAAGCCTAATGATATTATTCCTCTCATTAGTTAGGTGGCCAATGCTATAACTTATTTTCTTTTAATTTTTTTTCTTTTCCTCCCCCTCCCCGACCCTGCTGTTTTTGCTGTCTGCATCCATTCGCTGTGTGATCTTCTGAATCTATTTCTCTTTTTGTCTTCTCTTCTCATCTTTCTCCTCTAGGATTTACTGGGATTCGATCCTGGGGACCTATGATGTGGAGAGAGGTATCCTGTCAATTGTGCCACCTCAGTTCCTGGTCTCTGCTGTGCTTCACCTTGACTCTCCCCTTCGTCTCCCTTTTTGTTGCATCATCATCTTGCTGCTTGAGTCACTTGTGTGGACACTGGCTCACTGTGCGGGCACTCAGGCTTGCCATGCAGGCACTCAGCTTGCCATGCAGGAAGTCGCCTGGGCACTTGGCACACCACATGGGCACTTGGCTTTCCATGCGGGCACCCACATGGGCACTCAGCTCACTGTGTGTGCCCTTGGCTCATTGCATGGGCATTCGACTCACCACGCAAGCCCTGGCTCACTGCACAGGCCTGCTTTCTCTTTTTCTTTTTCACCAAGAGGCTCCAGATATTGAATCTGGGTCTTCCTGTATGGTAGGCAGAGGCCTTATCACTTGAGCCATATCCTCTTCTCTCTCTTAATTTTTTAATGTTTTTTTCATAACTTTTTTATTAGACAAGGCATATAAATGTGTTTAAATTGTTCTGCAAAGAAGGCTGTTGGAATTTTGATTGAGATTGCATTGAATCTGTAAACCACTTTGGGTGGAATTGACATTTTAACAATATTTAGTCTTCTAATCCATGAACATGAAATGTCCTTCCATTTGTTTAGGTCTTTTAAAAATTTCTTTTAGCAATGTTTTAGAGTTTTCCATGTATAAGTCCTTTATATCCTTGCTGAAATTTATTCCTAGGTGTAGCAGTTTGCTATGGTTCATGAATTCCAAAAATAGATATTGGATTATGTTTCTAAACTGGTCTGAACCTAGGAATGATTAAATTATGATTACGGCTTTGCATGGGCCATGTCAGTAGGGCGTTGAGTCCCACCCCTTGGTAAAAGACTTGGCAAAGGACAGAATTGGTATTTTGATTTGGAGGAGTCTTGAGCTGGACCCCTTGCGAGTAAACACACAGAGGAGCTTGGTCGTGAGGAAAGAGAGATGGCCCCGGGAAGAGAAACAAGCCATTCATCTGATAGTCTACAGCTAACCTTGTGGAGGACACAGAGGAGCTGAGCCCAGAGAGAATAAAACCCTGGGAAGAGGAAGCCAGGAAGCCTGAATCCTGGCAGATGTAGGCAGCCATCTTGCTCTAACATGTGGCAAAAGAGGGAAGTAACTCACTCATTATGGTCTGGTGTCTGTAAGCTTTCTACCCCAAATAAATACCCTTTATAAAAACCAACTGATTTCTGGTGTTTCGCATCAGCACCACTTTGGCTGACTAATGCACTTGGTATTTGATTCCTTTAGTTGCTATTGTAAATGAAAATTTTCTTGATTTCTTCTTCAGATTGTTCATTACTACTCTATAGAAGCTCTACTGATTTTGGGGTGTTGATCTTGAATCCTGTCACTTTGTTGACTTTGTTTATCAGTTTTAGTAGCTTTGTTGTGAATTTTTAAAGGTTTTCTATATGTATGCTCATGACTAGGGAAAGTTTTATGTCTTTCTTTCCAATTTCAATGCATTTATTTCTTTTTCTTGCCTAAGTGCTCTGGCTAGAATGTTCAGTACAATGTTGAATAACAGTGGTGACAATGGATATCCTTGTCTTGTTCCTGATCTTAGAAGGGAAGCTTTTGGTCTTTTAACATCAAGTATAATGTCAGCTGTGGGTGTTTTCATATATGTCTTGTGTCATGCTGAGGAAGATTCCTTCTAGTCCTGGTTTGCTCAGTGTTCTTATCAAGAAGGGGTGCTGGATTTTGTCGAATGACTTTTTGCTTCAATTGGGATCACATTGTGCTCTTTTGAGTGCATGTTCCCTTCCAAAAGAATTTGGTAATTGCCTTTTCTATTTCTGTGAAGTAGGCTGCTGGAATTTTGATGGGTATTGCATGGAATCTATAAATCAGTTTGGTTAGGATTGACATCTTCACATCAGTTAGTCTTCCAATCCAGAACACACAATATCTTTCCATTTGTTTATGTTTTCATCGATTTCTTTTAGCATTGTTTTGTAGTTTCCTGTATTATAGGTTCTGTACTTCTTTGGTCGAATTGATTCCTATGTATTTGAGTCTTTGGTGCTATTGTAAGTGGATTTTTCCCCCTGATTTCCTCCTCAGATTGTTGAATACTAGCAATACTAGTGTATAAAAACATTACTGATTTTTGCATGTTGATCTTGTATCCTGCCACTTTGCTGAACTCATTTATTAGCTCAAGTAGCTTTGTTATAAAGATTTTAGTACTTTCTAAATATAGGACCATGTCATCCACAAATCTGAGAGTTTAACTTCCTCTTTTTCTCTTTGGATGCTTTTAATTTTTTTTTCTAATTGCTCTAACTAGAACTTCTAGTAAAAAATTGAATAACAATGGCGACATGGCGGCAGACTTGGCCCAGTGGTTAGGGCGTCCATCTACCACATGGGAGGTCCGTGGTTCAAACCCCGGGCCTCCTTGACCCGTGTGCAGCTGGCCCATGCGTGGTGCTGATGCATGCAGCAAGTGCCCTGCCATGCAGGGGTGTCCCCTGCGTAGGGGAGCCCCACACTCAGGGAGTGTGCCCCATGGGGAGAGCCGCCCAGCGCGAAGGAGAGTGCAGCCTGTTCGGGAATGGTGCCGCACACACAGAGAGCTGACACAACAAGATGATGCAACAAAAAGAAAACACAGATTCCTGTGCCGCTGACAACAACAGAAGTGGACAAAGAAGAAGACGCAGCAAATAGACACAGAGAACAGACAACCAGGGTGGGGGAGGAAGGAGAGAGAAATAAATAAATAAATAAATCTTTAAAAAAAAAAACGGTGACAGTGGGCATTCTTGTCTTGTTCCTGATCTTAGAAGGAAGGCTTTCAAACTTTCCCCATTGAGTATGATGTTGGCTCTGGGTTTTTCGTACATGTCTTTTATTATATTGAGGAATTTTCCTTCTATTCCTATTTTTGAGGAGTTTTTGTCAAGAAAGGGTGCTGGATTTGTCAAATGCCTTTTGTACATCAATTGAGATAATCATGAGATTTTTTTCCTTCAATTTGTTAATGTGGTGTATTATGTTGATTGATTTTCTTTTTTTTTAAAGATTTATTTATTTCTCCCCCTTCCCCCCCACCCCGGTTGTCTCTTTTCTGTGTCTATTTGCTGCATCTTCTTTGTCCGCTTCTATTGTTGTCAGCGGCACGGGAATCTGTGTTTCTTTTTGTTGCGTCGTCTTGTTGTGTCAGCTCTCTGTGTGGGCGGTGCCATTCTTAGGCGGGCTGCACTTTCTTTCACGCTGGGCAGCTCTTCTTACAGGGTGCACTCCTTGCACATGGGGCTCCCCTATGTGGGGGACATCCCTGCATGGCACAGCACTCTTTGTGCGCATCAGCACTGCACATGGGCCAGCTCCACACGGGTCAAGGAGGCCTGGGGTTTGAACCTTGGACCTCCCATGTGGTAGATGGACACCCTAACCACTGGGCCAAGTCTGCTTCCCAATTAATTTTCTTATGTTGAACCAGACTTGCATACCAGGAATGAATCCCACTTGATTGTGATGTGTAAGTCCTTTGATATGCTGTTGGATTGGATTTGCAAGTATTTTGTTGAGAATTTTTGTATCTATGTCCCTTAGAGTTATTGGTCTGTAATTTTCTTTTCTTGTAGTATCTTTATCTGGCTTTGGTATTAGGGTGATGTTGGCTTCGTAAAATGCGTTGGGTAATTTTCCCTCCTCTTTGATTTTTTGGAAGAGTTTAAACAGGATTGGTTTTAATTCTTGTCAAAATGCGTGGTAGAATTTGCCCGTGAAGCAACTGGTACTGAACTTTTCTTGGTTGGGAGTTTTTTGATGATGGATTCAATCTCTTTAAATGTGGTTGGTTTGTTGAGTTCTTGTATTTCTTGTAGCATTATTGTAGGTTGTTTGTGCATTTCTAGGAATTTGTCCATTTCATCTAGGTTGTGTTGGCATACAGTTTCCCATAATATCCTCTTATGATCCTTTTGTATTTCCATGGGGTCAGTCATAACTTCCCCCCTTTTATTTCTGATTGTATTTATTTGCATCTTCTCTATTTTTTTCAAAGAACCAGTTTTTGGCTCAGTTGATTTTTCTCTATTTTTTTTTTTTTGTTCTGAATTTCATTTATTTCTGCTCTAATCTTTATTATTTCTTTCTTTCTGCTTGCTTTGGAACTGGTTTGCTACTCTTTTTCTAGTTTTTCTAGTTTTTCAGTTAGATCTTTAAGTTTGCTCTTCTTTTTTAATATAGGCATTTAGGGCTATAATTTTCCCTCTCAAGACTGCCTTTGCTGTATTCCATAAGTTTTGGTAAGTTGTGTTTTCATTTTCATTTGCTCAAATTTATTTACTGATTTCACTTGCAATGTCTTCTTTGACCCACTGATTATTTAGGAGTATGTTGTTTAGTCTCCACAGATTATCAAATTTATCTTTTTCCTATCATTAATTTCCAGTTTTAGTTCATTATGATCTGGGAAGGTGCTTTGTATAATTTCAATCTTTTTATATTATTGAAACCTGCATTGTGATCTAACATGTGGTCTATTCTGGGTGAAGATCCATACGCACTTGAGAAGAATGTAGAACCCACTGAGTTTGGATGCGGTGTTCTATATATGTCTACTAGGATCTAGCTTGTTTATCATATTGTTCAAATTCTTTGTTTCCTTGTTGATCTTCTGTCTAGTTGTTCTATCTAATGTTAGTGGTGTGTTGAAGAGTCCAACAATTATTGTAGAGATGTTTATTTCTCCCTTTAGTTTTTCCAGAGTTTATCTCATATATTTTGGGGCATCCTTTTTAGGTGCATAGATATTTATGAATATTATATCTTCCTGGTGGATTGTCCCTTTTATTAATACATAATGGCCTTCTCTATCTCTTATAACTTTTTTGGACTTAAAGTCTGTTTTGTACAATATTTGTATAGCTACTCCTGCTCTTTTCTGGTTAATATATACCTGAAGTATCTTTTTCCAACCTTTCATTTTCAGCCAGTCTGTATCCCTCAGTCTAAGGTGAGTCTCTTATAAGCAGCATATGGATGTTTTTTTTATCCATTCTGTTAGCCTATAACTTTTGATAGGGGAGTTTAATGCATTCACATTCAATAATATTACTGTAAATGCATTATTTACTTCTACCATTTTCTTTTTTGGTTTTCATATGTCATACCATATTTTCATTTATCTTTTACTCTTGTGTTTATCCTTTCTGTTTTTCTTTCTTCTATATTCTCCTCCAAGCCTCTCTCTCCTGCCTTTTTCTTTCAGGCATTAAGGCTTCCTTTAATATTTTCTTTAAAGGTGGATTCTTTTTTACAAATTCTTAGTTTCTTTTTGTGAATATTTTATACTCCCCTTCATATTTGAAGGACAATTTTGGTGGATAAAGAATTCTTGGCTGGCAGTTTTTCTCTTTCATTATCCTAATTGTATCATACCACTGTCTTCTTGCCTCCATTTCTGATGAGGAATCCATGCTAAGTCTTACTGGGCGTCCCTTGTATGTGATGGTTTACTTCTCCTTGCTGCTCTGAGAATTTTCTCTTTATCTTCGACATTTGACATTCTGAGTAGTATGTGTTTTGGAGTAAGTCTATTTGGATTCATTCTGATTAAGGTACAGTGAGCTTCTTGGACATGTAAGTTCATTTCTTTCATGAGAGTTGGGAAATTTTCAGCTATTACTTCCTCAAACACTCTTTCTGCCCCTTTCTCTTCTCTTCTCCTTCTGGAACTCCCATGACACATATGTAGTTGCATTTCATGTTGTCTTCTAACTCCCTGAGCCCCTGCACATTTTTTTCCATTCTTTTCTCTCTCTATTCTTTTCTCTCTTCCATTTCAGCTGTTCTGTCTTTGAAATTACTTATTCTTTCTTCTCTCATTTCAAGTATGTTTTGTATGCCTCTAATGTGTTTTTTATCTCACCTATTGGGTTTTTCATTCCCATGAGATCTGTTACTTTTCTGTTCAGGATTTCAAATTCTTCTTTGTGCTCACTCAATGCTTTCTTTTTTGTGTGATTAATTTTATTTATTTTAACTTCATTTTGTGCATTTAATAATTGAAAATATAAACAATTAAAATTTAAAAGCAGTTTAAAAACATTCATTTCTCAATTAAATGTACTTAATACCTATACATTTTTTTTGAATCATACAATATGTTACATAATATATTTGGTTCATAATAATGCAATCATACAGTATTTGTCCTTTTGTTTCTGGTTTGCTTCACTCAACGTAATGTCCTCCAGATTCATCCATGTTGTCATATGCTTTATGACTTCCTTTCTTTTTACAGCTGCATAATATTCCATCCAGTTTGTTTATCCATTCATCTCTTGATGGACACCTGGGTTGTTTCCAACTTTTGGCAATAATGTCTCTGTCATCATGGTGTACAGATGTCTATTTGTGTCGATGCTCCCAGTTCTTCTGGGTATATACCCAGTATTGATATTGCAGGGTCTCATGGCAACTCTATATTCAACTTCTTTAGAAACTATCAAACAGTCCTTCACAGTGGCTATACTATTCTGGATTCCTACCAACAGTGAATAAGTGTTCCTATCTCTCTACATCCTCTCCAATACCTTTAGTTCTCTGTCTTTTTTTTTTTTAAGATTTATTTATTTATTTTTCCACCCCCCTCTCCCCCACCCTGGTTGTCTGTTCTCTGTGTCTATTTGCTGCATCTTCTTTGTCTGCTTCTGTTGTTGTCAGCGGCATGGGAATCTGTGTTTCTTTTCGTTGCATCATCTTGTGGTGTCAGCTCTCAGTGTGTGTGGCACCATTCCTGGGCAGGCTGCACTTTCTTTTGCGCTGGGCGGCTCTCCTTATGGGGTGCACTCCGTGCACGTGGGGCCCCCCTACGCTGGGGACACCCTTGTGTGGCACGGCACTCCTTGTGCGCATCAGCACTGCACATGGGCCAGCTGCCCACGGGTCAAGGAGGCCCCGAGTTTGAACCACGGACCTCCCATGTTGTAGACGGACGCCCTAATCACTGGGCCCGCCGCCCTCTCTGTCTTTTTAATAGTGGCCATACTGATAGGCGTGAAATGATATGTCATTGTAGTTTTGATTTGCATTTCCCTAATCATTAGTGATGCTGAGCATTTCTTCATGTGATTTTTTTTTGCCATTTTTATTTCTTTTTTTTTTTTATATTTTTTTTCTCCTTTCCTCCCGCCCCCCCCCACCCCCAGTTGTCCGCTCTCTGTGTCCATTCGCTGTGTGTTCTTCCATGACCGCTTCTATCCTCATCAGCAGCACCGGCTATCTGTGTCTCTTTTTTCTTTGCGTCATCTTGCTGTGTCTGCTCTCTGTGTGTGTGTGATGCCATTCTTGAACAGGCTACATCCCCCTTCGTGCTGGGTGGCTCTCCTTATGGAGTGCACTCCCTGCTTGTGGGGCTCCCCTATGTGGGGGACACTCTTGCATGGCATGGCACTCCCTGTGCGCATCAGCACTGCACGTGGGCCAGCTCCACACAGGTCAAGGAGATCCGGGGTTTGAATTGCAGACCTCCCATGTGGTAGGCAGACACCCTATCCATTGGGCCAAGTCCGCTTCCCTCAAAAATTTTGAGGAAGATAGCTTTGTCAGTTTTTGTTAGTTGCTCAATGATTTTCTGGGGAAATGGCACCCTGGAGCATTTTTTACTGCCATCTTGGTCTACTGGAAACTGTTTAGCTTTATTTTCATGGTTGTGGCTAGAAGGGAGGAGTTGGGTTTCAAGGGAATTTATCTTTTTGGACATATTTAGCAACCAGGAAAACAAATCTCAAATTCTTTGTCTTTTGGTTTTTAGTTTCTGTCAAGTGATTAAACCTCCTAAATTAACTTATCTCTAAAGGACACTATAGACTCTAGAATCTAGGCCTGTATTCTATCGATATTTTTATTCTTAGCATGAACCATGAAGTCTGGATATAATAGAAATGCAATAATTCTTATTTATATATTGAATGAGCATTCTAATTATATTTTAAAAATAGAATCCTTTGGTAATGAACTAGTCATCATTAATCCCCCCAAAAGGTCTTTTATATTATCTTCTCTCTCTGTTAATCAGAGCTATTATTTACTCCGTGTCTTCAGATGGGGAAAATAATTCGCTTACTAAACTCAGAGTTGTTCTAATTCCCAGCCAATGGGGCCTGATTATAGCTGGTTGCCATGTTATCCATTTTATGCCATGATATTCAAGAAATATTTTAAAGTACAAAAAAAAATGAAGTATGGACATTGTACTATTTTGAAAAAAGGAAAGAAGGGCATGTATATATTCTCATTAGCTTGTGTATGCTTAGAACAGCTTTGGAAGGACACTGGTTATTTCTCAGAGGAGAAACTGGATGACAAGGAACTAGGAGAGGGAAGGAGAATTTTAACAGTGATCTCCTTTGTATCTTTTGAATTACAAACCGTGTAACCGTATTACCTATTCTTCTATTTCTTGCCCCAGGTGTTCTGGCTTGCCGGCTCACTGCTAATCATTGGCTTGGCATCCGTGGTCATCCCCACCATTGGGTGGCGCTGGCTCATCCGCATTGCCTCCATTCCTGGCATCATCCTCATCCTGGCCTTCAAGGTGAGGGAGCTCACAAGGCTCATCCTTGTCCTCCCCTCCAGCACATGCTTCCTACGTGGGAGGTCCTGGGTTCAATTTCTGGTGCCTCCTCAGAAGAACAAGAAAAACGAACAACAAGTAAACAAATAAGAAAACCAACTTGGGAGCTGATGTGGCTCAGTGGTTGGGCACCACCTTCCCACATATGAGGTCCAGGGTTCAAGTCCCAGCCCAGTACATAAAAAAAAAAGTCTGTCTCAACCACTTTCATCTCACACTGATGCCTCATTATCATTTATTCCTGAAAGCCTTAACTGGCAATCCCACCCTCTTTTGAGCCTCTCTAACCCATGGGATGCCTTTTGCATGTTCTCAGGCCACCTCAGACCTGCTGGTTGCCCTTTTTTCACCTGCTGTCTGCTAACTTCTCAACTACAGAATCAGAATCTCCACTGGGTTCTAGTAGAATTCTGTTCCTTGCTCATAAACAGTGTTGATACCTCATTTGAACTAGGCACTGTCACCTCTGTGTCACCTACTCTATGGAATCAAAGAATTTCTGAATTCAGAATCACTTATTCCAAATTTCAACTCAGTGCAGACTTCCCCTGCAGAAGCAGATTTCTGCCAGAACACTTGCAGCCTCAGGCATGTGTCTATTATATAATACAGTACATTCCATGTCCAGGTAGCCCACTTGTTTAGAAGTTCTTTTTAACCTTCAGCAAATTTGCCTCCTTGTAATTTTATCTGATGCTCTTAATACTTCTCTCTGGAAAGCCAGATGTCTTCTCCCTCCTATTTCCTTTCAATATTGAAGAATCTAAGCCCCATCAACCTTTCTTTTCTCTAAATGAAACCATTCCATGCCATCAACTCTTTCTCTGATATGACATCTGGTCCCAGTGCCCTATCCATTTTTTTTTTTCCTGGACAACCCAGTTGGTCCATGTCCTCTAGACAGTGAACTATTGCCCAAAATCACACCCAGGCCTCCTGGTGCTCTGGGACCAGTGGCTTAGTGGGCCTGTTACTTCCTGTGAGTTCTTTATCTGCCTCTGTTGATGTAGCATAGACTGAATTGCCTTTAACCAGCTACGTCCCACGATTGGATCCTATTAGGTTTAGAATCAACTATAACCCCAGGATCTGCTCTTCAGAAGTTGTTTCCAAAACAAGCCTCCCAAATTTTTTAATTGCAGTGATATGTTTTCTTAAATTTAAATGTAGGACTCTGTGCTCAAATATGTTAAATTTCATCCTTTGGTTTTAGCCAGTGTTCCATCTTCCCTGGATTTACCCCTGGGGAGGCAGTGTGGAATATTGGCTCTGGAGCTGGACTATCTGCACATGAGTCCTGGCCCCACCATCCTGGGCAAGTCCATCTACCCCTTTGGACCAAATGAACAGTGCATATCTCATGGGCTGCTCTGCGTGTTCATATGCCTTTAACATGTGAAACACTTTGTATTGTGTCTGCAACATAATAGTGCTCAATATGTGCTATGTTATTGCCTTTTTAACCTATTTTCAATCTTGATCCTTTCATTTAATTCATTACACTTGCATTGAGCATTGACCAATCTCAGGACTAGGTTCCCCACCCCCCACCCCCCAAAATCTGCATAAGACACAAGGAGTCATCAAGGAGCTCCCAGCCACTCAGTGGGAGATGGAGATAAGAATGCAAAAATGATAGAACAAACTAGCCTCGGGTAAGTGCTGTCACAGCTAAAGTTCGTTGGGTGCTAAAGTTCAGAGACGAGGGTGATTTATTCCAGTGGGAGAATAAAATTGGATTTGGGCTTTGGGGGATAGGCATCCTTTGACAGGCAGAAGAGGGTGGAATGGACATTTTGGCAGGGTCTGAAGCACAAGCCCAATTATGAAGGCCCCATGCAGAACACGTCTGGGGATGAGCTGGGAGCCTGGAATGGCTGCAGTGAGGGAGTGCTGGCGGGAGGCAGGCTAGCAAGGCAGGCATGTGGGGCCAGGTCCTGGAGCACCTTGAAGGCCCCGGGCGCTCGACATATGTAAGGAGGAGACTGCGGCCACTGGGGTAGGGGCTGTGTGGAGGCTGGGCAGGGGGTGGAGGGGACAGGCCAGAAAAGCAGTTAGAAGGCATTGGGGATAATCCTAGCGGGAGACGACAGGGTCTGAACTGCCGGCTGGTGATGGGAAAGGGGAGGAGGGTGCTGCTGGGGGAGTTGCTTTTCTAAGGAAGAACTAACAGCTCTTGATTGGATGCAGGGCAGAGAGCACGAGGGGAGGAGACAAAGTGAATTCTCAAGTTCCCAGCTTCAGCAGAGGCCTATACAGAGTGTAACGCTCAAAATATCCGACCCTCGGGGTGTGGCTCTCACCAGTCAAGACCCCACAGCGTGGTTTGTGGGAGCCCCCTGCCATTATCATCCTTTAGGTTGAGGCAGTGTGGGAAGTGGGGGGCCTAGGGAGGGGCTAGGGTGGCAGAGGGTGGCGAGCACTCAGGGCCTCCGGGCAGCGGCTGTTTACCTAAGGGATGTGAGAATCTCATTAACGATTCCATGGGGCCATCCTGGCGAGAAAAGCAGCAACAGCCCAGCTGTCATGTAAGATAGGAGGACAGGAGAAAAACATCCTTTCTTTGTTGCACATCATCTTGGAATTCAGTAGAACACCTGCAGTATTTTCTGCCTTTAAGCTTGCTGCGTTCTTTTCCCACCTCGGGACTCTAGGACAGCGTAGAGTATGGAGCAGAAACAGCCGTGTCCCAGGGGACTACAGCTGCTGTGGCGCTGATGGTCTGTAATTTGTGTCCAGTTCATTCCTGAATCGGCTCGATTCAACGTCTCCACCGGGAACGTGCAGGCTGCCCTGGCCACTCTGGAGGGCATCGCCAGGATGAACCGGTCCGTGATGCCGGAGGGGAAGCTGGTGGAGCCCATCCTGGTAAGTTCCAGTTGTGGGGTGCTCTGCCACCATTGGGGGCTGTTGGAAAAATCCTAGGTAGCTGGAAGGAAGGAGACCTTAGCTGTCTAGTTCCACCGCCAGAGGGACAGTGAGCGAGCACAGGAAAGAGGAGAGTTCCCCAGGCAGGGTAGACTGGTCCACACCCCAGTTCTGGCCAACAGCCCTATTGTCCTTGTAAATTACCTATTTTCACTTTCTCATTCCTAAAATAGGAATAACAACACCTATTTTGCAGAGTTAAACACATAATAAGGCATCATTGTTTATCAGTAAGTTTAACTTAGAATTTTATTTTCTTGTACTGATCTTAGTTTGAGGTCAAGGTTATAAGCCTTATTAAATGAATGTTTTTCTTATCTCTGAAATGGTTTATGTAAGGTAGGAATTAACCTCCTTGAATATTCGGTAAAAATTTCCTGTAAAACTGTTTAGGCTTAATATCTATTTTGAGGGCAATGATTAGAGATAGTTTTAGGGGGAATTTTTTTTTTTTTACTCTTGATTCAATTTATTTGAATCTTATGTCTTATAGTTTTGTTTTATAGTTTGTCTACTTATATCTTATACTTTTGAGTATGTTTACCTGTGTTCTATACTTTTGATTGAGTCAATTTTGGTACTCTATATTTTTAGGATAATGTCTGTCTGGTTCATCTATGTTTTTTAATTTATCAATATAAAATCTCTACTGTCTGTTTTCATTTTTTAATAAATATTATGGAAATATATCATTCATACATGAACATAATAAATGTATAGTAAAACTTGTGAATTTGTTTAACACAAAATGAACAGGCATATCATCATACAGGACTCCCAAAATCTCCCTACTACCAACACCTTGCGTAGTTGAGAAACATTTGTTACAAATTATGAAAGAGCATCATCAAACTATTACTACTAGCTATAGCCCATATCTTACATTTGGTGTCGTCTTCCACCAACCAACCCAGTTAACAACACCCATATTAGCCTTTTATATTTGTTATTGTTCAGGATAAAATGTTCTCATGTTTGTCCTGTTAATCACAATCCCTCATCCAATACTGGATTTCCTATTGTGGCAGTTTAATATTATTGATGAATTCCAAAAAGAAATATTGATTATGTTTATAAACTGGTCTACTCCTCTGGATGTGATACCCTTTGATTGTATTAAATTCATTTTCTTTTCTTAAATGTTACATTAAAAAAATATGAGGTCCCCATATACCCCCATTCCCCTCACCCCACTCCTCCCCCATTAACAACCTCTTTCATCATCCTGGCACATTCATTGCATTTGGTGAATATATTTTGGAGCACTGCTGCAGCACATGGATTGTGGTTTACATTGTAGTTTACACTCTCCCCTAGTCCACCCAGTGGGCCATGGCAGTACAAAAAATGTCCAGCATCTGTCCCTGCAGTACCACCCAGGATAACTCCAAGTCCTGAAAAGGCCCCACATCAGAGATTTCACTTTTACTTGATTAAATTAAGATTAGGGCTTTGAATTGGCCATGTCAGTAGGAGGTCGCATTCTTTCCCCCTTGGTGGGCAGACACACAGAAAACCGCACGGCAGAGGAGAGAACTTAGGGTTTTGATGTTGGATCCCTGAGGAGAGAGCCAAGCTGTTCACCTGATAATCTATAGCTGGCCTTGGGGAGAGCAGAACCTAGAAAGAAATGAGCCCCAGGAAGAGAGACAAACCTTATCCCTGCCTGCAGCTGAGATCAGAAGAAACTAGGACCATAGAGCCTTAAGAGGAAAAGGAAGGCTGAAACCTTGCAGAAACCAGCAGCCATCTTGCTCCAACATGTGTGTATTAGTCAGCCAAAGGGGTGCTAATGCAAAATACCAGAAATCTGTTGGCTTTTATAAAGGGTATTTATTTAGGATAGAAACTTATAGTTACCAGGCCATAAAGCGTAAGTTACTTCCTTCACCAAAGTCTGTTACCACATGTCGGAGCAAGATGGCTGCCGATATCTGCAAGGTTTCAGGCTTCCTCTTAAGGCTCCGTGGTCCCAGCTTCTTGCAATATCAGCTGTAGGCTAGAATAAGCTTTATCTCTCTCCCGGGGCTCATTTCTCTCTGAGCTCAGCTGCTCTGCTCTCTCCACAAGGTCAAGCAAACAGCTTGTTTCTCTTCCTGGGGCCTCTGCCATGTCTAATAAATCCTTCTCTCTTTCCTCATGAATCTGCTTCTCTGTGTATTTACTTCTTGGGGTTCCAGCATTAAGGCTCCAACTAACACATCTGCCTTGCTGTTTTCTCTTAACCATAATTCAATCAAGTAAGAGCAAAATCTCTGAATCCAATACAATCTAATGTACCCAGAAGAACAGACCAATTTACAAACATAATCCAATATTTATTTTTAAAATTCATAAATAATATCAAACTGCCACACTGTGGCAACAGATTTTGGTGAGGGAAGTAACTTACTCTCTATGGCCTTGTAACTGTAAGCTTCTATTGTATTTAGATCATATTAGTACAGGGTTCTTAAAAGGAGTGTGTGGACAGATTTCAGGGGGTTCCGTGAACTTGAATTTTAAAAAATCAGCTTGATTAGATGTCCAACATGATATATGTATTGCCTTGTCAAACACTATACCACAGTTTAATGTACTTATTCAAGATAAACAACAATAGTCTGCACATTGACATGTCTTTAAAAAATAAAATTTAACTTTAACTTTCCTATATTTTTGATGTACTGGATTATTATTTAATGTGTTATCAAAGAAGCACATAAGTATAATATTATATCATATGTTTTTTATTTTAGTAACTATTTCAATATATATAACTGATTTCCTTTGTAATTTTGTTTTATGCATTTAAAAACATTCTTGTGGAGATGTGTTGGTGTGGGTATGATATACTTATTAAATAATACACAGTTTAGTGTGGACCTAATATGATTTTTATTTTGATGTAGTACGTTCTGAATGCAGTGGATAACTGCCTGCAAAAAGGCTGGTAAGGTTGGTGGAGATGGTTTTATGATGCCATGGGAAAACTTGAATCTCTAAATGTTTGCTGAAAATGACCATTTGAACAGATGTTGAACTGTGATAGGTTATCAGGTATTTATATTATGGGAAAGTCGTAAAATGCAATTTTGAATAATCCTATAATTTAATTTAAAGATATGTCCATGTTGAGTGTCATAAAACTGTCTGCTGCTTCTTTCTGAGAAGGGATCCATGGTTTTCACATGACTGGCAAAGGGGTCCATGGAACAAAAAAAGTTAAGAATCCCTGTGTTAGTGAAACCATACAATATTTGTCCTTTAGTTTCTGACTTACTTCACTCAACGTGATGTCCTCAAGTTTCATCCATGTTGTCATATGCATCCCCGTCTCATTTCTTCTTACAGTTGAATAGTATTCCATGGTATGTATAGACCACATTTTGTTTATCCATTCATTTGTGGATGGACACTTAGACTAGTTTCTATTTTAGTAATTGTGAATAATGCTGCTATGAACATAGGTGTGTAAATATAGTTTGCATCGTTGCTTTCAGTTCTTCTGAATATATTCCTAGCAATGGAATTGCTGGATCATATGGCATTTCTATATTCAGCTTTTTGAGCTACTGCCAAACTGTCTTCCACAAAGGCTGTACCATTTTACATTCCCACCAATAGTGAAGAAGTGTTTCTGTTTCTCCACATCCTCTCCAGCACTTGAATAATGGCCATTCTATAAGGTATCTTATTGTAGTTTTGATCTGCATTTCCCTAATACCTAGTGATGTTGAACATTTTTTTCATGTATTTTTTGGCCATTTGTATTTCTTCTTTGGGAGAAATATCTATTCAAGTCTTTTGCCCATTTTTAAATTGAGTTGGTTGTCTTTTTATAGTTGAGTCTCTTTATATGATATGGATATCAAACCCTTACTGGATATGTGGTTTCCAAGTATTTTTCCTATTGAGTAGGCTGCCATTTTACTTTGTTGACGAAGTCTTTTGAAGAGCAAAAGTATTTACTTTGAGGACAACCCACTGTGGCAGTTTGAAGTTATTTTGTGAATCCCCAAAAGAGAAAGATTGTGTTTATAAACTGATCTGTTCCTCTGGGTGTGATACCCTTTGATTGCATTAAATTTAGCAGGGGTATCTTTTATTAGATTGCCTGTTAGGATTAGGGATTTGATTAGACTACATCAGTGGGCATGACTCAGTCCCCACCCCCTTGCTGGTTCTGATGTAGAGGAATACTCACACAGACAGACACTTACAGGAAGAGAGAGCTCTGTCATTTAAAAAGAAAATTTCTCCCTCTTCTCTCATTGTTTGCACTCCCTGTCTATTCTGTGTCTGTTTGTTGTGTGCTATGTTTGCTCGTTTTCCTTTCTTAGGAGGCATCGGGAGCAGAACCTGGGACCTCCCACATGGGGAGGTGCCCAATCACTTGAGCCACCTCTGCTCCCTGTTTGTTGTCTTTCATTGGGTTTCCTTGTTGTATCTCCATGTTGCATCATCTTGTTGAGTCTGCTGGCAGTGCCAGCTCATCACATCAGCCCATCACATCAGCTTACTCTCTTGCTTGTTTTCTTTAGGAGGCACCAAAAACTGAACCTGGGACCTCCCATGTGGTAGATAGATGCTCAACTGCTTGAGCCACACCCATTTCCCATCTCTGTCAGTTTTGATCCTACCATGTAACAGAAAGGAGAAGACTCAAAGAGCAGAAGCCCCAGGGAGAGATGAGACATTTTGTCTTATAGCTTACAGCTGAGATTGGGAAGAAAGCAGAACAGCTGACATTGATATAGGAGGCCCGGAAAGAAACAAGCCTTGTTCCAGGAGAGGGAGGACTTCACTTAAGAACGAAGCCTCAGGAGATTGTGTTCACAGAGCCTCAAGAGGAAGAGGAAGCCCAGAAGGGAAGGCAGAGACCAGCCAGAGATCAGTGACCATCTTGTTTCAACACGTGGCAACTGATTTTGGTGAAAAAGCAACACTGAGTTGGACTTTTTATGACCTTGTAACTGTAAACTTTTATCCCTAATACATACCCTTTATAAAAACCAACAGATTTATGGTAGTTTGCACTGGAAGTCCTTTGGCAAACTAATTCTCTCATTTATCATTTTTTTCTTTCATTGCTCATGCTTTGGGTGTAAGGTTTAAGAAACTACCACAGACTTCTGGAAAGATGGTGGACTAGAAAGACACAGGGCTCTCTTCTCCAGAAAAATAGCTGGAAGACAGGCTGAAACAGCCTAGATAAAGCTCTTCTAGGGTTTTGGATACCAAGTGAAGGCTGAAGACTGCCCAGTGGAGAGAGGGACAAAGGAGGGAAATCATGATGGCAGAACTGTGAGTTGCAACCAGAAGCTGCTGCTGTTGGCACCATCCCCCACACTAAAGACACTTTAGAGTTCTTGGGCCGCCTGTGACTACAGACAAAGGGGGCTCTAGAAACCTACCAGGCCAGGAAAGGGGAGAGAGAGGGACACAGCATAAGGCTGACTCAGCTTCTGATCCACAAGCTTGGTCTGCTATGGCCCATGAGCCCTTCTAGGCCAGCTGGGATCACACACTGGTTTGCCTTGGGTGCTGGCGAAGGACTGTAGAAATACGACCCTTGCAAACTCCATGTTGTCTAGCTGAGACCAATTGTTGAGGATGCCCCAGGGAAGGGGAGAGAGACACACACAAGTTTTGACTCAGGTTTTGACTCCCAAATTTGGTCAGCTATGTCCCAGGAGACTTTCCAGGCCAGGTGGGGCTGCACCATTGTTTGCCTTGAAGCCAGCAAGAGGATAAAAATATACAACCCTCCCAATCAACTCCTCTACTAACAGAGACAGATTGTTGAGAAGTCAGAGGGGAGTGGAAATGTTTCTGACCCAGGAAAAGGGAGGAGGCTGCCAGAGAAGGCTGGAGAACTTTCTCAGAGAAAGTTTGAATTACAAGGCTCACAGCTTCCAGAGAGGAAGTTCTGTTACACTGATCTTGTATGTGTGCAACAAATATGCTTGGACCAGGCATTGAACTGAGAACAGACAAAGAGTGCCATCTGCTGGCAGACCAAGGAAGTGTATGCAAGAAAATTAAAAATAAGTAGGAGAGGCTTTTTCTGGCCTCTAGAGCCTCCTTCCCCAAGGCCCTAAGAAGCGACTCTACAACTAATTACTGGGTCCAGTGCCCAGTTTTGAGCAACTAGCAGGACAATTCAGGTTGAGCCAAGAATCAAAAAGCAGTGGTAACACACAGCCTCCTGCCACTAAATCCCTACAAAAGAGAAATAAATTGAGCATCTGAGTAAACTACATCCTAATCAGATGCTTAGATATCAGCAAAAAATCACGAGCCATACTAAGAAAGTAGAAGAATTGGCCCTAGGAAAGGAATATATCAAAGCCCCAGAAGAGATGCAGAATTTGAGAAGATTAGAGCAGAAAGAAATGAAATTGAGAACAACAACAACAAAAAAGTAGGGAAAATCAACAAAACCAAAAGCTCAAGAACTTAAAAACCAATAACATCATCAAAAATCTCCCAGCAAACAAAAGTCCAAGACCAAATGGTTTCACAGGTAAATTCTACCAAGCATTTTGAAAAGAATTAACACCAGTCCTGTTTCAGTCCTGTTTAAACTCTTCCAATATATTGAAGAGGAGGGAAAATTACCCAAATCAGATTATGAAGCCACTGTCACCCTAATACCAAAGCCAGATAAAGGTACTATAAAAAAAGAAAATTACAGAACAATCTCTCTAATGAACGTAGATGCAAAAATTTTCACCAAATACCTGCAAGTCCAATCCAACAGCATATCAAAAGACTTGTACATCAAGACTAAGTGGGATTTATTCCTGGTATGCAAGGCTGGTTCAACACAAGAAAATCAATCAATATAATACACCATATTAACAAATTGAAGGAAAAAGCACATGATTATCTAAATGGATGCAGAAAAGGCATTTGACAAAATCCAGCATTCTTTCTTGAAAAAAAAAAAAACACTTCAAAAATAGGAATAGAAGGAAAATTCCTCAATCTGATAAAAGGAATATATGAAAAACCCACAGCCACCATCATACTCAATGGGAAAGGTTGAAAACTTTCCTTCTAAGATTGGGAAAAGACAAGGATGCCCACAGTCACTATTGTTATTCAATACTGTATTAGAAGTTCTAGCCAGGGCAATTAGAGAAGAAAAAATATGAAAGCATCCAAATAAGGAAGGAGGAAGTAAAACTCTCACTGTTTGTGGATGACATGATCTTGTACCTGGAAAACCCTAAAGTATCCAGACAAAGATTCTCGAGCTGATAAATAAGTTCAGCAAAGTGGCAGGATACAAGATCAACACGCAAAAATCAGTAATGTTTTTGTACACTAGTACTGAAAAATTTGAGGAGGAAATCAGGGGAAAAATTCCATGTTGAATAGCAACAAAAAGACTCAAATATCTAGGAATTAATTTAACCAAAGAAGCGCAAGACCTATATGCAGAAAACTACAAAACAATGCTAAAGGAAATTTTAAAAGACCTAAACAAATGGAAAGGCATTCTGTGTTCATGTATTGGAAGAATCAATATTGTGAAGGTGTCAATCTTACCCAAACTGATTTAGATTTAATGTAATACCAATCAAAATCCCAACGGCTTAGTTTACAGATTTAGAAAAGGCAATAACTAAATTCATTTGTAAGGGAAAGTATACCTGAATAGCGAAAAGCATTCTAAAAATGAAGAGCAATGTGGGAGGAATTTCACTGCCTGACCTTGAAACATATTACAAAGCTACAGTGGTCAAAAGAGGGTGGTACTGGCATAAAGATAGACAAATCAATCAGTGGAACAAAACTGAAAACCCAGAAATAAACCCTCACCTAAATAGTCAACTGGTTTTTGCCAAACATACCAAGTTAATGTTAACAAGACAAAACAGTCTCTTCAACAAATGGTGCTGGGACAACTGGATATCTATAACCAAAAGAATGAAAGGGGACCCTGTAGCAGTTATTGATATTATTGATGAATTCTAAAAAGAAATATTGGATTATGTTTGTAAACTGATCTTTTCTTCTGGGCATATTAGATTATATTGGATTCACAGGTTTACTTGTTTAAGTAATTATGTAAACCCTTTGTGCCAGTATGATATTGAGTCCCCACCCTTTGGTGGGTGGGGACTCACAGATAAAAGGCATGGCAAAGGACAGAGTTAAGTGTTTTTGATGTTGGAATTTTGATGTTGGAGTTTGATGCTGAAGCCTTGAGCTGGAGCCCCAGGAGGTAAGCTCACAGAGGAAAGAGAAGCCAGTCCCAGGAAGAGGGGAACCTTGAGGTCAGGAATAAGCAAGCCCTGGAAAGAAGGGAACCTTGGACCCAGAAAGAAGCAAGACCCTGGAAGGGAGGAACACAGGAAGCCTGAACTCTTGCAGCTGTTGGCAGCCATCTTGCTCTAACACATGAAAATAGACTTTGGTGAAGGAGAAGTAACTTATGCATTATGATCTGGTATCTGTAAGCTCCTACCCCAAATAAATACCCTTTATAAAAACCAACCAATTTCTGGTATTTTGCAGCAGGACTGCATTGCAGCGCTGTACTGGCTGACTAATACAACCCCTATCTTCCTCCCTATATAAGAATCAACTCAAAATGGATCAAAGACCTAAATATAAAAGCCAGGACCATAAAACTACTAGAAGAAAATATAGGGAAATGTCTTCAAGGCCTTGTAGTAGGTGGTAGTTTCTTGGACCTTACTCCCAAAGCACGTGCAGCAAAATAAGAAACAAATGGGACCTCATCAAAATTAAATACTTTTCTTTGTGAAAAGGGTGAAAGGGCAGCCAACTCAATGGGAGAAAATATTTGGAAATCACATATCCCATAAGGGTTTAATAGCTAGGATATATAAAGAGATAGCTAGGATATATAAATAGCTAGGATATATAAAGAGATGCTAAAAGTCAACAATAAAAAGGCAAACAACCCAATTAAAAAATGGGCAAAAGACTTGAATAGATATTTGTCCAAAGAAGAAATACAAATGGTAAAAAAAAAAAATGAAGACATGCTCAACATCACTAACATTAGGGAAATGTAAATCAAAATTTCAATGAGATATCATTTCACACCTATCAGAATGGCCACTATTAAAAAGACAGAGAACTACAAGTTTTGGAGAGGATGTGGATAGTTGGAACACTTAGTCACTGTTGGTGGGAATGCAGAATGGTACAGCCACTATGGAGGACTGTTTGGTAGTTCCTAAAGAAGTTGAATATAGAGTTACCAAGTGACCCTGCAATACCACTACTGACTATATACCCAGAAGGACTGAGGGCAGTGACACAAACGGACATCAGCACACCAATGTTCATAGCGACATTATTCACGATTGCCAAAAGCTGTAAACAACCCAGGTGTCCATGAGCAGATGAATGGTTAAAAAAACTGTGATTATTCACATAATGGAATATTATGCAGCTGTAAGAAGAAATGAAGTTGTAAAGCATATGACAACATGAACCTGGAGGACATTATGTTGAGCGAAGCAAGCCAGACACAAAAGGATGAATAATGTATGATTGCATTACTATGAACCAAATATATTGTGTAACATATGATTCAAAAAAAGATTTATAGGTATCCAGTACATTTAATTGAGAAATGTGTGTTTTTTTCTATTATGTTTATGTTTTCTTTTTAGTTTCTAATTGTTTATATTTTCAGTTATTAATTGCACACAATGAAGTTAAAAAAAAATAAAAGAAACAATCACCTACCAGAAGATTTTGAAAATGTTTTCCCAAATTTTCTTCTAGGATTTTTATGGTTTTAGATTTTATATTTATGTCCTTGATCCAGACAATAATAAGATATGAGAATGGAAAGCCAAGGGATGAAATGGATGAAGTAAGTAATGCCTTTACAGTAATAACATTGAATGTTAAGGGACTGAATTCTCCAGTCAAAAGATACAGACTGAGAGAAAAAAAAAGTACCATCATCTACATGTTGTCTACAAGAGACCCATCTCTGGGTAAGGACCCAACCAGGTTGAAAGTGAAAGGTTGGAAAAGTTATTCCAGGCAAATAGTAACCAAAAAAGAGCTGGAATAATGATACCAATATCGGACAAAATAGTTTTTAAATGCAAAACTGTTATAAGGGATGAAGAATGTCACTATAAGTAATAAAAAGGGCAATTCACCAAGAAGAAATAACTATAATAAATGTTCATGCACCTAACCAGGGTGCCTCCAGATACATGAGGCACCCACAGGCAACATTGAAGGAAGAAATAAATGTCTCCAATAATAGTTGGAGACTTTAATACAACATTCTTGGCATTGGATAGAACATCTGGACAGATCATAAATAAAGAAACAGAGGACTTGAATAATAAGATAAATGATCTAGACCTAACAGATATTTATAGAGCATTATACTCCAAAAGAGCAGATATATACTTTTCAAGCACTTGTGGATCCTTCTCCAAGATAGACCATATGTTGGGTCACAAGACAGGTCTCAATAAGTTTAAAAATATTGAAATTATATAAGCACTTTCTCTGATCGTAATGGAATGAAGCTGGAAATCAATAATGGATGGAAAAGGGAAAATTCATAAATCTATGGAGATTAAACAACAAACTCTTAAATAGTGGGTAAAAGAAGAAATTATAAGAGAATTCAGTAAATAACTTGAGATGAATGAAAATGAAAACACAACATATCAAAACCTATGGTTATTGCAAAGGCAGTTGCCAAGAGGGAAATTTATACCCTTCAATGCTTAACATTAAAAAATAAAAGGGAAGCAGATGTGACTTGACCCATTGGCATCTCCCTATCACATGGGAAGCCCTGGGTTTGGGTTCTGGTGCCTCCTAAAGAAGATGAGCAGACACCCACACCTGCTGCAATGAACTAGATGCTGCACTGCAACAATGAGCTAGATGCTGCACCTGCCACAATGAGCAGATGCCACAAGCCAGCAGACACCATAGCCCACGTGGAGTGGATGTGGTTTAGGCCCTTGGGCTCTCACCTCCCATGTGGGAGGTGCCACATTTGGTTCCTGGTGCCTCCTGGAGAAAGTGAGCAAACTATGAGCATACAGATGAGAAAACCATCTGGAGGGGGGTGGGATAAGTATAAACCTTTAGAAAATAAATAAGAGCTAAAATCAAAGACCTAACTGCACACCTGGAAGTACTAGAAAAAGAACAGCAGGGTAATCCCAAATCTAGCAGAAGGAAAGAAAAATAAGATCAGAGCAGAAATAACTGGAAGACTATATATTGCTAAGATGTCAATTCTGCCCACACTGATTTACAGATTCAACACAATCCCACTAAAAAAACCAACACCTTTTTTTTTTCAGAAATGGAGAAACCAATTGTCAAATTTATTTATATCCTAAATAGCCAAAAATGTCTTAAAGAATGAAGTTGGAGGACTCTCACTTCCCAACTTTAAAGCATATTACTTAGCTTTAGATATTACTTAGCTGTAGTGATAAGAACAGTATGGTATTGGCATAAAGATAGATGTATTGACCAATGGAATTTAGGACTCAGAAAAAGAACCTCATTCATGTCTACCTTAAAAAAATTTTTTTAAAGGAGGTACCTGGGATTGAACCCAGGACCTCATCCATGCGAAGCAGGCATTCAGCCCTGAACTACACCTGCTACTTGCAAGTAATTTCTGACAAGGCTGTTAAGCCCAATAAACTGGGCTAATCAGATGGTACTGGGAGAACTGGTTATCCACATCCAAAAGAAAGAAAGAGGGCGGCACTTATCTCTCATCTACACAGAAATGAACTCAGAATGGACCAAGGACCAAAATATGAAAGCAACAACCATAAAGCTCCTAGAAGAAAATGTAGAGAAACAGCTTCAATATTCTGTGGTAGGTGGTAGTTTCTTAAACCTTACACCAAAGTATGAGAAACAAAAGAAAAATTAGACAAATTGGACCTGCTCAAAATTAAACATTTTTGTCCTCTCCATTTACAGTTTTAATATTGGTTATTTGTGCCTTCAGTCTTTTTTTTCTTGTTCCTTCTTACTAAGGTTTTTCTATTAGGCTTCAAAGAACAAGATTTTTTTAGGTTGATTCTCTTTATTGATTCTTGTTTTTTTTGTTTGTAGCATAAATTTCTAACATTTTCCCACATGAACAACATCCTTCATTAGTGTTGTACTTTTGCTACAATTAACACATTTTGGAGCATTGCCACTAAGCATGGATTATAGTTTGAATTATAGTTTACACTCTCCTACTTACAATTTCGTAAATTATGACAAGATATATAATGGCTTGTATCTGTCATTGCAATGTCATTCAGGGTAATTCCCAAGTTCTGAAAATGTTCCCATATTACACCTGTTTTTCCCTCTCCCTCTCCTTAGAACCTCCAGTGGCCACTGCCTTCACATCAATGATAAAAGTTTTTCCATTGCTAGAATCACAATAAGTCTATGGTAGAATAGCACTAAGTCTATTCTATTCCATTGTTCATTCCCCAATCCTGAGAATTCTGGGATGGTGATGCCCACTCCACCTCTAATTGACAGGGCCTTAGATACCATGGGATGGATGGATGGGACTAATTTGCTTGCAGTTGTAGACTTTCTCTGTCTCTTGCAATGGTCATTGTCCATCATCTTATCCTTGTTCGTTGTCCTTGGTGAGTCCAATGAACCAAAGAGTAGGTGTTACAACGCTATTGAGATTCAGGGCTCAGCTGGCACATGGACAGCCCAAAGATTTAAGTCTCTTGGATATACACCTATCAACTCTAGTACTATGGTAGGTTCAAATAGAAGGGTCAGAACAGCCATGTGTAGGGAAACCACAACTGAGTCCAACTCTGTCACACTGGGGAGCATAAATTCTGGAGGAAGGTCCACTGGCAGGGCTGTAAATTCCTGTGCTATCTTCCCTGCCTGTAGTGTCTGGATATCTCTGCTATTTGAGGCAATGTTTACTTTGGCAATCAATGAGATTCTGCTGAGATGTGCATAAGTGTAACCTCTGGAATGATCTCCTGACTCACTTTGAAGCCTCTTAGCCATATAAACAAATTTGTCTTTACTCTTTCCCTCTTTGGGTCAATGTCTTTTTCCATGTGCATTGCTAGTTGGTGCTTGGTAGTAATTTCTCATCCCCAGGATTCATGTCCCATGCTGGGGGTAGGTAATACATTTTTATGCTAAGGTCACCTTAGAGAGGGGCCGCATTTGAGCAACAAGGAGGCTCTCAGTAGGTACGTTTTTTACTTTTAATAAACTATTTAGTTACATTCAACACATTTTGTTAGTTTTATTCTTCTTTTTTGTAATTTCTACTATTTTCTTTTTAACCAATGAGTTTTATTTGTTTCTAATTTAATTGCATTTTTCTCAGAGACTGTGGTCTATATTATCAATTATTTTCAGTTTATTGAGACTTTTTCTTTGTCCTCTACATCATGACTACTTGTTATGTTTCAGGTGTGCTTAAAAAGAACATGTGTTCTCAGTGAATTTATGTATTGCTTTATGTTCTTAATTGTGTATGTAGATATTTGATACTTCTATATTTTCCGTTCTTGAGCTAATAGTTTCCCAATAAGAAGATGGCTTTGTCAATTCCTCCTTGTAGATCTGACAGTTTGCTTCAAATATTTTGATGCTATCTTGTTATTGCATCCTATACTATGACTAATTTATTTTGTGTGTGAATTAGTTTTATTATTTGAAATAGCTCTTCACTCCAATACTGCTTTGTACCTTAAATTTTATTTCCTCTCATGTTTGTCTATCTGAATTAGCTTTGAATAGCCTTTTCCTATTGTATCCAGCCCTTTATTTTTAATCTTTCTGTGTTGTTTGCCCTAAATGTATTTCTTTTAAATATATATCTGATTTTTTTTCACCCAATCTGATATTCAGTGTCTTTAATAATGGTTTTGATCCATTTACATCTTTTATGATTGCTGGCATATTAGACTTCTTTTTATTTTATTTTATATTTCCTCTTAACTACATCTCTTTTCTCCTTTCCTATGCTTTATTTGATTGATAGAATTTATTTTCTTCTATCTTCTCTTCTATTGGTTTAGAATTTCTATTTCTTTTATAGAGAGAGTCTATTTGAAGATATCGAAAATATTTAAATATTGAAAATATGCTCTTATAGTACTTATGGTTAATTAGTATCTTTATCTGCCTTCTCAACCATACAAAGACCTTAAAAATGTTAACTCTGATCCCCATGTTCTTGTCTTCCTTATCATTTTTGTCTAGTATTTTAGTTTCCCTAAATTAGTCATTATTTAAGCTAATATTATATAGATCTATTAACAATTTTAGTGGTCATTTTTATTATTGATTTCTAGCTTAAATTTTATCACCATTGATTTTTGTATCCCACTCCTTTCCAGAGGGTTAGTTTCATTTTAATGTTAAAATGTTTAAGCTACCTGGGTTTAATTCAGTATAAGAAATGGTCCCAATCTAGCTTTGTCATAGATAAATGGCTAACAAGTTACACTGATACATATTCTTTTTAGGGAGGTACCAGGGATTGAACCTGGGATCTCATACATGGGAAGCAGGTGCTCAACTACTAAGCTACACCCACTGCCTGATGTATTTCTATTGAGAATTGATTCCTTATATGTTTGAATCTGTTTTTGAATACTCTTCTGTTCTAATGATAGAATTGTAGATTCAAATATATATGGCAGTTTATTATGTGATAAAGAGGGCATTTCAAGTAGTTGGGAATAGGATAGACAGGTTTATTTTTGGTTTAATATGCTTTAATTACATATTTTATAATTCATTTTTCATATCTGGTAGGGTCATGTCCCTTATCAAACTTATTTTTCAGAATTTTCCTAGTTATTTTCTCAGGCCTGGGTTTTTTTTCAAATAACAACTTTATTAAGATCTGTTCCTACCTCCCCAGCCCAAAAAAGAAATCCCTTATAATTCTTTAATTGGGATTCTCTCCCTGTATAGGCAAAGAATGAAAGCTTCTAATCAGTTTTGTCCTTCAAAGGAAGACATACTGGGAAGAAAATGATGGCATTTTACTAGAGAATAGTTAATGTAAACAGTTCAAGACTTGATTTTGATTTGGAAATCCAAACTGACCTAGGATTAATCTTAAGGATTCTAGAAGCCATTAAAGCTGTGGTCTTTCCATATGGAGGCTGATGGGGAAAAAAAAAAAAATGGGATTCTGCTGAAGCTATAGGATACAATGGAGAGAAGTGATATCTTTATAATATTGAATATTCCTGTCGAACGACAAGTGTATTTCTCAATTGATTCAAGTCTTTTTTTGAGATACCAGGGATTGAACCGCTGAGCAATACCTGCTCCCCTATTCAAATCTTTTTATATTCCTTAGCAGCATTTTATAATTACTTATATAAGCCTTGTACATTTCTTATAAATTTATTTCTATTTTTTTATGTTTTTAGAAATTCTTTTATGAATGGAATTTTAAATTATCCTTTTTATTTTCTATGCTATGACTAATTTATTTTTGCATTTGTGTTCTCAAATGTTTTTATAGCTTTATAGCCCTCTTATCATTAGCTTTATAACCCTCTCATCAACAGTACTTGCCAATTTCTTGATTGCTGAATGGCAATTATACTAACAGGATTTCTTGTGAACTGACTAAAGAAAATATTTATTTGGGGAATAACGATCAACATCTGTAACATGAGAAGAGGCATATCTGGTGATGCATGAAATCTAAACTATGTACACGGCTAAGTACTATCTTAAGTGTTCAACCCTGGCCTCTGCCCACATTCCAGCCCCTCATCTTTCTCTCTCCATAGGATATTTATACTTGGAATCGACAAGTATATAAATCTCAAGTTTACCATGTTCAAAATAGAACTCCTTGTTTTCCTCCCTCAATCAGCTTTTAGTTAATGCTCTTGATTTAATCCAACTTCTCCCTACCACCATATCTAATCAGCTGCCAAGCCCAATTGATGCATTCATGGTGATATTTTTTATATCCAGTCTTTTTATTTCACACAGCCACCTCCTTATTGTCTCGTGCCCCAGTGATTTTATCCAACATAATGCTGTCAGACGAGTATTCTTCAAACATGGCATACTACCCCTTCTGCTCAGGAGCCTCCGTGGCCTCCACTGACTACTAGATGAGCCCAGACTCCTCATCTTGGCTTTTAAGGTCCTCCGTGATCTTTATCAGTCAGTCATTGACCAATATAGCAAATGAGTGTATAGATTCATGGGTAAGTGCAGAAGAGGAAGAAGGACAGAATACAAGGATGCTGAACATTTGGCAGAATGAAATGGCATCACTATCGTGGTGGGGAATGGGTACAAGGCAGAGACATCAGTGGTCCAAAGAACAGCTGTCACTTCCTGTTCTTGATCTAGCTCCTGCGCTCAGTCTCCCCAGCCACCTCCACAGAATACTCACTCTCTGGGAGATTATGGGGACAAGTGGGATGTCTGAGTGTGAGGTTCTTAGATGTCTGACATGCAGGCAAGAGTCAACTCCTCTGGCATTCTGATTATTTTCCCAGGACACCACTGATGACAGACCTACTGCTAATCTAACACCCCTCTGGCCTCCTGCTGGACACTTTCAGTGTGAGATCGTGCATGCTCAATCACAAGGCAAAAATCATGAGGTTTAAATACCCCAAACTTTCCCCATACTCATAATTGTATTTTTGGTAAAGTGTTTTCATTTCGATTTGGGGAGTTTAGCACTCTCCCCCATTTCTTAAAGCCTAATTGTGAAACAAGAAACCTAAGCTTTCTTCCAAAGGATTAAGGATGATTCTGTTACTCTCATTTATTTTCTAAATCTTAGAAATGACCTCTTAAGGGTTCAGAGTTCAGGAAGCAACTATTAGATAGCATTAGATATCTTCTACCTTCCTACCAAGATGCTGACAATTATAGCCTATTGTGCAAAACAGGATGGAAGGACTAATTAGTTGCTAGGCAACTATGACTAAATGAAAGGAGCTACTACTTATGCTTTGTAGAGACTGGCACATAATCTTTATGTGGCTACGAAACTTTGTTGATATACATAAAATAAGTGGTTTTTTGAAGAAAAAAAAATCTTAGCAGAGACAAATTATCTCAAAACCATGGGTATGAGCATACCCATGGCCTACCAATTTTGGAATGTGGTCCCGTAGTAGCAACTCCAAGACTGAAGAGTGCTGAGGTCCAGGAGGGAGTTTCCTCTATCTCTTTCCTCTTATTTTCCCTGTCCTTCTTTCTCCCTCTTCCACCCTTCTTCCTCTATCCTTCATCCTTTACCTACAATCTCCCTTCTCCATCTTCCTCCTATATTCTCAATCCTCACTCCATGTTCTCCATGTTCTCCATCTTCAATCTTCCCTATCTGATCTTTGCTCCTCCCTCCTCCATTCTCCCTCCTCCATCTGGCCTCCTCCTATTTCTTCCATGCTCCCTCTACTACTTTTCTCTTCCACTTCCTTCTTCCCTTCACATTTTCCATCCTCTGTCCTCTCTCTTCCATCCTTCTGCTCTCTCCTTCCTTCTGCTTTCCTTAAGCCTTCAGCTTCCAGCCTCCACCTATCATGCCCATTAAAAGATTTTGTCCTTCTTCACAATCATCTGTTGAGCAAGGCCCCATGGATTTAGACCTTCAAGTAATAGACCCTTCTTTTGGTGTTCTTACAATCTGGTTAGAGAGATAAGACTCACAAGGGAAAGAATCAATACCAGCACAGGTGGTGCCAAGCCAGCTGAGTAGTACAGGCAGCCCTGAGATCAGAGCAGAAGGAGATGACATGAGCCTGGGCAGTCTGAGCCACCTTTAGGGGATACACAGGTTGTAGATCAAGCACTGAAAAGAGAGTAATCCTCAGTGGAGAAAAGAGGGCATTGCAGGCAGGAGGAATCATGTGCGCTGAGATGGAGAGGCAGGAAAGTGCAGTGGGGCTTGGGCAGATTGGCTGCCATCAGGATGCCACACAGAGGAGGCTTGCATAGATGCTGAGCACAGTGGAATGTCTGTAGCTTCACTCCAAAGACACCAAGAGGAAGGTGGTAGGGGCTGGCTCAGCAGGGCCACACTGTAGATGAGCGGAGTGAGTCCCCCTATTTACATTATAGCCAAAGGTTCAGACCAAATGGCTTCTGAGAATAAAATTTATGGCTCATTGTGATTCATTATAGACTCAACTTTCTGAATCTCTGGAACTGCTGAGGTGTTGAGAGGACCAAAGTCACACTGAAACCAAGGAGGAAAGCAGATGTGTCTCAAGCGATTGGGCTCTGTTTACTATATAGGAAGTCCAGGGTTTTATTCCTGGGACTCCTGGTGAAGGCAAGCTGGTCCATGTGGTGTGCTGGCCTGTGTAAAGGGCTGGTCTGTGTAGAAGTGCTGACGCGTGCAGAAAGCTGGTGCAGTAAGATGGTGCAACAAAAAGAGACACAGAGGGGAGACAATAAGGGATGCAGCAGACCAGGGAGCTGAGGTGGCACAAGAGATTGAACACCTCTCACTCACTCGGGAAGGTCCCAGAATTAGTTCCCGGTGCCACCTGGAGAGAAGACAAGGAGACACAGAAGAACACAGAGTGAATGGACACAGAGAGCAGACAATGAGAGCAAAGCAATGGTGTGTGTGGGGGTAGGGAATAAATAAATAAATAAATCTTAAAAAAAAAAAGAAAATAAACTCAAGGAGACATGGCTGAGAGGTGAATAGGTTGGATTTAGCTCAGGGTCCTGGGCTCCAGACTGGCTCTGCTTCCATCTGGTTGTGTGACTTTATGAAAATCACCTAATCTCATCTTCTTCTTTGGAAAATGGAAGAGTCAACTATATTAGGGTTTCTGAAGATTCAGTAACCAGTGTCCTTATATGTAAAACAAAAAAAGTCAAATTGTTGTTGTTCTCCACTCACAGTGGTCTTGAGCTGAAACTAAAAACTACTGGAGCAAAAGACCTCTAAATTCCCTTCAAGCTCTAACTTTCTGTGGCAATAAAATCTAGGACACCCAGGGCCAAATTCCTGGTCACTTTAGATTTCTACCTATAATTCTGGGTCTTTTAATTATTTTTTTTTAAAGAGCACTTTTATGTTTACAGAAAAATCTTTCAAAAATTGAGAAGGGGCCAGGGAGTTGCAAGGCTGGGTTCAATAATTTGCTAGAACAATTCACAGGCCTCATTGAACATACTATTTTACAATTATAGTTTTATAATATAAAAGAATACAAATAAGAAATTAAAATAATACATATTGGGTGAGGTCTGGACGGTCTCAAACCCAAGTGTCAGTGTCCTTTCTTGTGGAGTTAGAACGCATCATGTTTCTGGCTAGAGATGTATTTTCTCAGTCAGAAATTTCATCCAAGCTTTAGATGTTTCAAGTTTATATGAGGGTCTCATGGAGGCATGATTCATAGATCAGTGTCCACAGTTGGGGAGCTGGGTGGTTATGTTGGCAGAGTGGCTTTCTATAGCCACTGATTACAGCCCTTATTGTATAAAAGGTTACTTTAGCTTAGCTCCATTCCTTTACAAGGTATTGTAGTTGTTTACACTTTTAATGGTTATTTTAGCTTATATAATTTTAGTGGTTATATTCCCTCCCAGAGATGTGGGGATGGACTAATATAAGGAGGTTCAAAGCCCCAATGCTCTGATTACAGTAGTGGTCTTTCTGGTGTGGTCAGCACCCCCTGCCCCGGCAAAGGCTGAAAGTGTGGCTGGCCCCACCCTGCTATTCATTAGCATATGAGCTATGAGTTATCAGGTGTGGTTCTGGGCACAGCAAAAAGAACAAAAGACACTTCTATCACAGGAAATCCCAAAGAATCATAGCTTTCTTCCCCAGGAACTGAGGACAAAAACCAGATAAGTTTTTCATTGTACTGCCATAAACCATCCTTATTTATTTTGTATTAAAGAATAATTAGATACCTATTATGGACAAGAATTTTTCTTCTCTTTTTTTTAAAGATTTATTTATTTATTTCTCTCCCCTTCCCCTTCCACCCTGGTTGTCTGTTCTCTGTATCTATTTGCTGCGTCTTCTTTGTCCGCTTCTGTTGTCAGCGGCACAGGAATCTGTGTTTCTTTTTGTTGCATCATCTTGTTGTGTCAGCTCTCTGTGTGTGCGGTGCCATTCCTGGGCAGGTTGAACTTTCTTTCTCACTGGGCGGCTCTCCTTATGGGGTGCACTCCTTGCGCATGGGGCTCCCCTATGTGGGGACACCCCTGCATGGCAGGGCACTCCTTGCGTTTCAGCACTGTGAGTGGGCCAGCTCCACAAGGGTCAAGGAGGCCCGGGGTTTGAACCGCCGACCTCCCATGTGGTAGACGGACACCCTAACCACTGGGTCAAGTCCGCTGCCAAGAATTTTTCTTAAATACTTCTTAGATATAAAAAGAGGAGGTGGGCATTCTATCTCCTTCTCAAATTTTTGCTATTCCTTTTTCTTCACACAAGCCTCCCACATTAAAAAAAAAAAGTTAATGTTAAAAGAATCTCCCATGTGGCTTTAAGAGTCTCCATTTCATATTAGTTACTTTTCTTGTATCCCTTCTACCACCTTTCCTGCTGGCATTGATAATGGAAGGAATGAAAGGTTTAGATTGTTAAATTCAATGAGTTTTTTTTTTAAGATTTATTTTTAATTTATTTCTCTCCCCTTCACTGCCTGCCAGCCCCCACCCCCCAGTTGCCTGCTCTCTGTGTCCATTTGCTGTGGGTTCTTCTGTGTCTGCTTGCATTCTTGTTGGCAGCACCAGGAACCTGTGTCTCATTTTGTTGCGTCATCTTGCTGCGTCAGCTCTCTGTGTGTGCTGGGCAGGCTGCACTTTTTTCACTCCAGGCGGCTCTCCTTTACAGGGCGTACTCCTTGTGTGTGGGACTCCCCTATGCAGGGGACACCCCTGCGTGGCATGGCACTCCTTGTGCACGTCAGCACTGCGTGTGGGCCAACTCATCACACGGGTCAGAAGGTCCTGGGTTTGAACCTTGGACCTCCCATGTGGTAGGCAGACGCCCTATCTGTTGGGCCAAATCCGCTTTCCTCAATGAGTTTTGTACTTGCCAAAGATGATAAAAAGCTTGCAAAGAGTGATTGGCTGAGATGAATTTGTTAAAGCACGATTATTCATTTGGATAACTTGTTGTCATGGAAGCTGTGGTTATATTGGCAGAGTTGGTGGTCGGTGTTGAAGGAGGACATTCTCAAGGGAAAGAAATGCAAGTTCTGCTCTGGGGTCCCCTTTTTTATGGGGAACTAGATTCCAGGGTCTGCTTTGATAAGAAAGGGCTTAGGGTGTGGGGACCCAGGGCTGTGGGCTGCCTAGTGTGGGGGTTGCTGTTCAGTGATGATTGGCTTCTGGCTGCTGTTCATGACCTCTGCAGGATATGTTGACTGTGGTGATTAGCCTCTGATCACTTTCCACAAGGTGTGAGTAACCTGAAAACTAGGTGGGTGGGTAGTGGTGGTGGTGCCCCTCTTGCCCCTTTCCTCTTTGCTGCCTGCCTTCTGATAACAAGGGCTGTGCTGTAAGCTGCCCCTTCCTAACTTGCCTGTGTAACTCAGCAGGTTAATGTTAGCCAGCAGGCCATTGCCTCAGTTTCTCTTACTAGGTGGTGTTTGTGTGGCTTATTAATTTTTTCTGCCCCCTTCTTCCTTAGGTCCCTATTCTATCCTGCCTTAGTTATTTCACCCACAGTATTCCTGTAGTGGAAGCAGAGAGGATTCAGTGATTGCATATTGAAGGCTAGGACTCAGGAATCTCTGAGAAGGAAGATTTATTACAATCAGCCAGGCCTGGCAGACTCCTGTCCAAAAAGCTGAGCCCCAAGTAGGGGTTTTAGGTTATTTTTGTACAAGAGACACACGTGGTGGGGCCAGGAGAGGTTTAGTGGTCAAAAATACCTTCTTTGTTAGTTTTTTTAAGGGTTTAACCATTTGTTTGAATACCAGCTAAGTTTGAATTAACCTATCGCCCACATTCCAGGTAAGCTTGAATTAACATATTGCACACATTCCATCTGGAAGTAACTTTGAATACATATTCCGTCTACATCCTTTCTGAATATTCAAAGCCTATAGGGTCTATTTCACTTAATTTGCTTTCTAGAAACTAGGCACACTTGGATACAGAATTAGATAAGTTTTGATTCATGCACAGGCTACGTTATTCCCATATTTTTTATTTCTTTGATCTAACATACTGGAGGTGCCTTAATGCTTCCTAAATCCATTAAGTGTTCTGTCTCCCCCTTTTTATTACCCTAGGAGAAAAGAGGAAGATTTAGAGACCTATTGGATGCCAAGTATTTACGGACCACATTACAGATCTGGGTCATATGGTAAGAAATATGATTATTCCAAAACTATTTTTCCAAAGCATTTGGAGAAAAGCTGTTTAAGGAAATCTCTGAATGCTACTGGGGAGAAAAACATGAGGTAGTCTCCAAATATTAATACTACCTATGGTATAACTAACATCACCAACCACAAAGGAAGGAAGGGAGGAAGGAAAGAAATCTGTCTACAATCAGTTGTTTTTATAAAGAATATTATTATATGCTCATTTCCAAACATTTTGCAACTTGGCTCTTTTTCTCATCAAGTGCCAGAAACCGATCCTTTGAAGTCACCAATAGTCAAATCCAACAGAGCATTCTCTTGGAGTCCTCTCTGTGCTTCTTTATTCTACAGCCTTTGAAATGGTCCCTTCTGGATTGTCATAGCCATTGTTGTGGCAACCTTCAAACTCTGCTCTCTGCCAATTATCTCCTCTGATTCTCACCAAATCTGATCATGTTTTAAAAAACCTTCAGAGTTTAGTTCCCAGAAGTGACTGACTTGGTTGTTTTATTCTAAACTTTCTGCTGAAAGCAACTGGAAACGCTGTAAAAAATTTTTCTTTGTGAAATTCATGTCTGTTTGAAAGCACAAGAGAGATTTGAAGGTGCTGAGAATTTGTTAGGACCAAAATGAGGAAAAAGAAGGAAGCCAAGAAAGAAGTTCCCAGCATTTAAAGCTGTTTTTCCTCTTAAGGTAATTGCTGATTCCAGAAGTGAGAGAGGTAGCAGAGAAGCTAAGAAGACCTTTAAGCAGTTTTGAGGAGCTGGAGGATCAAAATGAGAGTACAGAGCTCACCAGGGAGTAGAGGCCCTAGGAAACATCCCAGATTTTCAGGTGGAACTCTGTAGAACTATTCTCTAGGTGTAAGGGTGATCCAGAAATCTATTAGCTTTCACATGGACTGAAGCTCAGCTTTAAACCAGCTCAATCTGTGAATGGATTATGGTGACACTCTTAATTTAGCAAAAGCAAGATTAAATCCTTTGTGGAAGATGGTAACATCATCCAGTTATTCTATTATTTTTCATACACAATGTACTCAACTGAAAACATGTAAGAAGATCAGAACTGACAAAAGCCTTGATAAAGAAAAACAGACAGGAGAGACCCAGAGGAGATACAGATATTGCTGTTACTAGACATAACTATAATAACTGTGATTTATATGATCAAGTAACTAAATGACAAGATGAAGAATTTTGACAGAGAATCAAATGGGAATTCTAGAACTAAAAAAATTAAAACATCAACCAATGTATTTGACAGCATTTTAAACATGCTGAAGAAAGAAATAGTAAACTTGAAAATCTATCAGAAGAAAAATATCTAAACATAGAGCAACAACAAGATGGAAAATAACAAAAAGGTATAAAACATATGGGTTCAGTGAAAAGGTCTAAGATGCATGTAGCCAAGGTCCTAGGAGGAAAGGAGAAAGAGAATGAGGCAGAAGTAATAATTTAAAAACATTGTCTGGCAAGTTTCCCAAACCAAGAAAGACATCAAACCAAAGATTAAAGAAGAACTATAATTTCCATGTAGGATAAATACAAAGAAAATTCTACCTAGATATATCATAGTTAAATTGCTGAAAACCAAAAACCAAAAGAAAATCTTAAAAGTAACTAGAGAAAACAAAACCTATTTCTTTCAAAGGAGCAATAATTAGACTGCTAGCTTAATTTTCAACAGAAACAGAAATAACAGAAGCAAGAAGACAATGAATATCTTCAGTGTTAAAAGAAAATAACAGAGTTTACTGTAAACATTCCAATTAGACTATGTTCTACCTATATGCTGTTTACAAGAGACTCTCCCTAAATAGCTGAATACAGAAAGGTTGAGAGCACAGGCTGGAAAAAGATAAAGTATACGAACAGTAATCAAAGTAATAATCAACAAAGTAAGAACAGCATTACTAGGGAAGTGGACTTGGCCCAATGGATAGGGTGTCCACCTACCACATGGGAGGTCTGCAGTTCAAACCCCGGGCCTCCTTGATGTGTGTGGAACTAGCCCATGCCCAGTGCTGATGCGCGCAAGGAGTGCCATGCCACGCAGGGTGTCCCGTACATAGGGGAGCCCCATGCACAAGGCGTGTGCCCCATAAGGAGGGCCGCCCAGCACGAAAGAAAGTGCAGCCTGCCCAAGAATGGTGCCGCACACAGGGAGAGCTAACACAACAAGATGACGCAACGAAAAGAAACACAGATTCCTGGTGCTGCTGATAAAGATAGAAGCAGTCACAGAAGAACACATTGGCATTGGGCAGACCTTCCTGATGGAAGGGCTGAATCTCAAGAAAATCTCTGTCTTGTCACCAGCTGGTTACAAAACCAAGAAATGGACATCCAAAGGAATAAAATATTAAAATGTACAGTGTGCAACAAAGGAGTACAAGACAAACAAAAAAACAAAAAATGATGGCCCATCCAAAGGAAAAGAATAAAAATCCAGAAAACACTAACAAAGAAGGCAAGAATGTGGGCATTCCTTTAAATGTGAACAAAGCCTTTTAAAAAAAAAGATCTTAAAAATACTCAAGAATAGATCAATAAAAGAAGGAAATATAAAGCTAATGCAAAAACCGTTAGTGGTTATTCATGCCTTAGCACTTTGTGATAGGCAGAATTCTAAAGATGCCCCACACCGAGATTCCTGTCCCCTTGTTTGTGGTGATTTGTTACTGCAGTAATAGAACATTAAGCCAAACTTCAAAGTCCTTAGCTTGGCATGTGGGGTCTTCCACCATCTAGTCTCATCCTGCTCTTACAAATCCATCTCCTCCCATGTCCCACCTCCGGTGGTCTTTCCCTTCCAGTCTCCCTCTCCCTGATTTTGAACTGGATTTTTGCTTCCCTTTGCCTTCCCCTTGAACCACACTGCTTGCTTATCCCTGCCTCATGTGGTGCTACTCATCTTTCAGGCTGGGCATAACCTTTTCCTAAGGATGTTCTTTTCTTGTTTCCAGGCTGGGAATCTCTTTTGCCTACTATGGGGTCATCCTGGCCAGTGCCGAGTTGCTGGAGAGGGACCTGGTCTGTGGTTCACGGTCAGAGCTTGAGGTGGTAGTGTCTGCAGGAGACTCAGAGGGGAGCCAGAGCCCCTGCCACTGCCACATGTTTGCCCCCTCCGACTACCAGACAATGATTATCAGCACCATTGGCGAAATTGCTTGTAAACCTCTCTCTGTACATTGGGTTCCTCTGCTCTGGGTGGGGTAGATACAACTCAGAATCTCAGAAGAGACAAGTGTGACCCTGTCATGCACATGGCTCCTGCCTAGTAGAACTGAACAAGTCTCCAAAGTATAGTGACATGTCTCCAATGTGGATTAGCATAATAAAGAGAAGTCTGAAGGTGTGAAGTTTTGAATTACTACATTTTATCAGTTCTACGATGCAATTTTTTTCACATGTTAACATCTCTGAAAATTGGGATGTGTCTGAAAATGGCTTGTTCAATTTTAATTGGCTGTGTTATTTCCATTTTAGGAGACATAAGGTAGCAGCACTTAAAAATCAATGCCATCTTGAATTTGTTAAAATCATTTGAACACATTTAAAATAAAGGTCTATCAAGTTGGCAAATTGCAACCAAAACTACAATGATATATTAAGAATCCTGGACATAAAAAATCCTTTATATTCACCAGTGCTTTTCATTTTTGACCCATGTGTGAAAAATTTATCAAAGGAGTCATGAAGTTGATAAAAATGCAACTGGGTTTTGTTTGAAATACTTATGGGATTTGGATGAAGTTAGTTCTTTCTGAAATGACAAGGATAATCCATGCCAATGTTGAAAAATGCCATCTGTTTTCCAAGGTTTCAGAAATTATCTTTGTCACTTACTTTCTAGTGAATCCTTTAAATATCCTGGGTATCAATTTCCTGGGAAGACGGCTGAGCCTTTCTATTACCATGGGATGCACAGCTTTATTCTTCCTTCTCCTCAAAATTTGTACTTCAAGGTATTTTCTATCTGGTTCTTTCAAAAACAATCTCTAGACCCATGATGTTCAGTGAGGTTCAGGGGCAAGTCTGTTTTTCCAGGGAAAGTAGAGAAGGGTGCTGCTTGTTTGAACTGGAGCCATCTTGCCCCCTACCTGCCCCTCCCATTTCGCTCCTCCCATTGACCCTGTCCATCTTCATTTATCAAGAGTAAGGGTGCCAGTGTTGGTATGCTCACTTCACCCACCAAAATACTTAGGATTTTAAAGCAAAACTTCCTGGAGATTGGAAATACTGGTTGTTTGCCAAATTATCTGGACCTTTGCCAAGGCAGTTGAATGATATAGATAACATAACTGTGACGTGAAAATTCTTTTCACTCTTATTTTGCAACCCTACAATTGCCTCAACTGTAATATGTACAATCTTTTTCCTATACATTGTAACCCCATTTTGGGGGATGGTATACTACCTTGGGGGGTCAGCATGGAATGCCACCCTGGGGGGAGGTGGGGAGTGGAATGGGTGGGGAGTAGGAAGGGTAGAAGTTTTGAGCCTGGCATTTGCTATAAACCACACCATCAGACCAGTTGGGAAGCTACTCCTCCAGTGGGATCTCAGTTATCTCCGGTGGGGTGTGTTGTCTTAGCATCCATAATGCGCTTGGGTTTGGGCCCTCTATGTTGCCTTTCTTAACGTCCCTCTCTTTGTGTTCTCTAGAGCTGGCCTGATTGGCTTCCTCTTCATGCTGAGAGCTCTTGTGGCAGCAAACTTCATTACCATCTACATTTACACTGCTGAGGTTAGTTTTGTGAAGGCGTCTTGTTACTGCAGGGCATGCAAAATGGGCTCCTTGGAAAAGGTGTCTGTCCATAAATAATACATGTTTGGCTTCTGTTGTGAACCACAGCAATTTGAATCCAGCCCCACTTTGGTTTCTGTAAACACCAAGGTCTTGATGACGTAGTCCTGTCCTCCATAACCTAACTCCAAATAGTTTTAATTGCATAGTTGCTAAACGAAAGTGCCCAATTTGTTCTGAAGTGAAAATGAAGCCTGAAAGTTAAGAATTAACAAATAGTTATGATTAAAAAACCATTATATAGATATCTTAATAGCAAAAGGTTAATATCTGAAATTGCTGAAACTGGCTGGGGTTAGCCTAGATGAGTTATTTTGATGGTCATTCTAAACAGGGCTATGCTTGTTTATGGTTACTCTCCACTGAGCCTCACCCTTGCATATACTTACTATTGTAATGGTTTATTCTAGACTGAACTTACCTTTGTTTATGGTTATTTCAGAACTAGGCTCACCCTTGTGTATGCTTGCCATTGTGATGGTAACCACTCTACTGTCCTCTGTTTGAATCCATAAAAACTCCTGCTCCCCTTGGTTCTGGGAAGGCAGATTTAAGATACCCCTGTCTCTTGTTCTTCAGTCAGCATTTATAAACCTGCTTTCTTTCATGACCATCCCGATGTGGATGCCAATTCATCTGCTATGAGAAAGAACCCAGAGGGACCCTGCGGGGTTTCCTTCAGATAACTTGGTGATTTTCTAAAAACATTCCATCAAAACATGGCTCAAGTGATTGGGTACCTGCTTCCTACATAAGAGGTCCCAGGTTTAATCCCCAGCCCCGGTACATTAAAAAATAACACACCATAAGGGATTATTTAATATGGGTTTCTTCTTCCTTCATTTAGTCTAGTGAAAGCCAGTCTCTGAGAGAAAGATAGGACCTTCATCCTAGCTTCCTAAACAAGGAGCATGTAAAAGACATCTCATTGCCTTAGTACCATGCTTCTAGAAAAAAATAGTCCAGTAGCGTCATGTGGCTACAAAAATGTAAAACTCTCTATTTCTCTTTCCTTTTGAAATTAGAATCTATTTTCACCTTTATTATTTTAGAAGGTCATTTCCCCTCCATCTGTTGTTTGATGCACATAAATTAAATTTGAACATAAAAGCGATTTACTCTTTATTTATTTACTTAATACATCTACCATGTGCAAGGCACTGCCTGAGGTAGCTAGAAGATTTTATCAAAAACCCTCACTGTAAAGGGCTAATATTTCTAGAAATAAAATCGTATTTGAATAGGAAGTTTAAAAGTATTTTAACTGGCTTTGTCATTCATTGTGTAGAGAAAACAGTGATATGGGGACTGATAAGCTGCGTTAATTTTCATCTCAGGAAATATAGAGTTCTGTCCAGATTAAAGACGTAGCACATCCAGAAACATTAAAGTCATAGACGAAAAATACTCTCCCCCGCCCACCCCACCCCCCGTTTCTCCCACTCCCAGATAAAAACAGGAAAATGAGACATTTGGCATATGCATAATACTTCATTCATTTCCATTAACATATTCTTTCAAAATTATTTTTTGAATTTACAAACTTACAAATCTCCCATGTGTAACATGATGAACGTCTAAAATTATATTTGGGATGCTCAATTAAGCATATTTTAGAATTTGCTCATTTAAAGTTTAATTTCTAAGGTTTTTTTTTTTTGATACTTTGTTGTTAAAAAAAAAAAGTGTTCCACCCCTAGACCTGCTCTTAAAGATATAGAAGGGTTCTCCTGAGAAAGGAAAGCCTCTTGCTTTTGCACTGGACAGATTGTGACTAATAAGGTGTGGCCACCTAAAGATGCTACGTGCTTTGCTTTACTGAGTTGATAAAAATGGGTTTAGCAGGATTATATAGCATTAAAACAAAATTTTCCAAGTTTTGAAATATATATTAATATATTCTTTCATATTTTTAAATATTCTTCCTATAGTTTTGTTTGTTTGTTTGTTTGTTTTGTTTTACTCTTGGGTAATATATTCAATCTGGCAGATAATAAGTACTCAAGAATTCCACAATTGTAACTATACTTTCCATAACATCTGTACTGAATCTGTTTCCCTCCTAAATGTCCAGAAAGTTCTGATTCCCAGCCAGGATTCTGCAGCATTGGCAGGAACATCTTGTCAAAATTTGTAATGACAGTCTCAATAAATTTTTTTAAATAAAACTTATTTCAGTTTCTTTCACTGAAAAGGTGATTCTATTCTTGCAGCTCTTTTAGGAAAAGAGGGCATAAAACCAGATAAAAACAAGCAAAAAAGGGGTGTTTCAACTCCATTGCTTTTGATCATGAAGGTCATTTCTAGGAAAACTATCATATCAGGACCACATCCTAACCCCACTTTCCCACCAAATACATTTTAAATTCTTTAGTTATAGGGAAAATGAGAAGAATAGTGTAGTAGTCAGCCAAAGGGGTGCTGATGCAAAATACCAGAAATTGGTTGGTTTTTATAAAGGGTATTTATTTGGGGTAGGAGTTTATAGATACCAGGCCATAAAACATAAATTACTTCCCTCATCAAAGTCTATTTGAAGCAAGACAGCTGCCAGTGTCTGTGAGGGTTCAGGCTTCCTGGGTTCCTATGTTCCTGGGGCTTGCTTTTCTCTGGGTTCAAGTTTCCTTTCTTCCTGGGCCTGGCTTCTCTTTTCCTCTGTGAGCTTACTTCCCGGGGCTCCAGGTTAAATCTTCAGCATCAAACTCCAACATCAAAACTCCAGCATGAGAAACCCTCAACTCTGTTTTTTACTGTGCCTTTTATCTGTGAGTCCCCACCCCACCAAGGGGTGGGAACTCAACACCTTAATCAAAACTCAATCATGCCCAGGTACAGATCAGATTACAAGCATAATCCAATATTTCTTTTTGGAATTCATCAATAATATTAAACTGCTACAAATAGGCTGATTCAATTTAGATTTGACTGCCTCTATTAACTACCAGGTTACTTCTGTTCACCTCTTTTTTGTTTTTCATATAATAAACTTTACATTTAAAGAAATTTTCGATTACAGAAAAGTCACATAGAAAGAATAGGGGATTCCCATATACCCCACCCACTTCCCTCCCACATTTTCCCCTCTTCATAACATCTTACATTAGTGTGGTACATTTGTTACAATTGATGAACAAATGTTGAAGCCCTGCTATTAACCAAGGTGTATAGTTATACACTTTGTGCCACACAATTTTATAGGTTTTGACAAAATGTATAATATCCTGTATCTATTACTGCAATATCATGCAGCTCAATGCCATTGCCCTAAAAATGCTCCATGTTCCACTTATTCTTTCCTTCAGAACCTCTGCTAACCTATATCTTTATATCAATATTACAAGTTCTTTAGTTACTACAATAATAAGTCTACTTTGGTCCATGGTTGCATTCCCCCTTATGTTTGTTCATTCCTCAGTACTGAGAATTTTGGGATAGTGATGCCCATTCTGCTTCATACTGAGAAGAAGGTTAGATCTTATGGGGCAGATGGAAGGAACTGTTTTGTTTGCGGTTGTAGACACTCTTTGACTTTTGGAATGGGAGTTGTCCATCACCATCATTTTGTTAGATGTCCTGGGCAGGTTGGATGAACTGAAGGGTAAGTATTGGCTGCAACTCTGCTGAGATTTGGGGCTTAACCAGCATATGAACAGACCAGAGATTTAAGTCTCTAGCACATATATTTAATGTGTATAGTACTAATTATAGGTGCAAATAACAGGGGCAGAAGAGCCTTGTGTAGGGAAATTATAAATGAATCTAAATATGATACATTGGGGAAATAGGTTATCATATATTCCAAGGTAAGGCCCACCAATGGGATGCTGATTTCATGGGATTGTGTGCCATGCCTAGAGAGTTTGGATGTCTCTAGGGCCCTCAGGAGCACCCCTGTTTGAGGCTTTGTTCACCATGGCAGTCAATGAGACCCACCTGAGATGTACATAAGCGTAACCTCGGTAATGACCTACCAAAACTCACTTTGAATTCTCTTAGCTGTAAAAACTTTTGTATTTAATGTTTCCCCATTTTGGTCAAGATCTTTTTCCAATTGCATCACTGGTTGGCCCTTGTTATGAATCCCTCGGTGCCAGGGAGGCTCATCCCTGGGAGTCATGTCCCACTCTGGGTGTAGATAGTAAGTTTATTTTCTGTATTTGGCTTAGAAACAGGCCACATTTGAGTAACAAAGAGATTTTCAGGAGGTAACTCTTAGGTAATAGATATTATTAGGTTAAGTTTCAATTTTACAAGATTAAGGTTTATAAGTACAAGCATTAATACAGAAGGCTTGGTATATTGGTCTGTTTTCTTTTATTATGCACTTCATATGTGCTCTAGAGATTCTTGCCTCTTCATATGAGAATGTGGCAGGAACTCCCCAGGATAGGAATGTAATATTTGTTGGTTATGGTGTGGGTCTCCACCCACTGAGATAACACTCTATGACTAAAAAATGTGGAATACTTCATGAATTTCCATGTCATTCTTGTGCAGGGGCCATGCTAATCTTCTCTGTATTGTTCTAATTTTAGTATACATGCTGCTAAAGCATGTACTCTCACTACAGTCTTAATTATTAAGTATTTGTCTACTTGTTAAACTTCTTTTAGTCCCTGTTAAAATTATTAAGAATTCATAATCAATGAAATATGAATTAATGAGTTTTTACCATAAATGTAAAAAGATTTGCAACAAGAAGGTAGAATATGCCATAAGATATTACAACAGCAAAGAATAAGGTAAATTTAAAGAGAATATGTTAAATGGTATGACAGGCAATATTTTCCCTTGGTGTTCTAGTCAATTTTTTGTATCTGTATGAAAGATTTCATTGGAACATTATTATTATTTGGGGAGGATTTTCTTTCCATCCAGTAGAGCCTTTATGTAGCTCTGTTACATTAGTAGCTCTAAAGTTGAAATCTTTCATCTGATTCAAGAGCTTACCTTTCTGTCCAACATTTGACCTGGGGAGAGAAGGTAAGAAGAGAATCTGGAAAGAAGAGGTGTAAACTCAGTAACTGATGCTTCCTGTGCCTCTCCCCCTCTTCAGGTCTACCCCACGGCAATGCGTGCTTTGGGCATGGGAATCAGCGGCTCCCTGTGTCGCATCGGTGCAATGGTGGCACCATTCATATCACAGGTATTTGGGAGGAATTTCTCCTGGGGGAATGAGTATAAAGGAAGTGGAGAAAGAGAGATGCTGGGTCTATTCAAGTTAAGGTTGTAACCCAGGATTTCAGTTTACCTAATGAGTTTTCTTAAGGTACAATTTCTCCATTGTTTGGTGAATTTGGGTAGGGAAAAAGGCTACATTAATGCCACCAGACTTGCAGGCTTCCAGTCAGGAGCATTACAAGGTCTGCTCAGCTTTAGGCTGGGCATCGTTGGAGGAAGATGCAAAAGAAATGGGTGACACGAGGTGCCTGAGTCATTTCTGGGAGGTTAAGCTGAGCACAGGGAGGTGGCATTGGGCAGTGTAAGTCCAGTGCGTGGCAAACTAGGTGCAGGCCGGAACAAAACCCAGGGGTGGCCTGGAACCCCAGACAGAAGTTTGTTACAGAAGAGGAAACAGAGGCAGATGTGGTAATCTGCAGGGTCATGTTTCTTCAGAGGCCCAAACAACTTGCCTACCAGCACCCTTGCTATTCTCTTTGGTCACAAGCTATAAAAACCCATCTGAGTTGGCTGCAGTAAAAAAGGCAGGGTATAGGTAGGCCTGGGGAGGACCAGGTGCAGGAAGTGGGAGGCTGTCAAGAATGCCGGCCCTGCCTTCCACGTGTCTGCCTGGGCCCATGGTCACTCATCTCCAACTCTCTGAGCACATAGGCTTAAATCTTCTCTCCCCGAAGACCAGTGTACACTGCTTGCCTGTGTACATAGTAGTCCCATAAACCCCAAACATATATCCTCAGATCCAGCCCCCAGAAGATACTGTTTAGGTCTTTCTAAATCCCAAGAAAGGCACTCTGACCCAGGTCTGGTTAATTGTCCATTCTTGACCTAAACCAGTTGTGACCAAAAGCCAGGGTCATGTATAAATACAGCTTGGGGAGATGCAGTTTTCAGAGAAAGGGGGTTGTCATGGACTGAGCAGACTTAAAATGTATTTACTAGGGAAGGGATGTAGCTCAAATGGTTGAGTACCTGCTTCCCATGTACGAGGTCCTGGGTTCAATTCCTGGTACTTCCTAAAAACAAAACAAACCAACAAATGAAAAAAAAGCCAACTCTCATTGGGGAAAGGATGTAACTCAGTGATACTAGTTCCTGATACCTCCAGTTTAGTCAGCCAAAGGGATGCTGATGCACAATACCAGAAATTGGTTGGTTTTCATAAAGGGCATTTCTTTGGGGTAGGAGCTTACAGATACCAGGTCATAATGCATAAGTTACTTCCCTCACCAAAGTCTATTTCTGCATGTTGGAGCAAGGTTGCTGCCAACGTCTGTGAGGGTTCAGGCTTCCTGGGTTCCTCTGGGCTCAGTGCCTCTGTTTTCTCCACAAAGTTAGCTGTAGACTGTCAGGCAAATGGCTATGTCTTTTTCCCTGGGGCTCCAGCTTAAGACTTTAGCATCAAACTCCAACATCAAAACTCCAACATTAAGAAACCTTGCTGGGAAGTGGAGTTGGCCCAGTGGTTAGGGCGTCCGTCTACCACATGGGAGGTCTGCGGTTCAAACCCCGGCCTCCTTGACCCATGTGGAGGTGGCCCATGCACAGTGCTGATGTGCGCAAGGAGTGCCGTGCCATGCAGGGGTGTCACCCGCATAGGGGAGCCCCACACGCAAGGAGTGCGCCCCGTAAGGAGAGCCGCCCAGCGTGAAAGAAAGTGCAGCCTGCCCAGGAATGGCACCACACACACAGAGAGCTGACACAACAAGATGACACAACAAAAAGAAACACAGATTCCTGTGCCGCTGACAACAACAGAAGCGGACAAAGAAGACAACGCAGCAAATAGACACAGAGAACAGACAACTGGGCTGGGGTGGAGGGCAGAGAAATAAATAAATCTTAAAAAAAAAAAAAGAAAGAAAGAAACTTCGCAACAAGAGCTCCAGCTCTGTCCTTTGCCATGCCTTTTATCTGTGTGTAGTCCCCACCCCTTGGGCCCTAATGACATGGCCCAATCAAAGCCCTAATCGTAATTCAATCACGCCCAGGTACAGATCAGATTACAAACATAATCCAATATCTATTTTTGGAATTCATAACCATATCAAACTGCTACAGCTCCTAAAAACAAAAATGTATTTACTACAATTTAACATAGGACTTTGCCATCACCCACTTTTTAACTATCTTGGGAGTGTTTTGCCAGTATGTCTTAAACAAAAATGGGAGCAACTTTTGTCTTGTGCTTTTGCTTCTCAGAATTCTTTTATACTTATTATATCATCATTTCAGAGCAGAACCTAACAGTGAAAGAATCTAATGTAAAGAAGAGTGTGACCAAACCAAGGCATAGTTTATTTCCCGAGTTTTAAGAGATGAGTCTCTTGATTCTCAACCACCTGGAATATTTTCTCTAGATATTTGTAGGTACTTATCCCAGAAGCCACACAAGGTAGGTTTGTGGAATAGGAAAAAACTCAACTGGGACCAGATCTCCTGGGGGCTATAAGGCTCAGCTCTATGTAGCATCCTGTAGACAGGGACTTCTCAACTCCTAACATCTGAGTTACCTCATCCCTGGGCCACCTTCATTTGTAAAATGGGACTAAACAATAGATTCTGCCAGATAGATTTGTTCTGAGGATTAATGGTTTTTTTTAAAAAATGTAAAGCATTTAGCCTAATATTTGTCATACAAGTTAGTACTCAATAAATGTTAGCTTATCAGGATAACAATGATCAATAACAATAAAGGTCAAATCCTGTTCAAATAAATATTTTGTAATAACAAAAATACTTTTAAATCCAGTTAAGTTATATCAATCAGTATGCAGTTGGGATGTTTTGCTTTCTTTAACAGGTTGGAGGGAGAAGTTTAGGGTCTAAGAAATATGTGCTCATGCCCAGCCTATTTGCCCAGAGTTGGGCTGGGGTGAGCTGCACCAGGCAGATGGTAGAGCTTAGTATCAATCTCATGAGCTAATCAGTCAGTCTTCCCTTGGAGGTGGTTCTCAAACTTTAGGGCCTATAAGAATTACTAGGATAACTTGATAATGATTTTTGGACTCTACCCAGAGATTCTGATTCTATAGATGGGGACCAATCACCTCTATTTTTACCCCAAGTACTCCAAATGAATCTGATGCACTTGGTCTGCAGATCACCCTCTGAAAGGCACTGCCATTAATAGGAAAAATGCCAAGGGATTGGCTTAGACTCTCATCAACTGTTGCTACTTTTCTTCTTCTTGTCCTCCTTCTCTTTCTCCTTCTCTTCCTCCTTTCCTAAACAGTCCATTAAACCAGTTAAAATGTTGATACATTAATTAGTATTTCTAATGACTATATTTATAAGTTTAATACAAATATCTCTTTAAAAATGAATATTTCAAGATATTTAGAAACCTTAATCATAGTTTCAAGACATTTAGAAAACTTAATGGTTAAGTTTCAAGACATTTAGAAACCTTCATGGTAGTGGAAATAAAGGAGTTGTAGGTATACAGTCCAAGAAAACAAAGAGGGTAATTTTGCCATAGAAGTATTAAAGACTCACAAAAAATACAGAAGGGACCAGTATAAGTCCCCTATGTTAGGTCAACATGGTCTCCCCACTCATTCTGGGTAACTTCAAGAAGCCAGGCACTTTAGCCCCAGCCAGGCACCACTTGGTTCAGGGATGTAGGGCCTGTTGGCCCCATTACAGCTGGCTAATGTCCTTCAAGCTTTGGGTTTCACTCCAGGTTCACACTGAAGGACCTTATAGATCATGGCCCTATGGCTGTGGACAGTGTGTTACCCAGCAATGGACTCGCTGCCTGATGCACACAGAAGCGAATATTGTAACACCAGAATTTTTTTTTTAAGGTACTGGGGCTGGGGATTGAACCTGGGATCTTGTATGTAGGAAGCCAGCATTCAACCACTGAGCTGCACCACCTTCCCTGAGCTGGTTTTTCCATGTTGTTTTGCTTGTGGTTTGTTTGTTTTTGTTGCTGTTGTTTATAGGAGGTACTGGGAATTGAACCTGGGACCTCCCATGTGGGAAGTAGACGTTCAACCACTTGAGCCACGTCTGCTTCCTGACATTGAGGAAAGAAAGTTTTATTATGAGATAAACCAGCAAGGAGACAGGAGGCAAGGCTCAAACCTGTCTCCCTCATCATGGGGTCAAGTGGGTTTTTATAGATGAGGAAGGGCTTATGGCATAGGCATGGTCATGGGAGCATGCACAGAGGTCTCACATCCTGGATCATGCATCGCAAGTTATTAAAATGACATCTTAGGCATGCTCCATGGCAGGGGGATGCATGGAGTGAGGGGCTGAGGAAATGTTACTTAAGGTTATAATTGGCAGCAAGTGTACATGCGTGTGGCTGGGTAATTTTTACTGGCCAGTCTGGGCTCGTTTTGCCCATGGCAGACAGTTTGAGGAAAGGGTAGAAAAAGGGGGAAGTTAAAAGCAATTTGTGATGAGAGTGAAGAAAGGGGGAAGTTATGGCAACCGAACCATGGTTTCAAGTGCAGGGCACAGGTGACACAAGAAAGACGGTGTGCTTCTTTCTTGTCAGACTTAACACAGTGTCGAAGCCAAAGAAACAGTCCAACATCCAAACAAAGCATTGAAAAACATTTTAAGTCTTTACGAAAAGCTCTCAAAGGAATGTCAAAGGGGAAATCTATTTATAACCCCCAGAAAAACTCTGAGAAATCCTTTTTGTCTTTTTCCCTTCTGTTCTCAATCTCTAGTCTTATCACTTCAAAGTCATCATCCCCTCAAAGTTCACAGTCCACCAAACACAGCCTGAACTGGCTCTTCTTTGGCCCTCCTCCTACCTTGCCACATCTATGTGCTTGCATTCTCTTGAGCAGCTTTGTTCTTTCTACTTGAAATCATTTAGCCTTTCAGGATTCGGAAAAGAGCTGGGTAAACAGAGACTCTTCATTAGGAATCTTTTTTTGATGATCCACTCAACAAGTTGTTTCTCCATAATTCTCTACAAATTCTAGACTCCCTCTTAAACAGTTTGGCAGTTAGAACACTAAATAAGCTACAAATTAGCTAGACTCAATTAGCTACAACCTATATTTGATAATATAGATGAAATTATTTTATTCCAATTCAACATTAATCCAATGTTTTTTGTTCTAGTTCTATTTACGTACAACAGTAAGTAAGTGAGGTGAGGTTCCAGTGGTATGTTGGAGTTGGTCTGTACTTGCCTATGAGAGCTAATTGTTAAATTTTCAGGAATTTTGTGGACTGGTTGTTATCACAATTCGTAGCTTAAAATTGGCCATCATGGTGGTATACAGTACTTGCATCATGGAAATTAGCAAGCACAGCATATAAGGGCCTTTTTTTTTTTTTTTTTTGAGAACCTGATGTTAAACATTTGCCAGTATACCATAAGAAAATCTATATTGCCCTGAAGAAATATGCATTGAAGTGGGATAAATATACAAATAGTTAAGATAATTTCAGATTGCAATGAGTGCTTTTGGAAGTAATATAATAATGAGTGAAGGGGTGACAGACCATTTTAGCTAAAACTTCTCTGGAAGGTTGACATGGAGTTGAGACCTGAGGAATGAAAACTTCGCAACTGTGTAAATGAAAAGTGCATTTCAAGTAGGGCAATAGCTACTATAAGGGCCATGAGATGGGAAAGAGATTGTTGTGTTCTAGGAGAGGAAATATTCTTCTTATCTCAAGCAAAATAGAAATACAGGAAAAGAATGGAGAGCCTCACAAACACATTAAGGGCTTGGTATTTTACATTGGAAGCAGTGGGAAATAATTTAATCAATAATTTTAATCAGAGTGACAAGATTGGTTTTGCATTTTAAAAAGATCTCTCTGGCTACTGTACAGAGAGTGAACTGGAGGGATGAAAGGATGGAAAGAGTTTATAATAAAACTCTAATTTTACATTGCCATTGAATTTAAGTATATGTCTCCTGTAAAAAGAGATTTAAGAATTCTGGAAAACTCTTTCTTTGTAGTATAAACATATGGGAAAAGATGATAAATCTGACTGCATAAAATTTTTAAATTTCTATACAGGGAAAAACATACCATAGATAAGGATGAAAGATCTTTCTTATTTTTCAAGGCCTCACAAAACCATAATTTAGTTGTCATAGCTGAGCAGTGATTTTGTTGTCCTATCAAATGTCTCTTCTTCTGAAGCATGGAATCTCAATGAATCAATGCATAAGATGACATAAGAGCTCTACAAATTTACAGGAATTAAAAGTATGTCCATTTAATATTTTCATAAGTGATTTCCAATAAGAACTTATTGAGAAATTGTATATTAAGGGGGGGGGGTTCATAAATATGTTTGCAATTTGGATGATTTAAGAGATTTTCAAAGGCAATTTTGACCACATATGACTTTTTACTTCCTCATGAAGAAAACAAAGAATTACAAAGTAGAATAAAGCCACCTAACATCTCTTTACTTAACACAAATATAAATGTCTTAATGATATTCTTTCATAATATTTCTCTGTGCAAACATATATAAATATGTATATTTTATGCAAATATATCATAGTTCATGTCCTTTTTATTTTTTAAATTTTTTAAAGATTTATTTTTTTAAAAATTTATTACTCTCCCCTTCCTCCCTCCCCTCCATTGTCTCCTCTCTGTGTCCATTCACTGTGTGTTCTTCTGTGTCCACTTGCATTCTTGTCTGTGGCATCAGGAAAGTGTGTTGCTTTTTTTGTTATGTCATCTTGCTGCATCAGCTCTCTGTGTGTGCGGAGCCTCTCCTGGGTCGGCTGCGCTTTTTTTGCATGGGGCGGCTCTCCTTACGAGGCACACTCCTTGCGCATGGGGCACCCCTACATGGGGGACACCCCTGCGTGACACGGCAGTCCTTGTGCACAGTAGCACTGCACGTGGGCCAGCTCCACATGGGTCAGGAGGCCCTGGGTTTGAACTCTGGACCCTGCATGGTAGGTGGACCCTCTGTCAGTTGAGCCATAACCATTTCCCATCATGTCCTTTTTATAACCTGCATTTGTACTCAGTATGTTACAAAGATTTTTCATGTCAATAAATATACGAAATAATTCCTTTTTAATGATGAAAAAAATTCCATGTATAATCCAAAAGTTATCTTTCAATTGTTTAATCAGTTACTTAATTTCCTATTTGTTGAACATCTAGACTATTTCAGATGTTTTTCTATTATAAAAGTAATAAACATGGTTATGCTTACATTTTTATCCAACTATGCAATTATCTTTGTAGGGTAAATTCCTAGCAATTGGATTGGTGGGTCACAGATCTGTTTCTTTTACGTTTTAATACACAGTGCTAAAATTCTCTTTGGGAAGGTTGTACCAATGTGTTTGAGTGCTGCTGGATTCATGTTTGCCAAATGGTTTTGTTAGTCTTTTTTATCTTTGCCAATCTCACTGGCAATAAATGATACCTCTTTATTATTATAATTAGTATTTCTTTGATTATTCTTTTTATATTTTAATTGGATATTTTATATTTGGTAGCTTGCCCATTCAGGTCCTTGGTCCATTTTTTTTCCTAAAGATTTATTTTATTTATTTATTTATCTCCCCTACCCCCCCCCGACCCCGGTTGTCTGTTCTCTGTGTCTATTTGCTGTGTGTTCTTCTTTGCCCACTTCTGTTGTTATCAGCAGCACAGGAATTTGTGTTTCTTTTTGTTGTGTCATCTTGTTGTGTCACCTCTCTGTGCAACACCATTCCTGGGCAGTCTGCACTTTCTTTCACACTGGGCGGCTCTCCTTACGGGGCGCACTGCTTGCATGTGGGGCTCCCCTACGCGGGGACACCCCTGTGTGGCACGGCACTCCTTGCGCGCATCAGCACTGCGCATGGGCCAGCTCCACACGGGTCAAGGAGGCCCGGGGTTTGAACTGCGGACCTCCCATGTGGTAGACAGACGCCCTAACCACTGGGCCAAGTCTGCTGCCCTAATTCGATCTTTAAAACATTGATTTGTAAGAATCCCTCATATACACAGGATTTTAACCATTTTTCTGATTTATTGCAAATATTTCCCTTAACTTTCCATTTGTCTTTCACCCTTGTTTATGCTTCCCCTCCCCCCCCATATAGATTCTTTAATTTCATGGGCAATCAGATTACCACTCTTTTCCTTAATGATTTCTGGGTTGTGATCAGGATTATGAAAATACACATTTTTATTTTTTTTCAGTCTTTCTGTGACCTATTCTATTTTTTTTGGGGGGGAGGTAGGTATAAAATGTTTATCTTTTTATTGAAACATAACATACATATAAACCTGTCCAAATTCTAAGTGTACAGCTTAATCACTTTTTATAAAGTGAACACATCTGCATAGGCAGCCTCCAGATCAAGAAACCCAAAAATCTCTGACATGCCCTTTCCTAGGCCTCCGGAATTTATATAAGGGTGAGGTCTAAAGCAGGGAGGTTTTCTCAACACAATATATTGGATAAGCTGTTTTTGATTCCCAGATTTGAAATGTCCATTTGATATGTTCCCACGGTTACTTGATCTATTCCTGGACTCACTATTTTATTCCATTGATCTGACTGATTTTGACTTTATCATATTCTTTTCATTGCTCTGAGATATATGGCACATTGGCACTTTGAGCTCCACCTGTTGCTCTTCTTTCTCAGATTAATTTTAGAATCATTTTGTTATATTCTGCTTCCCTTGCCTACCTAAATCCTATTAAGATTCTTTAAATGTATGGATTAATTTAGGAAAAATTGACTTTTTTTTCCGTGTTGTCATCCTATCTGAGAACAAGATTTGTCTTTCCATTTGTTCAGTTTTCCTTCTGTTCTTCAAATAGATCCCGTACTTAAGTTTACTTTAGGCATTTCATGCCTTTTTTTACTGTAAAAAAGATTATTTTCTTCCATTTATAACTTTTATTATAATATTTTAACTAGCTTTTTGTGTCTAGAAAGACTATTGATTTTTTGTCTATTGATTTTTTTTAAAACCAACCTGCTTACTGAGCTCATTTCTAATGGTTTGTCATTTGATTCTCTTGAGTTTATCAGATTTATAAGGGGCGCAGGCAGAGGAGCAGGTGGGGGGTGGGGGCAGGCCTCCAGATCAGATTTATGATTGTATCTCCTCTGTGATTTCACTCTATCCCTTGATGCTAAATCATTTCAGTCAGCATTTTAATATGTTTAAGATTTCACAGTTATCAAACTGTAAATCAATCTCGTTGACTACAGCCTGTTTCTTTTCTCCTCTTTCCAACCAAACTATTATACCTGAAAGAATTCCTTATCCTCACTGTCCCCATTTGCTTCCCTCCACTTACTCTTTCATCAGCTCCAATCAGGCTACTAGCATGATTCTTGGTGAAGTCTCTTGCCACCTCCATGTCTCTCATCTAATGTTTATCATAATCTCTCGTCTCACTTGACCTCTCCCTGCCTTTAAGGTATGATGGGCATGTCCTCCCTCATGAATCACTCTCTTACCATAACTTCCATCACCCTGAAACTTGTGGTTTTCTTCCTTGCTTTCTACTGTCTGCTTCTCAATCTTCTTAGTGGCATATCTTTCTCTTCTCTTCTCTTTTTTTTTTTTTAGATTTATTTTTTATTTATTTCTCTCCTCTTTCCCCCTCCGCCCCCACCCTCAGTTGTCTGCTCTCTGTGTCCCCGTTTGCTGTGTGTTTTTCTGTGACCGTTTCTATCCTTATCAGCAGCACTGGGAATCTGTGGTGTTTTTTTTTTGTTTTTGTTTTTGTTTTTTTAAACAGCAAATGTTGTTTTTTTATTTTGTTTTTAACTTTTTAAAAAATTGAAATATATCACTCATACATAAACAATAAATGTATAATAGTTGTGAACTTAAAAAACAAACATATAACATCAAACATGTATAACATCTCACCCTACCACCAATAATTTGCATTGTTTTTAAAACTTTTTAACTGATTAAAGAACATTGTCAAAATATTACTACTAAACAATTTTTCCCCTAACTAATCCAATTATTATTATCTCTAAATCATTTATATATGAATATACACAAACAATTAAGTGTATAATAAAAGTTGTGAACTTACAAGGCAAACATGCATAACGTCATACAGGGGTCGCATATATCAACCCTCCACCAACACTTATATTGTAATGAGACATTTGTTGCAAACTATGAAAGAACACTGTCAAAATCTTACTACTAATCATAGTTCTTACATTTGGTGTGTTTTTTCCCCAACCCACCCTATTATTATTATTTTTTTTTCTTTTTTTTCTTTTTTTTTAATATTTATTTATTATTATTATTTTTTAATTACATTAAAAAATATATATGAGGTCCCATTCAACCCCACCGCCCCCGCCCCCCACTCCCCCCACAGCAACACTCTCTCCCATCATCGTGATACATCCATTGCACCTGGTAAGTTCATCTCTGAGCATCACTGCACCCCATAGTCAATGGTCCACATCATAGCCCAGACTCTCTCACGTTCCATCCAGTGGGCCCTGGGGGGATCTACAGTGTCCCGTAATTGTCCGTGAAGCACTATCCAGGACAACTCCACGTCCCGAAAACACCTCCACATCTCATCTCTTCCTCCCGTTCCCCACACCCAGCAGCCCCCATGGCTACCGTTCCCACACCCATTCCACATTTTCTCTGTGGACATTGGATTGGTTGTGTCCATTGCACACCTATGTCAAGTGAGGGCTTAGATTCCACATGGGTACTGGATGCACTCTTCCCGCTTCTAGTTGTAGACACTCTAGGCTTCATGTTGTGGTGGTTGACCTTCTTCAACTCCATGTTAGCTGAGTGGAGTAAGTCCAATAAGTCAAAGTGTAGGAGCTGAAGTCTGTTGAGGCTCTGGGCCTGGGTGTCATATTATCAGTTCTGTGGTTTTTTTGTTGCATCATCTTGTTGTGTCAGCTCTCCATATGTGTGGCACCATTCTTGGGCAGGCTGCACTTTATTTTGTGCTGGGCGGCACTCCTTATGGGGCACATTCCTTGTGCATGGGGCTCCCCTAGTGGGGGGCACCCCTGCATGGCACGGCACTCCTTGCGCGCATTAGCACTGAGCATGGGCCAGCTCCACACAGGTCAAGAAGGCCCTGAGTTTGAACCGTGGACCTCCCATGTGGTAGGTGGATGCTGTATCCACTGGGCCAAGTCCACTTGCCCCTCTTCTCTTTCTTTAATTGGTCCTTGTTGCTCAGTATTAGACCTTCTTTTTAATCTACTCTCCACATAGGCAATTTCATTCAATCTTTAAATTTTAATTACCAACTATATGCTTATGACTTCCAAGTTTATTTCTCTAGCATGGGCCTTTCTTTTGAGTTCCAGATTCATATCTATCACCTCTCAACATTTCCATTTAAATGTCTGTTTCAGTTTGCCACACGGGTGCTGATACAAAGTACCAGAAATGTGTTGGCTTTTATAAAGAATATTTATTTGGGGTAAAAACTCACAGTTCCAAGGCCATGAAAAGCCCAACTCAAGGCACCAGAAGAGGTGCTTTCTTACCAAAGTCAGCTACTTTTGGTCCTGGCATTGTAGCCACATGGTGAAACAAGATGGCTGCCAATCACTGCAGTGGTCTCTGCTTTCCCTTCTAGAATCTCTTGGAGCTCAGCTTTGAGCAACCAATCATAGGGCTTGTCTGTTTTGGGGTCTCCTATGTCAGTCTTAGCTGTTCCACTCTCTTCCCATGTTCAGCTGTAAGCTATCCGGTATATAGTAGGGCTGGTCGTCTCTTGAGTGACCCGTGGGCCCAGCCTCTCTGGGCTTCGTGCTTCAGCAATCCTCTCTCTAACGTTACTGAAATGAATATGCTGGCTCCCTTTTTTCTCTTTCTGTCTGTGTGAGTCTGTTTATATCAGACCGGGTAAGGGGGTGGGGACTCAGCCTGAGTCCAATCAAAAAACCCTAATGCGAGCTTATCAAGTAATCTAATCAAAGGACCCTAGACTGGATTATTTTTTTTGACAAAATTTAATGCAATCAAAATATATCACACCCAGAGGAATAGATTGGTTTGCAAACATAATTTTCCTTTTTGAGGATTCATAAAATAATCTCAAACTACCACAGTGTCTCAGAAACATCTTACATTCAGCATGTCCAAAATTAAACTCATGACATTCCTCCACAAACCTACTCCTCTTCCACACTTTCCTTCAGTGAATGGCACCACTCTCCAATCTGGAAGTCATCCTTCTTTTTTTTTTCTCTCATGTTCATATTCAATTGCCAAACCATGGAGATTTAACTTAATAGATCTTGAAGCATTCACCTGTCTCCATTTCCAGCACCACCACCACTCTGATTCTAGCTACCTTCACCTTTCACTGGACTGCTAACGAGCCTCCTACCGGTTTCTTTCTGTGTACTTCTAGTCCTCTTCAATTCATCTTCCTTGCTGCACCCATGTAGATCTCATATTATTCTTCCACTTGTAACCCTTGTTATTTTCCCCTCCCTCATTGATAAAGACCAAAATCTTCAACAAGGCTTATAAGGCTTTACAAATCAGGTTCCCATCTTGTACTCTTTTCTCCTATTTACTAAATCGTTGAATTTGGTTCTTGTAGTATCACAGTTATTTCCTCCTTGGGGGTTTCTCATTTGCTATTTCCTCGGCCTGGGAATCTCTCCTCCCACCACTTCCCTACCTCCAGTTCTCTTTGATTCATTACCCCCTTAGGAAACTCCTTCCCTGACTCCTTAACTAAATTTGGCCTCCCTGCTGTAAGTTCTTATGGTACCTTGAAATTTTCCTTCATATCACTTGTCAGATTGTAATTATCTGTTTATTTGCAGGGCTATTTAAAGAGCTATCTTTTCCAACAGACTTTATGCCCCATGAAGGCAGATGTGTATCTGTATTTTGCTAGGACCTACTGCAGTGCAGGGAATACAAAACGTTTTATGAATGATTCTTTTAATTGGTTATTTTTTTTATTTGAGAAGTTGTGAGTTAACTAAACAATCATGCATTTCACACAGGATTCACATACATCACCCCACCACCAACACCTTGCATTGTTGTGACACATTTGTTACAAATAGTGAAAGAACATTGTCATAATATGACTGCTATCTAGTCCATAGCTTAATCTAACTAGTTTTTTTTTTTTTATTTAAAAAACTAAGTTATTTTCTATATTTTGTTCTCAATGACCTTGCTTAAAAACCTTATGGTTAAGTTTGTGTCCTCTGAGCAGCACATGCCAACATGGAATCACACATGCAAGAGATATTTTTGAAAACTTGTACAAGGAAAAATAGGAGAGGGAGAAGAGTAGGCCAGGAGGGCCTGTAGATGATGTGCAGGTGTGACACCTGAAAGACCCATGCTTAGCCATTGTGGGGTTTTTTTGTTATTTACTTTCATTTTTCTTTATTTATCCTCCCCCTCCCCCTCCCGTTTGCTCATTGTTTGCTCACTTTCTCCATGAGGCAATGGGAACTGAACCCGGGACCTCCCACATGAGAGGGGAGTGCCCAACGGCTAAAGCCATATCCATTCCCCTTAGTCATTGTGTTTTATTCTTTCAATGAATCACTGAGTTTTATTTGCCTGTATTTTATTTATATTTTTAAAATCCAAACTCATACATGAGCTGGCAGTTGTTTTATGTATATATGAATGTGTTTCATCTTTGTTAGGTTCTGGAATCCATGTTATCCTGGTTTCATTAAAGAAGGAAGAGGAAGCTTCCCCTTTCCTTGGTTTCTGTTCTTTGATGATTTGAAATAACTCATCTATGAAGGAGCTAGCCCTGGCATTTTTGAGGATGCAATTCTTTTTTTTTTTTTTTTTTTTTTTTTTTAAATGTATAATGGCTTTTATTTGTCATTGCAACATCATGCAGAACAATTCCAATGCCCCCAAAAATGCCCCGTGTTACATCTATTCTTCCCTCTGCCCCCCCTTAGAACCCCTGGTGACTGCTGTCTTTTTTTTTTTTTTTTAATTTTTTTATTTTTTATTGACTTTGTAATAATATTACATTAAAAATATATATGTGAGGTCCCATTCAACCCCACCCCCCCACCCCCCCTCTCCCCCTCTCCCCCCCCCCAACAACACTCGTTCCCATCATCATGACACATCCATTGGATTTGGTAAGTACATCTTTGGGCACCTCTGCACCTCATATACATTGGTTCACATCATGGCCCATACTCTCCTCTTTTCCATCATGTAGGCCCTGTGAGGATTTACAATGTCCGGTGATTACCTCTGAAGCACCAGAGGATGCAATTCTTTAGCCACTTTCAGTTTCTTTTCTGATTATTTGTTTCTCTTGGTTTTTGTATCTTGCCTTGAGTAAATGTCAGGATTTTTTTAAAATTAGAGAGTTGTGGGTTTACAGAACAATCGTGCATATAGAATTCCCATGTATCACCCTATTACTAACACCCTTGCATTGTTGTGGTACATGTGTTACAATTGACAAAAGCCTTTTTTTTTTTTTACACTTTGCTTTCTAGAAATTAATTTCCATATTTTATTTATGGAATGTTCCACATAAGATTGATACTACAACCTTCCTTGTTTATTTCTTTTTTAAAAAAATTATTTTATTTATTTATTTCTTCCCTACTCCCTTGTTTTGCAGTCGCTGTCTGCTCTCTGTATCTCTTCATAGTGCGCGCATTATATTATTTTTTTAAAGATTTTTTTTTAAATTTATTTCTCTCCCCTTTCCCTCTGTTGTCTGCTCTCTGTGTCCATTTGCTGTGTGTTCTTCTGTGTTCACTTGCATTCCTGTCATGCGGCACCGGGAAACTGTGTCACTTTTTTTGTTGTATCATCTTGCTGCATCAGCTCTCCATGCGTGCAGTGTCACTCCTGGCTAGGGCTGCGCTTTTGTTGCGCAGGGCAGCTCTCCTTGCAGAGCACACACCCCTATGCACGGAACACCCATGTGTGGCATGGCACTCCTTGCACGCGGCAGCACTGCTTGTGGGCCAGCTCACCACACAGGTCAGGAGGTCCTGGGTATCAAACCCTGGACACTCCATATGGTAAGTGGACTCTTATTCAATTGAGCCACAACCACTTTCCTCATTTTCTTTTTAGGAGGCATTGGGAACCAAACCTGGGACTTCCCATGTGGAAGGAAGGTGCCCAATGGCTTCAGCTAATTCTGCTCCTACTTCTTGTGACTCTCATTGTGTTTCCTTGTGATTATTTTTGATTGCATCATCTCATTTTGTCATCTTGTCGTCTTGCTTATCTTCTTTAGGAGGCACTGGGAACCAAACCTGGGACCTCCCATGTGGTAGGCAGGCACCCACCTGCTTGAGCCACATCTGTTTCCCAATACTCCTTGTTTATTAATTTGGGTCCATCTTTCACAATATTCCTCAAATTTAGTCAGGTATTCTAAGTTGTTTTTCTTTTAACTTTAGTTTTAGAGAAGCTTTAGATGTACATTTACAGAAAAATTACACCAAAAGTATAGGGAATTCCCATATAGCCCTCGCCCCCACATACCCTCACACATAGTTTCCCCTATTTATTAATTATTAACATATTAGATTAATGTAGTACATTTGTTACAACTGATGAGCCAATATTGAAGCATTGTACTAAGTCTGTAGTTTACATTATGGTTTACACTTTGTGCTGTAGAGATCCATAGGCCTTGACAAATGCTTAATGTCACATTAGCATTTGTCCATCATTGCAGTATTATACAGAAGACTCTCACTGCCCCAAAGATGCCCTGTTCCACCCATTCATTCCCTTCCTTCTGAACCCCTGGCAACCACTATCTTTATATCAGTATTACAAGTTCTTCTGTCATCACATGATAACAAATCATGATAAAAACTAATACACTTTGGTCTGTGTCCACCCCCTCCCCGCCCCCCCAATAATCATTCATTCCCCAGTTCCGAGGACCTGGGATGATGTCTGCACTGACAGGCCCAAGCTGAGAGGAAACCCAGATACCATGGTGCAGATATAAGGAATTTTCCTGTTTGCAGCTGCAAACACTCCCTGTTTTTTGAATGGGACCTGTCCATCATGATCATTTTGTTGGTCATCCAGGGCAAGCCCAAAGAACTGGACAAAGGGAGTTGTTGCCTACTCTGCTGGGATTCTGAGTTCAACTGGCATTTGAAAAGTCCAAAGATTTAAGTCTCTGAGAAATATACTTAAAAGGTACATTGAAAATTATAAGTTTAAGTATAAGTAGAAGAATCATGATTAGGGGAATTATAAATGAGTATAACTATGTTACATTGGGGAGATAGATTATCATATTCCCAGCCTAAGGGAAGTCAATTTCATTAGGCTGTATGCCTTGCCTCTGGTGTCAAGATGTTCCTAGAGCCCTCGGGGCACTTGTTTGAGGCTTTGTTTATTGCAGCAGTAGGTAAAGTCTGTCTGAATCCTTCATTAATGTAACCTCCGGAATGATCTCCCAACTCATTCTGAGATCTCTTAGCCATAAAAACTCTCTTATTTAATGTTTCCCCCTTTTGGTCAAGGTCTTTTGCCAAATGCATCGCTGATTAGTGCTTGGTAATAATCCCCTCAGTGCCAGGGAGGCTCATTCCCAGGAGTTGTGACCCACAGCAGGGTGAGGGGAGAGAGTTTATTTGCAGAGTTTGGCTTAGAGAGGGACCACATTTGAGTAACAATATGGTTTTCAGGAGGAAACTCTTAGTCATTAATTATAATTAGGCTAAGTTCATTTTTACAGGAATAAGGTTCAGACGTACAAATATTAAGATTGAGAACTTGGCATATAGGACTGTTTTCTTTTCTTAGGCAAGACATATATTCCAGAGATTTTGGCTATTTGAGAAAGTAGCAGAACTTCCCCAGGATGGATGTTTAATATTTGGTTAGCTTCTCTGTGAGTCTCTATCTATTGAGAAAATGTAACTACAACAACATGAACCCATTCATATCCCATAGAAGTATGTTTTAGGTGAATTTTCCCCCATATATCACCCCATAATCAATGCCTGCACTAGTGATGTAACTTTTTTATAGGTCCCGAAAGAACACTCTTATATTTATATTCTTAATTACAATCTTTGGTCACTCCAGACATAAGTGAATTATACAGTCTCCAATTTTATTCTCTAGTTTTCCTTCTAGCCTCATGGATGAGCCAAAACTTCCCCTTTCAACCACATTCACACTCATACTTCAGCACTATTAATTACACTCACATTGCTGTGCCATCATCACCTCTGTCCATTCCCAAACCATTACAATAAACCAAATTATAAATTCTCTATGGCCTAAGCATTGGTTCACCAATCTCTACTCCCCTCCTATCTTCTAGCAGCCTGTCTTCTAGGCTCCATGAGTCTGCTAACTACCCTTAGTTCATATCAGTGAGATCATGCAATATTTTTCCTTTTGTGTCTGGCTTATTTTGCTCAACATAAGGTTCTCAAGGTTCATCCATGTTGTCACATAGGTCAAACTTCATTCCTTAGAGTTGAATAATATTCCATTATCTGTATATACCACATTTCATTTATCTATTCACCTGTTGAGGGATACCTGGGATGCTTCCTTCGTTTGGCAAACATGAATAATGGTGCTATGAACAGTATTGTGCATATATCTGTTTGTGTCCCTGCTTTCAATTCTACTGGGTATATACCTAGGAGTGGGGTTGCTGTATAATATGGCAGTTCTATACTTGGCTTCCTAAGGAACTGCCAAAATGTCTTCCACAGTGGCTGCACCATTCTGTATTCCCACCAGCAGTGAATGAGTGTTCCTATTTCTCTGCTACTTCTCAAACACTTGTAGTTTTCTATTCCAGTTAAGTAGGTGTGAAATGATATCACATTGTAGTTTTGATTTCCATTTCCCTAATAGCTAATGATGTTTAGCATCTTTTCATGTGTTTTTAGTCCTCCATATTTTCAAGTCTCTTGACCATTTTTTTAAACTTTATTTTGTACATTTAATAATTGAAAATACAAACAATTAAAAAATAAAAAGAAAACACAGTTGAATAAAAAACATACATTTCTCAGATGTGCTGGACACATGAAATTTTTTTGAATCATACAATATGTTACACAATATATTTGGTTCATTGTAATGCAATCATATGGTATTAGTCCTTTTCTGTCTGGCTTGCTTCACTCAACATAATGTCCTCCAGGTTCATCCATGTTGTCATATGCTTTATGACTTCATTTCTTCTTACAGCTGCATAATATTCCATTGTATGAATAGACCACAGTTTGTTTTTCCATTCATCCTTTGATGGACACCTGGGTTGTTTCCAACTTTTGGTAATTGTGAGTAATGCCACTATGAACGTCAGTGTGCAGGTGTCTGTTTGACCATTTTTTAAATGGGTTGTCATTTTATTATTGAGTTGTAGGATTTCTTTATGTAGTCTGGATATTAGGCCCTTATTTGGATAGGTGGTTTCCAAATGTTTTATACCACTGAGAAGGCTCCCCTTTTCACTTTCTTGACAAACTCCTGAAGCACAAAGATTTTAATTTTGAGCAGGTCCCATTTATCTATTTTTTCTTTCAATGCTTGCACTTGGAGTGTAAAGTTCATAAAACCATTATCTAGCTCAAGGTCATGCAGATGTTTCCTTCCATAATCTTCTGGAAGTTTTATGGGCCTGGCTCTTAATTTAGGTCTTTGATCCACCTTGAGTTAATTTTTGTATAGGGCATGAGATAGGGATACTCTTTCATTCTTTTGGACATGGCCATCTAGTTAGCCCAGCACCTTTTGTTGAAGACACTCTTCTGTTCCAGTTGATGCCTTGGTAGCCTTGTGGATATTAGTTTGCTGTAGATGTGCAGGTCTATTTCTGAACTCTCAGTTTGGTTCCATTGGTCAATATGTCTATTCTTGTGCCAATACCATGCAGCTTTGACCACTGCAGCTTTGAAGTATGCTTTAAAGTGAGGTAGCATGAGTCCTCAAACTGTTTTTCTTTTTCAAGATATTTTTGACTATTTGGAGTCCCTTACCCTTTCAAACAAATTTTATAATTGGTTTTTCCATTTCTGTAAAAAATGCTGTTGAAATTTTTGTTGGGGTTGCTTTGACTCTAAATCAATTTAGATAGAATTGACATCTTAATGATGTTTAGTCTTCCCATCCATGAACATGGAATATCCTTCCATTTATTTAGGTCTTCTTTGATTTCTTTTAGTAATGTTGTATAGTTTTCTGTACAAGTCCTTTGCTCTTTACTTAAGTTTATTCCCAGATATTTGATTCTTTTTTTGCTATTGTAAGTAGGATTATTTTCTTGATTTCCTTTCCCAGATTGCTCATTATTAGTGTAAAGAAACATTTTATTTTTTGTGTGTTGACCTTATATCCTGCTACTTTACTGAACTTATCTGCTCTAGTACCTTTGTTATAGATTTTTCAGTTCTTTCTATGTAGAGGATCGTGTCATCTGCAAATAGTGAAAATTTTAGTTCTTCCTTTCCAATTTGGATGCATTTGATTGATTGATTGATTGATTGATTGATTGCCTAAATGCTCTAGCAAGCAATTCTAACTCACTGTTGAGTAAGAGTGGAGACAGTGGGCATCCTTGTCTTGTTCTAGATCTTAGAGGGAAAACCTTTAGCCTTTCACTATTATGATGTTTGCTGTGGGTTTTCATATGTGCTGTTTATTATGTTGAGGAAATTTCCTTCTATTCCTGTCTTTTGAATTATTTTTTTTAATCAAGAAAATATGCTGTATTTTGTCAGATGCCTTTTCTGTGCTGAGATGATCATGGGATTTTTCACCTTTGATTTGTTAATGTGGTGTATTACAGTAATTGAATTTTTTATCTTGAACAATCCTTGTATACCTTGATCATGATGTATAATTCATTTAATGTCTTGTTAGATTTGATTTGCAAATATTTTGTTGAGGAGTTTTGCATCAAGATTCACTAGAGAGATTGTAATTTTCTTGTGGTTTCTTTATGTGGTTTTGGTATTATGATAATGTTGGCATCATAGAATGAGTTAGGTAATACTCCCTCCTATTTGATTTTTTAGAAAAGTTTTGAGTGGGATTGGGTGTTAGTTCTTTTTGGAATGATTGGTAGAATTCACCTGTGATTCTATCTGGTCCTGGGCTCTTCTTGGTTGGGAGGTTTTTGATGACTGAGTCAATGTCATTACTTGTGATTGGTTTATTCAGAACTTCTATTTCTTCTTTTGTCAGTGTAGGTTGCTCATGTGTTTCTAGAAATTCATCCATCTCATTTAAGTTGTCCAACTTGTTAGTATACACTTTTTCATAGTATCCTCTTATGATACTCTTTATTTTGTGGGGCCAGTGATGATGTGCCCTTTCTCATTTCTGATTTTATTTGTTTGCATCTTCTCCTTTTTTCTTTGTTAGCCTAACTAAGGTTTTGTCAATTTTACTAATCTTCTAAAAAACCTAGCTTTTGGTTTTGTTAATTCTCTCAATTATTTTTTTTATTCTCAATTTCATTTGATTCTGTTCTAATCTTTGCTATTTCTTTCCTTCTTCTTGATTTGGGGTTAATTTGCTGTTCTTATCCTTGTGCCTCCAGTTGTATAGTTAGGTCATTGATTTTAGATGTGAGGGTCTGTTTCTGAACCATCAATTCCATTCCATTGGTCTATTTGTCTATCTTATTTTCCTACCTGGTCAAGGCAGAATGGTTCCTGCTCTGAAGGGTGGCAAGCAGAAGAAGGGCTGTTCTGCCATCATTGAGGTGGTGACCAGGGAGTACACCATCAACATTCACAAGTGCATCCATAGAGTGGGCTTCAAGAAACATGCCCCTCTGGCCCACAAAGAGGTCTGGACATTTGCCACGAATGAGATGGGAGCACCAGATGTGCACATCAACACCAGGCTCAACAAGGCTGTCTGTGCCGAATGGATAAGGAATGTCCCATATTGCATCCATGTACAGTTGTCCAGAAAATGTAATGAGGATGAAGATTCCCCAAACAAGCCCTGTACTTTGGTTACCTATGTACCTGTCACCACTTTCAAAAACCTACAGTCAATGTAGATGAAAACTAATAACTGATTATCAAATAAAATTATAAAATTAAAAAAATCTTTCTACCAGTACTATGTTGTTTTCACCACTGTAGCTAGTTAACATGATTTAAAATCTAGAAGTGATAGTCCTCCAACTTCTTTCTTTCTTTTTCAGATGTTTCTGGTTATTTGGGGCCCCTTATCCTTCTAAATAAGTTTGATAATTGTGTTTTCAATTTGTTTAGAAAATGCTGTTGGAATTTTTATCAGGATCACACTGAATCTGTATATCAATTTGGGTAGAATTGACATCTTAATGATATTTAGTCTTCTAATCCATGAACACAGAATGTTCTTCCATTTATTTAAGCTTTCTTTTATTTCTTTTAGCAATGCATTGTAGTTTTCTGAATACAAGTGCTTTACAACCTTGGTTAAGTTTATTCCTAAATATTTGTTTCTTTTAGTCACTATTGTAAATGGAATTTTTTTCCTAACTGCCTCCTCAGATGGCTTGTTGCTAGTGTATAGAAACACTGCTAATTTTTGCATATTAATCTTGTATCCTGCCACTCTGCTGAACTTATTTATTAGCTTTAGCAGCTTTGTTGTAGATTTTTCAGGACTTTCTAGATATAGGATGATAAATCAATGAATAGCAAAAGTTTTACTTCTTTCTCGTAGGGGTCCCTGAAATAATGTGCAGGGCTCAACTATAGCCACATTGCTAGGGAGGATCAATGTGCGCAGAGAGGTGAGGGTGTGGTCAACCGTGTCTGTCCCTGCAAGTAAGCAGAAAGGAGCTGATGACTTGAGAAGAAGAAACTCTAAGAAAACCCTCCTCAAGGAACTTCATGCCTGAAGGTCCCTGCTCTGAGTACAAAGACCTAGTTAACTGCTTTAAATAAAGCTTGTGGTGTCAGCTTGGGGCCTTGGCTTTGCCATTAGCTAGCCATGGCCCTCCTGGTCCCCTCTAAACTTGTTTTTGTCTCTGTGTGTCTTTCTGTTCTACTATCTGTGCAACTACAGATATCTTATCTTTTACTTTGCTAATTCAGTCCTCTGCCTGTTTAATTCTAGTGAATTTTAAGTTTTTCCTTTGCATCTTTTATTACCATAAGTTCTGTTATTTATCATGTATCTTTACAGTTTCTTCTGTATGTTCACCCAGTGTCTTCTTAATATTCTTTATTTCTTCCCTTATCTCATTCAGTTGATTTAGGATATTTGTTGGGACATCTTTGATGGATTGTTTAACACTTTGGGTCTCCTTCTGCTTTTTAGTTTGTTCATTTGACTGGGCCATAGCTTCCTGTTTCTAGTGTGACTTGTAATTTTTTGCTAATATCTAGGCATCTGTTTATCATGATGGGTTTATTCTGTTGGTCAGCTTCTCTATCTTCCTTAGGATTTTGTTTTTGTGTGGCTTTCTGTTAAGGGCCTTCTTTGACACTTGGTTTCTCTTATTCTAAAGCTTTAGAATTTCCTGTGTTTAACTGAAAAAGTAAGAGCAAAAAAAGAAAAGAAAAAAATATAGAAAATTAAGAAGAAAAATAAAAAGAGAAGACAGAAAAAATAGGAAAATGTAGGAAAATATAGAAGAAATGAAAAAAGAGGGACTCCAGCCAATTAAGCTGACTGCCCCCCTCTCCCCATGGGGTCCCCATGTACAGTGGCTGCATTCTGCAGCCTCCTTGGTAGTGTATGCGGCCTGCTGCTTGTACGGATTGCCCTAAGGGACTTGGAGAAAGCCTTGCCTATTGATGGTCCTGTTTGTGACCTCATGCCATCCCCAACCTAGACTCCAGATGGATATTACATGAGGTGCCTTTGGAAAGCCTCAAGGGACAGTGGCCTGGGTCTACATTGGTCAAGTCATCATCCGCACCAAGCTTCAGAACAAGGAGCATGTGGTTGAGGCCTGTGCAGGGCCAACCTCAAGTTCCCTGGCCACCAGAAAATCCACATCTCCAAGAAGTGGGGCTTTACCAAATTCAGTGCAAACGAATTCGAAGACATGGTGGCCGAGGAGCACCTCATCCCAGATGGCTGTGGGGTGAAATACACCCCCAGTGGTAGCCCCTTGGACAAGTGTCGGGCCCTGCACTCATCAGGGCTCTGCCAGCACTGCCTTCACCTGACCTGTGCCCTCCAATAAATGACTTCCTGGTCATCTGAAAAGAAAAAAAAGAGAAAAATGAAGAGAGACCAAAAAAAGTAAAAGGGAAATTGAGGCAGAAGAAGAATGGGGAAAAGAAAAAAAATGGGGGCTTCCCTCTGAGGTCACAAGTTTCTGGCTAGGCTCCTCCCCGCTGTGTCCATGCCATCAATAAATCACCCCATGGCCTACCTCTCTTCATGTTTCAGGATGAGGAAAGTTTGAAAGAAAACAACAAACAAACATACAAGCAAACAAACAAAAAACACAGCTGGGCCTCTCTCTCAGGCCACTGGGACAGGCTAGGCTCCACGTTGTTGGCCACTCATACCTGGCAGTCAATCACCTCATGGCCCACCTCTGGGCATTACTCCACTGCCCTGACTGCCACAGCTCTCCTCTCACCCTCAGTGCCTGGCTGGGCCGCCCTCTCCAGCTGGCCTCTCCGATTGCCCCCACATCCTCGGGGCTTCTCCTGTGGTCTGCAAGCCTGCCCGTCTTCCCACAGCTTCTGGAGAAGGAGTGCAGCCATTCCCTACTCTGCCATCTTGGATATCTGAAAAGAATGTTTTTATATTTTTTTAATTACAAAAATTTTTTTTTGCGGTAGCCGGGCTGGGGATTGAACCCAGGACCTTATATGTGGGAAATTGGCCTTGAACTACTGAGCCACATCAGCTTCCCTGAGTTGGCTTTTTCATTTGTTTGCTTGTTTTTGTTTTTTGTTTTTAGGAGGTACTGGGGACCAAACCCAACTTGAGCCATATCTGCTCCCTAATCATGCTTTTATAATTGTGCTATTAACTGCAGTCCATGGTTTAATTTAGGGTTCACTGTATTGTGCAGTTCCATGGATTTTAAAAAAATTTATTCAAACATAAATCATATCTTTTTTTTATTCCCCCCCTCCTTGCGGCTTGCTTGCTGTCTACTCTCTGTATCCATTCACTGTGCATTCTTCTGTGTGTCTGTATTTATTTTTATTTATCCTCCCCCATCTTGCAGCTTGCTTGTCTGCTCTCTGTGTCCATTTGCTGCACACTCTTCTGTGTTTTTTACTTGTCTCCCTTTCTGTTGCGTCACCTTGCTGAGTTGGCTCTCCACGGCACATGTGGGCCAGCGGCACTCTATGGTGTGTGGGCGAGCCTGCCTTCACAAGGAGGCCCTGGGATGCGAACCCAGGGCCTCCCATATGGTAGACGGGAGCCCAGCTGATTGAGCCACAGCTGCTTCCCAAAACATATCTTTTAAATATATATACAACCTAAAATCTCCCCCTTTAATCACATTCAAATATATAATTCAGTGCCGTTAATTACCTTCACAATGTTGTACTACTGTCACCATTCATTACCAAATTTTTAACATAGTCCCAAATAGAAACTATATATTTTAAACTTAATTCTCTATTCTGTACCTCAATCCTGTCTCCTGGTAACCTATATTTTAGATTCTGACTCTATCAGTTTGCTTATTCTAATTATTTCATATCTGTGAGATCATACAATATTTGCTCTTTTGTATCTGGCTTATTATCCTCAACATGAGGTCTTCAAGGCTCATCCATACTGTTGCATGTATCAGGACTTCATTCCTTTTTACAGTTAAATAATATTCCATTGTGCATATATGCCACATTTTATTTATCAGTTCATTGGCTGATGAACATTTGGTTTGCTTCAATCTTTGCCAATTCTAAATAATGCCGCTATGGACATTGGTATGCAAATAGCTATTTGAGTCCCTGCTTTCAATTCTTTTGGGTATATATCTAGAAGTGAAATTCCTGGTCATATCGTAATTCTATATTTAACCTTTCTAAGGAACCACCAAACTGTCTTCTACAGTGGTTGCACTATTTTACAATGCTACCAGCCATGAATGAGTATTCCTATTTCTCTACATCTTCTCCAATACTTGTAATTTTCTCTTTTTTTTTCAATAATAGCCATTCTAGGGGGCGTGAAATGGTATCTCATTATGGTTTTGATTTGCATTTACCTAATGACTAATGACGTCGAACAGTTTTTCATGTGCTTTTGGCTACTTGTTTATCTTCTTTAGAGATATATCTGTTCAAATCATTTGCCCATTTTTAAATTGGGTTGTTTGTCTTTTTGTTGTTGAGTTGAAGGATTTCTTATATATTCTGGTTATTAAACCTTTATTGGGGAAGCAGACTTGGCCCAATGGATAAGGCGTCTGCCTACCACATGGGAAATAAATCTTTAAATAAATAAATAAATAAACCTTTATTGGATATGTGATGTCAAATATTTTCTCCCTTGTGTAGGTTGTCATTCTACTTTCATGATGGAAAAGTTTTTAGTTTTAGGAGGTACCAGGGATTGGTACCAGGAACCCAGAACCTTGTACATGGAAAACAGGTGCTCAACCACTTGAGCTACATCTGCTCTCCAAAGATTTTGTTAATGAAAAAATGTATCTATTTTTTGTTGTTGTTGTTGTGCTTTGGGTGTTAAATCTAAGAAACTGTTGCCTAACACAATATCCTGAAGATGTTTCCCTACCTTTCCTCTAGGAGTTTTATAGGTTTGGCTCTTATAATTAGGTCTTTGATTCATTTTGAGTCAATTTTTGCATACAGTTTGAAGTAGGGGTCTGGAAATATATATATATATATTTTTTATTGATTTTGTAAAAATATTACATTAAAAAAAATATGAGGTCCCATTCGACCCCACCACCCCCACCGCACCCCTCCCCCCCCCCAGCAACACTCACTCCCATCATCATGACACATCCATTGCATTTGGTAAGTACATCTCTGGGTATCTCTGCACCTCATGGTCATTGGTCCACATCATGGCCCACACTCTCCCCCATTCCATCCCCACAGTGAGCCCTGGGAGGATTTACAATGTCCAGTGATTGCCCCTGAAGCACCATCCAGGGCAACTCCAAGTCCAAAGGCGCCTCCACATCTCATCTCTTCCTGCCATTCCCCATACCCATCAGCCACCATGTCCACTTTTCCCACTCCAATGCCACCTTTTCTCTGTGGTCCTTGGATTGGTTGTGTCCGCTGTACCTCTATGTCAAGAGGAGGCTCAGATTCCACATGGTTACTGGATGCAATCCTCCTGCTTTCAGTTGTAGGCACTCTAGGCTCCATGGTGTGGTGGTTGCCCTTCTTCAACTCCATCTTAGCTGAGTGAGGTGAGTCCAATAATTCAGATTGTAGGAGCTGGAGTCTGTTGAGGCTCAGGGCCTGGCTATCATATTGTCAGTAAAAAAGATTCAATCCCCTAAATATATCTTAAACCCCAATACCAACTACAATTCCAGTAAAGTAGCATGATAGTCTTATGAAAAGAGATCCCCTCTGGGTTCAGTTTCATCATGCAGAAACACCAGCTCCATAGAAGGGCCATCTGACATGGCAGTGAACCCCATCTGCCATGACCGTAGAACCCGTGGGTCCCTTTAGCCCTCAAAGGAACCAATACCTGGGGATTGTATCTACTTTATCTGTCTCTTAGACTCTGCTCAGTTGTGCATAAGGGAAATCCTTCTGACAGCCTCCAGACTTTTTTTTTTAGAGACTCATAGCCATGGAAATATTTTAATCAATACCTGCTTTATTATTATTTTAAAATTATTTGCAAAACTTTGGAATGTATCCTTTTGTGGTTCTTTTCATTTTCTCTGTATTAGAAAATATTTTCTCTTTAATTCCCTGTATTTATATGATTTTACTTTAATATATAACTAGCTTTATTTTTTTCCTAAAATAGGACAGCACTTTGATCAATATGTGATGTCTACTTGTTACTGTTTTCTGATATATTCATCTAGGCTTTCCTTTTTATTAGTTCTTTTGTACTAGCTTCTTAGTTTATTAAGTTCTTGTTATATGTTTAGTCTATTTTTTCTTATTTCTTATATCAATAAGATTACAATCATTTTTAGATATTTTCTGAATATAATAACATATTTGTAAAAATTTCCAGTATAGAAATGTGTAACTAATGAAGAAAAAATTCCCAAGATTTCCATCACCAGGGATAACCACTGTTAATAGTTTGGAGTATATTCTTCCAGATTTTTTCTCTACATATATCTTCTTTCTCTGTATTTTATATAGATTTAAATATGCATATTAACTGTTATATATATTATCTGTATATGTATATGTGTTGCTATATATACACCCATATATAACGATCTAAATATATTTCTGTATCTATAGACATCTATATATATGTTTACTCACATCTGCATATATATCTACATATAGATATCTGCATATTAAAACTTCCTTTTCTCACTTATATTCTTTTTTATGTCAATACATATAGATCAACCTCATTCTTCGAAGTAGCTGCATAGATTTCTATTGTATGTAAGGACCATTACCTTCTGGATGAATATTTAAGTTGTTTCCATTTTCTTTCTTTCTGCTACTTACAAACATTGAGCATTATGCCACAATACCTCTTTGCTAATGTGCAATGATTTTAATTATTATTTACACAGTTACTGAGTCCTTTTATGTTCCAGACACTGTATAAAACAGTCAGGGTCCCAGATTTTATTGTGATTACATTCTTGGGGGAATGTGTGAGAGGTAAACAGTTAAATAATATGTCCGCGATGACTAGTGCTGTGAAAAAATATAAAACAGAGAAAGGAGATAGTGATGGGATGGTCCGCTATAAAGGGTGGCTACAAAAGAGCAATATTTGAGCAAAGACATGTAGGAAGTAAGGGAGAGACACTGAAGAATGTCAGAGGAAAGAGCGGAATTTTGTAGAAAAAGGTTGTTAGATAATTCTTAAGTCAAAGGTTATATGTATTTTAAATTGTGGTGAATCTTGTCAGGCTCTTTATTTTTTAAAAAATTGATACACTCCCACAGTAAAATAACATATTATAAAAACATTATTTGGTGGTGGACTTGGCCCAGTGGTTAGGGCGACCGTTTATCACATGGGAGGTCTGCCGTTCAAATCCCGGGCCTCCTTGACCCGTGTGGAGCTGGCCCATGCGCAGTGCTGATGCGCACAAGGAGTGCCCTGCCACGCAGGGGTGTCCCCCGCACAGGGGAGC